>NC_058104.1:0-1350000 GCF_020171115.1 Neogale vison | reverse complement strand
ATTCTTCGGATAGAAATCATCCCAGTGCTGCTAGACACACATGAGGGGCCGCACTGGGACTTGTCCCATGGTGTTGGGACCCTCCTGTCCTTTAGGTATGCTTACCCAGCTAACTTTCAGAATTGCTCTAGTGGTTTTTCTGCTGTAGAACAGGGGTCTGTGTTTCAGTTTTGAAAACTGTTGGATATTCATTCGTTCCCGGGTTTCAGCCCAAAAAAAGAAACCAAACCCAAAAAGCCTGTTGGATTGTTTTGTTAAGCTGATATTTCTGCTTAGAGGTGTGGCTGGGACCCTGCCTGAGGCTGTCTCTCCACATGGTGTCTCAATGCCTGCAGTAGGGTACTGTGGGGCATTGAGGTTCATGGACACGGGGTCATTTCAGGGTATGGGACTGACTGCTGGCACTCTCTCCTAGGCCAACGAAGTGACAGACAGCGCATACATGGGGTCCGAGAGTACTTACAGTGAGTGTGAGACCTTCACCGACGAGGACACTAGCACCCTGGTGCACCCGGAGCTGCAGGCCGAAGGGGACGCGGACAGCGCTGGCGGCTCAGCCGTGCCCTCCGAGTGCCTGGACGCCCTGGAGGATCCTGGCCACGGCGCTCTGCTGCTGCTCCCCGGCAGGTCTGTACCCTGGCTGCTGCTTCTAGGACACCGAGGGGACGTGTCCTGTGGGTGCATTGGGTTTGTGGAGGGGTTGGTATCAGAGTGCTGCGGGGTCCTTCTGGGACCTGGGGAGAAAGCAGACCCTCCAGCGTGGCCTGAAGTCCCGCTGAGAGCCTGTGCCCACTGCCCAGCGTGTCCGCCGGCAACAGCCAACCACCTAGGAAGGAGGCATTCCTGCCGGCAGCAGACAGCCCTGGTTGTACGCGCTGCACAATGTCGAGAGAGACTTGAACCTGGGTTTCTCACTGAAGTTCTTAGAAACCAGGGCAGGGCACCATGTTCCGGCCATATCTCTCAGCAGAATCTTAGAACCTGCTTGTCTTGGCCGCACCTCTCCCCAGATCTTCTGATCCTATCCCCCCTTCTCCTGCCCCAGGCGTCCCCATATGTTTGCAGACCAGCGAAGGGAAGGGGCAGTGCCCAGCATGTGCAGACCTGGAAGAGAACTTGCACCGGCCGTGTGCCATGTGGAAGCCATGATGCTTCCCAGCTTCGGGGGTGGTTAGGTGTTATCTCGTGTCGCTTGTGTGGGTTTTGGTCCTCGTGCGGCCTCCCAGAGTTGTAGGTTTTTCCTCTTTAACTGAAGTACTGCGCAGTGGCGTGTAAGTGCAGGTAGGCCAGCCTCTCGTGGGTATCCGGCTGCGGATGATGGCCGTGCTGTCCCCGGGCTCGCACCTTCGTCACAGTGACCACACAGAACTGTAGCCTTTGTACACTGGCTGCTTCTGCCTGGCGCCGTGGCTGTTGAGCTGCACCCCGAGTTCTGTGCTGGTTGTCCGTCATCTTCATTATTGTTACTCTGAGGCGTGAGCGTGCTGTAGCTTTAATTCATTGCTGGTGGCCATCTGGGTTGTTCACAGCTTCGGCTTTATGAACGACGCTGCTGGAAACACCACGTGTCTGGGTGGCCTGTTTGTCCCTAGGAGTGGGACGGTGCTGCCTCTGCAGCATGCTTGTGGGGCTGTGGGACCGGTACAGACCGGGCTTCTCGTAGGTGCTTGCCTGCCCGCTGCCTCTGGGCCTCTGCTCCTTTTCTGGAGGGTGGGCAGTCGGGGTGCAGGGGCGTTCTGACTTGCATTTTCAGATGAGGGCCTTGTTTGGCGTCGTTTGCCACTTTGATCTTTTTTTGCAAAGTGACTTTTATACCTGTGTTTATTGCAGGGTTCTACAGACTTTTTCTGCAAAATGCCAGATAATACATACTTTCTGGCTTGTAGGTCATACAGTCTCAGTGACAACTCCTCGGGCTTCGCTGGGCAGGTTGTGGTTACGGTTCACAGCCGTGCCCCAGTCCGACCTTACAAACACAGGCCATGGGTTGTCTCCCATCTGTTGGTGTCTCCCATCTGTTGGGTTGTCATCTTCTTTTGATTTGTAGGAGTTTGGGTTCTTTTTTAAGAGGCTGTTTATTTGAGAGTGTGAACGAATGAGAGGGAGCACTAGCTGAGGGAGGACCTGGAGGGGGAAGAGGGAAAGGGAGAAGCTGACCCCTTATGGAGCAGGGAGCCCGGCCCGGGGCTCGATTGCAGGACCCCCAGATCGTGACCTGAGCAGGAGGCTGACACGAACCAGCTGAGCCACGCAGGTGCCACCTCTGTACTGTTTTAGAAATTGTGCTTGCTTCATAGGACTCTGATGTTTACTTCCATTTTCTTTCAAAAGCTGTATTTTTGCATCTCTGTTCAGATCTGTCATCTCTCCATAACTCATTTTTGTGTGGGGTGTGAGGTTGGGGTCGTTTCCCAAATGAGTCTCCAGTCGACTCAGCCTCAGCTTTGAGTGGGTTCCTCCTTCCTTCACTGTCTGGTGTCCCCGTGGGCCTGGGAGGCCGCTGAGTGTGTGTGGGCCTGGGGCTGGGCTGCGCAGCCTGTTCTGTCTGCCTGTCCTTGGGTCAGTGCCACACAGGCTCTGACTCCAACGCGTTGTAGGTCAGATTGCGCGTACGTCACCCTCCAGTCCTCTTCTTCAGGGCTGTGTTGGTGCCTTTGGCCCTTTGCCTTTCCCTGGAGGCTTTAGAATGTGCGTGTTGGTTTCTGGATGAAGTCTGCAGGGCTTCCGGTTAGCATAGTCGCGACACAGGTCATTGCGGGGGGAATTAGCATCTTCTCCGCGTACCGGTCTTCCAGTCTTGGAGCAGAGTATCTCGCTCCGTTTATTTGTATTTTTTGTTTATTTTCATTTAATTTTGTTTTTAGAGACAGAGCGGGGAGGGGAGGGACAGCGGGAGAGAGAATCTCGAGGAAGCTGCATGCGCAGCAGGGAGCCTGACATGGCGTCGATCTCCTGGCCCTGACATCAAGACCCGAGCTGAAGCTGGACGCTCAGCCACCTGAGCCACATATATACACATATAAAGATGCCCTCATTTATATGTGTGTGAACGTATTTACGGGTGTGCTTTTAAGGACTGTAAGAAGTAAGGGCTCATCCCCACTTCAGTTCGCTCAGACTCCGTTGTTTCTGAAAGCGGGTACGTGTAGGACCGTGGAAGTTGTCCTTGGTGGCGTCAGGACCGCTCCTTGGATGCGCGCATTTGTGGGTAGGAAATGGGAACTTGGTCCGTCAGCTGCGTTGGTCTGCGGTACACACACGGATCCAGTTCCCATCCCTCACTGCCTGCGTGACAGTCACTGGGCTCTCTGAGGCCCCCTTTCCCCTTCTGAGAGGGGCAGCTCTCAGGTTCTCAGCACCCGCGGAGTTGCTGATGGCGGCACGGCTGTTTTCTTCTGCCCCTGGTGGAGCCCTGAGTCCCCGCCTTTGGCTCAGCCTCTGCCAGTTCCAGGCGTGCCCCGGCATCTCCCTGGCCCCGTGACCCTGTGCTCCGGAAGCTGGGTGCAGAGAAGTGCGTGATCTCCCTCCCAGAAGGGGGACAGGTGCTAGCAAGCCCTTGACGTTCCCTGATTGGAGTCTGCTCTTCGGAATTTCACGTCATAGCACAAGTCTCGCACCCACACTGGCCGGCAGCCCCAGGAAGAAGCATGGGGAGCACTCGCAGGAGACAGGGGCCTGTGTCTGCTGCAAATTCCTGATGTGTGGAGTTGCTGAGCACATGGGGGTGTGCTGGAAGTGTACAACGGACCCCAGATTTCAAAGACTTGTTATGAAATAAAGAATCTCGAATATGTGCCTGGGTGTCTCAGTTGGGGAGGCGTCTGCCTTCAGCTCAGGTCATAATCCCAGGGTTTTAGGATTGAGCCTCACACTGGGCTCCTGGCTCGGTGGGGAGCCTGCTTCTCTCTCTGCCCCTCCCCCATGCTCATGCTCTCTCTCTGTCAAATAAATAAATAAAAATCTTTAAAAAACAAAATAGGGAATATAAAATTGTGCCTCTGAAGTGATATTTTGGATACATTGGCGTAAGTTAAAATACATTATTAAAATCCGTTTCGCCTATGCATTTACTGCTTTTCGAACATGGCGGCTAGAACATTTGAACTCGGACATGTGGCCAGTGGCGCATTCTGCCGGAAGGTACTGTCACACCCTCGGATCTGCGGCCACAAGTCACAGTGTGTCACTTGTGTTTTGCCTTTGCAGATCGCAGCTGCTCAGCCAGTCTGTCGTCACGGTGATAGGTGGTGAGGAGCATTTTGAGGACTATGGCGAGGGCAGCGAGGCGGAGCTGTCCCTGGAGACCCTCTGCAACGGGGAGCATGGCTGCAGAGACCCCACTTTCCCTACCCCCAGGTAACGCAGCCTTTCACCGCTGGGGTGTGTGTGCATGTATGGACGTGTGTACGTGTGTGTGTGTCTGTATGTGTTAGGAGGGAGGGAGGATGGGAGGAGAGAACACTTCAGTTATGTAATATAGCGTAGTTACCACGTTTTACATTCAGTCTCTTGTAGCTGCAAGTTTGTGCCCTTTGGTCAGCCTCTGCGGGCGGCTTTAGCATCAGAAATGATGTCTTTCACTTCATCTCCTTCTAATGGTCTGGGGAGTTCTGGCTGCCTGAGCTGAAGGGTGAGGCCTTCACTCATGGGACTGGGTCCTCCCAGATTGCCTTCCTCTTAGGGCTTCGCTCATGTCCACATGAGGGGCCTGTGCACCTGGCCGCCTGTCACTGGTGACTGGCCCATCTGAGGCCATTCCTGCCCCTACAGGCGAAACTCCTGCCCGGTTCAGCAGCCGGTGTGTGACAGTCGCCTCTCCCCTTGGTGGCCCGCTCTCGAAACCCTCCCCCTTTGCTGACAGCAGAAGCCGAGTATCTCTGAACCCGCATCTGCGAGACCCTTCCTTTCCACAGACGGTTGCCTGCCCCAGAGGACCCACTGGCCTGGGAGAGGGCCTCTGTGGCAAGTCTCTGGGAGTTGGTGTGAGTGACATGCGTGAGTGCTTTTAGCAGCTTTCCTTCTTGGTGCTGTCGACGCGGAGGCGAGGCCTGGGGGCAGCTACACTTGTGTCTGTCCAGCTTGGTAGTCTTCCTTGTCTGCTTAGTCTGTGCCTCTCATGCGGTCTCTCACGTTTTCTGTCTCAGGTGGGACTTCCACACCACCAGTGACATTTCCCCTCAGCCTGTCCTTACGTGGAACCTCCACCTGGGCTTGCAAAAGCTGGCAGGCCCTAACACCCCAGGGACACAGCCGCCTCTCTGCCTTCATCTTCCTGCAGCAGGCGCCCACCAGTGCCCTGAAGGTCCACTGAGACTAGGTCACAGCGAGGCAAATAGAATCCCGAGTTTCTAACGAAGGTCCAAATGACGACAGAGTTAATTAACGCTGACGCCTCACGCATGCACCATGTCTGAGGCTGCTGGGACTTCAGAGCGGTTACTGAAGTAGCTCAGTCCCGGAACTGAGACCCCCCTCGTGCTTTGCCCTCCTGTTGATGTGTTTTGGACAAAGGAGAAAGTAGTATGTCCAGCAATTTACTTGTTAGAGAAGCTTTTTTGTTTTACGATGAAGCCCGTGGGCCACACCTATTTCCTCTAAGCACCTGACCAGGAAGGAGCAGGTGTGTGGCCAGGTACCCTGCTGCTCGAGCTGGTGCGTGTCACCAGGCCTGGAGGTGATGTTGAGGGAGGTGGGCTCCCGGCAGTTGAAGGAAAGAGCCAGAATCCCGCACAGCCGGGCACCTGACAGCATGCTTCTGTCCAGCCCCTCCGGGGAGTGGCAGACAGCCTGGGGTGCGCACTGTGTCCTGAGCGGACACTTCTCGTCTCTCTAGCACCGACCCGCTGGCCGCGAAGCTGCACTGCATCCTCACTGACGAGGCTTTTGAGTTTTACTGTAGCCAGTGCCACAAGCAGATCAACCGCCTCGAGGATCTTTCTGCTCGCCTGAATGATCTTGAACAGAATAGGTAACGGTCTGATGCCTGGCCGTGCTCTTTGTTCACGCGGAGGGAGAGTCTAGGTCGCTGCACTCCGGCCGGTGGCTCTGGCCACGGGTGCCACTGCCGCCGAAAGACGAGTGTGCCGGCAGCGGGACTCTTCCTCCGCCCTGCCCCCCGGCCCCGCATGAGCTGAGCCTGTGTCTGGTGCCCTCTGCCCTCCTCGCTCTGTGTGCATGCCTCCGTCCAAGCCACCGCTTCTGGTCCCACAGGAGCAAGCTGGCTTCACGCACTGTGTCCCTTGTGAGGAAATCCAGTGTGTGAAAGTGTGTCTGCGCCTGGAAGGAGATACTCTCCTCATTTTACTGCAAGATTTCCTTAACTGAGAGTCACATGAAAGGGCTTTGTGAAATTTAAAGTAACATTTGGTCCTTAGAAACTAATTTGTCGAGGTCCGTGGGTGGCTTCGTTTGTTGAGCATCTGACTCCTGAATCTGGCAAGGGTCATGATCTCAGGATTGGGAGATCGAGCCCCACGTCAGGCTCCACAGTCTGCATGGGGTCTGCTTGGGATTCTCTCTCTCCCTCTCTCTGCCCCTTCCACAGCTCATGCCCTCTGGCTCTCCAAAAAACCCCAAAAAACAGATTTGTAAACAGCTTTCAGGAGTGTATGTTTAAATCACGTGAGCCTTTTCATGAGCCTTCTTTTTTTTTTTTTTTTTTTTTTTAAGATTTTTTATTTTTACGGCCTCTCTACAGCCAACTGGGGCTCAGACTCTTAACCCCAAGATCAAGAGTCACATGCTCTGCTGACTGAGCCAGTCACGTGTCCCTGGGACCCTTTTCTGTAAGGCTGCCTCAGACTCTATTACCAGAATACCCAGCTTTGCTACCCTGTTTTTCGATGGGTACCCAGGAGCCAGCATGTGCCTGTTGCCCCCGGCCTTGGTCGGTCCCCATTCTGTCCCTCTTCCCCGTCTCCCAGTTCTGGGTTGTGTCTGAGTGTTTGCCTGCCTCTCCGTCCTCCATCCCCAACCCTACTCAGGTCAGCGCTCCAGAAGGAGACGGTTCCTTTTGCTGGCT
Source organism: Neogale vison (assembly GCF_020171115.1). Lineage (NCBI taxonomy): Eukaryota > Metazoa > Chordata > Mammalia > Carnivora > Mustelidae > Neogale > Neogale vison. The sequence continues at coordinate 1,342,979 of NC_058104.1, read as the reverse complement.
CCCCACAGCTTGATACGCTCCACTTAAAGAGACTGGGTCCGAGGGGTGTGTCCGTGTGTCCGTGTTCACGTGTCTGAGCGTGTCGTTGATGTAGCTTCTTGTGTGGCTGGCTCCGTGCCACGCAGCGCCAGCCTGGCAGAGGGGGTGCGGGCCACGGAGAACGCACACGCTGGCCAGGCCAGGATGCTAGGTGCTGATCAGGGCTGTGTGCTCCCGGGTGGCAGTCTGGAGTGGCTTCCTGGAAGAGGGGCCTGGTGCTGCTGCAGATTACAGAATGTGTGGCAAAAAGGCCAGCCATCCTGACGGTTTCAGTGTGTTTGGAGGAGTTGTCTTTTGCAGACTGCTCCCCTGTCTTGAGGAGCCTGTGGCCAAGGCCAGCTCAGGCTTCCTGGTGGGTCGCTGTGGCCGGCAGCCCGGCTGTACCCATGGACCTGCCTGTTTTCCGGTGGAGCCGCTTTGGTGTCTTCAGCCCCTTTCTCGGGTTCTGGGTGACACCCGCAACACAGGCTGCAGCCCAGCACATGCCCAGTCAAGTGGCGAAGATTCTGTGTGGCCATTTGGCAGCTTCCCGAGGGGGTCTGGGGGGTCCCGGTGGTACTGACAGCACCTAGCCTTCTGGGGGACTTCAGAGACCTGCTGGCCTCTATCATAGGGAAAACCATTCTTTCACTTCACGTAGCGTGTGTTTAGCTGGGTGTGCTCCGGGAAGGTCCCTCCAGCTGGCCTCCCATACAGAGACCTGCTGTCCTGCTGTTGTGGGTTCGAGTACAGGAATGCCTTGTCTGTGTTTGAGGGTCAGCACAAAGATGTGGGTCCGGTCTCTCGTTTCTGGAGTGGTCTTTTCTGTGCTGAGAACCTGCTTCAGCACGGCCACAGTTCCCTCTGTCAGGGCTTTTGAGGGGGAGCCTGAGGTACAGCCCCATGCAGCTGGCAAGTTCTGTGGGGCCTTGTGCCCAGTCTCAGCCATTCTCCGGGGAAGACCCAGTCAAGGTCGGTCATGTGCCATTAAAGTCGTCACTGGAGCCACAACACAGCTGTGGGAAAATTTAACCCCAACACTGAAGTGAAGAAGACCAAAATCTTGCTTGTTGGTTTCCATGGAATTGTCATGAAATCAAAGTGCTTGGTTTTGGTTTGTGGATGGTAAAAGGTGATTCAGTCCCAACTGTGTCTGGAAGCTTTGAAGTCAAACGTATTTTTCTTTCTTTCTTTCCTTCCTTCCTTTCTTTTTAAGATTTTATTTATTTGAGAGAGAATGAGAGTGAGCACAAGCAAGGGGAACAGCAGAGGGAGAAGCAGGCTCCCCGCTGAGCCGGGAGCCCGATGTGGGGCTCAATCCCAGGACCCTGCGATCATGGCCTGAGCTGAAGGCAGAGGCCTAACCACTGAGCCTCCCAGGCGCCCCTGTCAAATATATTTTCTACTCACTGAACCTCAGAACATGCTTATCTATAGTGCCGATTCTGTTTTCCAGATACCTGGGAGCCTCTATGAAAAGATTTGTTTTGTAAAAATTAGTAAGAATATTAAGAAATCAAGAGTATAAAGCCTATTTTCAAATTACAAACCTCAAAACCGGACTGGCGGTGCAGTCTGTGCGAGGTCGCTATGTACCCTGACTCCTGTGACACTCAGAGGAAGTTGGCCAGGAGAGGGGAGCACACAGTGGTTCACACGAGGAGCTTTTTTTTTTTTTAAAAGATTTTATTTATTTACTTGACAGAGAGAGAGATCACAAGTAGATGGAGAGGCAGGCAGAGAGAGAGAGAGAGGGAGGCAGGCTCCCTGCCGAGCAGAGAGCCCGATGCGGGACTCCATCCCAGGACCCTGAGATCATGACCTGAGCCGAAGGCAGCGGCTTAACCCACTGAACCACCCAGGCGCCCATCACATGAGGAGCTTTAACGAGGAGGAACCGCACGTGGGGACTGTGACGAGACGTCGGCCGCTGAGAGTGAAGGGGGCTCGCCCCAACAACGGTTCTGAGGGGCAGCTGCCGCCAGCGGGGGGGCTCAGCTGCTCCCCAAACCGGGGGACTTGTCTGGAGTTTACCTTCTGGAACGTGGTGGAAGTCTGCCCTCTGGCTGCCAGAAGGCCTCACGAGGAAGGGCCTCAGCAGAGGCGCTCTGAGAGGGAACTCCCGGTGGAGCTGAGAGGATGCCGCTGCGCGGGATCTGGGCCCGGATGGACCAGATGTCCCTAGGACAAGAGGACAGGTAGACACGTGGACATGTGGGAGCCCTCCAGCACCCTCTACTGGTAGAAACTGCAGAGGAATAATTGGTGAGGGGCCCAGATCATTTCTACAGAGCAAGTAGGAGGGAGTCGAGGTGGGAGGCCGCATAGCTGACTCCGCTGGGCCGTCCCTGGCCTGGGCCACGAGGGAGTCGCAGTGTGTGTGAGAGTTCCGGCTGAAGGGAGGCGCACCACGGCTGGTTCTGGTGCCGGAGGGAGAGCTGCCGCTCGTGGGCCGGCCCGTGGCGTAGCAGTCGCGTTGGAGAAGAAAACTAGGGGACGCCTGGCTGGCTCAGTGGGTGAGGCGTCTGCCTTCGGCTCAGGTCACCGTCTCAGGTCCCGGATGTGTCCCACATGGGGCTCCCTCCCTGCTCAGCAGAGTCTGCTTCTCCTTCTCCCTCTGCCCCATGCTGTCTCACCCAAGCTCACTATCTGTCTCTCTCGAAAATAAGTAAGTAAAATCTTAAAACAACAACAACTCTGGACTTCAGAAGTGAGCGGTAAGGTAAGTTCAGCCCTTTGGGCCACTGCAGATGTTCTGTTTGCCAGACAACACATGGTTGACCGTACTTACTGCCTGGAAGTGGCCGCAGAAGGGGCCTCCAGGTCGCCGCCGGGCAGGATTTTGGACCCTGTGGTTTCACTGCCTGAGTCAAAGCTTGATGACAGAACTTTCCTGTCACCAACAGGCCTGTGTACCGTTTCGTGTGGAGGCTGCTGATGGCCACGCGATGGGTGGGGGTGCATTTGGGGCGTGGCAGCGGTCGGCAGCTCAGACCCAGCACGGTGGCGGTGGCGGGTGGGTGCGGTGCTGGACTCAGCTTCTGAGCTGAGGTCTGGTCGTGGTTCCGTCCGGGGTTTCTGTGGGAGTAGAGTAATGTGACTTGCCTTGGCCTTGGCGAGGCCCCGAGATTGCTCCCGTGTCCCCGAGTGCTTTGCTGAGCAGGCCTTTCTGTGCATGGTGTTGGCCTTGGGGGCAGGCCCTGCCTGCCTGTGAACATGCACCCCACCCCGTATCTCTTCAGCCTGAGTTTCCTGTTTCCTCCCATTCCTCCCCGTCTGTTCTCTGACATGATTTTCCTGTTTATTTTGATTTTGCACAGTCCAGCGAAGCGGCTCTCCAGCAGGAAGGTGGCAAGGTAGGAGACCTTCGTTATTCACTGAGATGTCCTTCAGAGATTTATCACTGACCACAGCTCTTTACAAACGTGTTTGGAAGTACCATTCTCCAGGGTACTTTCTGACACCTTTGGAAGTCACTTGTCGCGGTTGGGACTGAAAATAATTCTCAGGGGTGAGTTCTGAAAAGAATCGCCGCCACTGTGAGCAGTCCCTGGCCTGCAGTGGGGAGGTTTGTGCTGGAGGCTTCTGGCGTGGCGCCCTTCTTACCGCGTCTTCGCTGTGAGGTCCGGGCCGGGCTCGGGCGTCCCCAGGTGTCTGCTGTCCACTAGCCCACGGTAGCATCTGCAAGGGTCATGGCGGAGCCCAGGTCTGGGTTCTGGGTCGGCCTCCTCCAGTGGCTCTGCTCCTCCCCGGCTCTCCAGGCTGAGGGCGAGGACATATGCCTAACACCGCGTTTCTGAAGAACACGCGCTTGTGGCCATTTCCACACCTTCCAGCTGGGGTCCACCTGTTGGGTTCCTGCAGGGAGAGACGGCGGCAGCGGGTACCTGCCCCGCCAGGCTGGCTCTGGGGACGGTTTCCGCAGGGCTTGTCCGGTGACCACGTCCTTCACAGGACGCCGCAGGACGCTCACTTATGTCCTTTCTCAGACATGTCTTCTTCCGGAGGCAGTGATGGCTGTGGTATCGCTGCTGGTCCGCCTTCTCACTGTGCCCCTGTGCCCCTGCGCCCCTGCACAGAGCACCCCCCGGCCCTGCGGCCCCTGCGTGTGCGCCAGGACTTGTTTGCCCGCTTGTCGCTTTGCGCCCGGATCCTTCTTAATGTTTCTCATCTACGTTCTTGTCCGCTCATCGTCTTACTCCTCCTTAAGAAAAGGGGTGCCCCGGAGATAAAATTTTTTAAAGATTTTATTTTTTTGAGAGAGAGTAAGAACACGAGCAGGGTGAGGGACAGAGAAGCAGGCTCCCCACTGAGCAGGGAACCCGATGCGGGGCTCAATCCCAGGACCCCAAGATCATCACCTGAGCCAAAGGCAGAGGCTTAAGCCACTGAGCCCCCCCAGGCGCCCTGGAGATCCATTTCTGAGACCTTGCTGGGTGCTTTCCTCCCATCTTTTGGCTTGGTGTAGAATTATAGCTTGCGAACCCCTCCCGTTCCGAGACTCTGCAGGAACTGCTCAACACCTTCCAGCACTAGGGCTGCTGCCTGGACCCTGAGGTTTGCTGGTTATCTCTGTGACCTTTTCTCCAGAAGCTTTTCACATGTCTTCTCTGCCCCTGAAGTTCAGAGTCTCTACGATGAGTCTTGTGAGTCCTTCTTCCCATTAATTATGGTGGGCAGACCGACAGATCGTTTCTACCCTTCGTCCCGGGAACCTTTCTCGAGCTGTTGATAGGGTTGTCTGTCCCCCATCCTTCCTGCGGAACCCCTGGGTGTGGCCTTGACCACCTCATCCTTGCTTCCCCCACACCGGTCCACTCTGGCCCCTCCTTTGACGAGCCACAAGCTTTTTCTCCTCATCTCTTCCCTGTGTCCTTGTCTGTCTTGTTCAAGTTCTTGCTCACGGCTGCTGGCGGGTGTGTGGTGTGGACAGTCTCGCTGCCTTCTGGTTTCCCAGAGAGGAATCGGACCTGGTTGTTGGCCTTCGGGGATCCGTGCTGGGCTATGGGTGGGTGTGCGTGCCGTTTGTGGGCCCCCCTCTGTGAGCTGTGGTCTCGAACCCTCCCGTGCGGTCTCAGGTGGTGGCTGCAGCCCTCCTGCCCCTTCCCTACACCTCCTCTCTTGTGTGTGGCGTGTGAGCCTCCTGCTGATCTCTGTAGTCCTAGGGACTTAGGACCCAGCAGACATGAAGGTCACCCACCCTCCTCTGCACTCGTTCTCACCAGCCCCCTTGTAGAGGGCATCGGACTCCAGGGAACATGATGTTTGTTCCAGACCCCACAGGGATTACACGTTTGGCATTGCTTGCCTCCTCCCCCCACCCGTGTTTCACCCCACAGACACTACAGGGGCTGAGACGAGGGAAGGTAAGAACCTCCGCCCATCCTCCCACATCGAGGTTGTGGCCGGGCAGTGTGGCCCCGGGGCCGTGCTGCCTCAGCTGTTGGGGTGCGTCTGCCTGCTCCTTGGAAACAGCCTCTGAGAATGTGAGCTCCCCTTCGCAGAGACACTTTGGCGTGAGAAAGCCCGGTCCGTAGGTGTCTGTAGTTACGGTTCACACACAGCCTGACCACACGCACGCGCGCACGCGCACACGCGCACACGCACAGATGGTTGTGATCTGCTGCCATGTTGCACTTAAAACCGGCACTAGAATTCTAAGTAAACTCAAAATACTTGGTACTTTACTCTTCACGGTGACTCAGGCCTTTGTACACAGCCCTGTCATAGGACCGTGGGGTTCGGAACCACCGGCTCTGGCCTCCGTGACCTGGCTGTGTGCTTACCGCACATGGGCGTGGCTGTGGGGTCAGCCTGCATGTGAGGACCTGGAGGCAGCTGCACAGAGCTGGCCTCAGGCCAGGCGGGGTAAGGGCAGTGCCAGTGGGACTGCCACAGGGCAGAGGGCATTCTTGGTGCGTCACACATCTCCCATGGCACCTTCTCCTGCTGGGTTTCCTGAGGGAGGGTGGGTTGACGTGAAAGAGGCGCTCCCCCTCAGCAGTGCCCGAAGTGGCCACATGCTAGCTGCCCCCTTCCTGTCCCGTGTCCAGCCCTTGGGAGGCCGTGAGCTTCTGGAAGCTCAGGATGGGGTGACGGGTCAGACTGTGGCTCCTCTGCAGGGTGGTCTCTGGTGCCCCAGCACTGATGTTAGGAGCTCTTGGTGGGGCCAAAATCATGGGTGTTTGAAACAGCCACTGGACAGAAACAGGATGACTCTTTGGGTTCAGTCCACCCGGGACACATTCAGGGGTAAAGACGGCTGCCTTTTTTTTCCCCTTTGAACATTTCTGGAAGAAATTTGAGGAATGTACAAGCTCAGTCAATACCAAAAAGAAAACAGAACTTCATACATTTAGTAACAATTTTCATGTGATGGACATCTTCTGTGTAATTTTAATAGTGTTTTACTGAATTCTTACTCTGCTTTACATCTTTCACAGGAGCTGTTTCTGTGTATAATCTCATTGACGACTCATCCTAGCTTGTGACCCCCAGTCTCATGGGAAAGTAGGGCTCAGGGAGGAGGAGCGGCTGTGTCAAAGACACACAGCTCTGAACATCAGGCTGCTCAGTTTGGAGCCTTGGTCACCACAGGGGGACACGCTGCTGGCAGGCTAGGCCAGTGCTGAGAGCTTTAAGTGCAGCTGGATGAGAGCTGCTAGAGTGTCCGCCAACAAGACTCTAGGGGGACTGCACACATGTGTTTGCTGACCACCTGCTAGGGGGCCAGGGGCTGAGGAGCCAAGGCAGGAGTTCTGAGGGCGTTGAGGGGGTTTTCACAGGCCCATGGGAGCTCTTGATGTGGTTCAGGGGGATAGGGGCCCTGTGGCCTGTGGTGTTGGGCCCTTGGACCTGTAGCCGCAGAGGACGGTTGGGTCTGTGCACCTTCCCAGGCTCGACCCCTGAGAAACCCTGGGTGAGACCCTGGTCTCTCCCTGTCCCTGCCACGAGGCGTAGGTTTGAACATGTGGGTGACGCTGCATCTGGAAGTCAGGATCCTGAAGTAATGTTGCACGGGCCCATGGCAGAAGAGGAGATGATTTCCTATCACAGGGGAACGAAGTCGTTTTTTATTACTGAGGACAAAGTACCTTCACCCATTTGTTGCCAGGGAAGGAGGCTGAGAGGTCGGGTTCCAGAGAGCAGCGGGGACTCTTTCTGACCCTTGGGCAGCAGCGTCCTGCCAGGACCCTGCTGGCAGAGACCTGGGCCCGCGCTGTGGGTTCTGGTTCTCAGATGGGCCTGGAAACCCCCATGTTTCCAGAACTCGTGATTGCGCCTCTCGCCGCTCTGCTGGAGGTCCTTCTTTGGACTGGCCTCTTGTTTCTTCTCTTCAGGAACCTGCACCAGTCAGCGGCCCTGACCATGGACACCCTGCAGGACCCCGCCCCAGACCCAGTGGAGTGCATGGAGGAGGACATTGCAGATAAGGTGGGCCCCAGGGTGCAGGCTGGAGGGAGGGCCCCTACTGAGAACAGCCAGGTCTCGGGGCACTTGGGGGGCTGCCGCGTCAGGGTGCAGACCACAGGGGGTGATGGCTTGGCCGAGGGGCAGTGGTGGTGCCATCAGGGGTGACTAGCTCCTCCGCCAGTCCTGGCATTGTCCAGTGGCCAGGGGTGGAAGGGGACATTTCCTGCTGTGTGTGGAGAGGGAGTTGAGAGGTCAGATGTCGCCTTTATTTGTCTGTGGGCCCATCCAGGCGCACTGACGCTCAGAGGCACCCTTCACCTGGCCCCTGAAGGCAGGCTCTTAGGGTTTCAGGTGGTAATCACAGAGCCAGACTACTATGGACTCGCAGTTCCCAGAGAGGCTGTGTGGGGTGCGTTCCTTGGGGTAGGGCGACTTCGCTGTGGAAGCAACCTCAAGCTTCCCGAGGGCCTGCTCAGCAGGAGATGAGAAGGGGTGGGAGTACACCCCTACCTCCTCCCGTCCCCCGTGCTCACTCCGTCCCGTTCCCCCCGTGCTCTCTCCCTCTCATCCCCCCCATGCTCACCTTCTCCTGTTCCCACCCCACCCCCATGCCCACCTCCTCCATGAACAAGGTGGACCCAGCTCTGGCCTAGTGGACACTGCCGCCTAAACAGTGGGCTGGGAATGCAGGCTATCTTGCCTCTGGACTCTGAGGCCACTCTGTCACTCCCAAGGTTGTCTTCCTGGAGAAGCGGGTGTCGGAGCTGGAGAAGGACACAGCTGCCAACGGGGAGCAGCACAGCCGGCTGAGGCAGGAGAACCTCCAGCTTGTGCACAGGTGAGGCAGGAGGGTCTCTGTGGTCGTGGTCACCTGTCCGTGTGATAGCCTGGCCCTCGCGGCCCTCTGCATCTCCCAGAGCAGGGTCTCCGCTGCCACAGGTGCGGCTCCCATCTGGAGCTGCCCCTCCGCTGGCTGCTGGGAGCCAGCTCGGGGCACCTCCAAGTCTCCTCAGGCCACAGAGGAAAGAGCAAGGGGAGGCGCCTATCCAGCTCTCAGGCCCGGCGAGGCTGGCAGCCACACCACCCGCACCGAGCACATGGTAGAGGCCGGCCTCCTAGTTGGCAGAGGCCGCCTGGAGAGGGGGGACTGGGACCCTCTGATGTGGGCCCCAGCTCTTGTCCCTGATCCTGAGAACCCATCGTGACTCTGACGTGCCAGAGTTGGGCTTATTGCTCCATGCTGATGGCTGTGTTTGAGGCTTGGGCGTCCTCCCCTTTCCCTCTACTGTGTCCTGCGGGCCACCACGCCTGCTGTCAGAGCCAACAGGTGGGGACAGCGAGGGTGGGGCCTCTAGAGCCCCCTTCTCCTGGGTGTGGGCCCGGCCCTGGAAGCATGCGGGTCCTTGCAGGCTCTTGGCAGCAGAGGTGGAAGTACAGTGGCAGCTTCAGAGCGACAGGACACACAGCCTGGCCCAGTTGGGCCCCGTGCTGAGGAGGCAGTGCGTCACTGAGGGAGAGGCATGACCTACCCCCGCACACCTTTCCGTGTCACGGACCGGCTTGTGCCGCACATACCCAGCTGAAGGCAGCATGTTTCCAGGCAGCATAGGGGCTTGGCTCAGGAGTTGCCGCTCTCTGGGCTGTGTGGGCATGCAGCTGGGTATGCGGGGATGTGGATGGAGGGTGGAGCGGCCCCAGGGGCGTGAAGGAGGATCAGTGCTGCACTCCGTGACTCCAGGCAAGGACCCTTCCCCTCGCAGCCTCCGCAGGCTTGCCCCCGACCCGGGCAGCAGGGCTGGTCACAGGCCCCATGCGCTCACTCGACTCCTGCCGTGACGCTTTATCCTGGATGGCACGCGCTTTCCTGACCTCGCTCTGGTGTCGGGCCGGCAGTCTGCTCTTTGGAGGCTGGGGGTTCGAGTAGGTCGTTACTCCAGGTGCCCCCCGCACGCCACTAGCACAGTTGCAGCAGGTCCTCTGTGCAGCCAAGAGCCTGGGCTGGACCCTGCACCCGGCCCAGGCTCCCCCAGCAGAGCTGGCCCGCGTGGTCCTGCTGCCCAGCTGAGGGTGGGCCGGGCGTGCTCGCGGAGGGGCTCCGGGGATGTTTGTCTCCCTGCCTGTCCGTATCCAGGAAAACCTGGCTGGGCCAGGCTGCCTGGTGAGGCTCTGTCTGATCTGACGGCCCTACCAGTTACCTACGTATGGAGTGGAAAGTCCACGGCCTTTGCCCGACGGCCTGCCGTGTCCAAGCCTATGGGTGTTTCTTGGGCTGTTTCCTGAGCTCTCCTAAAAACATGTTTCTGCTGCTTCTTGAGGGTTCCTCATGTTCACAGTGTCTCTAGCCTGCTGCATGGCTGCTGCCCCTTTACCGGCGTCCCAGCGGTCCCACATGGGTTCTCGGGCTTGTGGTTTGTTCATCTGATTGTTTTAACATGACTGATTTTGGAGGGAGGGAGAGAGCCCGAGTGTGCATGAGCAGGGGTGCAGCCGAGAGAGAATGGTCAAGGCGGCTCCTCACCGACTGCAGAGCCCGATGTGGGGCTCCATCCCAGGACCCTGAGCTCACGATGGAGCCGCATCCCAGAGTCCGACACCTCACCAGCTGGGCCCCCAGGCGCCCCCCCCCCCCGCCGTGCTTGGCTTCTTGCTTTCTGGATCCTGTGTTTTCCTCTTCTCTGGCTCGTTCGTTGTCTGTGGAGGGCATCCCCGACGGTTCCCTGGGGAGAGCGCAGAAGAGCGGGCTCTGCCAGTCCGCATGTGTCTGCAGTGTGTCACCCACGGAGGGTGGGGCTGCGTCTGCAGCCACAGCAGGAAGTTGGCAGGTGGGCGCCAGTGCCCTCTGTGGGGTCTGGGCTCTCACCTGGGACGCTGGGAAGGCCCCCCATTTCCTGTGATGGCACAGGATTCCAACCTTTAAATCTCCGAGATACCCCGCAGCTTCAGGAAGGTCTTCAGAATTACTTCTCTGTACGTTTTGTTCTATCTCCTTATCTCTCTGAACGTCTGTTCATCAAATGTGTTAGACCTTATGGAAGTTTCTTCTCATTTTCTTTACTTTCCTGTTCTCTAATTCTGCCATTTCCCTCTTTTTAAGCAGGTTCCACACCCAGTGTGGAGCCCAACATAGGGCTTGATCTCACAACCTGGGCTTAGCTCAAGGGTTGTGGATGCTGAGCTGACTAAGCTGCCCAGGCACCGATTTTCCTCTTTTTATTTTTATTATTTTTTTAAGATTTTATTTATTTATCTGTCAGAGAGAGCGTGCGCAAGCAGGCACGGGGGCAGGCAGAGGCAGAGAGAGAAGCAGGCTCTCTGCTGAAGGAGGAGCCCGACGTGGGGCTGATGCGGGGCTCGAGCCCAAGAGCCTGGGATCAGGACCTGAGCTGAAGGCAGCAGCTTAACTGACTGAGCCTGCCAGGTGTCCCCATTTTCCTCTTTTGAAAAATGTGATATTCTTGGTCTTCTCTTTCAACAATTTGAATTTTCTTATTTATTTATTTAAACGTGTGTTTGCTTTTGTTTCTTTTCTCCACTTTGCAGATTTTTTTTCTCCCAAAGATTTCACTCACTGATCTGACACAGAGAGACACAGCGAGAGGGGGAACACAAGCAGGGGGAACGGGAGAGGGAGAAGCAGACTCCAGTGAGCAGGGAGCCCAATGCGGGGCTCCATCCCAGGACCCTGGGGTCATGACCTGACTTGAAGGCAAGCGCCCGACAGCTGAGCCCCCAGGCGCCCTCTCTTACTGAATTTTTTCTGACTTCAGATGTTCTGCTCCTGTTCCCTGTGGGGCAGGTCACACACTCTGAGGTGTGAATTATAGGGCTTTCTCCTGCGTGAGGTGTGTTTTCTCTGATGGTTTTGGCTGCTTTTGTGTCGACACCTTTCGTATGGAGTCTGTGATCTCTGGCACTCTGTTCACTCTTAGGTGTGAGGCACCAGAAAGAGGTTGAGAAGCCCTGTGTGCATGGAGGTGTGGGCTCTGTGGGCAGGGACTGGAGCCCTTCTCTTTGGGGTGGTCAGTCCCTGTGTCCTGTGGCTGCCTGTGGGGATCTGGTAGGCACCAGGGTCAGGGCCCCCACAAGAACATTCCCTTTGTCCTCATGTCCTCGCTAACACATCCCCTTGCCTCTGCCATGGGCGACCTGGGATGCCACCTGCAGGGTCAGTGCGGGCTCCTCCGGGGACCTGGTAGCACCTGGTGGACTTGTGCCACTGGGAAGGCTCCTGCCCGCACGCTGGGATGGGGGATGCACTGCCCAAAAGCGACAGAGACTCTGGTTCTGAGGCCCTGGGTGCAGGTGTGGGAAGCAGAGGCTGTCTTGGCGGGCACGTCCTCTGCTTCAGAACTGCCCTTGGCCAGACCTGTGGGGGAGTCTCTGCTGCCCCTCCTGCAGGGGGGCCCTGGTGCAGGGAGCAGAAGGCCTCTTACCTTCGCCCCTTTGCCTTCGCAGAGCCAATGCCCTCGAGGAGCAGCTGAAGGAGCAGGAGCTGCGAGCCTGCGAGGTGGCGCTGGAGGAGGCACGGCGGCACCGGGAGCTCGTGTGCAAGATGGAGCGAGAGCGGAGCATCGAGGTGGAGAGCCTGCAGGCCAGGTGGGCTGCCGCCCGGGGAGGGAGCGGACTGCGGAGGCCGGGGAGGATCCACACGAGGAAAGCTGTGAACCACACTCAGGCTCAGAATTCGCGGACAGACCCTACCCGGTGTCCTGTGGAGTCTGTCCTTCGTCCTTTTTGAGGCTGGTGGGGTCCCCTTCTGCTTATCTGGAGGTGGTAGCCTTCAAGAGTCCGGAGAAGCGGGGAAGAGAAGCTGGGGGAGCATGCCCTGCGGGGAGCACACACAGAGAGCGAGAGACCACCAGCTGCCCCCACGCAGGTTGCCGCCCCCCCCCCAGGGCTTCCTTCTGTCGTGGGACGGGGCCCAGACGGCTCCCAGTGAAGAGTGGTTGAAGAGGCCGCCTGAGGGCTCTCAGAGCGCCTCCCTGAGGACCGTGAGGGGTTTTGGTCACTGAGCCAGAGCCACTTTGAGAACTGGGAGGACTCCAGGGCTTGTGGCCTGCGGTCCTCTCCAGCACCTCAGCCGGGGGTGCGGCCAACTGGGTAGAAGAGGAGTCCTGTGAGGCCTTTTCAAGAGCAGGCCTCCAGGCGGGCTGCAGGAGGGGCTGCGCCCACCATCCGGACGCGAGGCCTCCTCGCCAGCAGACACAGCCAGGCCCGGGCAGCTGGGGGACCTTCTTTCCTGGGCTTCAGCACAGCGTGGCTGTGTGTTCCTTGTCTGTGCGTGCGGGTAGCCTCTCCCCTGGGATTCTGAGCAGGGCAGCAGCTTGGTGGGGAGCGAGGTATACCAGGTGTCGCGAAGCCCTTGGGGAACGGGGCAGGACTCCATGTCACTGCTTCTGAGCAGACCTGCTGCCTGCTCTGTGTGGCTGGATCCGGTCAGCCTCCTGCAGCTACCTGGGGGTGGGGGCGATGGGAGGGGTCAGCGCCCTGAGGTCAGCCCAGCACAAGGGCCTCTCTGGTGTGGCCCCAGTCTAGTGCGGTGCCCAAGAAGACGGTGCGCAGTGCAGATGGCCATGGAAGGCAGCAGGATGGAGAGGACTGTGGAGCGGAGAAGACGCTCCTTGGAGAAGGGGCTAAGTCTGTGGCTGGGATGGGAGTGAGGCCAGAAGGACTTCTCATCATGTCAGAAAGTAGGGAGGTGCTCAGAGAAGCATGGATCTCCGCACGGTGATGGGGCAGCTGACTAGGGCTCCCAGAGGTCAAAGCTGTACCACTTTGAGTAACACACTAATGCTACTACTGGACAACAACCCGGAGCTCCACTCGACGTGAGCCCTGGTGAAGACGTGAGGAGCAGACAAGAGCCTTCCTCACTGAGGGATTCACAGTAATGCGGGGAGATGCTCCCCGGGGCTGGAACGGAGTCCTCCCTCCCCTGGGGCACGGAGCGGGCCCAGTGACCGGCTTCCAGGGGACAGGGAACCAGCGGGAGGAGACACCTGGAAACACACCTTCACCAGATGATCCAGGCCCGAGGCAAGTCGTGTGGACTCGGCACCTGATTGGTGACAAGGGCGCCTCGCCTCTGTGACCCTTCTCATCCCAGAAACACCAGACAAACCCAGTGTGGGGGCATCGGAGCAAACATGGGACGAGAACTGCCCAGAATGACCAAGCTCACAAAGAGCCAAGGAGGTCCTACAGACTGCCACAGACCAGAGGGGCCCAAGAAGATGCGGCGACAGTGCAGTGTGGCCCCGGGGCGGGAAGGGGCACCGGTGGGAAATCAAGTGCAGTGGGTGGTTTGGGAACTAGTGTGTCCCAGTGTGGCTGTGTGGGCAGCAGAGCCACTGCAGCAATGAGTAAATGGCCTGCGGGAAGGGGGCCTGAGCCCACAGGGACCCTGCACTGCGTCTGCAGCTTTTGTGTAAACCCACAAGTGTCCCTAGGCCCAAAGTGTATTTAATGACCATCCTAGTTTAACGAAAAGTTGGGGCTTAGAGTACTTGAGTGATGCGTAAGGTCTGGGGCCTCCTGGGGAGCCTCTGTGGGTCCCTGGGTGACCCGCGGGGTGGCTGTCAGGACAGGGGGCCTCCCTTGCCTCAGTGAGGCACATTTCCTGGGCATGAGGTCCCAGCCTTGTTCTCGTGTCTCAGGCTGCAGCAGCTAGACGAGGAGAATGGGGAGCTGAGGTCCTGCACGCCCTGTCTGAAGGCTAACATTGAGCGCCTGGAGGAGGTGAGCGGTCAACTGGGAGCGCTGAGTGTGTGGGGCCCGGCCCCGAGACAGGTGGGCACACCATCGGCCCGGCTAACGTCAGGGCGCTCCTCTGCCCTCTGCCACTGACGGGTTCTTAGAGTGGGACAGCCCTGGGCCCACGGGCCCCGGGGATAGGGACAAGGACAGCTTGGGTCTGGCCATCACTTTGTTGGAGGGTGTTGGTCCCTGCCTGACGTCCCAGCGTCCCCACAGACGTGGGTCCTTGGGTTCAGAGGTTCAGCTGAGATGGATGTGTGGTTGAATTCAGGGCCCACTTCAGCTAGACCCCTATGCCTGGTCTTGCGGGTGTTCCCTCGAGAGGCCTCTGCCCCCTTCCTCCCCTCCTTGCCAAGGTCCCCTGGGAAGCTGTGAACCCTGAGGACATCCAGGACCACATGGGCTCTGGCTCCTGTGAGCACTTCCTGCAGAGCCGCTGTGGTCCTGCCCCCGCGTCGGTCCTTCCTGCCCTGCCTCCCTTGGAAACCGTCCCTGTGGCCTTTGCAGCCACGCACAGCAGGAGCTCTCCAGGCCCACCCATGCACTCGGTGCCCCGAGTCAGCATGCCCCCAGAGGTGTGTGCACCTCGGTCATGATGGGGTGGCTTAGGGGCCGCCTTTAGGACAGAGCCCAAGGGGCTGAGAGCGCTCAGGAGAGCTGTGCGAATGGGGCAGCTGGTGGGCACGCCACAGCGGACATCCTCCCGCCGCAGGAGAAGCAGAAGTTGCTGGATGAGATCGAAGAGCTGTCCCTGCGGCTCAGTGACGAGCAGGAGAACCGGAGGAAACTGGGGGACAGGCTGAGTCACGAGAGGCACCAGTTCCAGAGGGACAAGGAGGCAACCCAGGAGGTGAGCCTGGCACCCTCTGTGTCCGGAGACCCGAGGCCGGTAACCGGGTCCTGCCGGGCAGGGCTGCTGGGCGGTAGGGGTTTGGGAAGTGTGGCATCGACCTCCTGTTCGGGAAGGGCACTGGGTGCAGCCAAAGATGAGGACGCCGAGGGCTGGCACTTGCTGCCTCGGTGCCTGGAACCCGGCTCACCCGCACTTGCCCGCAGCTGATCGAGGACCTGCGGAAGCAGCTGGAGCACCTTCAGCTCTTCAAGCTGGAGGCGGAGCAGCGGAGGGGCCGCGGCAACAGCGTGGGCCTGCAGGAGTACAACAGCCGCACCCGCGAGAGCGAGCTGGAGCAGGAGGTCCGCCGGCTGAAGCAGGTGCGGCAGAAACTTCCGGGGCCTGGCACGGGGCGGGGAGCATGCGGCGTGGCTGGGGCGCTGAGCCGGAAGCCCCTCTGGCAGGTCCCTGTGCCGGGTCAGCCACAGTAGGGTCCCGGCCACAGGAGTGAGACTGCCGGTGCGCTCCCCACCCAGGATAACCGCACCCTGAAGGAGCAGAATGATGAGCTCAACGGGCAGATCATCAACCTGAGCATCCAGGGTGCCAAGAACCTCTTCTCCACGTCCTTCTCGGAGTCCCTGGCCGCAGAGATCAGCTCCGTCTCCCGAGATGAGGTGAGACCTGGCCCAGCCACATGTGCCACGGTCTGTGCACCAGGCCGGCGCTGACACCACTCTTTCTGCAGCTCATGGATGCGATTCAGAAGCAGGAGGAGATCAACTTCCGGCTGCAGGATTACATTGACCGGATCATTGTGGCCATCATGGAGACCAACCCATCCATCCTGGAGGTCAAATAGAGGCAGGAAGGCCCAGCCTGGTGGGCCCAGGACCCCACCCACACTCAGGAGATGGCCACAGCACGCGCGTGCCTGAGACCAGTGGCTGGGCCGGGGCGCAGTGGTGGGTCTGCAGAGGGAGAAGGAATGGGAGCCCGGGGCTGGGGCCCACACAGGAGAGGGTGGGGCTGGGCTGCTCTCTGCAGAGATGCAGAGACGACGTCTCCAGCTCAGGTGAGCCCTTCTGGGAGCTCCCTCCCATGTGGCAGACCCCACTGCTGCCTGCCCACCAGGGAAGGAAGGGTGCGTCCCCACCAGGGTGGTTCTGCATGGTCTGCTCAGAGGCCGTCACCCGACGGCACGGCGGCCCCAGGACCCTCTTGCTAGACGCGGTGGCATGCGGAGTACAGGCAGCCGAGGCTGTACGTGTCAGGGTCTGGCTAGGAGCTGCGGGGGTCCCAGCTTTCCCGGGGCTGGCTCCCGTCCAGAGGATCACTTCGGTCCAGTGCCAGACCCTCCCGTGGAGGCTGGAGCAGGAGCCTCTCTTCTGAAATCAGGACTTGAGAGTCTCACCATGCGGAGCCTGCTCTCTGGACAGGGTGGGTGTTGCTGGCCTTTGTGACCCCAGGTGCAGGCAGCATCCTAGTGAGAAACCGCCTCCCCGCTGGGGTGGCCCCCCTGGCCTCCTGGAGCAGCCCCTCCCCTGGCAGGTCTCAGCTGCCCTGGGGGAGTCCCGGTTTCCCACGCAGAGTGCACGTTTCCCCTGGGAGTCGAAGTGGCCGCCCTTCCCCAAGCTGGGTTTTGCAGGCGCCAAGCTCTGCTGGTTCTCCCAGCACACGATTAAGAGCGGACAACAGGGCCCTCCCAGCAGCCTGGGGGCTCCGTTAAGGAAATCATTGCCTAGCTCTATGCCCCCCCTGCCAGGCACCGCCCACCACGGGGGCCGCTGGGCCTGCACACAGACGGGCCACTGCTGTGTGCAAGTGTGCGTGAGAGGGCATGTGTGTGTGTGTGCGTCTGCGTGCGCGTGTGTGTGTGTGTTGCCCTGCGTCCCTCCGTCCTCCACGTGGCCCACCTTCTACACTAAGATTTAAGACGTTGCCTCGTATTGTACATTTTGGGGAAAGCCTTGGGTGTAAATCAGTGTAAACTTGGAGGAGAGATTTTTCTATCATGTAGAGTAGGTATTTTTTATAGATTGAAGGTTGATCAATTTTTTAATACTTCCAAGAGAGAAAACTATCTGTGTATACACATAAAATATATATATATATGTATGATAATAAATACTGGAACTCTGCTTTCTGTGCCCAGCCCTGCCCCGGTGACACAGATGTGGGTCTGTCTCTGTCCATCACTCAGTGGTCCCGTAACTGTACATAGGGGCTGCCGGGAGAGGCTTCACAACAGACACCCAGACGTCGACGTGCACAGTGACCCTGTTGCCTTCCCTGGAGAAGGAGTCTTCAGGCAGAGCCGTGGTAGCCTGGATGCTGAAGGGCAAGGCCAGGACAGTCTCGCTGAAGATTAAAGCTATCTATACACGCAGAGACCGGCTTCTTCCTCCATGGGGTCTGCGGGCTGGGTGGGGTGCCCTGGGCCTGGCCTGGCCCTCCAAGGTATCAGGGGGGCTCTGGACCATGTTAGCTCCGTAGGAGAGCTTCTGTTCAAGCTGACCCCTCCCACAGGTCCCAGGCTTGCACCTCCAGTCTGGACCCCCAGCAGAGCTCAGCCAGGGGGCCCTCCTGGGGTGAGGCCGTGTGACAGGGCCTTTGGGGCCTTGGGTGTTCCTGGTGGACACACCAAGTGCAGGCCGGGTTGAGGGGCTGCATCCCAGGTCTGGGGCTTGGTGATGTCCCCAGGACATCATGCACGGTACCCAGACTGAAGGCACAGGCTCAACACAGGGTTTGGCTCAAAGATGAGGAAGGTCAGTCTAGGTGATCGGGCTGGGGGGAGAGTGCAGGTACCACCGTCATCAAGGGCATGCAGTGAGAAGATTCTGTGGGTAAGTGAGCAAATGTAATTTGAAGTGGGAGTTAACCCAAAGCTCACAAAGTCAGTTCTCCAGCCCAAGCGTCCACGAAGCAGCAAACCGTGTGTTTAACACCTCCCTCGCACGGAGCTAGCTGCCTGCACGTCAGAGACACGTGCACCACCTGAGGCTCAGGGAAGGCCAAGGACCCCACCCTCAGCCATCCGGCAGGGCGCTGAAGCGGCTTGAGCCCAGGTATGCTGGCCCATGGGGCCAACAACCTGACGCCGATGGTGAGTGGACACAGCATGGCTTGTGAGCAGGGGCCGCCAAGGTCAGGCCTGGGAGTCCTGGATGCTGTGTGGGATGGCAGTGAGGAGTGAACCTGGGGGGCTGTTGGCGTGTGGACATGCCCAAGGCCAACTTCCTGCCCAGAGCCACCTACCTGCTACTTTCCCAGGGTCTAGAGAGTGTGTGAAGCTCCAGACTCTGGCCTGTGCTCCTGATGCTCAGAGCAGGTAATTCCCTGCACAGGGTGGCCAGTGCACTCATTAGCAAGCCCATCAGCAGGACTTGGGCCCCACTGCCCACAGGTGGGACCAACAGAACTTAGGGCCCGGGAGGGATGGCATTGTGCTGTGGCCTGGGATGCAGTCTTCAACCACACGCTCCCGCTGGAGCTCTGCACAGAGGGCCTGCTCAGCACTGGGGCGCCCAAGTGCTGCCGTGGCAAGTTAGGGTCGGTGAGGGTCCAGGAGACACTTGTCCCCAGCCTGGACGCACTGGGTGATACCTGCTCTCCACTTACCTGTCTTTCTGGAGCCCGCAGGGCCCACCCCTGCCTAGGAGAAGCTGCAGGTGGGGAGGGGGCCTAGCTCCATCAGGTGTTTTATGCTCTTAAACATATGGGGGCCTATCCATGGTCTGGCCCCCCCAGCAGCCAATTCTGAGATCCCTGCCCTGGCCCTCCCAGGGTCCCCGGTCCGATGGGGAGATAGTTATCCACTGGAACAGGGTCGGGCTGGAGAACACTTGAAAATCCACCGTAAATGGAAACAGCAGTGCCCAGTGCCAGCCAGGAAGGGCACCCCCAGACCCAAGTGCACCCCTTCCATGTGGGGACCCTCCACCCTAACCCTGAAGTGACCTGGCCACAAGCCCCCCAGGCTGATCCTGTCTGAAGTCAGCTCATGTCTGTTGAGGACTTTGAACCCTCGAAGTCGGTCAGTCCTGCATGATGGAGGAGCACAAAGCAAGGAAGACGGCTTCCGGTGGGTGGGGGCATGGCTATCTGGTCCTTCCAGCTGTCCCTTGAGCACCGCAAACCCCCTGCCTTGGCCTTGCCCCAACCCAGCCATGCTGAAGGAAGGATGCCCCAGCACCTGCCCTTCCACCTGCTGGCAGCTCAGAGACCTGGAGGTGGTGGCCCTAGGAAGGGCCCTTACTTTTTTCCTTATATGGGGATTTTTTCCTTATATGGGATCTCTTCTATTTAAGCCAGGCACGGGGGAGGGGGGGCAAGGGGTGGTTCACAAAAAAGGCAATGATGGGTCATTCCTTAAAACTGGCCAGAACACAGGCTGCGTGTCTCAGCACAGGGAGTCCTGCATTTGGCCCACCTAGCCTCCAGCATGTACGTCCCACCCCTGAAGGTCCCTGAGCCCCAGTCCCACTAGAATCTCCAGTCTGATTGGGCCATTTGGGTCCCAAAGCAGAGAACTCCATAGGCACAGGGATGCATGAACCATTGCCTCCCACCAACGCCAACAGACACTGTTGCCAACCCTTGTTCAGGAGGCTCCTCTCCAACACCGAGCAACCCCAGTCCCGAAGACTGCTCCTGACCCCTGTTGGGATGACTGGGCTTTCTCCCCACCCCTCCAACAAGAGGCCTTGGCCCCTCCCCAGGGAAGGCAATGCTCCTACACCCACCCCCTCCACCACCCACCCTGTCACCCCGTAGACCATGACTCTGAAACCTGCAGTGAGTGGGCAGGAATCTCCCTTCAGTTTCAGCTGTTCTCCTTAGGAGGTTACAGGCTGAGGACCACCAGTCCAACAGCCACCCCAGCCAGTGTCCATGGTGGTGGGTGGGGGGAGCTGTGGTTACTGAGCCCCCCCCCCAGGTGATTGCCCTTGACTCTGACCGCTCATGTGATTCCACAGCCATACAAGGTCAGAGGCCACCTTTCACCATTCAGGTGAGGAAGCTAGGGGCAGGCCAAGTCCCTGTACAGCTGTCCCCAGAAGCTTGCTGCTTAGAGGGCTCAGGAAGCAACTCCGCCCCTGCTGAAGCTACTGGAGAGAGGGGGTTTCCTGGGAGCACTGAGCCTTGTCCCTGTAGGTCCTACTGAGGTCAGCGGACTTTCTGGGCACTTAGAACAAACATGACCCAATATTCCACTTGGAAAATTCGGCCCAGTCTGGAGGCACTACCACTCTCCCTGAATCCCTCTTAGCAGACATGCCTTGCTTCAGTGTCTCTCTCACAATCAGTGCCCCCGAGCGCCCGAGTCCTCCGGGCTCTGCCCTCCGCGTCCCGCCTTTCCTCCCTACAGCCTCCCCGCGCTGCGCTAGCCTCCTATGAGCCGCCTCGCTGCAGGTCTGGCTGTCTCCCAAACATCCAGGCTGCGCGGGGCCTCCGGTTCCGTGAGTGCTAGTTGTCAGCGACCTCAAGCTGCCCAGCGGGACCTTGAGGCAAGAGGTCTGACCTAGGAGGCTCTTTTGTCAATTCGGCATTGGGCGGGTGGGTCCGGTTCAGAGGCCCCCGCGGAGCGACACCGGCCTCCCAGGGCTAGGGGTCTTCCCGCCAGGCACCGGGCCGAGCGCTCCGCGGATGCCGGCACGTTCCGCCGTCTTGTACCGAGGAGGAAACCGAGGCCCACGGAAGTAATGTGACAGGGTCACGCTGGTAGTGCCAAGGCCGCGGCTCCACCCAGGTAGGTCTCACCAAACGGGCGCCAGGGACCCCGGAGCCTGAAAGGGAACCGAGCAGGGGGTCTGGGGCAGCTGGAGGGCGGGGGGTAGGGGGTGTCGGGAGACCCTGGGAGGGCGCTACGTAGCTATGCGGACCCCGTGGACACCTGGGGGCCAGGGCAGAGCTGCTGCTCGCCCAGGTGGCGGGGAGAAGCGGCCAGACCCCCGTGTCTCGGACTGCGAGGCGCAGCCGGAAGCGCAGGGACTGGGGCTGGATGGAGGCCCCGCCCCTTCCTCCTGCGCGTGACGTTCTGGGAGTAGTAGTCGCAGTTCTGTCCTCGAAGCATCCCTTCCGCCGCTCCAACAACCCGACACGCAGCGCCGCCTGGAGCCCTGGGCTCGGCCGTCTCCAGCGGGGCCGGTGGGCGGAACGGCCTGGGAAGTCGGCGGACCCGGGGAGGGAGCCGATCGCCGCGTCTGTTGGCGGACATCCGAGGACTGCAACTCCCGATCCGCATCGCGTCGGGCCCCGCCCCGAGCTTCCGGCCTGGCGGCGTCGCGCGGCCCTGTGGGAGCGGTAGTCCGCGCGCGCGATTCACAGAGCGTTGTGCGCCTCAGGCGCGCTGTAGCCGCGGGGCCCCGGCCGGGCGCTACGCTACGGAGGCGGCGTAGAGCGGGCGCCGGACGCGGGCCGTGTTGGGGCCGGGCCGGGCGCGCGGCTGCTCCGCCACTCAGCGCGGGAGGCCGGCGGCAGAAGTTGTGGAGCGGCCGGCGCAGGCGAGCAGGCCTGGGGCCGCGCCGCCCGGGCCGCGGGGACTGAGGAGGCGCCGCCTGGTTGCGGAGGTGAGTCCGGCCGACAGGGCCGGGCTGGGCCGGGGCCGCGGCCTGGACCCGCGCCGGAGCCTCGCCACCGGGGGGCTGCCCCCACCCGCACCCCAGCGGCGCGCCCCGAGCTCGGGCCGGAGCCCGGGCCGGGCTGGGGGCGCCGCCCGAGAGGGAGCGGGCGCGGACCCGGGTTGTCTGGGTCGCCGGGAGGCCAGCCCCGGGGTGCTGCGGACGCGGGAGGCGGCCCCGGCCCCGGCCTGTCCTTGAGTGCCCTTACGGTCCAGGCGCGTTCTGCCCCCGCCGGCGTTGTGGGGAGTGTCCCCCGGTGGCCCCCGCGGACGGACCGCGGGCACTTCCCGGGGGCGGCGCCTGTCGGCCGCCCCACACTTCCCTGTTCCCTGTTCCTCTGGGGGTGGCGCTCCGGCCGCGGCGGAGTTGGGGAGGGGGGCGGGGGGCTCCGGGGAAGGTTGGCCGGGCGGCTGGGCGGCCCCTGCCTCTTCCTGCGGGCCTCCCTTCGCTCCTGACCAGGGCACCCTCGTGGGCCCCAGTGGCCCTGACCGCGAGGCTTGTAGGGGCGGCCCCTGACTGCGCGGGAGCTGGTGAGCAGGACTCCTGCGAGCCCAGGCCCGGAGTTTGGGGTCCTGCGGAGGAGTGCAGGGCCGCTGGGTCGGGGGGGGGCTGGGGACTGCACTGGGGCCCGGCGGGAGGGCTGTGAGGGTCGGCTATATCATGTCCAGATTCCCCCGGTCAGCAGAAACAGCACCGGCAGGAGGTGGGGGTCATCCATCCCTCTACAGACCTGGCGAGAGAGAACTGAAAGATGGGGGCCTGTGGCAGGCGGGGGAGCTACGGGGCAGTGCCGGGCAGTGCCGGGCGCAGACTCGTCCTGCAGGAAGCCGGCTCCGCCTGGCCTTGGGTTGGGCACCTCTGACGTCCTGTCAGGTCATCCTGCTCCCGAAAGGGCACTTCTCTCCCTTCCTTCTGCATCGGACCTCTCTGGCGCTGCTCCCCAGCAGACTGGCTGGTGACCTCGTGACCCCCTGAGAGCCCAGTTCAAGCCCTGCTGGGCCGAGGGTCAGGGACAGCACCGCTAGGCAGGCTCCCATGGGCCATGGGCGCTGAGGGCCGCCGCAGCGGGTCCCGAGTCCGCCGTCCTCCACCGGAGAGGCCCGCTGGGCCTGCCAGACTGTGGTGCCGCTGGCGGGCGCTCCCCATGTTTCGGCCTGTGCACAGCTCTCCCGGCCCCTGTTGCGGCTAGCACCGGGCTCGGCCGGGCTTTCAGACCAGCGGACCAGCGGGCGGAGGCTAGGGCCACGGGGGGCTGCAGCTGCTGGTGTCTGGCCCGCGGGGCTGCCTTTGGATGGCCCTCTGCCCGCTCAGCCTCCTGTGTGGGTCTTAAGCCAGGCACTGGAAGGACGCGCCCCCCTGCGCCAAAATCCCTCTCCCTCAGGAACCGCGTGGGGTATCACGGCCCAAACCCCACGGTGGGCGCAGAGCCCGAGGGGCAGCCCTGGCCGTCTTGCAGTCTGGGCACAGACCGCGCCCCCCCACGTGCTGCCCCCGGCACAGAAGGTGCTGGAAGCATGGGGGCCTGGTCAAATAGGAACTGTGGGGACGCTCTCAGGAGCCTGGCTCCGGTGACTGGTCACATGCACCCGCGGGCGTCCCGTGGCCCCGCACTGGGCTGAGAGGCTGCAGAGCGCAGCCCAGAGCAGTGGGGACGCGCGGGCTGGCCTGGGGGGTCGCTTCATCGACCCAGAAGCCACGGCTCAGACCCCAAGCAAGGGCTCTCGGCCCCGGGTGTGCAGAGCAAGCGCTGGGGTCAGGCCTGCTCCCACTCTCCCCTGACACCTGCTGGCCGCTTGTCCCTTGGGTCCCGCTGCCCCCGCTTCTCCGCTTCCTCAGCACCAGTGCCCAGAAGTGTCTCAGAGCAGGACTGTGACGGTGTCTGTGCCTTAATCTCTTCAGCCAAGCTGCTCTGCCAGGACCTAGGCTCCTCCACCTTCCTCCCTTCCTACTCTGTTGAGAAAGGCCAGGCGACCTGTGCTGAGCTTGGACCCCCGTCTCCGCCGCGGTGCACACACAGACGCCTGGTGCTCAGCGTCGTCCCTTCCACAGCCTCTGCCGGTGCCGTGCTGGCAGGCAGCTCCAGTCATCGTGGGCCGTCCGGAATGGCACCCCACGGCCTTTCTGGGTTGAGGAGTGGACTTACTGGCTTCCATCCTCTCAGAATGAGCAGGAAGGAGGCTGTGTGGTGAGGCTGGGCTGCCTCCACTTCTTGAGCGCGGAGGCCCTGTCATTCTGTGGGTCCTGGCCGCGGCCCGGGGAAGGGTCTGAGCAGGGGCTCAGCAGACAGCCGCATCGGTGCCACCAGCACAAGGAGGGCCAGGCACAGGGGGCCGGGGGGCTGCGGGAGGACTGAGGGGTGTCCCGGCCCAGTGCATACAGCCCAGGAGGGGCCGGTGGGGAGGTCCGCGGCTCGCTCCCTCCTGCAGGGACTGACTTGTCTGGGCACCAGGGGTGGATCCGCAGGGGACCGAGCCGAGCGCAGGCATGTTGTGGCCTCCCTGCCTCCTGCGCCAGTACCTGGCATCACGCTTTGGCCGCCACCCCACACCCTGCTTGCACTTCTCCCCACGACGGAGGGGAGCTCTGCGCCCACCTGCCCGGTGGCCAGGCTGGGGCACGGGCCTGGACGGTGCCACAGGAGCAGCACTGGGAGAGCAGGTCGATCGCTGCAGCTCAGCGCTGTCACCCAGCAGTGCCTGTGTCCGAAGGAGGCCTGGGCTCAGCTTCCTGCTTCTCCTCGGCTGCCACGGCCCAGACCCGAAGCAGAGCCAGTCCCTCCTTGCACTCTGTCCCCTCCACATCCACCCGTGCCCTTTGGAATTTGGTGCCCCTCGAACCGCAGGACCTTCCACCCTCAGCTGCGACTCCCCTCCAGTCAGCAGGAGAGGCGGTATGTTCTAGAGCCCGCCGGTCCGGAAAGGTGGCTGCAGAGATCCCCGAGCTCATGCTGCCCGGTCCCCATGGCTCCCCAGCTCCCCATCTTCCTCCCTTGGGGTGAGCTGATGACCCCCGGGAACCTGTGCTGCCAGTGAGGCCTGAGGTCACCGGGCTGCCCGGGGCAAGGCTGCTTCTGTTGCCTGCTGGCGAGCAGAAGCACTGAAGTGCCCCGAGTGAGGGTGCGTGTCTGCTGCCCGTCCCCTCTCCGGAGAAAGGACGGTCAGATGTTCCACAGTGTCAGACTCACAGACTAGGGAATCGTGAGGACGTCCCTGTTCCTCTGAAAACGCCGCTGTGGGAAACGTAGTTCGTTTCCTTTCTTGTGATATGCGACAGGTGCTGTAGGACACCAACACAAAGGGATGTGCAGCCATCCTGTCCCCTCTGTGTGGGCAGCCCTGGCCCCCGGGCATGCGTGTGCGTCTGGTTTGAGAGGCCCATCTCCTCCCCTCCCACCTTGGTGCCGCGATGTACCCAGGAAGCTGGCGGGGGATGGGGGGTAAGCTGCATGGCGAGGAGCCCCGACAGCTGCCGGAACCTGTGGGGACTGCAGGGCCTGAGACAAGGGAGAGTCCAGAAGTGCCAAGAGTGACCATCCTGTAGTGTGCTCAGGCAGCAGCTCCTGGTCTGGAGGGCAAGGGTTTGGGACAGAGCCCTGTCCCTCTCGGGTTTGCTCACAGGAAGTGCTGGGTACCCTCCCAGAGCCCACGGCCTTAACCCTGAGACCTGGCTCTCTGAGGTCAGCAGGGTGGTGATGTCATCTCTTGGGGCACAGGCTCTGGGGCCAGCAGGCGGGGGTGGCTGGCCTCGGTGTTCGCCGGAGGGCTACAGTGAGCCAGTGGCGGAGGCCACAACGAGGTGGAGCCTGGGCCCTTGTTGGGTCTGAAGGACCTGAGGGGAGAGTACATGCCCCTCCCCACCAGGGTCCTCGAATGCGAAGGAGAGCAGAGCTGCTGGGCTTGGGGCGGGTTGCCTCATTGGTGGGCAGAGTAGCTGCTGATGCGGGGATCTGAGCCTACCAGAATTTCAGCTGCCCGGGTGCTTTCCTGGAGCCCTGGCCCCTTGGGTAATTTTCCCTGGCAACCCCCACCACAGGCAGACCCAGGCCGAAGGAGGCCCTGTCCCCTGGAGCCCTAGGATCCCGATCGGCCCCATCTGCCACCTGGCTGGCCCTCGGTGGTCAGGGGTTTTGAACTAGGCAGCAAGGCTCTGGCTGAGCAACGTGGCTGCTCCAGAGCCTCCAGCCTCCTCTGGGTAAGAAACAGATGCAGCTTCTAAAGGGACACAGCCCTTGGGCCGCCAGCCATGGGAGCGCGCCCAGGGTGACTGAGGTTCACTCCTTGTCCAGGCCCACGTGTCCAGAGGTGGAGACAGAGCCTGGACCAAGTTGGCACTCACTCCAATGAACTCTAGCTCAGTGCTGATAAGCGTGGGAGTGGGACTGCAGCCCTGGCCAGAGTTCAGAACCTTCCAGGAAAGGGAGTGGCATCCAGGTGATGTGCCTGGGGAGGGTCTGGCCTCTGCCGCACCAGGAGAGCTCCTTCCCCGGGGCTGTGTGTGCATCTGGGCTATAGGTTGCTCACGGAGTGGCGGGGCCCTCTCCCTGCGGCAGTTCCCTGGCCTCTGTCTGCAACCCCCCAGACCCGCTTCCCGGACCCCTGCCTTGACACCATGTGGGGCATGAGACTGTGGTCCTGTCTTTGCAGGGCGAGCTGCAAAGCACATGTGTCTCGCCAGGCCACGTCTGCAACGCCTTTGGTGTTTCCTCCCCAGAGGACCCTCCACACGCCTGACCGGCCGTCCCTGGTCCTATGACCTGAGGGAGGGTGTTCTGCTACCAGTCCAGGGCCGCAGGGAGGTTGAGGTCTGGACCTCCCCGGGTGGGTCAGGCCTGACTCCCTCAGGCCGGAGCCTCCCACCCTCGGGCTACAGGGGGAGCACCAGGCCACTCGCACTCGGCCTCGTGTCTGGTGGGTGTATTCTGGGCTTTGGCGGGGTGGCCCTTCAGGCACAAGGTTCCCTCCCTGCAGATTGCTGTCCCCGTCCTTCCCCTGTGCCCATCCTGGGGCTGACTTCAGGCCACCCAGCAGGGTTGCTCCAGTTTGTGCAGGCCGGTTACCGTCAGACGGGGAGATGCATGCCCATGAGATCTCGGGGTGGGGTGTTGTGGAACTGGGACACGGCGTGGGGAGCACAGACAGCGCGGACGTGTTGGGGGGGGTGGGCGGGGCGTGTGCGCACAGGAAGAGGCATCAGCAAGCGCCTTGTGCCCTCGCAGAGCCCAGACCGTTGTCACACAGGACTCAGGGGCCCCAGCACCATGGGACTAACTGTTTGTGCCCCCCAGGCGTGAGACAGAGTGGGATCTGGGGTGAGGCCCACACTGTGTTCCCCTCTCTGGCCTTCACTTGCCCGGTGAGTTCTCACTTGGCGGCAACAATGTGCCTGTGTCCTTGCGGTTCAGCGCCTGACCCTCTCGGGGCCCACAGGGGCAGGGACGCGCAGGTGGGCTAGGGTGAGGACTGGGGGGTGCTTGCCGTGACCAACATAGGTGCTCCCCACGTGGGGCTTAAGGAGGGGTCATCCCCGCTGGCTCCTGTGCTTCTTACTCTGCAGGATCGTGCCCCGCTGTCCCCTTGGAGGGCCATGCCAGGCATCTGCTCTCCCTAGGCGGCGGGGACCCGCCAGTCCTCCCGGTGGCGAACACCTTCGGGGGCTGGCACTGCAGCCCCGCCCCGCAGTTCCCTGAGGCCAATCGAGGCCACCACCCCGTTTAAATCTAGGGCAGTGGCTCCCAAATGAGGGCATGGAGGACAGGGATGGCCTGTCAGGCCGCAGATAGGAGCATTGCCCGCGGCGCCATGTTGCCCAGCACCCTGCTCCGTTCCCCGATAGGAGACTGGCATCCGGTCTGGCTTCTGCCCAGAGACCTGTGAAGGCACAGCAGCAAGAAAGTGTGCCCTGAGTGCGCAGGGTTCAGGTGTTGCTGGGACCTGGCACCCCACGGAGGCCAGACGGGTGTTCGTGAAATGAGCAGAGATGCACAGAGCGATGGATGGCGAGTCCCCAGTGTCCATGGGGCTGGCCTATGGCCCGTGTGCCCACCTCGGGGAGGCAGGCAGCCCCGGGGGGCTTTGTCCAACCAGCAGGCCCTGCGGGGGAAGAGGGCTGCGTGACATTTGTCCCCGGAGATCGGGTTTGCTCTGCCCTGCGGGAAGCCCTCACCTGGCTTTGTCTCAAATTGCAAGGCCGGGGAGCAGGGTGTGCAAGTGTCTCCGTGCCCAGTCATTCTGACACGGAGCCAGGATGTAAGCCAGGGATGGGCCGCCCTGCCTGGCAAGAGCTTCCCGCACACTGCCCTGTGCAGGTGGGCCTCTTGGGGTAGCACAGGGGTTGGCCCCTGGGGAGCCCTGCTCAGCCAGGGCACACCTTCATGGGGTCTATGCCCAGGTCCTCTCACCACCTCCAGGTGGAAGATCCCCAGATGGGCCCTCCTGAGCTGGCTGCTCTCTAGGGAGCATTTGCCCTTACGGCCCGTGGGAACAGGGACCTATGTTGCCTCTGCCCTCTCCAAAGGGACTGGGCTGCCACCATATTGCCCACCCCTGGACGGGCCTCCCACCTGCCCCAAACAGGGCCTGTAGGGTCAGAGTTCCCTGAAGGTCTGTCGGGAAGCTGGGGCACAGGGTGCAGCTGCTGTAGGGCTTGGGGGCCCCGGGCAGGGATGGGGGGCCGGCATTCTCCCCAAGCCCTCACTGCCCCAGGTTAGGGCATTTGGGAGGAACAGGTGAGTCCTTGGTGTGCTGCAGGCAGCCTGGGAAGCCCGGGGCCATGTCCTCACTAAGCCTCAGGGCTGGTTTGCCCTCGGCTCTGCCTGCGTGGGACGGATGTGGCGACAGCACCATCTACCCCCCACCTCACACTCCCGGGGATATGGGCAGAGCTCTTTGTCAGGACCATGATGGCCCTGGAGCCAAGTGCCAGCAGTTCTGTCCCACGACACCTCCCATGAGCCTGGTGCCCCCTCTGGCCTCCTCTGCCCTCACGTACCCTCCATCTGCCCAGGATTTGGCTGTGAAAGGAGCATCGGAAATGCTCAGGCTCTTCCCACAAGGGGCTCCCACGTGGGCGAGCTCAGGCATCCGAAGGGCTGTTGGGGTCTGACCTGGAACCCCGGGAGAGGCCGGTGTCTGCAGTGACCCTGGCTGAGAAGGAACCGACCGCTGGTGAGCGTGCCCTGCGCGCTGCCCAGTGTGGAAGGCACCAGCAAGCGGGGCTGCTGGCTCGAGCGTGGCTCCCCACGAGAAGAGGAGCGTGACCACAGCGGAGTGCAGACATCTCGACTGAGCGCAGTGTCACGTAGCCCACACGTGGTTTCACCTAAATCTCGGGCCGGCACGGAGATATTTTGGATGTGGGGTTACATAAGATGCGTCTTGTAGATTCCTTTTATCTCTCTAACCTTCTTCACTGGCTGCTAGACGGCTGGGAAAGGCACCCGTGGATCCCGTGATGCTCCCGTGGGTCGTTGCCGACAGACGTTCCTTCGGGTGCTGTGGGGACGGTGTCAGTTTCGCAGGCCAGGGGGCCTCTGCCTCCTCTCTTCGGCCCTGCTGGGGCCTTCTGGGGAGGCCTGAGGGGCAGGGAACCAACGAGGCCGCTGGGCTGGTCAGGGTGCGCACGTCCCCATTCCTCGGAGTAAAGGCCGTCTGAGTGAATTCTGTTGCTGTGCAGGGGACTTGACTGATCTGGCCAGAGCTCCTCTGGGTCAGGGGCCCAGGCTTCTCCGACCCCGGCCCCCTCCTCCTGTGTCCCTCGACCCCCAGCCCCGAGAGCCAAGCGGGCCGCCGGTTCTGCTTGGCCCTGAGCCTGACTGGGACTTGCCTTGTCTGGATCGAGCAGAGGGGCCTCCTGCTCAACCCATGGGCATCAGATGGTCTCCGCTGAACCCAGACCATCCCCGGGTCCTTCCTGAGTCACCCATCTCTCTCCAGGGCTGGGGAGGCTTTCCCTCTGGAAGGCTCTGGAAGGGATGTGGTAGCCATTCTCTGCCGGCCTCGGAGCCCTGGGGGTCTCCTCTGGGCTACTTGGGCATTCGGCAACCCCCCCGCCCCCGCTGGCTGTCCCGGCTCTGCTGCACGTGCTTGCTTGTTTCTCCATTCCATTTTGCCAAATGCTCCCGGGTCCTTTTTTCTGCAGTAAAGCGTGACCGTGTGGTGTTTTCTCAGTAGGGGGTGTGACTCCCTTTGAAGCCCGGCAAGTGGACACGTGGCCGGCCCCTCTGGGCAGTTGAGGGGTTGGGGTCAGATCTCAGGAGCAGAGCAGGGGCGCTGGTGGCGGGGCGGGCCTCGGGCTAGCCACTGCAGCCCTGCACCTCCGCTCTGCTGGGACCCCGGCTGTGGGGCCTGGGTCCCCGAGGCCGCTAGTGCACTGGGGAGCCCCCCCAGGCTCTGGGGGCTTCTTTCCTGTGAGTCATGCTGTTTCTCCTGTTTCTCTTTATTCTCTCTCTGTGTTTATCTCTGTTGTATGATGGAGCAGCCCAGCCGCCCTGTCTCCGGCGTGGGCGCCATCCTCCCTCCATGCTCCAGCTCGCCCACTGTGGGCCGCGTGTGACCAGGCCCGGGTCTCCGCGCGGCCGCCACCGCGGGGGCCATGGGGAGCTCCGCCTCCTCGCTGGCCACCGAGACCGAGTCGGACCACGGCTTCCCCGGGGGACCGCCTTACCCCGGGCCCCCTGCAGCAGCCGGCTGGTGTAGGAGCGGCCCTGGGGGGCCTGTCTGGGGTGGTGCCCTGGTCACCCGGCAGCACCAGCCCCCGCGTCCCCGGGCTCGAAGGTAAGAAAGGGGGCGGGGCCCCGGGGGCGGGGGTGCTGTTCTGTCAGGGCGGCCCCTTCCCAGCCGGAGGAGAGGGGCTGGCAGAGATGGGGTCCCGTTTCTGAGAATCCTTTGGCAAGTTGCTTTCCCCAAAAGGCCCACGGCTTGAGAGGCTCTGGGGTTGCTGCAGCCCTCCCCAGGAAGCCGGGCCGTGGGAGCTTTGGCCTGGCTGGCGGCTGCTGTTGGGATAGGGACGGGGTGGCCTTCCTGCGGGGCGTGTGGCTCCCTCAGGGAGCTGCGTCCGCTGAAGCTGCTTCTGGAGCTTTGTGCTTGGAGTGAGGGTGCAGGGGAGGCTACCAGCCCCCGGCCCCTCCCTGGTGTGGGGTGTCGCTGTGCCAGCAGACCTTCCTGTGCCAGCTTCCTCCAACCGTGGTCATGGCCAGGCTCCGCACAGGTCTCTCAGCCTACACTGCCCTTCGGATCAGCTGGCGAGCCTCCCCTCGGGAGTTCTGGGATGACTGGTGTGGGGCAGCCCCACTGCTCAGGCCTGGGGGTGCTGGGCCCTGACATCCCACCCCTGCCTTTAGCCCCTCCCATGACCTCGCTGCAGAGGGGCCCCCGCCACTCAGCACATACTCAGGGTTCCTCTGGCCCCAGGGATAGGCAGTGGCAATGGGCTTGCCCTCTCTCAAAGGCACCTGCTATGGTATGCTTGGCCGCCACCTCCCGTAGACCAAGCGTCCTCATGTAGCACAGTTTTCCTGGTGTCTGGACAGCAGGCAGGGTCCTAATGGGGGTCTCTTCTGGGATGGCGTGCCCCAGCAGATAAGGTGACTGGGAGGTGCCAGAGGAGTCAGCAGGAGGCACTGGGGGCTTCATGGCCGGTGAGTGGCCAGAGCCGGCAACATGGGTTGTTGGGCATTTCCTCTGCTGCCTCATGCTGGCGTCAGTGACGCACTAGTGGACGTCTGTGTCTTTCTGAAACAGCTGGCGTGAGGTGGGACTTGTGTGCTCTCGTCCGCTGCCCCTGAGCGCAAGGCTCTGCGGCTTTGGTCGTGACCGCTTCTAGAGTAGCTCATGACCACGTCTCCCCCTGGGCCTCTGCTGTTTGCCTCCCTTCCCCAGGTAGCCACCCTGCCTCTTGCCTGTAGATGTGCCTTTTCTGGAAATGTCCTACGAGGGGAGCCCTAGAACACCTATGCCTGGCCTCTCACCAGGCGAAATACTGTCAGGCCCCAGCCATGGGGGCGGGCGCCCGAGCTTCGTTCCTTTCATGGCCAAATCGTAAATGCCTGTTGTAGGGACAAACCCCGGCCTGTGGCAGCCATCCCTCAGTTAACGGACTTTTGGTTGTTTCCACTTGGATTTGATGACCTGTGCTGCTGTGAGAGCATTCACATGTAGGATTTTGTGCAGTCTCGTTTTCCCTGGGGTGGGACCCAGATGCGGCTGCTGCAGTGGAAACCCTCTAACTTTCTACGACACTGCCAGGCTGTTTTCTGCCGCGGTGCACCACTTCCCGTCCCCATCAGTGCGATAGGGGAGAGCTCTCGTTCCTCCCCGTCCTGGCCAGCACTCAGGGCCATCTGCCTGTGTGATTCTAGACACCCTGGCGGGCGGGGGCCAGCGTCCCCACATGGTCTGATTTGCAGCTTCCCATGAAGCCTTCATCTGTCCACATGCTTTTTACAAATTCTCATTACCTCCTTAAGATAAATCACTAGGAGTAGAACTTCTGGGTCCTGGGAGGGGCTTCCCCCACCCCGGGGAGCAGCAGGCTGGGTATAGACCCCATGGGGTTTGCCAGGCAGCGCCTTCTGCCCCACACCCGAGGATGCCGAGGGACACGCGTGCGTGTCACTTTGGATCCTGGCACACACTGCGGAACCCAGTCGAACTTTCTCATTCTCCTGGCCTCCTGCCATGCTCCTACCCCTGGGGTGGGGGACGAGCGGCCCCTTCCCATCACCCTCTGCAGCCGGCCAGACCCAGGGTCAGTCCACGTCAGCCACTGGGAGCAGCAGGCGAAGCTGGAGGAGACACTGCGAACGACCTTGAGAAATTCACAGATGTCCAGACTGGGGATGAGAAGACAGTCGGCCGGTGCAGGGAGCTGGAGGGGGAGCTGGGCAAGGCAGATGGCAGGATGGGGGGCAGAAAGGCCAGAGCCACACACAGCCACTGCGACAGGACCCCACCCCACACGCACACCTGGGCACGTGGTCACAGGCGTACACGTGTGTAGTGCTCTGCCCGGCACAGGGGGCCAGGACACCCTGTGAAGAAGCCAGCAGCACCGCGGCTCCTGCCCCCGCATCTGGGCTCGCTGCCTCCTTGGCTGGAACCACTCCATTGCCCCAAGGAAGCTAGGAGAGCCACGTTGTGGGCGTGTCCCCATAATCCACCGCCAGGCCCGGGAGATGCTCACCCTGATCCCTAAGCAATGCACGTGGCCGGCATCGCCTGCAACCCGTGGGGACACAGGAGTGAGGAGCATGACACAAGGCTGGCTGAGGGGGCCCCAGAGGGAGGCGTGCGGACGTACCTCACAGACACAGGGGTCAGAGGTCAGGCAGCCACAGCCATCAGGGCAGCCAGACCTTTGGGCGAGGCAGCTTCACTGAGGTCCTTGTGTGTGGACGCCACTCACTGCTCACTGCTGTCTCTGGGGAGGAGAAGCATCGCCCTGGGACTGGGCCGCCCCCACAGCGGTGACCAGGAGCTTCTGCGTTCTTGCAGGCTTGTGTCCCAGGTGCTAGGGAGACCTGACACTGCCCCGAAAGGGACTCCAGAGCAATCCCCAGATGATGGAGCGCACGGCGGGAATGTGGTGTTGGGGTTTTCTGGATAGCTGCCTCAGTTTCCTGTTGACATGGCCTTTCTTTCCCTGGGCAGCTGGTTTCTCCCAGCCATGACTCAATCTGTGCCTTGGAGGAGGTGGTGTCACAGGGTTTGGACTTGCTTTTCATTGGAGTTGGACTTGGCTCAGGGTTCCCCACGCTGCTATTTCCTCCCAGGCTGGTGAGGTGCTCTGGCCTCTCTGAGTGTCTCCTGAGCCCTCAGCTCCCGCCCTGCATCATGTTGGGTGGACCCCGGGATTGTGGAGTCAGAAGGGATGCCAAGGGAGATGAAGGTCAGGGGGCATTTCAGGCTCCTCTGATCATGCATTTACTGACCCTGGAGCCACTTTGCTGTGGGCTGCAGGGTCGGAGAGGGAGCATAGCGCCACCACCGCCGCCTGTCCTGGGAGCCCCTGCACCCCTGCGACCAGCGCCGGGAGCCTTACTCTAACCAGGGGTGCCTCTGCTTGCCCTCTGTGTTCCCAGGGCGAAATTTGAGTTGTAGGCACTGTTTCCGTGTAAGCCTTTCTGAACCCCAGACAGAATCTTCCTGATGTGCGCTTTTTGTTTTTTTTTTTTGAAGATTTTATTTATTTATTTGACAGAGATCACAAATAGGCAGAGAGGCAGGCAGAGAGAGAGGGATGGAAGCAGGTCCCCTGCTGAGCAGAGAGCCCAATGCAGGGCTCGATCCCAGGACCCTGAGATCATGACCCGAGCCAAAGGGAGAGGCTTTAACCAACTGAGCCACCCAGACACCTCTTCCTGATGTGCTTTTATCCACTGTGATGGTTGTGACACTGGCCCTGTCCCACCATTGTCCCCTGGCCAGCAGCCGGGGACACGTGCCTCCTGTGCAGCTGCACCCAGGCCATGGACCGGGCAGCTGGTGGGTTAGAAGGGTAGACAGGCATTGGGCCCCTTCCCTCCCCAGCCTGGCCTTGCTCAGTGCGTCCGGAGTCCCCAGAGCCCTTGAGCCAAGGGCAGGTGTGTCCTAGGAGGGCTGTCCTCCCCTCTCTCCTGCATGGAGGACGGGCCCTGAGTCTGTTCTCTGGATGCCCCTCCCATGGGCAGATGGCCTGCAGCGTGTCAGACTCGCTCTGCTGGGCCCTGCGACCAGGCCGGGCGGGGAGTGGAGGCCATGTGCAGGGTGAGTGGGTATCCCTTGGGCCTAGAACCAGGGTGGAAGCCACTTGTGGGCACCCGCTATGACCCACACCTTGACTGTGGGCCCTTCCCTGGTCTCCAGGAAGATTTCTTAGGCTTTTCACAGCACAGAAACGAAGGCTAAAGCTGGCCTGCCCCCCCAGCTGGTGCCACGCGCCCATGTCGTGCAGCCTGGCATGGCCCCGCCCACTCGCCGTGGCCCATCCGTGGCCAGGCTGTGGGAGCTCGTGGCCCTTGGCCATACAGGCCGCGAAGGGCCCTGGGCCCTGGGAAGTAATCTTGTTGCTCAGGGAGGTTTTTGGGTTTTTTGTTTTGAAGAGGCAAGTTTTCTTACTGAGCTGAAAGGGTTTGGTGTAAACCCAGTGTCAGAAGCCGAGGCTTCGTGTCTCGTTAAGAAATTGGCATCTCTGCCAGGGTGAGCAGCTGCAGTCCGCGGAGACTCTGTCCTGCTGTGGAGACCCCTCCTCGTGCCCGGAGTAGCCCGTGCAGGTCAAGGGGCCGGCACCGCCCCCAGACATGGACCCACATCAGGCCGGAGGAGCCAGGAGCACCCAGGAGCACCCACCGGCACTGCCCTCCCGCTGCACTAGATGCATACACACACACACACACACACACACACATGCATGTACATACACACACACACACACACACACGTGCCACAGGCCTAGACAGCCACTTGGGGAGGACCATGTTCCTGTCCTCACCTGGCACGGGTGGGGTGCATGGCCATCCCTTGGGACAATGGCATGAGGGTCTGCCTGCCCCTGAAGCACAGCTCTGACGTGGGACAGGACCCCCAGGTGGGGCGGAGCAGTTTCCCCAGTGTCACGAGTCCTGCAGCCACCCAGCCCAGGAGGGACTCGCTCTCCCAGGCTTGGGTGTTGCCAGCACTTTGGGACAGGTTCCCAGCAGAGGGGGCCCTGCCCTTTCTCCCACCTAGTTTGCCTTTGGACATCCCCTGCCCCACGTCCCCAGTGGTCTCCCTGGGGGGACAGCTCCCTGCTACAGCCGCATGGGACTGCCAGGTGCAAAGCAAGCTTCCCCGCTATGGCCCCCCCAGTGCTGGCGTGTGCTGTTGCAGGACCAGGCACATAGGGCTCAGCGGTCTGGGTTGGCAGCAGACAGGTGATTGGAGAGGGCCCGCCCCTCCGGGGACAGCGTGGCCCTCCACGACCCACACGTGGCCTGGGCTCAGCAGGAATGTGCCCAGTGCATGGGTCTCCAGCGCTGCTGGATTGCTTTTTTGTGGTCAGATGCCTGCCTAGAGGTCCCCAGAAAGACCACACAGGCAGTTGGTTAGCGGATCCAACCAGCAGCCCTGAGTCAGGGTGCCCCCCCCAATTTGTGCCCTAGTCCTCCCCTCCAGCCCTCACTTTGGTTTTGTTTTTGGTTTTTTTGAGCTGAAGTTCATATGACATGAAGGAACTGTTTCAGAGGGCACGAGGCACATTCACAGTACGCGTCCGTCCCTCTACCCCGTCCACATGTCTGTGTCACCCGTGTTCCTTACAGAACTTCCGGGCCCTGGGGCCCACTGGGCTTCACACTGCCTCAGATCTGCTGCCATAAGGGTTCTGTGTGCATGGACTCCTGGAACGTGTGTCTGGCTTTTCTCACTGAACATGTATCAGAGTCCCGTTATGTGGCTGAATAACGTTCCACATCTCCTTTACCTGTTTGTTTGCTGACGGTGTCTGAGTTGTCGTGCGTGGACCTGCTCTGAGTGTATGTGTGCACACCAGGGCACCAGTTCCCGGTCCTTCGGGGTGTGTGCCCAGGAGTGGAATTGCAGGGTGGGGTGGTGACTGTTTATCGGGAGAGGCCGCCAGGCCGCTGGCGCAGAGGCAGGGCGGGGGGAGCTCTGAGGCCCCTGCCGTCCCCTGCTGTCCTCTGCTATTTGGGTGCTCCCCAGCCGCAGCGGGTGTGAAGTGGGGTCTCCCACATTAGGTTTGCGTTTTCCTGGTGGCTAGCAATGCTGAGCACGTTTCCGTCTTCCCACGTGCTTCCATGGCCACTGGTGTGTCCTCTGGAGACATGACTGCTCCGGCCCTTCGCATGTTTTTCTGAAAAGCGTCCTTGTGGTTGCTCAGTTGCGAGGGTTCTTTATGTTTTTTGGAGCCAGACCTGATTCGTAAATATTTTCTGTTACAAGTTCTCGTATTTTTTCAGCTGGGCCCTTTGAAGCGCGGAAGTTCCTCGCTTTGATGAAGTCCAGTTTTTTCCTTTATCTGCCTGTCCTTTTGGTGTCACATCCAATTAGCCATTGTCAAATTCAAGGTCAGAGAAATTAAGATTTTACTTATTTTGAGAGAGAGAGAGCGTGTGTGAGCTGGGGCTGGGCACAGGCGCAGGAGGAGAGAACCTCCAGCAGGCGCCCCACTGAGCACAGAGCCCCGTGTTGGCCTCCATCCCAGGACCTGAGCTGAAGGCAGAAGCTTCACCGACGGAGCCCCCTGAGGCCCCCAGAATTTTTTCTTTTTTTTTTTCAAAGATTTTATTTATTTATTTGACAGACAGAGATCACAAGCAGGCAGAGAGGCAGACAGAGAGAGGTGGAAGCAGGCTCCCTGCTAAGCAGAGAGCCCGATGTGGGGCTCAATCCCAGGACCCTGAAATCATGACCTGAGGCTTAACCCACTGAGCCACCCAGGCGCCCCAAGTTTTCTCCTTTTTAAAACGTATCCCTCGGTTATTTTAGATGAAGTGATACTGTTCTTCTAACTTCCTTTCTCTGGGCTGTCGAGCTCTTCGTTGCTGGCGTGGAAAGCACTGATGGTTACGTGTCAGTGTCATGCCGTACGATGTCACTGGATTCATTTATTAGCTCTAGTCATTTTTGTTGGTGGACTTTGGGGAATTCTGTGTGTAGGATCACTCCATGTGCAAACAGAGGTAGTTTTACTTCTTCCTTTCCAGTTGGATGCCTTTCATCTCTTTCCCGCCGAGTTGCTCTGGCTGGGTCTCTGGTCCAGCGCTGACCGGCAGCGCTGAGCTCCTGGTCTTCGGAGGGAAGCACACAGAGTGTCCGCGCTGACTGTGATGTTTGCTGTGGGTTTTTAAGGGCGCCCTTTACCTGTCGAGGAAGTTCACGTGGGCGCTTTGCTGGGACTGATCAAAGACTGCCTCCCCAGCAGGGCCCCATGGCCACTAGGACCGTGTGGTTCTGCCCCATCCCTCTGCCTCCAGGAGGGGTCTAAGGACAGACATGTGAGGTCCCCTGGGGGCCCCCCAACTCCTCATGTCCTCAGACCCCTCAGAGCCTGCTTCTTGGGCCTGATCCTGGGACCCCTCGTCCCAGGTGGAGACATGGGTCCCTTCCTGGGCCTCCACTGACCGGGACCTTCCCTTGCAGCCACACACACTCGCCTGGGTCCATGGCCACAGTTGGGGAGTGGTCATGTGCGCGCTGCACCTTCCTGAATCCGGCTGGCCAGCGCCAGTGCTCCATCTGCGAGGCCCCGCGGCACAAACCTGACCTTGACCACATCCTCAGGCTCAGTGTGGAGGAGCAGAAATGGCCCTGCGCCCGCTGCACATTCCGGAACTTCCTGGGCAAGGAGACTTGTGAGGTGTGTGGCTTTGCCCCAGAGCCTGTGCCTCATGCCTCCCTGCTGCCTGTCATCAACGGGGTCCTGGCAGAGCCCAGGGGCAGCTGCAAGGAGGAAGCCGGTCCTGGGAGGACAGTGGGGCTGGTGTCTGCAGAGCCAGCCCAAGGGCAGCCCGAAGAGGAGGAGGAGGAAGAGGAGGAGAAGGAGGAGCAGGAGGGGGCGGCCGAGCCGGGGAGCGGCTGGGCCTGCCAGCGCTGCACCCTGCACAACACGCCTGTGGCCAGCTCCTGCTCCGCCTGCGGGGGTCCCCGGAAACTCTCACTGCCCAGGATCCCTCCTGAGGCCCTGGTGGTCCCCGAGGTCGTGGCCCCCGCTGGCTTTCACGTTATAGCTGCCCCAGCCCAGCCCGGGGAAGGCGCCGAAGCTGACCCTCCCTCTGCCACTGACCAGGAGCCCCCCCGGGCAACCTCCTTCAGCCCCTTCTCGCCCACCCTGCAGAACAACCCAGTGCCTCGTAGCCGCCGTGAGGTCCCCCCCCAGCTGCAGCCACTGGTGCCTGAGGCTCCCCAGCCTTCTTCCTCTGCCGGCTCCAAGGGGCTCCCCCAGGGCCCGGGGCGGACTGCGGCCGGAGCCTCCCGCCTGGCGGAGCTGCTGTCCAGCAAGCGGCTGGGCATGCTGGAGGAGGAGGCCACCGAGGGCAGCCCGGCACGGCCCCGGTGTGGCTCCTGCTCTGCGCCCGGGCATTCCAGCCCAGCCCGCTGCGAGGCCTGTGGTGCTGCACCCAGCAGCGACGTCATCGACCTGGCCGGGGACACGGTGCGCTACAAGCCGGCCAGCCCCTCCAGCCCCGACTTCACCACCTGGTCGTGTGCCAAGTGCACGCTCAAGAACCCCACGGCGGCCCCCAGGTGCACAGCGTGCGGCTGCTCTAAGCTGCATGGCTTCCAGGAGCATGGCGAGCCCCCCGGCCGCTGCCCCGACTGCAGCGCCGACAGGTCCGGGCCCTGCACTGCCCACAGGCCTGGCGGCCCCCTCCCCACGCTGCCCACCGAGCGCCCGAGCCAGTGGGCCTGCCCTGCCTGCACCCTGCTCAACGCACCGCGTGCCAAGCACTGTGCAGCCTGTCATACGCCCCAGCTCCTGGTGGCCCAGCGCCGGGGCGTGGCGCCCCTGAGGCGCCGGGAGAGCATACACGTGGAGAAGCGGCGGCAGACAGACGAGGGGGAGGCCAAGGCCCTCTGGGAAAATATAGTGGCCTTCTGCCGGGAGGTGAGTACCCCCAGCACGGTGTCAACGCCCCAAGGCCAGCTCTCCCCTTCCCATGGGCTCCTCTGGGCATGTCTCTGGTCCCCCAGTCAGTGCATTCACGCTCTCGTCCTTCCCTGGTGTCCCTTCTGTAGGGAGGAGGCCGGGGAGAGGGAGGAACCTGCCCCAGAGGGCCGGCACCTCTGTCCCCAGGCTTGGAGCAGCAGCCTGGTCCCTGTTCCCCACGTCTTGCCCCTTCCTTCTCTGTACCCACGAGGGTCTGTGACCCCATGGTCTGCGCTTCTGACCCTTCTCAATGGGATGTGACACTCCCTCACGCTCTTCTGCCTTTGTGGGTGTTGGGGGGGCCAGAGTCCAGGGCAGCACTGCCCCTGGGGTCAGTTGGAGGGGCTGTCTGTCCCCATTGTCACCGTCAGCCACCCAGCCAGACACTGGGGTCTCAAGTCCTGGCTTCGCATCCAAGCCACGTCCCCACTTCTCTCACCGGGGCATCCACAGCTGGGGGAGCCACCCGGGTTCCCCGCTGCCCGTGCACACCGCCCCTGTGGCCTCTGGGCTGGGGCTGTACGGTGTCCCAGGGGCTGCGGTTCCCCAAGCCCACACAGGGTGGCATGGCCCACACAAGCCCCAGCCGAGCCCTCCACAGCCCTCGGGCTGGTCTCCCGGGTAGTGGGTCTGGCGCAGCCGGGGGGAGCCTGAATGTGAGGTCACGGCCCCTGCAGAACAGCGTGAACTTCGTGGACGACAGCTTCCCCCCTGGGCCCGCATCCGTGGGCTTCCCTGCGGGTGACAGTGTCCAGCAGCGTGTGCGGCAGTGGCTGCGTCCCCACGAGATCAACTGCTCCGTGTCCAGGGACCAGGGCACCTCGTGGTCTGTGTTCCACACCCTACGGCCCTCGGACATCCTGCAGGGGCTGCTGGGGAACTGCTGGTGAGCCGGGCGCCCGCGGTGGGGCTGGACGGCACGCAGGCCCCCAGTGCTCACCGCCCCGGCTCTGTGCAGGTTCCTGAGTGCGCTGGCCGTGCTGGCCGAGCGGCCCGACCTGGTGGAGCGGGTGATGGTCACACGCAGCCTGTGCGCCGAGGGCGCCTACCAGGTGCGGCTGTGCAAGGACGGCACGTGGACGACGGTGCTGGTGGATGACATGCTGCCCTGTGACGAGGCCGGCTTCCTCCTCTTCTCCCAGGT
Organism: Neogale vison; assembly: GCF_020171115.1. Lineage (NCBI taxonomy): Eukaryota > Metazoa > Chordata > Mammalia > Carnivora > Mustelidae > Neogale > Neogale vison. Next base: position 1,302,571 of record NC_058104.1, on the reverse strand, counting down.
GGCGGGGCGGGCGGGGGAGGGACATGGTGGGGCGACAAGCGTCAGGCCTCCCGACTCCAGCCTCTCCCGTAGGCTCAGCGGAAGCAGCTGTGGGTGGCCCTCATCGAGAAGGCGCTGGCCAAGCTGCACGGCTCCTACTTTGCCCTCCAGGCGGGGCGCGCCATCGAAGGCCTGGCCACACTCACCGGCGCCCCCTGTGAGAGCCTGGCGCTGCAGGTCAGCTCCACTAACCCCCGCGAGGAGCCCGTTGACACTGACCTCATCTGGGCCAAAATGCTGAGTTCTAAGGAGGCTGGGTAAGAGGGGCGGGCGCTGTGGCGGTCAGCGGAGTTGGGAGGAGAGGCGAGGCGAGGGGACAGCCGGGCCGGGGCCTAGAGCGGTGGGACGAGCAGGGCGAGCGGCCTCTGACTCACAGCCTGCGTCTCCGGTGTCGCTGGCACCCCTCGCTGCCGGGCCGAGGGTCTGGCCTGCCCAGGTGGCGTGGGGGACAGGCAGGACGCTGCCCGTTGGCCTCTGCCTCGGCTGGGCCTGTGTTGACCGCCAGCGCCCGCTTGGAACCGCGTGGAGAGAGCCCCACAGAGGCACCTGGTGGGAGTGGGGTCTGCCCTCTGAGACCTGCCACACGCTGGCCAGTGTGTCTGCGGGGAGGGCCCGGAACCTTAAGTCTGGGAGAGACGGCTCCTCAGTGCCAAGACCTTGTGCTTTCGGCTGGTACTAGACACCGTTGCTCCCCTTGGAGGGCTGCAGCCCTGCCCCAGCAGGACCAGCCAACCTCGAGGCTACCAAGGGACCGGGCCTGCCCAACCCCCAGCCAAAGGCCTCTGAGCTTCGGGACCACAGTGGAGGGGGCTGGGCCAGCACTTCCTGGGTCTCACATCTCGGGCCCCCACAGACAGAAGGGCCCCCTACCTTCCACTCCCCCTACTCCCCACCTCCCACCCCCCACCCGGGTGCAGCACCTCCCCACTGTGGGGAGGGGGGCAGGGCCAGCAGAGGTCGCCAGGTACTGAGGGGCCCCCAGTCAGTGAGGCTGCTCTGCCCACACAGGTTCCTCATGGGTGCCTCCTGTGGGGGGGGCAACATGAAGGTGGACGACGCTGCCTACGAGAGCCTGGGCCTGCGTCCCCGCCACGCCTACTCCATCCTGGACGTCCGCGATGTCCAGGGCTCCAGGTAGGGCCGGGTGGATGTGTGGTGGAGACCGCGGCAGGCTTGGTCGTGGCCCTGAGCCCTGTGGTCCACAGGCTCCTACGCCTCCGGAACCCGTGGGGCCGCTTCTCCTGGAATGGCAGCTGGTCAGACGAGTGGCCACACTGGCCAGGGCACCTGCGCAGCGAGCTCATGCCGCACGGCAGCAGCGAGGGCGTCTTCTGGATGGAGTACAGTGACTTCATCAGGTAGCTGGGCACTGCGGGCTGCGGGTGTGCGGTGCCTGCCCGGTGGCCATCCCCTTGCTCCTGCCACCTTCCCCTTGGCTGCTCCCCTCGTCCCAGCGTGTGGTGCCTTGCCCTGGGGAGCCCACCTTTACCTCTGAATCCAGCTCAGTACAGGGGTGGGGTGGCGGGGGGGGGGGGAGTGGAGGGCTTTGACCCCCAGGGCTCACCATCCTCACTAGCCCTCCACATCAGACTTGGGACCGGGTGCCCCCTGGTGGTGTCCTCGGGCAAGAGCCAGCACCCGGGCTTCCCAGACGCGGGTCCCTGGAGATTGGGAGGGCGCCCTGGGGCAGGGAGTGGAGCGGGGACAGGAAGTAACCTGGGCCTGAGCTGGGATGCGAGCTGCCCAGTGGGGCTGCCCTCTCGCTGTGTAGGTACTTCGACTCCGTGGACATCTGCAAGGTGCACTCGGACTGGCAGGAGGCGCGTGTGCAGGGCTGCTTTCCCAGCTCTGCCAGCGGGCCGGTGGGGGTAACTGCTCTCACGGTGCTGGAGCGCGCGTCCCTGGAGTTCGCCCTCTTCCAGGAGGGCAGCAGGTGGGCGGGGCGGGGTAGGGGCGGAGTGGGAGGGAGTAGGCTGGTGGGCGGGGTGGGGCGGGGCTGCGCTGGGGCCGGGCTAGGGTGGTAAGCTCCAGCGGGCGAGCCGCGGGTCGGGGTGGGAGGAGGGCGCGCCGCCGAGCTGCCCAGCCCCTGCGCTGACCGCCCCCGTCCTCGGGCCGCAGGCGCGCAGACTCGGTGGATAGCCACCTCCTGGACCTGTGCGTCCTGGTGTTCCGTGCGTCTTTCGGCAGTGGGGGCCGCCTGAGCCTGGGCCGCCTGCTGGCCCACAGTAAGCGCGCCGTCAAGAAGTTCGTCAACTGCGACGTGATGCTGGAGCCCGGCGAGTACGCCGTGGTGTGCTGTGCCTTCAACCACTGGAGCCCCGCCGCGCCGGGCCCCCCGGCCAGCACGCAGGGTAACCGCGCACCCGTGCACCCCGCCCCGCCGCACCGAGCGCTGCGCGCGCCCGCCCGCGCTCACACGCCCGCCCCTCCCTGCAGCCTCCAGCCCCTCTGCGGGGGTCCCGCGCTGCAGCCCGCAGCCGCCAGGACATGTGCTGGCCGTGTACAGCTCGAGGCTGGTCATGGTGGAGCCCGTGGAGGCCCAGCCAACCACGCTGGCCGACGCCATCATCCTGCTCACCGAGAGCCGGGGCGAGCGGCACGAGGTGGGCGGCCGGCAGGATCCCGGGGGAGGGGGACGGGGATGGAGCCGCCGCCGCCCCAGCCCACTCCTGCACGGTCTGTGGCCAGGGACGCGAGGGCATGACCTGCTACTACCTGACGCACGGCTGGGCGGGCCTCATCGTGGTGGTGGAGAACCGGCACCCCAAGTCCTACCTGCACGTGCAGTGCGACTGCTCCGACAGCTTCAACGTGGTGTCCACGCGCGGCAGCCTGCGCACGCAGGACAGCGTGCCCCCGCTGCACAGGTGGGCCCCGCCCTGCCCGGCCCCCACCCCGCCCCCTCACCTGGCTTCCGCTGGCCCTCACCGGCCCCCTCCCCCAGGCAGGTCCTGGTGATCCTGTCCCAGCTGGAGGGCAACGCGGGCTTCTCCATCACCCACCGCCTGGCGCACCGCAAGGCTGCGCAGGCCTTCCTCAGTGACTGGACAACCTCCAGGGGCACCCACAGCCCCCCTCTCACGCCCGAAGTCGCTGGCCTGCATGGCCCCCGGCCTCTGTGACCACCCCACCTTCCCAGCCCCCCAACGCGCACTTTATGAGGGAGACCCCAACAGAGGAAGCTTGAATCAGAATCTCAGGACCCCGCCCAGGGAGCCACTAGCTGTAGTAGCTTCCCCTAGGCCTTCCTCCCCGCCCCTCCCTCCTGCCCAGGGCCTCCCAGCCACAGAGCAGAATACCTCGAACCCGCCTGGAGCGGTCAGGCCTGTGCACCCGACCGGGCCTGTGTGCCCGCCCCTGGGACCAGCCGCCTGCGGGCTGGGTTCAGACGGCCCCGGCCACGGTGAGGCTTCTCTTTCCCTAGGGGCCGGGGGCTTCCTACCTGGAGGAGGCTGCTGGGAGCCTCACTCCTAGAACCGAATCTGGGCAGGTCAGAGGCCGGGACCCCAGAGTGGGAGCAGGGGTCACTCCCTTGCAGGAGTCAGGCTGGACCCCCAGGGTGACAGCAGCCATCTCCTCTGGGATGGAGGCTGGACCCCCAGAGTGAGCAGGGACCACCCCCCGTCGGTGGGGGTCAGAGATGGATCCCAGGATGAGAGCAGGGTCCACCCCTTCATGGGACATGACAACAGGAGCCTTCTGTCCTCAGCTTGTCCCCAGAGCACATTTCCCTGCCCCCTGGCCTCCTCAAGGCAAGCGGGGTTCCCTAGAGTCCCAGCAGTGTGTCCCGGGAGGCAGGTGGCTGGCGGCCACGGGCTCAGGGCCGGGATGGGGAAGGTCCCAGCTGCCCCTCTGACGACACTATGCAATTCCTGGACCTCCTGCCAGGAGTGAAGAAGCCATGCCCCGGGGGCTGGAGGCCAGGGGCTATGGGGCAGGGTCTAGCCAGGCCCCGACCCCGGTCTGCTGTGAGGTGAGGTGTTTTGTCCTCACACCACCTGACCTCTCCTGGGAGGACCAGGGTCCCACAGCAATCCTGGGCCTTGCTGTCCAGGCAGAGGTAGGCCGCAGCAGCCCCTCCCAGCTCCTCCCCCACCTCAGAAGCCCAGGGAGTCGAGCAGCTCCGTGGCTGTTCGGGCGTCTTCCCTGGAGGCTGCTGTCAGGCCAGAGTCCTGCGTCTGCCCTCAGACATCGGAGGCCAGCTTCCTGGGGGCCCGCCTGGCCTCAGTGTCCTGTTGTGCCCAGGCCGCGGGCAGCCCTGGAGGGCTTGGGGGCCTTTTACACCTGGAGAAGCATCGGGACGCTTGCCACTCCCTTTCGGGCCTCCTTTGTACCCCTCCTGTTACTCGGAGCTGTGAATATTTTTAACCCTGTACATATGGCCAGCTCTTCTGACCCAGAGGCTATTTTATCACTTGTCAGCCCCCATCCCTGCAGGACGGTTCTCCTTGGGTGTTTCCAGACTCAGGCTCCAACGGACCAAATAAAAACGTTTTGTTTTGTACTGATGCCTCCCCATCTGTCTGCCGCCCCTCCCGGGGTCCCTGGATTCCTGCCTCCCCTGCACAGGCAGGAGCTGTCCCGAGGGCCACCCAAGCCTGCCCTGGGGGGAGCAGGGAGTACCTTGGCGGGCGAGGCTCACCAGCACCTGAGGTGCTCACAGGCAGCCTTGGGGACGCCCGGCTTGCGCCTCACGTGCGCCCCTGAAGGCCTGGGTGTCTGGGCAGGGCAGAGGCTCGAGCCAGACCGTGCTGTGGTCAGGAGGCCGGTCCCCGTGCATACAGGACAGCATCTGTGCCCGGCTCCCTGTGTGACATCTGCTTTCACGGGTATGGGGGGGGGCTGTCTGAATCTCTCAGCTCTATAGGCAGGAGCAGATGGAGCAGGGGGTGCACAGGAGAGAAGTGGCATGGTAGCTGTCCTCCCACTCAGTCCCCTCCTGCCCGCTCTGGGGGGCACCGACCCCGTCCCACGGGTGACAGGTGGTGTGGTGGCTGTCCTCCCACTCGGTCCCCTCCTGCCCACTCTGGGGGGCGCCGACCCCGTCCCATGGGTGGCAGGTGGCGTGGTGGCTGTCCTGCTCCCACTCAGTCCCCTCCTGCCCGCTCTGGGGGGTACCGTCCCTGTCCCACGGGTGGCAGGCATGCTGATTGCTCCCTGGCTGCAGTTTGCACAGCCTTCTCCACCACCCCCCCCACCCCACAGAGGCTGCAGAGTAGAGGGGTTGCGGAGGCTGGCGCTCGGGCGGGTGTAAGAGGCCTGTCACAGGCCAGCCTATCGAATGTGAAAGCAATTAAAGCCACCAGCAGTGTTCGCTCCGGGCGGGCCTCGGGCAGCGGGGCAGCTGCCACAACACATCTCACGGGCGCCCAGCTCCATCGCGGCTGTGCCGGCCGCACTAGGCCTTGTCCCGTGGGGCAGGGGTGCGTCCACCTGGAGTGGGCAAAGAGCCGGCACTGTCACCCCCCGGGCGTCCCAGCAGCCTGGACCCATGTCCTTACCTGGAAGCCTCCGGAAGCAAGATGTGGGAATTGTGGGTTCCCAGGGTCCTTGTGGTGCCAGGTCAGGCAGGGGTCTCCACAGCCCCCTCCCCTTGAACCCTAGCCTGCAGGAGAGGAGGCTCTAGCAGAGAGACAGGAATGGAACGGGGGACCAGGTGTCCCCAGCCCCAAAGGGCACACAATACCCGAGAAGGAGTTGGGGGATCCCCATAGTCCAGAGCCTTCATTGTGACTTGGGAGCTCATGGAGGGTCCTGGCAAGGGGTGAGGTGGGGCTTGGCCTGGGTCAGGAGCTGGGCCCCTGGGGAGGCGGCTGGTGGGATGGAGAGAGAACGGGGGACCAGCCAGGCTGGCCAGGGCGAGGACTCACCCGCCAAGCCCTTGGCCGTGACTGGAGGCACCCAGATCCCAGTGCTACCAAAATGGGGCACAGGCCCAAGGCCAGGGGCCTTCCCCCGCCATGCTGGGGGGCCCCAGCTCCCCCTCTCAGCCTGCTCGGGTCTCCCACCTTCTGGCTCCTGGGCCTGGGCCCTCCTCCCCATCTCGGCCCACTGGCCTGGCCTCTCGTTCGGGCTGCCTCACTGCCCACTCGGCCTCGGCGGCCTTCTCCAGGCGGGCGGTGCTGTGTTCTCACTTGTGAGGCGTCCCTGTCAGAAGCACTTAGTGTACAAATTAGCCGCGGCCTCCTCCCGGCTGTGGGCGCCAGGCTGACAGGGCCGAGGCTCCCGGCGCTCTCCCGCCTGCCCCGGGCACCCACACAGCCCGCGTGCACCCCTGGCCGTCCGCCCACCACCGAGCGGCAGGGCTGTTCCTTGCCTGCCCTCCAACCAGGGCTCCTCTTGGGGCCCCCGACCCTGACCTGGCCGGGGGCTGACCACGCCAGGGCCAAGCGCTCAGCCAGATAGCGGGGGGCCAGAGCTCAAGGCCCAGCGCTTGGGTCTACCCCCAGAGTCTCGGGCCTGGTGTCAAGAGAGCCATGGGGGGACCTGGAGCTGGCACGACGGCTGGGCGACCCCCCTGCCCCGCCCGCTGGCTGGCCTGCCACTCAGGCAGGGAAAATCGTCTGTGACAGGCCCAGCAAGGCTGGGCCCCCGGGGCCAAGCAGCCGGGCACACAGCTCCTCTCCCAACATATGGCTGCTGTCGGCCCCAGGCGCTGCTCGGCCCACACTGGCTCACAAGCGGGTGGGGGTTCGGGTGGCCTCGGCCCCACATCCCACCCGTCTGGCCACTCCGCTGCCAGAGCTCGCATGCCTCCCGTGGCAGGAAGCTCACTCCTGCCGCACCCAGCTCTCCCCGGTCCCTCCAGGGAGCAGCCCGAGGCACACGGAGAGTCTCCCCACAGACCTCACCCCAGAGCGGCGAGGGGCTGGCTTGTCCGGGACAGAGCCGTGGGAAGGGCCGTGGGGGCCTCCAGAGGACGGAGCCTGCAGCCGGTTGGGGAGGGCGTGGCAAAGCACGCATGGGCAGACCGAGAGTCCCCATCGCAGGTCCGGGGAGCTGCTGCCGCAGGGCTTCTCCTGAGGTCCCCCGCCGGGTGGCAGCAGCTTCCCAGCGGGGTCTCCTCCCTTGGGGTGGGCCTGCTCCACCCCACGTCCCTGGGCCTGTTTGGGCCACTGCACAGATTCCCTGAGAATTCCCCAAGCTCTGCATTTGCCTGGCCCTCCCTAGCCCGCAGTGGGACCCACAGGCCTGTGCCCGTCCTTGCCCGTCGCTGCCGCCACGGCTTCCCGCACAAGCCGGCCAGGAATCTCCCGTGATCCGCATGGGGCTGGCAGGTCCGCAGCCTTGGGCTGGCCTCTGGGTCCCTCGGGTGGGACCCTGCCTCCTTTGGCCCAAGCCCTGGGCCCAGCCCTTCGAGCCAGGACTCCCTGATGCCCTGCCAAAGAGCCGAGAAGGAAGAAGTACACAGGATGTCTCGTGTCCTGGGTGCAGGGGGCCCCGTGTGGCACTCACCTCTCCCAGGGGCTCCTTGACCCTGCCTGGGGTCTCCAGCCCCTCTAGGCATTTGCCCTGCACTGCCTGGGGGGGGTCCCCAGCCATTATGCCTGTCCTGGAGAGAGCTGCGCGTGGACACGGAAGAGGTGAGACAGGGCCTCTGTGGGCCTGCTCCCCGGCCCCCGCCTTCCCTGCTGCCCCCCTGCACGGACACAGCAGCCTGAATGGAGGTGACAGGCGAACTGCCGGGTAAGCCAGGCAGAGGAGGTAAATGGCCAAAGTGAGGCTCTGGCAGGGGTCAGAGGGTGGGGTCGGGGATCCCCACCTCACCCTGCACCAGGACCCACTGAAGAGACGCTGCTGCCCTAAACCCCGCCGGTGCCTGAAGCAGCTGGAAATCAAGTGCCCTCCCATCCCAGTGAGGGGAATGAGGGAGGGGTCTCAGAGCTCGGAGCCACACGTGACCAAGCCCCAGAGCCATGGGTGGCCCTGTCCTGCTTCAGGGGTCCAGACCCACGCTCTTCCCAATGTGTGGAATGGGTCCCCACCGGGGGTCTTGACCCACCCCACCCCTGCTCTTGAGTGGAAAGATGTCCTAGTGATGATGGAGCAGATGGGCCTTGGCGGAGGGGACAGGGGACAAGGGGCTGGCATTGACGTCCCAGCCTTGCCCAGCTGCAGGGGGTGGGGACAGTCACCGGTGCTCCTGGGGGCTGGCCAGACCCACACTCCCTTGCAAAGGCCATTGGGCTGCCACCACTCAGTTGGGCTCTGGGGCCCACCCCCACGCCGACCCTCTTGGAAGGCCAGAGATGCATATAGGTCACGCCCCCGGTTGCTGAGCCCCTGGAGGTGCCACCACCTCTCCTCTTCCTCAAACTCAGACTCAAAAGGCCATGCACAGGGGTGGCCTCCTCCGTGTCCCATCTCTTCCTCCCTCCTCTCTGGGCTCACGCGGGCGGGTGTCCCAGGCTGTCCTCTCTGCACGTGGAAAGGCAGGGTCCCAGCACCCGGGACTCTCTGGCCCATCACCTTCCTTCCCTAAGTGATGGCCACGGCCTCCAGTGAGCCCATGCCCTTGGCTGGCGGCTGCATTACCTCCCAGACTCGGAGGGCTCGGCCGGAGGGGGTAGGGGAGCAAGGAAGTGTCCCTGGGGCCCAGTGGCCAAGGCCTGGGAGCCTGCATCCCACGCCATCTCTGGGTAGCCTGTGCCCTTGACCCCCTCTGGTCCTGGCCTGAGACGAGGCACCCGGGCCCGACTGAGCCCATCCAGGGGCCCGAGTGCAGAAGGAACGGGCCTCCTGGCCTCTAACTCTCCACGGGGCTGCTGGCGTGACGGCCACTCAAGCTGTCTCCCGGCCTAGGGCTGCCTGCACGGTCAGCTGGTCAGCTGGGCCAGGCCAGGCGGGCGGAGAGGAGAAGGCTGACACGCTGTGCCACCCAGCCCCCAGCCCTACCCTTCGGACTTGATGAGGAGAAGAAGCGAGTCCCCTCAGGTGGCGTCAGGGAGGGTGGCCCTGGGCCAGGACAAAGACGCTCCCCGTCCAACCAGCCTCTTTGCCCTGGGCAACCCCAGAACCGCAGGGTCCTGCTTGTGATGCCTGTCACAGGTGACCAGAACCCGTGTCGGCACGGCGACCGGTGCTGGCATCTGAGCTGCGGCCTGTCACCCTCCTGCACAGATGGGGAAATGGAGGCCAGGTTCATGGGGCCTGGGGGTGTTGGACTCTGCATCCAGGGCCCTCCTCTGGGCGCCCCACTTGAGATGTAATACTCAGAGCCCCTAGAGGATACTTCTCCCTTCCCCCCAAACTGAGTGGAGAGTACTCTGGAGCCTGAACCTCGGCCCTCAGGGAGGGTGAAGAAGACCCTCATGAGCCTTCCTTAGCCATCTCTGGGTGAAGGTACCCTCCCCCCAAACAAAGGCAAGACTCCACCAGAGTGGAGAGAGATCGAGTCTGGTCCTGCCCCCGGCATGTCTGTGTTCACGTCTGGAACAGAACTTGCGGGGCAGATGAATTTCTACCAGGATCTAGCTGAGAAGTGGGATCCGGGACCATTAGATTTCGGCAGCTTGAGGAGCAACATGGAATGGGCGTCCTTGGGGAGGTGGGCTGGAAACAGCTCTGGCCATGAGGACAGGAGCAGCAGGGGTTTCTAGGGGGGGTCCCGGACACCCGAGGCTGTCCCTGCCCCTGCCCCTCCTCCACCACAGGTCTTCCCAGAGGAAACGCAGGCCCTTTGCAGGACTGGCAGGCAGAGAGGTGCGCCCCTGTCAGTGTGGTGAGGTAGTGTTTCCAGAAAGGGGAACGTGAGTCCACGGTGACCATCCTTTCCTGAGCCTGGAGCCTGGAGCCATCAGGGGGCAGGGCAGGGGCTTAGGGAGTGCAGATCCATTCAGCCTTCTGTTTGGAGACGAGCTTGGCTGGGGAGCGCTGGTGGGGGAAGGAGACTGGCTCCACCCTGGGTGCCCTGGGCTCTGCTGCCGGGCTCCTCCAGCCCTCCTGGGCTCTGTCTCCTGGCCAGGCTGGGCTCCTGCCCCACCCAAGGCTGGGCTGCAGCCCTCCCCAGGCTGGCTCTGTGCCCCACAGCTCCCACGGCTCAGCCCCCCAGGCCTTGGCTCGGGAGGGCGGCTGTCAGGGGCCAGAGCCCTGCCCTGACGGATGAGTGCTGACGGCGCTTCTCCCTGCGCCCTCGGCCACTGACACCCCGTCAAACCGCTGTGGGACCCGGGAGACCTGGCCGCCTCCGTGCACCCCCCCAGCAGCCTGCAGGCAACGGAGGCAGGGACGGTGCCGGGCGCCCCTCATTCCGCCGCACACCTGCGCCTCCACTCCCCGCTGGTCCACAGAGCTCCCCGGCCGTCCCTGCCGCTCGGGTGGTGCCACCGGTGTCACCGGCCACCGTTCCACCCAGGACTCACCAGAGCGGAGGAGAGGGCTGAGCAAGCGTGTCCTGGCGCCCGAGGTGAGTGCGGGCGAGAGGGCGGCTTTGGCGCGGGGGGGGGGGGGGGGGCACCGGGGAGACCGCTCCCGAGCTCGCGAGTCCCCTCCCCCATGAGCCCAGGTCGGAGGTCGCAGCGCCCCCAAGCCCCCGCGCGCCGTGGCGCACGCGCGGCATCCGGCCGCCAACTTCGGTGGGCGCGAGTCGGCGTCGGGGGGACGCGCGCGGTCGGCGGCGGGCGCTCCGGGGACTCGCTGCCAAGTGAGTGACCGCAGACCGCTCGGCGGCCGCTCCCAGCGCCGGGCCTCAATTTCCCTGCGGGAGTCCGTGTCGCTGCCCCGAGGGCCCGAGCCGGTCCCGTGGGCTCCAGGCTCGCGGCTGGCACCCGGCGGGGCTGGGACAGGAACTGCCCGCCGCGTCTTGGGGGCCACGCGCAGACTTCCCCGGGCGCCGCGGGCTCCTATCCGCCAGCGCGCAGGTAGGGCAGGGGGCGGGCGGCGGCGCGAAGTTTGGGGGTCGCGCGGGACCGGGTTGGGCTCGAAGGGCACGGGGGGGCGGCGGGACTCCGGGAGTGTCCAGGCCCGGCTGGGGCAGCCGCAACCCCCATGTCCCCCTCACTTCTGCTCAGGGGACTCCCTGGGCGCTACCCTGTTCCTGTAGGAGGGCACTCTCCCTCCAGGGATGGGGTGTGCTGGGGAGGGGGAAGGAGTTGGGGTCTCCACCTCAGGCAAGGAGGAGCCTGGTCACCCCCTCTCTACCAAGCCCTGTGGGGCTCTGGCCAAGTCTCTGAAGGGCTGGGGGGATGGGGTGAGCTCCAATCTCCCTGCTGGCCCACGGTGGCTGCAGGCACAGGGCGCCCTCTCTCCTCTCTGAGGTAGGGCCTCCTTCTCCTGCCTGGACACCAGTTCTCTCCTAGGCAGGGAAGGGCTAGTGGGCTCAGGTGTCTGGGCCAGCAGGCTGCCCAAGGACCCTGCACCCAGTCACACGTAGGGACACGTGTGCAAATGAACGTGCTTTTGTTTGTGTGTGTGGGTGCTTGCTGGTGTCTGGGGGTGTCTTCTGCTTGTGCACAAGCATACTGGGTGGGTGCCAGGCGTCCTCTGGGTCCCCATGGGGTCAGTAGCTGCTAAGATGTTGCCTGAACAAGCCCCCCCACCGCCCCCCGCACAACGCACACCCAGGTGACTGATATGAAGAGGGAGCACGGGAAGAGCCTGCCACTTCCTGAGTCCAGGGGCCTGACTGGGAGGTGGGCTGGGTGGTGGCACCAGGCAGCACAGCTGTGTGGCTCCCAGGGCTGGGTGATCGATGGCCCCAGTGCAGCCGTCTCTGTCTCCCAAGCACACATGCCCATTTGTCATCTGTATCTTGGGGAGGGTTCAGGAGACAGGGATGGGGCCCACCTCTGCTCCCACCACCAAGTCCAAGAGGGTGTGCTGCCCCTCAGGGAGCCCCAGGCCCTTTCCCGAGCCCAGCCCCCTGTTCCCAACCCCCACGCCCTTCTCCAAGCCCCATCCCCTAAAAGACATGGACACCTACAAACCAGTCAGTTCTCATCTGTCTGCTTTCTCCACCGCCCCCCGCCCCCGTGCTAGTGGTTACAAGGCTGATCTGATCTCCCTTTGAAGGGCTCCTTCAGATGCTCTCTCCACCCCTGGCGGGGGGCACCCGGTGTTGTGGGGCAGCAGACAGGACTGCCCGCTGTGTGCAGAGCCTGAAGGCCAGCAGGGAGGACGGCCTGTGCCCCATGGCTGCGCTGCACCCTACCCCTGCCCTGCTCAACCCCCTGGCCAGCGCAGGGTCCTGGGGAACAGGGCAAGTGTGTGCGTATGCACATCTGCAAGCGTGTCTGTTCCCATGTATGTGCCCAGGTGTGTGTGCACGCACCCGTGCATGCGTCCAGGTGCCTACTTGCTGCCCCGGCTGAGCTCTGAGTCCTTTTGTGGGCACCGCCGCCATGTCCACTCTGAGCAGGGTGTGTGTGTGTGTGCGTGTGTGCCCGAGTGCCTGGGCCCCGTGTGTTTTGGCAGCGGACTCTCTACCGAGTCGGCCCAGCCATGCAGAGGCTGCCCCTCCAGGCGACGGGTAAGGGCTCATCTGGAGCCTTGTAACGCTCGTGTGCACACACCCGAAGCCGGTGTGCACACACTCACCATGTGCCCCACGCAGGCGCACACAGGGGCGGTGGATGGCCCAGGTGGCGGCCCAGATGGAGTGCAGAGTGGCTTCCGAGCGAGTGTGTGGGGTGTGGGGAGAGGAGGGTCTTGGCTGAGCCTGGCTGAGCCTGGCCGCTGCGGGCCGGGCCGCTGACCTGCCTGAAGCCACCCAGATGGCTAGGCTGAGCAGGTGGCTGTGCCGTGGGGCCCTGTCGGGATGTCCCCGCCCCCCCTGCCTGGCCCCACACGAGGCTGACCCCCTCCAGTGCCCACCCAGCAGTCTGCCGGAGCAGGGACACACGCGCCTACACACGCACATGCACACCGTGCTAGTGAGGCTTGGAGCTGGTCTGATCTCTCCCCGGCCTGTGTTCATCTTGGCTTTCCTGCACTGAGGAAGGCTCTTGGGGGGGAGGGAGACTGGGAAGGGCTGGTGTCCCCAGGAACCGGCCTTGCCACACCTGGCCTGGAGTCACTCAGCCGGTTGGCACAGATGGAATCAGCCCAGAAGGGGGCCTGCTGGGGGCTGGCGGGCGGGGGCCAGCGTGAGCACCAGCGCAGGGTCCACAGATAAAACACAGGATGCCCCGTTGCCCTGGGTTTCGGAGAAGCAGCAGCTTCAGCAGCCATTCCCAGCGCGCGCTGCGACATAACCCCCTGCAGAAGCACTCGCTGTTCCCCCAAGTCACACTAAGCTGGGGTCTTTGGCGCTCATCCGCCCGTCGGGGCCCTAGCCGCGGGCGCGCGCGCGAAAGAGGAGGTGGGGGAGGGGGCGCGCGGGTGCGGCTCAGGCCGCAGGGTGGTGGTGGCGCACGGAGCTGCGCGCGGAGGGCAGTGGAGAGCCGGTCGCGGGCGGCCGCTGACCAAGGCCCCCTGTGCGCAGGTGGCCATGGGGCCCGGACCCGCCCGCTAGCGGCTGCCATGTCCCGCGAGGCGGGCTCCTGCCGCCTGGGCGCCGGGGCGCGGGCGCGGGCGCGGAAGCCCAAGAAGCCGCACTATATCCCGCGGCCGTGGGGCAAACCCTACAACTACAAGTGCTTCCAGTGCCCGTTCACCTGCCTGGAGAAGTCGCACCTGTACAACCACATGAAGTACAGCCTCTGCAAGGACTCCCTCTCGCTGCTGCTCGACTCTCCAGACTGGGCCTGCCGCCGCGCCCCCGCCGCGCCCCGGCCCCGTGCGCCCAGCCCCGAAGGCCCCGCGGGCCCAGCACACCCAGGCCGCCAGCCCCAGCCCCGGGGACCCCGGCTCTCGGACACGCCCCCCACGCCTGACCCGGCCCCTCAGGGCCTCTCCCTGCAACGCCGCGTGGGGGGCCCAAAGCTGGGGGCTGACGGGTCCCACGGGGCCCCCTCCCCTGGGGCCCGGGATGCCCAGAAGGAGGTGGGCCCTGGGGGGCTTCTGGCTGAGGCGTGGAAGCTGGGGCCGGGTGGGGGCCGAAGGGGCATAGCCCTGGTGGACGCGGCTGCAGCTGGCCCTGAGAGCGGGGGCGTCCCCTGCTACCCCCCGCCCACCCCCAGCGAGTTCCCTGAGGCCCAGAGCCTCCATCTGTCCCTGCTAGGTGTCAACTGTCCTCTGGGCCCTGGTCTCTTCTCCTACCTGGGACCCTCCCTGGCCGCTGCAGCCCACATGCCCTTTCTGGCCTCTGCCAGCCCCCTGTTGCCCCCGACCTCTGCTTTCCCCTCCCCACAGGCCCCTGAGCACCCTGCCCTGGTCCCCCGCTTGTACTACCCCCTGCTGCTGGAGCATACGCTGGGGCTGCCGGCCAGCAAGTCTGCCCCTGCCAAGCCCCTAGCTGCCCCAAAGGGGCCCCCTGGGACCCTGGCCCCAGGGCTGCTGAAGGTCCCAGTACCCGGGCTGGGCAGGCCCTGGCCTGGTGGAGCCCCCAGGGACTCAGGGCAGGAGGTGGAGCTGGACCAGGCTGCCCAGAGTGACCCCAAGAGGAAGCCGCCCCTGGGAAGCAGGTTGGAGCCCCGCAAGGGCCCCTCTGGCACAGTGAAGGTCAGCGCCCAGAGCAGGTAGGTGTCTGGGCCCCTGGCCACGGGGGTGGGGAGGGGAGGGAGGCAAGCTGGCCTGGGTGGCTGGGCCCCATTCTTCAGTCCACAGGGGGGAAACCAAGGCCAGGGAGCCATACTCTACCATTCTGGGATCCCAAGGCCCTCAGGCAGCCTGCAAAGAGGTTCTCCGTGGAGGGGGGCAGGGACGGGGGGCACGGGTGCAGCTTCTTGACTGGCTTCTACCCCCTAGCCTTCGGACAGGCTCCTCCATGATGCTCTGGCCTGAGGACAAGGAGCCAGGCAACACCGAGACCCCGAGCTCTGCGGCGCCCCTGCACCAGCAACCCCTGGGCCTGGTGCCAGGTGGCCCCGGGCACGTGGGCGAGGACCTGACCCGGGCCCTCGGGGACTACGCCAGGGTGGAGCAGCGCCTGGGGCAGCTGGTGCCTGCGGGGGGCCTGGCCCCGCGGCCTCTGCGGGAGCAGCTGGGCAAGATTCGCCAGGAGTTGCTCACCATCCACCAGGCCTTGGAGCGGGCTGTGCGGCCCCCAGACGCCCCCCTCGACCTCTCTGTGAAGCGGGCGCCCAGCAAGGGGCCCAAGGGGCCTGTGGGGACCTGGCCACAGCTGGAGCTGGGCCCCACGCTGGCCCGGGGAATCCCTGAGCCCCCGCGCATGCTGGGCCCCACAATAGCTGAGCCTTTCTCTAGCCACACCACCAAATGCGAGGCTGACTCCAGCGTCCCACCCCCGGGCCTGCCCCTTCAGGCCCCAGAGGACCCTGTCGTTCCTGGCAGCAGCTGGGGGGCCCATGGTGGCCCTGGGGGCTCTTGGCCCCCTGAGGCTGTGCCCAGCCTCCAGAGCCCCCCGGGTGCAGAGGTGTGACCACAGCGTCTGCTGCTTCCTCTGTTTTTAGCAGACAGGGCCCCTCCACCCCGTGTCCGACGCCCGGCCCCCCACCTGCTCCAGCCCCAGGGGTGCGGCCCAGAGCCTGTCCAGCATGCCCATGGACTGACCTCCGGGCCGCAGCCCTGGCCTGTCTTTGGGGCCCCAAGGGACAGCAGAGAGTCATAGCTCCTTATCGATCACTGTTGTGAGTGTTTGAATAGAAACCATCTTCACATACCCGGTCTGGGTCTCCTTCTTCCCTTGCCGTTCCGGCATCAGCCCCGGGATGGTCCCCGCCAAAGAAATGTCCCTGGTCTCAGCATCTGAGTGGGCAGCATCCCGGCCCAGCCCGCTGGGTATCCACCGCTGGGCCCCCCTGGGTAGGGGAATAGAATGGGGGGCCTTCTCTCAAGGGGGTTGAGCTGGGAGAGGCGGGGGGGTGGGCAGGTGTGTCTGGTCTGGGAGCTGGTCCAGCCTGTGTGTGGGCACCTTGCTGGGGGACTCGGATCCCTGGGCCTGCCTCCAGCCTGTGGATCTGGCCAGGGCAGCTCGGATGTCAGAGCCTGGCTGTGGTTAAGCGGTGCCCCCACATTCTGTGGCCCAGGGCTGTTTGCCCGGTGTGGACTTAGCTGGGCCCCAGCCAGCCCCTGCAGCCATGATAGGCATCGGGCAGCCTTCACAGCTCACTGCCTCCCTTCCTGCTCGGCCACACTGGGCCCTTCCCACAGGCAGGGGCAGCCAGGGAGGGGAGCCTGGGGGACCCTTGTACCTAGCTAATCACTCCTGTCCCCGGGAGCTGGCCATACCTCTGTACTCACCTGGGAATGGCCCCAGGGAGGGCAGTTCCTGCCTGTGCCTGGCTCCCCAAGCTGGACCAGCCGGGCTGGGGCCAGTCGGAGCAGGACCTAAGGCTGCCCCATTAATTGTGCTAAGGCAGCAGATAGCATCGGCCGTCCGCTCCACGATGGGGCATTGAGAGGCCAAGTCCAGAGCCGGGGTGTGGGCCAGCCCAGTGGGAAGTGCTCTGGGTCATCGACGGGGGCTGACCCCCTCCCTTCCTGGAGATTCCTGGAGAGTCCAAGGGAGACCCACTCTGCCTTGGTCCTCCACTGACACCCCCTGTGTCTCTGCTCCCAGATTTCTCATCACCTGCCAGGCAGACGTGAGCTTGGGGGCATCAGCCCAGTTTCACAGGTGTAGAAGCAGGACCCAACCCTGCAGTCTGGGGGAGGGCCAGAATGAACCCTTGGAGATTCCCCACCCAAGACCCTGGTGAATGACCCAGCCCACGTGCAAGGGGTACAGCTCCTTTCCCCGCTTTCCTGAGGGCCTGACCCTGTGGTCCTACTGGGGGAGTGTGGGTGAGGCTGCCTCACATGGATGTTTGCTCGGGGCCTCCGAGGGATGCTAGCCCCAGGCAGGAGCCCCCCCCCCCCACCTCTCTGAGGAGGAGCACATAGAGAGGCCTTGGAAAGCCCCGCAGCCTCACCCTGCAGGGGTTGGAAGTCTCCAGGGGCTTCATGGGGGTGATAGCCAGAGCCTTGGGCTGCCCCCGAGAAGGGTTACTTTCCTTGCCTGAAGGAAGGTAGGGTTCCCTGGGCAGAGGAGTTTGAGAAACACTGCCCATCTGTCCCCGTCTTCCGACCCCCAGCCTCTCCCCCCACCCCCCGACACACCTTGAGACCTCCCAATCCCCGGGGGCTCATGGAGGCCTCAGAGCAAAACCTGCAGCAGCCTTCACAGGTCCCATGTTCTCCAGAATTGTGTTCCAGGGGCCACATCTGGAAAAAGGAGACCTGGACCCATGGCTGCTTGCTGGGCTTATAGGTGGGGCCAGCACTCAGGACCTGGTGGGACTAGGTTTGAAGCCTGCTCCCCACCCCTGTGCCTCAGTTTCCTCAAGTGTGAAATGGTAGTACACCAGCACTCCTAGAAGAGCGGGGGGACAGGGGTCACCTCTGCTTGGCCCATACTGACACCATTTCTCTCACAGCCCTGCACTGGGCCCAGCCTCAAGACCTCGGCTCAGAGCAG
The DNA here is from genome assembly GCF_020171115.1 of Neogale vison. Lineage (NCBI taxonomy): Eukaryota > Metazoa > Chordata > Mammalia > Carnivora > Mustelidae > Neogale > Neogale vison. The sequence continues at coordinate 1,285,077 of NC_058104.1, read as the reverse complement.
CTGACACTGTGACCCCTAGCCACACACCAGTCTGTCTTCTGGTCTCCTGAGCCTCCCCAACCCGCTGGCAGGCTCATGGCCTGCTCTGTGAGATGGACCCACCCAGAAACCCTGCTTGCTCCTACCGGCCCTCCCTGCTTGGGCAGATCCTGGTGCCTTCAGGGGCTACAGGAGGACCCTGGGATCTGTCTTGCTCCCTGGACAGCCTGCTTTTTTTTTTTTTTTTAAGAATTTATTTATTTATTTGAGAGACAGAGAATACAAGGAGGCAGAGAGGCAGGCAGAGAGAGAGGGGGAAGCAGGCTCCCTGCTGAGCAGAGAGCCCGATGCGGGGCTCGATCCCAGGACCCTGAGATCATGACCTGAGCCGAAGGCAGAGGTTTTAATCCACTGAGCCACCCAGGTGCCCGATAGCCTGCTTTTCATGACAGCTGGGGGTGTGCCTGTGCCCTGAGCCCGCATGATGGACCTCGAAGGACAGTCCATCTGCCACCTGCCAGGGGTCAGAGCCTTCATGCCGGAGGATGTGGCTATGATAGCCCTGGGCTCATAGTGGTCAGCAACCTTGTCCGTGGGGCTGTCCACGCACTTCAGCACACTGCCCAAGCCTCCCACGGCCACTGGGTCACGGTGGGCACCTTCCCAGCCCCCAGGGGGGCTGGCTGTGGAGGCTGCCGGCCACCTTCTGGTGAAAGACTCCATGCCTGGGGCCATGCACTGTGTCCCGCTGAGTCCTGCCTTGCAGCCATGGGCCCCAGTCTCCACATTGGGGCTGGAGGGTCCCAACTGGGTGGGCCCGGGGCCTGATAGGGGCCGCACCGTGAGCAAGGAGTTCAGGGATGTGCGGTTGGTGGGCAGTGCCCGCCAGTCCCTGGGCTCCCTGGGGGCTCTGACAGGGCATGACTTTGGCAACCCTGGAGGTGTGTGCACTGATGTGGATGGCAGCGTGACCCTCTTCCCTAAGGTCCGTGCCCATTTGCCTGGTGTCCGAGGGGCTGAGGCACTGTGGTTTGTACACCTCAGGGCCAGCTCGTGGTTGCAGGTGTGGGGGATGGTGCCATCAAGGTGTACTAGTACTGCTCGAGGATGGCCTGGCCCATGGACTCCCATCTGAGCCTGGTGCACCCCCCGGGGCCCCAGGGCCACTGTGGGTTGGCTGCGCCCCCCGGACTGCTGGCCACCCCTCCCTCAACTGGAGCTCCTGCTCGCCCAGGTCCCAGCTGCCTTTTGCCTTCATCCTGGAGTTGGTTCAGACTTCATTGGCAGCCACCAACCAGCTGCCTCCCAGCCTCCAAAGCTGGGCCCTCTACACACCCCAGGTTAGAGTGCTCGAGCACTCACGGCCCCCATGTCCACTCAAGCCATGGCCCTGCTGGTCCAGGGCCCAGAAGGCCTGAGCTTTGGGCCCAGCCCCTGAAGCCTGCCGACCTTGCGCTGGGCCGGCTGCCAGCATTCCCCCAGGCAACCAGTCTGGCCAGGTGCCCCGGTCCCAGCATCCTAATCAGGCAGAAGCAGGCAGGGCGGGGGAAACTGGGCTGGGCTGGGCAGGGCAGGGCAGGGGAGCAGCCCCTCACTATCCCCCATCTTCAGAGGCACCCCAGGTGCCAAGCCTCTTGCAGCTTCTCTGGGCCTACCTGAGGTAAGGCAGTGCAGAAGAGGGGCAGCCCCAGAGGCACCCTGGGGTGGCACATGGCTGGGCTGGGAGCCTCTATACCCCTAATCCACTTCTCCAGGGTGAGACCCTCTTTAAGGCTGAACCTGTGTTTTCTTTTCTGCAAACCAGGAACAAAGGGCTCCCAGCTCACGGGTGGAGCATGCTGGGAAGGTTCCAGGTGGTGGTTAAGCCAGAAGAGCCTCCCTTTGAGGAAGGACTCCTGTTACTTAGGATCCATGGGCAAATGGGGCTCCAATGGGGTGGGGACATGAGGGTGGGACTCTGTGTTTGGGGCCCAGACAGGATCCTAGTTCCAGTGTGAGGTTTCAGTGGGAAGGGGACAATGCCTGGTCCGCCTGTCACCAGAACATTGCCTCTGACAAGGTCCCCTGCATATGAACCAGCCCGTGTGGGTGGCGGGATCTCAGTGGTCAGCGTAAGGAGGCACAAACACTGCGTGCTCCATGAGTGCTGTTTTTGCTCCTGGTCACTGGGATATTGTTTCCTGGAGTGGGAGGGGCTAGGGACCCCTCTGGCGACCAAACCAGATGACTGCAGCCTCTGGGCTGACCCACGGGGGCCAGCCTTCCTAGCCCACTGGGCCCTGGGGGCGTCCCTTTGCAGAGACCCGTTGTTGGAGGTGGCCTGTCTGGAGCTGGGGAGGCAGCTCCTCTGGAACCCTACACAGGGCTTGGGGGTCCTTTCACCTTGGGAGGGTGGTGGCAAGGTGAGGTCAGGGACCCTCAAAGCCAGGTCCACCAGGTCCCTCAGATGAGGAAATGGGGGATGGGGGAGGTTTGGCAGCTAAGAGAAGGTGGGGGACTGGAAGGCGGGAGTGCTGGGGACACTGCAGGGGGACTGGAGGAGGTACAAGAGTTCTGTGGAGGACAAGGACACTGAGGAGGGCAAGGACACTGACGGTGCGGGACAAGGACAGTGGGGGGGGAGGAGGACGCTGGATGAGACAAGGACAGTGGGGGGCAAGGATGCTGGAGGGGATAGTGGGGGGCAAGGACAGTACTGGTGGGGGACAGGGACGCTGGTGGGGCACAAGGACACGGGGGTGGGGGACAGGGACACTGAGGGGCAAGGGCCTGCTGGGCGGAAGGACAAGGACGCTGCGCGCACCGGGCAGACGCCAGAGACTGGAACGTTGCGCGCGCGGAACGCTCGGGCGGGGTCCGCGGGCTGCTCGGGCGCCTTTGGGGACCGGACCGTCGCGCGCGGCAACGCCGGGAGCCGGCGGAAATGGGGCTCGGGTCCCGCGGCGCGGCAGCGGCGGGGCTGGGGGCGGCGAGTGCCGCGGTCCGTCCAGGCCCGCCCGACGCGGTCCGCCACCCCGTCCCGACCCCGCCGCCCGAGAGCGCGGCCCTGGCGAGCAGCCGGTGAGAACTGCGGGGCGCGGGCCGGCGTCAGTGCGGGCGACCTTGGGGCGCCGTCCCCGGAGCCTCCGTTTCCTCCTCCGCGAAGCGGCGGCGCGGCCGGCCGCGGGCCCCGGGGTTGGGGTGTCGGGGTGCGGCCCGCGGCGGACCGGGGAGGGCGGTCAGCGGGGCACGAGGCCGGGGCGGGGAGTTCGCGCCCCCGGGGGCGGGGGGGGCCGTCGGAGGAGCCGAAGCCGCGACCGCGCTCCCGGGTCCGCGGGACCAGCCGCAGGCGACCCGGGTGCGGGCGGGGTCGGGTGAGCGGAGCGGTGACGGGGGCGGGGGGAGCGGTCTGCGGTGCCCGGGGAGCACGGCCTCCCTGCCCAGCGTCTGCGGCCCCGAGGTCCGGAGCGGGGCTGCCCGCCGCGGGGACCGTCGGGAGGGGCCCGGCGCCCCGACACACCCGGCCTCCCCAGCCCGCGCCCTGGCTTCGGATCGCGGTGCTCCACGCAGGCGGGTGCACGAGCCCCGCCCCCCGCTCTTCCCCTCCCCTCCCTCCCCGCTCCCCCTGCCCCCGGTTACCCGCGTCTCCCGCTCCCCCTTCCCCTTCCTCCCCCCGCTCCCCCCCATCCCCTTCTTCCCCCCCACCCCCCTGCCCCCCGCGTCCCCCGCTCCCCCGCCCCCCGCCATCGATCGCGCGCGCTTTCTTCTCTCCCTGGGCGTCGGGTCGGAGCCGCAGTCTCTGTGATCCGGCTCCCGAGGCTGCGGCGGGGCGAGTCAGATCGCCCCCCCCGCCCCGCCGAGACAGCGGCAGCTTCTGGGCTTCTCCGTCTCCGCAGGCACAGGACGGCCGCGGCCGCTTCTTCTCGCGGAGGACTTTGTAGATGAAGCGCCGGGCGCACAAAGAGAGGCGCGGCCGGGGCGGCCGGTCTCAGTGGGTTTCCCGAGGTGATCGTGCCGTGGCCCCGTCAGGTGCAGCGCCCGCACCCGCTCGCTCTCGGGCTGTTCTTCTTGCCTCGGCTGCTGGGAAAGGGGCCCCAGGTGGGCTGAGCCGCTGTGTGTCCGGCGCGAGGGGCGGTGTGCCTCCCGGTCCCCCGCGGTGGTCCGCGAGCCCGGAGCCCCAGGTCCCTCGCACCTCGCCCGTGCCGGGAGGGCTGGTTAGGAAAGTGGGCCCCGGTGACGGCTACAGCAGCTTCGCCGGGGCGGCTGTGGGGCTCCAGGTTCTTCACGGCCAACGCCTGCTGCGGCTGGCCCTCTCTAGTGTCTTGGCCGGGAGGGACCTTTGGGAGGGACCCGCTTCAGCTGGAATCCCCAGCTGTGAGAGGCCTCCACCTCCCAGCCCCGTCTGGCCTCCCTGCAGGGAGGGAGGGCAGCTGGACTCGTGACCTCTTTTTTTTTTTTTTAAGATTTTATTTATTTATTTGATAGAGAGATCACAAGTAGGCAGAGAGGCAGGCAGAGAGAGGGGGAAGCAGGCTCCCTGCTGAGAAGAGAGCCCAATGCGGGGCTCAATCCCAGGACCCTGAGATCATGATCTGAGATCATGACCTGAGCCGAAGGCAGAATCTGAACCCACTGAGCCACTCAGGTGCCCCAGACCAGTGACCTCTTAAGCCTGGGGCCTTTGTGTCTGTATAAGGCCCCTCTCAGAGCCCCCCAGCCGACAGGACATTGGTGACATGTCCCACCATCACAACGTGTGTGTCCCCACAGGCCTGGGGAGCAGTGGGGCCTGGAGGTCTCGGGTACCATCCATGGCTTGTGTTTCTCCCTCAGGACCTGTGGGCTCCAGCTTGAGGGTCTTAGCTCAGGGTGGCTGCTGCATCCTTTGTGCCAACAAGGTGGGGACAGCCAGCGTCTGAGAAAGCTTGCTCAGGCCTTCGCTGAAGGATGGCTTGCTGCCCTCCATCTTGAGGGGTTTGGCTTGGTGCTTGCTGAGGAGCCTGCATGTGACCTGACCTCTGGGTAGGGCGGGGCGCAGGGTCCCACAGAAATCGGGGGCCGGTCTTGCTGCTGAGAGGCCACATGAAGGTTGTGAGAGACGTGGAAGGTTCACGGCCCTCAGCCTGAGAGAAGGCAGTGGGGAGCTTGCCGTCCTCCAGGGTCGCTGTGTTTGGACAGCTGCCCAGCTCCAGTATGACGAGAGAAGTCGGGCCCTGCTGGGAACCCAGCTCGGAAATGGCGCATGGGCACGGCCCAAGGCTGGGGGGGTCCACGTGAGCCCCGAGACTCCTGCGGGGGCTCAACGGACAGGGCGTGGGGTGCAGGCACGTCTCCCGGTGTGTGCTGGGGCTCCTGCACAGCGTCCATGGAGACCAGCAGGGTGCCTGCGTCTGGTTTCCCTCAGCGCAGCAGCGATCCACTTAGGTTTCTGTCGTTCCCCTCGCTAGCTTAGTAAGGAAATCGAGGTTCCTCAGACTCCACGTGCACTGCTCTAATTGTTAACGGGACCGTGTGTGTTTCCACGTGGTACACGTAGCAAGCTCTCACCGGTTTCCTTGGAAACAAGAACAAAGCCCTCACGTTCAGCCCTGCACCCCCTCGTGAGTGGTCCAGGAGGTCAGGCCTGTCTCCTCGCCCTGTTTTAGGGGGAAGTGTTGGCCAGCCTGGGGTGGGGGTGGGGCCGTGCCCACGTGAGATGTGCCACTGGGGTCCCGCCAGCCTCTGTGATCAAACCCAAGGCTGGGTGCTGGAGACTCCGTGAGGGCCCAACCCATGGCCCCATGGCCCTGGGCCGTGGAGGCGGCGGCAGCGGCGGAAGCACCCCTGGACCGATACTCTCCCCTCTCTTGCAGCCCGCCCGGCATGGTGGTCAAGGCCTTCTTCCCCACATGCTGCGCCTCGGCCGACAGCGGCCTGCTGGTAGGACGGTGGGTCCCGGAGCAGAGCAGCGCCGTGGTCCTGGCCGTGGTGCACTTTCCCTTCATCCCCATCCAGGTGAAGGAGCTGCTGGCCCAGGTGCATCAGGCTGGCCGCGTGGGGCTGGCTGTGCTGGGCACCTGGTGCCACCGACGCCAGGATGCTGAGGAGCGCCTGGGGCCCTTCCTGGAGGGCCTGGGCGCCATCTTCTCCCACGAGCCCTGGCTGCAGCTGTGCCGAGAGAGGACCAGTGGGGTCTGGAGCTGCAAGGCCATCCGCCAGCAGGGGCCCGCCCGCCCTGGCGTCAAGGACCAGGTCATGCTCGTGTTCTACGACCAGCGCCAGGTGCTGCTATCCCAGCTGCACCCGCCCGCAGTGCTGCCCGACCGCCAGGCGGGGGACGCCACGGCCGGCGCCGAGGGCTTGGCTGCCGTCTTCGACACGGTGGCGCGCAGTGAGGTGCTCTTCCGGAGCGACCGCTTTGACGAGGGCCCTGTGCGGCTGAGCCACTGGCAGTCGGAGGGCGTGGAGGCGAGCATCCTTGCGGAGCTGGCAAAGCGGGCCTCGGGGCCGGTCTGCCTGCTGCTGGCCTGCCTGCTGTCGCTCATCTCAGCGGCCCGCACCTGCCGGTACGTGCCCCTGGGGCCGGGGCGGGAGGAGGCGGCTGCCGAGCTGGAGGCCCACCACTCAGGGTGCAGAGCCGTGGAGGCCCAGATGCGCCCTGCCGAGTCTCCCGCTTCCATCTCCTGTTCCCTCCCCCGATATCCATAGGCGCGTCTGGGGGGTGGTGGTTCCCTGGGCACAGCAGACTCCCTTGGCCGCCTCCACCTTTACATGGGACCCAGGGGGTAGCCATCCAGTGTGGACTCTAGGTGGCTCAGTCCCCTGCAGGGGGAATGTCCGCTGGTGTCCGCGCGGCCCGGTGCCTGGGAGCTGTCCTCCTAAAGGCGTGCAGGTCCCTCCTGCTTCCCTGGCCCTGGTGGGCCCGTGTCCCCTGGAATACTGGCTGCAGCCCTGTCCCGGGGGTAGCCCTTGAGGGCCCAGGGAATGCTGGGATGGCACCGGCTGTTCCGGCCTCAGGGCCCCTCCCTCTGTGAGAAGCCCGCTCCCTGATGGTGCCCCTACTTAGGTCCTGGGGTTCCGGCTGTCCAGTTTGGGGACTGGCCTCACCTGCTGACCTGGGGCTGTGGAGCACTCTGGCCTGTCTTGGCAGAGCCCCTGGGCAGCTATGTATGGACGGTGCCTTGGGTTGAGGGCTGCAGGGAACCTGGACATGAACGGTGGGTTTGGGATCGTCACAACCCCCTGGACTGAGTTACAGGAAAGTGAGCGTCAGCCGAAGTGCAGTCTTGGGGCTGGTCCTTAGCTGTTACCACCTTCCGAGGACTCGAGAAAGGTTAGAGATGCTGGTGCGGCCCCGACCCTGATCAGCTCATCGGCTCGAGCCGTGGGGAGAGCGCAGCGGCAGTCGTGTGTGGCATCGCCACTGCTGTGCAGGAGAGAAGCCCCCTGGCCCTCTAGGGCAGCCCCAGGGATGCTATTGGGCCCGGCTGCCCTGGGCTGGTCAGAGCCTCAGGGACCCTGCCATGCGGGCGGGGGTTGGGGGCTCGGTGCAGACAGTGCAGGGCTGCCTTCCACTTGACTGGCATTTGGGATGGCTGTGCGGACCGTGTCTCCTTCCTGAAGCTGGCTCAGAGCTGCCTGAAGGCTTCCTCCTTCCTCCCGAGCGTCTGAGCGCCTGGCCGGGTGGCCGCTCTGCATTGGGCTCGGGCCCTGCAGATCCCTGCCTGTGGCAGCAAGGCTCTATAGGCACGTGGAACCGGTGGCCAAGAGGGCCTTCCTTACCTTTGCCTGCACACACCTCCTCTCAGTGCCGGAACATGTGCAGAAGCGTCTTGGTGCTTCCTTTGCCTCGGGAGACATCAGTTCCATGGGGCAGCCCGATTGGCTCGCAGACCCCCGAAGAGCGTCGCCCACCCAGCAGGGCAAGGCGCTAGCAGGCGGGACAGTGCGTTCTCTCCTCTCCTGGGGCGAGGCCTCAGCTCGTGACTTTGGGGGTGCCTCGAGTCACTGCTGGTGTCGCCCCGCCCCCATGGTGTCCCTGTCCCGCTGAGCTCAGGAGCGTGGCCTCCAGGGTCTTGGGGTGGGCCTGCGAAGGAGTGTTGGTGCCAGCTGAGGGGCCCCTGCTCCCTGGCAGGCAGGGGAACCACTGCATGACCCACACGGCCACCTCTCTTGGCCCATCACAGGGTGTTCAAGCTGCGGCCGCTGTCCTTCATCTGGAGCAAGCTGTCTGTGTGTGGGCAGCTCGGGCACCGGCTGGAGCAGCTCGCGCTCGTCTTCAGCACCCAGAAGGCCGAGAGCCCCGCCCAGCTGATGAGGTGCAGCATCTGCCTGCTTTTGTCGCGGCCAGGGGCGTCCCCCAACTTCCTCGCACCACGCTTACCCACGCGGATCCCCTCTGGCCAAGCCCCCCTCACCACCCACTCCCATCGGCCCCTTCCTTCCAGGAAAGCCAACGTGCTTGTCTCTGTGCTTCTCGATGTGGCCCTCGGCCTTGCGCTGCTGTCCTGGCTTCATGGGAAGGACCGCATCGGGCAGCTGGCGGAGGCTCTCGTCCCTGTGGCTGATGTGAGTTGTTTGGGTGGAGCCTGGTCCCGATTGGAGCACCTGTGTCCCAGGGGTGGGGCCCTTTCTGGGGGCAGCAGAAGCCCCTCAGCTGGCCAGAGCTGCACACCCCTTTCCTTCTGTTGGGCCAGAGGAGCAGCCCTCATCCCTGACCCCAGACAGGTCCTCAGGGCTGCGCAGCCTTGGCTTACCAGGTGCCCGCCTGCCCCCCCGGGTCACATCTTAGCTCCTGGCCTCTACCTTCCATTCCTGAAGGTGGTCATGTCTGGTGGTGAAGCCCACCCGCCTCCATCAGGCCCAGTGTCCCCGGCTCCAGGCTCTTTAGGGCACTGGCTCTGGGCTTGGCTGTCGGCACAGCAAGCTGCACAGAAACCTCCCGTGGGTCCAGGGCTGTCTGTGTGATCAGGCTCCTCCCACTGCTGACTCTGCAGTCCCCTGCTGAGTGCTGGCAGTTCGCCTGCAGGGCTCCCCCACTCCCTCTGTGATCCTTCCCCTGGCTTCCAGGATTTCCAGCCTGTTGCTCTTCCCTGCCGGGGCCAGGCCTTTGGCTTCTCTGCCTCCGTTCCTCAGAGCCGTAGGGCTTGTCTCTCCTGTTGCGAGCTTGTCTTCCCTCTTGGGGCAGTCCCTCTGGCCCCTGGGGCCTCGCCTAGGCCTCCACCAGTGGCATCCTGGTCCCAGAGTGCTCGAGGGGCTGAGGCCTGGCTGGGTGGTCTTGCGCTTGCTGCCTCTGGCGCGGCCATCAGCGTCTAGCTGCAGACGTGCCCTGGGCCTGCTCGTGGACAGGACCCCTCACAGGCCTAGAGCCCCCATCCTTCTTGGGGAGACCTGGTCCAAGAGGAGGGTGGGCCTGGAGGCCAGGAAGGGGCTTAGCTGCTGTACTTTGCTAACCCACGTTCTGCCTTTTGGCCGGCTTTGTCTTCAATCTCTCTCTTGCAGAACTGTGCAGAAATATAAATATTTAATTTAAAAACGAAAGCCTCTTCCTGCTGCTCAGCTCTTATCCTTTAAATATTAGATAAACTCTGTTTATAAAGAATGTTCTGTTCCTCTCCTCACTGCCGTGGCCCACACGGTGGGCAGTGGGGGATGGCAGGCGTCTGACTTGGGGGGCAGGGCTGTCATGGCCACCGCCTCCGCATTGCTGACAAGGCTGGGGCCTCGGGGCCTGTGCGCTGGGACTGGCACAGTGCCTGGCCACCGGCCTTCGTCCCTTGGTCGCCAGGGTGCTGTTCACCTCCCCTGCTTGCTTGTGAGAGCCCCCCTGGACGCTGCTTCTAACGCAGACCCCATCTGTGCTTCCCTCTACGAAGCCCTCCAGCTCTCCCCCTGCTCCATGGGCCCCTGATGGGCTCCAAACCCTCAGGGTCTCCTGGGGTCACCCACCCAGCTCAGGCCCTCGGTGGTGCCATGCCAGGTGGTGGGGTGTGGTCCTCAGCTGAGGGGCTCCTTCTATAAGATTCATGGTGAACTGGGGTCTGTCCCACCTCTGGGCATGTGGGATCCAGCACGCCTTTGGGTCCAGTGGTGAGAGGATTGAGGTGGAGGAAAGGGGATGCCCTTCAGGGCCCTTGTGGCCTGAGGCCTAGGGCAGACTGTCAGCCTCGTGGGCTCTGTCTCAGGCCCAGGTCCCAGAGCCTCTGTGAAGAGAGGTTCCTTGGCCAGATGAGTGAAGGAGACCTCGTGTGCTCAGCACATTAGGAGACACCTGGGGTGGGGGGGCCCAGACTCTCTTTGCCCTGCGCAGATGGGCTGGCTCTGCTGGGGTCCAGGCTGTGGGCTTCCTGTCCCTCCTGTGTCTCTGCAGCACGTGGCCGAGGCACTCCAGCACCTGCTGCAGTGGCTGATGGGAGCGCCCGCTGGGCTGAAGATGAACCGGGCGCTGGACCAGGTGCTGGGCCGCTTCTTCCTGTACCATCTGCACCTGTGGATTAGTGAGTGCCCTCTGCACTGTCCCCCCAGCCCCATCCTTGCTCTGCTGGCTGGCTGCTCATGTTTCTGGAAGTGAGGGACTGGGGAGGGGCAGGACCTCCCCCCGCTGCTCCCTCAGGGCCAACCCTGTCCCTCCAGGCTATGTCCACCTCCTTTCCCCCTTCATCGAGCACATCCTGTGGCATGTGGGCCTCTCGGCCTGCCTGGGGCTGACGGTCGCCCTGTCCACCCTGTCCGACATCATCGCCTTGCTCACCTTCCACATCTACTGCTTCTACGTCTACGGGGCCAGGTGGGTGAGCGCGCCCCCGTGCGGCTGGTCCATGGCGGCCTCCAGCCCTGAGTGGGGGGAGGCGGGGGGGGAGTGTAGGTGCAGCCCTGATGCTGCCTGTGGCCCGCAGGCTGTACTGCCTGAAGATCTGCGGTCTGTCCTCGCTCTGGCGCCTCTTCCGGGGGAAGAAGTGGAACGTGCTGCGCCAGCGCGTGGACTCGTGCTCCTATGACCTTGACCAGGTACGCGGCCGGAGGGCAGGGGGGATGGCACCGTAGCCCCAGGGAGCCTGTGGGACCCACGGGTGACTGGCCCCATGCTCCTGTCCGCCCGCTCCCTCTCCATGAGCCTGGCCAGGACGGCTGCTCAGCTTGTGACTCGGCAGCTTGGCGGCCGGAGGGCTGAGCCTGGGGCCTGGGAGTGGTCTGCAGGGAGCCAGGTGCTTGAGGAGCCCTCAGAGTGCAGGACCTTGCCCCAGGTGGGAGGTGGGCCCCGGTGTGAGGAGGGTGCTGGGCCCCTGGCAGCTCCTGGCCTGTGGGGTGTGGACGTGACCTATGCACAGGACCCGGCTCTGACTTTTCCCCTGGCGTGTACAGACCTGGTCTGCAGGGTGGACCCCACGTGCTGCCCTGGGAGGCATGCCCTTCCTGCCACGGGTCACAGCCCTCCTGCCTTCAGTGCACAGGCCAAACCCTGCTGGCGGTTCTGTGTCTCTGAGTGTCTCCCATGCTGGAGACAGCTGTCGTGAGCGGGTGTTCCTGAGTGTCTCAGGAAGCCCAGGTGTTCTGCTGGCAGACAGCCCGCTTCTGCCTGGTTGTCGGGGTGTGTGTGTGTGTGTGTGTGGCGGGGGCGGCCGCGGAGGTGTGGCTCACGCTGCCCCGGGGCTGGCCCCGGCATGGGCTCCCGCCGGCCCTGACATGGTGCCGCTGTCCCTGCAGCTGTTCATCGGGACTCTGCTCTTCACCGTCCTGCTCTTCCTGTTGCCCACCACAGCCCTGTACTACCTGGTGTTCACCTTGGTGAGCAGAGAGGCGCATAGCGCGGCGGGTGTTGCATGTGGCCCTGGGCGATCTGGCTGATGGCCCTCGGCCACAGTGCTTGGAGTACCAGCTGTGTGCTTGGCCTGCCGGCCCAGCGGCCATGGACAGGCCACCCATGGGGCATGGCTGTTCCAGACTCTCTGGGTGCTGTGTGCTGGGCCCTAGAGCATGCAGGGGTCCTACCCTGGGGGGATGCCACCCACCGCTCTGGGACACATAGTTGGGTGCACGGGGGACAGGATGCAAGGGGCCAGTGGCATGCTTCCCGGGGGTCAGCTTCCCCTGCCCACTTCTCCCCTATCCCTTCACAGCTGGGCCTCAGCGTTGGGGTGGGAGCTGTGCCCTCCCAGGATGAGTCTGGGCCCTCCCCAGGGGATTGAGCCCCTGCTCCCCCTCCGCTGTGGCCCAGCACCCTCTGGGCTGCCGTGCTTTCGGGCATGTGGCTGAGCGCTGTCTGTCGCTGCAGCTCCGGCTGCTGGTGGTGGCCGTGCAGGGCCTGATCCATCTGCTCGTGGACCTCGTCAACTCCCTGCCGCTCTACTCGCTTGGCCTCCGGCTCTGCCGGCCCTACAGGCTCGCGGGTAGGTCTGTGTGTGCGGTGGGCGCGGGTGCCCCGAGGCCCTGCCTGGAAGCCGAGGTGTGCAGGGCATGGGGAGTGGGGGCGGGCAGAGACTGCCAGGTGTCCCCTGGGCCGGCTGTCTGCAGTGAGCTGGAGGGTCCAGAGGTGACAGAGGCAGCCCTTCCTGTCTCACCTGCTTCTGTGATGAGCGTGGACCTTTACCCTGACACATGTCTGCGGTGGTGTAGGTGGTACCTAAATGTGGCTCCAAGAAGCGTCCCTGTGAGCTCATGTGGGACTGGGTGTGTGGCTGGTGCCCCTCAGCCTTGGATGGGACAGACCAGCCTGGAGGGTGCTAGAGAGCAGCTTCCCACCCCCGCCCCACACCACTGCATGGGGACAGCACCCCCCCTCACTGCCCCTGGCCGTCCCCCTCTGCAGGTGGCTGCTTCTGTTTTCATGCTGACGCCAACCACTAGGTCGGCCAGATGCCTCTGAGGGGAGGTCATCCCCACTGTAGGTGGTGGGGGTGCTGACCTAACTGGTCCCAGCATTGTGAGTCAGTCCATCCCCATTCAGGGGTTTTGAACACGTCAGGGAACGCAGGCGTTCTTGGTACAGATCCCACCCAGCGGCTTCCCAGCCCCCACGCCAGAGCTCCCGGCAGCCGCTTCCAGCCCACAGAGAGCCAGGGGACTTGAACCTGCGTGCTCCGTGTGCTTTGGGCCAAGTCTGCCTACCGGTGCTCTTAAATTCCCTTTGCAGGCAACGTCCCCTGCAGGCCCCCAGGTGGCCCATGCCAGGGACCCCAGCCTCTCTCCTCACTAGGGAATGCCAGGAGCGGGCAGGCAGAGAGCCCAAGACCCAGCCCCTCCCTCACCCAGCCCGAAGCCCACCGTCAGAGCAGAGTTGTTGCAGCTTCACAGCTGAGTCCACAGACGCGCCCGCCTCCTTCCAACTTTGCCCTGGGGGCTCTTCATGAATTGATAATTAGCTCCTGCTTCTCTTTTCAAGAACTTTCTGCCTCGGAAATTCCCAGGCTTGGGAGCCCCAGCTGCAGGCCAGGGGCACAGTCAACTCCGCTGACCCGGAGTTCAGCATTAGGATGCCAGCAGGGCAGCCGCGCCCCTCCGAGTACCCCGTCCATTCTGGGGGAAGAGCCCCGTCCCCCCTTGCAGAGCAGTGCAGCCCGCGTCCCCAAGGCCCAACCGACTCTTCCCCACCTCCCAGACACGCAGCTTCTGTCTCCGTGAAGTCTGTGGAGGCTTTGATCCTGGCCCAGCAGACAGCTCAGAGAGGCAGCTGGGAAGGGGTGGGGAGGCGAGGGGCGGGAGGCAAGCCAGGGGTGCGGCCTCCTGAGCGCAGCTCGGACACCTGGCCTCTGCCGCCACAGCCCCGGTGCCCAGCCCTGCCTCTGCAGGCACACGGGGCGGGAGGCCCGGGAGGCTATCTGCCCAGGGCCCCGTGTGCCTCACGGGCACCTTGCCGTCCTTGCAGCGGGCGTGAAGTTCCGAGTCCTGGAGCACGAGGCCGGCAGGCCCCTCCGCCTCCTGATGCAGGTGAGGCCCCTGCGTGCCTCTCGTACCCGTGCACATGGACGGACCCCTCTCCCGGCCGCGGTGATGTTGCCTGTGTTCTGGGGCAGCTGGGATCCGGTCCCTCCATGCTGCCCTGGGGGAGGACTACACAGGCGCGGTAGAGTTGACGGGTGGGGCCCCAAGGGAAGGCTCCCTCCTCACCCCCAAGACCTCTGGGCACCGTGACCCCTCCAGCTGGAACCTCCCTCAGCAGGACCCGGACAGGATCCCCTGTGCTGTGTCCAAAGCCTTCAGCCAGCCCGGGCTCTTGCCCTGAGCCCCACAGGCTCTCATTCCAGGAGGAAGAGCACAGGCTTGGCCAAGGGCTCAGGACACACTCTTGCTCTGAGAAAGTCTTTCTGAGCTGTGGGAGTGCGCGGGCGGGTCCCTGGGTGACTCGCTGGGGGCTGCTGGGGTTGGCCGGGGGACCGCATCTCCGGGAGAGAGGAGATGCTAGGCGGCTGGGGCCCTGCGTGGTTTCCTCAGGGGTGTGGCCCCTGGGTGGCTGGTCCTGCAGCCTCGCCTGCCTGCAGCCTGCCGGGAGGAGAGCACACCTGAGCTTGGCCCCAGCGCTCCCTCTCCAGCTGTTTAGCCTGCCCCTGGGGACCTACAGCAGACAGCCCAGGGACCCCCAGTGAGGGACCACTAGGACCGACAAGCTGGAGCCTCAGGGATTTGGGGGGTGTAGCCCAGCTGACCACGGCCCTTGTGCTTCCAGATCAACCCCCTGCCTTACGGTCGTGTGGTGCACGCCTACCGCCTGCCCAGCTGCGGCTGCCACCCCACGCACTCCTGGGGCTCCCTGTGCCGCAAGCTGTTCTTCGGGGAGCTCATCTACCCCTGGAGGCAGAGAGGGGACAAGCAGGACTGAGAGGCCCCGGTGGCCGGCCTGCCCAGCACCACTGTGTGGCCTCACTTGTGCCCCCAGTTGTTCGAGACCTCTGTGTCTCCTCCTGGCTCTGAGGTGGTGGATAGGGGCGGCCGGCCAGGCCACCTGGCCTGTAATCCGTCACTTGCGTGTCTGCCTCAGGATCCCCCTCCTGACCTCTTCTGATGGCACTGGCCACCCGGTACCCACCAGCCCCCCAAGCCCTGCCCAGCAGTCCCCCCACCCCTGATCACACCCAGAGCCCCCGCCTCCGCCCACCATGCCCACTCCCAGGGGGCGATCTGGCGGGTCTCCCTGGTGCTCCCAGCAGCCCCACCCTGCCATGGGGTAGAGGGACCCCTCCCCGGACGCACTCAGCAGTTCCTGAGGCTGACCCTCAAGCATCTCCTTGCTTGGGGCTATACTTCTATGTCCCTGGCCGGAGCCAGCAGCCCCAATGACACAGGGCCCTCTGGGAAGCTGGCTGGGCAGCAGTGCGCTCAGCCTGGAGCACACGGGGTTTGCATTATGCCCCCTGGGGAGACTGCTTTGCAGCAGAAGCTGCCCCCAGGGCTTTCAGGCCTCCCTGTGTGAAGCCAGTCCACATGGGGTGCCCGGAACTGCCTCACTGAAGACTGAGCACCCGTCCACCTTCCCGTCCACCTTGCTGCCCTGCGCCCATGCAGGAAGAGGCCCTCACTGGCTTCCTGCAGAAGCAGGCAGCTCCCGGGCAGACGTGTCTGTGGCCTCCTGCGTGCGGAGGGGGCGTCCTAGCATTCAGGGCATGGAGTCCAGCTGTGGGCGTGAGCCCCAGCATGCCCAGGGGAGGCGGCCCGCGTGACCAGATGGCATCCTACGTGTTGAGACCTTTTGGAGCGGGAAATGTTTGTATGTAGCGTGCACTCTCTGACTGCGGGCCGCGGTCGGGAGCCCATGGAGGCGGCCCCCGCCCAGCCCGGTGTCTCCTCTCATGGGCCAGGTCTTAGCTCTGCCTTTTTCTGCAGTGACAATAAAACCTCCCACCTGTTTGGAGTGCACCCTCTGCCTTCCCGCTGCTGCCTGGGCGGTCGGTCTGAGGAGGCCCCACACCTCTGTCCTAACCTTGGTGGGGGTGTATTGAGGCTCTCCTTTTCCTGGGGTCCTGGGACAGCTGGCCCCCATGTTTGTCTAGAGGTGTCTACAATGCCGTCCCCTGGAGTGGGCCTCCCTGCAAGTCTGATCCCTTGAATGTGTCCTGGCATATGTGGACGGAGCCAGGGCCACTTGCTGTCTGGTTTTGGCCTTGCCCTGGTTGGGGGACAGGGCCGAGGGCAGGGGCGTACTTTCCCCTATGCCAGCTGTCCTGGCTCTGGTGACTCTGTCCCCCGAAACCTGTGGGCTCCTCGCAGGGCAGAGGCACTGCCTGCCTGACTTCCCCCTTGTGCAGCTCTAGGGACCCTCGGGTGGCCACCTGTGCGCCTGGCGTCCTGGCTTTGTAGGGAAGGGCTGGGGTCCAGAGAGATCAGCCTCTACTAAAGGGCCAGCAGTGGCCGGATGGGGAGCCATGGAGGGTCACTGGAGCTTCCTTGGTGCCTCTGGTGTAAGGCAGGGAGGGGAGAGGTCAGAGGGGATCCGAGGAGTGCAGGGACCCCCGCAGGGGACCAGAAGTCCCTAAGGAGAATGTGCCCAGGCATGCCCCAGGCCCCTAGAGCCTGCTAAGAGCGGCCTCCACCGCCTGTCTTTCTGGGGCTGCCTCCCCTGTCAGCAGATGTCACCCCTCCGCTTGGGGCTCTGCCCAGCCCACAGGGCAGTAGTGGCCATGTCCCAGGCCTCGCGTGTCAGCTGTCCCCCTCCATGCTGGTTGGCCATTCCGTCTCCTGAGGGCAACACCAGTCACTCCAGTCGCTCTTGCCCCAAGAGACATTATCGGCACCTCCCAGGCCACTCAGCTTCTCAGGAATAACCTTCCTCGGTGGGCCCTCTTGTCCCCAGCCCAGGTCTCTTGACTGCCTCTGCTGTGCTGGCCTGGGCAGGGCCCTGAGGTGGGATCTCAGGTCACGCCAAGAAGTAGACGTTTCCTTTGCAGTTGGGGCCGCCACTTCCCACTCAGGTTCTCACAGCTGCTGGAAGAGAGCAGCCTCACAAACGTCACAGGAGATGAGCTCAGAGAGGGATGGGGACTAGTCGAAGGCCACACAGCAGGCAGGTCTGAGCCCCACCACGCACTCCCCACCAGCCGCCCCGCCCCCGTGTTTGAAAGGTTTCTACTTTGACATTTTTCTGACACACAAAAGCCGCACATGGCCCTGACCCACATTCCCCTTTGTTCTCATTTTGCCACATGTGCTTTTTTATATTTCTGCTCTATTTTTTTCTAACTTGTTTGATCACTAGTTACCCCGAATTCTACCCCTCACATGCCCGCTGCATCCCACAAGGCTGAAGGACGGACTGAGAAACCACGGCATGGTGCAGGGAATTGGGTTAGCATGCGTGGGGCCCCTTGCCGTGTGCTCCAGTGACCTCCACAGAGCCTGCCGCCAGGTGGCCCATCCTGGCCACAGCCTGGTGCTAGTGTCCTGGCCTGCTTGCCTTGCACAATGTGGATGTGGAAGATACAGCCAGTCACTCGGTCGGCTGTGTCTCTGCGGGGCTCATCTGAGGACTCTTACCGGGACTGAGACTCTCTTGCCACCAAGAGCACGTCAGTGCCATGGTTTCCTTCCGAGGGCATCACCCTGAGAGCCTTGAGGTGTCCCACTGTCTGTCCTGGTGACGTGCACCTGATCACCAGGTTCTCCCCTTTATTTTACTATTTTTTTAAGATTTTATTTATTTGTTTATTTGACATATCACAAGTAGGCAGAGAGGCAGGCAGGGGGGCGGGGAGTAGGCACCCCACCGAGCAGAGAGCTGGGTGTGGGGCTCCCCAGGACCATGACCTGAGCCGAAGGCAGACCCTTAACCCACTGAGTCACCAGGCGCCCCAGCCACTAATGCTTTCATGAGTAATTTATACAAAGGTATCTGGGACCATGTGCCTGTCTGCCCATCCCCACCCTCTGTGCATGGGCTGCGGCATCTACCACTGGTCCTTGCTGGGCGCACACAGGTTTCTGGCTCCCTCCGTCCGTCGTTGATGGGACTGGACCTTTCCCTGGCACCTGTCTTGAGGTTGGGCACAGAGATTTCAGGGCCAAGTTCTGTTTGCCCCAAGGGGTAAAGCCTGGACCCTGCTTGGAGAGCAGGGCTTGGGGTCCAGCGTAGAGGGCAGTGGCCATCCTGGGGGGGGAGGGCAGAGACCATTTCAGACCACTTCCTTTGTTCCCCACTCCCTGCCTGGACAGGAGCTGGGTCTGCAGGCCTAGCCCCCATCCTTTCCCAGAGACAATAGGTGTGGTGGATTCTTGACTAGACACTCCCTCAGTCTCCTGGGCAGGGGGCACCCAGAATTACCCTTGAACTGCTGCGTGGGCACCTCAGCAGGGCTGACCCAGGACTTGCCGGCAGAGGGCTGCTCTGTGCTGCTTCATTGTTAGCCTGAGGTCCCTCAGAGGTGGGGAGGCTGTCCTGTTCCTTCCTCAGTCCCCAGGGCTGGGCTGGGCACTTACTGGATCCCAGAATGCCTTTGCAGAAGCACATACATCAATGTGGGAGGGCATCTCCTCTGCCCACAAGGCCTCCTGGAGCCCAGGAAGGGGCACCCCTCAGGCCATCCCCCATCCCACGGACTGGGCCCTGCAGCCCCAGACGCTGTGGGTTCCTGAGGTACTTCTCTGGTCTGAGCAGGGAGGGGAGAGGTCAGGGGGGATGCGAGCAGTGCAGGGACCACGCAGAAGACCAGAAGCCCCTGAGGAGAGCGCGCCCAGGCCTGTCCCCGGGATCAAACCCCCCCCCCGCCCCCACACAGGTCCCCAACCTACCAAGCAGTGCTGGTCACACCCTCTTCACAGGCTGCATTAGGAAAGGCTCGGTCAGAAAACACGTGTGCTGGGACGCCTGGGTGGCTCAGTGGGTTAAAGCCTCTGCCTTCGGCTCAGGTCATCATCTCAGGTCCTGGGATTGAGCCCCACATTGGGCTCTCTGCTCAGCAGGGAGCCTGCTTCCTCCTCTCTCTCTGCCTCCTCTCTGCCTCCTTGTGATTTCTGTCTATCAAATAAATAAATAAATCTTTTTTTTTAAAAAAAAAGAAAAGAAAACACGTGTGCTGAGCCCGACTCCTCTCTTTGCCCTGTATGATGTGAGAGCAGGCAGCAGGGCCTAAGGCTGTTAGAGTCCCTTCAGGGGAAGCCCTGAGAGGAGTGAAGAGGGCGTGTCTCATTTAAGTTCTCTGGAAAGGGGATTGATAACTTCTCATCCATCACCCCCTGCAGGCAGCCTCAGAAACCAAAAAGGAAATTACTCACCTCACAGTGCTTCTGATCCCTGGACCAGGGTCTGGGTCTTTCAGAGCAGGGAGCAGGCAGTGCTGGGGCAGAGCCGCAGTGATGTCCGCGGAAGAGGTCCAGTCCCATCACCCCAAGAGCTTTTCCTGACCTAACAGGTTGAGGTGCAGGGGTGGGCAGGTGGAAGCGGAGCCTGTCAGTACGCGGTCCCTGGCCCCTCTGGGGGTTTGGCCCCCTGCCTCCCAACAGGACCCTGCCCGACGGCTGTTTCTGTAACAGAAACAGTGTGTTGCGGGTGGATGTGCCCTCTCTGTAAACGCTGGAGGTTGTGTCTGCTGTGACTCAGCATCTGGGGAATGATGGTTCCCCAGGAGGACGCAGCCTGAGCAAAGGTACAAGCAGGAACATCAGGGCCTCTCTGGATTACGTGTGAGCCAAGTGGCCTTGCCCATCCCCAGCCACTCTCTGCCCTCCCACGTCCCGGCTCCATGCTTCCCTAGAGGACCAGGAGGACAGAGGAGAGCCCCTCTCTGAAGGCAGGCAAGCGAGGCCCAGGTGCTGCTCACCCAGCCGAGGAACCAGCTCATCGGGAAGCTCCCCAGGCACCGGGCTGAAATGAACTGGCCCCGTGCGTGTGCGTGTGGGCAGCTTCCCAGCAGAGGCTGTCTGCAGCCTGCGGGGTGTGGTCACTCGGTGTGGTGCCTCTCGTGCTGGGGTCTGCTCTCTGAAAGCCACCTGCTGCTGGACCCGAGGCCCAGGTTCAGTGACCCCTTAGGAAGAAAGTTCTTGCAACCTAACCTGTTCCTTACCTGCTGGGAAGGTCCTCAGTGAGGACTGCTGGGCTGTCCTCAGTGCTGTACACTGGGTCCAGTGGTTGTGACACGCTGCCTCCACACGGGCCTGCTCTGTAGGGAGTCCTGCCTCTCTGTGGCCTCTTTGCCCACATAGCACTCGGCACCTGGCCTGGTAAGGGCTATGCTGGGCTCAGGTTGGACACCTAATTCTTTTCACTTAGGTTTTTTTTTTTAAACATGGGAGCACCTTTTTCTTTTTATTTAAAGATTTTATTTATTTGACAGAGAGGGGTCACAAGTAGGCAGAGAGGCAGGCAGAGAGAGAGAGAGAGAGAGAGAGAGGAGGAAGCAGGCTCCCCACTGAGCAGAAAGCCCGATGCGGGGCTCGATCCCAGGACCCCAGGACCATGACCTGAGCCAAAGGCAGAGGCTTAAACCCACTGAGACACCCAGGCGCCCCTCTTTTCACTTAGTTTTTAACAGCTTTATTTTTATTTTTAAAAAGATTTTTTTTTTTAAAATTTGACACAGAGAGAGAGCACAAGCAAGGGTGGCAAAGGGAGAGGGAGAAGCAGTCCCCGATGGGGGCTCAACCTCAGGATCGTAGGATCATGACCTGAGCCGAAGGCAGCCGCTAAACAAACTAAGCCACCCAGGCGCCCCTGTTAACAGCTTTGTTGAGGCATATTTTACATATTATAAAATTCACCCATTTTGTGTACACAATTCAGTAACTTTTGTTTTATGGTGGAAAAAAAGTGTTTTTATCATAGCTTGGGGACAGGACCGAGGGCAGAGAGAGCTGCCGAGTGGATCATTTTTAGTAATTTTCCCGAGCAGTATGGCCATCACAAGCTTCGCCAGAAAGAAACCCCGTGCCAAATACGCAGTCACTGACCATGTCCGCAACCGGGGACATGGGGCCCTGGGGCCCTGCAACCACTAATTTGCTTTATGGATTTGCCTGTTCTGGGAGTTTCACCCAAGTGGAACGTGGCGCGGACCAGCACGTCTTCCTTTTGGGGGACCGCGCCCACTGTGCGTTCGCCCACGGGTCTTCGACCTCTCGCCGCGGTGAAGGGTGCTGCCGGGACGACTCGGGTCAGAGAGTGTGCGGGACGAAAGCCCCGTCTCCCCGGCAGCCGAGCCCCCGCGCCGGCCGGCATTCTCAACCCGAACCCCCCGAGTCGCTCGTTACCGGGCGTCCTACGTTCGCACGTCCTCGTCGGAAAGACGCGAGCAGGAGAAAGTCCGCCGGTGCGTGCGGAGAGCGCCCCTCCGGACCTCTCCGACGCGCCCGCGTTGCTCGGAACCCGAACCCCCGCGAGCACGAGCGGATCCCTGCGGGAGCGTGGACACCGAGACCCGCCCGGGCCCAGCGCGCGGCCGCGTGCGCTCCGGCTTCCCGCGTCCGTGCGAGCGCGAGCCAGGCTACGCGCGGGCTCCGGCAGGGCTGCTCCCCGCGGGCGGCCCGTGCTGCCAGCCGCACTGGGGAGTCGCCGTCCGGAGGGGGCGAGGGCGCCCTCGGCCGTGTGCGCGGCTCTTCCGGCATCGCTGCCCGCCACGAACGACAGCCCATTGCTCCTGGGAACCACCGCGGAGCCGCCGCTCCCGGGACCCCCGCCCCGCCTGCCCTGACCCGGGGGGGCCGCGGGCCGCTGCCACGATCCCAATGGGGACCGAGCTGGGCAGCCCTCCGCCCCGAGCGCCGCCGACACCGAGCACGGTGGGCCTTGGCGACCACGCGCCGCAAGCTAGGGTCCCGGGCGGGCGGCTGCCCGCGCCCGCTGCCGCACTCGCTCGGACTCCCGCTCCCGGGACCGCTCGGAGCGTCGCGCCGGCAGCCCCGCCCCCGCCGGGAGCGGAAGTCCCGCTCCCGGGCCTCTCCGAGCGCTGATTGGCCGGCCCCAGCCCGCCACGCCCGGTCCCCGCCCCACCGCGGGGAGGGCGGCTCCCGAGAGCGTAGTTCCAGGCGCCTCGCCACCCTCGCGGGGGTCTCTGCGGGAGCAGCGGCCGCAGCTTGCTAGGAGCCTTCGTCGTCCGGGACCCAGCAGCGTCACCTCCTTGGCGGGATAGTGAGACACAGGCACCACCCGCTCCCGTCCGCGGGAAGGGGGCGTATGCAAACAACCCGAAGTCCCAAGCTCCTGATTGGTGAGCGTGTAGGGAGAGGGGCGGGAAGCACCGGAGGAGGGGCGGGCTTAGAGGGGTCATGATCGACGTGCTGACGGACCAGTGGCTCCGGGAGGATCGGCAGCGGAGGCCAATGGCGACGGGGAGGGGGCGGGCAAGGGCCGATCGGTTGCCGGGGGCAGAGGGCTGGGTTGCTGGTGACTCCGGGTGCCCGGCGGGGAGCGCCGGGGATGGCAGAGGTGCTGGCGGACGTGCCGGCGGACCAGCAGATCCGGGAAGCCCGGAGGCGAGTGGCCAATGGCGACGGCGACTAGGCGAGGCGGCCAGAATCTCCCCCGCAACCAAAGCTGAGTGGGGCGTGGTGGGGGCGGACAGTCGTGACGGACGGGCGTAAGGACCAATGACCACGGGAAAGCGGCGGCGGGCGACCAATGGCAACGGCATGGAGGCGGGGCAACCGGGGGCTTAACGGTGGAGTGTGGGAAACGGCGGGGTGGGGGGCTGACGGTCGTGACGGACGTGCGCACGGACCAATGGGCCTGCGCGGCCGGGGGGCAGCCAATGGCGGCGCTCTGGCCGGGGGCGGGGCGGCGGGGCTGCGCGGCGCCGTGCGGGAAGCGGCGGGGCGGTGGCAGCGGTGCTGAGGTGAGGCTGGCGGCGGCGGCGGCGGCGGCGGGGGCGGGCGGCGCGGGCGGGGAGGGCGGCGCGGGCGGGGCCTGGCCCTCGCCGCCGGCCCGGGCCTCGCCGGCCGGCCCCGCTCACGCGCGCCCCGGCCCCGCAGGTCGGTCCGAGGCCTCCTCCCCGCCCTGCTCCCGCGGCCGGCGCGGCGGGCATGCGGGCGCGGCCCGCGCGCGCGTGAGAGGATGGGGACGCAGGGCAGCCCGGTCAAGAGCTACGACTACCTGCTCAAGTTCCTGCTGGTGGGCGACAGCGACGTGGGCAAGGGCGAGATCCTGGAGAGCCTGCAGGACGGCGCGGCCGAGTCCCCGTACGCCTACAGCAACGGTAAGGCCGCGGCGCGGGGTCGCCGCCCTCCCCGCCGCCGGCGCGCATCTGCGGGGCGCGTGCCCCCCAGCCGGGGTCGTCTGGCGGGGGCCGGAGCCCGGGGCGGGGCGGGGGCGGCTGAGCCGCGAGCTCGCAGTCCGCGTGCCCGGGCCTGGTCAGCCGGGGGCCTTTACCGAGGCGAGCGGCTCCGCAGTGGGCCCCGGGGTCCAGCAGCGCCGCGCCGCGTGGGCACCCGCCATCCCAGCCCAGAGGGTGCGTGAGAGTGGGGGTGTTGCGGAGCCCGGGGAGGACGTCCCCGAGGGCCGGCGTCCAGCGGCGGCTGCCCCAGCGCGGCCGGCTGGCGTTCCGGGCAGGCCGAGGGGAGAAGCTGGGACAGGTGTGCCAGGTGTGGCCGGAGCTTCCCCGTGACCCCGTGGTGTCTGCGCGCAGACGGGGTTCCTCCGAGCCAGGCTGTCCCCCTGGGACGTGACTCAGGGCTCGGTGGATGGAGACGCCCACCCCTCTGTTTGCGGCATCGTTACAGCCGCAGCTAATGCAGTTCCGGCACTCAGCTCGCCACTTTTCATCTTTACCTTAAAATAACAGCTGAGGCGCGCGGGAATCAGTGTGGTCAGTACTGCTCTGTGATGGGGCCCTGTCCCCCGCCACGTGGAGTGTGCTTCGAGGGGGACCAGGAAATCTGTGGAGAGCATGACAGCAGCTCAGTGTTGGAGAGACCTTCATCTAATTTTACTTCTTTGGGCCTTTGTTCTCCACACCCTTTGTTACTTTGTTTCTTGGATTCTGGTCCGTCCTGTCTGACTGCTCCGGGCATCTGTAGTTGGCTAAGTTGTTGCCTATAGGCTGCTGACTGTGTGGACCGGCTTCTCTGACCCTTTCATTTTAGGGCTGGTCCAGGTTGTTGTATCATCTGCACTGGCGAGACATCCTTCCTGCTGGAGCAGCTTCGGCCATAGGCAGCTGTGCTGGATTTGCACGGGGCCGCCTCCTAAGCCCCAAGCTCTCAGCCCCACCTTAGAGGAGACAGCAAGAAGGGGGTGGGTAGCACACAGGATTTTTTAGGGGAGGGAGAGCTTCTGCTGCGTCCTCAACAGGCCCCTTCATCTGTTACTGCCGCCTCAGTGGATGCTGGGCAGTGACGGTCAGAGGTGTCTGTCCTGCCTCAGACCGTGAGTGGCTGAGCTGCTTTTCTAGTGGTGGCATCGCTTCCTGGAGCCCTCGTTCTGGGTGGCTGGTGGCATGGCTTTGGAGGAGCCTGGGAAGGCCAGACTTCGTCCGGGGCAGCGGTGGTTTCCTGGAACGTTGCTGCACACTTCTGAGGATCAGGTGGTCCAGTGGGGTACAGCGATCTCTCAGGAACACAGAGCCCCTGGAGAGATGGGGCCCACCCCCTGTGCTCTCTGTTGGGTGGTGAAGTTTGCCGAAGTTCCTGTGACACATTGACTGAGCTGGGGCCGGTAGTGAGGAAAACGTGGTGACCTGCCCGAGGTAGCGGAGCTGTCAGTGTCACAGTGAGCTGGTCCAGCGCGATGGCCATCTGCCAGAGGTGGTGAGTAGAGATGCACTCACGGGTCCCTGTCATCACCCCGGCATCGAGCAGAAAGGGTAGAGTGCCACCCCGGGTCTAGGCTCCTTGAGGTTAAGATGTGTGCGACACGAGGGGGGCTGCGTGTAGTCGGGGTTGAGCTCGCTGACCCAGCGGCCAGGGCTCTGTACCCGGGGAAGCTGGCAGCTGTGTGAGCACTTGCTTCTGTCCCTCAGGAGGCTTCCTGAGGGAGAGTCTTGAGGGCTTTGGAAGCTCCGGGGCAGCTGGTTCTCAGGATTCCCCATCACCTGATTTGTACATTTCTGATTCTCTTACGAAGGATGTACTTGCAGTTCTCCTTTGTCTTCATTGGGACAAGCCCTCAGCACGTTTCCAGGCATGTTTTCTGCCTGTCCCTCCAGGGTCCCACAGGAGCAGATGACCCGTGGTAGGGAAATCCGTACTTAGTGAAGGACATGTAATTGAAGTCTTCTCCTCGGGCCGGCCTGCTTACTCACCTGCGGCCGAGGCTGGTCTAGCTCATTCTTCAGACAGGTCCGTGAGCACGCATCGTCTTCCCTGCTCTGCAAACACATGAGTCATCGAGTGGCCTTTCCTTGGGCCGACACCGGAGCAGTGACAGCCGCTTTTGACAGTGTGCCCACACCTGGGGGAGCCTGCAGCAGGCCCTGGGGGTCTGGTAACGCTGTGCTGTGTTCACAGGTCTCTGTAGATCTGGAAGCCTTCCTTTCAGGAGGTTTGAGTTTTCTCTTTCCGGGATACATGGCAGTGGTTCAGAGGAGGCCCCTGCTCTCCTGGGGAGGCAACAGGACACTTTGCACGGAGGTTCCGCCTGGGCCATCCGCGGGGGTGTTGGGGAGTCCTGGTTGTGAAAGCTGGCAGCAAGGAGGTGCCCGTGCTTTGTGAGGAGCTGGTACCCCGGAGGGCATCCCTAGGTCACCTGCCCTGGGGTGGTGGGCAGTGTGTCTGTGCTGGCCCCAAGGCAGCATGCTGGGTACCCCTGGATACTCCCAGGAGCCCAGGAAGCGTCCTGCTACGGTGCACAGGCCTGTTCCCACTTTTTTGGGAGTAGTGAACATTTAGGGCAATGATGCGCTGAGCACCTTGGTTCCCACAGACCTTCACGTTGAGGAGAATAAGCCATGGTTGATGGGCCTGTGTCCCAGAAGAGTCAAGAGTGGACGTGAGTCCATTTCTCTCTATCTGCTCCTCTGGGGTCCACGTGGGTGGGAGCTGGTGAGTGGTCTCTGAGCCCAGCGTCCAGGGAGCAGGGAATGGGGGAGGAGTGTGGTGTTTGTGACAGGTATGGACAAAGCCAGGCAAGCGTGATGTCTCTGTGAGTGTCGGGGCCTGCTGGCTGTTGGTGTTCGTAGGACCAAACAGTGCCTGCCGTGCCTGCGTGGGACCGGTCCAGAGCGTGGCTTCAGCCCACTTCAGCAACCTGATGGCTGGGCTGTTGGTCACCATGTCCCCCCATGGTTTTTCATGGGACGGTTCCAGCCAGCTGGAAGTTATTTCTATCCTTAGTGCCAACCCAAGGAGAGACTGCCTCTCTAGATGCCCCACTGTGCTGTTTTCCTGAGTCAGGACGGTCTCCAGACAGTATGCCTGTGGCGTCTCATCTGCTGTCTCGTCCCCAGTGTTGGCATGAGAGGTGCGCCCCGGAGGTAGTAACTGGTGTGTGTCCCAGAGGAGCGAGTAGCCTGTGTGCGGCGTCACTGTGTTGACAGAAACCTGGTGTTGGTCGCTGGGTCACTGGACACCCCTTCGTCGTCCCCTTGCTTCCTCTGTGTGTGGTTGGTGCTTGTCTTTGGACTCTGGCCATTTTTCTGGACGATTTACTGGGATTTGCCTTTCTTCTGTCAGATGCTAGGTTCCAAAAAGGGATACTTGCCTAGAGTATGATGTGAGCCCGGCAGAGTCACAGTGCTGGGCTCCCCCGGTGCTCTTGCCGTCCTCTAGTCCTCTCTGTCATCCTGTGACGGAGGTACCGTTAGTGCCCCGTTTGGCACGTGAGGAGCTGAGGCTCGGGCGAGCTGAGAGTGCGGCTGTTGTGGGCGGCATAGGGCCCGATGCCCCTTGTCTCCCCGGACACTGGCTGCCGGACCCCCTTCCCCTGGGCCTTGGCAGCTGGTCACTGAGTTCCTGGTCGCTGCTTCTCTAGAGGCTCTGTCAGTCAGAGTCTGGCCACTGGGCACCTGGTGTTGATTGGCAGGGGTGACCCACTTCTCACTACAGACCCTCCCCAGTCCTGGGGCTACCTCCTCCCTCTGCTCTGGGGCCCGGGACAGTCACTGAGGCCCATTTGTTCTCCCTCCACTGAGCTGCTCCAGCCCTCCCTGGCTCCCTCCTGGCCGCGACCAGCAGAGCAGAGCCCAGACAGCTCCCAGGGTCAGCTGCTGATCCGGGCAGCAAACCCCGAGTTTCCAGAGAATTTTCCCGAAGGCCACAGAGTGCCACATATACCCCTGTCCGTGTGGGGCTGGATTCCTAGTGCCCCATTGGCCAGGGTGTTCACCTGCTGCTTGTGTGGCGTAAAGATCAGCCTCCCCCATTCTGACCGGGAGGCAGGCGGGGAGATGGCAGACTTCTGTGCCTGCTTCAGATGAAGCTCCGTAGGCTGGTTGGCTGTTGAGGTGGCATGGCCCTGCCCAAGTTGTCCTAGAGTAGGCAGCTACAGCGTCTGAAGCTTGAGCAGTCTCCATAAGCTCAGGTGGGCAGAGAACAGGGGCCTCAGTGGCCGGCACAGGGCCACGCCAAGTGGCCTCTCTGCCAGGGCTTTGCTGTGTCACGGTCCCATTCGCAAGAGTGTGGCTCGCTGGATGAAGGAGACCCCAACAAGGACCCAAGGAAGTAGGTGGGCAGGGTGCGTCAGGTACTTTACCTCCTGCTGTATCTGACTTGTCCCTGGTCTGGGGCCCATGGCCAGTGAGGAGGAGGAGGAGAAGGCAGAGGATGGAGTTGGAGCCAGGCCTAGGCAGTGGGCGGCACCCGGTGTGGGTGTCGTGGGGTCTGAGGCCACACGGCTCAGGGTATTGCCATTTGCCCTTTGGAGAAAGTTGGGTAAGGTGTCTGTGTCCAGCACCCAGGCTTGGAGCAAGGTGGCCCACGGGGCTGGGTTTGGTGCCCTGTGCATGTAGGGGAAGGAGACTGGGAGTGGGAGACTGGGAAGACTGGGTGTATGGGGTCACCTTTGGATGCGGGGACATGGGCCCCTTAAATCCTTTGGGAATGAGAGTAAATACAAGCGAGCATGAGGTGTAACGAGGTTTGCTTCTCATGGTTGTGCTTCTGTAGGCCCAGTAATGACCGGCTGTCTCATATCATGCCAAGACTGCAGTGTCGAGTGCCTTGTTGACTCTGGGCATGCGTCCTCTGGAGGGTGGGGGAGGGACGGGGGCAGAGGTGGCCAGGTAAGCCTGGCAGCAGCGGGTGTGGCAAGGACCCAAGGACACCAGACGAGCTTTGGCCCTTCAAGGTGCTGGGTGTTTGTGGAGCAGAGGGGTCTGGCCCTTTGGCTGGAATTCGTAGGGCACTGGGATCTGTGCGGGTTGGGTGGGCACTGCTCAGACAGGCAGGGCTGCAGGATGGCGGAGAGGGAGGGAAGGTCGAGAGGGGTCTCACCAAGAAGGGGTGCAGAGGGTATCGGAGGCTGGCATCTCGGAGCGAGAACAGAGAGCCCTGGGGGCAGGTAGGGACTGGACGGATTTTGAGAAGTGTCACAGTGCAGACATCCAGCTGCCAGATTTCTGGGCAGGTGAGTCCACGTGGACCCTGGAAGAGATCCCGGCCAGTGATACACACGTCTGTGAGCCCAGGACACCATGTGGGTGGGGCCGAACAGAGTGCTGTGGTTCCCGGATGGGCAGCGGTGCTGTGATCGAGACGGGCCTGCACTCCATCTAGTAGTTTCTGGGGTCGCGACCTGGGTCTTTGCCCGTCTGCCCCTTCCCGGGCAGCTGAGGTCAGGTGAGTGCCTAGTAAGCAGGTTTGTGAGGATGGCTAGTGGGCTAAGTGACATTGTTCAGACTTGAAACACTGTGCATGGCCTTGAGTGGCTGCAGGGACATGGGGACCTCTCATGGGGTGGTCTGGTCATTTCTGGGTCTGATGTTGGCAGGAAGATGTCAGGAGCTGGGTCTGGTTTTCTTACGGATACGGCTTGGACAGGGAGGAGTATGTCCCTGAGCACAGGTGCCA
Source organism: Neogale vison (assembly GCF_020171115.1). Taxonomy (NCBI): domain Eukaryota; kingdom Metazoa; phylum Chordata; class Mammalia; order Carnivora; family Mustelidae; genus Neogale; species Neogale vison. Next base: position 1,256,289 of record NC_058104.1, on the reverse strand, counting down.
GGTCCCGGGTCAGCTGCAGAAGCTGCTCCGTGGTCTGAGCTGGGTATCCTGTGGGAGCCAGAGGTCCTGGGGACCGTCAGACTCGCAGCTGTCTTGGTCAGTGGGGCTGGCCATGATTTGATTTGGGTCCAGCAGTGACCAGATTCCTGGGTGAGAACACCTTGGTGGTTGTAGCCTTTTTAGGAGGATTTTCCTCATTTGAAGACGGTTGAGCACACAGAGTCCTCCAAGAGGGGGTTCTCATGAAAAGCAGACAGAAAGATGTTGAACTCGGGGTGCGTGACAGAGTAAATCTGGTGGCGCACGGCACGGAGAGTGTGCCTGGAGCAGGTTTGCCGGCTGTGCTCTCCCGAGCCTTCGAGAGTTGGTAGTTGTCTTTCCTGCAGAAGGACAGGGGACACCGCTAAAAACAAGCAAGGTGCTTTTTCTTTTTTTTCCTTTTCTTTTCTTTTATAAGGATAGAAATGAAAAGTCTGAAACCCTCAAGGGTCCAGAGAGGAAATATGGTATATTCATATATAGAGCCTTTAAAGGTGGTGGTTTGGGAATAGTGAGTATCCAAGGGCATGAGGAGAGCTCTGATGCCTTGTTAAGCCACCAGAGTCTAACGACATCATGTACAGGTGTGTGTGAAATGAAAGAACCGGGAGCCGCACGAAAACAGTAACGGTGACTATCTCTGACTTTCGGGGTTATGGGTAACTTTTGAGTTTTTTAATGTTAAGTGTTCTGAATTTTGCCAAGTTTTGTTCACAGAGCATGCTTGCTCTTCATGAAGGCTTCTGCCCTGGTCTGGTCTGGTCTGGTTTATTAGGAAACCCGTCCACAAACTGCCCTAGAGCTTCTCCTGAAACCCAGCGTGGAGCGTATGTAGAAAGGCATTTTGAAATTCATTAAGTAACTTCTGCTTCCTTTTCTGTCCTTCATCAGGCAGTCCCCCCTCCTCATTTCCCCAGAGACAGACGTATGTGGGCCGTGGGGGCAGCCCCAGGCCTGGAGGAGGACGGGAGCTCGTGGCGTGTCCCAGTTCCCACCACGTCTGTGTTCTCAGCGTGCTAGGGGACGGGTGTTTGCGAACAGCTCCCGTCTGTGCAGAACCCCGTGGTCAGAAGACCTATTAAACTCCGCGCAGGTCGATGTCCTGCGGGCTTCCTTTTTAAAAATAAGTTTTATTGAGATACAATTTACATGCAATGAAGTGGTCCCATCTTGAGTAGAGTTCAGGGAGCTCTAACAGGCACGTACCTGTATATCCATTGCCTTAATCAGGGTATGGACTGTTTCCAGTTCCCCCTGAAAGTTCTCTCATGGCTCCTGGAAGTCCAGCCCCCGGCCCCAGACCCCGGCCTGCTTCGGGTCCCTGTAAGGTTGCTTTTGCCTCTCCAGAACCTCCTGTAAATTGAGTCGTGAGTGCTGTTGGTTTGTGTCACTCTAGGATGGTGTGAGATTCACTCATGTGGGGCACACGCGCAGCCATCTGTCCTGTTCCCAAGAAGCGTTCCCTTGCACTCCTGCACCCCTGTCAGCTTGGTTCTGGTCACTTGTCATTCCCTGATTTGGGCTACTGTGAAGAATGCTGGTATGAACGTTCTTGTAGAAATCTGTACAGTTTGTTTTGTTTTGTTTTTGTTTTTACGATTTTATTTATTTGACAGAGAGACACAGCGAGCGAGGGAACACACGCAGGGGGAGTGGGAGAGGGAGAAGCCGGCTTCCCGCCGAGCAGGGAGCCTGATGCGGGGCTCGATCCCAAGACCCCAGGATCATGACCTGAGCCGAAGGCAGATGCTTAATGACTGAGCCACCCAGGTGCCTGAAATCTGTACAGTTTTTAAAAATTTTTATTTTTGTGAGGGCCCCTGGCCAGGTCATTCCAAGGTACGTGTGACTCTTGATCTCTGGATCATGAGTTTGTGCCCCAAACTCATTGGGTGCGAACATGACTTCAATAAATAAAACTTTAAAAAGTTTAGTTTGGTGGTAAATATGTTTACTGTGCTGACTGTTGATAAGCTTGTGATTTAGTGGCATGAAACCCATTGCTAATTCACAAGTGTGTGCGCATGGAGTTCGCAGGAAATCGGCCAGCTGTGCCCTGCAGTCCTCCGTCATTCTGGATGCCCACCAGCAACATGTGTGTGATCCACTTGCTTTAGGTCTCTGCCAGAGTGTGATGTTGTCAGCCTCTTTTGTTTTTTAAAAAAGATTCATTATTTGAAAGAGAGAAGGCACTAGCAGGGGGAGGGGCAGAGGGAAAGGGAGAAGCAGGCTTCCTGCTCAGTGCAGAGACTGACACGGGGCTCTATCCCAGGACCCTGAGATCATGACCTCAGCTGAAGGCAGGTGCTTCACGGCCGACCCCCGCAGGCACCCCTGCCTTGGGTTATTTTTAGTCAGCCCTCGCGGTGTAATTTGTGTCCAGAACCCTGGTCCAGTTCACACTTGCAGTTCTGAGAGTTTGGACGGGTGTGCACACCTGAGAAAGCATCACCACCCTCTGGCCCCGTGCTCCCTGCAGACCAGCCTGTGTGCTCCCAGACCGGCAGCCGCCCATGGTTCTGTTCCAGACTAGTTGGTGTTTCTCCGGTGTTCCTGGAAGTGGAGTCACACACGCTCCATTTTCAGTGAGACGCAGCGGTGTGGTCGCGAGCTTGTCGCTGCGTCCTCGGTGCCGCGCGCCTTCCGTCTGTGCGGACTGCAGTGTCCTTATCTGTTCTTTTGCACAGAGACTTTTGGGATGTTTTCATGTTTGGGTTTTTTCTGAATAACGTTCCTGTGAAAATTCTCATACTTGTTTCTGTTGCCTGTATGTGTGCGTTTCTTTTTTTGGGGGGGGGGAGGATAATTTGTTTTATTTATTTTTTTTCCAATTTATTTATTTTCAGAAAAACAGTATTCTATGTGTGCATTTCTTAGGGACACCCTGAGGAGTGGGGCTGCCGAGTTGTAGGGTCTGTCCAGCCTTAGTAGTCACCACCAGACGGTTTATGGACTGTCCCAAGGCCAGGGTGGGAGAGAGTTCTGTTCCCTTTGCTCTTATGCTGTTTCTTTAGGACAGCGTTCGGTCCCAGGGCTCACCGCCGGTTGCTCTGCCACCCGCAGTGAGCGGGCTTTACTTTGTGCCCCGTCTGCTAACAGCAGATGCCCTCCCGTGGCTCTCCTGCAGCCGCTCCGTGCCTGTTCCTGCTGTAAGACATCACCGTACAGCCCATGCTCTGGCGGTGGGTGCTCCTTTCTGCAGGCTCTCAAGGAGGTCTGTTTCCTTGATCGTGGTTTTGGCGGTCCATCCCCATCCCTGTGTCTCTGCTGGCTGTGAACCAGGGCTGCCCCACATGCCCATCCACATGGTGGGTGAAGGTGGGTGAGTGAAGCCTCACTCACCTTCCCTTTTCTCTGTCTTCAAAGCCAGGTCAGGCCCTTCTGGGCTTTGAGTCTCTCCTCTTCCACCTCCTCTCTGACTCAGCTAGCAAAGAGTCCCCATCTTTAAGGACTGCTGGTGACCTCGGGGCCGCCTGGATAACCCAGGACCCTCTCCGTCTCAAGGCACATCCCCCAATCACACCTGCAAGGCCCCTTCCCCTTGCAGGATATGTTGCCACAGGTTCCAGGGATTAGAGGGAGGACATCTGCAGGGGCGGCTTGGGGCCTTATTCTGCCCAGCACACTGTCCTGGGAAGTTGTCTGTGTTGTTCTGGTTTGGGTAGATTTGGGGTGGCTGGTCAGAGGAGTGCGTGTTTGCGTTTCTGGTAGACCCCGCCGGTCTTTATTCTGCTTTGAATGGAGTGTTGCTGTCCGCCAGGGTTCCCGTCTTCTTACTTAACTTCCCCAGGTGATGGTCAGGGGTGGGCCTTTGGGAAGGGACCGAGTCACGAGGGTGGGGCCTCCGGAATGGGGTCAGTGCCCTCGTCAGAGAGACCCAGACAGCCCTGGCCCCTCCTACTGTTGGTGACCCAGGACGGGGCCCCTCCCTGGACGCAGGCTCTCCTGGCGCCTTGTCTCCAGCTTCCAGGCCCTGGAGCATGAGAAGTCCGTCTCTGTTGTGTGTCAGCCGCCCAGATGATGGCACTCTGGCACAGTGGCCCCAAGCCGACTAAGAAATAACTGCAAGATGAGGGGCTTAAAGCTGCACCACTTCCCAGCAGTTTCTGTGGGTCAGAAGCCCATCACAGCTCAGTCGGGCTCTCAGGGGTCTTGCTTGGGCTGCAGTCAGGGATCAGCTAGAATAGAAAGAATTTTTTTTTTTAATAGATTTTTTTTTTAAAGATTTTATTTATTTTATTTGACAGACAGAGATTACAAGTAGGCAGAGAGAGAAAGGAGGAGGCAGGCTCCCCGCTGAGCAGAGAGCCCTATGTGGGGCTCGATCCCAGGACCCTGGAATCATGACCTGAGCCAAAGGCAGAGGCTTTAACCCACTGAGCCACCCAGGCGCCCCAAGAATTTTTTTTTTTAGATTTTATTTATTTATATTATTTATTATTATTTATGTTTATTATTTATTATTTATATTATTTATTTGAGGGATGCCTGGGTGGCTCAGTCATTGGGCATCTGCCTTTGGCTCAGGTCATGGTCCCAGCATCCTGGGATCGAGCCCCATGTCTGGCTTCCTGCTTGGCGGGGAGCCTGCTACTTCCTCTCCTGCTCCCCCGCTCTGTTCCCTCTCTTGCTGTCTCTCTCTGTCATAAATAAATGAGATCTTTAAGGAAAAAAACCCAAAAGATTTTATTTATTTGAGAAAGAGGGAGAGTGTGCATGTGCACAGGGGGAAGGGGAGGGGCAGAGGGAGAAGCAGACTCACTGCTCAGGAGGGAGCCTGGGGCAGGCTTAGTCCCAGGACCCTGGGATCACGACCTGAGCCACAGGCAGACACTTAACCCACTGAGCTACCAGGTGACCCAACCTTTTTTTTTTTTTTTTAAGATTTCTGTATTTGAGAGAGAGTGTGAGTGCCCATATTTTGGGGGGGAGGGGGGCAGAGTCAGAGGGAGAGAGTATCTCAGGCCAACTCCCCCTGAGTGTGAAGGTCCATCCCACGGCCCTGAGATCATGGCATGAGCCGTAATCGAGAATCCGACACTTGACCAGTTGATCCCGCAGGTGCCCCCAAGAATCCTTTTCAGGGGGTGCCTGGGTGGCTCCGTGGTTTAAGCCTCTGCCTTCAGCTCAGGTCATGGTCTCAGGGTCCTGCGATCGAGCCCCGCATCGGGAGCCTGCTTCCCCCCCCCCCCCGCCTGGCTCTCTGCCTGCCTGTGATTTTTCTCTCTCTGTGTCAAATAAATAAATAAAATATTAAAAAAAAAAAAAAAAAGAATCCTTTTCAGGCTTGTGGGGTTGTTGGCAGTACTGCCGGCTCACTTCCTGGCACATAGACTCTGCGTGGGGCGGCTTGCCTCGGAGAGCCGGCAAGGGAGAGAATCTGCCTGGGGGACAGTCCAACGTGACAGACCCCAGAGGGATATCTGTCCAAGGGAGCAGGTCTTTGTTCCCACCGACCTCCAGGGGAGGGCTGTACAGTGAACCCAGGGACCGGAGCGCTGGGACGCGGGACCTCGTGCCTGCCTCGTCGCCCACGGCTGCCTCCGTCAGCGGGGACATGTGGAGTTCCCTTTCATGTCCCCAAGCATGCTGTGTGGCGTGAGGTGCGTTTCCGGGCCATAGGTGTGTGCTGCAGCCTCCCCCTTGGAGGAGGAAGCCTGAAGGCTGCATGTGTGTGTGCAGGAGGGCTGTCGGGTTGTGGGCTCATTGGGACGACTGCTGTGTCTGTCCCCCTATGTTATGGGGGGCTTTTTCTGCTTCCTGGAAGACCCTGGCATTCCTCCCCCACTGGTCTATCTTTGGGACTAGTGAGAGCTTGTTCTTCCGCGCCCCCCCCCCGTCCCCCAGGGAGGAACATTTGAGAAGCAGTGGCTGCCTCCCCTGGGCTTGGACGTCCTGTTGGATGCGCACAGCAGCCTGGCTCAGACAGCCGGCTCCCGCTGTCCTTCCTGGGAGGCCCATCTGGGGGTCGCCCACCCATGTGTTGCTGTTGGAGCCTGCTGTGAGCTCAGTGGGTGACCTGCCTCATGGGAGGGGTGGGAGCTGGGGGTCCACGCTCCCCGGGGCACTCCCAGCCCCACTGGGGATCCACTCCCCTGTTGGGAGCCTCTGCGGTGGGAAGAGCCTGTGGGGAAATGGCTTTCTCTCCCTCAAACACTGGCCGGCATTCCAGTTCCAGAGGAGGACACCAGATAGCACTTGCCGTTTCTCTCTTTCTTTTTATTTTCTCATCTCTTTCTTTCTTTTTAGAAGATTTTATTTATTTATTTGACAGAGCATGAGGCAGGGGAGGGGCAGAAGGAGAGGGAGGCTCCATCCCTGGACCCCAAGATCGTGACTGGAGCCGAAGGCAGAGCTGCGCGCCCAGCTGGCTCCGTGGGTGGAGGTGCAGCTCTCGTCCTTGTGAACTCACGCCCCACGCTAGGTGTAAAACTTACTTTAGAAAAAAAAAGCCACCTGGGTGGCTCAGTGGGTTAAAGCCTCTGCCTTCGGCTCAGGTCGTGATCTCAGGGTCCTGGGATCGAGCCCCGAGTCTGGCTCTCAGCTTAGCGGGGAGCTTCTTCCCCCTCTCGCTCTGCCTGCTTCTCTGCCTATTTGTGATCTCTATCAAGTAAATAAAATCTTTAAAAAAAAAAAAATGAAAAGAAAAAAAATAGAAATAGAAAAAAAAATAGAAATAGAAAAAAAACAGTCCTGCTGTGGCCTTTAATCGTGTTGTGAAGTAGCTACGTAATTACACTTCGAGTGTCTGTTTTTCCGTAAGACGAGCCTAGCACAGAAAGGGGGTGGTGGCGGATGTCCTGTGTGGGCAGGTGACGTCCTTCCTTGCTCTTTCCCTTCAGGCAGGTCTGACAGGCGTGTGGAAAGTGCCCGCACCCAGAGGCCAGCCAGGTTGTGGTAGTGGTCTGCACTCTGAGCAGTGGAACCTTGAGCTCACAGCCTTGATTTACACACCCGATGAGGCCGATGGGCAGACAGCCGGAGCTGCCACGCTCCTCTTTGTGCGTCCTCCCTGCGAGCAGCATGTCCTTCCAGTAACCGTGGGCTTTCTTGGAGGCCGGTGGTCCTGAGTCCGTGCTGACAGGCGGGTGAGCCCTGGTGAAGCCGTTGAAGGAGGGAGCGGTGTGGGAGTGTGACTCGTAGCCTGTCCATCCGCGGACTCCCGACGGGACAGCACGGCTCAGCTCCGGGTCGTCCTTGACCGGCCGGCCATGTGGCTGTGGACGCCTCCCTCCCACAGAGGAGCCGGGGGAGACGGAGGGGAGTGCCCACCCTTCCTCCTGCATGTGCCCACAGCTCTGCTTACGGGTCCTGGGAAGGTGGGTCTCTGCAAGCAGGAGGGGCGTCTTGTTGGACCCCCCGAACCACCGGGAATAGGGTGACTGTCAAAAACAGGCATTTCGGCAAGTTGAAATTTAATTGACCTTTTCTGGACCAGTCCTGCATCCTCCGCCTCCCGTCTGGCCCGTCTTTTCGGAGAGCATCAGTCAGCAGCTGTGACCACAGCGCCTGCTCCTGCGGCCTCCGTGGTGCCCCTGGGGCACGGCTGGGTCGGGGATGTGGCGTCAGGGCGCCGGCGGCGGGTGCCGTCCTCAGCTGCGTCAGGCCCTCTGGGGCCAGTGCTTTCCTGAGAGGCCGTGAGATGGAGGGCACGCTGTCCCTCCCCTCTGCACGCAGAGCTGACACGCATGTATGCGCGTGTCTGTGATGTGACACATTACATGCATACATTACAGGGCACAGTATGTTGTGATGTGTGTCCTGAGTCCTCTGTGCTTGGACAGCAGACGTGTACCGAGTGCAGGTGTTCCTTGGGGAAGATGGTATTTTTCCCCCAAAATGAAGAACTCGTGGTAAAATTCGGAAGCAGCGAGACAACCGTGACACTCGAGGTGGTGGCGCCTGCACCGCGTGTGGTGGCAGGTGGGGGACAGGCTCGCACCTGGCACAGGTAGGGTCCAGGCGCAGTGAGGGCCGCCCGTGCCTCGCGTGTACCCGTACCCACCGGGTGCCGGAGCTGCCTGCGGGGCTCCAGACTGTTCTGTCGGGCACAGCGGCCATGTGCACGGCCGTTCAGCTGCGGTCCCAGGCCTGTGCCCTCCCTGGGCACAGGGATCCCTGTCGCTCTCAGTCCGGGTGTTGCCGCAGGCCTGCCCGAAACAGCGCCTGGCGTCTGGGAGGGAGGGAGGCAGGGATTCTTGTCCAGGGAATTGCTGCTTCCCTGGGAAACCCCGTCACACCACGGAAAAGACCTTCTTAGGAACTCATGACTCCCCCCGGAGAGAGAGTATGGCTGTGCGGGATGCGGCGCTGCTGCCAAGCCGAGGCGGAGGCCTGAAGCCTGGCTGGGAGGCACCGGCAGGAACCCTATGCCCCCGGCCCTGCTGGGACTGCAGCCACCCAAGCGGGGACGCGGGAGGTCTGCTCCCTGGGAGGAGTGGGTGTGGTGGAGGCCCCGGCCAGCCCTGCCGCAGGTGCTCAGGTCATGTCCGGAGCTGCCCAGAGGCAGCAGCTGGTTCTTGCAGGGACAGCCCCCAGTCCAAGGCGACGAGCCTCCGCAGACCCTGAGGTGCCCAGCCGCTCCGTTGTGAGCTCCCCTTGAGCAGAGTCACCAGAACCGTGGCCGCTCCTGGGGGCCTCTGAGGGGTGGTGGGCAGCCTAGCGCCACCACGGTCTGAGAACCTTAACGGTGGGTCATTAGTGTTGCCCGGGAGGCAGAGGCACACTGGGTCCAAGAACTAGGGACGGGGTGTCATTGGGAAGAAGCGCTCAGAGGGCCGAAGAGCCTCTGGGAGGCAGCTTGGAAGGAGCCCCGGAGGGGAGCCGGGCAGGCGAGGCTGGCTCCCGGGGCCCGGAGGGAGGTGCTGAGCAGGAAGAACCAGCTGCCGCATCAGCTGAGCCGGTGGAGGGGAGAGCTGGAGTCGCCGAAAGCGACGGGGAGAAGACTCCCAGACCCTGGGCTGGTGCCGGGCTCCAGTAGCTGTCGGAGAAACAGCGGGCGCGGAGGAAGGCTCAGGAATCAGCAGAGCCGCTGCTGGCCCAGGGCTGGGGTCGGCTGCCGCAGCAGCCCACCAGCCTACAGGTGCCCTGTGCCTGTCCAGAGAGTGTGGGGACCTGAGACTGGGTCACCCGGGTGGCCCGCACCCTGCGTGTGCGCTGCCGCCATCAGCTTGGGTGTCGGGCCCGCGGGAGGCCCGGTCAGCCCCGTGAGCCTACCACCCCACCCCCCCGGGCGGTCCGTGTTCCGCACAGGTTTTCAGAGAGGTGCTCAGTGCTATGGACCGGTGGGGTGAGGCGGGGGGATGTGACAGCAGTTCTGCAGCAGCAGACTCGAGACTGGGACTCATCGGCACCGGCAAAGCAGGGACGTTGGGCCGGCCCCCGTCCTTCCTGAGGGCATGGCCTCTCTTTGGACCTGTTGGTCTGTGTGTTCAAAGACTTTATAAAGTGCCCTGTACCTTTTCGTGCGGATCTGGGGATGGGGATGAGGGGCAGGGTGGGCATGAAGGTATCTGACATTTTGGTGCCCTCGTGAACTTGTCCGCCTGGGGCTCTCCGCCCTGTCAGGGCTCTCGGCCTGTGGCTGGGCCCTGCTGTCCTCTCTCCTCAGTCCCCTCGCACGGGCTGCTCAGCCTTCTGTGGGGGCCGCTCCTGGCAGGGCTGGGGGGCATGGCGCCCTGCCACCTCCGAGGGTAGGGGGGTCCAATCTGCAGACCCCGAGGCGAGCTCCTCGCCATCTGAAATTAGGGAAAAGTGTGAGGTGGAAGCTCAGGCTTTTGCCTCTGGTTTTTGTGTCTAGGATGGCCACAGAATGTAGGGGAGGCCTTGTGGGGCCATGGAAGATTTTCCCTCTTTGGGGGTTTTGCACAGCTCCAAATAGTGCGCAGTGAGTTCCTGCTACCGTGGGACCACGACCACTGACCATCCACAGGGCTTTTCTATCTTCCCAAACCGAAGCTCGTGCCCAGGAACCACTGACGCCCCACCCACCCCTGCCCCGGGGACCTCCGCTGACCATGGCAGAGGGGATCTGACTGCGGGAGGAGCCTGGAGAAGGGGAAGCCCGCCGAGTTTGTCTCCCTGCGACAGGCTTGTCTGACCGCTGCCCTTGAGGGCGCCCCCACCCCCTGTGGAGCCCGCGCTGGCGGGTCCGCCCGTTCAGGCTGATAGTCCAGTGCACAGACAGACCCCACTGACCCTTGGTCTGCTGATGCACACGCGAGCTGTTCCCACCTTTCAGTGGTTGTGAGCTGTGTCGCAGGCGGTGCGGGTGTGGAACTGCAGCTCTGTGCCCCAGCAACCTGGGGCCACCAGGCCGTTTTCCATGTGGCCGCCCCCTTCCCCACCCCCTTGCCAGCACCCGTGATTTTCTGTTTGTTTTTCTTACAATAACTAAACGGTGCTCGGTGGCATCTCTCTGTGGCAGTCCCAGTAGGAGTGGGGTTGAGCACCTTTCCACGTGCGAATTGGCCGCGTGTGTATCCTCTTTGGAGAAAGGTCTGTTCAGGTCTTTAGCCCATTTTTTAATTGGGTGGTTTTTGTTGTTGAGTTGTGGCATGCATTTCTGTGTTATGGATAGCAGTCCTTTATCGGATACGTTTTCTCCCGCTCTGTCGGTTCCATTCTCACGCCATCCGTGTCCTCTCGTGCACGGGAGCCGGGTTTTCATGCGCAGCTGGCCGTTGGCAGAAGGACAGCGAGGGAGTGCTGGGGGCACACGGTGCGTGTGTGAACGACACCTGCATGAAAATGCCCATTTCGGGGGCGTCTGGCTGGTTCGGTCACGGGAGTGCGTGACTGTGGATCTCAGGGCTGACTGTGGGACGGAGCCCTGCGGCAGGCTCTCTGCTCGGCAGGCGTCTGCGTCTCCCTCTCCCTGCGCTGCTGCCCCTGAGTGTGCTCCGGCTCTCAAATACATGCAGACATACATAACGGTTTTTAAGAAACACAAAAAACCACAGGTACCTGGATGGCCCTATCAGGTGAGTGTCTGACTCTTGGTTCCGGCTCAGGTTCTGATCTCAGGGTCATGAGATAGAGCCCCGCGTTGGGCTCCGCGTCAGGGCAGAGCCTGCTGGGGATTCTGTCTCTCTCTGCCTGTTCTGCCCTCTGCTGACGCTCTCACTCTCTCAAATACATAAAATCTTAAAATAAAAAAGAAACCTAAAACAAAAGCCCATTCTCAAGCCCTCCTGGGCAAGTGTTACAAAAAGCCGGGAAGCTGATGATCTTCTCCAAGGCTTAGCAGTAGGGGAGGGAAGATACAGCTTGTGGGAAGTCTCTGGGTGGCCCACAGACTGCTTGAAGATGTTGCACGTCAGCAAAGCGTCCCTACTCCTACCATCTTGTGGACTGACTTCGCCCCGTAAAGGAGCAAAAAAATCAAACCTGGAGCTAGGGCAGGTGTGGCTTCTGCAGAGAGCGCTCCTGAGATGGCATTTAGAGATTACTTGGCCCTTCCTCGTGCTCCCGGCACGCTCCAGTCGTCCGGGCCCAGCAGCTGTGGTGAACCCAAGAACCCAAACATGCTGAACCTCTGGGAGGTTGGTGTCAGGACCCGCACGAAGTAGGTCAGTACGGAGATGAGCCTCCCTCCCTCTGCACCACGTCTGTCAGCACCCAGCACAGGCTCTTGGGGCCACACCAGGGTGGCCCGCTTGGGTTGCTGGGCTGAAGCCACAGGAAGGGTCGGAGTGAAAGGTGGACATGGCCCTCGGCCCTGAACAGGCTCATGGGCCTGTCCCCACGCGTTGCCTGCAGCTGCCTTCTGCTTCCTTCCAGGAATAGACTATAAGACGACCACCATCCTGCTGGACGGACGGCGGGTGAAGCTGGAGCTCTGGTGAGTCAGGCCCTGCGGGGTGATGTGTCGGGGCAGGGACCGCAGAGTCCCAGGGTCCCTGCATGATGCCCAGGGCGAGTCAGGAGTCCTGTTGACGGGAGCAGCCGTTTGCACAGACCCTGGTTCCCCGTGGAACGGACTCTGATGCAGAAACCAGGAGTCTGGGCTGCATGGTCTGACTCTGGCCCATAAACGTCATCTCCTCCATGACCACGGCCCTGCACCCTTGCCCTTCACTGGGCTCCAGAGCAAGCGCTTTCCGGAACCTCAGTGGGAGGCGGGAATTCTCTCTCACAGGGTAGGGTTGCCTAGCCCCACAGGGCAAGGTTCCAAGGCCCACAGACCCACGGAGGTCCACCAGGGTGCGCTGTGGACGGGCTGGAGGGCGGGTGCCTCGCAGGGGGGACACCGGGCATGCTGGGGTCCCACGGGCCGCATCCCCCAACCCCTCTGTGTTTCAGGGACACTTCCGGCCAAGGCAGGTTCTGCACCATCTTCAGGTCCTACTCGAGGGGCGCACAGGTAAGCCTAGTAACCGTGTGGTGCCGTGACCTGGGGTGACCTCTGCAGCCGTCCTGTCAGACCCCACTGGAAGTCTAAGCTTGGGTACCCTGTGTGGCCATCAGCTCCTGTGGCTCCTGCTGCAGGAGGCACCAGAGAATGGGTGCCAAGACTCTCGGACATACCGGACATTCCTGGTTCCCTGGGAAGAAGAGGTGACTTCTCTGCGTCCCAGGACTAGGATATGCCGATGGAGGGGCTGCCAGGTGGCTCCAGGGCAGGCCGGCCTGGATGGCGGATGAGGACGGCAGGGCTTGAGTCTTGGAGCCGCCATGGAAGGGGCTGCCACAGGTCCTCAGCGGGGCAGGGCTGGGCAGTGTGCACAGGCGTGGACACCCCCCTTTCTGTGTCCTCTGGGCTCCCCACAACATGCTCGCATGCCGGCTGGATGTGTGTTGTTCGAGGCTGGGAGGAGAAAGGAAGGTGGCGGTGTGCTCACATCTCTAGGCGCTCACTGCCACGTCCTTTTTGAGTGCTGTGGACGCAGGAGCAATCTTGTTTGTGCCGCAGGGCAGGCCATGACCCCCCCCCCCCAGGGTTTGGAATTGCCAAGGAGACCCCTGACGTCAGACCTGCTGTGCATAGCAGGCTGGGGCCCCTGGCCGTGTGGGGTGCGGGCTGCAGAGGGCTGCCTGGTACCCCACACACACTCTGGCTGGGGCTGGAGGGGAGCCCCATGGGGATCTGTTTTGCTTTGTGAGCAGTGATTAATGTCCAGCACGCCCCCCCCCCCGCCCATGCCACTCTTTCTGCTCTGTGGGACCTGGGAAGCCAGAGGGACACTTGGTCCGTGATAGAGTCAGACTGAGACTGAGTAGGTGTTGACAGGAGCAGACGACCCATCCCTTTCTCCAGGGGGAGTCTCTCCAGCGTGCAGAGCGGATGGAAGAGCCCCAGGCTGGGCTTGCGGGCTCCTGTCCTGGGAGCTGGCACAGAAGTGTGAGCCGTACCGCTGGCTTGGTGATGTCCAAAGTCTCCTCCGCCAGTGTCGGGGGCACCCTGCAGGGCAGGTGTGTCACTGGTGGTTCCTCTGGGGGCAGCCGCTTCTCTGTGACGGAACACAGTAGGACCTCGGGGTGAGGGGTGCAGCTTGGGGCGCCTGTCAGTGCCCGGTGGCACCGGGGCTAAGGTAAAGTAGCAGGCATAGCCCTTCAGGCGAGTGTGGGGAGAGCTGAGGCACACAGAAGCACAGTGCCTGGGCCCCTCTCCCTTAAGGAGGGGACAGCACATGTGATTTTATACATGTGAGACAAGACGTGAACGGTGGCCGTCCTTGTCATGGACCTGCCACTTCTGGGAGCTCAGCTGTGCTCCTGTCATGTTTGAATATTTGTTGGTTTTACTGCAATAAACACATTACTTTTGTCATCAGAAGGAAAGTGAAGAGCTGGGGCCGGCCCCTCAGGTGTGGTACTGTGCCCCTGGCCTCAGCCGAGCGTCAGCCTGGGGCTGACCACAGACATGCAAGCAGGAGCCAGCCGGCACGGTTGCCAGATCATGTGTTACCACATCTGTTCTCTCTAGAGCGTCAGCCCGGGTCTTGCTTTGGCTCTGCTGGTTCTGGGGGTTCTTATGGTTCTGGGACCGGAGGAGCCCATGGCAGATCTCTGGCCCCGGGGTGGGTGGTGGCCGTGAGCACCTGTTGTACTCCCGTCCCACCGAGTTCTGGCAGTGAACAGGTGCAGGGGTCTGTAGGGGGCCCCTACCTGGGTGTGCAATGGACGGTACCAAGAGAGCTGGGGCCTCTCCTTGAGCTTCCTGTCACTCTCCTACCCTCACTGAAGACCAGAGAGAGGCCTTGCAGGTCCCCGAGGGCCCTGGTCCCAGAAGCCCCTGGCCAACTCCTGGCTGCTGTCACCTGCCCTGCAACATGGGTGCTATCTTAGGGCCCTTGCCATGGGTGCTTTCTTCCGTGGCCCATGTTTGCTGTTGCTGGGGTCTGAGGTGGCCACTCACGGCCCTGGGAGGCTGGCACTGCCCACTGGGGTCCCCTGGGCTCAGTGCTAGAAAGGAGCTGGGGGTGGGGGAGGTTCTGTTTCAGGGAGGCTTTGGGCTGAGCACGGCTAGGCACTGGTCTGGTTGGAGAAGGTTCATTTCATTTCCATGAAAAGGGCTTTTCTGTGGAAAATGGTCCAGGGCTCACAGGTACTGTGAACGGAGTGCTGCTGGGGCCACAGGCTTGCCACCTGTCCCTGCCCAGGTAGGTTGGCACGTGCTGTTTGATAGCTGCTCCCATGGTCAGTGCTTCTTGTGGGGCTTAGGTAGAGGCTGTCCCTCACGGCCGCTCCCTGGGAGCTGGACCAGACAAAGTGTTACACGTGCCGGCAGTTACGTTCCCGGAGATGCCTTCTGCACCTGGGCCGGGGTGCCGCTGGCACAGGCATGTTTATTTGTCCAGACTCACCAAACTGTTCATACTCAGAATTCATTCCTCCTCTGAGGGACAGGCTGTGGCTCAGAAGGAATGACCTGGGGGTGCCTGGGGGGCTCAGTCAGTTTTGTGTCAGACTCTTGGTTTCAGCTCAGGTCAAGAGCTCAGAGTCATGAGATCGAGCCCCACATTGGGCTCCACACTCAGTGGGGAGTCTGCTGGAGGTTCTCTCCCTCTGCCCCCCGACATGCGCGTGTGCTCTCCTAAGTCAGTAGAAATAACCTGCATAGAATAAGGGCACCAACCCTTGGGCCCGCAGTCCCACTTGTATGGATTTTACCGACCAGGGCCTGGGGGCTCTTTTCGTGGGAGAAATGACCTGAGCACCAGCAGTGGTTCTGCCGCATGAGCCTGGCATGGGGTGCTGGCTGCTGCAGGGCAGGGGCGCCGGGTGGGGGTGGGGCAGGGTGCACTGGGACCCTGTCCATGTCAGGAAGGAGACGGGAACTGGTCATTCCTGGACGGGTGGGGAGGAATTCTGTTGATGTCCTGGGGTACCTGCTCACTTAGAAAGTCTGGGCACGTGTGAGTTTCACTGATGACAAGGACAGAACCTAGTGGCAGTTTACTTTCCCCTCCTCACTCCGGCCGCGTGGCCAGCACTGGAACCCCGCGGGGTATCCTGGTCACCGGGAACCTTGCCTGTGCGTGACCCCACCTGTCCTTCCCTGCCACATCCATGATCCTTTTTGGTCCCTGCTGCCTACACTGTGACCTCCTGTGTGTCCTTCCTCCCAGTGACAGGTGTGCGTGGGTATCTCCTCTGTCAGACCCCAAGCTGTCAGACTGGGGCCGCCCCAGAAGGGGGTGGTTGTTGAAGGTTGGTGCCAGCTGGGAGGGGCAGCCAGGGGTTCTCCCGCGGCCGAGGGGTACGGCAGACGCCTGGGCCCGAGGGAGGAGCTTCTGTCCGCTTGCGGGAGCCTTTCAGCCTCACACAGGGGAGCAGGAGCCAGAAGAGACACTGCCCGGCCTTCCAGCATGTGGTTGTGCACGGAAGCTTTCCTCCGTGCGTCGTCGTGTGTTGGTGTCTCTCGGTCTGCGGGGGGTCATCACTGTGCCGTGTCCGTAGCTTGACTTCCTTTGCAGTCCTGGACGTGGAGGCACCGTCCTTTTTTTTGTTTTGTTTTTTTAAATTTAAATATTTATTTATTTGACAGAGAGATGGCGAGAGAGGGAACACAAGCAGGGGGAGTGGAAGAGGGAGAGACAGGCTCCTGCTGACCAGGGAGCCCGACTTGGGCTCAATCCCAGGACTCTGGGATCATGACCCGAGCCAAAGGCAGAGGCTTTAACCCACTGAGTCACCCAGGTGGCCCAGGGAGGCACAATTCTGATGGGAACCTCCTTGGTTATTTCTAGAAGGGCTGTTCCAGGTTGGAGGGTCAGTGGCATGCCCTCACTGCCCTCCAGTTGAAGACTTTGTTCCCTGCGCCCCTGACGGCAGGGTTCACACCCAGCTGCTCTCGGGACCTGTCCAGTCTGACTCCAGTGCCCCCCAAATTTGTGTCTTAGCCCTTGACTTCATGTGGGTTGTGGCCGTCTGCCCTGAAAGCTCTCCCTCCCCAGCGAGTGTCCCTCCCCATTCGTCCCTCCCTGGTGGGCAGGTGGCTGTGTGCTGCCCTGCTTGAGGCTTTCCAGCCAGAGAGTGGGATTTTGACCTCTGTGCTTACAAGACCTCAGAGCTATACTTGTCTTCCAGAACTGGGAGGACAGATTTGAGAGGAAAGGCTCATTTGAGGTGGAGGGTGCTCTGTTTCTTTGATCTCAGCGGCACTGTCGTGTGTGTGATGGGGGCCCAGGCTGAACAAAGCCTTCCTGAGGAGGGACGGGGTGGGTCCAAGGCCTGCTTGGTCATGGCTCCCCAGGGGCAGAGATAGGCAGGGGCCGGCAGCTGCCCTCGCTCAGTGCTGTTGCCGTTCGAGGCTTGTGATAGGTCCCTGAGACATCTAGGGCAGGGATGCCGGGCGAGCCGTGCAGGTGCACATAGCCCAGACCTGAGCTCCAGCTGATGGGCCTCTGAGGGATGTGATAGGACAACCCCCGTAGCAGATCACCAGCCCGGCTGGTGGGGGCCTGCTGCCACGACTAGCGTCCTGCTCCGCAGGCTTGGGTCGGAGCACAGAGCCCCCTCTGCTCAGCGCCCAGGTCCCCAGCCAGAGCCGGCACACAGTGGGAAGGCGTGTTGGGGACCCAGCTGCCGTCTGTCTGCCTAACGCACCTGTAGACCTTCGTGGACTGCCTGTCCCACTTGAGGTTGATGATGATCACAGGTTGATGCTTACAGTGTGTTTGGAACAGAAAAGTTGAAAAAATGCCTTTTGTCCCAGCCAAGTGCCTAAGATGGCGGGGGGTGGGCAGCACTGAGCCCTGGGGCTCTGCTTTGCCATAGCCCTACATGCAGGCTGTCCATGCCCACAGCCTGGCCTCAGTGAGGAGATGGGTCCAGAGCTGGTACCAGCTGTGCCTCGGAAACGTGGGGGTATCTCATGGCAAGATTTACCACAAGTGACCCACACGGTCGGCTTGAAAGCCGGTGGCTGGAACCAGGTGTCTCCTGTGCTGGGAGAGAGCAGCGCTTGGCTGCACCGGGCCACGCTGTGCCTGGAGCAGGACCTCTTCCATCCAGGCACCGCCTGGCCTCTTGACGCCTGCATCTCCCCTGCAGGGTATCCTCCTGGTGTATGACATCACCAACCGCTGGTCCTTTGATGGCATAGACCGGTGGATCAAGGAGATCGATGAGGTAGGTGTGAGCCCGCACAGAGCCCTTCAGGGTCGCCCTTCCCAAGTGTACACGCTACCCTCCCCAGCAGGAAGCCTGGAGGGCCCAGCTCTGTGTCCCCATAGCACTGGATGGCCAAAGAACGGACAGTGAGGGCCCTGCCCACTTTGGGGCCTGGGAGACAGTGCCAAGAGGGGGTGTCCTGTGTCGTGCCTCTGCTGAGTCCTGTGTCCCCCCCCAAGCATGCGCCTGGGGTTCCCCGGATCCTGGTTGGGAACCGGCTGCACCTGGCCTTCAAGCGGCAAGTCCCAACAGAGCAGGCGCGTGCCTACGCGGAGAAGAATGGCATGACTTTCTTTGAGGTCAGCCCACTGTGCAATTTCAATGTCATCGAGTCCTTCACCGAGCTGTCCCGCATTGTGCTGATGAGGCACGGTATGGAGAAGATCTGGAGGCCCAACCGAGGTAAGGGGCTGTCCGGGCTGTGGGCCAGAACGCGGAAACAGACGGGGCCTCCAGCTGCCCACTCAGGGGCCCGCCTCCTGGGTCGCAGGGGAAGCCGGGTCTCCTCCGAGGCTCTCCCAGTGCCTGGGCGGCTGAGCCAGCTCTGTGTGGGGTCCTAGTGTTCCAGGAGGGGACCGTGCAGGATGCCCTGTCTGCACCTGGGGCTTGGGAGGCCGGGCCGTGGGCCTTGTCCCAGAGTGAAGAGTGTCTTTGGAGCCTGCCCCCTAGAGCCAACCCCTAAAGGTCGTGGCGGTGTGCTTCCCTGTCCCTCAGCCTGAGCCCCGTCCCACCTGAGCTGCCGGAAGGGCCAGGGTGGTCAGCAGCCTCCGTCTCCTGCCAGGGCACTGGTGACTGGGGTGGCATGCTGGGCGTCCAGGGTGCAGGGCAAGGGAACCCCGAGGGCTTCGCAGACCTCCGCGCTCCCTGCCGTCTGACCTCCCTTCTCCCCACTGCGGTCTGACCCCCGCGTGCAGTGTTCAGCCTGCAGGACCTCTGCTGTCGAGCCATTGTGTCCTGCACCCCCGTGCACCTCATCGACAAGCTCCCGCTGCCGGTCACCATCAAGAGCCACCTCAAGTCCTTCTCC
This sequence comes from Neogale vison, assembly GCF_020171115.1. Lineage (NCBI taxonomy): Eukaryota > Metazoa > Chordata > Mammalia > Carnivora > Mustelidae > Neogale > Neogale vison. The sequence continues at coordinate 1,237,604 of NC_058104.1, read as the reverse complement.
ATGGCCAACGGCATGAATGCCGTCATGATGCATGGCCGCTCCTACTCGCTGGCCAGCGGGGCGGGGGGCAGCAGCAAGGGCAACAGCCTCAAGAGGTCCAAGTCCATCCGCCCGCCCCAGAGCCCGCCCCAGAACTGCTCCAGGAGCAACTGCAAGATCTCGTAGCGGGCAGGCTGGGCGCCCGCCGTCCGGTGCGCTCTGCGAGGGCTCACGCTTGGGGAACGCGTCTGGCCGGGCGCCAGGCCGGGCGCCGTGTCAGGGAGGGCTGTGGCCATGCTGCCTCCCGGGGAGCATGGGGGTGCACAGCACAGCCGGTGGTCGCAGCTGGACAGGTTCCACGGGGCCCCATGGTGCGGTACGTCTGAGAGGCATCCCGGGGGCGGCCCTGCCCGGCCCTAGCCTCCAGGGGGCTGCCTGAGGACCCGGGAGCCCGGCGCCCTTCCTTATTTATACGGAAGATGTTCGCCTTTTGTACATTTGTAACGCGCAGGCAGGGCGGCCCCCACGCGACTGCATGGGGAGCCCTGTTGGCGGCGGGGTCGGGGCAGGCTTCGGGACACAGAGAGGGAGGGGGTTTGAGGCAGAGGTAGAGAGGAGTCCTAGTCAGGGCTCCAACCTTGGAATTCACAGACACTTCACGTGGGGGGTGTGGGCGGGGCAGGGGCGCGGAGTGGGGGCACATGGAAGCTGGGGTCCTGTGCTCAGGCCCATGGCTGCCTTTGCCAGCCTTTGAGAGCATGGGGGCCGGGGCGCGGCCCAGCATGGCTGGTGGCAGCTCAGGCCCCAGCGGTTGGCTGGGTGTGGCAGCAGCTTCCTGGGCTCCCACCGGCCCCCCTAGACACCGTCCTGTGTGTCGTGGACGGACTCAGGGCGGGGTGAGGGCTTGGTTTCTCAGTGGGGCTATTGGTGTTTCTCAGAGGGTGTGGGTGGGGCTCTGCACCCCCCCTTCCCGTGACACTCCTGTCCCTTGGAGGAGAAGACGCAGAAGACAGTGGGGCTGCAGGGTGCTGTGCTCATGTACGCCAGCCCTCCTGCTCGTCCCCCGGGCACCCGGACTCTGCTCCCACCAGCTGCCCTCGGCCAGCCTTGGGTGTGAGCCCACAGCTGCTTCTTGCCTGGCGTCGCCCGTCACTAAAACCTGTCTGACACATCTCTTCGTGATGCTGCCGGGACTGATCCCGCAGTGGACCCCGAGCTGCTCCTGGAGACCCCATCAGCCTGCCCTGAGCAGGAGGCCTGGCTCCCTCCTGCCGCCCGCTTGGCGACATAGCCACCGGTCACACTGGTGCTCAGCTCTACCTCGTCCTCACGGCCCAGCCCTGGGCTCTGGGACTCTTCTGTGCTGCGTGTCCAGGAGGCAGGATGTGGGCCGCGGCCTGTGCGCTGGGGGTCCCCAATGAGGCCTGGCTTTAGCAGGGTCAGGCAGGGGAGGCCACACCTATTCTGTCTCGCCTGTGTGAGGGGCACCCCTTTCTTTGGACTTTGAACCCAGTCACACAGACTTTGTTTTGAGGACGTGGACAGTCCTTTGTTCACTTTATCAACACTACCCTTTGCTGCTGTCTGACACACCATTCTTGGGCTCGTTTTGGACGGTTTTCCTTTCTTTGTACAGTAAACGTAATTCAGCTCGGCCTGCAGGTTGCGTTTCCTGTCCGTGAGAGCCCCTGGATTTAACTGGCCAAGTGGCAGGTGGAGGTGACGCAGGGACCCCTGCCTCCAGGGCCCGGCCTCACCGGCTGCTCCCAGTCCAGGCTTTGTGGGCGAGCCCAGGCGGCATAGTTCTTGGGGAGCCAGACAGGCAGCCCTCTGCGCGCTGGAGAGGGCACCTGGGATGTCCCGAGCCCCCCAACCCCGGATTGTGGAGGCGGGGCCTGACTGCCAAGTTGGCTCTGCTGCCAGAGGGTGGTGGGCACCGAGGACTTGGGGGGTTGCCGCCTGCCGCGACTCAGCACAGCCTCCCGGACCCAGACCCGGGCCTGAGGTGGGAAAGCTGCCCGCTGACAGGGTGTGTGAGGCTGTCCTTGGGGTGTGGTGGGTGCTGAAGGCTGGGGAACCCTTCTGAACGAGCCTCTCCACCCCCATGCCCCGCCCACACTCCGGGGCGCAGGCCTCTGGGTAGCTCCAAGGGACTGTCCTGGATCTGGAACCCACCGCGCCCACAGTCCCTTGGTATGCGTCCTCTGTATCCGGGACATCTCTTGGTCCCACTCTGACCACACTCAGCTTTTACTACCCAGCTTCCCAGGTCAGAAGGTCAGATGCAGGACCCTGGGATGGGCTGGTCTCACAGCAGATGCTCCTCTGGCCCCAGGCCCCTGGGAAGTGTGTGGAAGGGCAGATCCTGGGGCTCTGTCCTGCCGCTGCCTTAGATCTCCTGCCTGCCCTGCCAAGGGGGGCTTCCATTCCCACCCCCGCTCAAGGAGGGCTCCTCCCAGGGCTTGCCCAGGGTACTGTTTAGATGACCTTGGCCTCTCAGCGCTGTGTGGCGTGGGGCTTCAGCTACCGAAATTCAGTCGGGCCGAGTAAACACACAGGTCCTTGGTCCCACCAGCCCCATCACCGGTGTTTGGGGCCTGTGTGACAGGTGGCTGTCTGGGCCAGTGCGGTTTCCTCCCTGTGGAGCACCCTGGGACTTCACGTCTTTGGGACACGCCTGGACCGGGAGCCATGCCGGGTGCCGCTCTGGAAATGCAGTCCTGCCTTGTGTCGGCCTCCCCTAAACCTCAGTTCCCCCATCAGCTGCGGGTCACTGGAGGCCTCCCCACTAGCAGAAAATGTTTCATTGTGACCCCAAGACCTGTTGGTAGGTCGTAACCCTGAGAAGGATCCCGGAGAAGGTTGTGAGATTTTTTTCTTGAGGGGAACAATGCCTGCTCCTTGCAGGGCCGACACAGACCCCCTGGGCCTCTGTCTTGCTGGACATAATGAATCTCGGGCTGGTCTGGACCTGCTTTGGGGGAGATCCAGGCCCTGGGACAGCTGGGGCAGATTGGGGAGCCAGCAGGGGTTGGCCGGCCCCAGCCCCCTCCTCTGACCTGGACTGGGAAGGTCTGAAAGGAGCTTTGATCCCCCGGCCCTTCCATCCCCAGCCCAGGCCTAGAGGGAGGAGGGGCTCCAATTACAGAGTCCCCTCCCCTCCCTTCCCCTCCCCTCCCCCGCTGAGCCGGCCCTTCTCTGGCCCTTCTCCGCCCCTCCATGACCCTCATGGCCAGTGTCTTCCGTGCTCCCGGGCCTCGGCCCCTCCCCAGCCCTCCTCCCCTCCCCACCCCCTGCCCTGTGCTGACCACAGAGGGGCCAGGCAGGGGAGGGGCCGGCGCCACACACACAGACTCTGAGCTGGGAGAGGCCCTGAACCTACCCAGCCCCTACCCAGCCCCTCACACTGGGAGACGAAGCCTCTGCTGTGGGCTCGGACCCTGGAGGCCAAGGGGGGAACCCTGGGGACCAGGCGGGGGGCCCCAGGGCAGGGGCAGTGACCACAGGCCCAGAGAGGTAGATGCCTTCATCAGGGAGGCTAGGCAGCAACTGAGGAGGGACTGATGGTCACATCCCCCACCCCCTGGCCCGCGGTCCCCATGCTGGCGCCGAGGCCACTCCTACTGCTGCTCCTTGTGGTCGGGCTGACCCTGGGGGCCAGCCTGCCGCCGGGACCCCGAAGCCATCCAGGCGTGTGCCCCAACCAGCTCAACCCCAGCCTGTGGGTGGACGCCCAGAGCACCTGCGAGCGTGAGTGCGTCAGGGACCAGGTAAGCACCGGCACCGTGCTCAACAGCCCTGCCGGCTCGTTGGACACCATGGGGGACTCGGGGCGCCTCGGAGGCTTCGTGAGTCTAGGGGAACCCCAGGCCTTGCCTGCAGGGGGACCCCAGCAGCTGCCCTGTGCCCCCATTCCTGGGAGTCGGCTGCCTCCTCAGGCCCCCCATAGTCCCGCAGCTGGGGTTTTAGGCTGTTCCACATATGCGGGTCCCAGGGAACACCCTCAGTCTTTGCCTTCATGTGTCGCTCCCCAAACCTGCCTACCCCCACCCTGGGACCGGCTGTTCTCAGGGCCAGCAAGGTTGAAAGGCGGGAGTCCCATGTGGACATCTGCCCTGCAGCGCCCCCTTGCAGCACCTGCAGTGGCCTTGAACACATTGTCCATGTGCCCCAGCCCCCCACCCACACTCAGGGCCTTGGTCTCCTTGGGTGCCATGACACCAACTCCGGCGGGTGAGGACCCGAGGGTCCGGCGGGCTTCAGTGACGCGACACAGCAGACAGTCTGAGGGTGCAAAGCACAGGAAGGACGCGTCGGCCGCAGGCCGAGCTTTCCACGGGGTGGGCGGCTGGCAGGGGAGCGGCGGCGGCAGCTCAGCTCCCCTGCACGGCAGACGGGCGGAGCGGGGGCGCCTGCTGAGCTGCTCCCCACCCCCCCAGGACTGTGCGGCCCACGAGAAGTGCTGCGCCAACGTGTGCGGGCTGCAGAGCTGCGTGGCCGCGCGCTTCCCCACCGCTGGCCAGGCCGCACCCCCGCCACCCGCCTCATGCGAGGGCTTCCCCTGCCCTCAGCAAGGCTCCGCCTGCCACCTATGGGATGGGCAGCCGGCGTGCCGCTGCCGCGACCGCTGCGAGAGGGAGCCCAGCTTCACCTGCGCCTCGGACGGCCTCACCTACTACAACCGCTGCTACATGGACGCCGAGGCCTGCCGGCGTGGCCTGCGGCTGCATGTGGTGCCCTGCAAGCGCATACACGGCTGGCTGCCCGCCAGCCCGGGGCCGCCGGACCCCACGGCCCGCCCCACGCCGGGCCACGTGCCCATGCCGCCCGCGCTCTACAGCAGCCCTCTGCCACAGGCCGTGTTCGTGGGCGGCACCGCCAGCCTGCACTGTGACGTCAGCGGCCGCCCACCTCCCGCCGTGACCTGGGAGAAGCAGAGCGACCAGCGGGAGACCCTGATCATGCGGCCGGACCAGATGTACGGCAACGTGGTGGTCACCAGCATCGGGCAGCTGGTGCTTTACAACGCGAGGCTGGAGGACGCGGGCCTCTACACGTGCACCGCCCGCAACGCCGCCGGCCTGCTGCGTGCCGACTTCCCGCTGTCCGTGCTCCAGCGGGGCTCAGCTGGGGATGGGGACGGGGCGCGTGCCCCCACCGGTCCCGCCGAGTGCCTGCCTGACCTGCAGGCCTGCGGCAGCGCGCCCTCTGGCCTCGTGCTCTGGCACTTCGACCCCCAGCGCGGGGGCTGCATGACCTTCCCCGCCTGCAGCTGCAAGGGCAGCAGCCGGGGCTTTGAGAGCTACGAGGCGTGCCAGCGGGCCTGCACCAAGGGCCCTGGCGATGCGTGCATGCTGCCCGCCGTGCAGGGGCGCTGCCAGGGCTGGGAGCCGCGCTGGGCCTACAGCCCGCTGCTGCAGCAGTGCCACCCCTTCCTGTACGGCGGCTGCGAGGGCAACGGCAACAACTTCGAGAGCCGCGCCAGCTGCGAGGACGCCTGCCCCGTGCCACGAACGCCGCCCTGCCGGGCCTGCCGCCTGCGAAGCAAGCTGGCGTTGAGCCTGTGCCGCAGCGACTTTGCCATCGTGGGGCGGCTCACCGAGCTGCTGCAGGAGCCCGAGGCGGGGGGCGGCAGCATCGCCCGCGTCGCCCTGGACGAGGTACTCAAGGACGACAAGATGGGCCTCCGGTTCCTGGGCACCAGGTACCTGGAGGTGACGCTGAGCGGCATGGACTGGGCCTGCCCCTGCCCCAACGTGACAGCTGGCGATGGCCCGCTGGTCATCATGGGGGAGGTGCGAGACGGCGTGGCTGTGCTGGACGCCGGCAGCTATGTCCGGGCCGCAAGCGAGAAGCGCGTCAAGAAGATCTCGGAGCTGCTGGAGAAGAATGCCTGCGAGCTGCTGAACCGCTTCCAGGACTGACCCCACCCATGCTGCCCGTCCACCCCCCTCCCACCCCCCACCCCCGTCTGCCCACCCTGCCTTCCTGCCCCATGGAATAAAAGCCAGCGTTTCCCCAGAGCTTGTGGACTACACGGGCTGGACCTCCTCAGGGGACCCTTAGCTGGTATCCCTCCTTGCAGCCTCCCATTTCCCTGCAGGAGCACGAGCCGTGACCAGCCTGAGATGGGCACCTGCTCCTGTCGTGGGGAAACTCAGCAGCCAGCTCAACCCACGGGGCCAAGTTCTCCCTCCCTCCCCTGTGCCCTCAGCAGAGCAGCACAGTCCACGAGGCCCCCAAGCCTTGACTCCACAGGCCACACCCTTCTGTCACTAGTGCAGACCCCTTGAAGACACCGCCTGCCCACTGAGTGCCACCAGGAGTGGTCCCAGGAGGCATGGGTGAGACCAGCAGTGAGCAGCAGAAAACACTTTATTCCCAGGTTCTAAGCAGCCCTGTGGCCATCAGCCAAGAGCTCCCAAAGTGGGCAAGGCCAGTCCTCATGGCCCAGCCCTGGGAGGCAGGGGCTGGCATCTGGGTTTGGTCTAGAAGGGGTCTTGGTGGAGACACAAACATGCGAGAGGAGGAGAGAGTTACTCTTTCCGGAATATCAGGCACTTGTTGTTGGCCGGCATGTCCACCTAGGGGAGAGGGGTTGCTGGAGCGCTGACCTGGTCCCCAGGGAAGTCCCCTGTGTCCTCAGCCCTTCCCACGTACCATCCTTTCCAGCAGCAGGCCACTGGCTTGGCCCAGGTCCTCCAGGAGGGCTGTGTCCCGCAGCCCCCACTCAGGGTTCCTGCAGTGAGGAGGAAGTGGACAAGAAGGTAGAGTCGTAGCTGGGGTGGTCGCCCAGCCCCCCTGTCCCCCCAGCCAGCCGCCCTCCCCCAATCCAGCTCTGACCTGCATCTAAGAGTTAGATCAAAATCCACGTTACTCTGCGGAGTGATCTTCCCATTGATGGCATAAGGCTGCGGAGAGGGGGACACGGCTCTGCCCGCCACCCACAGACGGGATCAGCCATGCCTCCGTCGACGCACAGGCAGTCTTGCATGCTGGCACCCAGAGAATGAAAAGGACGCACCCCTCCCTGCCCCCAAGATGGGGGACAGCTGAGGACCAGCTGGTGAGCTGGGGGTGAGGGGGAGCGGGTGTTGCAGGGAGACTGGCAGGTGACCGGGAGTGTGTTCAAGAAAGAAGACTCTGGGTGCTGTTTAATGATGGTGGGTAGTCAGGGGACAAGGCAACTAAAAATACTGACACCAAGAGAACGGAGTGCGGAAAGTAGGACACAGCCGGCGCTGGTTGGGAACAGGGCCTCCCTGCCAGGGGAGGCCGGTGGCCCCCGACGGAAGCACTCACCCCATAGGTGATGAGCAGCGCCTTGGGTTTGAGCAGGTGTCCGGCTGCTCTGAAGAGCCCCTGGGGAGTGACGATGCGGGGATCAGTGAGGGGCTTTCTCGGCCCGGCCCCGCAGGAGCCCGCGGCTAGAGGCCCCAGTGCCCTCGCTGGGCTGTGGGGCAGACCTGCCGCCCCGCGCCGCCCCGCACCGAGAGGGGGGCCCCGCGGCGCGGGTGGGCCGCGCGCCCACAGACCTCGGTGCAGCTCAAGGGGCTGATGTGGATCATGTTGATGCACAACAGCAGGTCCAGCGACTGCGGCAGGATCCCGCCCCAATGCTCCCAGTCCCAGGTGACGTCCAGGTACAGCGGGGCCTTCACGTTCGACAGCCCCTGCGCCTGCGTGGTGGCCGAGATGCTGTAGGAGGGCAGCGCACGGTCGCGGGGAGCCGGGCAGCGGGACGGGCCCCGCTCCGCCGGCCCCCGCTCCGCCCCCTCAGCGGCCGGGGTCCCACCTTCCCCGCGCCCCGCCGCACCTGTCCAGGCAGCGCTGGTCCACGTCGGACGGCTGCCACTCGGCGTGGGGGAAGGCCCGCGCGAAGTGAGCCGTGTGCTGGCCCGAGCCCGAGGCCACCTCGAGCACACGGACGCCGCGCTGGGCCGGGTCCATGTACTGCCGCAGCACGCGCAGGATGGGCTCCTTGTTCCGCTCGGCCGCCGCCGCCACCAGCATCGCAGCAGCTCAGCTGGCCCGCGGGTAGCTGCAGTCCGCAGCCGCCAGACCCACCGGGAGCCGTAGCCCGAGGCCGCGCGGCCCGCCGGGAGTTGTAGTCCGGCGCCGCGCGGCCCGCCGGGAGTGGTAGTCCGGCTTCGCGAGACGGGCTGGGAGTTTAAAGGGCCCGCAGCTGCAGGAGGAGCACCGGGAGCGGCAAACGCGGCGGGGGCACCGGTCGCTTGAGTTGGGATCGCCGGCTTACAGGTGACCGGCAGCTCAGTAGCCAGGGGCCCGCGGCCGCTCCGGCATTTTCCTAGCGCTTGTCAGTCTCGCGTTTCCTGAAATAGCGTCGTCCGGGTTGCTCGCGAGCGGGTGTTCCCTGGTTTCCGTTTTCTTTCCTGTCGGAAGCACTGTAGTTAGCGAGTGGGGGAAGAAAATGAAAAGACACAACTGCGCCGCCCGGGAATCGAACCCGGGTCGCAAGAATGGGAATCTTGCATGATACCACTACACCAGCGGCGCTGTTAGCGAATAAGTAGCACGGGAGCCCTAAGAGATTGTGATGCAGCGTTTGCGCGCAGAACCGAACGGCGCACGCGCTGGGGGGCGGCCGGCCCCGGCGCCTCCCAGCCGGCAAGCGCGCTGAGACGCTAGCGACCCGACCGCTGGGTCCGCGTGAAGCGGGGTGCGGGAGGTTCCGGTGTCGCTTCGTTCTCCCCACAGCGCGAGAGCGAACGGAGCGGGACTAAGGGACGCGGGCGGGGGCCGCGATTGACGCTGGCGCCGCTCAGGGCTTTCCCGTGTTGCTGAGACGACCAGCGCCCGCCCCGGGGTCGCGGACGCCGTGAGGGGGTGGGTGACCCCCGAATCCAGCCGGAGCCTCCCTTGTGCGGTCCGGGCGCGCTTCCCCGGCCGCTTCCCCGGCCCGTGTCCGCAGCGGGCTCGCTTCTCTCTGTGGCCGTGCGGGTTTGCACGAGAGCGACCCCAACCCCGACGTCCCTCCGGCCAGGGCTCGGGAGGTGACCCCGACCCCGGCTTTAGCCTGGGGTTGTCATGGAGGGGCCGGGCTGTGGGTCGGTCCGGCGGGGAGCGCGGGTTCGCCGCGCAGGGTGTCGCACCGTCGGGGCTGGACAGGCCCCCGAGGCGAGGGGGTCACTCGGGCCGGCAGCCCGAGGGCATCCTGCTCGCGACCACCCTTACTTCCCTCAGCGATCCAGCTCCCAGCCCAGGGCCTCCGCCGCCCGGTTTGTCGGCTGCGCCGGGCGTTCTGTCCCCTTCCATGGCGGGGCCGAAAGGAGCAGCTGCGGGGGCCCCTGACCAGCCCCGGTGCGCCTCACACGGCTTCACACCACCCAGGGGACTCGAGCAGCTTGGGGGCTGCTGGACGAGGGCTCCGACGTGGGATTAGAAGGCTGGAGACCAAGCCCATCACCCAGGACCGACGAGCCCATCAGCCCCGAGTCCCCCAAGAACCCGAAATGAAGGGGTGCGGGAGCCTCCTGGCACATGGGGGTGCCGGCAGGAGGCGGGTGGCCCCCGGGGCAGGGGGCAGGGCCTGGAAGCTCCGTGCGCCTTCCACACCCGCCTGCCCTCTGGGTGTCTTTTTCGCTGTTCGCGGGTCCTGTCCTTGACGATGAACCAGTAACCGGAATAAGGTCACCCTGAGTTCTGTGTGCCGTTCTAGCAAATTGTGGCTGGACAAGGGGGTCTGGAACCCTGACTTACAGCTGGTGACAGCCTGGACGTGGGGGCGGTCTCCTGGGATCCGGTGGCAGCCTGGGGAGGGGGTCTGCACTCATACCCGGCTGCTAGGTCAGAATTGAGTTAAACTGTAGGACACGGGCATTTTCCTTTACACCAGGTGTTCTGTAAGAGGCAAGAAACCAGACTGACCAGTCTCCCTCCTTCCTCCTGATCCTATGGCCCAGCTTCAGAAGCAGCCCGAATGCCCAGCCGTGTCTTCCATTTAACAGCACTTGACCTTAGGTTGCTATCTGACGTAAGAAACACGTTAGGGTTCGAAGCCAACAGCCAAGAAAGAATCCTGAGACATCTCTGGTGCAAAAATGTTTTATTAAAGCACAGGAACAGGGAACCCGTGGGCAGAAAGATCCGCACTGGGGTCATGATGAGTGGCCCATTGTATACTTTTTTTTTTTTTAAAGCTTTATTTGGCAGACGGGGGGCGGGGAGCACAAGTGGGGGAATAGCAGGCAAAAGGAGGGAGAAGCAGACTCCCCACCAGGCAGGCCCAATGCAGGGTTCAATCCCAGGACCCCAGGGTCATGACCTGAGCTGAAAGCAGAGGCTTAACCCACTGAGCCCCCTATTACATACTTTCATGTTGGAAGAGAGTTATGGAGAGCATATAGAAGCAAGCTTTCCAGGACCTTGAGGGGGCTAGCTCTTGTCAGGAAAGGGTCATTTATTACTGTCTAATAAAACCTGAGTCATGAGACTCTTCAGGTGTGTGTCTCAGTGGGCCACATGCTTGGGGGATGATTGCCAACATGTATCTCGGGGGTAGAGATAAAGGGAGTTTCTATCCAAGCACTAACCAGGCCTGACCCTGCTTAGCTTCGGAGATGAGACAAGATGAGGGGGTTTCAAGGTGGTATGGCTGCGGACTAAAGGGAGTTTCCATAGGAATTTTTATATGTTAAAGTAGACTTAAGGAATCCTGGCGGTGGGGAGGGCGGTTCAGCTAGGAGCGCCTTTTGTCCTTCGCAAAGTGTCAACATTGAGGGCCATTGAGGCCCTAGAGGAAGGTCACTGCCTGCTTCAAGGACTTGTCAATGGGCTGCAGGTAGTTAAGGAAATGTAATCATTTCTATGCTGCCTTTGCACCTCCCACATTTGTCCCCCTGGGATGGACACTGTGCGAGATACCCCCTTGTACTCCGTGGCCTATGCTGCAGTTTGTGTGTGTGAGAGTATGTGCACATACGTGTGAATGCCTGTGTATACACGTTTGAACACACATTTTCTGGAAAGTCGTGGTTGTGTGTCAGACTCCGGCAGAGTCCCGGACCCGCAGTGAATGCTGAACAGCGGACCCCTGGACTTGTCTGTCCCCATCCATGGCCTATGCCTGGTGGGGCCTCCTAGGATTTTGTCTCCTGAGGCGGAGTCCAGCTCCTGGGCAGCCCTCTTGAGCTTGCCACCCGCCAGCACGGGCCACCTTTCTCGGTGAGCGCTTACGTGCACGATGCAATCTCTATTGCGTAGGAAGCCACAAGCAGACAGACAGGAGGCCCTGATGGGGGGTGCAGGCTTCCTCCCCAGCCCTTTGCCAGGCCCCGGGCACGTCCCTTCCCATCCCCTCAGATACCACCACTTGCCCTGATACACGGGCTTCCTAGAGCGGCTGTAACAAATGACCCCCAACTCCCAGGCTTCGAACAACAGATGTTTATCCTCCCATCCTTCTGGAGGCCAGAAGTCTGAGATAAAGATGGTCTGCTCCCCCAGAGGCCCTCCGGGAAGATGGTTTCTCACCGTTTCCAGCTGCCGGGGGCTGTGGCCACTCTCCCTCCACCTTCACCTAATCTCTCCCTGGTGCTCACATGCTCTTCTCCTTCCTCCCACAGAGACACGTGACTGGATTTAGGGCCCATCCCAATCCAGGATGGCCTTATCTCGAAACCTTGCCAAACTTCTATCTGCAAAGACCTTTATTCCAAATAAGGTCACATTCTGAGGTTCCCAGGAGACGCAGCTTTTGGGGGACACCACTCAACCCCCTGCACTTAGGTCTGGGAATGGCCAAGCAATACCCGACACTGGGCAGTGGACACAGGAGCGCCCACAGCGCCTTTCCGGGGGGGGGGGTGGCTGCTGGTCGGCCTTGCATAGGCAGAAGCCCATCGTCCACTCTGTGTTGGAGAGGGCAGAGGTTTCCGATGGAGAAAGTTTCTTGAGAATGACTAAAAACTTTTTTCTCTTTCAGATAAAGTTTTAGTATTGTATTTAGAATCTTTGAAAGAAAACTACTATTTGCTTTTCTTACCACGAGTGGGGTCTGTGAGGTGAAGGCCTTGTCTTACCCTGATAGCCACTTTTATCTGCGAGGGGATGAAGCCCCTTCGTCCCACACCACCGGCTTGGGGACAGTTTCCCAACCTCCCCAACCACAGGGAAGGTGACCGCCCCTCCCTGCAGAGGCCTCCCAGCCAACCTACCTTCCAAGCAAGGTCAGTGAGGCTGGGGCCATAACTCTGAGCTCCCCAGGTCCCCAGGTTCCATCCCCAACCCCTCCGCACTGCGTGCCCTGGAGCAGTGAGGCTGGCAAGGCCCCTTTGGGGGAGACCAGCCCGCCAACAGGTGCAGAGAGCTTCACTGCCTGCCCACCACCACCTGGCCTTCCTCCTCCATCATCTACCCGGGAGGAACACTGGGCTCTCCATCCCCCACCCCGGCCCCTCCCTGCTGCCCCTGCACCTTCTTCCCTCTCACCTGTCAGGATCATTTCTGCTCAGCCCTTCTCCCCAGAGCTTTGAGGCTTTTGGACCCAACCTTTGACCTCAAACAAGGCCTGTGGGCAGGGCTTGACGGTCAGGGCCTCCAAGCCTTGGTTTTCGGATGGCTTAAGCAAATGCTAGGCCTGTCCGCCCATCAGGAGGAGGGTGCCCAAGGGAGGGACTTTCAGCGTCTGGGTCCACTTGGGGGCCCATGCTCCCCACACCAGGGCCTCGCTTCCTGTGTCAGGAACACAGCTCCGCGCCCCGCCCCCCCATGCGTTGTCTCCCCGGCATGTGAGTAAGCAGTGTGCTCAAGGCAGGGCAAGCCAGCACCGATGGTGTGTGGGACCATGCTGGCCTTGACTCTGCTGTGGGGAGGGGGGACAAGGGACAGAGACTACAAGGGTGCTGGGCAGGGGCCCACTTGCCTTGGGAGGAAGGGGCATGCTCATGCCTGCAGGGATCCTGCCTCCCCTCTGAGGATCACAGGCCTGTGGAGGAGAAAGCTGGGGAGGGGGGGCCCCAGGGACCTAAGCTTCCCTAGGAGCACCTGAGCAGGCCTGGCTCCCTCCAGCAGTCACAACAGCATGGGGGGGGGCACAGCTGGGAAGGGACACCGCACAGAGCAGGTGGGGAGGGAGTTCCTCCTGCTGTCACTCCCCCACACACCCCAACAGATGCTGCCCCCCACCCCTCTCAACATTGTGCCCTCTGCCTGGGTGGAGAGGCTTCAGGTCTGCTCCCAAAGTGAGGTGTGGGGGACGCTTGAGGAAACCTCGTGGCGCTGCTAAGTCCTATTGCCTCTTGGAGCGGCAGCTCCCCGACAAGGCCCCGGTGCCTGCTGGACCGGACATCCTCAAATATTTGTGGAGCAGCGTGTGAGCCCTGCCGTGTCCATACACGCCTTGGGGCAGATTCCAAGACAACTCTGCAGAGTCTTTTCTCTGGTGGGGGGATGCTAAGGGTTGAGCTCAGCCACAGGGAGGACAGGGGAGCCTCCTGTGGAGCCCTCCAGGTGGGGAGGCCCACAGACCCCAGAGCGGGCCTCTCCCCTAGCCCTGAGCAGCCCAGCAGCTGGGAGAAAACAGCACTTCTGTGGAATTCTCAGGAAGGAACCCTGGGGGTCGTTCCAGGCAGGCCGCCTGGGTCATGCGGGTCAGGGAGGTAATTGCTCCCCTCCAATGAGGATGAAACAGGCAAACCGGGCATCCTCACACGCCCACCTTCTCTCTCCGCCAAGATCCCACCCCCACGCTGCTCCTCCACTGAATGGGGCCTCTGGTCCCTGGAGCTGGGGGTGCACCTTGGCAAGGGAGGATCGTCAGGGACCAGAGTGCACCCACTATTCCTGTCCCGCAGGGTGGAAAAGAGATTCCCCGGGAGCCAAGTTTCTGCCCAAACCCATTTCTGGTCTCTGGCCCTCAGTCCCAAGACCCAGGCCAAGAATGACCCTCACGCTGGCCCGGGCCCACCCAGGCACCTTGGCTGGAGCTCTCCACCGAGTGGGCACAGCTTTCCTTCCAGGGTCCACACAGAGCGCCCCCAGCGCCTGTCCACGGCCCCCCGCCCGCACCCCCGCACCCCGCCCCCGCGGCTCACCTGGCGGTCTGGCGGTGGAAGGCCATCCTAGGCCCCAGGACGCTTCCTCTGCCTTGGCCTCGGGCCGTGTGGGGTGGGACGCCCTTGGCCGCGCGCCGCGGCCAGCCTCCCCACCAGCCCGGAGCGCCGCCTCCGCCGCGTGCCCCGAGGCAGGCCGGGACGCGCGGGCCCTTTAAGGGCCGGGGGCGTGTAGCGGCCCGCCCCCACCCCGCTGCGCCCGGCTGCCCGTTAAAGGGGCCGCGCCCTGGGCCCCCGCCGAGTGCGAGCCCGGGCGGAGGGTAGGGCAGGGCGTGCGTCCCGGGGAGCGCGCGGGCGGCCGGGCCCTCCGCACCATGTACACCATCACCAAGGGGCCCAGCAAGCTGGTCGCGCAGCGCCGCACAGGTGCGCTGGGCGCGGGGCGCAGGGCGGGCAGGGCCGGGGGGAGGGTCCGCGCAGTGACGGCCCGGGCGCGGCGGCGGCTGACGCGCCCCGTACCCGCAGGTCCCTCGCAGCAGCAGGTGGAGAGCCGGCTCGGCGAGCTCCTGAAATGCCGGCAGCCCGCGCCGCCGACCCCAGCGCCCCCGCGGGCGCAGCCGCCGGGACCCTGGCCCCTGTCGAGGTGAGACGCGCGGGCCCGGCGGCGGCCGCGGAACGGGGAGGTTGACCTTGGGGAAGGTTCACGGAGACCCGGCCGCGTGCTCGGGGCGGGGGCGGGGCGGGGCGTGTGACCCCGCCCGCGTGGGTGGCTCAGGCCTTCGCGCCTCCGCCCTCGGCGCCTCGGCCTCTTCGCCTCACCTGGCACCTGGTGGGGTCGAAGGGGGCCAAGCCGGATGCACACGAACCCCTCCCCCCCTCTGGCCCCGTGGGACCGTGGCGGAGCCCGAGTGGGGAGGAAGCGGACCAGCTCCGGGATCGCAGGAGCTCCACGCGGCTGACTCAGATGCCCCGGGCGACCTTGGGCGGCGAGGCCAAGGTTTGAGGCGAGCTGCCCAGGAAGGCGGGAGCAAAATATCCTAGGGTGCGGGCCCTCGAGGCCTCCTGGCTCCAGCCCTGCCCGGCGGGAGACTGCCAGCTCCGTCCTGGCAGAGCGGGCTGGGGGAGAGAGTGCACGTGGTTCCCTCTGGCCCTACCAGGCCCCTGCTCTCCGTTGCCCTTCACCCCAGACACCCTGGCTGGGGACTGGAGGCCTCCCACAGATGCTCAGGCCTTGCCCGAACCTGCAGTTCCTGCCTTTCCTGTCCAGCTCTTCCGCCAGTGCCCACCGCCTGCCCCACAGGAATCTGTGTCCTGGCCCATTTGGCCTCCACATGACCTTGACCAGGAGGTCGGATTCCCCCCATGCCCCAGAGCCCTTTCACTTTTTTGTGTCAGCTCTGGACCTTGGGTTTCATTTATTCTGTGCGTTTTCTGGATCCAGGGCTTTCTTCCAAGCCCACAAAGGCCTGAGGCTTTGTGGGTAGGCACCGCAGAGAAACAGGGTGGCTGGCTCAGAGCGCCCCCCCCACCGGAGGCAGCTCTGAGGGTGCAAGTGATGGGGGCCTGGCAGGAGGGGGCAACCTGTGGGGGTGTTTCTGGGCTGAGGCCCTTCCCTGTGGGGGGAAGGGGGCTTCTGCTGGGGGCACGTTGATATTTTGAGGCTGCTTCCTAGTGATGGAAACATTCTGGGCTAACCACCGATGTGTCCTTGGGAGGCCGGTAAGCAGGCAGGGCCTTGGGGGCCAGTTCCCGGGACCCAGGCTGTGTTAGAATATTGCCCTGTGACCTCAGCTTTGGTCCTCACAGCCGCCTTACTGTCCAGAGGAGTAAACAAGGTGTACGTGTGTAGCTGCGACTGGTCACCCAGGCAGAGGACCTGGGGTCCGAGTGGTACCGGGCACCCAGACCCTCTCACCTGGAGAAGCGCATCACCTCCCTCTACACAGTCCCATTGCAGATGAAACCGGGGTACACCCGTGGCAAGGTCGGGGAGTGGTGTGGAGGGAGTTGGGAAAGACGGCAGAGAGTCCTTACCATACCCCCAGGCCTCACCTTCGCCCTTAGCTGGCTCTCAGCCAGTTGGGCACATCCCAGCCTGCCGGATCAGGAGGGTGTGGACCAGCCTGGCCAGAGGGAGTGCAACACTCAGCCTGCCTCAGAGCTGCGCGGCACAGGGTTGGGGGGTTCTGCTGCGTGACCCGGGGTGGGAGGCTGGCCCCCCTACCCCCTGAGGTCACTCCATCTGTCAGAGCTGCCCCTTCCTAGTCCCCGTGGCCTCGAAATGACCCTGCTGGGAGGCCCGTGCTGCCCATGAGCTGTCCCTGCGCCCTCTCCTGAACCTTCTGAGGGGGCCGCCTCTGAAAGAGCTCCACCTGCTTTTCTGTCCGTCCTTCCCTGTTTTTTTCTCTGTAGTGCCTTTTTATTATCCGGCATCCCTCACCCTGCCTTGCCCATGAAAGGGGGGGATGTCTGGGCCACGGCCACATCCTCCATGCCTGGGGTGCCTTGCGTGTGGCCAGTGCTCCGAATGGCTGACCTGCTGATTTTGCAGGCTGGGGTCCCGGCCCTCCATGGGGCAGTGCCTCGGAGCAGCTCTCACTCCCATTGTGAGACAGACAGCAGAGGACAGGGAAGGTGATATCTGTGGGTGGGAAGAAGATAACAGGGCACCCGATGACACCCCAGAAGGTCATGCGAGGAGGTCAGGGAGGTGCCCTGGGTTACTGAGTCGTGGGCTTTGAGGTCAGGCAGCTGTGCAGTTATGTTCTGGAACTAGCAAGTGCCCATTTGCAGGGTGTGAGTTTGGGTGGATCACTTCCCTCTGGAGCCCAGTGCCCAGGGCTGGAAGTAGGGTTGGCGAGGACTGTGAGGACGCCTATGTGGGTTGAGCGGGGACAACGGGGCCGACCTGTGGGGCAGTGTCCTCAGGAGCAGGCACAACCCATGCACAGCAAGTGCACCCGCGCCAGCGCCCTTTTCCCCAGAGGGCCTTTGCAGCACCTTACGTAACAAACTCCAACAGGGTTGGGGGGGTTGTCAGGTGGGTGCCTGCCTCCTAGCACTGTGCTCAGTCCTGGGCAGGCCACCGCTTTGGTCCCCGGGGGCCACAGCCCATGGCTGCAATTCCCTTTCCGGTTTTCCTACTTCGCTGACCAGCCTCCACTTTCCTGGAGTCTGCAGGCTGGTGGGGGCGGGGGTGGCAGGCGAGGGGCTGTCCAGGTTGAGGGCAAACCTTCATAGGTTCTGGTCGGTGCAGCTCAGGCCTGGGAGGAGCCCTGCCCCCGCTACAGTTTCTTCGCTGGCCTGGAGCTAGCGGGACCGGTGCCCCTCAAGACACTCCTCTTTATTTTAGTGCCCCTCTCAGCCAAGGAGGACCCCCGAGCGGCGGTGGGGCACCTGAGCCCAGGAAGGCGAGCAGGCCGGCGGGACCGCGAGTGCCTGGCGGAGTGGCACGTGCAGCCCAGGACTCCCGGCTCCCACCTCCTGCTGTAGGTGTGGGCCCCGCTCCCTCCACAGCCCCATTCTGGGCTTCGTGTGTGCAGGGCTAGGCCAGCTGCCGCCAGCAAGGGCAGCCCATCCCTGCCCTGGGCCCCGCTGATCACTGAGCGGGACAGGCCCAGTGGCTCCCTGGATATCCCATGCCCATCAGGCTGAGCTCCAGCGCCTGGGGGCCATCTCCTCCCCCAGCATCCCCACCCCCATGGGCAAGAGTGTTGCCTGTCTGGGACCTGCACAGCTGGGTTGGGGTTGAAGTCACAACTTGTCCACTCAGTGCTCTTTGGCCAGAACATCATTTAGGGCTCATCCCCATGGAGCCTGGGACAGCCAGGAAGAGGGAAGGGCTAAGATGGGCTGTTTCTTGTTTGGGTCCTTTCTCCCACACGGGACAGTGGTGAGATGGAGAAGCTTCTGTGGGGGGAGAAGACGGCCGAGAATTGCACCTGGCCAGTTGTGGCTGGGTCGGAGTGATGTGGTGGTAGCTTGGGTCCGAACATGGGTTGCTGGAGACTTGGCTGGTCCTGGGGAGGTGGGATGCAGGTGGCAGTAGGGGTGCCCCGAGAGACCCCTGGAGGAGTTCCTGTCTGCCTTGAGCACGGAGCCCTATTGGGGGTTTGGGACACAGGACTGGGGACTGCAGGTGTGACTTGAGCTGCTGGGAGCTTGAGCCTGCAGGAAAGAGGCCTCTTCGGCCCCCACTGCAGCACAGAGCTACCCTGAAGGTCAAGGAAGTGCCCAGGCTGGGCCTGGCCTGGGGGTGGTGGGTGTGGCCTGCTGCTGCTCCTGGAGCTTTGCCAGGTGTCACCTTAGGGCTTGGGACAGTTGCTGACCGGCTCCTCCCCCCTCTACAGTCCGGGGCCAAGGCTTGTGTTCAATCGGGTGAATGGCCGGCGGCCCCCTGCCACATCTCCATCCCTTGAGGGAACCCAAGAGACCTATACGGTGGCCCATGAGGAAAACGTCCGGTTTGTTTCTGAAGGTAGTGTCAAGGCTGGAGGGTGAGGTCTGGGCCCCTGTTCCTCCTGCCCACTGTGACCTGATTTAAAGTACCTAGAGGGCTGGGCTCTTCCTAGACTGTCTCCCTGTTTGTCCTGTGACTGTCTAGTGGGCTCCCCATTCCCATTCTTGGCTGGGGTCCAGGGTGGCCACCAAGCCCTGGGTGGGAGACAGGATGCCAGGGGCCTGGCTCAGCCTGACTGCCCTCTCCCCACAGCTTGGCAGCAAGTGGAGCAGCAGCTGGGCAGTGGCCCAGCTGGCGCTAGTGGGCCTAGGCCTGTGCAGTACGTGGAGAAGACCCCCAACCCCCGGCTGCAGAGTGAGCCCTCCCCTGCTCTCAGGGAGTCCCCTCCACTCCCTCCAACCCTGACCTGGGCCCTGCTGGGTTCTAGCCCTACGGGATTGGGGAGGGCACTTGAATTTGACCTGCTTCTTTCTAGTGCTTGCTGCATTTGGGTGTGGGGGAGGGGCTTGTGGTCAGTTCTGAGGGAGAGACACTGACTGATCTGGGAGGCAGCTTCACTGCCCAGTCTTCTTCTCTGCCCACAGACTTCGTGCCCATTGACCTGGACGAGTGGTGGGCGCAGCAGTTCCTGGCCAGAATCACAAACTGCTCCTAGCTGCCTTGGAAGGAGTGTCTGGCCCTGTCCCGTGGTGGACCTCCCCCCCCCCAGGAGAGGACGTCGGAGCCCTGTTTAGCCACTGCGGCAGGCCGTCCCTCACCCTGAGTCTGGCCAGGAGCCATCCACACCTGAAGTGCCAGCATTTGGACTTTTGCACCTGGTGACCCCTTGGACCAACTGTCCTGTGCTGCCAAGGGCCAGGAGCTGAATCTGTCTGACCTCAGTCCTGCTCACTGTGCCCAGGGTCCAGCCCCTGGGGCTGGCAGGGAGGAGCTCCAGGCTAATAAATTTGAGAAACTGCCCTTTTTGAGTGGTCTTTATTTGGTGTGGGGATGGGGTCAGGGTCCTCACATAAGTCCAGCCTAACCTTTCCTTGGCCCCACAGCTACAGCTCTACCCAATTCTGGCCCTCCTGTTTCCTGACAGGTGCTGGGGCCCTGGGCCAGCTCATCTTTCTTGGGTGTCGCTGGACCTTACCCAGCACCACCCAGCTTTCTTCCTCTTAGCCGGGGCTTGAGCCCCATCTCACGATCCACAGTCCTTAGCCCTTGGCCAGGAGATAGCGTCCCAGAAGCCCAGGAGTGGGGCCGAATTTCCCAATCCTTAGTCCTGTGTCTTTTTTTTTTTTTAAGATTTTATTTGACAGACCGGGGTCACAAGTAGGAAGAGAGGCAGGCCGCCCGCCGAGTAGACAGCCCGATGTGGGGCTCGAACCCAGGACTCTGGGATCATGACCTGAGCTGAAGGCAGAGGATTTAATCCACTGAGTCACCCAGGTGTCCCTTAGTCCTGTGTCTTAACCGCCCCGGGCCGAGTGGCTCTGGGGGACACCGCTTTTCCTCTCGGGAGGGTGGCACTGCCTGCCGACCGGAGTGGAGCACGCCAGGTGTGGGCGCTAGAGGGCTGCAGGCCGTAGGGTGGAGCCCAGCGGGCGGTCGGGGGTGTGGGCAGCCGCTGTCAAACACACTCCCATAAACACGGGTGCGTGTCCTTCCCCATACAGACGGGGCCCCAGAGCGCCACGCACGTGCCTAGTCCCCACCGCGGCCGTGCTAGGGCATCGCCACAAGGCGCTGGGGTACGAGTGGCCGCAGAGGCCCCGGGCCGCGACGCCTTCCACCCCGAGACCCGCCAGCGTCCTCCCCGGCCGCGGTCACGCGACCCGGCTCTGCGCGCACCGCGGTCACGTGGCCAACGCCGCGCCGTCGCGCTTCTGGCCCCGTCGCGGTCACGTGGCGTCGCGCGCAGGACGGCGGGCGTGGCGCCGTTGCCAGGCGGCCGTTGCTAAGCGCCCGCTGCGTGCCCTGCGTGGAGCGCGCGGTGGCCGAGGCGGGAAGTGCGAGCGGCTACGCCATGGCGAAAGGTACCCGCGCGCTGTGGGCGGGGGCCGGGGGCCGGGGGCCGGGGGCAGGGTGTCGGTGCGGAAGGGGGCGGGAACGGGGCTCGGGGGGGGGGGGCCCGGGCCGGGGCCGGGGGCGGGGCGGCGGCGCGGCGGAGGCGGGGGGTCCGCCTCGGGGGGACGGGGCTCCGGGCGGGAGGTAGTCCGCGCTGCGGAGGCCGTGGTCGGCTGGAGGACCCGGGATGGCGCGCAGTATCGCTGTCGCCGCGCGGAGAGGGGGCGGGTGGAGCCCAGGCCCAGGCTTTGGCCCCTCCCTGGAAGATGTGGAGGCCGGCCACGGGACGCCCCTTCTCGTCGGCGGGGGCCTGGCATCTGGGGACGCGCCTTCCCGCCCGCCCGGGTCCTCACACCTTCCTGGCTCCCTAGTGTGGCAGCACCCGTTCCTCAACGTCTTCAGACACTTCCAGGTGGGCGAGTGGAAGCGCTCCACTAAGGAAGGCGATGTGGCTCCGGTGACCGTAAGTGGGCCGGGCTACCCGGCAGCCGCCCTCGGGACCCTGTCTAAGCCCTACTGAGAAACCTGTTAGAACCACCTGAGGGTCCCGCCGGTGGTGCCCTTCCTGGCGTCCCTGGGTGGACCGAGCTGCCTCCCCTTTCTCTGTCTTCAGGATAAGACTCTGAAGTGCACCGTGTACCGCATCCGGGGTCCTGTCTCTGCGGGCAGTTACATCCAGCTGCCCAGAACCAGCACCCAGTCTCTGGGGCTGACGGGCCGGTACCTGTACGTGCTCTTCAAGCCCCTGCCAGCCAAACATTTCGTCATCCACCTGGATATGGCCACTGAGGTGCCGAGCTGGGGGAAGTGGGGTTGGAGGGGGTGGGGGTGCAGGCTCGCAGCCCCTCTCGTCTCCTCACGGTCGTGCTGTGCCCTGCAGGACAGCCAGGTCATCCGTGTGTCCTTCTCCAACCTCTTCAAGGAGTTCAAGTCTACGGCCACGTGGCTGCAGTTTCCCTTCATCTGCGAGGCTGGGTTTTCTTTAAAAGGTGATGCCGAAATGGGGCGTGAGTGGGGGCGGTAGCCCTGGAGCGGTGGCCTGAGAGCAGAGAGGGAGGCGGGGGGCATGCCGTGGTTGGGGCTGGCCAAGTACAGAGTGCCGTGGACTGGCTGGTGAGACTGTGGGCGCTGATCCCAGCTCACGCTCTTCAGAGCCGGCTGGTGTCGCTCCCTCTGGTCCCCGGTGGACATGCCTACAACTGGACTTGCGGGACATCCTGCTCCTGTACCTGAACCGGCGCTACAGCCACCTCAAGAGCGTCAGGCTGTGTGCTAGTCAGCTGGTGAAGAGCCTCTACACCAGCGACTTGTGCTTTGAGCCTGGTGAGTGCCGCGCCGATGCCCCCGCCCTTACCGCTCTCGTTCTCAGCAGGAGGGGCTGACAGCCGGGCCCACGACAGAAACACATGTGCTGTGTCATCTTGGAGCCCCCCCAGCAACCGAGGCACCTGTCAGGGGCAGGGGGTGGTTGTGGTTGGGCCAGTGGCATCTGGTGTTGAGACTCGCCTGGGCTGGAAGAGAGAGCAGGGTGGGCCTCCTTCCCTGGACCGGCTCTGTCCTCTGTAGCTGTCAGCACTGCTGAGGCGCGGCAGGCGAAGCTGTCTGTCGTACCTGTACCGCGAGAAATGGCATTCCCGGTGCCAAAGGGGGAGAGCTGGTATGACCACTATGTCCACATCCGGTGAGTGGCTACGCCCATCCTGCGGGAGGCCGGCGAAGGGACGGCGGGCTGGTCACTGGACGCTGACTTTCCTTCCACCCTGTCAAGGTTTCCCAGAGACAGCTTCAGTGCGTCCTCCAAGCTGGTTCAGGAGAGCTCTTCGCCTCCTGAGGCAGGTGGGCCTGTGAGGTCAGCAGGGACTGGGCTTCGGCCCGCAGGCGCGTGGAGTTTCACGGAAGGGGGTGTTGATACTGGGGGTGGGGAACCTGGCAGGGGGGTACCCACAGGGCCCAGGGCTTGCCTCGAGGCTGTCCTGAGATGCCGGCTCCGTGTGGGAGGTGTAGGTGCTTGGTGTTCTCAGCCTTTCCAGGTAGGAGGATGTTGGGGGGCCCGGGGTAGAAAAGTGTCCTGCGGCTGTGGCTTGGCAGGAATGGGTGAAGCCCTGGGACCATGCTGTCCTCAGGCCTTTGTGCCCTCTGCTGAGCGGCTCCTGTGGCCTCTGGCTGTATTCCAGACTTCCTGGGGCGCGCGCCACAGGTTCTCTCTCACCCAGTGGCTTTCGGCAATCCCCTCCAGGACCGCGTGCCCTCTGTGGTGCAGGTGTTTGGCCCCATAGCCGTGAGTGCTCCTGTGTTCTTGGGGGCGGGGCTGGAGGGTGGCAGCCTTGGGGTGCTGACAGGCCCTTGTTCCCCTGTTGTCTTGTCAGGCTCCCTCAGAGCCCAGGCCCCTTCCAGAGGTCAACGTGTTCTGTGAGCGCTCAGAGCTCCCCAGTGTGAATGGCCCCAGTGACTGTAGCCAAGAGCCCTCAGCCAGGCCGGAGGTCACTGGCAAGCATGCAGCCGGCAGGGGTGTTCACGTGCCCACTCCTGAGCGGACTGTGGTGTCCGTGGCCCCGGAGGGTGTGGCCGTGCACGAGGTCAGTGCCTACCCTAGAGAAGGTGAGGGGTAAGCTGTTTCGCCATTGTGGGTGAGGCCTAGATGAGGTGTGGAGAAGGTCTGCTGGGTCTCTGAAACCTGTTGTTATCCAGCCTTCCCACGGAAAGCAGCGCAGGCAGGAGGACGAGAGTCCTGGCTTTGGACGAGAGTCTCTTCCCACAAAGGGTCCGGAGGCACTAGGTGATCCGTGGAGGCCTTGGGCTGCAGGCAGGGGCTGGAGCTGGGCTCCTCAAAGGGTCTGGCACTGAGGCCAGGTCCTGTCTTCCTGCCCCGGTGCAGCTGGCAGAAGCCCCCGGGACTACGTCGCTTCTCGGGAGGGAGGAGCCAGCATGGGCTGGTGCAGCCCCAGTGGGCAGGAGCCTCACCTCCTGGGGTCTCAGTGTGAGTTTGCCTGTTTCAGAGCCTTCTCCCGGATCCCGTCCTGCGGCTCAAGGGAGTCATTGGCTTTGGGGGCCACACCACCAAATGGGTGAGGGGTCCCGTGCTCTTGCTGGGTCGCATGAGTGTCAGTCACACAGAGGGGGCAGTGGGAAAAGCCTGTGTCTCACCTGCGTGGTTACGTGGACGTCTAAGCGTCCTCAGGGTGTAGAGTCCCTCCCCCCACCCCGCGGATTCCTGGCCCTGCCAGTGTCTGTGCACGGCACTGCGTTCCCTCGGCGGAAGCACAGGCGCCCCATCCCAGTGTCCGTTCCTTCTGTCCGGAGCGCAGGCCACGTGACCACGGGCCTAGGTGCAAGAGCTTTCCTATCCCTGAGAGCTCTCACGTGTCCTGTGAGGCTCTGATGCTTGTCTGGTGTGCGGGGCTGGTGTGGACACCAGTTTTGGGTCTGTGGCCCTGTGCTTGCCAGGTCCTTTTAGACGTGGTCTGAGTGTCTGTGGGTCCTGGTGTTTCTCTACCTCGACTCCGGAGTTTCTAATACTGGTGACAGGGTTTGGGGACATCCTGCGTGAGTGTATGCTCGTGACACGCAGGGGTTGTGCTGGGATTGGGGTGGGCGGAGGCTGAGCAGCCTCGGACGTCCGGGTCTGGCCCCTGTGCACAGGCTCTGTGGACCAAGGACGGCGCTGCTGTGGTGTATCCCTGCCATGCGGCCATCGTCGTCCTGCACGTTGACACCCGGGAGCAGCGCTGCTTCCTTGGCCACACGGACAAGGTGGTCGCCCCCTGCCTATCCCAGGGGAGGTTCATGCCTGCGGGCCCAGTGCCGTCCCCTCAACGTGCTGCCTCCTCCAGGTTTCTGCCCTGGCTCTGGATGGGAGCGGCTTGCTTCTGGCCTCGGCCCAGGCCCGGCCCCCCAGCATGCTGCGCCTCTGGGACTTCCAGACCGGGGAGTGCCTGTCCCTGTTCCAGAGCCCAGCCAATGCCCTCTGTTCCCTCAGGTGGGCGTGGGGCTTCGGCGAGGGGTGGGGGGCCAGCCCCAGCCACGCTCACTGCTTCCTTTCCTTCCGCAGCTTCTCCGACAGTGGGGCGCTGCTCTGCGGCGTTGGCAGGGACCGCCACGGGAGGACGGTAACAGGCCCGGGTTGGGGGGCTGGGGTGGCCGTGCCAGGCTGCAGGCAGAGTCCAGGCACTTAGGAAGCAGAGCTCCCCTGCCAAGCCCCTGCCCCTTGTGCCCCGTGTGCTGTCCTGTGCTCTCAGGCCGGCGCTCAGAGTCAGTGCTGTGCCCGCTCTCTCCACGGGCCGCATTTGGCGTGTCCGCCTTCCTGAGGTCAGGTGTGTCGGAGTGTCCCGTGTTTCAGCACAGGTCCGTCTCTGCTTGGAGCTCAGGGTTTTCTCTGTTCCCATAGTTGTGCCCAGCCCGAGTGGAGAAGCCCAGGGGGACACTTACGATTCTGGCCACCGAGCAGTCTTGCGTGGGAAAGGAGAGCTGAGGCTTGGGGGAGGCCGAGCAGGGTGGGGGTGGGCTGCGGGCGCTCAGTCTGGGCCTCTTGCAGGTGGTGCTGGCCTGGGGCACAGCCCAGGTGGGACGAGGCGGTGAGGCAGTCCTTCTGGCAAAGGCGCACACCGGGGTTGACATCCAGGCGTTTGAGGTGGCCTCTTTTGACGAAAGCAGGTGATGGTGCTGTCCCTGTGCTGCAAGAAGAAGACCTTGGTGGCCCGTGGGCCCAGATGGGGGCGGAGCCTGCTGCTCCCTGGGTTGGGGACCCCTTGTAACATCATGTCTGTGCCTCGCAGGATGGCATCGTGCGGGCAGGGCAGCGTGCGGCTGTGGCGGCTGCGAGGGGGGGAGCTGCGTTCCTGCCCTGTGGACTTGGGGGAGCACCGCGTGCTGGAGTTGACTGGTCTGGCCTTTGGACAGGCCCAGGACGGTCATATGCTGTGAGTCCTGCCCTCACTCCCGTGGCTGGCTGGGTCCCCTTCGCACTTGTCCCTTCAGCCCTTACCTGTCACCTCCTGGAGCAGCTATGTGTGCAGTCGTAGCGGCCACATCTTGGAGATCGACCCCCGGCGCATGGCTGTGCGGCATGCACGCCGCCTCCTGCCCGCACGGCCCCCTGATGGCCCCGCCTCACAGAAGCAGGCGTTCAGCTCGGGTAGGTGGATTTTCTGCAACATGGGCGGGGGGGAGCTGCGCTGATGCTGTGGTCTGACCCTGCCCACTCCCTAGGCCCTGGCATTTCCATCAGCAGCCTCAGCGTTTCCCAGGCCAGATGCGCCGTGGGTTCTGAGGACGGCTACCTGCGCCTCTGGCCGCTGGACTTCTCCTCTGTGCTTCTGGAGGCAGGTAGGACCGCGAAGCCGTCTCAGCATCGGAGCTACCGTGGGAGGGCCGTGTCCCTGGGTCATCCCCTGGCTAGACTTTAGCCCAGGGTTCCAGGGGGTCGAGTCTTGAGGCCAGGAGTGGTGGTCATCGGGGAGCCTGCCTGTTCCTGGCCCACAGACAGGTGGGTTTGCCTCTGTGGTGGCAGGGGCCCGGGAGCTCACTGAGCCACACTGTGTGCAGAGCACGAGGGCCCAGTCACTTCAGTGTGCATCAGCCCCGATGGTCAGCGTGTGCTGTCCGCCACGTCCTCCGGCCTCCTGGGCTTCCTGGATGTCCCATCCCAGGAGTACAGCGTGCTGGTTCGCTCCCACACCGCTCCGGTGCTGGCCCTGGCCACTGAGGGCAGCCGCGGCCAACTGGCCACAGTGTCCCAGGACCACACTGTCCGCGTCTGGGACCTGGTGACCTTGCAGCAGGTGGGGTGCGGCCAGAAGGGTGCCATCGCAGAGGGAGGGCCCGAGGGCCAGTGGGCGGGGTGAGGCAAGCGTGGAGCCTTGGGGGCCTGTGGGGCCACCTGGAGAGATGGGCTCTCAGGCTCTTGAAGCCCACGTAGCCCTGTCCCTGCCCGGTCTCATGGACCCCGCCCTTCAGCTTTATGACTTGCGGTCCCCTGAGGAGGCCCCGTGTACCGTCACCTTCCACCCCATGCGGCCAGCCTTGTTCTGCGGCTTCAGCAGTGGGGCCGTCCGCTCCTTCAGCCTGGAGGCTGCTGAGGTGCTGGTGGAGCACAGGTGGGTGCCCGTTGACTCCGGCCCCACAGACCCCCGAGGTGGAAGCTGAGGTGGCACGTGGGCAGCGGGGCCGGGCAGGGAAGGGCCGTGCACAGAAGCTCCAGCCCTCTGCCGCCCCTGGGGCGCCGAGTCAGGAGCAGCTGGGAGAGGTGTGGGTGGTGCGGCTCAGGGCCAGGGCAGCAGCTGTCCCTGTGTGGTGTAGGTGTCACCGAGGACCCGTCACCGGCCTGGCCACCAGCCCCGACGGCAGCCTCCTATTCAGCTCTTGCTCCTCGGGCACCTTGGCCCAGTACCAGTGCGTCAGCGCCCCATGCCGCATCTTGCGTGTGGCAGGTGAGGCCCCCACGCTGCCCCTTCCAGCCTCCTGACCACGTCCTTGTCCCGTCCCCGTGGGCCGGGGCTGGCCCACTGCCTGCAGCTCCCAGGTTAGCGTGGTTTTAGAACTTAGCGCCCCCCAGCATGAAAGGTCAGTGAGGGTCTGTGCCAACCCTGCCGCGGGAGGAGGCGAACGGCCTGGGTACTGGGTGGAGGTCGGGTCAGCGGAGCATGTGTGTTCCCTTTTGTGGCCACTTGGTAGTAACTTGAGCCAGTGGTGGTCCCTTTGGCAGCTGGCCGTGGTCCAGGAAGAACCCCAGCTAGTCCAGCGGTAGGTCGTGCCCACTGGTGTCCGTTCCCACAGTTGGGGGTAGGTCTGGGTCCCCCCCAGTTGACCCTGTGCCCCCACACTGCCGGCAGCTAACGTGGTGTGCCGGGACGCCCACCCGACCCCCAACGCCCTGGCGGTTAGCGGGGATGGCCGCCTGCTGGCCTTCGTGGGCCCTTCCAAGTATGTGGTGACCGTCATGAACGCAGCCTGCCTAGAGGAGGTGAGCGAGCTGGAGTCTTCTGTGTGTCCACGCTGGCCTGGCCAGTACACTCTGCATATGTCCCCAGCCGGGGACACGTGGCTCTTCTGGTTCCTTCAGACTGGAGGGTGGTAGGGAGGGACAGGGCTTCTCCTTGGGCCTGGGTAGAGTGCAAGGGAGTCGAGGGTGCAGGTGGGAGGTCACGCTGACCCCGAGAGAGTCTGATCCTTGCTGCCTGGACTCAGAATGTGTAAGCCGCAGGTGGGCAGGACTGCCGAGCGGTTGCCTGAGGCAACTCCCTTTCTGTGCTCGGGCTCCGGGGGTGCGCGCTCCACCTGGAGGCCAGGCCAGCGGCAACTTGCTGCCCTTCCCCAGCTGCTGCGAATCGATGTCAGCGCCCTGGATCCAGCCAGCAGCTGCTTAGACTCGGCCGTGGCCATCTGCTTTGGCCCTGGACCTCCTGGCCACCTGCTGCTGTCCACATCCTCTCACACAGTCACGGTGCTGGATACCGCGTCGGGCCGCGTGGTCCGGGAGGTGAGCCTGGGGCTGTGGTCAGCGTGTAATCTCTTCTCTCCCCACCCCAGCTCTAGTGCCTGCAAGGGCCGTAAGGAGGGTGGCCCTGGGCCACCTGCTGCTCCTTGGAAGTGGCAGTTCTCGCGGAGGGAGACTTCCCTTTGGGGGGGTCCTGTGATTTCTGGTCTCTCCTCACCGACCAGAGTGCTTCTTGCAGCTGCCAGGCGTCCACGCTGTGGCCTGCCCCTCCCTGGCGCTCAGCAGGGATGCCCGCTTCTTGCTGATGGCCGCCGACCGGGCCATCAAGGTGTGGGACTACGTGACGAAGTCCTGCCCCAGCTGCCAGGTGGGGGCCACAGGCAGGTGCCCGGTAGGTGGGTAGGAAGGAGGGCAGATGAGACGCCCCCTGCTCCCCAGTGCGTGCTGGAGCCTGCAGCCCCCGAGAGCCGCCGCCTCCTGTCCCTGTCTGGTGGCTCAGGGCTGCAGCCGGGCCTGCAGGATACATCGCCCTCCTGCAGTGGGACGTGGTACTTCCACCTGATGCCAGGGGACCGTGGCGCCGTAGCTGTGCCTCCAAGTCTCTTTGTGTGACTACCATTGCCCCCAGGTATATATTGGCCACTCAGAGCCCGTACACGCCGTGGGCTTCAGCCCTGACCAGCAGCAGCTTCTCAGCGTGGGGGATGCCATCTTCCTCTGGGACATTCTGGGTCCCCCAGAGAGGTCACCCCCAGGAAGGCAAGTGCCTGCCCTCAAGCTGCGTCTGCTGGCCTTCTGCTACCCTCTTCCTACCTGGTCTCTCGTTGCCTCTGCAGTGCTGGAAACTCGCCTGCGGCCGCCCCAACCTACAAAACTAGTGAGTGGCCCCACCACAGGGGCAGGCTTTGTGGTCATCTCTGGGGCCGGCTCTGCCATCTCTGTGGGTGGCGTAGGGCCCCTTCCTTTCCTGGGGTTCCTAGTGCAGAACTGGGGGTGTGTGGCCCAGGCTGGCTTCTTTTGTGTCCAGGCCTGGATGCAAGGCAGCTGGAGGACACGGTGTGTGGGGCCAACGGGCTCCCCCGGCAGCAGGTGCCCGAGCCATCCCCAGCATCCCCGCTCCAGCCAGGCATCTGTGTGGGGTCCCTCAAGGGTGACAACGGTAGGGCAGAGAGCCCCTGAGAGAGTGTCGAGCACATCTCTGCTCCAGGTCGGGGAGGGGTGGGGCAACAGCAGAGTCCTGCCCCTTCCTCTCACGGCTCCTTTCCGCCTTCTCCCCAGGCGCCTTCTCCTTGTCGGATGAAGAAGGAGTCTCTGAAGAGAGCCACAGCCCCGCGCGGCTCCGTCAGGCCTCGTGCCTGCCCATGCTGGTGAAGGAGGCCAGCAGGGCTGGAGATGGGGTCTGGGGGTCTCCAGGGGGCCCCTGGGGCCTCAGCATGGGTCCCCACCCCCATAGCTGGTCCAGTAAGCAGAAGAGGGGCAGCAGGACGGGGTGGGGATACTCGTGATGGACCGCGGTCTTGCGTGGGCTCCCGGTGGCCTGAGGGAGGCCCAGCTGCCGGACGGGCTGAGGTTTACTCTGTGACAAGCTGCGTTCCCTGCAGGGCAAGTAGGCTCGTCTGAGGCCCCAGCTGGGCCAGGCTAGCAGTGGGGTGTGGCCTGCCTGACCCCCCAGGTCTGCTGTGGGTCAGACGTGTGTCCTGCCCAGCGGTGCCTGGTGACTGTGTGCAGGGAGGGGTCTCTGAGGGGTTGTGGGTGCATTGATGTTTCGAGGCCTCTTCCTTCTCCGGTCAGGTGCTCACAGTGTCAGCAAAGCTCAGGTCGACCCCTCTGCTCGCCCAGACTGCTACAGGCACTTCCTGGCACGCTATAAGACCCCCCTGCTGGCTAAGGTCAGTTGGGGTGTGGGGGGGTCATTGCAGGCCCTTTCACAAGCAGACGCCCTACGAGCTCAGAGGTGGGGGTGGCATGGCCCGGTAGTTTTCTGGAGTGTCCTTTTTCCCCGGGAAACTCGGTTTCCTGGGGTCTCCCTGGGGTGGCCTCCAAAGCTCATAGCTTTGGTGATGGAGCTTTGATGATGGAGCTTAGATCTTGGTGACAGGTTCCCTGCAGGTGACTCCTCTACCCTGTGCCCGCACTCTGGCTTGGCTGGCCAGGGCTCTGGCTGTCCTGAAGACGCCCATAGTGGCCCCGGGTGGTGTCCTGATGAGCCCTCCCTTTCGGCCCTGGCTCCTTTCCATTTCCTCATCCTGTGCCCGTGTCCTCCCCAAGGTCTGCCTTGGGCCTTGCTGCCCTTCCCAGCCTCCCTAGATGCCAGGTGCCTCCCACTTGCGCTCTGCCGGCTTCTCGTGTGGGTTCCGGGACCTACGTTCCTGCCATTTGTCTCCGTCTTGGAGCCTGCACCTCCCAAGGCTCCATCCCAAGCTCCAGCCTGATCGGGGAGAGGTTGAGCTGGGGATGGGGGGGCGGGTGGCCGGGCACCATGCCGACACCCCAGCGTCCTGTCCG
This sequence comes from Neogale vison, assembly GCF_020171115.1. Taxonomy (NCBI): domain Eukaryota; kingdom Metazoa; phylum Chordata; class Mammalia; order Carnivora; family Mustelidae; genus Neogale; species Neogale vison. Next base: position 1,207,165 of record NC_058104.1, on the reverse strand, counting down.
TGTCTTTGCAGAGTGCCTCTGTGTCCAACACCGGCGTGGAGCGTCTGCTGCTGAAGGTTGTCGTGGGCTACAATGGGAACGGCCGCGCCAACGTGGTCTGGAAGCCGGATACAGGTGGGGCCGCTGCACACCCTGGCTCCCAGCCCAGCCGCGGCAGGGAGGGCCCAGCTCTGTCGGCCCCGGGGAGAGCCCGTGAGCACTTGATATAACAGGCAGTTCGGGTGCCCGAGCTGGAACGCCTTTTCCTGGTAGCTTCTTGTGTTCCGGTCCCTGAGTGGCTTTCCCGGCGTGAGCCCCCGTGGCTGTGGAAGCAAGCAGGGATGGTGCAGCCTGGGCCCCAGCGGCCTGGCTCAGGGGTGCCCTCCCTGCCCACAGGCTTCTTTGCCTACACATGCGGCTGCCTGGTGGTGGTGGAGGACCTGCATTCTGGCGCCCAGCGACACTGGCTCGGCCACCCCGAGGAGATCTCCACCCTGGCCCTCAGCCATGGTGCTCAGGTACCAGCCCTGCATCCCGCCTTCTCCACCCAGGGCTGGGCCTTGAGAACCGCAGCCAGCTCTCCCCTCCAGAGTGGGACGAGGGATGCTGTTCCAGCCTTCCCTCCAGCCAGAACCGCAGTGGGACTGTGGGCCACTCTGTTCTGGTTGACTGCCTGTCCTCCTGCCTGCCAGGTCCTGGCCTCAGCCTCGGGCAGCCGCGGCACTGCCTCCCGCTGCCACATCTGCATCTGGGACGTGCCTGGGGGCTCCTGCCGGCACTTCCTCTCTTACCACAGGACCGCTGTGCAGGCTCTGGCATTTTCGCCAGACGATGAGCTCCTTGTCACACTGGGTCAGTTGGAGTATTGAGAGGACAGTGGCCTCTGGACTTTGCTACCCGTCCTGGGACTCCTGGGCAGCTGATGCAGCTACCATGTGTCTTCCCCAGGGGACTATGGCGACCGCACTCTGGCCCTGTGGAGCACGGCCACTTATGAGCTCCTGTCTTCCACCCGCCTCCCAGAGCCAGTGCACGGCGTGGCCTTTAATCCCTGGGATGCCAGCGAGCTGGTCTGTGTGGGCCAAGGTGCCGTTAGTCTGTGGCTCCTACAGCGGCGTGGGACCGATGTCAGCCTCCAGGTGCCAGAGTTCAGAGGCTGTTCCAGACGATGGGGTCGGGCTGGGTCCCAGGACCCTGCTGACCCCTGCTGCCCTCGTGTCCCTTCAGGGACACCGAGTGCCCATCCCCGAGGAGGTGAGGGCGGGTGAGCTGACTTCGCTCTGCTATGGGCCCGTACCTCTGCTGTACTGCGGCTCCAACGCTGGCCAGGTCTGTGTCTGGGACACAAGTGCCGGCCGTTGCTTCCTGGCCTGGGAAGCCGACGACGGTGAGATCGGTGGGTGCCCAACAGCGTCCCCACGGCCCCTCCCTGGGAGACACCAGCTGGAGCTCTGGGCGCCTGGGGCAGGGCTTATGCCGCCTCCTGCCTCCCAGGAGTGCTGCTGTGTTCGGGTGCACGGCTGGTCAGTGGCAGCAACACCAGGCGGCTGCGCCTCTGGGCGGTAGGGGCCGTGGCGGAGCTGCGGTGCGAGGGCTCGCGCGCCAGGTGAGCTGCCGGCCGGCTGGGGCTGGGGAGGGGGAGGCCAGTGTCCTGCAGCCCGAAGATCAGGGCACATCCCCAGAGCCCCAGGTCCCTGGGCTGTGGCTCCCGCTGCCCCTTCACCCCCCTGCCCCCACCCTCCACCCCAGGTCTAGCTCTGTGTTCATGGAGCGTGAGCTGACCTTGGACGGGGCCGTCGTGAGCGCGGTCTTCCACGACAGCATGGACATGGGCGTGGTGGGCACCACGGCAGGCACGCTCTGGTACGTTAGCTGGGCCGAGGGCACCAGCACCCGCCTCATCAGCGGCCACAGGAGCAAGGTGAGGGCATTTCCACCCTGGACAGAGGCAGGGCAGTAAGCCACACGGGCTCTGCTCTGCTCCTCCCTTCCCTGGTTTGCTCCAAGGCCAAGACCAGCAGTCTGGTGGGTTTGTGTAAGTGGCCCAGGCAGTCTCCAGGTGAGGAGAGCCTGGAACTTTGTGCTAACCCTGTCCGCACGGGCCTTGCATGCGTCCCCACCCGGGCATTTTGGCCTTCTCTGTCCTTCTTAGTTTGTCCTTTTTTCCTCATAATCTATTTGTTGAAAAAATGAGCTGCTTTGTCCTGGAACCTCCCACCAGCTCAGCTGGACCCGCCTCTAGGCCCTTATGTTCCTGGGGTCCGAGAGCGCTAGAGGCCAGGCCAGGGTCTGGTCCAGGGCTGCTTGCTGTTGGCGCTGTGCTCGTAGAATGGCCCCTGCTCAGCAGGGCCTGCTGGGGTGCTGCTCGGATCCTGACCAGGAGAGACGGCCTCGCAAGCTTGGTTTTTTCCCAGGTGGCGCCGAGGCGGGAGTGCAGGGTGGGCGAGTCTCTCCCTCCTGGGCCGGGTCTCCTGAGTGCAGGCTTGGTTCCTCGGCCGCCGGTGGAGGTCTGCAAGTTTGTGAGGCTCTGTGCGCACTGCTGGGTGGGAATGTGGGTCCAGCTTCCTCGCAGTCACTGCTTCTCGTGATGCCCTTCAAGCCCCGTCTTTGGCCAGGGGCAGGTTCTTCGAGTTGGTTCCCAAATCCTTTTCCTTTTTTTTAATCTTGTTTTAATCTTCGTTTGTTCTGACATAATGGTTGTCATCAGAGGAACTTGGATGGGGGAGTGTCGTGTGCTGCTTGTGGATTTTTGGTGGCAGCTCTGTGTTCGGGTACGAAGTACATACCGTAGCCCTTATCCACTGGGGATCTGTGGTTTTGTTATCTTCACAGAATTGCACGACCCTCACCACAATCCCATTTTGGGGCATTTCCCCTCCCTAAAAGGAAGCCCCTTACCCTTTAAACCACCCGCCCCCCCGCCCCGCCCCAATTCCCCTGCCCAGCCCTTGGGACTCCCTGGCTGACTCTGTTGCTGTGGATTCAGCTGTTTTAGGCGTTCCTGTCCGTCTGCCCTCTCTCAGCGAGCACAGGGCCCTCCAGGTTGTCTGTAGCACAGCGTGTGTCAGTGCCAGACACAGCTCCGTGTCCGTTCACCTGCTGGCACACGGGCCCTTGGGTCCTACAGCCTTGACCGGAGCTGGTGGCTACTGGTGACGTCCCTCTCGTGTGGAGGGACAAGGTGTTCCAGGGTCCCCTCTGCGGCTCCATGCAGAACTGGACTTGGCTGTTCCTTCTCAGAGTCTGGGGGCCCCTCCTATTTCCCTCAGGAAATGGTCCAAGTGCCAGAGGGGCCTGCCGCTGCTCAGCCAGGCAGCTTGGTTCCTTTTTTTTTTTTTTTTTTTTTTTAAGATTTTATTTATTTATTTGACAGAGATCACAAGTAGGCAGAAAGGCGGGGTGGGGGGGTGGAAGCAGGCTCCCTGCTGAGCAGAGAGCCCAATATGGGGCTCGATCCCAGGACCCTGGGATAATGATCTGAGCCGAAGACAGAGGTTTTAACTCACTGAGCCATCCAGGCGCCCCCGGTTACTTTTTTTCCACATGACATATTAGGAGCTCAGATTTATCCTTGAAATTCACGTCCGAGTCTAGAGTGTGCTCTTGTCCTTTGTGGGCACGTGGCTTTTGTGTCTACTGTTCCCTGTGCTCCTGCCTGGGCTGTCTTCCTCCACCTTCTGTGTGCAGCTCCCGAGGACATGTCCTCACCCATTGTCATATCACCACTTTTTAGGGCCAACCAGAACAGTCCCTTCTGTGCTGGCTTAGCAAGTGAGCCATCAGGTTCCGTCCCACCCGGGTCTCGTGTGGGGATACTTGGGACAGAGGCCAGGACGGGTTCTTGATGCTACGTGGAGGTGGTTGGGGCCAGGCAGGCTTGTGTGGGAGATGGCGCTCTCCTCAGAAAGACCACCTGGGGCGTCCGGCGGGCTGGCTCCGGTGAGTGTGCGAGTCTTGATCTTGTGGCTGCGAGTTTGAGCCCCATGTCAGGAATAGAGTTAGGTTAAAAAATAGAATCTTTTGGGGCGCCTGGATGGCTCAGTGGGTTGGGCCTCTGCCTTCGGCTCGGGTCATGATCTCAGGGTCCTGGGATCGAGTCCCGCATTGGGCTCTCTGCTCAGCAGGGAGCCTGCTTCCTCCTCTCTCTCTCTCTGCCTGCCTCTGTGCCTCCTTGTGATCTCTCTCTCTGTCAAATAAATAAATAAAATATTAAAAAAAAATAGAATCTTTTAAAAAACAAAAAACACCTGGGGCTGCCATGTCTCTCCTGTGCCTGAGGGCCCTGCAGCCTCAGCGTGGCCGGCTGCCTGGCTCCTTGCAGGTGAATGAGGTGGTCTTCAGCCCCAGCTCGTCCCACTGGGCCACATGCAGTGATGACGGGAGTGTGAGGGTGTGGTCCCTGGCCAGCATGGAGCTCCTGATCCAGTTCCAGGTGCTGAACCAGGTACCGGGGGCCCTGAGGGCCGAACCAGACCCCCTCCAAGCCCTGCCTGGTCTCCGTGTCCTCCCTCGGTGTCTATCCCAGCCTTGGGGCTGGGCCCGTGTTCCCCACGCCCAGGGGAGTGCCCGTGTCTTCCTCCTGTGGGCCCCCCAGAGCTGCCTCTGTCTGGCTTGGAGCCCCCCCTCCTGCGGACGCCCAGAGCAGCAGCAGGTGGCAGCTGGCTACAGTGACGGCACCCTGCGTGTCTTCAGCATCACCCGCATTGCCATGGAGCTCAAGATGCACCCCCACCGGGCTGCGCTGACGGCCCTGGCCTACTCCGCTGATGGTGAGCAGTGGGGCCCATGGGGCCTCCGTGTGCTCACCCGTCTGGGCTGGGGGCCAGGGGCTTGCAGGGTAACGTTGTGGCCCTGTCTGGCCCAGGTCAGACCATTCTCTCCGGAGACAAGGATGGGCTTGTGGCTGTGAGCCGCCCCCGCACAGGGATGACATTACACGTCCTGAGCGACCACCAGGGCGCTCTCATTTCCACTATCCAGAGCAAGAGCAAAGAGGTGAAGTAGCCTCATGAGCTGGCAGGGCCTGACCTGGGGGATGTTGGCAGGGGAGGGAGATTGGGTAGGGCAGGGCGGGAGACACCCACCAGCCCTTCCCCAACCTCAGTATGGAGACTTCGGGTCAGAGGGGGCCGACCTGTGGCTGGCTGCCAGCTCAGACCAGCGCATCAGCATCTGGGCCGCCGACTGGCCGCGGGGCTGCTGCGAGCTCGTGGACTGGCTCAGCTCCCCATCACCCACGCTCACGGAGGTAAGGGTCCTGGGGGCACAGGGGTGGGGGGTGGTGCCCGCCCATCTGACCAGTGTGTGTGCTCCTCCCCAGGCTCCCAGCCATCCCCCGCCCTGTCTCGTGGCCTTCTGCCCCTGGGACAGGGCGCTGCTGGTGTGTGCGGGCCTCAGCATGCATCCAGAGCTAGTCTTCTACAACCTTCACCAGAAGCAGGCACGTGTACCCCCCACCCCTGTGTGGTGCCGGGAGCCCGAGGGCTGGGGAGGGGAGAATCACATTCACTGTACACAGGTGGTGGAGAGGATCCCGTTGCCATTCTTTGCCGTGTCCCTGAGCCTGTCCCCCGGGGCCCACCTCGTGGCCGTTGGCTTTGCCGGTGAGTTCTGGTGCAGTGGGACCGAGGGGAGCCGAGGGGCTTGCCCGTGCCCCACGTGAGACCGTTCTCACCTCAGTGCCCCAAGTTCCTCATCCCTGCAGTGGGGCGAGGACACACGCCCAGGTGCACTGTAGGGTCAGGAGATGAGGGGTGTGAGGTGCTGACTGTGGGACCCACACCCAGGGCCTCAGCAAAGGGACTCACTGGCCTAGCTTGGGGCCTTGGAAGCCGATGGGCTCTCCATTAGGTTTGGTGTCCCTGGTCCCAGCTTCAGCAGTCCCTGGGGTGTGGAGGACACAGGGCTTTGAGCACATTTTCTTCCAGAGGCCCCGGCACTGGGACAGGGCGGGGACCCGGGGCCCCAGGAACTACACAGTCACGGGGTGTGGTGGGCGCAGCCCTCTGCCTGCCCAGCCCAGCCCCATGCCGTCTGCCCCCAGAGCGAGTGCTGAGGCTGGTGGACTGTCAGTCGGGGGCCGCGCAGGACTTGGCCGGCCATGACGACGTGGTGCAGCTGTGCAGGTTTGCCCCGTCCGCCCAGCTGCTCTTCTCAGTGGCCCACGGTGACATCTTGGTGTGGGAAGTCATGGGCCACCGGGCCTCCGAGCGGGCCTTGAGCTCAGGGCCTCCGCCTGACTGAGAAGCGGGGTTGTCCGAGGGCCTCCTGCTGAGCCAAGAAGGCCTGGGTCTGTCCACGGCAGAGGGCCTGGGATTGTCGGTCATCGAGACCTTGAACTTAAGGAAGGTTCTTGCTGGGCTCTTCACCTGCGGGCTCTCCTAGGTCTCTTCCTTGTAAACTTTAAATAAACGTGGGTGTTGCATTCTGGCGTATGGTCTGCTGGTCACTCCAGGCTTGATCGTGGCCTCCACCAAAGGCTTTGACCTCCTGCTCCCCGTGCAGGAGGGGGCCCGGCGGACCTGCAATACCCAGTGTGTCCGCGCGGTGGCGCTGTCGCACGACCGGGACACTCTGGCCCGCTCGGTTCGTTCGTGCGGCTCGGCGGGCGGGGGGCCGGAAGTGCGGGTGAGGGGCCGGAAGTGCGGGCGGGCGGGGGATCGCTGGTTGGGATTGGGACTGGGGTCGGGACCCGGGTCGGGGCCGGGGCTGGGGCTGGGGACGGGGTGGGGGTCGGGGTCGGGCCCGTTCAGCCGCCATGAAGCGGGACGTGCGCATCTTGCTCCTGGGCGAGGGTAGGCGCCGGGCTGGGGAGCCGGGCGGGGGTCTCGGGGCCGGGGCGGGGGCGCGGCGACCGTGGCCGATGCGCTGACCGCGCCGCCCCGCGCAGCCCAGGTGGGAAAGACGTCGCTGATCCTGTCGCTCGTGGGCGAGGAGTTCCCCGCGGAGGTGAGAGGCGCGCGCGGCCGCAGCCCCCGGTGCGGGTCCCGGGCCTCGGGCCGCCCTCACGCCGCGTCCGCTGCAGGTCCCTCCCCGCGCCGAGGAGATCACCATCCCCGCAGACGTCACCCCGGAGAGGGTGCCCACGCACATCGTGGACTACTCAGGTGGAGCCGGCCGGCCGCGCTGTGCCCTGGGGGCGGGGTGGGGGCGGGCTCCCGGCGGTCTCCGCAGCCCCAGTGTCTCCCTCCTTCCCCGCAGAAGCCGAGCAGACGCCGGAGGAGCTCCGGGACGAGATTCACAAGGTGCGCTGTGTCCCTGAGGGCTGCGCCCCCGCTGCTGCCTGCCGGGGATTAGGCGGAGGAGCTCAGGGGCCTCGCTAATCCTACCACTTGTCGGGTTCCCTGGGCTCGCCCTGCCGGACGCTGGAGAGGGGAGGGACCGTGCTACTGCATGGCTGGCCAGCCCGCTGGCTCTGGGGAGAGGTGACCCCTTACCCAGGCCTGTGCCCTGACTGCTTGTGCCACCATCCTGTAGCCCAGGGCACTGCTCTGAGCTGCTGAACTACAGCGGGTGCCCTGAGCCAGGCTCCAGGTCACTGCTACCCACTTGTTACCAGGAGCACCTGCGTCCTGGGGCATCACCGGGCTAGGGTGAAGGCCTCGGCTACCCAGGAGCAGCTGCCTTGTCAGTCCTCCCTTGGGTCTTTGTCACTCCGTGCCTGCAATGACCCAGGAATGCAGGGCTGCTGCCCAGTGCCCAGTTCCAAGGCTGGAGGCCTGAGCCTTGCGGGAGATCCGGCAGATCTGGTGGCTCCCGAGGAGGGGGTGGGAGGACTTGTCAGGAGGAGCAGCTGACAGTGTCTGGGGGTCCCTGGCTGTGGCCGGGTGCTGAGGGGGGTGGTTCCAAGGCCTCTGGCTCCAGCAGGCGGCGTGGAGCCGGAGGCCCGTGCTCACGCCGTGCGTCACCCATTTCTCACAGGCAGATGTGGTGTGTATGGTGTACGACGCGTCTGAGGAGGCCACCATTGAGAAGGTGAGGCTAGGAGCTCCTGCGCCGCACGTCCTTGCCGCTGGCACCCAGTCCCGTGTTGTTCTCTGAATAAACTGCAGATGGACACAGCTGACCCAGGCCTTGGGTTCTGGGAGCATGTCGGCCCTCCCTTCCCACAGAGCATCTGGGTGGTTACCAGGATTGTGGCGGGGGCTGCCTCGGGCTGCTGATTCCAGGTTCCTTGGGGGTGTTTGGGGACTGTTAGGATCAAGTGAGGTCCACCTGCCAACTGTTTTCTCCAAGTGGTCACGTTCCTGGTGTCCAGAACTTTGTTCCTCAGCGGGCCTTGACCTCCTCCAGTCCAGGTAGGAGTTCCAGACCAGGGCCTGCCTGTGCTCACGGCTAGGTCTTTCTTCTCAGATACGAACTAAGTGGATCCCACTGGTGAATGGGGAGACCAATAAAGGTTCCAGGTAACGGGCAGGGCCCAGGTGGGTGGGAGCCACTGGTTCCCCCATCCGCGGTGACCGCTGGCCTCTCCCTGCAGAGTCCCCATCATCCTGGCAGGCAACAAGTCAGACCTGCGGCCAGGGGGCTCGATGGGGGCTGTGCTGCCCGTCATGAACCAGTTCCCTGAGATTGAGACATGTGTGCAGGTGAGCGGGCGGCTAGGGCGCGTGCCCGGGTGCTGCCGGCCTCTGGACACCCCAGGTCTCCCGAGAGACAGCCCGTGCCTGCCTCTTGTCGGGGCGCCCTTCGCATTTGGTGGTATTGGTCACGTCTCTGCATCTGTCCCCGTGACCCCCAGTGCTCTGCCAAGAACCTGAGGAACGTCTCGGAGCTGTTCTACTACGCGCAGAAAGCCGTGCTGCACCCCACAGCCCCGCTCTACGACCCAGAGGCCAAGCAGGTGGGCAGCAGGCTCTGGGGAGGCGGCCAGGCCAGCGGGAACAGTGGTGCAGGACACGCGCTGAGCCGGCTGTCTCTGCAGCTGAGGCCCGCGTGTGTCCAAGCCCTCACACGTATCTTCAGACTCTTGGACCAGGATTTGGACCAGGCGCTCAGTGATGAGGAGCTCAACACCTTCCAGGTGCGGCCCCCCTCTCTGCTGGTGCTGCCCATCCCTGGAGGGCACAGGCAAGCACTCACTGGGAAAACTGGCTAGCTGACAGCGACTTCCCTCGGGGGCAGAAATCCTGCTTTGGGCACCCGCTGGCCCCTCAGGCCTTGGAGGATGTGAAGACAGTGGTGTGCAAGAACGTGGCCGGAGGCGTGCGGGATGACCGGCTGACCCTGGACGGTGAGTCTGGACGCCCTGCCATGCCCTGGGAGTAGCAGGGGCCTGCCGGTGCTCGGCGCTACCTGCCGTCTGTCTCTTCCGGAACAGGCTTTCTGTTTTTGAACACGCTGTTCATCCAGCGGGGCCGTCACGAGACCACATGGACCATCCTACGGCGCTTTGGTTATGGGGACACACTGGTGCTGACCCCGGACTACCTTGTCCCGCCGTGAGTCGGGGCGGGGCTCCCTGGCTGTGGGGAGTAGGGATGGGACAAAGTGGAGGGCCCCTGCACCGACAGCATCCGGCTGCCTTCCTGCTACAGTGTTTGGCTGAGGCCTGGTTCGTGGGAAGCATGGTGGGCAAGGGGCTCCCCCGGGACCTGGGTACCGGACTGTCCCGCCTCCCCGCAGGCTCCACGTGCCCCCCGGCTGCAGCACCGAGCTCAACCATTTTGGGTACCAGTTCGTGCAGAGGGTGTTTGAGAAGCATGACCGGGTAAGGGTGTCGTGAGCTCTGCCCTGCACCGCTGCGATCCCGCCCGCCTCCCGGCCCATGTCACCGCAGCCCCTTTGCCCGCAGGACCGCGATGGCTGCCTCTCGCCTGCAGAGCTGGACAGCTTCTTCAGCGTGTTCCCCGCTACCCCGTGGGGCCCACAGCTGCCTCTTGAGGTCTGCACCGAGGCGGGCCGGCTGTCTTTGCATGGGTACCTCTGCCAGTGGACGTGAGTTCAGCCCTCGCCCTTGGGAACACTGCCCATGCTGGCTGCTCGGCTCTGACCCTGCGCTGCCCGCCCCTCCCGCCCTCAGCCTGGTGGCCTACATGGACGTCCGGCGTTGCCTCGAGCACCTTGGCTACTTGGGCTACCCCACGCTCTGCGAGCAGGACTCGCAGGCCCACGCCATCTCAGGTGGGTGCCCGCCCTCCCCCCCCCCCCGAGCCCAGCGCCCCCTCCTGGCACCCCCCTCTGTCACACTGCCCCTGGTTGTCCATCCGCAGTCACTCGTGAGAAGAGGCTGGACCAGGAGAAGGGGCAGACGCAAAGGAACGTTCTCTTGTGCAAGGTGGTGGGGGCCCGCGGAGTGGGCAAGTCCGCATTCCTGCAGGCCTTTCTCGGCCGCAGCCTGGGGGTGAGCATCTGCAGGTGGCGGGCGGGGGCTCTGGTATGCGTCTGGGCCAGCGAGCTTCAGTCGCCTCCCTTCTCCACGCCAGGACACCAGGGAGCCCGTGGAGGGACAAGCCGTCTATGCCATCAACACGGTGCAGGTCAACGGGCAGGAGAAGTACCTGATAGTGAGTACTGGGGTCCCTGGGACAGACCCTGGGTCCGCGCTGGGCTGGGCTGTGTCACCATGGCCCACGGGGCTGGCCCTGCACCCCTCCCTGAACCCAGGCTCTGTCTAGCTGTGCGAGGTGAGTGCGGACAGCCTGCTGGCCACGGCACCTGATGCCACCTGTGACGTGGCCTGCTTGGTGTTTGACGGCAGCGACCCCGGGTCCTTTGCACCTTGTGCCAGTGTCTACAAGGCAAGTTCCCCCTGGCAGGTCCCTCTGGGGCAGTCCCCATGCCTCAGCCGCCCGGGGAGGTCCCCTCACGCAGCCTCTCTTTCTGCAGCGCCACTACATGGACGGGCAGACCCCTTGCCTCTTTGTCTCCTCTAAGGCCGACCTGCCCGAAGGCATCTCTCCGCCCGGCCTGTCCCCTGCAGAGTTCTGCCGCAGACACCGGCTGCCCGCCCCGGCCCTGTTCTCGTGTGTGGGTCCGGCTAAGCCCAGCACTGCTGTGTTCACCCGGCTCGCTGCTATGGCCGCTTTCCCGTGTGTACCTGCACGCGGCCCCGGGGTGGGAGGCTGGGCGCCGTCCCGGGAAACCAGTGGTCCCTGTGGCCCGGAAGGCAGGGCCGCTGTAGCGTTGAGGCTAGAGTCACTTGGGTGCAGGGTGGGCCCTGTGCCCACGCGGACAGAGAGCAGCCCCAGGAGGCGGGGCGGGGGCTCTGACAGTGGGCATCTGGGCAGCACCCCTGGGGCGCCTCCAGCCAGCCTCTTTCCTACAGACACCTGGTCGACGGGGAGCTGCACACCACCTCCTTCTGGCTGCGGGTGACACTGGGGGCCATTGGGGCTGCTGTCACTGCTGTCCTCAGCTTCTCACTCTACAGGGCCCTGGTGAAGAGCCGGTGAGGCCACCAGGGTACTGGTGTGGGGGCCACCTGCTCGCGGGGTCTTCCTTCTGTCTCAGCTGGGCTTCTGGGACACTGTCCACTGGCCTTCCTGAGCCCCAGGGACAGGCCCCCCCAGTCCTGGCAGCCTGTGTTCCTACCCAGCTGCAGATACCAGGCACCACCCGGTTGGGGTATCACATGTTGGAGGGACTGGGCGTCCTGGGTGAGGAAGCAGGAACCCCAGACCCACGTGTTCTCCGGGTGGCATGAAGGGGGTCAGAAGACTGAACTCTGGGCCAAAGGTGGGGGCGGGGGAAGGACATGGTTGAGCATCTCAGGGCCTCTCACACTCCTCCCGGAAGACATGAAGTGGGGTCCCCTGATTAAACTTCACTTATATCTTTTGCACCTGGGATCCTGATTTCTGAAGGCGACTTTTCTCGAATCTACTACAACACGTCCTTTGTCTCAACGTGGGCTGGAAACCTCACTCCTGAGCCACACACCCTTCTCCAGGCCTGGGTCCCCATTCTGAGGTCTCCCTCAGGGCCCAGCTGTGGTCTGGGAGCCTCTGCATCCATCCAGGCCCGAGCTGGCCTGCGGGGTTAGGAGAAGCGAGACCTTCCTGACGGCTGCTCCCACCCGTTGTGAGCTCAGCAGTCTGGCTGGGGGTGCCGAGGGGTCTAGGACTCTGGGATGGGACTGGGGTGTGCCCAGGTACCCTGCTTCTGGTGTGCAGGGTTGGACTGGTCTGGGAAATTGCCATTTTTCTTCACACCCTGGCCAGATGCCTTAGCCCCCCTCCTTGCGTAGGGGACAGCCAGAGAGCCCCACCCTGTAGGGTGGGGAGTGAGAACCTTCGTTGGGCTGAGGAGAGGGCCCAGTGTGGGGCTGGATCATCTACTTGGTTTGTGTTCTGGGAGAGCCTGCAGTGTGGCTGGTCACGCCCTCCTTCCTGGCATCGGGCCCTCTCTGCAAGGCAGCCTCCCCCAGGCCCCAAGGTGCTGCTGTGGGAGGTGATGCTCCCCAGAGATGCTGCGGCCTGATACAGGTCTGGCTTGACCCTGAAGTTCTTCCACCGGCCTCCCAGCCCCACTGGCCTTTGTCCTATGGGCGTGGTTCTCACCTGCCTTCGGGTGGGGCTGGCTGCCAGGAGTGTGGTCTGTGGCATCAGGATTGTGAGTGGCCCGTGAGGGGTAGCTCTGACGGCACGTCCCCGTGGTCTCTGTCGCATCCTTCTATGTAGAGCTCTCCTTGCCCTCCCCAGAAAGTAGGGACACTTTCCTAGCCCAGCTGCAGCCCCGCACTGACGTCCGTGGGTCTGCCTGGGCTACCTGTGAATTTGCGGAGCCGGAGGTCCCCCTGTCCACCACTGAGCCACAGGAGTGGTCAGGGGTCTCTGGTCCCAGGTGGGTGCGGTGGGTTGGTGTCGGTGGACTGAGTGGAGACAGCTGCACCAAGCCTCCCCCAACTGCCCCCACTAGACGCCCTTTTGCAGGTGGTGGGGCCCGCGGTGGGGCTGCGGTGCGTGCCTGGCAGGGTTCCCTGGCCTGAGGAAGGCGTCCCGGGCAACCAGGAAGGGGCTTCAGCACTGAAGGCCCAAGCAGAGGGGCGCGCGAGGGAGGCATCTGGGTGCTGCCCTGTGACTCAGTTTCCCGGCCGCTCTGCCCGCTTCATGAGCAGCCCCGGCACAGAACGGGAAGGCGGTGAGCGGGGCGGCAAGACCCGAGCTCCGGTCGGGGCTGCTCCTTCTCGAGGCGCGGCCGCAAGCAGGGCGCGCGCGTGTCCCGGCCGCGCGTGGCGGGGCCGGCGGCGGCAGCGCGCGCGCGGGGGCGGGCGGCTCTGGCTCCGTGACGCGGCGCGGCGCGGAGCGGAGCGGGCGGGCCGGGGCGGAGCGGAGTCGTCCGCAGAGCAGCCCCTTCCGGCCGCGGCCGCCGACCCCGGCCCCCGGCCCCGCCTGGCTCTATGGACAGGAGCTCGCTGCTGCAGCTTATCCAGGAGCAGGTGCGTGGGGTGGGTGGGGGGCGCCGGCACCGCCCCCGCCGCAGCCCTCCCGCCGCTGGGCTGGGCCGAGGCGACAGAGCTCCCAGAGAGCCGCGGTCCAGTCCCTGCTCCGCGCCTACTCTCTGGCCCCCTCTCCTGCGACCTTGGCCCCCTGCCTGACACCCCAGAAGAGGGTGAGCCAGATCAGGGGTTCTGGGGAGGTATAGGAGGGAGGGAGATCGTCCTCAGACCTCGGCCCTACCTTTCTAGGAGGATGGGCAGGGCAGAAATGAGGTGGGGAGGTCCCTGATTGCCGGAGGAGCTGGAGGCCTGGGACCCAGGCATTGGTCCCTTGGTGGCTCCTGGGACTGTGTCGGTGTAGAGGTCTGGCCCCGGGGTGCTTGGAGCCTGCCTCTCACAGCTGGCCTGGCCCAGCCCTGTGGCCTGGGAGGCCTGACCTACCCTCAAGCCTTGGCCGATGGCCCCCCCACCCCAGCAGCTGGACCCTGAGCACACAGGTTTCATCGGTGCGGACACCTTCACCGGCCTGGTGCACAGCCATGAGCTGCCCCTGGACCCGGCCAAGCTGGACATGCTGGTGGCCTTGGCCCAGAGCAACGAACGGGGCCAAGTCTGCTACCAGGAGCTGGTGGACCTGGTCAGTGCCATAACGGGTGGATAGCAGGGGCAGGGGCCTAGGCCTTGGCAGGCACAGTGCCTGGTCCGAGTGGGGTGGGCAGGCAGCCCACCAGGGAGGGGTGTGGACTTGGGGCAGGGACTCCGATTGGACCAGGAGCTGGGCGGGCCAAGGGGCAGGGTGGCTCTGGGGTGGCAGGGAGTATGGTGGCCCACGCTTAGGGCCACCCCCCTCCAGATCAGCAGTAAGCGCTCAAGCAGCTTTAAGCGGGCGATCGCCAACGGACAGAGGGCACTGCCGCGGGACGGGCTGCTGGAGGAGCCAGGCCTGGGTGTCTACAAGCGGTTTGTGCGCTACGTGGCCTATGAGATCCTGCCCCGAGAGGTGGACCGCCACTGGTACTTCTACCGGCACCGCAGCTGCCCACCCCCCGTGTTCATGGCCTCAGTCACTCTTGCCCAGGTGTGCCCACCTGCCTGCCGCCCAGCTGCCGCCCACAGGCCTGGCCCCGCCTGGCCCTAACCCTCCCTCCCTAGATCATCGTGTTCCTGTGCTACGGGGCCCGCCTCAACAAGTGGGTGCTGCAGACCTACCACCCCGAGTACATGAAGAGCCCCCTCGTGTACCACCCTGGCCACCGCGCTCGAGCCTGGCGCTTCCTCACTTACATGTTCATGCACGTTGGGTGAGTGGGGGCCCACCTCTGGCATCCCTCCCGTGGGTTGGCAGCCTGACCGCTGACCTCCCGTCTGTTTGCACCCACACGGCCAGCCTGGAGCAACTAGGGTTCAACGCGCTCCTGCAGCTCATGATCGGGGTGCCCCTGGAGATGGTGCACGGTCTGCTCCGCATCAGCCTGCTCTACCTGGCCGGCGTGCTGGCAGGTGAGGCAGGCACGGGCCCCCCGGCTGTCTTCCTGGTGAGCCTCGCCCTCATGGCTCTCCCTTTGCTCACACAGGCTCCCTGACTGTCTCCATTACCGACATGCGGGCCCCTGTGGTGGGGGGCTCTGGTGGGGTCTACGCCCTGTGCTCGGCACACCTGGCCAACGTCGTCATGGTAACGGGGCAGACTGCGGGGCGGGTGTGGGGAGGGGCCCGCAAGGCCTGCCTCACAGCCTCTGTCTCACGCCCCATCAGAACTGGGCTGGGATGAGGTGTCCCTACAAGCTGCTGAGGATGGTGCTGGCCTTGGTGTGCAGTAAGTAGGGGTCAGGGGGCTGGGGGGCCTCAACCTACAGCCAGGGCACCCCCCACCTGCCGCCTTTCTCTGCAGTGAGTTCCGAGGTGGGCCGGGCCGTGTGGCTCCGCTTTTCCCCACCACTGCCTGCCTCAGGCCCCCAGCCCAGCTTCATGGCACACCTGGCAGGTGCGGTGGTAGGGGTCAGCATGGGTCTGACCATCCTGCGCAGCTATGAGGAACGCCTGCGGGACCAGTGCGGCTGGTGGGTGGTGCTGCTGGCCTATGGCACGTTCCTGCTCTTTGCCATCTTCTGGAACGTCTTCGCCTACGACCTGCTGGGCGCCCACATCCCTCCACCACCCTGATGGGCTCCCCAGGGCTGCACAGGCCAGGGCACAGGCGTATGTGGGCTGGCCATCAGGCGAGCCTGCATGTCTCCCTCTGTGAATGTACATCTCGAGACTGCTTCTCCTCTGTGGGGGCAGGTGTCCCCAGTAGCCCACTAAGTTCAGGCCAAGCCTTACACCAGCCCTGGCCACCCCCTCCCAGGCCTGGGGAGGTAGGACTGCCTAGCCAGGCAGTGGAGGTCCCCAGGTGTGGCCCCAGTGGAGACCCTGCCCCGGCCTCTCCCCCATGATTTGCAGTCTGAGCCTTTTTGGAGAATGAATAAATATTTTACACAGCAGCAGGCGGCTGTACCAGGGCTCTGGGGGCTAGCCTGGCCTCCCTCCCACTCACTGAGCAGTGTAAGGGCCCTTCCCTCCATGTGACAACCCGAGCTTTCCCCTTGCTTGTGTGCACTGGTGTGAGGGAAGGGTGTGTGTGTGTGAGAGAGAGAGAGAGACAGATGGGTGTGGGAAGGAGCTGTGGTCCTCATGGTCAGGTGTGAGTTCTAGCATTTGTTAAGGTCTTGCAGCAGCTAGCCTCCTGCTTGGACAGCCCGCCCTCCAGGGAAACTTGTGGCCTGAGGTTGCGGGCAGGTGAGCAGACCCTGGGTCACAGCCATGTTCAGGCAGCCTGCGCTCTGCACATCTCAGCTGGCGTGGTGTCCTCAGGCATGGCCAGCCTGGGGCTCAGGTCCGGCAGCAGGTTGGGGCACAGCTTCTGCCCCACAGTCCATGTCAGTACTGCCGCCTTGACATGGTGAGGGGGTCCACGGCCCTGAGGGACTGCCTAGGGAAGGCCTAGGGACCCAGAGACACTGTCCACTCGATCCTCCTGTACAGCTCTGCACACTGCACCCCTGCCTGCCCACGGCCCCTCACCTCTGCTGAGGGCTGCAGCGGGGAGCGCTGGAGGGTGAATTGCGGCCACTGTGCGGCGGGACACGAAGGCGCCGCTTCCACAGCCCCTGCAGCCGGACTCATGCCCCACCAGGGCTGGACCAGCTCGACGCAGGGCAGCCCTTCCCAGGGACCCGCAGTGTCATGGACACGGCCATGGGCCCATTTCTCAGGCAAGGACAAGAACCGGCTGGCTGGGCCGCGATCCTGCGGGACACCCAGCTCTCCCGGCCGATCCGGGCCCCGGGTGGGTTGGGGGGTCACGGGCGGTGGACTTCGCCAAGCGTTCCCGCCCCACCAGGAAGCTCCGCCCGCGCCGCCAAGCCCCGCCCGCTCGTGGGAAGCCCTCACCGCCGGCTTCCAGGCCCGCGGCCGCTCCGGCTCGTTTCGTGTCACGTGCTTCCCCGCTCGGCCCTCGGTGGCCGCGGGTACTCCTCTCGGTGCCTGGGGAAGGGCGATGACGGCGACTCGGGCAACGGGGCTCGTCCGCCCTACCGACCGCCCCTCCCTCCCTCCGCCCTACCACGGTCGGGGATTTCCAGCCGCGCCTTGCGGTCCGCGCGCGCCCACGGCACCTCCCCGTAAGGGACCAGGATCGCGTTCCTCCGGCTCCAGGCCGGACAGCCGCCATGTTCGCGGGCGGGCGGGACCTGTGCGGGGAGGGGCCTGTGCGGGGCGGGGCCTGTGCGGGGCGGGGCCGGGAGCCACCGGCCACTTTCTGGGCGCGGCTCCGGACTTGGAAGCCGCGGGTCGCTTTGCTTCGAGCGCATGCTCCCAGCCGGCTCCACCCCCTTTCCCCTCTGCCCGTGGAACGCACGCGCGTCCCCGCCCGCCGCGCTGGCCCCGCCCCACGCAGCCGGAACTTCCGGTGGCGGATCGCTGGACCGGGCCCGAGCGGATCGGGGGCTCGGGCTGCGGGCTCGGGCTGCGGGCGCAGGGCGGGCCAGACGCGGAGCCTGGGAGCGAAGCCCAGGCTGTGCCGCGCGGCGCCATGAAGGGCAAGGAGGAGAAAGAGGGTGGCGCGCGGCTGGGCGCCGGCGGCGGAAGCCCCGAAAAGAGCCCGAGCGCGCAGGAGCTCAAGGAGCAGGGCAACCGGCTCTTCGTGGGCCGCAAGTACCCGGAGGCGGCGGCCTGCTACGGCCGCGCCATCGTGAGTGCGCCCGCACCGGGGGAGGGGACCGGCGTCCGGGCCAGGGGAGGGGGCGGGGCCCGGGGTTCGGCCCCGCGTCCTCCCCGGAGCCCCTGCCCGGCCATTCCCGCCGGACCTTCGGAGGCTCTTGGTTCGTACGCGGGGGCGTTGGGGCCCTGAGAGCTCAGTGATGGTCTTGTTTCCGTCGGGTCAGGGCTGCGGCTCTCGAGCCACTGCTGGTTGCCGAAGAAGTACGGCGGGTGGGAGCTTCAGGGTGCTTGAGGCCCCCAGACCGAGGACCAGGGATCCTTGTTCCTTGAGAACCCCAGGCCCAAAGCTGGGGCTCTCCCCAGGTCTGGGAAACAGGTTTCCAAGATCTACTGGGAGTCAAGAGGGTGGGCTCATGCGGGCCTCAGGACCGGGAGTTCTCCTTCCAGCAGCCCGCAGTACACAGGGGCTTCGAAGCTGAGAAGTTTCTGGTGTCGCGGTTCTAGCCGCGGGCTCTAAACTGGGCCTGGGACAGGGCCTAGGACGAAGGGGCGCAGAGCTCACTCCCTCATGCTGGCTGGCCTGGCCTTGGTCCCCAGACCCGGAATCCTCTGGTGGCAGTGTACTACACCAACCGGGCCTTGTGCTACCTGAAGATGCAGCAGCATGAGCAGGCCCTGGCTGACTGCCGGCGGGCCTTGGAACTGGACGGGCAGTCTGTGAAGGCACACTTCTTCCTGGGGCAATGCCAGCTAGAGATGGAGAGCTATGACGAGGCCATTGCCAATCTGCAGCGAGGTGGGCCTACAGCTTTCAGGGTTAAGGGGCGCCTGGAACCAGGCGGATGGACTGGCCAGGTGACCTGGAGCCCCTGTTCTTCTAGCCTACAACCTGGCCAAGGAGCAGCGGCTCAACTTCGGGGATGACATCCCTAGTGCCCTGCGCATCGCCAAGAAGAAGCGCTGGAACAGCATCGAGGAGCGGCGCATCCACCAGGAGAATGAGCTGCACTCCTACCTCACCCGGCTCATTGTGGCCGAGCGGGAGAGGTGGGCGGCGCTAGTGGCAGGCTCCAGGGCCCCACCCACCCCCAAGTCAGCACTCCAGGGTTAACGCTGAGTCAAGAACACAGGTGTTTATTGAAGGCCAACACTGGCAAGCAGGAGATGGAGGGAAGCGAGACCTGAATGAGCCCGAGGTTGGGGTGGAGTGAGAGCTCTTCTGGCCAAACCCATTTCTGACTAGCCCCTGGTTGACCCCCAGGGAGCTAGAAGAATGCCAGCGGAACCATGAGGGTGATGAGGACGATGGCCACATCCGGGCCCAGCAGGCCTGCATCGAGGCCAAGCACGTGAGGGTGCCCCAGCCCACGTGTGGATGTGTGCGTGTTTGTGTGCCTGTGACGGGAGGGTGCCCGTGCCTGTGCCCGGGGAAGGGGAATGGGGCATGTGGCCCACGCGTAGCTGCTTGGTTTTTCGCAGGACAAGTACTTAGCAGACATGGATGAGCTTTTCTCCCAGGTGGATGAGAAGAGAAAGGTAAGCTGTCTGTCCTCTGGGTAGCAGGAATTGGAGCACTGTTCCCATCCCGGTGCCTAATGTCACCCCACGTGCTGCAGAAGCGAGATATCCCGGACTACCTGTGTGGCAAGATCAGCTTTGAGCTCATGCGCGAGCCGTGCATCACACCCAGCGGCATCACCTACGACCGCAAGGACATCGAGGAGCATCTGCAGGTGAGGGCCCGTGAGTGCTGGGAGCAGGACCCGTAACCACTGAGCACTTTCTGACCCTGTTGTCACTGCACACTGCAGCGCGTGGGCCACTTTGACCCTGTCACCCGGAGCCCCCTGACCCAGGAACAGCTCATCCCCAACCTGGCCATGAAAGAGGTCATTGATGCGTTCATCTCCGAGAACGGCTGGGTGGAGGACTACTGAGGCCGGGCAAGGGCCAGGGCTGCCCGCCTTGCCTAGTACCCTGGCTCAGGAGGGCCTTGGGGCAGTAGCTCCCAGTCCCTGTACATAGTTTGTGTCCCTAGATCTCTCCCTGGTGTCCCCAACCCCGTCCTCATCAGTTCTGCTGCTGGACCACGAGCCCCACTTCCACCCACATCTGGGCCAGAAACAGCAGGCGAGGGTGGGCTGCTGCCACCGCTGTCCTGTAATAAAATCTGTGAGCACTATAGGGGTGTGTGCTGGTGTGTGCTGGGCTCACCAGCCGCCCAAGCTGGCTAGTTGAGGAAAGTAGAGATGAACACACTGGTATCCAAGTTGAGTGTAGCATGCCACCATCGGTCAGGGAAATACAGCACCTGGTGGAGGGTAGGGAGGGGTACAGGGATTAGTTGGTGTGGTGCCGGGTCCAGCCTGGCCCCTTTGTGCCGCCTACTGACCTCACCAGCCTGGACGGTGCACTCCAGGGGCTTTGCCGATGGTACCAGAGTTGGGTATATATCCTGAAGCCAGGCCAGCGTGGTTTTGTTGGGATGGAACTCTGGTGTCTTCTCCGGGGGGTATAGGAACCAGCGCTGAGGGCGGGAGCAGCAAGGTCACTCTGTTGCAGTTAGTAAGCTCCAAGCCCCAGCCCCCATCGTGTGCTAACCTTGCGGCCGTAGATGACCTCTGAGAACCCTGGCCCATGCCAGTGGAAGGGCACCCCAGAACCAGCTCCTGTGGGGTCATACGTGAGCAACTGCTGACGCTACCCAGTTTAGAGTTTCCTCTTCCAAAACCCCTTTGTAGGGTACCCACCTGCGATTCCAAAGCTGTAAGCGGTAGTGGTACCCAGCAGACTAAATGGTGGTGGGGAGTAGTGCTGAAAGAGCGATGCCCATTCGCTAAAATTGTTATCCCCAAAGAAATACAGGGTGTCTGCCAAGAAAGAAGAGAGAAGGTGCAGGGATCTTGGCAGCTGGGTACTCCCAGATGCCCCTGTCCCACCCCAGGGCCAACCAGATCAGACTCACCGTTGCCCAGGGAGGTAGGGTCCTGGGGATGCAGCAGGTGATCCACATACTCCTGGAAGGGCAGGTCCACTGCGGGAAAGGGGTTGATGAGGACTGGCCAAGGCCGCGTGCAAGATGCTGGCATGCGGGCTGGGCCGCAGGGTGAGGCAGCTCACCTTTCCGGTAGGAGTAGGTATTGGCAGTGCTCAGGCGAACCATGCTGTCCCCAAATGAGGCCAGGAGCCTTTCTCGGGAGCACAGAGCCCGGAACCTCTGGGGGTGGGTGGGGAAAAGACTCAAGGGCCAGGCCCAGCACGGGTGCCAAGTGGCCAGGAGGGGCGCCCGCACTCACCGAGTTGTCTGTGAGGCCCTGCAGGATGACGGGTCTGGAGAAGGCGTAGCTGGAAGGGCAGAGGCACGGCCAGGTCTCACTCTCGCCCACCCGCCCCAGCCCACCCGCGTTAGCTCAAAAGGGGGTTGCTCTAGGGAGCCGGGGCGGGGAGTCCGCAAGCAGCCCGAGGGCGCGCGCACTGCGGTGTAGGAGGAGTGACCAGTGCGAGGGGGCGCACATACTGCTGCACGAATTCGGAGTAGCTGAGGTCGGCCCGACGTTCCACCGCGCAGCTCTGCTCCTCCGTCAGGGCCGCCGGCGCCCCGGGCCCGCGCCACTGCCTGCGGACACAGCGGGTCAGTGGTCCGCCCCAGCGCGCGCCGCGCCGTGCCCCGCCCGCCGGTACCGCTCACCACCCTCCGTCGCCCGCTTCCGCGAGGCCGCGTCGGGCGAGAGCCGCCAGCGTCCAGACCACTAGCAGCAAGAGCGGTCGCGCCCCCGGCGCCATGAGCCCGCCGCCGCGAGGCATGTCGGGAGCTCCGTCGTCGTGGCAACAGAGCCCGCCCCGGAAGCAGTTCCTCGGGCCCTCCCCAAGGGAGGGCACTTTCGGAAGGATGCGCGAAGGCCGCGGGAGAGGGGACGGCGGCTGCGACCGGTACCCGTGGCGACGTGCCCCCCGCCCCCCGAGTCGCCCGGCGCGGGGCCTGGGCGCGGCGGCGCGACGGCGGCGCACAGGCAGCCTCAGACTATGGCTGCTGCCTCCTTTATTTGCGGCCCCCGCCCCGGCCAAGCCCGCGCAAGCAGGTCAGGAGTACTCGCACAGGTGGCCGCAGCCCGCGGGGCAGTGCGAGCTGCCCTCCAGCCACTTCATGATGTGCTGCAGGTGGCCGCCGTGGCTGCAGCCCTGGCACCACACGAACAGCCCCTTGACCACGTGGTGGCAGACGGCGCACATGCTGGCGCAGCGGTGGCAGCGGTCACACACCCAGCCGCGGCTGCTCATGGGCCGCTTGCAGTGGCTGCAGTTGACGTGCAGCGTGGTGGACGCCTGGTTGAGGCAGCTGATGGCGCGGCTGGTGCTCAGCTTGACCACCTGGTTGGACACGTTCCAGAGGCAGAAGCGCTGCAGCAGGTCGATGTAGGACGTGTACCAGTGCTCCTGGGGGGGCGGGGCGGGAGGCCAAGGCCTGGAGGCGGGCACACTGGGGGCTCCCCCCAACCGGGGCGGGGGCGGGGAAGGCAGGCCTGCGGGGGCAGTCCTGGGGGTGGTGCGGAACCCCCCCCCCGCCCGCCCAGTCACCCACCTGCGTCTGCTCGTCGATGTCCTTGCGCACACGCTCGCCCAGCACGATGAGCACGGACACAGCCATCTGCACGTCCCCCTGCTCTGCGTAGAAGCGCAGCATGTCACACACCAGGGCACTGAAGAAGTCAGGGGGCAGGCGGGTGTCGTAGAGAGCATGTGACACGGAGATGAGTGAGAAGGAGGAGTCCACGGGCGCCAGGGAAGCTGCATCGGCCTCACTGCCGCTCACGTGCGGGGAGTCCGCCTTGTCCTGTAGGTGCTCGGGGCCCGGGGGCGTGTCCACAATCTCATGGCGCAGGGGGAAGGCTTCCTGAGGCAGCACATATTCTGGTTCCTCCGCTGTGAAGCAGGGATGGGGAGGGCAAGGTCTGAGCCTCTGGCCCCACCAGCCAGCGCCACTCCCCGAGCCCCGACTCACGGTGTGCATGTTCCGGGTCCAGCAGGTACAGCTCGTCCTCCTCGCCCTCCACGTCACCCAGCAGGTAGTCTGCAGGCACATCGCTGCCCTCTGTCTCTTCGTTATCTGCCCACGATGGAGGCGGGATGCGTTGCACGGGAGCGGATTCTCGGACGCCCTAGCTCCACTCCCCTCAGTGCCCTGTCCGTCCCCCAGCCTACCCTCATTGGTGATGAGTGTGGTTGAGGAGTCAAGCAGCACTGTGTCGCTCCGTGTGTCTCCCTTGCTACGGTCCAGCCTGGTCTCACTGCCCAACCCTGGGGCCATATCCTTCAGGTTGAAACTGGGGGCAGGGAAGGCCAGTGGGTCGACGGGCTCCAACAGTCCCCACCCCGAGGAGAGCCACCCCCAAACATGTACCTGTTCATAAGTGGCAAGCCGCAAGAGCTGCCCTTGCCCACACTGTGGTTGAGGCTGGCGGCAGACGCCAGGCCAGGGCTAGAGTAGATGATCCGCAGCATGGTCCAGGTCTGCGCTACCTAGGGGCAGGTGCCGGGCACTCACAAGGGGTCTCGGTTCCCGGCACCCCATGCAGACTGCCCCCCTGACTCCTGGACAGAGCCAGACTCAGACTCAGTGTTCAGCCGCCCCAGGCACCCAATGTCCTGGTCCACCCCAGCTGGAGAAACAGACGCCTATGCCAAAGATGCAAATCTGGTCTCTGTCCTATGAGGGCACAGGAAGGAGCAGAAATTGGAGGCAGCGAACAAGGAGTGAGCCCGTGGGCTCAGGAAGACAGTGAGAAGCAATGTGGTCCCCTGTGGAGTCAGACACCTTGGGAAATCCAAAAGCAAAATGAGCCATGAGAGGGGGCTTGGACACCACAACGTGCCAGGCCTGCACCCCAGTGGTGGCACTGGCATCTGGCCCACTTCAGGGCACAGGGTACCCTCAGTTACTAGGGTGGTGGCTGGTGGTGGCCACCACCAGAGCTGAGCGCTGAAACCTGAGTAGGGTCCGAGTATACCAGTTGGGGGCACCCCCAAGGCCATGGTCCCTGGACTGCCCCACCTACCTGGTTTCGGCCAAGCTCCCGAGCCACTTTGGCATTGTGGTCACAGAGCTCGGCAAGAGGCCGACCGGCCAGGGCATAACGCTCAGCGGTGTCCACGAACCAGCTCATGCTGCCGCTGCCGGGCTCCATCTCAAAGACACTGAGGGCACTAGACGCAAGGCCCACAAAAGGCTCGGCAGGGTCTAGCTTGCGCTTGAAGAAGATGGGGTGGCGCCGATCACCAGCACAGGGCTTGCGGCCAGACTCGGCGGACACCAGGCTCTCCTTAGCAGCAAAGGCCAGGTCCCCAAAGAGGCCATAGCAGAGGCCCTCGGGGTTGGCACGCTCGACAGGCTGGCTGGCATCACGGAACAGGTGCTGGCACAGTGTGCTGTCCTTAGAGCCGGAGAGCAGGAAGGAGGGGTCGTGTGGGTGGCGCCAGGCAATGCCCGTTGTGACATCGCGGTGCTCCTCAAACATAGCGGCTGGGACAAAAGGCCGGCGCACGTCCCACACATAGATGTTATGGTCCACCATCATGGAGCAGGTAGCCAGGTGGTGACGGCACTCAGGCCGCCACTTGACTCGGGCCACCGAGGCGATGGTTTGCACGCAGTGCACCTCCTTGGCGCGGTGCGTCGTCATGTCCCAGACCTTCACCATCTTGTCTCGCCCACCCGTGGCCAGCCAGCCCCTATAACAGATCCACGAAGCCCTCAGTGTCCTCCCCAGGGCTGGAAGGGCTCCCCACTCTGCCTCGCAGGTCTGGAGGCAGCCCTCCATAAGCCCACTCGTCCCACCCTGCTGCCTGTGCCCGCACACCACCCCGCCCCACACCTGTCCTCAGGGTGCCAGTCGCAGCAGAAGACAGGCCCGTTGTGGGCGGTGAACATCCTCTCGCAGCGGTCGGGCCGCCGGATGTCCCAGAGCTGCACGTTGCCATTCTCGAAGGTGGAGGCGAAGGTGAAGTAGTCCCGGATGCTGAACTGGACGTCCCGCACACTCTCTGACTGGCCTGTGAGCAGAACATCATTGGAGGGAGAAGGTGAGGCTCTAGGACAGAGAGCAGCCAAGGCTGGAGCCCTCAGAGAGGCCGTGGACTGCGGCCACGTGCCTGTCTGCAGCCAAAGCGGGGAGGCCTAGAAGAAGGAGTAGACAGCCCTAAGCCTGCCTGGGGCGGATGGTGGCAAGAGAGGCTTCACACAGAAGAATCGGTAGAGCAGGCCAGGGAGTGGGATGCCAGGCGCCACGTAGTTTTTGAACCAAACCCGCGCACCCCGGTTCTCCCCTGGATTGTGCTGATGCCGTCCCTGCACAGAGCTGTGGCGCAGCTCCAGGACTGGCTGTCAGAGCACTGAGCTAACGGGAGCCTTGCCATGCTGTCAGTATGCGCTCCCCCGAGAGAGGTCCAAGGCGGCCTGCATGAGGGTCCCCCAGTGTCTGCCGCATCCCTTCACCTTGAGCTGGAGCTGCTGGGTCCGCCCTAGGGGACTGGGACCTTAAAGGTCTGTGTCCACCCCCACGGACCGCCACCCCAAGAGCCTTCAAGGATGCTCGCGTTTCCACACCGCAGGTAGCTCAGGGTCTTAGGAGGCCCCCAATGCTCTGAGGCGACTGAGGATTCTGCCCCATGCTTCGTGTGGTTTCTTCAGGGTGGACATGACCTCGATGGCACAAGGCCAGCTGTCAAGAAGCTGGGTCTGCTGGGAAAAGAACTGGATGGGAGGGCGGGCAGCATACTCCACCCTCTCTCTGTCCTGGAGGGGAGGCCCCGGTGGGCTTCCTGCCATGAAGTGGCCTGGAGCTCGGAGGCAGCAAGATAGACCCTCTGCTCGGCGGCCCAGCTTGGCTGCAGTCCACTCAGGCCAGCCCTCTCCCTGGTCCCATACCCGGCCCCTCCTGGGCTGACCCACACCCACTCTTCTAGTGCTCTCTGGGAGCAGGTGTGAAGACCTCTGATGCCCACCATGCACTTCTCCACCTGCCTGACCCGCCTCCGGGGCCTCACCCGAGAAGGTGCTGACGGAGTCCTTCCTGCGGAGGTCGAAGCACTTCATGAAGCCGTCCTGGGAGCCACTGAGCAGCACGTGGGCCTCGGTGGGGTGGAAGCAGACTTTGTTCACCGTGCGCTTGTGCTCTGTGAACAGCTGGTCCTGCTTGTTGCGGGATGGCCGTCCCAGGTTCCAGGTGACCACCACGCCGTTGGTGGCCGCCGTGGCCAGCAGGTTCTCATCCATCTGGTGCCAGACCACGTCCGCGCAGCTCAGGTTGAGCGAGGGCTTGCGGCCCACACGGAGGTTCAGCTTCTCCACAAACTGCTCGTCCTCAATGGCGTAGATCTTGAAGATGCTGCGGCCGGCCACGACCACCTGGGCTGCGTCCCGGCACACGCTGATGGCATTGGCCGGCGCGTCCAGGTGGCAGTGCATGGTACGGCCAGTCAGCGCGCTGCCACCCAGGGCCGTGGTCACTCGGGACATCTTCTCCATGTCTGTGCCGGCTGGGGGGACAGGAGGTCGGTGACGAGAGCTGGGCTTATCAGCCCGGTGGGGCCTGTCAGTTCCGACCCTTCACCCTGGTTGGGTCCCCCCGGATGCCTTTGTCCTGGACGGGTCAGTCTTGGCGAGCCCGTCCAGAACAGCGGGCTGCCCCTCAATGAGGAGACATCGCTGTCCCGCAGCTCGGCCGGCCGGTCTGCCTTCCGGGGAGCCCCTACCTGATCCGTCCCAGCCCGGGCCAGCGCTCCATGCCCCCAAAAGCGGATCGGGGCGATCCCTGGTCTTTCGGTCCGTCAGTCCCCGCAAGGAAGCGAGGAAGTTCCCGTGGTCCACACGGTGCGTCCGGGAGCCTCCGGGGAGGGACAGAGAGGCGCGGGGGACGCACACGGACGCCAAGGACTGAGCCGTTCAGGGAGCCTGAGGGCACTGGCCGGAGGCCGGCGGCGCGCGCGGGGGAGCGGAGGCAGCGGGACGGCGGCCAGGGGGCTTGGAGAAGCCTCTCCCTCCGCGACCACCACAACCCTCTCCTAAACTTGCCGGGCCGGGCCTGGCCGGAACCGCCGTGCCGGAAGCAGCCCTTTGCTTTTCTGTCCCCCGGCGCCCGGCTCGCCGGAAGTGGCCCCGTCTTGCCCGCCTCTCACCGGAAGCGGGCCCCCGCGCCGCAAACGTTCCGGGTCAGGGAGCCGAGCTAGTGGAGGCGGAGGCATCGAACTAAACGGAGGTAGAGTCGCTGCCCGGGGCTCCCCCGGTCCCGCCTCAGCGGCCGGTCTCTTTGCCACAGAGTTTGCATGCTAGTGCCCGACTGCGCCGACAAGCCCAGCCCCCCTACCGAGCCCCGCATCCCTCCAGCCGTCTCCCCGGGACGCCGGCCGCGGCCGCCGCTCCGGGGCCCGCACCGCCCCCGGAGCGCTCCGAGACGCGGCCGCCGCTGCGCGCTGTGCGCTCAGCGCTGCAGGCCGCGGCCTCCCTGGGCCCTCGCATCCAGCAGGGGGTCTCCGAGGCGCTCGGCCGCCGGGTCCTGCTCGTCCGTCCTACGCACGCGGCTGGCCCCTTGCTCAGGCGGGGCGCGCGGCTGCCCGGGTCTCCGCAGACTCCAGGGCCCGGCAGGACCCGCTGCTCCGCAGCCGGCGCCACCCCGAGAGCGTTTCGGAGCCTCCCTGCCTGGCGTGGAGTCTGTCTGCCCTGCTGCGCTGCGGGCTCCGCGGTGTACCCGCCCTCTCCGGAGTGAGCTCAGGTCCCCGACGCACGAAGCAGGGCGCATTTTTGTCCTTCTGGCGGCCTGGGCTAGGTTTATGGACGTGTTTGAGCGAGAGCGCGCGGGCGTGAGTGGGGCGAGGGGCGTCCATCTCGGGACCCGGAGGCCACGACCCGAGCCAAAGTCAGAAGCTTCACCAAGGGGGTATAGCTCAGTGGTAGAGCATTTGACTGCAGAAGCTTCACCGACTGAGCCAGCCGGGCGTTTGGAGGTTAATATTATGTGCGATGACTGCAGCATCATTCACTTCCCCCAGAAGCCCTGAAAGGTTAGGGACCTCTTCTGGGCACTGCTGTGTTTCCTGTCTGTGGCCCCGGGCCTGTGCGTGTTGAAAGACCCAGTAAGTCTGACAAGCCGAGAGGTGCACAAGAGTCCCGAGCCTTGGGGCGCCCCGCGTGGACACACCCTCCCTCGCCGTGGTCTGATGACCTCCAAACTCAGACACGTGTTTTTACAACTTTTTTAATATATATTTTTATAAACAGGTCACGTGATAAAATAGCACAAGAAACACTTACCAAATATAAGGTTATATCTTCCGCATATACAGGAGAATGAGGTCGTTATGTACAATAAGAAAATGATTTTCGGGGTTGGTTGGTTTTGTTTGTTTTCCTCTCTCCCCTTAATTTTTCCTCCTACAGTCGTTGCAGTTGCAATAATACTTTGGACAAACGGACAGCTGCCTCCTCCCCACTAGGGAGTTGTGCGGAGGAGGGGCTGAAGAAACTGGCTCCTGACCACCTCGGCCCCGGAGCCTCCCGAGGGCACTCCAGGACTGGGAAATCTTTGGGCTGTTGAACTCTTCCTCTGCTTCAACAGCATCTCTCGCTCGCACGCTCTCGCTCTCTCTCTCTCTCTCTCTCTCACTCTCTGGCTCTCTGGAAACTGGTTACTTTCTTCCAACCAGATGGGGGGGGGATGTCCCAAGATTGGGTGTGGGCACCGTACTTCCTGGGGCTCAAGGTTGGGATGGGAAGGGGTCCCAGCCCCCTCCTCAGCAATTGCCAAGATGTGCCAGCGTCTCCCCAGGGCTTGCATATGTCTTGGGACTGGACAGAACATGGCCAGAGCCCACCCAGGCAGGCAGAGGTTTGGGAAGCTGGGGAGGGGAGGCAGGCAGCTAGAAAGGAGCCCTCCCTCCGCTGGGTGCTGGGGGTGTGTTGGCCACTTGTAAGACTGGACTTGCTGGCTGGGCCTTGGCTGGGGCCCATCTGTCTAGCCTCCACCTGACAGAGACCCACCCAGGATACAGTGTGGCACTGAGGAGGCTGGGCCTGGCTGGCTATAGGGGCTGTGGTTGGGGTCCATCAGGACTGCGTGCAAGGCCTGCCGGGCCTGAGGGTCGCTCAAGGTGGTTGTATCCCCCCACCCCCCACCCCTCCGGTTGAGGTAAGCTACAGCCGGCTTGGTTAACGTTGATTATAGCAAGATCAGCTAGTCTGTCCATCCCTCAAACACAGTTCTTCCCTAGCCTGGCCCAAGGACCTGTAGGCCTGCAGGTGGGGGTGGGGCAAGCAGGGGGCTGCCTCCTACAGCAGCAAGGAAAAGGGGAGGTCTCTTGGGTCAGGCTGGCATGAAGTGGGGCAAGGGCAGGGGGGACTTGGGCTCCTTGGCGGGCCATGGCTTTGGCGGTGGCCTGTTCCCCCTCGCACCCCTCCGAGGGCTCCAGGCGCGGTGCAGTGGAAGATGCGGGAAGCCCTTGGGGCTCTTCTGGCCCCTGTGTCCTGGGGGACCCAGCTCCCCTCAATCCCTCTGGGCCCTGCCCGAGATGGGGGGGGACAGCGGGGGAGACAGAGCAGGGTGTGGTGGGGAAGGCGGTAAGGGGGGCCGTCAGGAGAGCTAAAAGCGCCCCCCAGGACCGAGCCGGCCCCTGCCTCCCCCACAGAGGGTCGACGAAAGATGGAGGCGGCTGTGGTGCGGTGGAGGGCGGGCGTGCAGTGCGGGCACGAGGGGCATGCACAGAGTCCCCGAGTGTGCGTGCGTGCGTGGGGCTGGGCCCGCCCGCCGCCCCCCCTTGCCCGGGCGGGGCCAGGAGGGGCGCGGGCGGGGGGCGCTTTCACTGGGTTCGCCCTGCCTCCCGCGCCGGGCCGGGGACGCGAGGGCCGGGAAAAGGCGTCCCGCCCGGAGCGTGGCGTCTTCCTGCTCCGGGGGCGGGGAGGCCCGCGCTACTCGATAACGAGACAGCGGGGCAGGTGCTGCGAGAAGTACTTGAAGAGCTCGGGGGTGGCCCCGGGGCAGTTGGTCAGCTCCAGCTCCTCCAGCTCCTGCAGCTGCACCAGACCCGACAGGCCCGTGGTGGTCAGCAGCGGGCAGCCTGCAGCGGGCGGGAGGCGGGGCGGCGTCTGAGCGCGCGGGGCCCCGAGCGCACCGCGGGGGGCGGGGCTCGCCCGGCGTCTCCGTCCGGACCTGGCCCTGGGACCCCGGGACAGAGCTCCAGGTGGGATTCAGCGCGAAGGGCCCGGCAGGGCTGGCGGAGTCGGGTAAGTTGGGGACGGGGTAGTGGGGTGGTGGGGGTCTCACCTGCCAGAGACAAGAGACGCAAACTCCTCATGGCCAGGAGGTGCTTCAGCCCGAAGTCCTGCACCTGGGCGGGAGGGCGGGGCGCGTTAAGGAGCTCCGCTCGCGCCTGCGGGGGAGCCCACTGCTGGGGACAGGCCTAGGGCCTTGAGGCCGGGAGCTGCTGGAGGGGCAGGGGGCGGGGCTCAAAACGGGGGTTTCTCGGCTTCCGGAGGAGCCAGGAGGCTGCTGGGGAGTGGCGGTGAGGTCTGCGGGGAGTCCGTAAGCCCCGCCTACGTCGCCCGCTGGGTGGGGAGGGATCCACACTTCCTCGCAGGATCCGAGGGGGCCGGGAGTAGGTCGGCGGGTTGCCTGGGCGGGGGCTTTGCCCGGGTCTCCCACCTCCCCTTGCCTACTCCCCAGTCCTCGGAGGCGGGGAAGGCCGGTACCTGGCAGCACCATCGCAGGTAGAGGCTGCGGAGGGACGACATGGTGGACAAGTAGCTGAGGCCAGTGTCCGTGATGCGCACACACCTGTGGGGGCGACAAAGGGGCGCTGCCCGCCTTCAGATCACCTCGCGCCGCCAGTCATTTCCGAGCCCTTCCTCCTTTCCCGGGCGTCCCCCCCCCCGCACCCGCAGGGCTTATGATAGCCCCTCCCTTGCCACGGCCTTGCCCCCGCCAGGCCCCGGCCCCTACCCTGGCGCCTGGTAGTTACAGCGCACTCTGGGCCCCGGGTTTGGGAGGGCCTGCCCCTCAACCCACGCCCCATGGCTCTGCAGCGCCGCTCCCGCTACAGTTCTGCCCATTAATCTAGGCTCCCTGCTTAGACGCTCTCGCCGGCCTTGCCCCGCCCCGCCCCGGTCGTGCCCTCCACCTGTCCCGTGGGTGGGGCACGCGCGCACCTGTCCAGCACCAGCTCCTCCAGGCGGTGCAGGTCGCAGGCCACGTACTCCAGCGCCATGTCGGTGATGCGCGGGCACCACGAAAGGTCAAGGCTGCGCAGCTTGCGCAGGTTTTCGGCCACAAGCTCCACGCCGTCGTCGGTGACCTTGGAGCAGCCAGAGAGGCTGAGCGCGGTGAGATTGGGCAGGCTGTGCACCACGTTGACCACGCCGTGGTTGGTGATCTCCCAGCAGGAGAGCAGGCGCAGCGTGTGCGTGCTGTGGCCCTGGCGTGCTGTGAAGTAGGCCAGCGCCGTGTCCGTCACGTGGTAGGCCTGCAAGCTCAGCTCTGCCAGGTTGGGCAGCAGCTGTGAGATGGCCGCAATGGCGTCGTCGGCCACGTTGATGCAGTCGCTGACGCTCAGTGAGGTGATGCGCGCGCTCAGGCTGGACCACAGCCCCGCCTCGGTGAAGTCGTTGCAGCCTGACAGCTCGAGACGCACGACGCCCTGCATCTGCTCCAGCATCACCTGCAGGCAGGCAGGTGGCAGGGTGTGGTGAGGGGGCGGGGCCGCTGGGGGCGGGAAGCAGAGCTCCCGGATGTAGACGTGTGGAACACATCCATCAAGCTGCTGTGTGACAGGTGCCCCTTACGGTGGGTTTGTCCCATCACGGCCCTGTTCTAAGAGGCAAAGCACAGGGGACCTGGGAGCTCAGGGCCGCACCAGAGCAGGTGCTGGGGAGCAGCTGGTGTTACTGATTTGAAGCTTAGAATCCTGGCCCTGGGGCAGGGGCTGCCTGTGCAGCTGGTGCTCTGACCTGTGCACCTGCTCCCCTGCAGCATCCCCCCAACCCAAGGGTTTCACAGGCACATAGGCCCTGAGCTTAGAAGAGCCTCCCACTGGATCGATTGATTGCTTTGGTGTGGCTGTCTTGAAATTCTTAATCATCTTTGAACAAGGGACTTGAAATTTTCATTTTGGACTGGGTCCCCCAAATCACATAACTAGTCTTGCTTCCCCTCCCCCCAGAGCCACAGTCTTCAGAGCACCGGTGCTTCCCTCAGCCACTTTGCTCCTCGTATGCCCAAGTTCCCTCTGCCCCCCTCCATGCACACACATGCCAGCTCAGTGGCAGCCGCTGGGCCCTGCCCACACCATCCCTGTCCCTTCCAGGCCAACAGTGGGGCGCACCTCCAGGCCGGCATCTGTGATGGTGGAGCGCTTGAGGCTCATGGCCTTGACACCCTTCTTAGAGAGGGCATAGTTGTCGATGAACTCACAGATGTCCAGGTCAGAGACGCCAACCAGGCAGAAACCCTCAAAGCCACGCGCAGCGAAGCCCTGCAGGTTCACAAACTCCTTCTCGCCACTAGGCAGCACGTTGTAGAGCTCCTTGGCATGCAGCACAGGTGTGAGGCCTGCCCAGAATTTGGGCTGGTAGAGCACACGCCGCCAGGCCTTGCACACTTGGGCCAGCACACACTTCTCACAGGCTGAGAAGTACCAGAAGAGGCCATTGAGGATCTTTTCATCTGTGGCCAGTGGTGGCCGCTCCACTGGGGGCCCAGGAACAGGGGCTGAGGCTGGTCCACCAAGGGGGAGCCCCGGTGGGGGGCACAGGCCCCCAGCCAGGGCAGCCCGTGGCAGTGGGGAAGCCAGGCTGGGTGGTGGGAGGGTAGGTGGGGGAGGGGGCTGGCAGGGGCGGTTCTTGGCAGCTGGTGTGCCCTTGGTGATACTGGCTGCACCCAGGCCGTTGGGCTGGCCTGGCAGCTTCACCAGGCCATTGCGAGGCAAGCATGGAGGCTTGGGGTCGCCGTCCACACCTGGGCTCGACATCTTCCTCGCTCAATCTGTGGACAAAGGCCGGGAGGCGGTAATGAGTCGCTGCGGGAAGAGAGCTGGGCTCCCCATCCCCGGGCATGTCCTCCCATGGCACTCCCAGAACCACCCAACAGGGAGGATCTGAATCCAAGTCACTCCTTCCCTGACTGTGAGCAGCGACAGGAAGTCAGTGCTGTTCATGACCATGACATTCCCTGAGCACCTACTGTGTGCACTGAGCTCCACCTGTACTCATAGACTTTTTGACCACATAGGCACTACAGTTCCAATTTTAGAGATGAGAAAAGAGAGGCAGGCAGAGACAGATGTAGAAAGACACTCGCTCATGACTACCCCCTTCACCCTTACTACTCCAGTGCCCACTCTCAGTGCCTGCCATGCCGACCTCTACTGGGCAGGGACTGCAAAACTGAAGGAGATGGTTTGGGGTGGTCTCGGGCTCCTCCACTATGGGGTGCCATCATGGCTGTCTGGAGTGGTTCTAGTACATGTCGAAGACTCACATACCAGCCCCTGAGAATCTCGGTGGCTATTGGATCTACCCAGTAATCTGCCCAAAGAAAGGGCAGATTTTACCATGATGCTAGCACAGTGAGCCATGGACACGTACTGTCTCTTTAATCCTCCATCCAACCCATTGATGGTGATGCTATGATGACTGTGCCCATTGTACAGATGAAGAAAACAAAGCAGCATGAACTATTTGCCCAAGGACACCATAAGTGGCAGAGCCAAGGCTTGAACCAGAGCTGGCTGTGGAAACCCATTGGTAGAGAGTTCCTCACAAGGTGGGACTGGACACCCCCCACCACTCCCCTCTCAGGACTTTGAGTCTCTGAATGGGTGGCAGATGGCTTGAAGCACAGACAGCCCTGGAGAGGGGGACAGCCAGACCCTCACCGTGCCACCATCTGCTCCACATTCCAGATCATCTCCTGCCCACCCCCACTCTAGACATTCAGCGAAAAGGCACTGCACCCAGGGGCTCAGGGGCAGTCTCCGGGGTCACACAGCCAGGCTCTGTGGCCTCAGTGAGCCACTTCCTTGCTCCAAGCCTCGTTTTTCCTTACTTTGAAGCCTGAGAAGGGATGATCCACCCCCACAGCACAACATGTGAAAAGAGCTAGGCATAGTGCATGGCTCACAGTGAGTGTTTGGAAAGTGGCACAGAGGCTGCTTCTGAGCCCCATGGCCCACCTTAGGGGAAGGGGTCAGGAGCCACTGGGAGGGAGGGAAACAGGCTGCCCTGCCCTGCTCTACCCAGCACCATGTCCCCCACTGGCTTCAAGCCCTGGACTCAGCCCTTGCTGGCATCCAACACCTGGGGAGGGGTGCAGATCTAGGCTGGGACCAGGAATCTACTGGAACATGGGGCCCTCATGGCTGCCAAACCAGCTTTGGGTCCAAAGGCCTTCCTGCCCTGGCAATCATGAGACCCCCAAGCTGGCAATCCACATCAGGCCAGCCCTCCTTAGGGGAGGCTCCCCCACTCTGGCTGTCCCTTTACTGCAGCCTCACGCTGGCTGAAACATGACATTCATAACAACGTTTGCTGAATACCCACTGGGATAATCATGTTCCAGCCTCATGGCAGGGGTGTGCGTCCGTGCGTGTGTGTGTGTTAGGGGCACCACTGTTAACCTCACTTTCAGATTGGGAGCCTGAGGCTCCAAGGAGTTACAGGTGACCCACAGTGACAGATGGGGTGCAGCCTCACATGAGGGGTGCCCCAGATCTCTTAAAACTAGTACATGAGGAGGAGACCATGGTGGAATAGCAGTGCCTCATGGAGGGACAGGAGGAAGCCTACGACAGGTCCCCACTCCAGGGAGCAGGGGAGAGGCTGTCCTGTGGACTCCCTCCTGTGGGCTGAGCTGGGCTCAGGGATGCAGCCCCAGCGTGAATACCTTCTGCTTCTCGGGATCGGGGTGCCACGATTTCAGGGCTCGGGGCGCGCCGCCCACCCAGCCTCTGCCACTTCCTGCTAGCTCGGCCGCGGAGCGTAGCACCATGGACAGCGCCCCTCCAGCCGCCTTGCGCGGGCCCGGAGGCCAGGCCCAGGCGCGCTCCACCGCGGACAGCGGCTGGTGGGGGCGGGGTGGGGGCCGGGCTCGGCAAACCCAGCTCAGCAGGGAGAGGCCCTGCGGGCTACGGGGCGGGGCGAGAAGCCGCCCGCTCCGCCAGGATCCGGAGGAGGCGGCGGAGGTGGCACCAGGGGAGAAATAACTCCGGAGCAGTGCCGATTTAGGTTAAAGATGCTCCCAGCCACGGGTGTGCACGTGGAGTGCCCGCGTCGGTGGGGGGGGGGGGGCGGGATGCACGTGGATGCCCCGGGCGTCTGCGGGGCTCTTTACCCGCACCCCACCGGAGCTCACATTTGCACACGCCCACAGTCCCATCCCCACTCTTCAGGCCTCAGGGTGGAGCTGGTGAAAACAAGCCAGCCCGCGGAGAGAGCCCGCGGGAGGGAGGGGCCAGGCGGGGGACGGCCTCAGCCCGGGGAAGGGGGGGAGGTGTCCGAGGCCTGGCTGCCCTTTATCCCACACCCACATCCTGGCCGCCAGGCCCTGCCCTGCCAGCCCATCAGCCCTTCTGCTGTGCCCCGGATTGGAACTGCCTCTTCCTGGAGGCAGCCCTGCTGCTCTCCGACCTTGTCCATGGTCCTGCCGGGCTCCCGCGGCACAACACGGCTTCACTGACCCAGCCTGAGAATCCCTTGCTCCATGGTTCAAAACTGGCAACAGTCACATCTTTGGTCCAGGGGTCAGAGCTTTAGGAGAGAACTGAGCTTGTGGTCAGCGATGGGTCCTCCTGTCAGTCAAGAGGTCCCTTGGCGGGGGGTGGGGGGGGTGCTGGGACATGTGCTCCTCTGTCTAGTCCCACCCACCCAGGCAGATGGGCTGTGAGACCCCAACCCTTTTGGTACCTGCTACTGCACGCAGTGAGGCTCAGAAGACCTGCCTGGAGTTTCTCCTTAGGATGGGGTAGGGTCAGCTGCCAATCTGATGTGGACTGCCTCCTCCTTTAGAAATAAGCACCAGGAGCTAACGCTAGGAAGAGAGGCGTTTTAAAAAGATGGCCAAACTTGCACTATTCTCAGCCTCAGCCCCGGGTGTTGTGCCTCCGTGTGGAGCGGAATTCTGGAGGAGGTCCTCCTGGGATAGGCTGCGGGGGCTCAAGTCTCCTGGGAGGACTCCAGAACTTGGTGGCTTCCAAGCTGACAGTCTGCAGATGTCCATGCTGAGGCTCTGAAAGGAGCTGCCTCTTTTGCCATCGAGTCACAGGGCCCTGAGCCCTTGCATGTCGACGTTACAGCTTCCTTCACCTCTGGCTCCTTCCCAGCCTTGAACCTACAGCCCAGCCAGACCCCCTGTTCTGTATTCCTGCTCCCCTCTCCCTCTTTGCCTGGGCACATGCTGGTCCCCCTGTTTGCTCAGGAGGCCTCCCTGCTTCTTCACCCTGCCAGCTCCTTATCCTCCACCCCTCAGTGTGATTGCCACCCCTGTCTCCCACTGGGGGACTCCCCAGCACTGAAAAAGCATCTCCAGGGTCTCAGTCATTACTGTCAACCCATCTGTCTCTTCTCTTGGCTGGGGACTTCTTGAAGACAGGCAGCACCGTGGCTGAATGGCCTCTTAATGCTTACTGAATGAATGAATGAATGAATGAGGAATGGCAGTCGCTGGGATCATGCAGAAAGGGGTGTGGCTGCCAGGTGCCCAGGAGGCTTGGTGGAGGACAGGCCAGATTCAGAAGAGGGCAGGTGGATGGTGGTGGTAGTGGGGGGTGTAGCTCAGTTTGTTAATCCTGGTTGTGACAGAGGCCAGTGTCCACAGTGAGGGTGGTCGCTGGGATCTGTGGTAGGCTTTGCAAGTAGTCAGACTCTTGGGAAGAGGATGGCTTACACCTCCTTTCCGGCTGAGTCCCCACTTTGGGAGTTGCACGGTAGGGAGGCTGGCTGCCCATCCGCCACAATCTGGCCATATCCAAAGAGGGCACAGGAGCCACCAGAGGAGAGGGAGGAGCTGCCCTGCTTTTTCCAGTGCCGCTCTGCTATTGCTGGTCCCCTCACACACGTCCTGATCACAAGTGGGGAAAGGGAGAGTTGGGGACAATTCCAGAGGTCGCACAGAGTTGGAATTTGATCCTAGGACCCCCAGTCAGTCTGACTCCCAAAGATCAGACTAGGCACTGAGGTGCAGAGGGCAATGCTGGGCGCTTCCCTCCTTTCTGTGCTCTGTTCTACTTGTTCGGTCCCCTGGGTCCTCCCAGCCTGGGACCTTGGGCTGCTGGTCTCTCCCAGCACTGTCTCTGCTGTGCCCCTGCTCTCACTCCAGAGGCTGCAAGCTGCATGCTCACCCCCAGAACACCCTCTTTTTGGACTCCTCATGCCTAGTAAACCCCCAAGTCCTCATGGCTTCCAACTCAGAGATCTCTGCCTTCATCTCTGATGCTCTGTCTGACACAGGCTTCCTGGAGTGCTGGAGGGGTCTGGCCCCCGCAGGACCTGCACTGACCATTTCTCCCTGCCCACTGAGGGCCCTGCGGCTGGGCAGAGCATGGGCAGCCTGAGAAATTCACATCAGGTTAATGTGTGGTGACAGCCCCAGGGACGGGGGTGACAACCAGGGTAGCTTGGGACTAGGGACACAGTGCGGGCTGACGAACTCCATGACAAGCCCCGTGACTCAGGCACACTCACATCCCTGCCACTTTGCACATGAGCCAGCAAAATGCTCCCTTCCCGCCCCCAGCACAGAGATGTTTCTGGGGTGCAGGCTGCCCCACCCGTGCACCAGGGGCTCCAGGAAGTGAGCACATGGCCTCCAAAGAGACCAGGATTGGCGCTTCATCAGACCGAGTCCTGTGGTCATGCTCAGGACAGCTCAGCCACGTGGGACTAGGCATTTTGGGGAATGGGCTTGGGCTCTAAGCCTCATCTTGGCTCTTCTCCTCTGAAGGATCTGAGCCCCCCCCCCCACCAGTGCCTAGGCTAGGGGCATCTAGTGCCTGCTTCTTTGGGTCGCTGCCTTGAACCCTCCCCCTCTTCCCAGCCAAGTGTGGCTGTGTGGCCCAAGCCCACCCTCTGGCTGGTCTGGCCAGGGCTCCTCCTTGTCAGTGGTGGGGAAGGGGCTGCACCACCCACTTAGCCCACGGAGCCTTCCTTCACTGCCACCTCCACTCTTCCCCCTGAGACAAAGCAATGAGAACCCACATGTGACAAGATGGGGCTGCAGGCCACCAAGCAGTGCCCCACCTTGAGGTGAGTGTCTCCCTGGGTGTCAGCGGCACAGGCTTCCCAGGCCCAGGCTGGTAGCCGTGAGGGCCCCAGTTCCCCCGCCCTCAGGGCTGCTTGTTTTCTCAGTGCACTGGGAGAGAGGACTCACTGCAGTGCTCCAGAAGTGGACAGGAGCTGGAGGGGAGCACCCGTCCAGTGGGCCTGCCCAGCACGACAGGTGCTGAGAGGCCTGCCTGGCCCAAGGAAGAGTGGCAGAGGATGAGTGGAGATGGTGGGCAGCTGAGTCCCGGGGTCCCCTGGGATCCGAACAGGCCACCTGCACTACCCAGGTTTATGACGGGGATTTGGATCTCCCTCCTCCCCACAGCTCCTGGTCCAGCCCTAGGGCCACCTCCTACCAGGTCAGCAAGTCTCCATCAGGCCTTGGCCCTCCCAGGGTCCCACCCAGGCCTCTGCTCAAAGGGGTTGGCTGAAAGAAGGGGCCTGGGAGGTGGCGGGTAGCGGTAGGGGACTGACCAAGTGGGCAGGTGAAGCGGCATCCACCATCTGCTCTTTCTTTGGAGGGAAGGGTTCCTGTGCAGAGGCCGGGAGGGGCTAGAGGATTGGCCACTGGGCCCTGGGCTCCCTGAGGCTCCAACAGCTAGGCCTTCTTCCCTCTTGGGGCGATGGGTGGGGGCTCTCTTCCCCCCAAATCCCAGGAGGCCAGACCCCTCCCCAGCAAGCCTCAGGGTGCCCAGTTCCCCTCTAACCTTGGCCAAGGCCCGACCACTCCAGAACTAGGCACATAGCCAGCTCCCACCGGCCCAGGTGTCCAGGGCAGAGAGCCCCCAGCCACGCATCCACATGGCTTGTCCTGGAGTGTAACTGTATCTAACACCTGTCTCACAGGTCCAGGGGCTCATGGTGCTGGGGAGGGGAGCTCAGAGCACGAAGGAAGTCCAGGACCTCAGCCAGCCTGGTGGGCTGGGGGCCTGCAATGCTGCTGCACCAGGGCTGTGGTCAGGGGGCGCCGGCCCATAGTCCTGGTCCAGTTACTGGGGGCACCATGCTTCGACCAGGTGGCGCTGGGTTCGGGATCTGTGGGAGGGCCTGTCAGGGCCAGAGGCCCAGTGGCCTCGGCCTGGGAAGGGGCTGCGCCGATGTGAGGCCCCCGGGGGTGGTGGCAGCCCTCTCCGAAGCCCCCTCCCCAATCCTCATTGTGGCCGCCGCGATGGCGTGGCCTGGCCCCTTCCCCGCCCCGCCGCCTGGCCCGGTGCACACACCTTACCTCGGCCCGAGCACCTGGCTCATGCCACGCCGTCCGCCGGGCGTCTTCTCGTCATGGGGAGCCCGGCATAGGCGCTGGCGAAGCGGGGAGGCGGCCGAGGTGCTGGCCTGGCCGGCAGGGCCCAGCCGCGCCCCGCGCCCCGGCCTGGCCGGCCCCCTCGGCCGCGCCCGGAGAGGAGCTCCCCGGTGGGAGAGGATCGGCTGCCCCGAGCCTCCCACCGGGGAGGCTGAGGCAGTGCCCAGATAAATAAGGCCGCTTTGCAGGGAGCCGGGGCGGGCGCCTCCTCCCTCCCCTCGCCCTCCTCCCTGCGCTCCTCCGCGGCCGCCGGCGGCGCCGCGCGCGCCCCCCGCCCGGCTCTACGCGCCGCGCCCTCGCGCGCTCCCGGCGCCGGGAGCCAATCCGGTTGGCGAGCCCGGGCGGGGGAGCCGAGGAAGCCGAGGCCCGCCCCGCCCGCCGCGCCCTGCCGCGCGCATCGCGCGCTCCCGCCGCGGCGCCCACGGGCACGCGCCGGCCGGGCAGCACCCCCACCCCTTCGCCGCGGGCGCTCGCACAACAACAAACCCGCGCGCACGGCGGGGCGGGGCGGGCAGGGCGCGCGGCCGGAGGGCTGGCCGGCGGAGAGCCCTGCCTGCGCGGAGAAGTGGGGTCCCGGAATCCTGCGGGGGGAGAGGACTCGAGCTCTTTGGCGCCGGCGATTGGCCCGGGGGTGCGCGGTCTTGTGGGGCCGGCGCCGCGCGTCCCGACCCTTGGATGCCACCTGCGGGGGCGAGGGTGGTCCAACCCTCACCCTCCCAGCCCTCCTGCTTAGCGGAGGGGAGCAGCGCCGGCGGCCTTCAGGGCCCTCAAATCTCGGCGCACCTGCTGGCTGCCGGGCCCAGAAACCCCTCAGTGCCCAGGCCCCCGCCAACCCCCAAAACAAGCCACCACCAGACCATCTCAGAGAGTGACAAGTACTATGAAAGTTCAAGAGGGCCACGTGATGGTGACCTCGGGAGGGTGGTGGTGGTGTGGCTGGACCGGGGAGACTCCTCCGTGTCCAGGCACCAGGCCAAGGAATGCTCCCGGGGAGGGGTGCTTCTGGGGAGGCGATGCCTGTCCTGAGGACAGGACCTTTGACAGGAGACCCCAAGGATGAGAGGATGGGTGAGGTTATCCAGGAAGGAGTGTGCACAGGTCTTTAGGTTTGGAGGTCTTGAGCGGGCGAGTTCCCTCTGGAACCCCTTAGAGGCGGTGGTGGCAGCCACTTTGGAGGGACCAGGCTGGAGGAGAGGTGCTGGGGTTGGGTGTGGAGGAAGGGTGTGCAGGGCTCCCTCCTGGCCCCTGGAGACGCCAGGCTTCCCACAGGCTCAGAGTGGAGAATGGAAGCTAATGGTACCCATCGCAGGGTCTCCTGGGAGCAGAGACTGTGGCGGGATCAGGTGTGGGAGAGCAGAGAGGGGTCTTTGCACTAGGGAAAGAGCCTTAAGGAAAGCCCATGAGAGTGTCTGAGAGAAATGAAAACAGCTGGTGTTGGCAGCATTCTGGTGGGAAACAGGACCCAGTGGGGCTGGCACAAGGCGGGGGCAGCTGCAGGGTGGAGCCTGTTTGGGAGCTGGGGGGCTGGCCTGGCTGCGTGCTGGGTGCTGGATCCAGCTCGTCAAGGCTGGGGTGAAGCCGGCTCTCCAGTGTGGCTGGGGCTGATTCACGATCTGGCCCTCCTGCGGACTCCGGTCAAAGCAGGGGTCGGGACAGTCAGCATGGGAGGCATGAAGACCTTTGGGGTGCCTGGGACAGTGTTGTCTGACCCATACAGTTCCTTCTGGTGTGTGGGTCTAGCAGGCCAGCCTCCGCTTCAGCCTCCACACCTGTGGACCAGGGCCTGGACGGTGCGTGACCCGCAGGGCGAGGTTTCACCTCCTGCTTCCGGGGGCTTCCTCCTCTGAACAGGGGCCCGGGCCTCATGTGCTGCCCTTGGTGAGGCTGGAGGAGACCCCACGCCTTGGAAGAATCCGAACAGAGGAAAGCCTTGTTTCAGAGGCGCATGTGGAGCCCTGCCTCCCACGTACCTGGGGCTCTGCTCCCTTCCCCACCTCCTTCACCTGGCCCTGAGCCCACGGGCTTCTTTCTCTGCCATGCTGAAGGGCAGCTCACCTCCTCCCCATGGTGCACGGTGTCCGTGCTCCTAGGGCTCAGTCCGCTATCAAAGCCTGAGTCTCCTGCGCGGCTGGCCGCAGCTTTGCTGACACCGGGTCCCTTGC
This sequence comes from Neogale vison, assembly GCF_020171115.1. NCBI lineage: Eukaryota > Metazoa > Chordata > Mammalia > Carnivora > Mustelidae > Neogale > Neogale vison. The sequence continues at coordinate 1,165,853 of NC_058104.1, read as the reverse complement.
TGGAACTTTAGCAACACTGGCTTTCCTCCAGGGCCACGTTCCTCCCTGGAGCACCCCTCCCCGGAAGCACTCCTCATCCTGGTGCCTGGACACGGAGGAGTCTCCCCGGTCCAGACTGCTGGAGGTTTCCAGCTCTTTAGTTACGGGAGGGTGAGAGAGGGAGCTGCTGACACCTCAGGTGCACTGCCCATGATGGGGTCAGGCCTCCTGGCACCTCAGGACCAGGGCAGCGGCTCTGGACTTCCTGAGCCTCTTTGCAGGAGGGTCCTGAAGCCGCTGCCCAGGGGGCTCTGGGTACAGGGGGCTGGAGCCACCTGCTTGGCTCAAATCCTCCTTTCTGTGGGGGCCGGGGGTGGGGCTCAGGCTAGTACTTCCCCTCCCGGCAAATAGGTCTGGGGCCCAAGGTGGGGGCCTGAAGGTCAGCGAGACACTGAGGACAGCACAGGTGCTGAGAGCCTCATGCCTGATTGTAAGCGGCCCACCATGCCCCATCCTGCTAAGGAGGCGCAGGGCCAGAAGGACACTGCAACTCTCCCTGGTGGGGGTTCAGGGAGGACCGGGGTGGGGGGCAGTCAGCTGTCCTCACCGCTCAGCTGCCAGAAAGAACAGGCGCCCACAGGAGTGAGAACAGGGAAGCCCGGGCGGCCATGGGGACTACGGGCATCAGGGGGTGAACCTCTTTGCTGCCTGCCCGCTGCTGGCTCCTGCTCCCAGCCTTTCTTCCTCCCCGACCCAGGCCCAACCTGCCAGGGGCAGAAGGGCAGAGTAGCCAGGATTGAGCAGGACTCGGGCCCAGCTGTCACCACGGCAACCCCGTCGCCTAGCAATGGCAGTCTCCCAGGAGCGGCGGTCTCCTAGCAATGAGATGTTTTCCTGGGCCCTGGCTGGAGCCCACAGTTATTTTTAGTTCAGCTGCAAGTCAGTGTGCAGCTGCGTTTCTGGCTCCTCCAGAAGATGCCAGGTGTGTTGGGGGCGGATCTCTTGTCAAAGGGAAAAACACATCCCCACGACAGGAACCTGGCTGCCACGTGTCTCCAGATACAGCCTCCATAGGTGGGCAAGGCCGGGTTCCACGGAGGGTGAAGGTCAGGGGAACGGGGCACAGCTGCAGGGGAGCCAGAGGGTTCGGCAGACACAGCCCTGGCCCTAATGGGGTCTCTGGGCAGGCTGGTCATCTGGCCCCTGGGACTCCATGGGTCAAGCTGCGTAGGGGCACCCCAGGCCAGTGTTCATGGCGGGAGCCATCAGAGCCCATCACTGGGCTCCCCTGGGGCTGGCAGGCTCTTGGCACCTCCTGGCATTCAGCTGGGGAGCTATCTCTGCTGTCTGCAGCCCGCAGCCCTGCCCTGGGGGTGCGGCGCTCTGGTCTGGGCCAGCTGGAGTGGCACATTAAGGTGGTCCTGGCTGCAAGGGTCTGGGTGGCCACAGGCTCAGCTGGGGCCTCGGGCAGGGCTGGCCTCCGTCCAGGCCACACCTTTCCTTCTCCCCTGCTGTTGCTGAAATGAGAGCCCAGGTAGGTCCCGTGCAAGTCAAGAAAAACCGTGATTTCTCTCCCTAGGCTTTCTCACCCTTTTGGCCTTGTTCACTGTCCCTTCCAGGCCAAGTCCAAGCTCTCCCATGGCTGATGGGCCTGGGGCTGGCCCTGCACTCCTCCCACAGGCCATCTCCTGGTTCCTGGTCTGTCCTGGGCTCCATACTGTCCTTGGGACTCTCGCTCTGTTTCTTGGACCTGGAACGTCTTCCTGCCCTCCTCACCCATCAGATCTGCCCCGCTTCCCTGTTGCTCCCCCAAGTCCTTGACCAGCCCGGCACCTGCCTTGGTCATGAGTGCTCCTTCCTTATGCCCTCAGTACTGCGGGCTTCCTGTCAGGTGCCTTTTGCCATGTGGGGTCACCCCCTGCTGGAGAGGATGGGGCCAGCTGAGATGATGCTTCCTGTCCCAGCAGCAGCGGTGGCCCCTGCCAAGAACTGGGCTTTGGGTGAGAATGGAGAGTCTCCTTTGGAGGGTCAGGACCCTGAAGGGTCTGGAGCTGGGGGCCTGTGAAGGAGCCCCGTAATGAGCATAGACACTGGGGGAGCTGCCGAGATTTGGGATGTCATCCATCCCCCCTTCACTCACGGGTGCACACACTCCTTGCCCGTGTGTTTGCTGAGCACCTGCAGTGCATCTAGTCACTGCCAACCCAGGGCAGGCGTGGCCTTCTTGGCTCCCTTTCCCATGGCTTTGCTGGTGGGGCGCAGCACCTATGAAGACAGGGGACCCCGTCCAGGTTTTCTGCAGCTGACAGTTGGGCCCCGGGCAGTAGGCCTGGGCAGGGGAAGCCTAGTGTTGAGGAGATGGGTTGGGGCAGTGTTCCGGACCACGCCACTGGCCAGGAACCCTTCCCTTGCACGGCAGGCACAGACGCATTCTCGGGGTGGGGGGTTGCTGGAGCTGGCAGGTGGGGAGCCAGGGGCCCCAGGCCCGCCTGCTGGGTCGGCAGCTGAGTCGTCGCACTGCCACCAGAGGGCGCCTGGAACCCACCATCTGCCTCAGAGACCAGGGCAGGGGCTGGGGCCCCAGAGCCTGCACAGAAGTGGGAAAAGAACGTGTGCTTCTCAGCCCAGGCAGCTGTGGTGCCCACCAAGTGCCCTCTTTCCTCCTCCTGCCACCTCTTTGACCTTGTGCCCCGCACAGGCCCTGTCTACCTCTTGCATTTTTACTTGAGTAAAACGGGTATCCTCACCGTTTAAAAAAAAAAAAAAAAAATATATATATATATATATATATATATATATATATATATATTTTAAGATTTTACTTATTTGACAGAGAGAGATCACAAGTGGGCAGAGAGGCAGGCAGAGAGAGAGGAAGGGAAGCAGGCTCCCTGATGAGCAGAGAGCCCGATGCGGGGCTCGATCCCAGGACCCTGAGATCATGACCTGAGCCAAAGGCAGAGGCTTTCACCCACTGAGCCACCCAAGCGCCGCCCATTTTTTTTAAAAGATGTTATTTATTTATTTGACAGACAGAGATCACAAGTAGGCAGAAAGGCAGGCAGAGAGAAAGAGGAGGAAGCAGGCTCCCCGTTGAGCAGAGAGCCGGATGCAGGGCTCGATCCCAGGACCCTGAGATCATGACTTGAGCCAAAGGTGAGGCTTTAACCCACAGAGCCACCCAGGCGCCCCCTCACCATTTTTAATTAAGGTCGCAGTTGAGTAGTGTTTGGCACAATCCCATTGCTGTGCAGACGGCCCCTCCTTCCACCTTTCCACCTGAAGCTCTGTCTCCATCACACACCCTCTCCCCACCCTCATGCCCCAGCCCCTTGGCACCCACCACCTACCTTCTGTCTCTGTGAACTTGACAACTCCAGGAGCCTTGCGGAAGTGGAATCATATGGTGTTTGTCCTTTTGTGTCTGGCTGATGGTACTCAGCATTACGCCTTCAAAGTTCATCTGGGTTGTACCAGGAGTCTGAATCTTTTTTTAAGTTTTTTTTTTCTTTTTTAGATTTTATTTACACACAAGAGAGAGCACGAGTTAGGGAGAGATACAGAAGGAGAGGGAGAAGCAGACTCCCCACTGAGTGGGGAGCCTGGGATGTGGGGCTCGATCCCAGGACCCTGAGATCACGACCTGAGCTAAAGGAAGACCCTTAACCAACTGAGCCACCCAGGTGCCCCCAGATTTTTTATTTTTATTTCTTTAAAATATTTTATTTATTGGGGTGCCTGGGTGGCTCAGCAGGTTAAGCCTCTGCCTTCGGCTCAGGTCATGATCTCAGGGTCCTGGGATCGAGCCCCACATTGGGCTCTCTGCTCAGCGGGGAGCCTGCTTCCTCTCTCTCTCTCTGCCTGCCTCTCTGCCTACTTGTGATATCTCTCTCTCTCTCTCTCTCTCTATCAAATAAATAAATAAACAAAATCTTTTTAAAAATATGCATTGATTTGCCAGAGAGAGAGAGAAAAAGAGGGGACAAGAGGGGGAGTAGCAGGAAGAAGGAGAAGCAGGCTCCCTGCTGAGCCAGGGACACAACATGGGGCTAGACCAGCACCCCGGGCAGATGCTTAACAGACTGAGCCAGCCAGGTGTCCCCAGAGCTCCTCCCTCTTTAAGGCAGACTCATAGTCCTCTGTTGGACAGACCACATTTTGTTTCTCCATCTGTTGACAGACACCGAGGCTGCACTTGGCGTTTTGGCTGCTTCTCACTCTCCTTGCCCATAACAAGGGGTCTCTTGTAGCCTGCAGGTGTCTCCCGCTTCCCTCTGGGGCCACCTCCCGCATCTGTCAGCCACGCCCTCAGGCTCAGGAGTAGCTGGAAGGCTGGGGTAGGGCGATGGTGGCACCCATAGGAGGGTTCGCACAAGTCTGTGCTGTTTCCTGCAGACCTTGGTTAAAGCTCTCAGTGACCCCAAGGGTTCCAGTATGTGGTTGGACTCTGGGCTTTTTGCCTAGGGCCTCCGTGATCTGGCCCAGGGTTTTCGCTCTGTTCCTGGCCTTTGCCAAGGCAGTCTGCTCCTCTCCCCTGCCTGGATTCTCCCCAGTCCCTACCTGGCTATCTGCTCCCCACACCCTCCCCCCAGGGAAGTCCTTGCTACCAGGAGATCTTGGGGCTGCCAGCCCACTCAGCTTCTCTGGACCTGCTGGGCGCCTCCTTCTGGGGGTCGGGGAGGTCCTCTGGCTCCCGCCTTTCCATGCTGCCCACGGGGGCCCAGCCTCTCCCCCCGCCCCGTCCCTAGGGTACGGTGCCATCTCTTGGGAGGAGCCGGCAGAGCCCGGCCGGGGCAGGCTGGGGCTGGAAGCCCGGGGCCCACTCTTGGAAAGGGCCACCCAAGAGGAGCCTCTCTTCCTCCTACCCCGCAGCGAGGTCCCAGTGGGCGTTACTCCCGCCCCAACCCACCGAGGTCTGGAGGACGAGGGCGCTTACGGCGGCAGGAGGGGGCGAACGAGAAGCCGACGCGGCGCCCACAGCTCGGTCCTCCGCGCCCCGCGGGCCCAGGCTCAGCCGCGCGCCCCCACGAGCGCCTCTGCGATTGGCGGAAAGTTCCTGCACCTTGCCGCCATTGGCCGCCTCGGCCGCTGCCCCGCCCCCAGGGCCGCGGGCCGACGTGGGCTCGGGGCGTGCCGGGGGATCGGGGCTCCCGGGCACCGGCGCCCGCTCCTCGGAGGACCGCTGCAGCTGGGACAGCAGGTACGAAGGAGGCTGCCTGTGCCCCTCCGGCGACCCGGGGTCCGAGAACCAGGTGGACGGGCCCGCCGCTGGCTTTGGGGGAGGGTGGGGGCGAGGGGACTGCGCAGGCGGAGGACGCGAGCCGCCGCCTCAGCGCCTCCTGCCCTGCCATGCGCCCAGCGGCCTGACCCAGGCGCCGGGCAGCGTGCGGCCGCCGTCCGTGGCCCGTTCAGAGGTCGTGGCTCAGGGGCTGTACCCGGCCGGGGCGCTGCGCCCGACCCGTCCGGCCCTCTTCCTCCAGGCCACGCTGCACCCAGACGGCAGCCGCGCGGCCTCCTCCCGCTCTCGAAGTGCGCGAGGGCGGGTGTCCAGGACCGCCTCCGCACGCCCTCGGGCTTGGTGCTGATGGTGAGGGATGGTGGGGGTGGGGACGCGCCGTCTTCCGCACTGGACAGAGGGAGAAACTGAGGCACGAGAGTGAAGCAGGCTGCTAGAAGTGACATAGGCAGTGAGGACAGGTCGGACAGACAGAGAGGGGCGGGCAGTCCCTCAGGACTCCTGAGGAAAGGGCTGGCCAGACTCTCGGGCTTCGAGGGCTGGAAAGAGGGAATGAGGGGACAGAATCAAAGCGTCCAGCCGGAGCTGTCGGGGGGGCTCCTCGGTCCAGCCAGTCCACACAACAGAAGTCCAGCGGGTGCCTGGTCACCATGGAGACGCTGCCTGGCCTCCCTGTAAAGGCCCAGCTCTTTACTTTCCTGTAGAACGTGGAGCCTGACCCCACAGGGGATGGGGGTCTTTCTGTTCTGCCTCAGGCCCCAGACCAGAGACCCCAAGGTTCACGATAGCATCTTGCCACCCACCCAGGTTGGGCTGGTGTCTTTGGGCCCAAGGAGGCAGCTCTGGGAAGCCACAGGGGTTTCCGCACGCTGGTGCACACATGTTAAGGTGGGTGTGTCAGAGCGTGCCCCTGGACACCCTCGGCCTGTGCGTAAGTCGTGCCCGCATGTGGGGCACGGCCCCTAGACCCATTTCTGTGGATGCGTGAATGTGCGCATGTCGGGTGCCCACATGCTCTCTTGGGTCCCCAGGTGCCATCGGGCACCGAGGGGAGGGTCTGGTGACCTGTCTTGTCCTTCCTGCCTCTAGTGGGGGGAGGCCTAGTGTGGTCCAGGAGAGGGCAGGACCTACCCTCACCATGTCCCCTTCATGCCAGGTGCCTACAGGCCCTGCAGTGACCCTGAGCTCCTGCTCGCTGGCCGCCTGCCCCAGCGAATCTTAGCCGTGGGGGCAGTCTGGGGGCATTCTGGGGCCCGCCCTCCCCTGCATGCCGCTGGCCAGTGTGTCTCCCCACAGTGATCAGTGGAACCATCCGCGGGGTTGCCCGCGACACAGAGCTGCGGGAGTCTGTTACGGAGGACAGACCCTACCACTGTTCCCGGTGCGGGAGTCCAGGGGCCGGGTGCAGGCCTCCATTCACACCCTGCTGCACAGCGGGGTCTGGGCCCCTTCCTCTCCATGGGCTGGAGCCACCTCGGTGAGGCCTGGCTGGGCTGTGCGCCTCATTTCCAGGAATTCAGCCGTGCCTATGGGGCTGCCTACACCAGCCATCTCCACCTGGGAGGTGGCCCCGGACGGAGGGGCCTGGAAGCAGGGCACTGAGGGGGGGCTGGTGAAGGGGGGCTGGGGGGGCTGCCTCCCGGTGGCACCAGCTGCTTGGGAGGCGAGAGTGATGAGAGTAAGAACACAGATTTCCTTAACCATTGTGGGTGGTGTCCCGTGCCTGAGCTGGCCCTCGGCTGAGCCCCCACCACACTGTGGGCTGCTCCGATTCCGGCTTCAGAGTAGGACACTGAGGCTCAGGGCAGGGTGCCTTGTCTAAGGCTAACCAGCTAGTGAGTGGGAGAGTGGCCCAGGCCTGTGCCTTGGGGAGGAGCTGCTGCTGCTTGGCTTGGGGGGGAAGCAGGGACCCTCCTCTCCACGTGAGCCTCTGCTCCGCCGCTCCTACCTTCATCGCCAGGTGCTGCTGTCGCGCAGAGTAGGAGTGGGAAAAGTAACCGCCAAGGTCTAAGGCGGCGGGGTCCCTTAGTGGGGGCAGGTGGGCAGACACCACTCCTGGCCTGTGAGGGAAGGGAGTGCAGCCTGGCCGCGGGCTGGACTTCTCGTTGCAGTCCGCTGTTCCTGGCCCTGGCCCCGTCCCACCCTCAGGGAAAGATGGGCCCCTCCATTCGTCCATGCAGAGCATCTCTGTAGAGTCAGGCTTGTCGCTTGTTGCTGGAGCGCAGGAGCATACAGTGGGGTCTCTAAGGACCGTTTCGCCACTGGTCCTATTGTTGCTGGCTCCGCCTTCTTCCTCAGCCTCAGCCACACAAAAGGCCAGTGCAGTTTGAGACGAAGCCCAGGGCCCTGAGGCTGAGTGCCCCTTGGGTTGGGGTGTGCGCAGGGGCTCCTGGACTGGAGACAAGTAGACTCTGTTCACCCCAACCCCACGGTTCCCAAGAGAGCCAAAGCTCAGGATGTGGGTGTGTGTGTTTGTGTAGGCTGATGGGCTGAGCCCAGGAAGCAGCTTCCCGTCCTTCCCTGCCAGTCTACACTGAGGAAGGGTCTGACGGTGAAGGTGGAGGCCAGAGGCTGTGTCATCTATTGGGCAGGAACTGAGGCAGGAATCCTCCAGATTCGGCTGACGATTATGGGTGGGGGAGGTAGGCTCCTGTGGGTTTCTGCCCACCTGCCCCTCCTGAGGTTCTCTGCTGCTCCCTTCTTCCCAAACCCCCAACCAGGGGTGCTCCATGCTCTGTGCTCAGGCACTGGACCTCTCCTCCTGGTACTATTCCCACACTGGAGAGCTGGACCTGCCTCATGCCTTTAAAAACTGACAGGATGCTGATGATCCCACATGTTAATCTCCAGCCTGGACCTCCTTCCTGGACTGCAGACGGTTACCTCCCTGTCTGCCCCCTTCCCCTCGCCAAAGACTGACTTAGCAAAGATCAGAGGAGGAGGAGAGGAGGGTATGCTCCTGGTCCTCCTCCTCCTGTTGGGAGGTTTTTGCACTGTCCAGACGGGCGCCAAGGATGGCTTCCTCTCTAGGGCTAAGCAGCCCCTCACCGTTGGCCTCTGTCCTTTCTGGTCAGCTCTGCACAACCTTTCACTGGAAGGAGGCTCCTGGCCACACCAGGGGCCACTGTGGACCGCCCTTCGGACCACGTGTCTAAGAAATTGAGGGGCAGCTGCTATGGGGTAAGTTCTTGGTTGGACCGCGGTCTCTGTGCACCTGCCCTAGGAAGTGCCTGAGCCTCGCATGCAGTTACCCTCCTCAAAAGTGCGGAAATGCAGCAAGAGCAGTTGAGGGTGTGGCTAACAGAGCCAGAGGAGCACCAAATCCTGGGTCAGGGGCTTTGTTCCTGCCTGAGGGAAGGGGCCAGAGGGAAATGGTGTGGGTGAGCATGTGTGTGGGGGCCATGGGCTATGGGACCTGGCCTGTGGGGAACCCCCGGGCACGTGCACTCACATGGATACACAACCAGCTGCCCACTCTGCAGAGGAGCAGAGTGCGGGACGGGAACACTGGCGTTGTGGGCTGTGTACAGAGGAGTCGGGTTAGGTGTGTTCGTTTGGCCAACAAGCTTTTATTTGGTGCTGGCTCTAGGCACCGGCAATAATGCAAGGAATGAAAGACCCAAAGGAGACAGGATGCTGTGAGCCAGGTGGGGCCCCCCACTTCCCCAGTGCCCAGGTCTTGGGAGCAGGGCACTGGGGTTCCCTGCCACCCAGGGACACCTGTCTTTTGGGACTGGTGGCAGCTGGGGCCAAGTGCAGGCAGGCCTGTGGGGCCGTGCGTAGTTGGGGGTGGGGGCTGACAGCCAGGCCCCTGACCAGGACCCTGGATGGGTACAAGCCCCTCACAGTCCTGAGACGCCCGGCCTCGTGTGGGATGAGGGAGTCCGGCCCTACCACCCCACCCAGGCTCTGTCCCCCGCACCTCCCTCTCCCACCGCAGGCTTTGCCAGGTCACCTCTCGAATCTCAGGTTTTGGGTCACTGTTTGGAGAAGGAAGGTGGATTCCCCCTCTTGGGGCCCTTTCTTGCACCCCTGTGTGTGGGCCAGCTCCCCTGCCACCACACACACAGAGAGCCGGCCTCGGTCACCGCGCTCCGGCCCCAGTTGGCCCCGCGTCTCGGCAGAGCGCCCCCTCCACGCCCTGCGCGTGGACCCAGTCTTCGGCTGCGGGGAGGGGGAGCCGGGGGACTGGACTTTGGGCTGTCCCGGTGGGCGGACACGCGCCGCCCCGAGCTCCACGGCCGCCGGCGCGGGGCCCGCGGGAACCCTTCAGCTGCAGCCGCCCCATTTCCCTGGCGCATGTAGCTCTCAGTTCGGCGGCCGTGTCGCATCTCCCTGCGCGGGGACGCGTGGTCCACGGGGTCGCCCCGGGCGTTAGCGGGCTGGCGGCCGCAGGCTTCGAGCGGGACCAGGGCTGGGAAAGGGTAGGGGGGAGCAGGCTCCGCGGCCCGGAACGCGCGGGGATGGCCCCGGGCCCCGGCCGGAGCGCCTGTGGACGGCCGCTTCCGGCTCCCGCCGAAGCCTCCGCCCTGCCACTTCCGGTGTGGCCTCCTGGGGCCGGGTGGGCGCGGCGGGGCGTACTGTGAGCTCCGGGCCAGCGCGGTGGGACGCCCCGGAGCCGCGCGTCGGCGGCCATGGAGCAGGACGACCCAGGCGAGGCGCTGGCGGAGCTGCGCGGGCGGCGGCTGGGCGCGCGGGAGCTGCTGCAGGCGGCGGCGGGATCGGGCCTGGCCGCCTACGCAGTGTGGGCGCTGCTGCTGCAGCCCGGCTTCCGGCGCGTGCCGCTGCGGCTGCAGGTGCTGCGCGGGCCCGGCCGGAGCCGGGCCGGGGCGGGGCTGGCGGCGCGGGGGGTCGGGGTTCGCGCTCGGGGACCAGCCCCTGCCTCCCTGCGCAGGTGCCGTACGTGGGCGCGAGCGCGCGGCAGGTGGAGCACGTGTTGTCACTGCTGCGAGGCCGCCCCGGGAAGACGGTCGACTTGGGCTCCGGGGATGGCAGGATTGTAAGCACTGCGTGCGGGGTGGGGGCCCCTCGCCGGCGCCTGGCCCGCCTTCGCGTCCCCACAGCCTCCTGTGCCCACAGGTGCTGGCCGCCCACAGGAGCGGCCTCCGCCCGGCCGTGGGCTACGAGCTGAACCCCTGGCTGGTGGGGCTGGCCCGGCTGCACGCGTGGAGGGCGGGCTGTGCCGGCAGCGTCTGCTACCGCCGTGAGGACCTCTGGAAGGTAATGCAGGGAGTCCGGAGCCCAAGACCTCACACCCGGCTTCCACACTCTATTGCTGGGTTGGCTGGGGATCCGGCAACCCAACTGCAGGTTCTCTGGCCACCTGCGTGGGCTGGGGACAGGACTTGGAAGCCACAGTGGCCCCACGCCCACCAGACCTCCTCCTGGCTGGGGCCCTACTCCCTGCCGGGGCGACTTCTTCTTGCAGGTGGACCTGAGGGACTGCCGCAATGTGTCCGTGTTCCTGGCCCCTAGTGTGGTAGGTCTGGGGCTGCCAGTGGCAGGGGAGGCGCAGGACGTCCTCCCGGAATGTGTTAGGCCTGGAGGAGCTGGGCAGGGCGGCCGTATTCCATCCTGCACCCCGACCCTCCTGCTCTCTCCCACAGCTCGCACAGCTGGAAGACAAGCTGCAGGCAGAGCTGCCCGAAGGGGCCCGAGTGGTGTCGGGGCGCTTCCCCCTCCCCACATGGCAGCCTGTGGCTGTGATGGGTGAGGGTGTGGACCGTGTCTGGGCATATGATTTCCCAAGGGGCGGGTTGGCTGGTCAGGTGTCCCCAGGACCCAGTTGTGCCTCAGCCCCTGGGCCCTCCAATTCTCAGGTTGGCTGACCATTTGCACACAATAAAGACTCGTGGACTCATTCGAACTCTTGTTGGGTGGAGGCTGGGTGGAGCGACACCCCCCGACCCCGCTCCCACCCGAGGGGGTGCTGTGAGGAGGGCTCCATGCTGGCTGTGAAAAAGAGTTCTGCCCTGAGTTTGACAGCTGGCTAGCGGCTTCAGGTCCTTGGGTGCCGCTGCTTGATAGGCAGTGTGGTCCCCACTCCCCCAGCGTCCTGTGTACCCATGAGCTTCCTCAGCCTCAGGATCTCCTGTTTGTACCTGCTAGGAGGAGTCCGGGTCAGGCACCGGCCTGGTGGTGCTGTTACCTGGGACTGAGGCCTGCAGGGCACACCCAGCCTACCTGCCGAGGTGCTGGTCCACGTACTCCTGTAGCTCAGAAAGTTGCTCCTCAGCCATTGTGGCCCGGACTAGCAGCTGTGCCCGCTCACGCTCCAGCTCCACCTGGCATGGGAAGGGCGTAAGCCACAGGGCCAGACACAGTGTGAGAAGTGCCCCAGCCAGCCTTGCCTCTTACCTGGGTGCCACAGGAGAAGTCCTGAAGCTTCTGGTGGATCTGGGCCCAGGAGGCAGCTTCCTGGCCCCTGTGAGGAGAGAGAGGCACAGGCAGGAGGGCTAGCTTCCTCTCAGGTGTTGACCGATGACCTTGCTCAAGTTGGGACCCTTAGATCCCTGACTTGCCTGCTGGGAGCAAGGTCAGGATAGCATGCGCCCGCCTGTCCACTCGGCCCTGGGCCTTTGAGCTGTCCATCGGTACATGGGGGCAGGGCAACCCGGGCCCAGAGGGCCCACCGGCTGCTCACAGAGGGCTAAGCCACATTCTAGGGGTTTATTTCTCAAAACTCTGGGAGATAGGCTGAGACAAGTGCTTGCGCATTGCACAGGAACATGGAGGCCCAGAGGCAAGGGCTGTGAAAGTCACCAGGCAACCTGCTTCTGTCCTGTACCCGCCATCCTGGGCCAGAGCCTCTACTGGCCATCCCCCACACCTCTTCATCCTTAGGTCACCTGGGTCTCACTGAAAGATCCCTTTCTCCGGGCAGCTCCCTGGTCCTCCGTTCAAGGTTAGCCCCTTTCCTGTTGGGGCCCCTCTTCACCCAGGCATTTGGCTGTCTCCCATACAGACCAAAACCCAAGGGCACAGGTGGGCCACCTTGTTCACCACTGCCACCAAAACCCCACCCAGGCTTAGAGTTGGGGAATAAATGAATGACCCCCTGCAGGTTCCCCCACTACCCACCCCAGGGTACTCACTGTGGGTCTCTGACCCCCAGGGAGGCTTCACTGGGCCCATTCTGTGGGAACAAGGGCGGCAGCATGAGCCTGGTGAGCTGTGCTAGGCACTCCCAGTCGGCTGAACGAGGCAGGCTGCTCAGGAATTGGGGTCTTTGCTGAGCCTGTGATGGGCCTGGGGTGTGCTCTGGGGTGCTTGCTCCAAGGCCAGTGTAGGGCAGCAGGGAACACTCACCTGGGCCTGGAGCTTCCGGAGCTTTGTCTCCTGCCTGGCCTGGTCTTCTGGGTGGCTGAGTTCAGTGACCAGGTGCAGAAACCCGGGCTCCAGGTGTAAGGTGGCTGCGTCAAAAGTAGCTTTGGGGGTCCCAGATGCCTCACTGGAGTCTGCCAGCACCTGCTGCACACTAAGCCACATGCCAAGTCACATAGGGCCACCCCACCCCGGTGCCCGGCTCAGGGAGGGGCCTACCTGCGGGTCGCCAGCAGCTCCTCGTGTCTACGGCTCAGATCTGACAGGCGCTTGCGGTAGGCACGAGCAGCCCGGGCCAGTTGCTGCTCACGGCTGCGGTGCGCTGCCCGGATATGCTCCAGCGTGGTCTCCAGGAACGTGCGGAGGGCTGCGGCTGCCGGCTCTTGGCTGGTGCCATTCGCGTACTCCTGGAGGGGAGGCGGCGGGGCGGGGGTGGGGCCAGGCCTGGGGAGGGCGGGGCTTGCTGGGCGCACCCCGCTTCCCATAGCCCCCTCTCGGGAGCGGCCGAGGCAGTGCAGCAGGCAGGGACCCCGGGGTCTCCCGGAAGCAGTCTGGCACGCCCAGGCTAGGCTTGGTCTCCCCAGGACACAAGGCCTCCCTCACCACAGGGCCACCCCACCCGGTGCTCACGGCCACGGCCTGGGCACATCGCTGCAAGTGGAGGGCGTACTCTTCGTTCAGCTTCTTGAGCTGCAGCTGCAGCTGGGCATTCTCTGCCTCCGCCTGGCGCAGCTGGCCTTGGCAGGCAGACAACACCTGGGGGTGGAGGCGGCCTTGAACCCACACTGCACGAGGTGGGCCTTTGCTGACTGTAGGACGCCACCTGCTAGACATCAACGTGCGGAGGGCCGGGCCTCACCATGGCTTGTGCGGCTAGTTGCTGCCCCGCCGTCTGGGCCTCATCTCGGGCTTCCTGCAGCCGCCGGCCCAGGTCTGCCCTGCGGACATGCGTGTAAAGCTTAGCGGGACCCAGGGCGGGGACTCCCCCTGTTCTCGGGGAAAAGCCACTCCAAGCCTGGTGCGGTACTGCGTCCTCCCTGTCCCGCGTGAGGCAGCCACTCACACACGGGTCTCCAGTGCCTGCCTCTGGGCCTTCTGCTCCTCCAGTGTGCGCGTCCATTCTCCCTGCAGGTGCACGAGCTCTGGGTTCCTGGCAAGGCCCAACCCCACCCTGGGCTAGGACAGATCCGGACAGGTCCCCAGGCTAGGGGGCTGCGCACTCACGCTGTTTCCCAGCTTCTGCTCTTTATCCTTAGGGCTCAGGAAGTCCTCAGGCTGTGCCTGTAGGAGAGAGCTGGTCCAACCTCACTGTCTCTGCTGCACCCCTGCTTGGCTCCCACCCAGCCAGGCACTCACGGCGACCTGGGGTCTGTGGTGGATGGAGTGTCCCTGCTCCCAGGCCTTGTGTTGGAGCCCCCGTACCAGCTCGTGGTGGTGCCCCAAGGCAGCCTCTCGGGGGGCTATGCGATCTCCATGCAGCTCCAGCTCCAGCACCCGGCTCTCCAGCCGTAGGACCTGTAGGGTGACCCGGGTGAGCAGGTGCACTTTCCTGTCAGGGCACCCAGGGTAAGTCAACATCACCAGGGAACATACAGGCACATACAGCACACACGGGAGATGTGGGTATAACAGACACTGCATGAGCGTGTACGATCCCATGAGCATACCTGGACCCCTCACAGCACAGGTCCCAGGTATGCACCCTCCCACCGTGTTCCCCGGGCCGGCACACATGGGCCCCTGCTGGCACCCACCTCACTCTTCAGCTCAAAGAGTTCAGCCTCATGCTGCTCCTGCACGTGGTGAGCTGAGATCTGCAGGTCGACCAACTCCTTGGAGATCTGTGGGTGGTCAGGGTAAGAGGTGGTGCCCGGGGGACCTCCCTCCTGCTAGCTGGCCCCCTGAGGCCTCAAGCGCACCTGCAGGCGCCGCTGCTCGCTCAGCTCCGGATCCGAGGGAAGCTCTGTCTTGAGGCAGGCTGCCCAGTCCTCTGCTTGGGGCAGAACCTGGGGAGGCATCACCCCCCCCATCGTCCACTTGTGTCTTAAGCTTGAGCAGTGGCCTCCGCTCCCAAGGAGAGCTCCAGCCATGCACTGCCCTCTCCCCAGTACCCGTTCCACACACAGACTGAGGGCAGTTTCTCCTGGCCTCTGAGGGGTTAGGGAGGAACCCCGGCGCATGTGTCCAGAACAGAAGTGTTCTGGAGAGACTCACATTTTCAGTGGCCCCAGGTGGGGGTCTCGGCCTGGGGGCTGTGGCTGCTGCGTGCTCCATAGGCAGAAAGGACTCTGGCCTCCCCAAAGGCAGTGCCGCCTTGCCAACCCGCCTGTTGCAGCAACACAGTGGCTTGTGTTGCCAGGGCCTCTGCTGGCCCCCTGCTGGTCCCGGGGGTGTCTGGGGCCCCACCCACCAGGGGAGCCAGGGAGGGGCACTCTCAGCTCCTTCCGTATATGGCTACCCATCCTTCACCTGGGAAAGGCAGACCTGCGCCGCAGCCTTGACCCTGGGTCCTGACGGAAGCAGGAGTTCATGAGAAGGCCCAGCACAGAATGGAACGACCACCGCCGTCACTGCTGTCCTCGCGCAAGGTGCCCTGCCTTGCGGTGGGCGTTCGCACAGTAGGCGCCTTCTATGTGCCCACTGCTGCTGGCTGGGCGCTGGGATGGGCAGGTGAACAAACTGGACAGATTCCCCCGCCCCCAGCCTGAGGGAAGGGGCCGCGGACGTTTCAGTCGAGGGACTGGGGGATTCAGGGGGACGGTTTCAGCCCCGGCGCCCGGAGGGCTCCCTGGAGGCGGCGCCCGAGCGCCGGGCGCTGCGGCCTCTGACGCGCGTGCGGCCCCCCATCGGGCACGCGCGCGCACGCGCTCTCCCTACGCCGGGGCACGGGCCGTGGCGGTGACCCGGCCGAGCGCCGCGCTCCGTTAAGGCGCCGCGGTCTGAGCCCGAGGCCGGTCTCTGACCAGACGTCTTTGAGGCGGTCCGCGCAGTCAGCCGGTGCAGCGCCGCTGCGGGAGGGGGGCGGGGCCGGCCCGGGGGCGGGGCCTAGGCTCTACGCGCGGCGCGGCGGAGGGGCAGTGGTTAGAGGGGGTGCGCCGGACGGTTGCGCCGTCGCGAGGGGCGGGGCCTTCGCGGCTGCGGGCGGCAGTGGCGGCAGTGGTGGCTACGGTGGCGGCGCCGTCGTTGTGGTCGCTGCCGCTGGCGGGCTGGCTTGCGTACTGGCCGGCCCGGCCTGAGCCTGGGGCGTGGGCTTCCGCACCGGAGCTCCGGGAAGTCCCCGGAGCAGCGAGCGGGCTCCCTCTCCGGCCGCCGATGTGTGTGAGGAGCTGACCCCTCGCTCGCGCAGCCCTGCCTTGGTCTGGAGAGGGGAGCCCCCGCCCTGAGGAAGGGGTTCGGAAGCCTGGGGGGCCCCTCGACGAGAAGACGCGGGGTGCCTGAGCTCTGCGATCATGAAGGTCAAGGTCATCCCGGTGCTCGAGGATAACTACATGTACCTGGTCATCGAGGAGCACACGCGGGAGGCTGTGGCCGTGGACGTGGCCGTGCCCAAGAGGGTGAGGGCAGCCTGTGGGCGGCGGGGAGCGCCGCTGGGGTCCCCCGACCACCGTGGCTGGAGCAGGCCCTTCCCCTGCTCTCTGATCTCTGGGCACAGGGCGATTACGGTTCCCGGATTATCTCGGGGCTGCCCTGAAGTTAGGACCGTCTCCGATCCCCGTTTTTCCCCTCCCTGGTGCCTCACCGTAGTCCTAAGCCCTGGACGTTCAGTCATTCATTGTCTGCTGGGTCTCCTGTACCTCCACGCCCCCCGGCCCCCCGGGGCTCTTGTGTACATCACACTTGGCGCCCTAATTGGCAGAGGGGTGGGGCGGCCACCGGGCTCTTCCAAGCCTCCCTAACTCCCGTCCCTTTCAGCTGCTGGAGATCGTGGGCCGGGAGGGGGTATCACTGACCACCGTGCTGACCACCCACTACCACTGGTGAGCGCGGTCGGGGCGGGCCGAGGCGCGAGGGCGTCGCCCCTGCCCCACCCCGACCCAGGCGTGATCCTGCTCTCACCCGTCCGCAGGGACCACGCGCGGGGCAACGCGGAGCTGGCGCGGCTGCGGCCGGGACTGGCCGTGCTGGGTGCGGATGAGCGCATCTGCGCGCTGACCCGCAAGCTGGTGCACGGCGAGGAGCTGCGGGTGAGCGCGCGCCCGGGAGGGCGGGGAATCGCCTTGGGCCCTCCCGCCTCACCAGCAGCCCGCCCCTCTGCTGCAGTTTGGGGCCATCCACGTGCGCTGTCTCCTGACGCCAGGCCACACCTCCGGCCACATGAGCTACTTTCTGTGGGAAGAAGAGTGTCCGGACCCACCCGCGGTGTTCTCGGGTACTGGCTGCCCCGCCCCACCACCCCCGCCTGCCCGTGACCCTCCCCCACCTTCTCTGACCTGCTGTCCTCCCCAGGGGATGCCCTTTTGGTGGCGGGTTGCGGCTTGCGCCTGGAGAGCACAGCTCAGCAGATGTATGAAAGCCTGATGGCGACCTTGGGCAGCCTGCCCCCCGAGACGGTGAGTGGCCATCCCTTCCCCTCCTGCAGGGTCCTGCCACCCTGCACAACCTGCACACTCTGACCCTGACTGGTGCCGCGGGGGTGCAGAACGAGCACTCCAGCCAAGGAGAGTGCGGGGAGGGGCCAGGCAAGCCCAGGTGAGCACCTCCCCCCGTCTCTGCCTGTGGCAGCGCTGTGCACCCCCTGAGTGCCTCCTTTCTTCAGAAGGTGTTCTGTGGCCATGAACACACACTTGGCAACCTTGAGTTTGCACAGAAAGTGGAGCCTGGCAATGACCACGTGAGAGCAAAGCTGTCATGGGCCAAGGTGCGGCCACCCCAGCCTCTCTCCTCCTAGAGGTTTGGAGGGTGGACGGAGGTTGGGGCAGAGGAGGGGGTCTGCAGAAGAGTCAGACATGACCAGACCTGGCTTAGCCCGGGGTCCACCATTGACTGAGGCTCCTAGTGGGTAGGGGAGGAGTGGGTGGCTTTGGATGGGGACGTGTGCAGGTTGTGGGGTGGCCGTCCTCGAGGACCAGATGAGGCGAGGAAGCCTTTCTTCTGCTCCTGCCCCCAGAGAGGGGCAGGGCTGAGTGAAGCCAAGTTGCTTGGGGCTCTCGAGATAGGGCTGTGATAGGGGCCTGTGGTCATTCCAGAAGAGGGACGAGGACGACCTTCCCACAGTGCCATCCACCCTGAGCGAGGAGCTTCTCTACAACCCCTTCCTAAGAGTGGCGTGAGTACTGGTTGGCGTCCCCAGCCTCCTTGTGGGGCCCTGTGCTCTCCCGAGGGGCTGTACCCGAGCAGGGTATCCCGTGGCTGGCCTGCTGTCCTCTGGTCCCCCTTAGCTTCATCTGGGTACTGCAGGAGGTGCCAGGGGAATGGTTATTGGGCTGACTGGCACCAGGGAGCAGCTGTTCTTTAAGTGTTTCCTGCCAACACCCCCTGGCAGTTACCCAACAGTCTCCACAGCGTCCCCTCTCCCTACAGAGAGGAGCCTGTGCGCAAGTTCACAGGGAAGGCGGCCCCAGCCGAGGTCCTGGAGGCACTCTGCAAGGAGCGGGCGAGCTTCCAGCAGGCAGCTGAGCCGCTGCAGCCGCAGGCCCGGGCTCTCCTGGCCCTGCAATGGGGGCTCCTGGGCACACCTCGACAGAAGTGAGCCCGAGGAGGACCGGCTGTGGGGCCAGGCAGCACATCTCTCCTCCTTCACCCCTTGGCCAACTGAGCCCACGGGAGGATTGCCTCTGGCACCTTCCATGGCCCTGCCCAGCTGGTTGTCCAGACTTGGAGAGTGGGCACCCTGGCACTGGACATGTGAGGCTCCTCTCTGGGGTGCATGTGAGCCCAGAGGCCTGGGTGTTTGGGATGCGTGCTGGGGTGCACAGGGCTTCTGAACTTTGAATAAAGCTGTGGAAGGGTTCATTTTTGACGCTGGTGGATGCTCTTGGACTTGGAAGCGTTTTCAGAGAGATCCCTTTATTAGATGGGGAGCTCTGTGACAACACGCTGGACGGTCTCACCCCACTCTGCCCTCTCCCCCACCCCTTTAAGTGGAGACCCAGCTGTGCAGATGGGACTCAGCGCCTGATCTCATGGGGTCTCTCTAACAGAGCCTGCTTCCTGCCCAGAACTGCGCAGAAATGCAAGCTGTCAGTTCCCAGAGACCACAGCGTCTTCAACGCCCAGTTGCAGGTGGGGCAGGTACGCCACCCCCAGCGTGGGGTGCTGTGGGCTGCGTGCTCCTCTCCGGCCAGCGTTCCCTGCCATCCAGGGCCAGAGGGCTCTCTGCCGGTCTGGCATGGATGACTCCAGGAATGGGGAGGAGGAATCCCACTTTCGCTCTGCCTTAAGCTGCACACAGGCCTGGGCCTTACCTGGGTCTCCAGGCAGCAGAGAGAACACTGATCGCAGACCTGGGCCCATGGGGAGGTTCTGGGACCTCGTGGAACCTCTGGCCTCCTGCGATGGGGAGTGTGGGTGAGGGCGGGCTGGAGGTCCCCTTGACTGGCTCTGGGTCCGGAGTCCCATTTCAGGGTTTTGGGCTGGGGTGTCAGGACACGAGCTTCGTGGGAGTCCCAGTACCGGCTGGGCGGGCCCAGCAGCCCCGTGACGAGGCAGCCTACCATCTGATGCTGAGGCCAGAGCTGGCCATCTCCACCGCGCGGTAGCTGGTGTGCAGCAGGCGGCCAGTCCGCTCTGAGCCCTCGCCCTGCAGCCAGTGCTCATACAGTTCCTGGACACCAGGTGCATCCTCTGGCACCTGCACCGTCACCGCGTCATACAGCATCTGCACGTGCTGGAGCAGCTCCTTGCTAGTTGTGCCGGGAGCCTTGAGCTGGCCTCCGCCGTTCAAGCAGCCTGTCGCAGAGCCATGCAGGCGAGAGCACAGTCACGGGAGGATGCCTGCACACAGGGCGTACAGCCCAGCCCCTTCCCACACTGGCTCTCCTGAGCCTCCGGGCCACCCAGGCCGGGGAAGAGACGGAGCTCCCCTGCCACCCCTCCAGCTACCTGCGGGGCAGGCCATGACCTCCACGTAATGGTACGGGCAGCGCCCTCGCTTCAGCTTCTGCACCAGGTTCTGGATGTTGCGGAAGCCGTAGGCGGCGGCAAAGTGCAGCAGGACACGGCCCTCTTTCTCCAGGGTCACCTCCTGGAAGTCCTTGTTCCTGAGGGGAGCACAGGCTGGGCTCCCTCCTGCCTCCCACCCCTGCGGGCACATGGGCCACCCCGACCGGCTCCTCCGTGAAGGACAGTGACGGAAAGAAAGGGTGGGAAGCTCACTTCGCTTGGTGTCCCGAACCTCAGGATGGGAACCCCCTCCCTCTTGATGATGGCCACCAACCTGGCGAGGTCAGACAGCCCCCAGCCCCCTACTATGAAAGAGGGCATTATGTTGGGACAGACCCTGCCAACCATGGTCTCTGGGGGTTCTTGACCGCCGTGACAGGGAGGCAGAGCCCTGGAGAGCACTGGCCGGAGAGGAGGTCTTGCCTCCTGCCTGGTGCCCTGGGTCTTTGCCAAACCCACCCTGCTGTCCTCCAAGCCCACCTCAGCCAGGAGAGCCAGGCCGAGGCTGCCCCAACTGGGCTAACCTGTTCCCAAGCTCCAGCCCTCCTCACTAACCTCAGGGGTCTGTAGGTGACCTCATCCACATGGATCCCAAAGAGCTCCCGGGCTGCATGCCGGAACACATGCTCCAGGTAGCCCCCGGAGCCCCCGCCTCGATGGCTGGTGGGCTCTTGGGCAGATGCGCTGTTGCACCTAGGGAGCAGAGCACGGCCTCAGCGGGCAGCAGCAGCTATTGTCCACAGGGCTTTCGATAGCTTCTGTCTCTTGAGTTTGGAGGAGTTGCTCTCTAAACGGGAAAGGAGTCCGAAACCTGGGGGCTCTGTGTGTCAGGTGGTAGCTCAGGTGGGAGAAAAATGATCTGTTGAGTAACCTGTTTCGGGAGCTCAGGCCTGGGTCAGGTTGGGGTCGGCTGTCCACCGGCTGTCTCGTGAACCTGACCACCTCTGTGCACCCCGAGACAGACCACAGGGCAGACAGGGGGCCAAACAGAAGGAAGCCACCTGGGGAGGAGCAAGGGAGGGGACGCAAACCACCTCCACGCACTCACTCCTGCTTGTCAAGACATCGGCAGCCCCCAGACCCACAGCATGGCACCCTGACCCCACTCCACACTAGGAGGCGACTTACAGACTGTCCAAGGGGGCTGGCTCCAGCTCCGAGAGGGAGACCCCTTCTTCCTCTAGCAACTTGAAGACTTCTCCTACAAAGAAGACGCCAGCACAGATGCTCTTCAGCTGAGATCGCAGTAAAAACGGTGAGGAAGCCCATGGCACCCGTGCCCCTGGCGGATGGACACCCTGAGGCCCACCTCCCGGCTTGCGGGTGGACGAGAACCCGGCCACAGGGCGGAAGGAGGACCCACTTCTGAAGCCCCTCAGAAGAGCCAGCCCGCGCCCCGGACCTGCAGCCCGCCCTTGCACCGACACAGCTGGGGGGGGGGGCCACGCCCATTCCTGGGGCATGCCTGCCTCGGTGTGCTCCCAGCTCCCCACCAGGCGGACCAGGGCGTGTGTTCATGCAGGGGGACCTTCCCCACATTGGCTGGGCTCCCAAGCGTTCACTCTTCTGTATTTGAAGCCCTCGGGAGACTCTGAGAGGCTATTCAACTCAGAAATAGGGTGAGCCACGAGAGTCAGAGCAGCTGACGGGAATCTCCGCCCACCTCCCCACACAGACAGCCCAGTAGGGCAGGGTGGCCCGTTGGTCACAGTTCTCCAAGACAGCGGAAGGGTGAAGTATGGCCTGGCTCCCAGGGGAGGACCGGGGCTGCCTCGTCCACAGGGGACAGCGGCTCCAGCCAGAGCCGACGGGCGGGACTTAGGCAATGCCGTCCATGCCCTGCGGTCAGGGCAGCAGGAACTGACCTGTGGTGACCACGCAATCCACATCACGAGTCTGGTACTCCTGGCTGAAGAAGTCTGGTCTGGAAGCTTCCAACTTTTTGTCATAGCAAGGCATCACCGTCACATGGTAGATCCTGTCAGGGGTCAAATGCTGCCGAGAAATGTGGAAATGTGGAGTCGTGGCCTGACCCAACAGGAAAGGGGCCCATCAGGTAAGGTGGGGGTGACCCCAGCCAGCAGCCGGGATATGACCGTGGTTCTTTATGTGGGTCTTGGCTTATCTTTCAGGATGATGGCAGTGACTGATTCAGAGCTGGAATGTTCCTGTTACCTGCTGCTGGGCAAAGAAGTCCTTGACCAGGGAGCCCATGACCTGCTGCGGGGACCGCGCTGTGCTGAGGTGAGGGACAAGGAAGCTCCCGTGCGTCTTCTCCGCATAGCAGATCCAGCCTGAGGCCGACACCGGGAAGAAAAGGAGCATCTCACCGGCTGGGCAGCAAGTGACAGGACATTCTGCAGGGGACCGACTCGTGCAAGGAGTTACAGTCCCATTACGGAACGTCCCTCGCTCTGCTGTCACTGTCGAGTGCTGCTAGCATCAGTGAGGTCACAGTCTCAGGGAACTGAGTGACTCTCAGGGCGCCTCCTTCCACCAAGGAGGCCATCCTGCCAGAAGCCTGCACTGCTCCCCTCACCCCAGCGTTCCTGTTCCCTGCGTCAGCAGTGTGGACACACCTGGACAGGCAGACGTGAGCATAGGCAAGGTCTGTGTAGAGCTGGCCTGTCCTCGGAACCGCTGCACAAATTCTCGCTGGCTCTCGAGGAGACTGAAGTTCCTCGAGAAGGCGGTGTCGAACACGTAGTGCACCCCTGAAAAGCAAGCACCCATCTCACTGCCACAAAGGGTGGCTGAATTACGAGGCCCTGCTGGCCACGCCCCAGGAAGCCTTTGCCACCTGACTTGTCCGGGACCGGCCATGTCCTGGTGGCACCCAGCCCACAGCCTCCCAGCCCAGCTCCTGGCTCACAGAGGCCGACCAAAGTCGATCTGAGCCAGAACCTGGGAAACGGGCCTTGATGACACTCACTTAAACACAACACGAGAAGCAGGTAAGCTCCAGGCCGGGAGAGCACGGAGACAATTCAGAAGGTCTCTCTTAAAAGGCACAGCTCTCATGTGTCAAACCAAAACTCTGGCCTGAAGTCAACTTGGAAGGTTCTGGTGTGTTTTGAGTTCAGTGACTCAGAAGCCCGAGGCGCCCCGTCATGGGACCTCCCCCATGCTGAGCTGGAGCGCTCCCACGATGTTTGGTGCCTACCGATTTTCTTGAAGAATGCAGTCAGCTTCTTGGCAGTGTCTGTAGGAGTCAGCTGAAATCTTGCGGCCAGCGACGCTCTGGATTGGGGCGACACAGAAACCACAACCAGCCTCTGCTGACTGGGGGCCGCCGTCTGCAAAGCAAGGGACACGTGCTCACTCGGCATGTTTCCGTACTCATCCCCAGGGGTCCGGTGCTGGTGAGAGCATGCCCTGTCTCCAGGGCATGTCATTTCTATGTGTAGGTGGGGCCCAACACTTCAGTGTTGGAGTAGGACAGGTCACTGACATCCCACTGACGCCACTTTGAAAATGAGGGAGTCACCTGGAGATCGGTCCTTGACAACAAAGCAAAGGATGCTGCAGTCGATGTCAGGCTAAAAAAAAAATCTCCAAGACCGCCCACCACTTACCTTATTGGCATCTAGAATTTTCCGCAGTTCCTCATGGCTTTGCTGCGTGATGAGGACGGTCTCTGCGGAGGTGACACAGCCACTGCACGCCAGGCAGTCACCCAGCGAGATCTTGGCCTTCTCTAGCTTCTGAGTCCCTCCGTCCTGGAAGCACAGCACGCGGTGTTCAACAGGGCCCCCTGCACAAGGACAGGAGCCCTTGGGATAATGGGACCTACGAAACCTTGATTCTCTGGCAACACGGACTACCAGCGTGGCAGCTGGCTGGCTCTGAATGCCACTGAACGTCTAAAAATTAAATATTTGCTGGAGAAGTACATACATTCTATATATAGTCTAGCTTCACCGAATTCTAATCTGGGCACCAGCTCAGCTGGCGCATTAACGAGGCCTGCAGCCTGTCATGGGTGGAGCATGGGTGTGCGGCCTGGGTGACTTGCCAGAGGCTCCTAGTCTACACTCGTGGGGCTGTGCAGAGGGGAAAATGTCAACGGCCATGCTCCAACGGGAGGATGAGAAAGGCAAGGCTGAGACGAAGGGGGAGAGGGCAGAGTGAGGCGGTGGTCTGCTGAGCGAGCTCGACACACGGGCAGCAACAGCTGGACCGCCAAACGGGTGCAGAGCTTGGTGTGGGACGTGGGCCTCCAGGCTGAAGTTCTGCAACTTTCCTGAGATGGAAGAGACTCCAGCTGAGCACCTTTACTCCCTCTGTAAACTAAGGAAGGGTCGGGGCCTGTGACCAGCGGGTTGAGGAGACGGGGACCCCCTTCCAGCCCAGCTCATCAGGACTGCGCTTCACAGCGAAGCTGCGATTTGAGCTCAGTGTGTATTTTTAGAGTTGGGTGGGCCTAAAGGCCCAGGCTTTGATTTTGTGCCAAGAGACCTATTCCCAACCTCCCTCCACATCAGTCACTGTTGCTTGGTAAGGCAGGGCCCACTGATGCCCCCACCTCTCCGGGATCTCTTCACTTGTGGGATCACCCCCCCGGCCCCCAACCCTGAGATGGTGTTTCCCTGTGCTGGGCTAGGCTTGGGCAGGAGCTGTGGTGTGCTGCCGGGTCACGCTACTGGCCTGAGCAAACGTCCAGTTCTCTCCCTGTGAGTGCTTGATCCCCGGTCCAGCCCTGCCCTGTGCCCTCTGAGGCTCCTCCCCTGCCCGGGAGAAGTTCCTGAGCCAGGTACGCCCATGCCTGTGGCCCACGGGACGGCACAGACACTCTTGAGGGTCCAAACGGCAGATGGTCCTTAAACCACCATCTCGTTATTGCGCGATTATATAGGAAGCAGGGGTTCGCTGACAACAAGCTGTCTGAACTGGAAAATCCCACACAGTGAGAAACCACGGAGAGAGGGAAAGGGAAGACAGAGACCACCAGCTCCGCAAGAGGAGCCCCTCTGCAGACCAAGTGAAGCTCCATGCTCAGCCTCTGTGCCCCTCCACCCCAACCCCCGCCCTATCCCCGCTCTCGTGGCCTTGACAGTGAATCTGACCACAGTGAGAGGTCTCCCAGTCACCGTATTTGTGACTGGGAAGAGCGGCATGCACATGCTTCTGGTCATCTGGGCTGGAACTCACCTGCCTGACCTGGAAGTAACTCCCATCTTCTTCAATGTGGATCTTGGCCACGCCACTTCCTGTGCTCTTATCCACCTTCATGGGCTTGACGCAGTCCTATATAAAGGAAGAGACCCCAAATGGGGGCCTGAGTGCATGCAGGTTCCCCGAGAAAAGGAGCGACCTGGTGGTCACGCCATCACACCTGACTTTCGTCCGGCCACGGAAGCAGTCTTAGCAGAAAGATGGCTTGCACACGGGGTACACGTTCGAACAGCCCGCCGGCACCAGCGGTCACTCTGCGGCTCACAGCCAGATGAAGGCCCGCGCTGCCAGCCGCACGCTCACGCCCTGCAAGCCTGCCCGCTCTGAACTTGACTCTTGTTCTCAGCACGCGAACTGGCCACTGAGACGACACCCAGGAGCCACCGTTTCTGCACCTCGGCAGGAATGCTTTGCTCGGAGGTCACCGCCCTGCCCAGGCCCCAATGAAAGGAGTTTCTTCTTCTCCCCAACTCCCCAAGTTCCTGGGAGTTTCCCTGTCAAAAGAACCTCTCTGGCGGTTGCCTTCCCAGGGATGGTGCGCCCCAGAAAGCCCTGCCCAAGGTGCTGTGGCCAGCCCTGCGCCCCACCCCCACCCCCGGGGCCTGGTCCCGCACAGCCGGTGCGCTTGATAAGGAGGGACACCTGATGAGGACGTCACTCCCTTGCCAGAGTAGCTGTCCTGCCTCCCTTAGGGGCAAGCTCCGCCAGCGACGACCACACACCCTGACAGACACCGGGTAGTCAGGGCAGGTGACGCCATGGGACCAGCTCCTCGGACCTCCGGGACAGTCTCGCCTCTACCAGGGGGAGTGGACAGGGTCGCCCCAGCCCCAAGCCCAACACTTCCCCGGGGGTGACGCCGGCGGCCCTGCCCGGCTTCCCCCCGACTTCCGGGTGCGCACGGTGACGGGCCACTCGGCACGCCCTCCACCCGCGGCCTTGGCCAAGCCTCGCGGAGCCGTAGCCCTGCTCAGGCCACTGGCATCCCCGGCCGCGGCTTCCCATCGGGAGGAAGCTGGCCAGGGCGCCGGAGGCCCGGAGGGCGCGGGCGGATCCCGTTTCTCAGGGGAAGAAACTGAGCGGGTAGCGGGGCCCCACCCCACACACGGCCGCTGCCCCCGCGGGCCGGCCCACCTGAGAGGGCCCGATGAAGTCATCCAGGTCCGTCAGCTGCAGCGCCCCGCTGAAGGGCGACGCCATGGCTGCCGTACTGTCGCGGGGCTCCCGGCGCAGAAGTCGCCAAAAGGCGCGAAACGGCAAGCGCTTTCCGCCACGCTGCCGGAAAGCGCCCCGCGCATGCGCATCTGTCCCCCTCCCCCCGCGCAGGGCGCCTGGAGGGCGCGCGCCCCCTGCTGGCTGGCCCAGTTCCGCCGAGGAACCTGTCGCCTTCCCCGCCTCTTGGGCCGCGACGAAGGGAGCCGAGAGCCCCAGAATGACGTCTCCCTCCCCCAGGGCTCCCCTGCCGGCCAGTGTGCGGCCCCACAGTCCTTGACCTGGGAGTTTGCAGCGGCAGCGGCTTCGCTGTACTGGGTCCCACAGACGCTCGAGACCCCAGAGGGGCGCCCGGCCCTCGTGGGCCCCCAGTCTGGGCGGCGGGGTGAGGAACGTGCGGGTGACAGAGACATGGGCGGCTGCTGACCAGGCCGCGACGGGGCGCGGAGCCGCGGGGCTCCGGAGGGCGCTCGCGCGCTGCTGGCCCGGCCTCCGACGCCGCCCTCTGTTGCTTGAGAGACCCCATGGAGAAGACTCCGCTCCCCCATGAGATTTCACAGCGTGGAGCAGGGCTGCTGCCGGCTGGACGCCGGTCTCCAGCCGCCGTGAATCGCGTCGAGTCCAGCTCCACGTCAGTGACCGCCTTTTATTAGGGCTCTCCGGAGGACTCCCGGAGCTGGGTCTGGCGTGCGGCTCGAGCAGGGCTGGGCTCAGCCCAGGACATCCGGGGGAACCTCAGGCCTCAGGGCCCAGCCTGGCCTGGGCTCCCGCTCTTCTTGGGAGTTCCTGCCCCAGTGTGGGCTTGTCCTGGAGACTCCAACACCTGCCTGTGGAGCTTCTTGGCGGTGCAGAGAGCCCAGTCTCCCCCCCCCCCCCCCCCCCCCCCCCCCCCCCGGCTGGGGCAGCCTTCCCGTGGGCGCGGGGATGCAGCGGCTCCTCTTGGCTACGAGGACAGGAATTTCAGGTCCAGCGGCTGGGCCTGGGGCTGGGGGGAGATGGGGAGATGTTCCCCAGCAGCTAACCCAGGTGGATTTCCAGGCCCCACCCATCCCTGTCCCGACAACACCTGACCGGGTCTGCGATAGGATGCCTGAAACTCCACAGTCCCAAGTGGTTCTTAGGAATAGGGAGCCCCAAACAACCTTGGCTTCCCTGAAATCCCCCAGAGGAGGTTCACAGAAAATACAGGAGTGTAACAGATGGCGGTGGGCTGGGGCAGGATTGGGATCAGTCAGAAGGAGAGGGCTTCCATGGGAGGGGCTCCGGCTGAGGCTGGGGTGCAGGCACCACGGGGATGCCAGAGCCCACGTGGGTGCAGGGCCGGCCTCCACCTCCCTGCCCCCTTGGAACCCAGGTCTGCAGGCGCAAACCAAGTGGAGCAAAGGGTGGGGGGATAAAAGGCGGGAACAGCCCAACTGCCCTTCAGCAGAAGAGTGGTGAAAGGAGCTGTGGTCCCTCTCTGCCGCGGAGTACTCAGCTGTAAGGCAGGGCGAGCCAGGGACGCCCACTGCCGTGTGGATGACCCCCCGAGGACACAAGGCTCAGTGAGAGGAGCCCCACAGAACTCCCCGCATCTCTGGACTCCATTTCCAGGACGCGCCATGGAGACAGCAAGTAGCTTGGGCCTGGGGCCCTGGGGCCTGGGGAGGAGGTTTCGGGTGCGGTGATGAGAAGCGTTGGAGGAGGAGGTGTGGTTACACCTCCCCGTGAACACAGCTGAGGCCTGGACTGCGGCGCGTGCATGGGGTCCCTGGGGCAAATTCTGTCGCGTATGTGTTGCTACAACTTAAAAATAATGTCACGTATCAAAAACCCCGTTGAATTGCACAGTTTAAGTGGGCGGATTGTATGATATGTGAGTCTGTATCTCGTTGAAAGTGGGGCCCCAAGGTGCCTCCCAAGAGCGGGACAGTGAGTGAACCTGAGTCCTCCTGGCTTTCAGCCCCCAGCCCCGAACCAGAAGCTGGCCAAAACAGCTTCTGGTTCGGAAACTCCACCTGGGGGTCTCTGATACCACATGCGCATGCACACGCATGCACACGTGATGAGGGCCTCTGGAGACCCTGAGGCCCCTGAGCCAACACCATGCCTGCCTCCTCTGTGCACCTGCTCTCACACCTGCAGACTGTTTCATCATCATTACTGAGTACCGGCCGCACGCTTCCCATGTGCAATGCTAGGGTTTACACACGTGGGGGAAACGGAGGGCCCTGCAGCCAGCCCGGGCCACGGGGTGTGGGCACCCCATTCCCTGAGCTGGGACAGATGCAGAGCTTGGCTTCTGCTCCAGGTGTGCCTGCAGGATCCCCTTTGCCCAAAGCCAGCCAGCAGATCTTTGGGTGGGAGCAGGCACGGTTTCCACCGAGATGCATGGAGCTGCCGACCCCTCCTGCAGTCTGGGGGACTGGTCGCAGGGACTGGGCCTGTGTTAGTGTCCAGTGCTCCTGCAACAGGGGTCACACGATGGGGGGTTTATAAAACAAAAGTTTTTTTCTCGGTTCTTGAGGCCACAAGTCTAAAGCCAAGGTGTTGGCAGGACCTTCCAAAGGTTCCCTCCTGCCTGGCACCGCTCCTGGTGGGCCCGGGCAGCCCTGGGCACATGGCTGTGTTCCTCCAGCCCCCACGGCTCCGTCGCAGAGCTCCTGTGTGTCTCCCCTGCTGTTCTAAGGACACCCGTCATTGGACTCAGGGCCCAGCCCACTACCCAGCATGATCTCTTCTCAAAACCCTCAACTTAATTACATCTGCGACGACCCTATTTCCAAGTGAGGTCCCATTCACAGGTTTGGGGGACATGTTATTTGAGGGGCACCGTTCAACCCACCATAGCCCTCATGTCGAAGTTCTTGTGGGACTCTCAGGGGTCAGACGACAATTGCATAATGGGATGTGTCTCCCCAGATCAGAGCCCCCCCTCCCAAACAGACTCCCTGAGGGGTGGGCTGGGACAGACCACCCGTGCTTGGCTGTCCCCATAGCCGGGCTTGAACCACAGGTGTGTCTGGGTGGGCAGAGAGCCCGTGTGCGGTAGGAATACTACAGTCCAGGGTCAGGAAAAGTAAAAGGTGTTTTGTCTTTTCCAAGAAATGTTTAGGGGCTCCTGCCTGGATTAGTCAGAAGGAAGAGCGTGCAGCAACTCTTGATCTTGGGGCAGTGAGTTCAAGTCCCATGCTGGGCATGGAAATTGTTAAGTAAAACACTTTAAAAATGTTTTTAAGTTTTTCTTACACGTGTGATTTCAAAACATTTGTTACATTTTCCCATGTTACTGTATCATGAGATGCTAGAAAAGTAGAAATGGGCTTTACTCCCCCCCCCCCCGTTCTGCATTGGTGTAGGGGGAAGGACAAGTGTTTGGGTGTGGCCCATGTGTTTGTGGTGTCCATCTGCCCTGTGGACCCGCCCAGACACTTGGAGCCTGTGTGGAGGCCCTGGGCCTCACGTTGGACACGGGGTCGGGGTCGTGGGGGACAACCAGGACCCACAAGTGGGGGCTTCCTGCTGCATTACAAGCCCCTGTTGGTAGGTCAGTCAGGGTCAGTCACTTAGAACAAGGCTGGCCTCACACCCAAACAAGGACCTGTGGCCGTGTGAATGTGTCCCCATGCTTTCTGTAGACCGGGGATTGTTCTGTTCATGAGAGTGACCAGTTAGGGGTCTCCTCACCATGTGAGGGTCTTCATGCTCAGGGGTTTCTGGGGAAATCAGCCCAGATCCCCGTGGGTCCTGGGTGTCCTTCCCTGTCTACATGGGTGTGGGGCCACAGCCTTCTAGGCCACTCTCTGCAGACTCTTCCACGTCCCTGGGAGGCTCTGCAGGCCCTGGGCTAGGGGTGGGGGGTGGAGGGTGAGGGGAGGCCCACACGGGGTGGGTCTACGTCGGGGCGCTCCTGGCACGCCCATTCTCAGAGCCGAGAGAGAAAGCAGCCACTCTTAGGAGGACACACAGGCGCGGGTGGCTGCTGGTCGTGGCCAGAGGTGTCCCCGTCTGAGCCCCCCGGGCCTCCCAAACCCCAGGTGCACCCTGGGCTCCTCGTGAAGCCAGACTCGTCCCTGGGCTGAACAGACACAGCGTTTGATTTGTTGCAGGAAGTCACTGCGGGCAATGAGCACATCATTAGCGGTCTGATCAGCACGCGGCGCCTTCCCACGGGGGCCGCCACAGCTTGTCAACAGGTGTAATCTGGCCACAGCTCTGGGAGGCCTGGCGCAGGCAGCAATTAGCCGCTAATGAGGAGGCCTGCGGTGACCTGCCCCGCCCAGGGAGAGAGCAGCGTGGGCCCAGGCTGAGGGAGGGCGGGGGGGTCAGAGCCAGGGCCAGGGCATGGAGGCTTCTGGGGGCTTCTTCCACCCCCAGCGGTGCAAGAAGCGGCAGAAGGAGCCGGTGGCCAGGAGGCCCTCACCGCGCTGCACACACGTTCGCAGGCACGGAAGCCGAGCAGGGCCTGGGGCTGCGTCTGTAGGGGCACACCAGCAGGTAGGCCAGGAGGAAGGCAGGCAGCCCCCGACTCGTTTGCCTGACTCGGTGCCGAAGGAGAGAGCCGGGAGGGCCCGGGCCCCTGGCAGCACCGGTCTGTCGCGGGGCCTGCAGGCCGTGGCCTGGGGAGCATCGGGAGCGCACGGAGCGCTCACACAAAGGGCGCCCCCCAAGGCTGGTCAGCCCCCCACTCCACAGCACAGGGCAGGGGTCCTGCCGTGAGGCATGCCAAGGCCAGGCCGGCAGCCCCGTGGTGCCCACACTTTGGATTCAGCCCCCGGGTCGTTCAGCGGGACCCTCTGGGGCATCTGGGAAGGTGAGTGTGGGTGGTGGGACCCTGGGGCTGCTGGCTGGGGCGGGACCTGTTGGGAGATTCCAGGCTCGGGCCGTGGACGCCTACTGTTTGCATGCACTGGTACAGGGCGCTCACCCAGCGTGGCGGGGGCTCAGCTTCCGGAGGAACAGTCCCCCTCCTCCATCCCTGCCCCCCACCCCGGGTTTAGGGCCGGCTGTGGCTGGGAATTCCTGGTGGGGGCATGGGGGGGCCCCAGTGTGGCTCCCCTGGCAGATGACAGGCTCAGAGACTGGAAGGGCCACCCATGCAGACCTCCGTGGGGCTGAGGGTCACACACATGTCCATGTTCATGTCTGGCCCCTTGGCGACCAGCAGCACCAGGTGGGCCTCTGGAGCACCTGCTTTTTGGGGACATGGGCATTACCTTTGCCCTGCTGCCATGTCTGAGCCTCCTTCTGACTCCCCATCCCTGTAGTTAACCACCTCTGTGGACACCCCGCTGGCCCTGGGCAGCCCCTCCAATGTGGTCCTGCCTGCCACCTGCCACCTCACCTCCAGCCCCCATGCCTCTGCTCCATGGAGCTCGGGTGGGGCTGGGTCAGCACCCCTGGGAGAGCTCGGGGGGGCCTGACTAGCACAGTGACTGGACGGCCATCGGGGCCCACTTGGGGTTCTCTGCATGGTGCTTTCATTGGTTGGCGAAGGTCAAGGCTGGCCTGTTCCCTGTGGGGGGGAGGGTCACCCTATGCACTGCCCCAGAGCCGAGCCTGGAAAGATCCCCGCTCAGGAGGTCATGGGTCCTCCTCAGAAGACCCCCACCCGGGCTCCCTTCCCTCCTGCCCTGAATGTCTCCTTGGAGGACACTCTCCAGCTCACCTACTTGGGCTGTGGCCGTTGGGAGTAGGCAGGCCTGGGGGGGTTTCCCACACTCCGTAGAAGATGAGGTCTCTCTTACGCTGGGGTACTGGGAGGAGGGAGCCAGCTGCCTGGGTGCAGACAGGGCTAGGAGCCGCTCAGCGGACTGAAAACCCCATGGCCAGGTTCATGCCACCAGGCCCGAGGAGCAGGTTCAGCTGGGCAAAGGGCCGTTCCATGTCCCCTCAGGACAGCTCCTCATAGACGCCGGTGCACCGGGCCTGGCCCGCCCTCATCTCGGCCAGTGCAGCCAGCTGCGGCAGGGTCAGCAGGGCCCAAATAGAAACCTGGGGTCTGCTCCGGGATTGCCTCTTCTCCCCGATATCACTGTGCACAGCTGGGTGCCGCCCCCCCCCCCCCCCCCCCGTCTAGCTGAGTGTGAGCCTGCTCCGCTGCTCTGAGAGGGCGTGAAGGCCACATCTGGGATAGTCACGCTGGGGGAGGAATGATGGCCACGGGGAGGGCCTGAGAACCCAGCAGGCTGCCCCAGCACCAGGGGACCAGTGGGGACACACGTAGGCTCCGAGACATAGCCCAGGCCTTGGAAGGCAGCGGCAGCGGGCCGAAGGGCACCCAGGTCAACCCTGATCCTGGCCCAAGCCTCACCCAACCCTAGAACCTGGCCCACATGCACCTCCTACCCGGGGTCCTGGCCCACACTCCTCCCCCCAACTCTGGGCCCTGGCCCACACCCCCCACACCGCTGGGCCCTGGCATGGGTTCCTCACCCCAGAAGAAACCATCCTGTCCCTGTTGAGGGTGTGGGTTGGGGATGCACAGAGGCCTCTAGCTGGGTGCAGGGAGTGAGCTGGGACAGGAGTCCCTGAGGCCAGGAGGAGAGTCAGTGACCCTCAGAAGCAGCCCTTGAAGTCAGTGATGGCCATGGTGAGAGCTCTGGCCCCAGTGGAATGCAGCCTCCAAGATGATGGCGTAGACCCCCGGGAGGTGGTGGTAGAAAGGCTGGGCAGGGCCCGACCGCGGCAGACCCTCTGGTGAAGTCACTCCAGCCCCTGCAGCCCTGGGGGTCCACGGCGTACAAGAAGCCCACAGGGCTGGCAGCCTCAGCCATGGCCTCTGCAGACATTCCCAGAATGTCCAAGAAGGCCAGCATGTCTGTCACTGTGGGCAGAAGTCAGGCTCAGCAGGGCAGGGGATGTGTCCTGCACCTGGTGATTAGCTGCAGCTACACTAGCCCTCGGATGGGCTCTGCCCGAAGGTCAGCCTCTGGCCAGCCTATTTCACTGATGGCTGCGGTCCCACAGCCTGGGAACAGAGCAGCAAGGAAAGCTGTCCTGCCCACCAACCGCACCTAGCCACTTCTGGGGGCCAGGAGGGGGCCCATCTCACATCCTTGAAGCTGGGGTTCAGTTGCAGGCATTTGCTGAAGTCGGCAAAGCTCTGAAGAAGCGAAGCTGTCCAGCATCCAGAGCCCACTGACAACAGACACCCCACCCTGCACGCTGGTGCCCATTTTGCAGAGCTGGAAACCCAGGCTCTAGAACCCACTTGCAGGGCAGCAGCTGAGCAAGAACATGGCCCCAGGGGCACCTGACACCAGAGCTGTCCCCATGCTCCTCCACCAAAACCAAGGGCCCAGATTCTTGGGTGGGCTCTGGTCAGTCACTGGATCTCTCTGGGCCTCCTTTTTCTTCTCTGTATAATGGGGATAAAAAGCCATCCCCAGTGGTTCTTCATTTGCAGAATGAATGTTGTGCTCTGGTGTGGCATCATGGAGGAAACCATGGCTCACAGGAGAGGAGCTGACCTCCCAGAGTCAGGAAGGCCAGGCCAGCCAAGGAAGGCTTCCAGGAAGAGGAAAGACCCATGGGTGCGAAGGGTGCAAAGACCCATGACAGGTCTGCCCCAGGCCAGCAGACTCTGGTCCCTTTTTCTCTTTTTTCCACTTGGGGACAGATGTTTTAGGAAATCAGGCAGGAGACAGCCTACGGAATTCAGGCAATGGACGCTAGCCCCCAACCCCGAGAACCTGGGTCCTGCTGGATCTGCTGGCTGGTCAGCCCTGGAGTCGGGATGATGAGATTACAGTGAACTATGTCCACACCAGCACTCAAACCAGGCGTGACTGGACACCTCCCCTGACCAGGAACAGGTTTAGCCATGTGAACATGAAAGAAAAAAGGCTTTTTCTTCTTGTGCAGAATAAACAGTTCCAAATTCGTTTTGTTCACCCGGAGAGTGACAGGGCCAGCAACAGCCTGGAGGCAGATACTCCCAGCCCACGCCTGACGGCAAGCAAGGGCAAACAGAGGTCGTGCACCAAGAAGGAGAAGCTGGTGTGCACCTGCGTGCCACCCATAACGGCCAAGGCGGCGCTGAGGACCGACCCTGGGAGGGAATGCGCCTCCATGTTGCAAAGTTGCCTGGGAGGCCTGTGGGAACCAGGCGAGGGCTCCGCTCCATGCGTCCACGCCTCTGCTGATGCTCTGTCCCTCCGAGGGTCATCAGCACCCGCTACCACCCACCCTTCTGATTTCGTGAACCCCCGTTTGCACTGGGATTTCTGCGGCTGCTGGGCTCCTGATGTCTGTGAGTTCTGGGTGCCCGCCGAGCCGGGGGCGCCGCGAGGTGTTGCGTTTCACATCTCCCTGTCAGCCACCAAGTGTCTGTTGAACGGGAATCCTGAATTCTGATGAAGCCAAGGTTACCCGCCAATGCCACGTCGTTTCAGTTTGGGTCTGGGCCTTGTTCCTGGGTCAGCTCCTATCCACACGCTCTGCCGTGTGGAGTTCTCTAATGCGCTTTGTGTCAGTCTGTCTGATGGAAGCCTGGAAGCCTCAGTCACTGCTGGCAGGCCGTGTGACTCTTGATCTTGGGGTCATGAGTTCGAGCCCCACGTTGGGTGTGGACAGGACTTAAAAAAAATAAAATCTTAAGAAAAAACTTTGTGTGATAATTCTAGTAACTGACTCATCGTGGCATTGGCCTCAGTGGTTTCCTTCCCTCTGAGAATGAGTCACAGTTTCCTGGCTCTTCCTCTGATAAGTAGTTTGGATTTTTTTCTTAAGGGATGTGTAGTGGACACAGTGTTGGATTTTATCATGAACGCTGTGACCATCAGGTTGTGGAGACACTGCGTTCTGTTATCTTCCTGTGAAGACACTGGATGCTTTTGTTTTGCGGCAATGAACGTACTCAGGCTTGCGCCATGAGGTCTGCACACCCTGAGGGGTTAGAGGTCCATCTCAGTATCCCCTGCATATGCATGACTCAGGGGGCAGCAGGAGTCTTGGGTAGAGTTCAAACACAGAATCTGGGTCCCCTTCTCTGGCACTTTCCCTTCCAGAGTTCTCCACTCATTCTCTGGTGTCTGCTTATCCTGGGTTCTTTCCTCCTTTGCCTGGAAAAATGGGGGGTTGGGGGATTCTCCAGGAGCCTGAGAGCTGGGACCAGTGCCACCTCACCTCTGGCTGTTTTCAGGGTAAAGCTACACACATGGAAATCTCCTCCTCCAGGTGTCAATTCCCCTTCAAAATCTTCTGACTTTTGTTCATTTCCCTGAACCTTCGGGGATTTGTTTATTTTTACGTTTTGTCCAGAATGTTTTAGTCGTTATCTAAGGGTGAGACTTTATTTTAAGGCATATACTCCCCTGCTGACTTCTCAGGGGAGATTTGATTGATAAATTGATTTCTCGTACCAGTCAGCTTTGCTGAATTCTGTTTGAATTGCCATTTGGCTGGGCTGCATATAATAGGAAGCCCAGCCCACAGAAGAAGATGAGACCCAGGTATCTGTCCCCGAATGACTTAGCAACAGAAGCCTTTATAGGTATGTAATGCAGAGACAGGCTCTCCACAGGGAATTCTGGTGACAAAATTATTGCAGGAGCTGGAGGGAGAGCAGGGAGCCACGGGGGGACATTGGCTTCAAGGGTGTACTACGAGGCTGTGGTCCACAGAGGCTCATGTTTTCTGTCCTCACTGGCCAGTGCCACGGCCACAGGAAGGTGGCTTCTACCTCCCATCAATATCAGTGTTGGGGGCTGGCAGGTTCCCACTGGCCCCACCACCATGGAGGGCAGTGCTGGGTGCCTGCTGGAGCTCGCTCTGATGCGGATTTGCCTTCTGTGACCCCTGGGCTCGCATCCAAGCCCCTCCCACTACCAGCAATGTCTGGGTCACGTTGCTGTGAGCCTAGAACTCGCTCCAAGAGCTCCCACTCTGGCCAATGCCCCAGGGAGTCACGCCCTGGCTGGGCAGCCACCACCCAATCTGCTGACCTCAGGCTGGTGGGGTGGCCTGCAGACACCCTGCCCCAGCCCCAGCTGGGATGCCACACCCTTGCTCTGCCTCATGGTCCCGGCTACTCTGCTCCACTGAGTCTTTTCTCTTGGGGGGAGAAATGGGAGTATGCAAGCTGGTGAAGGGAGGCCTCGGCTCGCAACGTGTGCCCGGTCCAGGCCCGGCGGGAGCTGCCACCCTAACCCACTGTAGAAAGGCTGGGCTGGGGCAGCGCTCGGCCCTGGGCACCCCACCCCTGGGGGCTCCTGACAGGGCCTCCACCGGCACGTTCCTGCAGCCTGGCAAGGCCTCATTGGTCTCCCATACAGACCTGGGGGGCTGCGAGCTTTTGACCACCTCACTTCCAAGCTGAGGCCAAGGCAGGGAGGCTCAGGGTCGGCCCATCACCCTGAAATAGTCACTGACCTGGGGGCACTGGGGGATTGTCCCAGGGGCCTCCGGGGACCCACCCCAGTGTTCAGCATCACGAGGAGCTTACCACGGCTGCTGCCGTGTGGGGCAGGGACAACGGCTCATTCGGAGTCTGGCATGCCTGGGGAGGTGAGGGGGTCGTGTCCATCAGCACTCCTGGCACCTCCAACCAAGAAGGTCTGCGTGGGAGCAGAGATTAGCCAAGGCTCATCCAGGGACCTACATGGGAGGGACTGGGCCACCCCCCCAGAAGCGGGCCAGGGGGCAACTGTGCCCCGTGCCACCTTAGATGCCCCTCCCTTGGTCCTCATGGCCCTTGGAGAGTGCCAAAGACAGCCCCCACCACCCCCTGCCAGCTCTGCTCCCACAGCAGTGCCCTCAGGTCGCCTCTGCCCCAGCCCCGAATGCCTGGCTGTGCTGTGTGACCCTGGGCGGGCTGCAGAGCCTCTCTGTGCTTAGGGCTGACCACATGACCAGGAGGCCAGCACCCTAAGCCAGTCATCTGCTCCCTGCCCACTCTTGCCAGAGGGTCCTGAGCTTGGGAGCGTGGCCTGACTTCCGTCCCTTGAGGGCCAGACCTCAGGGGGTCGGGCTGGGCTGGGCGATTCTGTAGGGGGAGGCCTGCCAGCCTTAGGAGCTCAGAACTCCCGGCTGGGGAAGGAGCCGGCTTGACTAGCACAGACACAGCCACCTCCACTGCATGCTGCATGCAAGGTAGGCGCAGGCAGGCAGGGGCAGTGCCTGAACCCTTCCGGCTCCAGCGCACCCCCCGGTCTGAGTGATGCCAGCATGCCGCGGGCCCTCAGCTGGCATGTGGGCGGTCAGGGACTCACAGGAGACCAGGTGGGTGCCAGCCACGGAGGACTTGGGGTGAGAGATGGGACGGTCCCTGATGCCTTCTCTATACCGCTTCTGCTGTGACCCACAAACCTCGCTTTTTTTTTTTTACTTACTTATTTGACAGACTGAGAGACCAGAAGCTGGGGAGGGGGTTAGAGGCAGGGGGAGAGGCAAGCTACCCCCCGAGCAGGATGCCGATCGAGGGGACTCGATCCCAGAACCCTGAGATCACGACCTGGGTCGAAGGCAGAAGCCCAACCCACAGAGCCCTCCAGGCGCCCCTAAGCTGGCCTTTTTAAGAACCGACACAGGACAGAGAAGGACACCTCCTGGCAGCCGTGACCAGTGAGACACAGCGTGGGTTGGCGGCTGTTTCCAGG
Organism: Neogale vison; assembly: GCF_020171115.1. Lineage (NCBI taxonomy): Eukaryota > Metazoa > Chordata > Mammalia > Carnivora > Mustelidae > Neogale > Neogale vison. Next base: position 1,128,248 of record NC_058104.1, on the reverse strand, counting down.
TCACACGCAAGCGTGGGCTCTCCAGGCTGGTAGAAACAGACTTGAAACAGCAGGTCAGCTGCAGGCCACTTGGGAAGCTGGAGCCGCAGGACGGCTGACCTGCCTCTGTGGCACTCGCTGGCCCTCCTGGGGGTGGGGAGGTGAAGGATGCAGATTCCACGGCCCATAGTGGCCTGCAGACGCTCCCAGGACGCCCCCACCCGTTGGTGCTGGGGGTTCCCTGGTGACATGCGGCTGGGGAGAGGGCTGTGGGGGACCGCAGGGGGAGGCACAGTTCTTGCCTGGCCTCCTCCATCCAGGGGCTGGGGGCCTCACCCGCTGCCCCTTCTCTGGTCTGGGGGTCTGGCTTCCTCCCACCTCCTTGGGAGCCTGGTGGGGGAGGGGAGAGGGCTCCTCTGGGGCCACTCCCCAGGACACTCCCTGAAGGCTAGGCTCTCTGCCCCACTGAAAGGAGCTGCCTCCCGGCTTTCTGAGCTGGGCGGAGCTGATACAGGCTTGGGAGGAGGCATGCAGGGAGGGGATGTCTCCGCTCTACCCAGCCAGGGGCAGCCTCCCAGTCTGGGCCTCCCTGGTAGGGGGGAATGCAGGGCTGCTGAGGTCTCCTGCAGGCCCCTGCCCTCCCCTGCCTTCCCCTGCCCTGCCCCGGGACCATACTCCCTGGAGAGTGGCCCCCTCTGACCCCCCCCCCCCAGCAGCCAGCGAGGCCTCCTAAACTCCACTCCAGAAACACATGGTGGGAGGGTCTTCCCGGAATGCCTTTCCACCCACTGCCCCGCTCAAGGGACTGACCCGTAGGAAGGGGTGTCCCACTCACTGAGGCCTCTGTTTTGGGAGGGACGTCAGAAGGGAAACCAGGAATGCAGGGGGCCCCACCAGCCTTGTCCACCTGGGCCATGGGAGGGGCAGGATGGGAAGGAGACATCGGCCGTGCCCCAGGGAGTGAGGAGGGGTCACTCTGCCCTGTCCCCAGCCCTGGTGTGAATGGGGAGACTGAGGCCAGCCTGAACCAGAAGTGGCCCTGCCTTCTTGTGCTAAACTCTCCCTCCTCGCCCTGCCCTGTGGGCAGAGGGGACAGACACCAGCCACCAGCAGCCCTACGGGGCTCTCACAGCTGGGGGCCTGGCTGACTCAGACTCAACACCCGGGCAGGAGGGGCCGGTTTCCCGGAGGCGGCAGGGCGGGCCAGGTAGATTGGTTGGTCTTGAGAGCAGGGCTAGGAGGCCCCGCAGACGCCGCCCACAGGGGCCTGAGAAGGTTCCGTCCGGGAATCTGACACCCTCTAGCCTCATAAGGCCCTGCACTGGCCCAGGGCAAGGGGGGGGCAGGGGGTGGGGTGGGCGCCCCGTCCAAGAGGTAAGGATATCAGACTGGCTCTTCTCCACAGACTATGGCCATGCGAACCGCCCAGCCTGCCTGGGGGTCCTGGGGCACCTCCGCCGGCGGCAGCCTCCTGCTCCTGCTTCTCAGCCTCGGTGAGTAACACAGGTGGGCTGCGGTAAAGTGTTGGGGGCCAGAGAGCATCAGACGGCACCCAAGGGGCCTTAAGGCTCTGCCTGCCCCACGCCTCCTCCCTGGAGGCCGGCAGTGCCCACGTGCCCACCCCACCCCCATAAGGCTATTGTTCCAAATCTGGGCAGGTGCCCCGAGTCCCAGGTAGGCTGTCAGCCGTGTCTCTGCTCCCAGAGGTGGCTGCGTTCCTCCCTACCGGGCAGCACTGGAAGCTGAGGGGGGTGGGGTGGGTGAGGGGGGCTCAGGCCAAAGGGACAGTATCCGTGACCTGGGTGTCTGATTGCCCTGAGCAGCGAGGTCTTAGGAGGAGGATGTAGGAGGCCTGGGCTCCCTGGGGTGGGGAAGGCTGTGACATCATGGGGTGCCGAGTCTGGGAGGGCCAGCTTTGCCTCCTTCCTACCCAGGGTGGGGCACACCCAGGAGTCCCCCGTCACCCCGTCAAACCTTGTGCCCCCTCCCCTGCAGGGTGGGCGTTTCCTTCCAGGGCCCAGGCTGCAGACTCAAGACTGGTAAGGTCCCTGGGGGGGGGGGGGGGAGGGCGGTGTCTGGCCCTGGGTGGGGGGAGGGATCCTCGAACCACGAGCCAGCACGACTCAGCCACAACCCTGCTCTGTCCTCAGGGTGTCATGACCCCATGGCTGCAGGGTACCTCCCGGGTCTTGTCCTGGTGGCGACCTGAGCTATCTGTCTTCCTCTCGCGGGACCGGAGGGACACAGACAGTAAGCAGGACACCCTGCCCTGCTGGCTGTTGGGAGATGTGGGGCTGGGGGTAGTGTAGTGGGGTCACACTTGCCCACACATCTGGGGCCCTTCCTGGCTGCACGGCTTGCTTGGAGAGTGGACAGAATGGCCCCATTTTGCCGATGTGTAAACTGAGGCCTGGAGGGGGGGTCCTGCGTTCCCCAGGGTCTCGGCGAGGTTTGGGAGGAGGAGGTTGACTGGAGAAGTTCAGCCCCTGACCTCTGGCCTGCTCTTGCAGGCAAGGTCTGCCCGCCTGCCAGGAAGGCCCACGTGATAGATGAAAACCTTGTCTTCTATGAGGAGTGGGAGCTGGAGGCCTGTGTGGATGGGGCCCTACTGGCTGCTCAGATGGACCGCGTGAACATGGTGCCCTTCACCTACCAGCAGCTGGACGTTTTTAAGCGCAAGCTGGACGAGGTAGCTCAGGCCCGCCTGTCGTGCCGCACTTTTTTGGGCAGCCAGGGCGCAGCCGTGGCCCTCACAGCCGCCGCCCTGGGTAGTTCTACCCACAGGGCTACCCTGAGTCCCTGACCCAGAACCTAAGCTACTTCTTCCTCGAGCTCAGCCCCGCGGACATCCGCAAGTGGAACGTGACATCGTTGGAAACCGTGAAATCTCTTCTTCAAGTCAGCAAAGGGCAGAAGAGGGACGCTCAGGTAGGTGACAGCTGCCCGGGAGGGAGCAGGTGGGGGGATGGTGTGCAGGCCCCTGGGGGAATGCCTTTCTCCCAGACCCGAGACTCCTCCGTGGCCTCCTTCCGCAGGTGGCTGCCCTGATTGCCCGCTATGTGGCGGGAGGGGGCGAGCTGGACCAGGCCACCCTGGACATGCTGGCCACCTTCAGGCCCGCATACCTGTGTTTCCTCAGTCTGGAGCAGCTGCGCTCTGTGCAGCACAGCGTCCTTTGGTGAGTCCCAGGGGCCTGCCGGGAGGGGTGGGCATGCACTCCCGGCTCACCGCCTGGCCCCACGCTGCCTCCCCAGGGCAGTCGGGCCCCAGGACCTGGATGCGTGCCGCCCTCTGCAGATGGCCGTCCTCTATCCCCAGGCCCGCACCGCCTTCCAGAACGTGAGTGGGCCTGAGTACTTCTCGAGGATCAAGCCCTTCCTGGGTGAGCCAGGGAGAGCCCCTGGGGGGCGAGAGGGCCCAGGCTGCCCACACAGGTACTGCCGGGGTCTTGCCTCACGAGGCTGCTGCTGTTGGTGTGACTGGTGGTCAGCATGGCCCCTGCCCTCACACGCATGTGTCGGTTGAGGCCCTGTGAGTCCGAGCCCCCTCCAGCCTCTGCACCCACCCGGGGGGAACCTGGGGCCTAGGAATTCCTTGGGTTGGAGGATAAGACTGGGGGCTGTTGTGAGGTCTCACGCTTGGGGCCCCACTCCCCGCGAGCAGGTGGGGCCCCCACAGAGGACCTGAGGGCTCTCAGTAGTCAGAAGGTGAACATGGACGTGGCCACATTCCAGAAGCTGCAGACGGAGGCTGTGCTGGTACAGCGGGGGGGCTGGGGGGGGCTGGAGGCGGGGCCAAGGTGGGGGTGGGGCGGGGCCATTGCTGCCACAGCGCCCGGGCTCAACTCGAAGTCTGGAGGGGCCAGGCCGGGTGTTCAAGCCCGGGAAGTACCGGGAGGTCTGGACACAGGAGAGGCTGGCAGCCTTCTGGGGAAGAGGCCGGGTGACTCTGATGGCCCTCTGGGGACTCTTGCAGCCGCTGACCATTGCCGAGGTGCAAAACCTTCTGGGTCCAAACCTGGTGGGCCTGAAGGCGGAGCAGGAGAGGAGCCCCGTGCGGGACTGGATAGTCCGGCAGCAGCAGGATGACCTGGACAGTCTGGGCTTGGGGCTGCACGGTGGCCTCCCCAATGGCTACCTGGTCATGGACCTCAGGCTCCGAGGTGGGCTGGGGTGCTCCGCTGGGTGGGGCTGGGGCAGAGCCATTCAGGGCGCCTGAGTCACTCTCTCTGCAGAGGCCCTCTCAGGGGGCGCCTGCCTTGTGGGACCCAGAACAGTGCTCACTGCGATCCCCACTCTGCTCCTGGCTCTGATCCCCAAGTGAGGCCACCGTCCTGGATGCAGAACATCCGCCACGCCGTGACGGCCTGCCTGGTCCACCCTGCCTGGTCCACCCCAAGGGGACTGGAGTTCAATAAAAGGCCCCTGTCCTTCCCTGCAGAGATGGCCTGTGGTGTTCTGAGGACCGGGAGGGGAGGCCCAGCCCCGGGATGTGGTAGCTGGGGTCCCTGAGTTGGAGTTCCTCCTGTTTGCACTTGGGGATGGGGAGGGGAGTGGCCCTCAGGGCCCTCCTACCACTGTTTCCATTCCCAGGGCCTTCCTTCCAAGGTCAGGCCAACACTGAGGGTGGCTTCTGGGGACAGAGGCCAGGAGGTGCAGATGGAAGTCCTATTCCCTGCTAGGAGCATCTCTGCCCCTCCTCGGGCTCAGGGCAAAGGGATGCAGGCAGGATTGTCACCTTGTCTTTTATTCAAATCAGTCAGCAAGGCCCCCTCCCCCATACCAGTTCTTCATCCTGGGGGAGGCCAGAGGATTGGGGCAGCATCTCTGCCACTTGTATGGGGCTGGCCACAGCGTGGGCCCTGGTCGTCATTCCAGCTCCATGTCCTAGAAGCTGGGTATGAGTGGGGACCAGCCCTGCAGGCCCCTAGGAAGTGGGACATGGCCAGGTCCTCTGGCCCTGGAGCCTGGGCGGGGGCCTGAGCAGGTGTCTAGCTCCACCTTCCAGCCCCAGTTTCTCTGCCTGTGGCGCTGGGCCAGCGCTGTCTTTGGAGGCCTTGGTGCAGGTGCCCTGGGAGCAGTCCTGGCTGGGCCCCGGGATGCCCCAGTACAGCAGCCACAGGAAGCCTGAGGGCAGGGCCGCAGCGAGTAGCCAGTATTGCAGGTGGGCTGGCGCGCTGCCTGTAGGTGGGACATGGATGAGCACCATCAGGCCCAGCTGGGAGCCCCCCTGCCCGGGCTGCCCTCCCCGTGTGCTTCCACGGGCAGGAAGGCCAGCGGGGACTACACCTAGGCTGCTGCCCCAGGCCCTGAAAGGCATGTCAAAGCTTGTCCCACCCCCACTTCCTGGTGCTCAGCAGGTGTTGGAGGAGAGGACTTGATCCTTCAGTAACTCAGCAGCCAGTGAGGACTGAAGCCAGGGTCACCCAGATGTCACCCAAGGAGGCAAAGGGAGGAGAGCTGGCCAACAGAGTGGGAGGTTGGGTGCGAGATGCGGAACTGGGAGCAGTCGGGGGTCTGCAGAGACCCTGGGCAGACGGGGCCAGGCAGAGACAGGGGAGCCCACGATGGGGAGGCCAGGTCTGGGGCATACCGGAAGTGGGGGCGTTGTTCCCCCGCTGGCCCGAGGTGGGGGCTAGATGGGATACCCAGGGAGTGGTGTCCGGAGTTCCCGTGGTGGAGTGGGCCGGGCCGGTGGGGCCGGCAGTGTTTGGGTCCAGGCCCAGCTCTCCTAGGGCCGAGGTGTTGAGGCTGCGGAGCCAGGAGCTGATGGTGGGGTGGCTGCGGGCCTTCTGCAGGTCCCCCACATTCTGGCCCAGCAGGGTGGTCACATTGCCGACACTCAGGCTCTGCGGGGGGAGAGGGGGCTGTGGGGCCAGGGCCGGAGGGTCCCTCGGCAGCCGGCTTGGGGGCAGAACCCAGCAGGGCAGTACTTAACTGAGGAGCGAGCACAGGGGTGAGGCTTGGCAGAAGCGACCTGGGGTTCACCGCAAACCTCTGACTTTGGGATACTTGGGGCCTGCAGACTGTGACAGCGGCCTCCCCTAGTTTGGCAGCCCCCCCCATGCCCCAGACAGGCCACCTCGGGGGCCCACCTGCAGCACTCGGGGGTTCAGGTTGGTGAAGGTGTCGATATCCATGGAGACGTTGGCCTGGGCCAGGTGCCGCAGCTCCTCCACGGGGGCCCCTCCTGGGGGCAGGCAGCGGTCAGAGGACGGGGCAGGGGGCCTCTGGGACAGGGGGGCCTGCACACAGGGGAGGGTCTCACCGAGGTAGGGGCGCATGAAGCGGTAGTAGCTAGCTGTGTTCCTGGTGCTGCCAAAGGCCTCGCGGGCTTTGGTGTAGAGTGCGTCCTTCCGGCTCTGCGGGCAGGAGGAGATATCCAGGGCCCCGGCCCGCCTGGGGGAGGGGGAGGCTAGTGGGCAGGCTGGGCGCCCCTCGTGCTCCTGGCCTGTCCCCACCACAACTTTCCTCTTGCCCTCTGTACCACGTGGAACAGGGTACCCCCAAATCCCACACCTGCCCGAAACCTCAACACAGAGCCTCTCCTATTTGTAGATTTTGTGATGAAGTTGACATTGCAGTGAATTAGTGCGGCCTGAAGTCCAGGAACTGGAGCAGAGAAGGGACTCTGCACCTAGGCGCCGAGGGGAAGGCCATGTGGCCGTGGAGGCCGAGGCTGGGGCATGCGTCCCCCGGCCCGGGCAAGGCCGAGGAATTCCAGCAGCACCCCACGCAGGATGCACCTCCCCTGCAGGTTTCAGAGGGAGCTGGCCCTAGGACCCCTCCATTTCAGGTTCCTGGTGTCTAGAGCGCGGGAGAATTTCTCTTGTTTTAAATCTCTCGGATTGTGGTACCTGGTTGTGCAGCCCTGGGAACCTACCACACCTCAGGCCGAGCCCCTCCCTCCTCGGCTGAGCCGACGATGGGTGCATCCCGGGCTGGCTCACCGGAACTCCACTGGCCTGATGGCCTGGATCTGCCGGGCACTCATCCAGCAGAGACGGGAGCCCCCGATGGCCATGAGCAGGGCGCTGGTGATGGTGCCATTGTGGTCCAGGTATTTCTGTAGGACAGCCTGCAGGCAGGGCCTGGGTAAGCGGGGCCAGGGGCAGCACACCCCCACTGCCCCCTATGCTGCCCTCACCTCGGTCTGGTTCTCCAGGGCCACGTCCGAGGCCAGCAGGGCCACGACCGTGTCCCTGGACGTGATGTTCCACTGGCTGATCTCTGAGCGGGAGTAGAGGTAGACCAGCGAGGTGATGAGTCGTAGCTGCTCCTCAGGGACGCCATGCGGGTATACCTGGGTGGGCGGGAGGGTCAGGCCGGGCTGGGCGCCTGCCTGCCGCCCCCCGCAGCCGGTCTGCAGCGCACCCGAGCCAGCTTGGCCTTGACAACGCGCTGGCACTCTGCCGGGAGCGGGTGCTGTAGGAGCGGGTCCAGGTTGGCCTGGAGCACGTGGCTCCCCAGGCAGGACTCGAGCTGCACGCAGTCGTAGCGCACCAGGAAGAGGTCGTCGAGGAGCGTGGCTGCCGTGATGTCCCCACGGATGCAGGGTCTCCTTGCATCTGGGGGAAGGGTGGGGGTTTTGAGCTGACCTTTGCTGACTTTGGGCCCGGCCTCACTCCTAACCTCAGCCTGCCCTTGACTCCCTCCTGAGCTTGACCTCTAGCTGAGCACCTGGCTCAGACAAGAGAGTCAAACCTGCCCTTGACCCTGACCTTGACCCACCCCAGGCTGGATGCAGACCCCCCCGGCCTGCCCAGGAGGTCCAGCAGCAGGTGGGACAGTCTTTTGAGTGCCCACCCCCCAGGGTTAGGAGTCCAGGGCAGGGGAGGGACAGCATTCCCTGGCCCTGGTGGCCACACTGACCTGTGCCCCGCTTGGGTCGAGAGGACACTGACATGGCCTTGGCCTTGAGAAAGCCCGTGACGAAGCGCCTGGCATCGCCCTGGCTGAGCCGCCCAGCTCGGTACGTGGCCACCATGCTGCTGAAGAAGGCCAGGCCCACGGCCTGGCCAGGCGGGCATAGAGACTCCATGCCCAGAGAGGGGCTGCCAGGCCCTCGTCCCGTCCCACGGACCGAAACCCTGGGGCAGGGAGGGCCTGGGGACACTGGAGAGGCTGGCGGAAGGTCGGCTGGATGCCCCTGTCCTTGTGCACAGCCACCTGACACTCCTCCCCCACCCCCACTGCAGAGGGTCCTACCTCCTGCACCTGTACCCACAGGCTGGAGCTGATGTAGCTGGCCAGGGCTCCCAGGGCCTGCAGCCCCTCCAGGTTCCAGGAACCGGGAGGCCTGGTGTGTGGTAAGGGAGCACCGGGTTAGGGTCAGGAGCAGAGCCCGGACCCCTGGAGGCAGCCAGCCCCTCCCTGAGCACCCAGTTTGCAGGGTCTGCCTACTGGGGACACCTCCCACCCCAGGCGTGGGGGCAGGGGAACAGGGGGGTCTAGAGGGTCGTGGGACCCTGAGGCTGTGCAGGGTCGGGGGGACGGATGAAAGGTCAGCAGGATGGTAGACATTAGGGGTCTCTAGGTCGTCTCGAGGAGGAGCGGCCTGGGTGGAGGCACTGGACCCAGCCTACCCCAGCACGGTCTTGCCACCGGCCAGCAGCGAGTTGAGGGCAGCTTGCTGGGGGGCCGTCAGCTGGTGGCAGCGCTGCAAGTTCTCCAGCACATGCGGGTCTGCGGTCTCAATGCGGGACGCGTGCATGTCACACACCAGGGCCCCAAGGAGCAGCAGGTCCAAGGCATTGAGCCGTCGGCGGGGTGCTCCCTGCCACACAGCGGGTCAGCATGAGCCAGCCCTGTGCCTGTCCGCCCTCCCCCGTCCCGTCCCAGCCTGCCCGTCGTGCCTACCAGACAGGCCAAGACCGTGTGCTGTAGGGCGGACCTCTGGTCTGGCAGGTTGGCGAGCAGCTCCGTGTCCCCCTGGGCGGCGCGGCGGGTGAAGGCCCGGCAGGTGGCTTCCCTTACCTGTGTCAGGCTGCGGGCGGGTTGGGGGCTGTTGGGACGGTGGGGGCCACCCGAGGGTCGTCCTCTGGGGTGGCGCAGATGTCCCCGGGGAGCTGGGGGCCCTGGGACTCCGAAGGAGGCACTCAGCCTGTTGCGCTGGAATGCTGGGGGCTGGGGGGCAGCACTCACTTGTAGAAGAGCAGCAGGTTGGGGGGGTGGAGCTCAAAGTCGTCCTGGAGGCCGTGCCGAATGGCCAGGTTGGCCAGGCAGCTGAGCTGGGCAAGGCAGTGGCATGTCGCGGGCTTGGCCAGACCGGGGCCCACAGCCCCCCATCTTTCTGCCGTCTTACCCTCGCCTTGGCGTGGGGCCCTCCCTGTCTGCCTGGGCTCTGTCCCTGGACGCCCTGTGGTCTGCCCTTCTCAGGAGGCATCAGGGCCAGCCTGAAAGCCCCCCACCCCCCACGGCTCTCCATGGCTCAGTAATTTACCCCAGTGCTACCTCTTGCCTAGACTTTTTGTCTCATTGGACTTACTTTGGGGTTTTCAGATGTATTGCTAATTTCATACTAATTTTATAACGAGGCAAAATAGTAGCTTTTCTTCCTTTTGTTTCTTTAAACTCAGGGGCAGGTCGAGGTGGGCTCAGACCACATGGGAGAGGCCAGGAGGCTGGAAGATCCCCACAGGGCTCCAGAGGACCTGTCCCAGTGTGGGCACCGTGTGAAGGCAGGAAGCAGCCAGCGCAGGCCTGCTGGACAAGCCCTCATCTGAGCCAAGAATAGAAGTCAGGGGCTCTGCAGGTAATGGGCTGAGAAGTCCTGGAAATGGTCCCAAGTGGGCAGCACCATAGAGTCACCCAAGGGAGGGCAAAACCAACCTCTGACGGCCACACTTGTCAGGGTCTATCCAGCAGCCGTGTCTCAGGCGCCCGGGAGGCTGGCCGGGTCTCGCGCCCCATCCCAGTCTCGTGGGCCCCTGCTGACCCGTGTCCTTTGCTGGGCACGCCCTTCCTCCCCACCTGTCTCCGGCAAGTGTGCCCTCTCCCTCAGCACCCTGGCCCGCTCCCATCAGCCACAGCTATTTACCTGCCAGGCCCTGAGGGGGATCTGCTGGGACGCCATCCCCTGGATGAGAGTGGAAAGCTGGTCCCGGGACAGCTGGCTGGCCGGCTGGCACCAGAAGCCGTGCAGGAGGGAGGTGTTGGCGCTGGGCAGAAAGGGGACAGGCGGTGAGGGGTAGCATCGAGGTCAGCACCGCCAGCTCTGAGGGAGTGAGACACGGGAAGCGTGGCCCGTGGCCCCTGGGCACATGCAGGACCACAGCTTCATTCCGCGCTCGCCCAGCAGGCACCAGGCTCCCAGCTGTGAGCAGGGCTTGGATGTGGCCTTGGCCTGGACTCGGGGTCCTGGCAGTCTCTGAGCTTGGGCGGGCCCCACTGTCCCTGTGATGGCTGAGGGCATGGAGGAGATGGGGCCTGAGCACCAGCTGGGGCACCGCAGCGGGCCTGGCCTCTGGGTCAGCGCCGTTCTCGGTGTGCCTCTATCTAACAGAGTCTGTGTGTGGGGAGGGCGTCCTCTGGGATGTCAGCCTGGGCCTCTGACTCTGCCTCATCAGTATCCAGATCAATCCATCACTCGATGCCTCATCAGTGATCTCTAACCCTCCAGGAAAGCGAAGCGTGGCTGAGCCCACATGTGAGGCCCCAGTATAGTGGTTGGGAATGATAGAGTCTCTGGGACCTGGGAGAGCCGCCCAGTCTTGGGGCAGAGGAAGAAACTGGAGAGGACTCGGCACAAGAAGTAACCGCCCACTGGGCCCGAGAGCAGCACAAGCTGTGAGGGGCTCAGGGGCCCTGTCCAGCGCGATGCCTGGGGACCCACTCCTGGCCACTCCTGGGCCACGTGGGTAGGTCTGATGCAGGACTCTGGAAGCTCCTGGCTGTCTCGGGGCGAGGTCGGTGAGTGATGGGGGCCCTGCCTCAGCTGTGCCCAGGCCGTCGGGTGTGGACCGCCCCCCCAGAGGATCAGCTACAGAAGGGTGACCTTCTGACTCACCTGCCCCACAGGTCATCCCCGCTGGCCTCCAGCCCTCCCTGGGAGGAGCCCTGGGCCTGGGGACAAGAGCAGTGGGCTGTGAGCCACACGAGGAGGGCGAGGCCTGGGTTCACCTGACCACCTGGAACAAAATGGGCCGTGAGCAGCGTCCGGGCCCCCCAGCACAGCTGGGCGCCACCTGCTGGGGGCGTCCTTCAAGGGTCGGCCGGGGGCTCCGTGGGTCCTAGGAGAGGCCTAGGATCACAGATGGCCCTGATACCTCCGGGGAGCCTGGCTGTGGGACCCACCCTCCGAGGGTCTGAGATGCCCCTTGGTGAGGGCTGCCTCACCTGCTCGGGGACCCATGGCTGTGCGGTGTGCACTGCTCGTCCTGGCAGAAAGGTGTGGGGTCACAGGCGGTGGGTACAGGACAAGCTGGAGAGGAGACAGGAGGTGAGGCCCACCCATCACCATCCCCTGCCCTCTGTGGCACAGGGCACAGAGAGGGAGGTGCCATCCAGGGTCATAGAGGAAGGGCTCCCTGCAGCCCCGTCTTTTGTCTTTGGGGAGGGGCACAAACCCCACAAACAATGCCTCTTCGGAACTAAAGGGAGTGGCAAGAGGAGGGGCTGGGCCAAACCCCGGGGCCTTTCTTATCACAGGTCGGGGCCCCTGGGACCCGTAGCTTCGGTGTCTCCAGTAAACAGATCTCTTGACAGCTACAGGGGAGGGGTGGTGGTCCCAGTAAGTCCCTGCAGGCAGCTGCTGGTGGAGGCCTGGGGGCTCTCCAACCTGCCGCCATTCCTGGGTGGCCTGGAAAGTCCTCTTCCCCTCTCAGGGCCTCAGACGCCCAGGCAGACCTGGCCTCTGGCCACAACCCACACCACAGCCCCGCAGGCGGCCCTGCACAGTCTCCAGCTGGAGGCCTGAACTGTAAGGTGGTATCCAGGTGCCTGAGGGGCTCTAGACTCTGCATGGCCCAGGGTAGTTACTTTCCTCTGCAGGGGACAGAATGGAAGCCCCCCATCCAGGTTCACACCGAGACTGCCTCGTGGGTCCAGGTGGCAGTGGCCCCGCCCCAGCCCTTGCTTCTCACCGGAGCATGGAGACCATCTGCTGTGGAGGGAGGCTTCTCCTGTGCCCCGCAGTGGCTGTCCGATGGAGGGGGGGTGGGGGTCTAGGCCAGGTGCCAGGTGCTCCTGAAGACCCCAGTCCGCTGAGTATGTCAGCCACCGTGGCCGTGCAGGGTGGGGGCACCGAGCTTCCTGCTCCCCTCCATGGCTCACTGACACCCGGCCTGCCTGGCCGCCTGCTCCTGCAGCGACTCCTGCAGGGGAGGGTCCAGGTGTCAGGTGAGGCTGTTGTGCCCACCCCTGGGGGCCCCGAGCCCAGCAGACACCTGCTCTCCAGCCCTGGGGGAGCGGGAGGCTGAGCTCACGGTTGGCAGCCGCCCAGTGCACGCCCCTTCCCGCGGGGATGGGTCTGTGCCCCAAGGATCGGATGTGCCTTCGTACATGTGTGTGTCTGCATCTGTCATGAGTGCTGGTGGTTTCGTGCACACACGTGTGCATCTGGGAGCACCAACTATGTGCATGCCTGATGCATGGTTTCCCTGCGGGATGCCAGTCACACGCGGCTCCAGCGTGGTACCTGGGTTCCGTGCCGCGCGTCCCGGTATCTGCTCTGTGAGCATGCGTGTCCCTACTCGTGTTTGCCAGGAGCTAAGAGGGGTGCAGGCTCCAGGCAGGTGGCCTCAGTGGCAAAGAACTGTGCCACACATGCCCTGGGGCCCAGGATGGGGGCAGCTCCACCAGCGGGGGGTGGGGGCCCTCTGAGGTCTTGTGGGAGGTGCCCGTCTACGCGGGGCAGGGCCAGGGGCTGGGCGGGGCCAGGGGCAGGGCACTGAGTCCTGACTCTCCTCATCTCCTGGAAGGCGCGCAACTGGAGGCACCGAGCCTTGAGCCTCGGGACCCTGGTTTAGCTGCCAGCACCCCAAGTAGGGCTGCACGTGGCCCACAGCCCAGCAGACATGCTGACCAACAGCTGAGGACGGCTCCCCAGCCCTGGACCGCCCCCACGGAAGTCCAGCTGGGTGGTACCCCACCAGCACACCTGTCCCCCAGAGCTTGCCTGTCACCGGTCAGCCCCACACTGCCACCTGCAGCGTCCGTCCGTCTGGCCACGCTTGCCTGACTAAACTCGCCTTGCTGTCCTTGTCCAGGAGACCCTGCTCAGCTCCCACACCTTCCAAACCTTGCTCGCTCACAGCTAGAGTGTGTTTGGGGGCAGACAGGCCCATGTGCGCCCCATGTCTGTCTGGGCTCCAGGGTCTCAGCCTAGAGGGCCCCAGGGCACTGGGAGACAGCCAATTGTAGGAAGCAAGAGCTGGGTCCGGCCTGCAGGTGGCTCTCTGGGTCCTGGGGGGCTCAAGGTTCTAAGCAGACATTTCAGGGGGGAGCAACAGGGCTGGGGGAGGGGCACATTCCCCAGCGGGACCTACCCCTATGCACTTTCTTGTCCTGCCTCCCTATCTTGGGGACCACCCGTCTGTCCAGCCCTCCAGCTTCCCTGGGGTTTGCTCTGTGGGCCCCACCAGGCCAAGGTGTCCAGACCCGTGTCCCAAGCTGGCCACGCCTCCCTCTGCTCTCTCCCAGGGCCACCCCCAGCCAGGAGTGCCCACCCTGCAGGGTAACTGGTGTTCTCATGGTGGAGGAGCCTAAGTGGATGTGGGACAACAGCTCTAGGGAGGGACCCTGGTGAGAAGATGGGCGCTCCGCTGCTTTTGGCTTAGAGAGCTGGGATTTCTGGGAACAGGGCTGACCAGCTTCTGTTCTCTACCCAGAGCCCAGCGTCCGCACCGGCTGCATGTGCTCACTGCACGGCGGGGGACGGACACACCAGCCAGGACCACGAGGTCCATCCCGGCTCCTGCTGGGAGGCCTAGGGCAGACACCCGTCCAGTGCAGGAAAGAAGACAGGGGTCTGGGGCCCCCAAAACCTTCCCATCGGATGGATTCACGGTCACTCACGAGGTCAGTCACTGAGTATTTATTCCGAGGCCCCGCAGCTCAGCTACAACTAGGCCGACACGGACATGACATTCGGAATGGAAAAGATGGGTGCTGGCCACCCCTGCTCCCCTGAGGGCCTGGGAGAGGACCGAGGCGCGTGGCTCAGACCCTCCTCCCGGTGCCACGTGGGTGGGGAGGCAGGGGCCCACAAGCAAAGTCTGATAAGAACAAAGGCACGAGGCAGCAGTGGCTGGGCGGGTGAGTCAGGGCTGCAGGTGGGGAGGACCCAGCCGGGAGCGGCCAACCGACACAGGAGGTTGCAGGGGAGTGGAGTGGGGTGCTCAGAGGCCTGGGGCCAGGAGAAGGCGAGGCCCGACCGTGGGCTCTGTCTCTGAGACAGCGACCCTGGGCAGATCCATAAAACAAACCCAGAGGAGAGAAGCTCGAAGCGGGGAAGGCAGGCCTTGGTTTCCCCTCCCCTCCCGGGGAGGGCAGGTGCTTGGGAAGGGCCCACCTCCGAACTCCTGGTGGCCTGGCGCCCCCTGCTGGCCCTGCCCGTCTCTCTGGGTCTGGTTGCTGCAGCCAGAGCCTCAGGCTCCATCCACAGCGGCTGCACACAGGGACAGCCCCTACCCAGGATGGGCCCGGCAACCCCGATCGCCCTCGTGGGCCCGGCCTGCCACTCCCAGCTGCTCTCAGTTGTCAGGCTCCAGAGTCCACTCCGACAGCCACTGCAGGCAGGAGGCCCGCTGTGCCTCTGTCTCGGGGGGCTTGCTGGGGGGCGTGGGAGGGCTGCAGGGCGCAGGGCTCCCTTCTGTGGGACCAGGGTCGGGAGCAGTCCTCAGGACCTGGACGAGCTGGTCCAGGGACTGCACCAGGGTGTGGGGGCTCCAGCAGGCGTCGAGGGCCGGCACGAAGGGGTCCGGTGTGCAGGCCTCCACGCACTCCGTGTGTGTGGGGATACGCAGATAAAAGGCATGCAGCATCATGCGAAAGGGCTGGTCTTCTTGGTCCAATGCCTGCCCGTAGGTCAGGTCCCCCACGACGGGATGGCTGAGGGCACTGCAGTGTACACGAAGCTGGTGTGTCCGGCCTGGGGGGGAGGCGGGGCAAGGGGATTGGTAGGGTGGGGGTGCCATGCCGGGCCTGTCCCTCACCCACTCACGTCACCCCTAATGCTATCCCCCGTTGCCCTCTTCAAGCCCCATAAAACTCCTAGAAATGGCAGACCCTGATTCCCGTTACAGGTAAGAAAGTCAGAGCTCAGAAGAGGAGTCAGCCTCCAGATCGCTGCCCGTCGGGGCAAAGCCAGGTGTGCTACAGAACCCCTGCGGCCTTCTAGGACAGCAAGCTCCAGGACGGGGTGGGGGCGGGTAGAGGGTAGTGGAAATGGTGGAGTGGCCCCAGGCAGGCTGCTGTGCCCCTGTGCCACCGCCTCCCCGAAGTCCCCTGGGGGAAGAGATGCTGGAGCACGTGGCGGGGTGGGAGGCACACCTTTAGCAGCCTCAGAGCATCCCGCCTCCCTCGGCCCGGACACACCTGTGAGGGGCCGCAGCAGCACTTTGGAAACAGGCGCGCCGGCGTACAGCCCGTGCTCCAGGACCTCCAGCTCTGTCAGGCTCGGTTTCGGGTTCTCACAGCCTGTGGAAAGCAAGACGAGCTGTGAGGGCGGGCTGGACCTGCGCAGAGCCCAGCCCACCCCAGCCCGGCTCACTCAGGGCCCCCACTGGGTGACAGGCCCCGCCCTGCGTACCCTGAGTGCCCTCAATGCACATGGTGTGAGCACGACCCTCGGTGCTGTTCCTGCCGATGGCGTAGCTGATGGTCATCTGGTTCTCCCGCACGTGTCCCCGCACCTGCTGGGCAGAGACTCTCGAGCTGCTCTCAGGTCTACCCACCACCTCCGGGGAGCCCCCCTGGCACTGACGGCCTACTGCCGGAGAGGCTGAGGGTCAGAACTCCCGTCCCAGGGGGGCCGGTCAGGCCTTACCAGAGCCAGATAGGCCTTGGTGACGCGCCGCTCCTTGAAGCACTTGTAAGCGCGGCCGGCTGCCGCCTTGTTCAGGGCCACGCAGAGCGCCCCGCTGGTGGAGAAGTCCAGCTGGTGGCAGAATCTGACATGGGGCAGGAGGTCAGGCTGGCTAGACTGGGGGCAGCCGCTTCCTCCTGCCTCAGCGGCTGGGGGCTGTTGGGGCCCGCCCCCCCGCGTACCTGAACCCGTAGCAGGTGTCAGGATCCGCGAGCTCGGGGAAGCGGTGGCGCAGCTGCTTCTGGAGGGTGGGCGTCTCGCGCCACATCCGGCTGTCGATGCGCAGGTCCCAGTGCTTGTTCACCACCAGGAAGTCCCGGCTCTGGTACACCACCGACAGGCTCTCCGTGCGGCCCGCGTCCATGGCGGCGGCCTGCGGCGCGGGGCCAGCGTGTGCAGTTGGGGCGCGCGGGGAGCCGGCACCGACTCCTCAGGGTCCCAGGGTCGCGGCCGGCCGGGCACATGGCCCCGCTGTGCGTGCACCGCCAGACCCCGCTGCACGGCCGCCTCCGAGCGGGGACTGTGGCGCTGCCCACCCCAGACGCAAAGGCCGGGCCAGCCGTCCTGCGTCCGCGCCCCCGCCGCGGACCCCCGGGGACAGCGCGCCAACGTGCCGCGGGAGCCTTCGTCGCAGCGGGGAGGGGCAAGACCTTCCGCGCCCCCAGGACCCGGGCGGGTCAGGTCAGCCAAGTGAGGGGATCCCCCACCCCCTCCCCGAATCCCTGCCCCCGCGTCTGATGGCCACAGGCCGCCCGCCAGGGCCTCCCGCGGCCCCTCCCACTCCGAGACCCACCTGCACCCTGGCCGCGCCGCCCGGGCCGCGCGAGGCCGCTGCCGGGCCCTGGTTCCAGCACTCGGTCCCCGCGCCTGGCGACCCGGCGACCCTGGAGCCGCGCCTCACAGGGCCCTGCCGGGGCCCGCAACCCCGCCCACGCCGCGCCCACACCACGGACGGGCGGCCCTGTGGGCCAATGGCGAGCGTCCGGGGCCGCCGCACTGGCTCGGCCCCGCCCCGCCTGCGCGCGCAGCCCCGCCTCCGCCCCGCTCTCCCCGTTGGCCAATGGCGAGCGCCGCCGGGCACGCCGCCCAGGGATTGGCGGCGCCGGGACGCAGGGGGCGGGCACGGCGCGGGACTGCGGCGCGGGAGGTTCGGAGAGGGTGGCGGATCGGCCGGGAGTGAGCGCCATGGGCGACCCGGAGTTCCAGCTGGCCGGTGCCCAGGACGACTTCCACAGCCAGTTCGCCGACGAGCTGGAGGTGCTGGCCGAGCTGGAAGGTGGGCGCGGGCCCTGCCGCAGCCTCATACCCCGTAGACCGCGAGGGCTGCCTGGAGGAGGGGAGGGGAGCGAGGGGCGCGAGGCCGGAACGGCGCCGCCGCGGGAGCCTTGGCCTGCAGTGGGGACGCGCCCATCTGGCGCAGCTGCTGTCAACCTTGTCTCCTGCAGGGACGGCGGCCCTGTCGCCCTCCAGGGACCCCTGGCCCACGGTGGACCGGGCCCGCCTGCCGTTCGAGGAGGCCGCCGATGGAGGGGGCGCCGCCACTGCCTGCTCTCCGGGGGGACCGCCAGAGAACTGCGGAGGCAGTGCGAGGAAGCGGCAGCTGGCCGGCAGCGTCGCGAGGGACAGGGCCTTGCCCCCCAGTATGTCCTCCGGGGCCCCGGGCCCAGGGGTGGGGTGTGAGGCTGGGGAAGAGCCTCCGTTCCTCCCGTCTGCCTCCCCAGCCCCCAGGGTCAAACGGCTTAGGCTGGAAGTCGTCAAGAAGCTGAACTTCAGGCCCGAGGAAATGGAGGAGCCCCCCCTTCCTGACTCCCCTGCGGGGGACATCACTCCCCCACCGAGTCCCGAGGTCCCCACTGAACCGCGGAGCAAGGGGTGTGTGGCTTGGGGCGCTGGTTTCCAGAGGCCTGCGGCAGAGGGTGGGTGGGAGGGATGTGTGCTTGTGCGGATCTGGGTTCGTCTGATGGTGGCAGGAGCTGAGAGGCCCCAAGACAGCCCCTGTCCCTTCCCAGGGCCTTGGACGCCGGTGTCGATGTGGGTCTTCTGCAGGCCTCGCCGGCAGCCCGAAATCCTGTCCTGAGGCGGCCCCCTGTCCTGGAGGACTATGTCAGTGTGACCTCCACGGGGGGTAGCCGGGCTTTTCTGGTCCTGCGGGCTGATCCAGTGGGCACAGGGGTGCAGGTGGGTGCTGTGTGGCCATGAGAGAGGTGGGGGGCTCTGTGCTGCCCAGGAGAGTCCTAGACCTCACACCCCCGCTGGGACCCTGGGGACACCTCCGGAAGTTCAGCAGGCCTGTTTCCCTTCCCCTCTCTCCCTTGTACCTCCTTCACCTTTTGTGTGTGTGTCTTCCCTAGAGTCGTGCATATCCTGGCGTCTTATTTCGTTGGCATTCTTGGTTAGAGAGGGAGCTAGTTCTGTTGTTGGTCTGTTCGTGCTGCAAAACGCCACCTGCGTCCGTAGCATTATTGGTAGGGGGTCCGGGGTGGTTATGTCCCTGAAGGGGATGAAGGCTGCCCTCGCTTTCCTGCAGACCCCTTTCCTTGATATCTGGCGGCGAGGCCATGGCCAGCTGGATCTGTTGGGCGTGCCCTTTGCGTCCCTGAAGGAGCAGGTCGACAATGAGGTGGGGCTTGCTGGGAAGAGAAGGGCGGTTCCGGGGGGACTGCATGTCGGACCCATTCAGATCCCAACCTCTGGTGTTCACACAGCGGAGGCAGCAGCTGCTCCAGGAGGCCCATCAACTCTCAGACACGCTTCACAGGTGACACAGTGGGCCCTTCCAGCTCTGACCTCCCGCCTGTAGTCAGGGCCGCGCAGTCCCTCCAAAGGCATGATGTTCTCCAGCCTCAGGTCGGAGGAGGTCCAGCATTTGGCGGCTTCTGAGGAAGAGCTGGCCAGCAACCAAGACGAGTCCCGGCACTGCCTCTGGGTGGACGAATTTGCCCCTCGGTCCTACGCGGAGCTGCTCAGTGATGATGTGAGACACTATTCTTGTTCAAGCGTGACTGGCTTTTTTGTTGCAAGAAACAGAAGGTGCAGGATTCAGCTAAACCTCATGTTGTCTGCAATGGGAGAGATGCTTTTTGGTTTTTAAAGATTCTGGTTATTTGAGAGAGGGAGCGAGCATGAGAGGGGGGAGGGGCAAAGGGAGAGAGGAGAAGCAGATGCCCCGCTGAGCAGGGAGCCTGATGCGGGGCTGGATCCCAGAGCTCTGAGATCATGACCTGAGCTGAAGGCAGATGCTTCACTGCCTGGGCCCCCCAGGTGCCCCAGAAGAGGTGGTTTTGGTTTGCACGTTTGAGTTGTAGATGGGGACACTGAGGCCCTCATGGGGCTGGCACACTCTGTGTCACTTGTGATCTGCGTTGGGATCTATACCTGCCCCCTGCCCCCGCCACCCAGAATTTGTTTCTTGTTTCCTTTCTTGCTCTCATAAAAGCTGATGTGAGGATGCTCCTGGGGAAGGTGGTGGTGGTGGGGCCCTGAACGGGCCAGGTTCGTAGGGATGGAGAGTCTGGAATGAGCCTCCCTCTGTCGCTCACTGGTCACTTGTCGTTTAGTTTCAGCCTCCTTGGGTGTTTCCAGGGCTCACGGCAGCAGGTTGATCCAAGGGCAGGCACAGGGGGTGCTCCGTGCTGGCCGTTCCTCCAGGCCGTGCCTCTCTTCCTGCAGTTCACTAACCGCTGCCTCCTCAAGTGGTTAAAGCTGTGGGACCTGGTGGTGTTCGGACGAGAGAGGCCTGCCAGGAGGCCGAGGCCCGGCGTGGAGCTGGCCCGGGGTGGCAAAGAGGCCGCGAGCTCCAGCAAATGGAAGAGCCATGAGCAGGTGCTGGAGGACATGCTAGAGGCTGAGCTGGACCCAAGCCGGCGGCCCCGGCAGAAGGTGAGGCCCTCCCCTGCACCTCGTGGCTGTGCTTTCGGGCATCCGGTGCCTTCACAGCCTCGCGGGGTCCTGAGGCACATTTAGTGCTTCCACGGTTGGGGCGGTGAGAACACCAGTGTGTCGGCGTGGAATGCTAGTGCTGGGAGTCAGACTCTGAGTCTCTTTTCACGGCTCGGCTAAAGCATGTGCTATCTGGAGGATCCTGGCCCTTCCCAGGACGCTCATGGTGATGGGGGTTTCTCGGGGTCAGACATGCCATCAGTGGCTGTGCCTCTTGCGGCACGTCCTCGTTCCTCTTCTCATGTCGAATTTCACTCTAACGCGTCGTGTGTGAGGCATCAGCATGCTGGGGTCCTTTCTTGGTCAGTCACCACAGCGGGGCTGGGCGTGCATCTCTTCGTAGCACGTCTCCCGTTTCAGGGTTTTCAGGGTTTTCGAGGTGAGCGTGGGGGGTCCTTCGAGTGGTGACAGGTTGTAGCAGGTGGGTATGTGTGTTGTCTTGGCCTCAGGTGGCGCTGCTCTGTGGGCCCCCGGGGCTTGGCAAGACCACCCTGGCCCACGTGATCGCACGGCATGCTGGGTATTGCGTGGTGGAGATGAACGCCAGGTGAGTGGCAGGGAGGCCAGCCTCCGTGGTGACATGGCCCTGAGGCCCCAGTGGGTTGGAGGCAGAGAGGAGCTCTTGCTGCATCAGGGCTCGTTGGGGGGGTCGCCTTGAGATGTAGGTGTCATGGTTCCGCCCTGGGAGGTCGTCCGGTCAGGGACCTTGGTCGCTGTCTTGGCCGAGGCCGTGCCGCCCTGACGGCTTTGCCCCGGTCTCATGGTTCCAGTGACGACCGCAGCCCTGAGGCCTTCCGCACGTGCATTGAAGCAGCCACGCAGATGGAGTCAGTGCTGGGTGCTGGCGGGAAGCCTAACTGCCTGGTCATCGACGAGATCGACGGGGCCCCTGTGGTGGGCCTCCTGGGAGCCCCAGTTGGGGGGAAAGGTGGGTGGGCAATGGGCTGGGGCTCACTGCGTCCTTTTTGCATCCCTTAGGCTGCCATCAACGTTCTCCTGAACATTCTGGACCGCAAGGGCCCACAGGACACAGAGTCCGGGGGTCCGGTTCCCCCGAGTGGGGGCCGGCGGCGCCGGGCTGGGGGGGGGCTCCTGATGAGGCCTATCATCTGCATTTGCAATGACCAGTGAGTGCAGTGGGGCAGGGCTTTGGGTGGGGGAGGGGTGTCGGGGGGGCCCCTGGCAGGAGGGCAGCAGCCTGGGGAGGGCGCACCCCCAGCCCCCCCCGGCTGCCTCTGCCCACTGGGCTGTGGCACACCTGCCACGCCCCTGCCTAGGTAGTGAGCCGCGTGTGGCTATGCCCTGCAGGTTTGTGCCCGCTCTGCGGCAGCTGAGACAGCAGGCCTTCCTGCTGCACTTCCCGCCCATACTGTCCTCCAGGCTCGCGCAGCGGCTGCAGGAGGTTGGTGATGGTTGGGGTGGGGGCATGTGACTAGGGGGCCGTGTGCCTGACTACGGGGTGAGGGGACGCGCCTCCTGTCCGGACCCCCGTTTTCTTCTCCCTTGCCATCCTCTCTCGTATCCAGGGCCCCAAGCCCCAGGTGGCCTCAGGATGTGTTGGGGGAGATGGTTTGAAGCAGGGATATGTGGTGGTCGTTCTGTGTTCTGGGGAAGTGGGGGCCTCGGGGTGGGTTTCTGGGGCACGGCCGCCCACTCTCCTGCCCCCTGGAGATCTCCCTGCGGCAGGGCATGAGGGCCGACCCGGGTGCACTGGCCGCTCTGTGTGAGAAGACAGACAACGACATCCGTGCCTGCATCAACACGCTGCAGGTGGGTGGGGGCGTGGGGGCGGCTGCTCAGGGCGGCCAGGAGGGCAGCCTCTCACCAGCCTGCCTGTGTCCAGTTCCTCTATGGGCGGGGCCGGCGGGAGCTGAGTGTGCACGCTGTGTGGACCACGCGGGTCGGCCTTAAGGACCAACGCAAGGGGCTGTTCTCTGTGTGGCAGGAGGTGTTCCAGCTGCCCCGGGTGCAGAGGTAAGCGGGAGGGCCGCCTCCACCACCACCCTGGGTGCCACACAGGCCCTGGGTGCTCCCGGGTCCCGCAGACCGTCGTCTGTGTGTAGATGCCTGGGCCGCTTCAGGGAGCGCGGCACCACGGCAGGGGACGAGGTGGGGGGCCCCATTCCAGCCTTGACCCCCCCCCTGCAGGCAACGCTGGGGCCAGGACCCGGCCCTGCCCCCACACAGGCTCCTGCTCAGTGATGAGCACCCGCCCCGTGCTGCTGAGGTGCCTTTGACCACGGCTTCCCAGCGGTTCTACCACATTCTGCACTTGGCTGCCTCCGCAGGCGAGCACGAGAAGGTGGTCCAGGTAATCTCGCTCTGCCAGTTTGCTAGCACCCGGCCGCTCCTCTGTCCCTGCGATAGGCGATGCTTCAGACACTGTCCTGCTCGTGGAGAAACGGGATGGGAGCGTGGGGTGGCAGAGACAGGGCCTCGAGAAGCTCTCAGAGGTGATGGTGAGCAGGGACAGAGGCCCGGGAGGAGGGACTCGTTGGTGGCAGGGGCAGGGGGGTGGGTGGTGGCAGGCGTGGGCTGACAGGGAGGGGAGGGGGGCTGGGTGCGCGGTGGGGCAGTCATCTGACTGCTGGGGTCACTTCAGTTGCTGGTTGGGACACGTGAGTGGGGCGGGAGAGTCCCCACTCTGGATGTGAGCTATGGTAATGAACATGTGCGGTAGGGCGGGCGGGGTGAAGTTGGGGCTGGAGCAGGTGGCAGGGGTACCCCCGCCCCCGGGAAGCCTGGTCTAAGCTGTCTGCTTGAGTAAGCTTTGGATTAGCGGCTGTGGATCTGAGTAAATCCGGAATCTGCACCCCGAGAGCATGGGGGTCTCATGGGGAGCGAGAGTGGGGGATCTGTGCCCTCCGTCCTGGCTGCAGAGCTTCCTTCGGGGAAGGGTGGGTCTTGGAGGCTGGGCTCCTTGAGGCAGTCATGGGCCAGGGGTTCTTCTCCTGCAGCTCTCGGGGCTCTGGTCAGAACAGCGGGGGCGGCAGGCTGGGCCTTCCTGGCTCCTCCTTTGGGGCTTCAGGGCCACTTGCTGGTGCTAGTTGCTGTCCCAGAGTCCTTGGACTTGACAGGGCAGGTGGGAGGTGCAGGGTCCCGGCGGAGGGGGGTTCCTGTATGTGGGCTGGGGGTGCTCAGCGGTCCACCCGCCCGCTTACCCCCAGGGCCTGTTTGAGAACTTCCTGCGCCTGCGGCTGCGGGATTCCAGCCTGGGCACCGTGTGTGCGGCCCTCGACTGGCTGGCCTTCGACGACCTGCTGAGCTGCGCTGCGTACCACGGCCAGAGCTTCCAGCTGCTGCGCTACCTGCCCTTCCTGCTGGTGGCCTTCCACCTGCTCTTTGCGTCCAGCCACGTGCCGAGGATCGCTTTCCCCAGCAGCCAGCAGGAGGTGTGTCTCCCGCACCCTGCCTGGGCCTAGGGTCTGGCCCAGAGATCCTAGATCACCTAGACCCGCTTTATTCTCCACCCCAGGCCCAGAACCGGATGAGCCGGACACAGAACCTCATCCAGACGCTGGTGGCGGGCATCGCACCGGCCACCCGCAGCCGAGCTGCGCCTCAGGCTCTCATCCTGGATGCCCTCTGTCTGATTCTGGACATCCTTGCGCCCAAGTTGCGCCCTGTGAGTGCCTTGTCCGGAGGGCAGAGTGGGGGTGTGGCGGCTGCTGGGGGTGGGCCTTGGCCATGCTCAGCGTCCATTCCCATAGGTGAGCACGCAGCTGTACAGCACTCGTGAGAAGCAGCAGCTGGCCAGCCTCGTGGGCACCATGCTTGCCTACAGCTTAACCTACCGCCAGGAGCGCCTGCCCGACGGGCATTATGTCTACAGGCTAGAGCCGTGAGTCTGCTGCACTTGGGGGGGTTGCCGGGGGCAGGCTGGGCTCTGGGTGCTATGGCAGGCAGGCCAGGAATCTCAACTGGTGTGAGTCACACTTTCCCATGGGTGGGGCAGTGGCAGGGGCTCAGTCCCAGCTCGGGGCTTGCACAGGTGTGATTGTGTGGGGGGGTGTCCCTCTTATGGGGGGTGATTGCAGAGGGTCTGTCTGCCTCAGTGTCCCTCAGGCACTGCTTCCAGAGGGCCCCAGGCTGAGATGTTCCCCAGGGCCCCGCTGCACAACAAGGGGACCATTGCCATCCCTCTTTGTACCATTTGCAAGGAGTTGGTAATGGTGACAGTTCTCAGTGCTCCGCCCCGGCTTGAGCCTAGGCCCTGCCCTGTGGTCTCAGTTCTTCATTCTGCAGCCCTGGGACCGTTCCCTTCTCATGCCCACAAGCACCTGGGGAAACGGGCTTGGGGTGGGTAATCCCCTGCTGTTGTGGGGTACGGGCATTGTATTACCAGGACTGAATCCCACACTGCAGCTCCTGCTTCATGCGGTTTGGGACCGGTGTGGTAGGTAGCACCTGCCTGTCCCTGCTGATGGTCTATGCCTCTTGACCCACCCCGAGAGCAGGAATGTGGAGGAGGTGTGTCGCTTTCCTGAGCTGCCTGCCCGCAAACCTCTCACCTATCAGGCCAAGCAGCTCATCGCTCGAGAGATCGAAATGGAGAAGATGCGGCGGGCGGAGGCCTTGGCCTGGGTTGGGGACAGCCCCCAGGTAAGCCTGCCCTGGGCTCTGGGCGGGGCTGTCGGAAGGGACAGCGTCCCCCGAGTGGCCCGGCTCGGTCAGCCCTCACCACACCTTCGGTCTGCAGGTAGACGGGGTTCCCCTAGGGGCCAAGGCTCTGCCAGGGGCTGCTGGGGACAAAGGGGGACGTGGCCGTGAGGAGCAGCAGCTGCAGCGGCGGCTAGAGTGCATCCTGGAGAGAGCTGCCCTGGAGGAGAAGGTATGGAGGTATGGGGTGGGGGTGGTTCTTGGCCCCAGGAGGCCTGTTTCTTGTCTGCTGCTTAGTCTGGAGGGTTCCCTGTGGCCTCAGCTTCCCCTGTGGGCAAGAGGGGGCTCTGCTGGTTGTGGTAGGAGGGAGCTGCTGGGTGGGTGATGAGGGACCGAAGGGACACGAGCTAGGTGAGTCTGCTTCAGGGGGCCTGGGGAGGGGAGGTGGACCTCTACTTCCACAGCCTGGGGCCACTGGCTCCTCCTCCAGGGCAGGGAGTGACCGCCACAGGTCTTTCCTGAGAGCCTGACCAGCTTGCCCCTTTCAGCCCGAGAGGGACTTCTTTGGTCGTGTGGTCATCAAGAGAGCGGCAACCCCGAGTGCAGGTGCTTGGGGTGCGGGAGGGGCGGGAGGGGCCAGAGAGGGGGGTTGGAGGGGGAGGCAGGGGAGCAACCATGTGGCCTTCACAGGAGATGCGGCCCCGGAGACGGATGCGGCTGAGCGGCGCATAGGCACAGCGGTGGGCAGGAGTGACGTCTGGTTTCGATTCAAGGAGGGTGTCTCTAATGCCGTGCGGCGCAGTGTCCACATCAGGGACCTACTGTAGCAGAGGCTGCCCCCGCTGCCAGGAACCCAGGCCGGGTACCTCCACCCGTGCTGGACGCCCCAGGGACCACGCTTGATGCTATCGGGTTGCGTTTTCTCCGTTAGGAAATGTACAAAAGCACGGACACTCTCAGAAAGTCCTTATAAAAGTCACACCTTTATAGAGTTGTCCTCCCTACACGAGCAAGAGCCTGGGGGCGGGGCGGGGGCCTCACAGGATGGCACACTTGCCCTTTTCCACCCATGGGTTGTTCTTCATGAGGTCGGGGTTCAGGAACGGGTCCTTGGGGATCCCGTCCTCGATCCACTTGAGGAGCCTGTGGGTGGGCAAGGTGGGGAGGGTGAGGCTGAGCAGGTGGGTGACGGGCTCCTTAGAAGTGCGCCCAGTGGCTTGGTGCAGGGCCGTGGTTCTGGCTCATGCAAAGGAGCGCAGGGCAGGGAAATGACATGCAGATTGGAGCCAGCCTGGGCTGGGGGGTCCCGGGGACTTACTCAGGGATGGTCTTGGATGACATCTCCCTCTTGAAGGCCAGCTGGTACTTGAGACTCTCCACCTCTTTCTTCATTTGGGGCACATCCCACTCCTCCATGGCGTCGGGGGCTTCGGAAGTGGCCAGCCTGGGGCTGGAGAGCCCAGGAGGGAGAGACAGCCAGGGGGCTGCCAGCCTGCAGTCACCCCCCAGCAGCTCCCTCCCCACCAGACCGATGCCCAGTCTGCTGCTGGGGAGGCCCCTAGGGGCTGTACCACCCCTATCCTGGGGGCCCCAGAGGCACCCACATGGTCCACAGGGTGCTGGGCCTGGAGCTGAGGCCCCACTGATGAGGCCCCGTGTGCCCGCCCCTCCCCCATGGGGTTAATTAACTGCAGAGGAAAGTTTTTGCTCAGCGCTGCATCCTCCCCTCCCACCCCTGTCAGCCTGTCCACGGCCTGGTTTCTTGGAGAGCGAAGGTGCAGTGTTTCGCCAAGAGCAGGACCAGGCACACAGCACAGGGTTCCCAGAAGCCCACTCTCCAACTGCAAGGCCCACTTCCCACTCCCTGTTGCAGAGGGGCACCCCAGACTATCAGGTGAGGGGTGGGGCTGCGCCTGGCCTCCCTGGACCATGGGCTGTCCCTCTGCTTTGCATGGGGAAGCCTACCCAAGGGAAGTTAATCTTGGGGCCTGGAGGATTTGGCTGCAATTTGCATCTCTAGCCAAGGGGTTTGGGGGCGGAGTAGGTGCTCAGGGTTATGGGGTCACTGGCTAAACAGCTGGTCTGGGACTTGGAGTGCCTACAGCCTTCTGCTGCCCGGTGTTTGCCCCCCACACTAACAAACCGCCTGGCCCAGTTTCTGCCTGTGCACCAGCCTAGCAGAGCGGGCTGCCTCCTGCCTCCCCCACTAAAGCCCATTCCAGCGGCCCAGGGAGTTCCCCACCGGCCCCCAGGCCCTGCTCCCATCACGGGAGGCTGAGAGCCAGGGGACTAGTTTTCTGGATCTTGGGAGGGTGGGCAGGGGGTGGCAGGAGTTTGACCCTGTCTGCACCAGCGTGTGGAGGGGACTCCACGCTGGAAGATCTCCATCTTGGCGGGGGTGTGGGGGGGTCGGTCCTGCAGGTTGGGGACAGAGCAGCCACACTAGGAGTCCTGGAAGGGTCAGAGCCACAGGAGAGCAGAACCTGCCTTTTGGGGGGAGGCAGCCCGTGGGGGCATGCGGTTGCTCCCCTCCCAGAAACCCCCAGTCCAGCATCCCCACCCCTGGCAGGGACAGCCACGTTGTGGTGGGCTCTCCGCGGCGGGGGCGGGGGCGGTCGCCTCGCCCGCAGCCCCCACCGCCTGCCCTGCCTGCCCTACCTGCGCGCCGCGCCGCCGGAGCCGGCCGCCCGTCCCGCGCGCCCCGCGACGCCCCCGGCCACGGCGCTCAGCGGGCACTGCGGGCGGCGCGCACGGCGCAGGACGCGGCTTCCCTCCCCTTCGGCCGCCCCGCCCCCGCCCCGCCTGCCGGAACACCGAGGGGGTCTTCCCCGCCGGCGGGGTCTGGCCTGTTGGGCCGCGCAGGACTGCTGCCCTCGGCTCCAAGACCAACAGGCAGGGGCATCTGGGGGTTAGGATGGTCCAGGTCAGCCCGGTGGGACCCGGGCAAGTCCCACAAGCCCCCGCCTCGGTTTTTCCTGCTCTGCACGGGGACCCGCTCATCGGACCTACCTTGGACGGTGCCGGCAAGGGCCAACTGACAAGGACCAAGTGATGGTGAGTGACAGCAAGGGCCAAGTGAATGAGTGAGCGGGCTCACAGGCGGCCAGAGCCCAGGCAGGTGCCCCGCCCACTACTGCCTTCTGGGGCCAGGCCCCTGCACCACCCCCCTCCCCTCTGCCCTCCTCCTTTGGGCTGGGTCTACCCTGGGGACTTGGCCTTACCCAGCAAGCTCCTCAGCCCCCGCGTGTGGGAGAGGTGGGGATGGCAGTGAGGAGTCAGCTCTGGCCGTGGACAGTGGTCTCCCACGGAGGGCTGGCATGGAAGACTTGGAGCCATTAGACTGTACTGTAGCCGTCCGTGCCCTGAGAAGCTAGAGTTGCAGTCCGGGTGAGAGTAACAGGGATGGGGCCAGGACACCGTACTCCCAGGGGCCTCAGCAGTGTCTGCTGATGGGCCATGGGGCCCTTGACAGGATCCTGCCCTGGAGCTGAGCCACCTGTAGGTGGGAGCCTGTGTCCCCCATTTCCAGGCTGGTGGTGGGCTGATTAGGTAGCTGCCTCGAGGGCTGGGCGTACGTCCATGCTTCCGCTGACCCTGGGCTGGGAATAGCCAGACTTATTCTGTGCCGGCCCCGGGGTGTGCTGGGAATGTGCTGCCTCTGGAGGGTGTGTCGGCCTCAGGCACAAGGCCAGGCTGAGCAGCGTTGGGGGGCTCTGGGGAGGGAGGGGGCCTTCCTCCCTATAGGCCCGTCCCCTCTCTGCCTGCTCCTCAGCCGGCCCATGCTGGGACCCAAGCAGACGCTCACTCTGCCTTCCACCACTCCAGGTCTCCTCAGCGCGATGCCCCAGGTGTGTCTGGCAGGCCCTGCTGCCCGGCTCTCGGGGGAGTGCTGCCCTTGGGGCCACTGGGTGACGCAGTCACCGGGCTGCCTCCTGGGTGGGGGGCCCCCAAGCAGCAACAGCAGCTGCAGAATGCCGGAAGGGCCCTGCTCCCCAACCTCCACCCTGCAGAGGCCGGGACTAGGCCTTCTGCGGGAGCGCTGGCAGCCCCCTCTGGGCTGGCGGCCTGTGACTGGTCGCTGTGTCCTCATCTAGGAGGCAGGATGGGGTGCCACCTGCCTCTTCGGGTTCCTGAGTCCTCCCTGATGTGATTCTTTGAAAGGGGGTCGGCTGGGCCTCCCTGGCCCCTCACGCAGCCACTCAGTGATGCCTCTGGAGGCCCTTCTGGAACTGGGGCATGTCAGGAAAATGAGGGATTAATTTTATTATGGATTTATGGGGCGTGGGGGGCTTAGAGCCGGGGTCACGGCCTCCGCAGGGCAGATGGCCGGCCGTGCTGGTCTCTCTCCGCCCTGCACACCCCTGTGGCCTGGGGGGCTGCTCACATGGGCGGGCGGGCAGCCCAGGGGAGGGCATCACGGTCCTCCGGACTGGAACAAGGTTTGGGCTGAGACCTGGGCCAGCTCGACCCTGCCACCCCGTCATGCCTTCTCTTCAGACTGCGCAGAACAGGACACGCAGGGCCAACCTTTGGCTTGACAGCGTCTGGAGGGCCCCGTGGGAGAAGGCCGGGGGTCTGCTCTGGGCCCTGCTTTGTGGGTGCTGTCTGAACACTCTACACCCAGAGGCACTGAGCACATCGGGGCAGCAGGGCGCGTTGGCAGGACGGCAGGAGCCAGGCCTGCATGCATGTGGGAGCTGCGTGGGGCATGGGGTCCTGCATGTCTCCAGCTCTGTGCTCTTTCTAGCCTCTGGGCGGCAGCCATATCTGCTGCTGTGTGGACTCTCCAGGCTCCAGGCTCAGACGTGGTCCTTGTGCTGACTGCAGCCCTGAATAACACCCCCACTCTGTGTGGTGGGCCCGCTGGTACACGCCTGCTCTCTGCGACGAGCCAGGATTCTCGGCTTCTTGGGATGCTGGACCGGGGAAGCAGGGACAGCTTGTTCTCCAGCAGACTGCCGCCTTGCAGACACCCAGAGCGGCTCCAGAGAGACCAGACTCTGTGCTGAAATTAGCTCCGCTAACTGGGCTGCTGGTGAGACCCAACGTGCTCCCTGTGGCCTAGAAACAGCCGGGCTTCCGACTCATGGGTGGATGGGCACTGTGGGATGGGCCTCTGCTCTGCAGGAGTAAAGAAATGGTGTGTATTGCAGTGCCCTGATCCCTTCTGGGTGGGGCGCCAAAGAGGGCTCAGGGAGGAGGGGGAGGAAAGGTTCCCACCAGACAGGGACCTGCAGTCTAGTGCCATCCCTGACACCACTCTGAGCTGTGGGTTCTCCCCTGGTGGAGGCCAGAGCTGGGGTGTCTGTCATTGGCTCATGAACCTTGGGGCATGCTGGCGACCAGGGCCGCCCCAGCTGCCATCGGTGCCCTGTGAGGACACGGGCCCACTCGGCTGCTGCTGAGACCAGACTCTCAGAGAGCAAGACAGCCTGGGGCAGACGGCCAGCCCGCGCACAGGCACAGTGAGGCCCGAGGTGACACCGGCTCTGTTTCAGACTGCTCGGGGGAGGGAGTCAGCCCCCCTAACCCTCCCTGGGCCACCGCCTCGTCTGGAGGTGGTGAAGCCTGAGTACACGCGGTCAGTGCTGAGGGCCTGGGCTGGCGGGGGCAGGGGTGTCCGCACGCCATGGCAGGCTTATGACAGGCCCGGTGACCGTGGCCCTGACAGCCCCACAGGAACGTGTCCGCTTGTTTCCGCCCCTGCCATGACTAGCAGAGCCAAATACCAAGACAGCAAAATCGGCAAAGAAGCCGTTTATTTACCTTGTTAAACAGAGCTTGTGAAAAAATGAAGATTGCTCTCACGTAGTCTTGGAAAGTTTGCGATCGACGGTCAGGGGTAACTGGAGCTCCCTTTGGTGTCGCGTCCAAGAAATGTAAGACACGACTCCGGGGAGGCCCGGTCCAGCGGGTGGCTGCGGCCAGCAGGACAGCTCGAGTCGGTGTCCAAGAGGCCACTTCGGCGGACTTGGTTGCTTCCAGCAGCCCTGTGGCCAGGGAGCAAGGCCAGGGTCCCCCGGGCAGCGGGCCCGGGGCCTCGAGGTCTCCGCTCCCAGGTGAGAGTACCCTCAGGCAGCTCCTGAACACCAACCAAAGGGACCCGTGCTTTCTGAAACAGACATGAACATGCGAAGTTACAGGTGTCCCCGTCTTGTGAAGGTCTGGAGGGGTGTCCCATGATACGCAGCAGGGCGCAGGTGAGGCCAGCTGTCACTGGCTCACGGAGACTCCTGTCTGCAGGTTCACCGCCCCCCTTTTCTACCAGCCCCAGCAGGCCTGGCTGGCAGAGCTACCTCTTCTCCGGGGGGATGCTTACTTTGAGATAAGGAAGATGAGCCACTTTGCCCCATCACCTGTGGAGTGAAGAAGAGACAGCTCAGTGCTGCCCCCTCCCCCCAGGGCCAGCGGCCAAGGCCAGACCCAGGGGACCAGTCCTTGTGAAGGGGTCCTGCTGCGCTGAGACCCTCACACAAGGTTCACATCGTCTCATCTCTGCTGGGAGACAGAACCAGGGGCAGATACCACTTAGTGCCCTAGCTGTCCTGCTACCAGACGGGACTGGAGGCTCCCAACGGCCTGTGTGTGTGGCCCCCAAGTGCAGGGACAGGTGCAGCGGCTTGCTCCCAGGCAGGCCTAGGTCTGTCACCTGTGCAGGCTCAGCACACAGCTGGTTCTGGTCTGGCGGCACCCACAGGCCACGTGGGTCACTGGCCGATGAGGCTCATGCAGCTCAGGGATCCCAGCACATCACTAGTGAGTCTACTGATCTGCACCCCCAAAGACACATACACCACAAAGCAGGGTGGATGTATGCTGTCTGGGCCTCTGGCTCGTAGGGGCCCAGGCTGCTCTGACAGCTCAGCACCCTGCAATGACTGCCCAGCTGACCCCCACTGCGCTCAGCAGGGGTGGGGGCCCCACAGCTGTGGTGTCGATGAGGGACGCAGCCGGGGCTGGGGGTGGACAGAAGGCCCCTTGCCTTCTGTGCTTGGCAGCTGACCACACGCACACCAGGCCCCTGACCAGGCGGAGCAAGGCAGGCCCAGTGTAGAGCTCAGTGAGCTGTTTATTCGCTGGTTTGGGGAGCAGCTCATTCTCCGCTGCTTCCCCGGAGGAAGCCGGTGCAGGACCACTGTCACTGCATCAGGAGCTGGGGCTGGGAGTGGCCACACACGGTGACAGTGGCCTTATGGCCAAGTCAGCAGGGAGAGCCTTTGGTACCCCAGGTCACGCCCACCGCTGAAGGCAGTTTTATACTGGAGGCCTTTTAAAAAAACAACTTCAGGGCTTACAAGTTCTCCCTACCAGAGCAAACAGAGGAGACATCTCAGGGGACATCATTCTGTGAGTCTTCCGCCAAAGGCCAGGAGAATGTCTAACAGCCGGGGCAGCATGTGGACAGCAGCCTGCACACAGAGGAGACGGGCCTCAAGGCCCAGCTGGCAAACAGATGGGAAGAGGTAAGAGGGTACAGAATGAGTGAGACTGTGTGGAGGGGAGGGGAGCCCTACACAGACTGCCCATCTGGGAGATGAATCGGGGCAGGGAGGGCTGCCCTTGTATTCCTGCGAGATGTTCTGGCTGTGCACACTGCACGTGTCCAGGCTGCCATGTGTCAGGGAGCCGTTCAGAGATAAGCCGGCCTGCAGCGATGGGGCTGGAATCCAGATGGGCTGTCTGCTGCCCTGGGGCCATGTGTGGGGAAGGGTGGTCCACAGGCCAGGGCAGGTGGGCAGCTGCACCTGAGGCTGCACCGCCGGGAGTCCAGGAGCGCGTGGGTGGGAGCAGCTCACAGGCAAGTTCCCGGCAGATGCAGAGGGGCAGGGTGGACACGGGCTCTCCAGGATGGGGAAGAGCCAGCACAGGCACCTGGTGTTCTGGGACACACAGGATGCTGTTCGGCCCCCCATCTGCAGGGAGCCGTGGCACCCAGGAAGCTGCCTGTTCTCCTGAGGACTTCCCTGTGCAGGACCCATGGCCGAGGCCCCATGTAGCTGCCTGGGGAGGAGACCTCAGACCCGGGGTGGATGTGATGCTGGCCATTTACTGGTGTCGCGACCGAGACAGCCCTCGGCCCCAGGGACGTGGTGGAAGGCGGGCGGAGGCACAGCCCTCGGCGTGACAGTGGCTGCCTGACACCAGCATCCGGGCCTGTCTTGCCCGGGTAACGTGTAGCACTGCTTTATGAACGTGCTCGGGCCCACCCAGCGCTCCAGCGCGGCTGGGGGCCCAGGCAGAGCCCCTGGGGTAACGCCGTCCCGGCGATCCGCTGCAAAACCCTCAGCAGGAGCCCAAACAGAAAAGGCCAAGGCTTGCACCACGTACTGGGAGGCTCCGCCAGGGCGGGTTCCGATCCAAACCGGAGACTCGTCCCCGGCTCCCCGGCTCCCCGGCGTCAGGCCCAAACCGGGGCACACACCGGGGAGACATTCCTGCCCAGGCTGGAGGCCGCTGCAAGTGTAAAGACCGTTCTCAGAGCGAAGGCCGGACAAGACGGGGCGGCCCCGGCTCGGACTGCAGGGAGCTGAGAGGGGAGAAGCCGGAGGACGAGGGCGGGAAGGGCCCGCTCCTCCGGGGCTGCCCTGGAAGGCTGGCCGGCCCCCATCCCCGCCGTGCGGGGGCGCTTTCAGGCAGTCCGCGGACCGCGCGGGATCGCGGTCCCGACTTCCCCGCAAACTCCGGACCCACCGAGCCAAGGCCAGCCGCCACCAGCTCTCCAAGGGCCCGCTTACTTCCGCCTTGGAAGATCACTTCCGGGTGAGCGCCGGAAGGGGCGGGGCAGGCGGATAGAGGGGGCTCGCGTTACGTCACGCATGACGTTGCTGTCCTGGAGCACGGCGGCGTGGGCGCGGCGTGGGCGCGGCGGCTGGAGTCGTGAGGCGGGAGTCGTGCGGCGGGAGTCGTGCGGCGGAGGGGGGAGGGGTGTTGCACGCCGACTTTCCGTTTATTTTCTCGGAGCTCCCTTCCCGGCGTGGGCTTCCTCCGCCGGAGGCGCTTTGCAGGCTGTGTTGGGTTTTGGAAGTTGACCTTCGAGGGGGCCCGGACACTCCCACCCGCGGCGTGGGTGAGCGAGTCGGGCTGTGCGACCCCGTGTAAACCCGAGCGTTGTGGGAGACACAACAGCGGCGAGCGAGGACTCCGCTCGGGTCCCCCCTCCCCCATCTCCTCATCCAAGTTCCCCCCAGTACCCCCCAGGTCTCTCCCCCTCAGCATCTCCCCCCCCAAGTCCCCCCCCAGGTCTCTCCCCCTCAGCGTCTCCCCCCCCAGTCCCCCCGCAGGTCTCTCCCCCTCAGCGTCTCCCCCCCCAGTCCCCCCCAGGTCTCTCCCCCTCAGCATCTCCCCCCCCAGTCCTCCCAAGGTCTCCCCCTCAGCGTCTCTCCCACCCCCAATCCCCCCCAGGTCTCTCCCCCTTAGCGTCTCTCACTCAAGTCCCGCCCCCCAGGTCTACCCCTCAGCATCCCCCGACTCAAGTCTCCCCTGAAGACCCCCCTCAGTTCTCCTCAGATTTCTCCGCATCAGCATCTCCCCACTTAGTTCCCCCAGCAGGTCTCTCTTAAGCATCTACCTTCAGCATCAGTGTGGGGGGACCTGAGAAGGGAGATGCTGAATGGGGAGACCTGAGGGGGACCTGACTGGGGGGATGCTGAGGAAGAGACTTGCGTGGGGGGCCTGAGTGGGGAGATGCTGAGCGGGAGAGACCTGGGGTAGACCTGGGTGGGGAGATGCTGAGCGGAGCCCCTTCACTTCTTAAGCGACTCTCCACTCAGGTTCCCTCCCCCAGGTTTCCCTCCAAGGTGTCCCCCCCCCCCAGTGCTCTCCTCTGAGCTTCCCCAGGTCTCCCGCACACAGGGACTCCCCCTGCCGTCCCCCAGGTCTGCCCGCTCAGGTCGCGCCCTCCGTGCTGTGCTGTCCGTGGAGAAGGCAGCGGGAGCCCTGCCTTCCAGCCGAGGGACTGCCCCGAGGACCCGAGCACGCCGCCCGCTGAGGGACTGTCGCGCGGACCCGAGCACGCCGCAGACTTGCCGTGGCAAAGGCGTCTTTACGCTCTCGGAGCCTGGCGGTGGCCGCTCAAGTGTGTGCGAATTACAGGTTGGACGGAAGCGGGACGGAGGCAAAGCTCGTGTTCCA
Source organism: Neogale vison (assembly GCF_020171115.1). Classification (NCBI taxonomy): domain Eukaryota; kingdom Metazoa; phylum Chordata; class Mammalia; order Carnivora; family Mustelidae; genus Neogale; species Neogale vison. The sequence continues at coordinate 1,093,574 of NC_058104.1, read as the reverse complement.
GCGTGACTTGCCGCGGACAGCGGGTGCTGTCCCCAGCGGCCTGATGGTGGCTCTGGACCGCGATGAGGGAGGGCGGGAGTGCAGGTGTGCAGGTGAGTGCGGAGGCGCGGCTTGGGGACAGAATGGGGCTCGGGTGGGGAAAGGAGCCGTGATTTCTGGCACCTGCGAAGCCTGGTGTCCCCGGTGACCCCCATCCAGTCTGGTCCCGCCACTGTCTGTCGCGTCTGTGCTGCTGGGTCCGTAGGCGGAGGCCGAGAGAGCTGCCCGACATCGGGGGCCGCCACTGTCCTATGGTGCTGAGTCCCTGAGCTCTGGCCTCGGCTGCTTCTGCAGCTCCCGAACTCTCCCTCCGAGCCAGGCCGAACCGGCTGTGCGCGCAGGTGGGAGAGTCTTGCGTTCTGGGACGCGCTGTCCAGGGTGCGGCTGTGGTAGCTCCAGGACACGGCGGCAGACGCTCCTGCGGAACCTGGAGGACCCCAAGGAGGCCTCGGGCTAACTGCGGACCTGCACCTTGGGGGCCGGCCTTGTCAGGATAGAGTCCCAGGGTACACTGCCCTCATCAGCACCCCAGAAAGGCACTTCTCGGGATCTTTCCACGGGACCCGTTTAAGCCAGAGCACGGAAACCCTGTGCCTCGGCGTGGTGGGTGGCCTGGGTGGGGTCTTCGTCAGCCCTCTGCGTCTGGGCCTGCCCCTGTGTGCGCCACTGCCCGGTCCTCGCCACTAGGTGGAGCCACAGGCGCGCGTGAGCGCCCCAGCGTCCCAGGGCTCAGGGCCCCTTCACTCTCTAACAGGCTTTGAATTCCTGCCCTGCGGTGGGGGCGCGGTGTCGCGCGGGGAAGATTATTTATTACCTTAGAAGTGGAGGCAAAGAATATGGTGCGTATGTATTTTTCTTTTATTTAAAATCTACAGTATTAAAGTTTATTACTCACGAACAAAACAAATTTAGAGGCGTTTCCACTTGTGGGATCCTTTCAAGGAAGAGCTGCATTTCCCACTCTGCTTCTGCCTCTAATCGCCAGCGGTCAGGGAGCCTCTGGGACCCCGCAGGGCCCTTCCAGAGAATGCGCGTGGGAGGCAGTTCCTAGCAGTCCGGTGACAGTTGTGTGCTCCCTGCAGGCCCCACACCCCGGGGACTGCCCTGAAAAGAAGGCGTGGCTGCCTCTCGCCCTTGCTGGTGTTCTGTCTCCGTGATTTCCTGCGTTTTGACTCCTGTTGCTAAAGAGAGTCAGACACAAACTGTGTCATAGGATTTTTTTTTAAAAGATTTTATTTATTCATTTGACAGAGATCACAGAGATCAAGCAGGCAGAGAGGCAGGCAGAGAGAGGGAGGAGGACGCAGGCTCCCCGCTGAGCAGAGAGCCGGATGTGGGGCTCGATCCCAGGACCCTGAGATCATGACCTGAGCCGAAGGCAGAGGCTCTAACCCACTGAGCCACCCAGGCGCCCCTGTCATAGGATATTATGGTGAGAAATGAGCTTGCAGCAGTCTGGTTTGCAATCTGGGTTACTCTGGACACGAAGGAGCTCCCCATTCCAGTCCTGCTGAGCCCCAGGTTATTTAGGATTCCCAGAAGACACCGTGTCAAGACACCCCGAGAGGAATTGTAGGTGAGGGGGGCTAATGTGGGATCTGGTCCCCAAATCCTGCGGAAATTTGGGGGGGGCTGCACATACGTCTGTATCAGGGACTTCGCAGATTAGTCGTGAAGGTCAAGGGCCTTGTACATTTTGGGGGTCTGTAGAGAGACCAAGATGATATGATTATGGAGAGTCTTGGTACTTTCTAAAATAGTTAATAGGGTTCCTTTCTTTTTTTTTTTAAAGTAGGTGCACACACGGTGGGGCTCAAACTCATGACCCTGAGAGCAAGAGTTGCATAATCTACCAACTGAGCCAGCCAGGTGCCTTATACTTCCTTTTATTTTTTCATTTTATTTTATTTAATTGACAGACAGCGAGAGAGGGAACACAAACAGAGGGAGTGGGAGAGGGAGAAGCAGGCTTCTACCAAGCAGGGAGCCTGATGCAGGGCTTGATCCCAGGACCCTGGGATCATGACTTAAGCCGAAGGCGGATGTCTAATGACAGAGCTTCCCAGGCACTCCCCTCCTTTTTTTTTTAGAGAGAGGGAGAAAGACTCTTAAGCAGACCCTGCCCAGTGTGGAGCCTGCGTGGGAATCGATCTCATGACCTTGAGATCATGACCTGAACAGAAATCAGGAGTCATTCCCTTAACTGACTGAGCTAGCCAGGTGCCGTTCTGCTTAGAGCAGTTTTAGGTTTCCAAGAAAATAGGGCAGAAAGGACAGAGCTTCCATGTGCTGCTCTGCCCCATACACGGGCCCCACCGATAACCTCTTGTGGCAGGGCGATGCGCCGGTCACAGCTGACGAGCAGCACTGACGCGGGTTGCTACTGAAGCTGACGTCCCACGCACACGTCCTCTGCTGTTACCCAGTGCCTCTGTCTGTCTCGGGACCCAGTGAAGTTGCATCCTCCTTTCCTCTTGGACTCCTCTGGGTTGGAACCATAGTGATAGTGTCTCCGGCTTTTCTTAGTTTTGATGGCCTTGACTATCTGAGGTGTGTAGGAGGTCTGTAAGTTGGGGTTTATGAGATGTTTCTCCTGTGGTTAGGTGGGGAAATGGCAACGGCTTCCGCCACTGTGACCTCTCTGTAGGCCCCCCTTCTCTTCCCTGAGACGGAGAGGAGCTGGGGGGCGGGGAACAGCGGAGAGGGAAGGAGCGGGGAGGGGACAAGCACGTGGCACACCTGTCCGCAGGACCCATTGCAGCCTCTGGCTGGGGGAGCACGTGGTGTCCCAGAAGCGGCAACCACAAAGCAGGGCCAATGGAAATGGGAGCCCAGCATTCTTGAGCACCCGGTGAGAGCATCTGGCTGGGACCCTCTGGTGGGAGGACCCGGATGGAACAGCTGGTGGGGAGAACCTAATGGGGAGCACCTGGCAGGGGGCCCCCTGCGGCCCCTCCTCACTTCGAGCCTCATCGCAGGGGGAGCTGCTGGGCTCTGTCTGGGGAGCACCTATCTTCCCGCCTCAGCCTGTCCGTCCCCAGGGACCCGTGGGGCACCCTGGCCCACTGCCATCTCCCTGCTGGGCTTGCCCCTCGGGTGAGCTAATGAGAACATGGGCGCAGGCCGCCGTCTCCCACAGACAGTCTCCCTTTGGCTTTTCTGGAGGCTTTGTTGTGGCTGTGGGGGGTGGTTCTTAGGGCCTTGAGGTGCTGCTTTTACCTGCTTTACCCTTTAGGACGTAGGTGAGGCTTTGGGGACCCCATTTCTGCTGGTGCAGAGGACAGGTGGAGGGCAGCTTGGACTGGTCAAGGCAGCTCTGCTCCCAGTCCAGTGCAGGTTGTGGGTGACCTGCTTCTGCTGACGACCGAGCTCTGCAGGGAAGGGAAAGGTTCTGTGTGTGTGCACAAGCCGGACAGAGTGGTGTGCTTCAGGAGCCTGGCAGGTACTCTGGCTTGAGTGGGCTGGTGGTGGTGGCAGTGATGGCAGCGATGGTGACGGTGCTGGAGCTGCGCCGCACGGCCTTGCCTGCACCACGTCCTGGAGCTGCTGCTGACGGCCAGGACACAGCCTGGGGGTCCTGATCCCCGTCTCTCAGAACCCGTTCTGGCTCCATTCTTTCCAACCTCCTGACCTGGGTTATGGAGCACATGCAGGACTGAAATGTGGTAACATCCCGCTTCATCTCATTAGAGTTACTTTTCTTAAATTAGAGAAGGAACATGTATCAGGAGTGCCGTAGTGGGCTCTACCTGCAAACCAACAAGATGTGTGCACACGTAAGTAAGTTAGACTATGACCTGAATTACGAAAAGGCTCACTGCTTGGTCCTTTTCAGTGCCCCGGTGCATTTGGAATTGACACAGTCCTTGGGTTGCAGACATTTCCAAGCACAGGTCTTTTGAAGGAAGATGAAAACACCTGTACGTTGTTGTTTTTATTTTTGGAAGGGAAGGAGAATTCATTCATCTTATGCCAAGTGGTGGAAACTCTGATGTGCTGGGACGGATGCTTTGACATTTCTTATTGTCAAAGTAATTTCTTAGGTGCCCTAAACACAATCGTGGTCTTGCTGAAAGAGTAAACCATGGTGAGGTTGGGTGCTGAGGGGAAGGAGCGCGGCAGTGGGCATAAGCAGAGCGCTTCTGTCAGCTGCTCCGGGTCATCTGTGTGGCCAGGCCTCCAGAAAGCTATTGTCTGAGAGGCTTCCATCAGGAGATGTTTTTCTGATCTTTACTTACTTAGGATAGCCTGGACAGTGAGCCCCTGGCCTGGCCAGGGAAACAGAGAGGCTTTGACATATCCACCCCGCCCCCTTCCTCAGCTCTGTCAGTGGCTTTCTGGGGGTAAGGACCCGATACAGTCCCTCTCCTCTGCTGTCCGGGGGCCCACAGTCTTTTCTTCACTGGGTCTTCTCAACATCCTCACTTGGGAGATTGATTGGCCCTTAAAAGAGCTGCTGGCCTGGTCTTAGAGCAGATGGAATTCACACAAGAGCCACTCTGAGTGGCTCAGGAGGACGTGGTTACAGCTGGGTGATGGTGTGATTGCCTCGTGGTTAAAGGATTTGAAGGGGACTAGGATATGCCACCCCAGAATGTACCACTTTGGCATGAGAATTATTTTGAGCTGAAGGCAGTTGAGAATCAGTAGATGCAGAGGGAATCCTTGTTGGAGCTTTCCTTATCTGAATATAAGAAGCTTTTGGGGAAATAAGACTGCCATAAATTTCTTGTTTGGGGTAGGTCTACTCCCAAAGGGGTTACCACAAATAAAACCTATCCTAACTTCCTTCTACGGGGGAGTTTATAACTCTGAAAGAGGCAGAAAGCCCACTTATTCCTGTATAGACAACTGTTATCACTAACTTCCTTGTACTTCAGTTATTTTCCTGAAACACATTTGTCTTTCCTAAAGAAACTATTTGTTCTTTCTTTAAAAGGATTTTCTTTAAAAGGATTTGTTCTTTCTTTAAAAAGGATTTTTCTCAGGGTGCCTGGGTGGCTCGGTCAGTTAAGGATCCAATTCTTGATTTCAGCCCAGGTCATGATCTCCGGGTTGTGAGATCGAGCCCTGCATTTGGCTCCATGCTCAGCAGGGAGTCTGCTTGTCCCTCTCTCTCTCTGCCCCTTCCCAAATAAATAAATAAATAAGAAAGGATTTTCCTCCCCTTTTCCTTATTCGTACTAAGTTAGGTATACAGACATCTAACTGAAACTTCTGGGCTAGCTACTATTCTTGGCTCCCATATACACATAATTAAACTTTTTTCTTCTGTTAATCTGTTGCTTGTCAGTTTAATTGACAGACCCCAGGGACAGAACACAAGAGGTACTTCTGCAGCCTTCTTCACAGAGGCTCCCTAACTTGGCCAGACATGCAGGTGGGTTGAGGGAACGGGGGTGGTAGTGATGTGGGGGGTGGGTGCTGGGACTGAGAACCCATCCAACCCTCCATCTGCCTATTTTCCCCTTATGTGTGACCTTGTGCTCACAAAACTCAGCAGAATAAGTGGAAGCATCAAGACTGCTCATTGTCTCATTGGCAGACAGCATAATGTTATGAAGGTAAGTGAGAAAAGAGGCTCCAGTTGATGGTGGGTGGGAGCCGATGCAGCAGACCGGAATGGGCTGTCGCATAGGGTAGGTGTCTCGTCATGGCCTTGGGTGGCTATCAGATATCAGAAATTCCCAAAGAACATTTAGTTTTTTTCTTGTGGTTGGTTTAAATTGGGTTCAGAATGTCCCGTGTAAGAAATGAAAGGGGGATTTGCCACATGTCACTACTGTATCCCACACTTGTCAGCTCCTTGGTGCTCAGAGAAAATTGGGAGCCCCTCTTTGCCTGCGGCACAGAGACCCCAGCGGCTCAGGCAGTTGCAGCAAGCTTCCAGTCCCAGGAGAAGGGGAGTGGGGCAAGGCTGTGGAGAAGCAGCCAGTGGAAGCTCTGCCTGCAGGCCACACTCCTGTCCTCTTACCGGGTGGGGGTGGGCAGAGGTGTGCTCATGTGGCTGGGAGCATTTATCAGGGAGCTTGCGTGTGTGAGTGGTCACACCCATATTTGGACGTCGGTACAGAAGAACATGGTTTCAGTATTTGGGGTAGCTGTGTTTAAATCTCGCCCAGGCGTCAGGGACAGGCACTTTAGAGTGGCAGAAATTTAAAATGCAATGTGCTGAACATGGCTCTTGGAGTGTCGTGCGCTGAGAACGTGTCTGTTGAGGGTTACGTGGCCCTGCTTTCGTGGAAATGAACCCACATGGTCTATCACAGGTCTATGAAGGAGCGCGGAGCCTGCCGCGTGGGGGGCAGAGCTGGTGGCACAGCCTTGATCTTTCATGGTTGGTGTTCCTCACTCTTTTACGCATAAAAGTGACGTCTGGTATCGCTACATGCTTGTGTCTGAAGCAAAAACCATTTCCCCCTTTGCACGACGGGGAAGTTCAATTCTTTTTTTTCTTTTTTTTTTAAAGATTTTTTTGTTTATTTGACAGAGATCACAAGTAGACAGAGAGGCAGGCAGAGAGAGAGGGAAGCAGGCTCCCTGCTGAGCAGAGAGCCAATGCGGGACTTGATCCCAGGACCCTGAGATCATGACCTGAGCTGAAGGCAGCGGCTTAACCCACTGAGCCACCCAGGCCCTTGGGAAGTTCAATTCTTAACTACTTTCCCAGGGTTGCAGGTCGCACTGGGCTTCTGTTCGGCTGGTTTGGATAGTTAATGTCACTCTGGCTCAAGGTGTCAACCTGGCCTCTGGGTTATTGCTCATATAAGTGCTGTGATAATTGGGACCCATTTCTTCCTGGAGCAAGTAAAATATACTGGATGGTAAGATCCTTTGATGGGGCAGGAGAACACTGAAAGACTGAGATGGTCCCTCTTGCCTGTTTCCCAGCATTGACCAAAGGCTGCTGTGCCAAGCAGAGCCTGTCATTCTCCAGGGCGGACTGTGCTGAGGGTCCTGCGAGCCTTACACAAAGTGTCGGGGAGCCCACCTGCACCCAGACCCTGCCCAGAACCCCCTACAATCAGGGGCTTAAGAAAGATGAGCAGAAACAAAATGACAACCCGCTTTAACAGATGCATAGGGGGTTTAGCAGACACTTCCCCAAAGGAGATATACGAATGGCCAGGAGCCCCCGAAAAGATGCCTAGAAAATATAAATCATACCACTGGATACCCACTAGGGTAATTATAACAAAACAAAATGGAAAATAACAAGTGTCAGTGAGGAGGTGGGGGGTGTTGGGACACTTGCACAGTGCGGGCCGGGAGGGAGATGGTGCAGGCCCCCGTGGGAAGCAGTCTGGCGGTTCCTCAGAAGGAACCTGACCCTGGAATTCGACTCCTAGGGGCACGTCTGAGAGAACTAAGAACAGGGGCTGAACAGATCCTTGTACACCTGGGTTTGCAGAAGGTCTAGTCACAGCAGCCGAAGATAGAAACAACTGAAATGTCTGTAGATGGGTGGGTAAGGAAAATGTGGCCTGTCCACGCGGCGGGCTTTCTTGTGCCCCTGGAAAGGAACGGAGCTCTGGCACACACCACAGCGTGGGCGAACCTCGAGAACATTCTGCTCAGTGACAATCCAAACCCAAAGGGCTCTGTGTTGTCTGAGTTCACTTACGGGAGATGCTCGGAGCCAGCGGATTGGTGGCGAGAAAAGATCAGTGACCACCAGGGTCTAGGGAGGGGGCCAGGCATGGGGTTTCATTTTGGGGTGATGGGGGAGTCTGACACTAGATAGGGTACTGCACAGTAGGAAAGGGTTAAAACTCTTTCTCCGACTATCTGAGTGAGGGGGCAGGTGGGGATGGCATTGGGGGGAGGGGGGGAGGGAGGATGCGGCTTTGGGAGGTGGAGCGGAGGACCTGTCTGTCTTCATTCTGCTCTAGTGCTTGCCGACCAGGGGCTGCCAGTTGCCTCTCCCCAGGGCAGGAGGAGGCTGGGAGGCATAACCACAGGCCCATCTTCGTTTTCAGGGACACAGTGGTCCAGGAGCCACATTACGGCCCAGAGGCTCCCACACACGGCGTTTCTTAGGGGGACTTGGGCTGGAGGGAGCTTCGTATGGCTCTTAGACCCTGTCCCAGCAGAATCCCTGCAGAATTCCCAATTTCAGACACACTACATTTTTATTAAGAGCTTTCACCCAGAGATGATGGAATAGATTTTATTGTTGGAAAGAAGCCAGCTAAAATTAGATGCCTCTTGTCTCCCCACCATCCACGCCTCACCTCTCTGTTCTTTTCTGAAGTCTTTGCTTTCATGTCTTGGTTCCTGGCCGTAGGCACCTGGGGGGTGTACTCGCGAAAGCAGGGGTGCACGGTCGCGTCCTGGAGCCGGTGCGATCTTGCTTTGCTGTCAGTGATTCTGTTCTGAACCAGCTTTGGGCCTTGTGCTCTGTGTTGGGGGTGTGTGTGTGGTTTCTCTCTTCTTTTCAGGGAAGCTTGTAAGAATTTTGTAGCTGCGAACTGGTAGAATATTTTGCTTCGCATAAGAAGTTCATCTGATTCCTCACGCCTTGTGTTTTCTCTCCAAGTTCCCGTTCTTGGCAGAGCTAACCTGCTGTGTCATCTGCCGAAACAGAATTGGGTTTGCCTCCCCACAGCCCCTTTTTAGCAGAGCCAGGTTTGATAGTCTGCTGTCTTCTGTTGCCATGTGGGGACACTGACTTCTAAGAACAGCTGTTACTTCTTACCAGTGCAGGCAAGGGAAGGGTATTTTGCGTGAAGACTAGGGCTTTGATCGTCCAGGGCAGCTGATGGCTCATTCCTGGAACACGTCTGGGGCCTGACCACTGAGCTGGTCGCAGGTCGCAGAGGGCGCCAGAGCTGCGGGGCTTGCTGCCCTTCATGTGGGTGTTGGTTTCTTTAAATTTAATTCTGTGTAGAATTTAGCAGAGACCTGGAGTGGATTTCGGATGGCCTCAGCCTACGGCTCCCAGATCTGACACTGACGGTGTGGGACAGGGCGTCACAGAGCAGGAGCAGCTGCTGGCCGTGGGGCATCTTCACGTTGCACGCGGCCGGTAGCGGACGCCTTTTCCGGGCACGCCTGCTGCAGACGGTCCCCTTGGAAGGAGCCTGTGGCCAGGGGCATGCCATGGTCAGAGGGGCTAGGCATACACACACTGGCTCTCCCAGGGACGAAAGCCTCCTCTGTCATCTCCTTTGCCCACCGGGCTGATGGTGGCTGCGGGTGGTTTTTTTTCTTGTTTCACTTGCCGTTTGTGCCGGGTGCAGTTAGGAGGCGCTGGGCTGCCCACTGCAGCACAGCCACCGCGCCCTGGACGGGCGGCTGGCCTGTGAGACACACCCAGGGGGAAGACTTAGCCTGGGTTACTAGACAGCAGATTAATAACTTGTTACATTCATTCCGTGGTGAAATGGTGATGTTTTAGATAGGCCTGTTTAAATGTATCATTAATTTTATGTTTGCGTTCACTTTTCACGTACGGGTATTTTATGCCTGGAAAAGTTACAGCTGGAGGAGCAAGGGGCTCTTGGTCTCAGGGTTGCGAGTTCCAGCCTCATGTTGGGCATAGAGATTGCTTAAAAATAAAATCTTAAAAAAGTTGAATCTGTAGCTCACATGGTAATTCTTTTCTTTTTAAAAGGATTTTAGTTATTTGACAGAGAAATCCCAAGTAGGCAGAGAGGCAGGCAGAGAGAGAGGGAAGCAGGCTCCCCGCTGAGCAGAGAGCCCGACGTAGGACTCGATCCCAGGACCCCCGAGATCATGACCTGAGCCGAAGGCAGAGGCTTTAGAGCCACCCAGGCGCCCCCCTACATGGTAATTCTTTTGGATGGAGCCGTGCCACAGCCTACCTTCTTGGAACACACGTGCACATGTGTGTACACACACACAGCATCGCACAAACACATGTGCAGACACACACATGCATCTGCACACACACGCAAATGGGACAGAATGTACGTGCAGACATGCGAGCCCTTTGTCACACACAGACACAAGCACGTGTGTGCCTGTAGATACAAACGGAGCGTGGTGCACAGTGTGTGCACGGCTGGGAGTGGGGACACGCGTGCGTTCCTCTCAGGACGGGCTGGTTTCCAGCTCACACCTGGGCAGTGGGGCCTCAAGGCTGCTGGGGGGGCAGAGAAGTGACAGACTCACGGTCACAACAGGGAACGTGGGGCTGTCCCCGTCCTGATGATCAGTCACATGTCCTGAGAATGCCACCCTGAATGGTGACCGTGGGCGGGAGCCTCGGACAGTGACTGCAGAGCGGAGGTCAGACACACCAGCCCCCCTTCATCCCCAGCTCTCCCTGCTGCCACTCTTTCAGGATTCAAGACGTATTTTTTTTTTTAACAGTTTCTTTTTCTTTTTTCAAAAGCGATGAAATGCACATAAAATTAACCACTTAAAATTCAACAATTCAGTGGCATTTAGCACATGCGCAGTGTTATGCACCCACCATCTCCATCAAGTTCCAGAACATTCTTGTCACCTGCCCCATAACCAGCTCTGGACCCAGTAGTGACCCTGTTCCCTGTGCTCTTGGCGCCTGTGGGCTCGTGGGCTCTGGATGTTTCACAGGAGTGGCCTCTCCCCTGCGGGCGGTGGACTTTATTCCTCCGTCCATCTGTGGATGGACGTGTGGGTTGCCGCTGCTTTTGGCTGTTTGTTGTGCTGCTGTGAGGTGGGGCCGGGTCTGAGCCCAGGGGTGGTCTGGGGCCGCCTTTCAGGAAGGGCTCTGACTCCTCTCCCACAGTCCCTTGGGGGACCTCCAGACCTAAATGCCCGGCATGCTGCCTGAGGCTTCGCGAGCCCTCCAGATACCCAGGAGCCTCTCACACTGCCCCCAGGCTTCAGGCCCTGGTGTGGCCAGTTGCGTTTGTTGTGCTAAGATCCGCAGCTCAGGCCTCAGGGAACGGAGCTGAACCATTCATTCAAGCCTGTGCCGAAAGAGTCCTTTATATAGGTGCATTGAAACGCCAAGATTTTTATGAGAAAATGGGTCCAGAGTTCATTTCTCAGGCCCCTGGCGGAGAGTGGGGTGGCGGCAAGCCGAGGCCTTGGGCCCTGAGGCCTGTGTTTCCACCTAAACTGGCTGGCGCTCCAGGTCCCCTGGGCTCACCGAGGCAGGTGTAAGTGGGGGCCTGGTTGGTACGTCTGCTCTGGTCCACCTTGGGCTCATCCCCTTGGCTTTTCTGTGGGTGGTGTCGTGTTGGGCGTTCAGCGGGTGTGCTGTGGGGAGCCTGAGGAAGGGTGAGAGGCCACAGGGTGGTGAACGGCAATCCGAGGTGAGGAAGGGCGGGTGGGCTTCAAGCCATCAGGTGAAGGAGCACGGGTGTCGCCTGCTGCCTGTCTGGTCAGCCGGGCCCAGTCCGCTGGGGGGACGGGGCTGCTCAGCCTGGCAGAGGGGCCTCAAGGCTTCTGTACCGAGGTAACACTCATGCGACACACTTAGTGGCACTTAGGGCATTGACAGGGTTGTGTGACATCACCTCTGTCTGGGCCCAGAGCATGTTGCCAGCCCCCAGTGAAACCCCGTATCAGCAGGCACAGTGGCCCGTGGCCCTGGTGCCCACCGTCGACTCCCTGCGTCTGTGGATTTGACTCCTGCAGGGACCTGCCATAAGAAGACCCACAGCGCTTCCCGCGACGGCTTGTCTCTCCGAGCACGATGGCCTCGGGGCGCATCCACGTTGGCGCTGGGGTCAGAGTTTCCTCCCTTTGAGGCTGGAGGCTGTTCCATCCTGTGTCTGGGCCACATCTCGTTCACCCTCCTCTGCAGGGGGACATTTGTGCACAAGTTCTCTCATGGACTGGGGTGGACGTGGTGCCTGCCCAGGGGTGAGACTGCTGGCCACGGGGTGCTTTTGCGTAACCTCCGTGAGGGCCGGGTGGGCGTGCGTGCTCGCCTGCGTCTCCTCCTGGGGCCCCTCTGAGATGGGGGTGGTCTGCCCTCCAGCGTGCCGAGAGGCTGCGGGGGTGCCTGGCCCCGCTTTCCCTGAGCTCACGGCAGGGAGGGCCACGGGCAGACCCGCGTGTCTGCGAACGGGATCTGTGGGGGCCGCTGCCCTCCCCTTCAGATTAAAAAAGATGTTCACGGGGTGCCTGGGTGGCTCAGTGGGTTAAGCCTCTGCCTTCGGCTCAGGTCATGATCTCAGGGTCCTGGGATCGAGTCCCGCATCGGGCTCTCTGCTTGGCAGGGAGCCTGCTTCCTCCTCTCTCTCTCTCTCTGCCTGCCTCTCTGCCTACTTATGATCTTGCTCTGTCAAATAAATAAATAAAATCTTTAAAAACAAAAAAACAAAAAAAAGATGTTCACGGACCTTGGCTTTCAAAACGGCCGCATGCTATTTTTCTGATGTCTGTGGGATAGTAAAAAAATGGACATTTATTTTTTGTCCCCAGCTGCTGGCACCTGCGGAGGGCGAGTGTCTGGCGTGCTACTGAGAGGGGAGCTACTGATCGGAGGGTTGCACCTTGGCTTCGGACCCTGACATCGGCAGAGGAGCAGAGTGACGGGGATTAACCCCGACCGCCATTGACTTAACCAGCGCAGTTCTGTTAGGAGGTGCGGTAACAGTCCCGACCTGCCGGTGGGCTCGAAGCCGGTGCCGGTGCAAGGAGGGGGCCGCTCCCGGGGAAGGGCCTGGAAGCCCTGAGCCCCTTCCCCACCCCTCGCCCTGTGAGTCTCTTCCATCTGCTGAGGTTGCGCCCCTTCTAAGCACCCCGCGGACTTCGCGGCCAGCTTGGGCACCAGCACGAGGACCCCGTGGGCCTGGGACCTGGTGCGTGGAGTGGGGGCGTCTCAGGGTCCCGCAACGGGACCTCACTAGCACCCGCAGTGAGTGTCGGAGCGGAGTTCCGTTGCAGGACCTGCTGGGGGCATTCAGAGAGCTTGAGAGCTGGTCTGTGTCCGGAAAGACCCGCACACGTGGCGTCGGAAATGCTGGGAAGAGCGGCGCTGCGGCCTCCTTTCTGACGTGGGCGGTTCTGGGGTGGGAGGAGGTGGGGGTTTGGAGCCTTTTGCAGGACTGGCCAGTCCTGGGTCCATGGCCCCATTGCTCCTTACCGGCCTCCCACCCCCGGGTCACCAGGGCCGGGTGCCGCACATTGATGGACGGCCCTGGGCCCCCGCCTGCCAGAATCTCAAGCCTGTGGCCTGGTCGCCCCCCAGCTCAGGCTTGTGGCCCAACCACCCCGGTGCTTCCCATGCCCTGTGTGCGTGGCTCTGTCTACGCCTGTGGATGTAATCAGCTGTCTTCTCTCCGAGCCTCTCATCTGTGGACGTGGATATTTGGGCGATGCTGTCCAGCCCACACTGTGTTGATGGCGTCCAGGCCCCAGTGAAATTCCCCTCCACCTACGCTCTGCCCGCAGGTCTGGCCGTGCCCACCGCCCTTGGTGCACCCTGGGGCTGGGCAGCGGTGTCCTGTGGGCCTGGCCCCTGCCCCGGAGACTGAGCGCCACCCCTCCCCGGGAGCCTCCGCCTGGGCTCCGAGGCCTGCTGACTCCACGGATCAGATAAGCAGGAAGTTCCTGAGAGGAAAACCACAAGCTTTATGTTTATTTAATTCCAGCCATTCTGTGGTTTTTGGAGATGGCCTTTAAAGATTCGTTTTGATTATTATCTCAAAGAGAATGCAGAGAAGCCCATGGGTCGGGCTCCAGAGAAAATACACACAAGGAAGAGAAGTGGGTTTGGATCTCACCAGGCAGCTTTGGGGCAAACGGCAGGATGGGGCTGGGCCGTGGCCCCTCAGAGCAGCAGCCTGGCTTGGCCTGCACACGTGGGCCGCAGAGCCTCGCTCCCCAGAATCCACATAGGCCATGCAGTTCAGGCCCATGGCCACCTGCACTGGAGGTCAGGCTGTGGGGTGGCCTCCCTTCACGGTCGCCAGCTCCTTGTCCACCGCTCTGGCCACCGCGAGGCTCCAGGCCTTGGGACCCCGCCCAGCACCCCCAGAACCAGTGCACTGTGAAGCGGCCCCTAGAAACACTGTAATAGGCACCCACGTTGGCTGGGGGAGAGGAGGGGTGTGCTCTGGATGAAGGAAGGTGGCCCGTCAGCACAGGACCCCACCACATGCCTGCCTTGGCCCCTCGTGATCGAGGGTGCTTGCGGGTGCTGCAGGCCCGCCTGCTGGAGCTCCTCGGGCAACCTGAGGGCAAGCCTGCTGCCTGGAGCAAGAAAGTCCCTGGGGCCTTTCCTCTGGGTCAGGACCCCCACCTGGAATTTCAGCTCTGTGCCAAGTGGGGTGGGTCACTCAATTCCTAGGAAAACTCCAAAGCAGAGTCAATGTAAAGGTAATCTCTGCCATAGGGTCCTCCTGGGAAGGGGATTAGCTGTGGAATACCCTCGAGCCACCACGTGGGGACCCCACGCGAACTGGGGTGTGTGCGCAGGGTAGGATCTGGGGGGACAGGTTGATGTGTGTCCATCTCCTCGACTGTCTGGTAGGTCCCTCACTTTGAGTCTGCCTCACACCCCCTTGCTGTCAGTGGCAGGTTTGTGTGCCCTGGTGCGGGGTTGGCACCTGGCCTATCCCCGGAGGACAGCCTGCTTCCCCTGTGTGGCTCTGTCAGCAAGGAGTCCTCCGGGCCCCTTCCGCCCTCGCAGCCTGGGGACCGTCAGTGGCCTGTTTCCCACCAAACTCTCTTCATCGACTCCTGTGATTGCCTCTTATTTTCACGCTCGAGCTGCTGGGGCCGTGGCCGGTGGGAGTCTGTCTTGGGGACCCTTGCTTGGTGGCCTTCCTTGCTCTCTGGGACACAGGTGCTGAGATCCCCTGCCCCTCCCCACCGCCCCGGTGCCTCAGGATTGAGAAACTCCTGGGTGCACACACTTTGGCAGGCACCTCCCTCTCCAGGCACGTCAGAGCCGTGAGTTCGCTAATGCCCCAGTTCTGCTGTGTCCACGGGCTCATTCGGGTTCTCCGTGTCCGAGCCTGCGAATCTGCCCTGTGCTGCTCAGAGCACAGCAGCTGCCAGTCCCTAGGGAGGAGCCTGCCTTGTCCCTTGCCTTCGTGGCTTTAGTGCTGCTCATTCTGGGAAGGACAGAGCCACCTGTCCTGGGCTCTGCCCGGGGCCAGCAGGGAGTGGGAAGGGACCCCAGCTCTGCCACCAGCTCTGGGGATGGTCCATCTGCCCCATGTCCGCTCAGGGCTGGGGCTGAAGATGTGGGCTGTCCTGTTGGAGGCCAGTCAGGGATGTGAGGATGCAGCGGTGCCCCGTGAGCCCTTGTGGCTGGGGTGTGCGTGTGCACGCAGCTGGGGCCTGTGTTCGTTTCTGGGACAGCAGAATGAGCAGCGTCTGTCTGTCTGGGCACCTGCTCCTGCCCCTGCAGCTGGGTGGTGGTCACCCTCAGAGGCCATGTGCCTGTGCACCTGTGAGAAGCTCAGGCTGGCACGGCTGCTGTTCCACTGGCTGCAGCCACTGCGGCTACGGGAATGCCTGCCAGTGTGTGCATGCCTGTCCTCTCTGGCCTGCCGTCGGCAGACCTTCCCCCGCCCCCAGTGCTGCAGGTGGTAGAGCCCTGTCTGTAGCGCCTCTGAGCTTTCCGGGGCCTCCTGCGCGTGCTTATTAGCATTGAAAAGAACCCACACGTGCACCGAATGAGCCAGAGGTGGTTTATCCTTACAGCAGTTGGGACCCTTCCACATCCTGGGACAGGGCCGAGGACAGGATGGAGGAGGAGGTCTCCAGGGCCAGGGGAGTGTTCGTGGCTGCTGTGCCCGCTGTGGACTCAGGCATTTCTGTGTGTTTTCCTTTCCTGGCGCTGCCCTAACAAAGCCACAAGCTCAGGGCTCAAACTGCACCCACCCTTCTCTGTCTGCAGGCCGTAAGTCCCAAACTGCGGGGTCAAGGGGCCATGCTGTCTCGGGGGCACCTCCCGCCTCCTCCAGTCTCTGGTGTGGCAGCCATCCTTCTCGTCCCTCACCCTGTCAGTGCCTCTGGGGTCACACGGCACCTCCTTGTGAGGACACGGTCTTGTTGGGTTGTTGGGGTGGGACTGGCTGACTCCAGGAGAGCGACCCCTTTGTACTATTCACACCTGCAACGGCCCTATTTCCGGATAAGGCCTCATTCTGAGATCCTGGGGGTAAGGGCTGAGGCCTGTCCTCTTGTGAGACAGTTCAACCCACTGCAGGGTCCCATCTGTAGCCTCTTGTCTTTGACAGTATTGAAAACCATTCACATTTTAAAAATCAATTTTTAGACGAATGCACAGAGACATGGCTTTTCCCAACCTCAGGGCTGCCGGCTCCCGTGGAGAGGTGGCTGGTTGCGAGGCTGGGGGTCCCGGGGACACTGTATGTGTGCAGACGCCTGTGCACCCAGGCGTGCCCTCCGCGTGCGCCCTCTGCTCTCCTCCCTCGCCCCCACGATGTGCTGGGGGTTGGTCAGGATCAGTGTGTCTGGAGCAGCCCACCCAGTTCTTGGTGGCTGTGTGAAAAGCATCCGGGGACTTTCAGGAGGTAATCACCAAGGCCAGAACGAGCAGAGCTTATCCTCGCAGAAGCCGCGCTCCTTGACCAAGTGTGACCGAGTTCCGGCTGGGGAGCACCTGGTCCCAGGACGTAGGCATTTGAAATAAATTCTCTCTTCTGAAATAACCTCACGTGTAGGGAACAGTTGCAAAAACGGTACAAGAATCCCCACGTTCTTTCCTGTTGGGTTGCCCAGACGTGAGCATTTTACCACGTTGGCTTTTTCCCTGTAGGGCCTGAAGCGGCGGAGGGGAGGGTTTCAGGGTGCGCTCCCTGTGGGGGGTATTAGTGGCCACACGGCGATATCATCTCTGCTCTGCAGTCTGTAATCACAGTCCTTTCCCTGTCCCGTAACGAAACTTGCACACTTCCTGCTATGGTCACTTGTGAGTGTTTTACCGTTGGTATCCACCGTCGGCGGGGCTCCTCGGCTACTCCGCCTGCCCGTGGGTGACTTTGTGCGGACATGAAGACTTTGGGGGTCTGTGTGTGAGTTTCAGCATTCCTGAGTTTGTGGATTATTTGAGAGGTCCACTCTCTGTTGACGGTCCGGTGCCGTGCTTGCTGCCAGGTCGGCAGTCCCATGTGGCTAGGTTCCCGTGTGCAGAAGACAAAAGGAAATGGGACAGACACTCACTACTCAGCCACACGTGCCCCATTTCCCATGCTTAGTGGCTGCATGGCCTGGCTGGATCTGGATGCAGAGGAAGTGAGACACGCTGTCCTCACCGAGAGTCTGGTTGGACATTTGTTGTTGCAGGGTTTCCCAGGTTCATTGGTCTCTTTGAACATAACCCCCGCGGGCTCCATTCTTGTGGCCCTGATGCCCTCCCCTGTCAGACGGTGGTGGCTGAGGCCTCCAATGGCAGGGCTCACGGGCAGTGGACGCGGAGGGCATGGCCCTCCCCATGCCGCTCCTCAAGTAGGAGCGCATCTGCTGTTTCAGTGAGGTGACAAAACGTGTGTCTGTGTCACTGTGGTTGGAAAGCCGCAGTCACTTCCTGTGGTCCTTACTCATTCCGTGCCCATCAGGAAGGGGCCTTACCTTCTGCCCAGGGCTTTATCTGCACCTCTGGGGAGAAGCCTGTGATTTTTCTCCTCCGAACTGCACTAGAGTGACTTTCGCAACTGGATTTCCCTGGCGAAGCTGCCGTGGTGTCTGGGAGCCGGTCTGCCGGGCCATGGTGTCCTCTTCCCACCCTGTGCGGGGCTCTGCTTGGGGCCTCCTGGGAGCCAGGGTCAGGGCCCTCACCCCTACTTTGCCTGGGGCCTCGAGCGGACGGAGCGGACGGGGCCGGGGTCAGCGCGGCTGCGGGGACTCGCCTTGGGCCTCCCGGGAGCGGGGTCAGCGCCCCCTGCCCTGCACAGGGTCCAGCATGTCGCACAGCTTCAGTGATTGATGGCTCTGCTACTCTCTGCCCTTGGGGGTGTGCAGTTTGCGGGATCAGCAGGCCTGTTGCCCGCGGGGGCGCAGGTCCCGGGCAGCCTCCTGCTTCCGTGGAGCCTCATTCAGCTGTCTCATCTGGATGCTCACGTTTATGTCGCTCAGTATAGAATGCCACTGCCACGGAGGTACTACTCGTCATTTGTCTCCAGCGGGCCACCGCCACCCAGCCAGCCGCCCCAGCGGGAACGCAAACGCCCAGGCCCTGCCTTCGCGACCGGGGGAGACCAGTGGGTTCTGCTCGCTTCCGCCTGGGCCTCGCGTGTGTGGCTCCGGGAAGCCTCGGCTGCAGCGGAAGTTCCCGGGGCGGGGAGACATTTGTGCGCACGCGTGGCCGCAGCCCATGGCTGTCAGATGAGCGCCTCTTCTCCCTTGTGCAGCCACAAGCTGTGCACGCTTCCCTGCTCACGGCTGTGTGTAGGCGCGGCTGCAGGCCCTGGTCGTCACCCCTGCACGCAGCTGCATGTCATCCCCGTGTGTTTCCTTGCTCGCAGCTGCGCGCGGGCACGGTTGCAGGCTGTGCTCGTCACCGCAGCGCGCAGGCGCAGGCCGTCCGCACGTGTCTTCCCCGTTCATGGCTGTGCGCAGGCGCAGGCCGTCCGCACGTGTCTTCCCCGTTCATGGCTGTGCGCAGGCACAGGCCGTCCGCACGTGTCTTCCCCGTTCATGGCTGTGCGCAGGCGCGGCGTTCTTTTTTTTTTTTTTTAAGATTTTATTTATTTATTTGACAGAGGTCACAAGGAGGCAGAGAAGCAGGCAGAGAGAGGGGAGGAAGCCAACTCCCTGCGGAGTAGAGAGCCCAACTTGGGGCTTGATTCCAGGACCCTGGGACCATGACTTGAGCTGAAGGCAGAGGCTTTAAACCACTGAGTCACCCAGGTGCCCAGGCGAGGCGTTCTTAGCCGGCGTCTGGGTGCGGATTTCAGGTGCGGGACTGTGAGGGTGCCTCCGGGTTCCCGAGCTGGGGAAGCCGCGGCCGCGGCGGGAATTCACGGAGTCTGCACGGCCGGACATCGGATGGTCTCGCTGAGAAGACAAGTGTGAGTGGGGTCCGCTGGCGGGGTAGTGTGCCCGGAGCCACGGGAGTGGGGACGAGGTGCGCGAGGCCCGGGGTTAGGGGGCGGGCAGCTGGAGCCCAGCTGGGGGACGTGCTTTGGGGCGGGGCCCGCAGCGAGAGCTGGAGACGGCTGGGGGGCGGCTGTGCGGACGGCTGGGGGGCTGGCGTGTCAGGCGTTTGGGTGGCAGGGCCGCTGAGCCGCTGCGGACGCCAGGGTGGGCGGGGGGCTCTCGGGGGGCTCACGTGGCTCAGGGAGGCTGTGGTTGGGGGTGCCTGGAACCCGGCCCAGCACGGGGTCTCTGTGTTGTGGGGCAGACGTAGTCCGCCCGGAGGGTAGCTGTGGGCTCTGAGAGGCGCGGTTGTCCGCAGGAGTGTGTGTGTGTGTGTGTGTGTGTGTGTGTGTGTGTGTGTGTGAGGGGGCGGGGTGGGGGGGCTTGGCTCGGTCAGCCGGGGCGCCCCAGGTGGAGTGCGGGCGGGTCCCCCCCAGGGAGGCCTGCAGAGTCCCACACACCCTTCCTGCGCGCCCCAGGGGAGCCTGCGCCTGCCCATCCCGGTGGGGCCACACATTGGTTGTTGGGCTGGTACTGGTCACCTTCCCATTTTGGAGTGGTCTGGATGGGGCACAGACCCCGGGGTATGGGCTCCTGCTGGCCCGAGTGGCCCCCCAGGCCCGGATGAGGGGAGGCTCCACAGAGTCCTGCTGCCTACATGCCCCTCCCATGGCAAGAGGCGGGGTGGGTGGGGCAGCTTGGGGAGAGAAGATGTTTGGGTCACCTTTGGAAAAGAGTGCCAAGAGCCCAGGCAGGTTCCTTCTTTCCCGGTGAGCCGCACCAGGACGTGCCCTCGGACGTCTGACATCTGTGTGATTCTATTGTTTTTGCTTTTTGTCTTTTCTGTGTCAAAACTTAAGAGGAGCCTTGAGAATGCACTTATAACGGGGACACAGGGCCAGGGCTGTCCCCACCCAGAGCCCTGTGGGTCCAGCCTGAGAACCAGGGCTGCTCTAGCCCAAGGATGATGCAGACTGGCCCCCAAAACTGGACACGAAATGTCCATGGGCTTTGGTTCACAATCAGATGCGATTCCTCTGCCTTCTGTGGGCTTCTCAACATTGTCTCGCCAGCAGGACTGCCGTGATATTTTAAATAAACAAAAAAACCACACCAAGGGGCGCAGGGGTGGCTCAGTGGGTTGAGCCTCTGCCTTCGGCTCAGGTCGTGGTCTCAGGGTCCTGGGACCGAGCCCTGCAACGGGCTCTCTGCTGCTCAGCGGGGAATCTTCTTGCCCCTCTCTCTCTGCCTGCCTGTGATCTCTGTCAAATAAATAAATAAAATCTTATTTAAAGCAGGTCGCTGGGTTTTCTGAAGCAGCAGCCCCAAGAGGCGAGGCTAGCCCTATGGTGTGCCCCCGGGTATTTGAAGTCAGTGTCTGATACGCTGCTAACAGCTGCCACTGCTGGCTCTGGTGGCCGGGCCGGGCCCGGATGCCACAGGTCACTTTCAGGGCAAAGGTGGGGATGTCTGTGGGGACTTGAACGCGCTCCTCTTAAGACGCTGAACGGGTGGCGTGAAGGTAAGTAGCGGTGTGGGAGATGAGAACACTGTCGTCAGCCAGTTTGACTTGTGTTATAAATATTTATGGTTTGGAAGTACGTGTTTACGAGCGAGCGTATCACTGCGTCATGTCGGGGATTCGATGATGTAATTTTGTATCTGAAAATGGATCATTTCAGTTTGTTTATGAGTTGATGCTGGAAACGTATTTAGCTTTCAGTACCGGTTCATGAAAAAAATTGAGAAAACGAGGGATGGTACACGATTTCTTCAACTCGAAGAGGGTGCAGCAGAGACGCACGTCGGATGCGGGGAGCCTGACAGCCTGAGATTTCTGCTGTAAGGTTAGGCATGAGGCCGGCCGCGGGCTGTCGTGGTTCCTGTGTGTCCAGAGGGCCGCTGGCCTTGTGTCACTGTTGACTTAAAGAAGGTCACGACGGGCTGTAGTTGAGACCATATACTGACGTGTTAATAGAGCCAACGTGTAAATTCTTAGAAAGACACCAGCTCCAGCGACTGCTTCAGAGGAAGTAGTCTGAGTAGATTTGTAATAAAGAGATTAAATTCATAATTTAAAACTTCCCGCAGAGAAACGCCCAGGCCCAGGTGGCTCCACCATGAGCCTACTAAGTGCTAACGACCCTCAGCCGTGAGCTGGGGCAGCCCGAGGACGTGGTACCGGGTCCAGTTCTGACCTCCGTGCTGCCTGCGGGCCTGGGTGCCTGTCCCTCAGGAGGCCTTGCCCGGAGCCTAGCAGTCCTGTGAGGGAGGGGCAAGGCCTGGAACATTCTCGCTTTTCTCAGACAGAATCACCCCAACGCGTCAGAGGGAATGGACTCGCGGGGAGGCAGCCTGGCCAGACCCTACGGCCATAAACCAGCGAGGCCGCGGGCTCCACCTCCAGCTGTCACTGATGGCAGTGCTCCCAGTCAGGCGGTGGTGGGGTCATCCCTGTTGGACCCCTCAAGCTGAGAGCTGGCAGAGGACTGCGGATCGGGCATCATCAAATCTGGGGCGGGAGGCCCACCGGGGGATCTGTGAGTGGAGAGACCGGTCAGAGATCAGAGGCCTTCCCCTCGGAGTGCGCGTGAACACCCCGCGTGTGCTGGCACGGAGGCTCTGATGGGCGCAGGGTGGCCAGGGTCTGGCCTGGGGGTGCTTCCCAGGCTGTGGGAATGTGCTGAGGCTGGTAGTGTCTCCCCGTGCCAGGCTGGTTTGCGGATCCTGGTGGGCTGGGTGGTCCCCCCAAAGAGGGGTCCCTAGAGCCTCTGAACATGACCTCGTTTGGAAATTGGGTCTTTGTGGACGTAATTAAGTTCTGGGTGAGGGGCTGGGCTGTGGGGATCCTCGGGGGCTCTGCGGCACCTGGGCCATGACTCAGGCCCTGATGAGGAGACTGACGCCCACAGACACCCCGAGGTCCCCTCCTCTTCTGTTTGTGAAACGATGCCATTGTGATGGCTGGTCACGAAGCGCACACTCCTGGGACAGGCTGTGGGTTCTGAGGAAGGGCCGTCGGTAACCCGTGCCTGCCCCGTCGCCCTGCAGACTCCACGCGCTCTTGCCCGTCCGTCCGTCCCGAGGGCCCCGCCGGTCCTGAAGCTGCGCATATGGGGGATCCATTGGCTGCATTCGTCAGGTTTCTTGGACTCTCTGCGGCGCGTCCAGTATCCTTTCCGTCTGCGCGTGACGCTGAAGGGCCGCGGCGTGCGAGGAGGGGCGGTCTCCCCTGTGCGCGGGTCGGGGGGGTTCCCTTCTCATTTGCTGACAGGTAAGAAAACTCCTTTAGTACGAGTAGATGCCGAATTCTGTCTAGGGGTTTTTTTTTTTTTTTTTTTTTGCATCTATGGATAAGGTCGTGTGTGTTTTCTTACTTGGTTGTTAACGGATCTTCCAGTTTCTGTGGTGAGCCCAGCTGGGTCAGTGTGAGTCTTGTCTTTTCTCCTCGTTTATTTAGTTAATTATTTTGAGAGGATGAGAGAACGATCACGTGCACAGGGCAGGGGTGGGGGGGCAGGGGCGGAGGGAGGGAGGGTTGCAAGCAGACTCCCTGCTGAGTGTGGAGCCCGCCTCAGGGCCAGTGGTGTGACCTGGAGACCGAGCGGAGCCGAGGCCAGAAGCCCTGCGCTCACCGGCTGCTGCCCAGGTGCCGCAGCGCATGGGCCCGTCCGCCCGGGCACGGGGCTGGCGCGTTTCTAGCAGGTTGTGAAGGACTTCTCTGTGGTTGTGAGGGACGTCGGTCTGTGGTTTTCTTGTGTCGTCTGTCCTGGTTCTGGTCTCGGGGTAATGCTGGCCCGATGAAATGAACCGGGAGGTGTTCCTGCGTTTGTCCTTTCTAGAGGGGATTGGGGATAATCGGTGTTATTGCTCCTGTAAGCGCTTGGCAGAATTCACAGCTGAACCGCTTGGGCCCAGACACTTCCCTTTATGTGTAACTGTGAGTCGAGCATCTCTCGTAGCTACAAGACTGCTCAGTGTCCGTTAATACTTTAGGTGGCTTTGCTGTTCTGTGACTTGGAGGAATTGGTCCGTTTCATGTAAATTCTCTGAGGGGAGGTACTTCTGCTTCTTACTGGGGACATATCTGGGGTCACCTGAGGTCAGGGGTGAGTCCTCATGAGGCTGAGGGGCAGCTGTACCCCCAGGGCTGACCAGAGAAGTCAGGGGAAGCGTGGGGGTGACGGGTGCCCCTTGGTACACCCGCATCACCTCTGGGCTGGTGGCTCTGTTACTGTCCCGTGGCTGCCGTAACAACTCACCACAAACTGGGCAGCTGAAAACGATGGAAATGGACTTTCTCACACTTCTGGAGGCTGAAAGCCCAAGAAGGTGCTAGTGGGGCTATGCTCTCTCCAGAGGCTCTGGGGGAGGCTCCTTCCTGCCTCTGGAGGCTCTGGGTGTCCCTTGCGTTGTGGCCACATCCCTCCAATCTCTGCCTCCATCTTCGTGTGGCTTCTCAGTGTCTCTCTCTTTTTTAAAAAAAATTTATTTATTCGACAGAGATCACAAGTAGGCAGAGAGGCAGGCAGAGAGAGAGAGAAGCAGGGTCCCTGCTAGGCAGAGAGCCCGATGCGGGACTCGATCCCAGGACCCTGAGATCATGACCCGAGCCGAAGGCAGAGGCTCAACCCACTAAGCCACCCAGGCGCCCTATCCGTGTCTCTTTAAGGACACTTGTCACTGGATTCAGGACCTCTCCTCGTGAGCCAGAATGGTCTCATCTTGAGATCTTTAATTTCGTGACAACAGTAAAGATCTGTTTTTCCAAGTGAGGTCACATCTGTAGGTTCTGGGGCTTTAGGACGTGGGTCATTTTGGAGTCCCCTACTCAGCCTGAGTCCCTCGCCACGTGAGCTGCACTTGGTACAGCCCCAGGAGTGGGGGCAGGCATGGGGGACATCGGGGCAGGGGTGCATCCCCTCCCTGGCCCTGATCTGGACCCGTGGACCACCGCACCCATGGGGTGGGCAGCTTCCAAGCCTACACAGAGACCCACGGGTTCTTGGTTCAGAATCCAGGGCCTTGGGATCATCGAGGCAGGAGAATCATTCCAGTCTTCTCAGCTTCTGCCCCGACCTGTGTGTGTGTGTGTGTGTGTGTGTGTCCCTGCCCCGCAGGCAGGTGAGGACTGTGGTGTGTGCCCTCGTGTCAGCCCGTCTCACGTGTTCAGGGTTCTTTCCTTAGCTTTGCGGGAGTGACGGGGCTGTGTGTGGCTCCCAGCGGGGCGTCCCTCTCAGGAGCAGAGCCATGCTCAGTGCTCCCATTCTGTGTGGGGACCCGTGGGCGTCCTGGGTCTGGGATTGTCCTGTGCCATCAGCCACAGAGCAGGAGGACACTTTGTTCTCTGGGATCAGAGTCCAGCCTTGTGCAATCAGCCCGGCTGGGGTCCCTGTGCTCCGACAGGCCGCGGGCTGGCTGCCCTCAGCCCTGGGACGGGCACCGCTCCTCTGTGTGGGGTTTGCCCCTTGCCCTCTGGGGCTGCTCTTCTTAGCACCCAGCTGGAGTGGCAGCTGCGTGCTGGGTGTCTTCGTTTCCTCCCTCCCTGGCAGCCTGTTCCTGGGAGATGATCTGCATTTAAATCTCGTTCCCGAGAAGAGCTGCGCCTGGACCCTGAGCCATAGACCCTAGTCCCAGAAAGATGGGTCCTACTGAGTCCGGGATCCCAGCATCTTCCTGGGTTCCACACAGCTTCCTTCCAGCACTGGCAGCCCTTGTCCTGGGCCTTAGGGCATGGCTGGGTTGAGGGAAAGCCAATGCCAGGAATGCATGGAGCCCCCTCAGGTGGCCTCCACTGGTCCTAGGGATAGGGAAGGAAGCCTAGTGGTGACAGAGGTGTCACCTAGAGGTGACAGAGACCGTGGTGTGTCTGTGCAGTTGGCAGGCAGAGCTTCCTGAGGCTTCCAGAGCTGCTGCCTCCACCTGGAGGCCCTCTGTGCTTTGCTGCTCTTCCCCCACCCCAGCACTCATGGATGGTAGGGGGTGTCCCCCTTGGTGACTGTGTCCTGCCAGCTAAGATCCTGTGACACCAGTGAATGTGGAATGAGCCAGTGGGCTGTGTGCAGTGGTTGCGATGGGCTCCTGCCTGGGCTCATGGCTCATAGCTGCCCTGGGTGGGTCTGGCCAACGCAGCTGCCGATGGGGCAGGGGGCTGGCAGCCCTGCAGACAGTTACTGTCCTTCTGGCACTTTCCGGGGCTCTCGGAAGGCTGTGGCCAGCACACTGGTGGGCATCCTGAGGGGGCACAGGGATGGGTCAGCGAGACTGAGGGTGTGGGCGCCGGCGGGCCGGGGATGACCCCACCCCACCCCCGGGCTGGTGGACCTCCCTTTGGAAGGGGCGTCTGAACCCAGAGGGGCTCCTCCTCTGGCATCCTGAAGCTCGTGGGGAGCTCCCTGTAGGGGGAAAGGGTGGCCGATGCCTTGGGCACATGGCTGCCCCTTGGGGCAGATGCCCTTGGCATGGGCGCCCCCACCGCAGGCCCCCGGGGCGGACGGTCAGTCTGCGCGTTCACTCCCGGCTGCGGGCGCTCCAGCCGCTCGTGCCGTCTGGGACGGTGTGACACTGGCACATGCGGCCGTCGGTGCTGCTGCACATTTGTGCGCACACGCCCGGACGCGGGGCCGTGGCCGCGCTCACGGGCCCTCACCAGTGCCCTCGCCGTCTCTGGGCATCCTTCGCTTTCTCTCCCCAGGGCATGGGCATCCCTCCTCCTTGGGAAACTCCAGGACACAGGTCAGCCCGCCGCCCCGGTCCGCAGTTCCCAGCCCCACGCTCGGAAACCGGAGACTTTCTCAGAGGTTTGGCAAGAATCTGCCGCCGGTCTGCCCGGCCTGCGTGTGTTCCTCGTGGAAACCTTGAGTGCCGGTGACAGTGGGGCTGCCCGGGCCCAGCCTCTGAGTCCCCAGACTCCCCCAGTCCCCAGTGGCAGGGACGGGAGTGGCTGGGCGAACTCTCCTGCCTCTTCGTGGGTTGGCTTTGTCCGACACCCCGGGCTGGGAAAAGCGGAAGCGGCAGAGTTTCCTGGTCAGGGACCCCGTAGGTGTCCAGTGGCGGGAGCAGTGCTGGGGCGGGGACGGGCAGGTCCCCTCCCAGCAGGTAGGTGTGCAGAGCTTGACCTTGGCCCTGTTTCCCCTTGGCCAGGGCAGAGCCGGTCCTTGGGGTCTTCGTCGGGGGAAATGGCGTGTTAAGTCCATCAGACAGTCCCCATACTCCTGAGCCCGCACGGCCGTGGGAGAGCGTGGGTGCTGCCCGCGACTCTGCCTCTTCTGCCTGGCAGGCAGGACTGCGGCGGTGCGCGGGTCAGGGGGCCTCGCCATGCTGTCTGGGGAGGAATTTGCAGAAGAGCTCTGAGGAGTGACTTTCTCTAGACCTGCCTTTGGTTGGGGGGTGGGGGAAGCCGATTCCCACCAGTGCAAGAGGGCCTGTGACCCTTGCCCTCTGTAGGTGGAGGCCCCGCCTCCCGTGAGCACCCAGCTGAGGCCGCCAGGAATGCAGTGACCCAGGCATTCCTATGTGTTGAGAGTGAGATGCCCCCACCGGGTGTGGGTGAAGGGTCTCAGGTGGTTCCTGGCTGGGTGCCCAGGCTTGAAGGGGGCCCAGGACTCACGAGGGCAGGTGGGGTCAAGGGGCCAGACGGCGCTTGGGAGGGCAGCGCCCAGACAGCTGTTGCCCCTGCTTCCCTGCTCCCCGACCTTGGTGGGGCTGCTGTCCCAGGAGGCACCTGGCCCCTGCCCCCCAGGTTGGAAAGGAGGGGAGCTCTGAGTGGCTGTCCTGGGTATGCAGGCTCTCTTGGGCCCAGATCTCTGCCTCCACTGTTGCTGGGTGTGTCGATTTCTGGGGACAGGGGATCTGGGGTCGCATGGTCTTTTCCCTGTGCCTGTTTCCTCTTACTACAAGGACCAGACACTGGATTCGGGGCCCGCCCTCCTCCAGCACGACCTCTTCTTAGTTAATTACACCTGCAAAGACTCTTTTTCCGGAGAGTCATTTTCTGAGGTTCTGAGTGGACGTGAGTTCTGGGGGACGCCACTGATCTCCCTACAACTGATGCCTGCCCAGAGACCCCCCAGAGGAGGCCAGAGGAGGCCTCCGGGCAGACTTGTGAGCCAAGACCCTGCTCGGGGCGGTGGCCAACAAGGGAGGCCTCAGCGCTGGTGGCCGTGTGGGGATTGGGGGAGAGCAGCGGGGCCGGTGGGCCCCTGGGCTGGGTGGGGGTGCTGGCTGGCTCGACCCCCAGGGCAGTGCGGGAGCTCGGAACATGCTGTCCACTTCCGTTTGACGGGGCAGTGACAGGCCACGCTGGACGCAGTGCCCGGTGACAACGGACAGACAGAGGGACCGAGCCCAGCCCGGCAGCTTGCTCTGCGCCAGCCCTGCAGCTGCGCGATGGCCACAGTGGACTGAGGGGCCATTGATGGAGACACAGTCGGGCCCTGATAACTCGCTAATGGCGCTCGGTATTTTTTCACGGAGAAGAATTGCGTGAGTGTGAAGACCCGGAGGGGAGATGAAGGCCGCTCCACGGAGAGCCTTGAGCCCACCCCTTAAAGGAACAAGGCGGTTCCCCCCCTTCCCATGTGGTGCAGACAGCTGGCTCCTTAAATATTAATCAGGGCATTGAGATGCAAATGTGCGCCCAGCACAGAGAGGCCTGCAGCTGCAGGGCTGGCGCGGTGGCCTCCGAGGCCCAGGTGCAGCGCCGGCCAGCGCCAGCACCAGGAGGAGGTGCCTCACCGGCGACCCTCCCTGAGGACAAAGGCATCAGTTGCCCCTCAACAGGAGGCATCATCTGGTGTCACTGCTTTCCTGGCTCTCGGTCTTAAACCAAGGTGTCCTTGCAGGTAGACGTGGGTGGGAGCGGGGCGGCTGGCCGGTCCTCGGTGCCATGTGACGCTTTGTCGGGTTCGCGCGTGTCCCTCTGGTTCCACGCTGCCTCCGGGTAGCTACGCGCACGCTCACGGGGGGACCGAGCCACCGGCCTGGAGCCCTTTGTGGAGAGAGGGGGCACGCCAGGCTTTCCCAGTCCCTGCCGGGGCTGGAGCAGGTCCTGAGGCTGCTTAGAAAGAGGACAGAAGACGCTTTGAAAGAGTGGGAATGGAGGGTGGGGAGGGACGGCAACAAGCCGTGGTGCGGTCAAGACACACAGGAAGACGGGGACTTAAGGACACCGGGACTCAAGGGGACGCACGCATGCATTCTGCTTACACTTTCTTGCGTGTCTGTGAAAAGACCCGCCGTGTGGCGCCTGTTGTGGCAAATGTACTGGAAACAAAGCAGGCTCTCATGCTTGACCACGGAAACATGGGTTTTCTTTTTAAAATATTTTCGTAATTGGAACTCATGCAAGAGTCCACAGACCGTGTGCTCTTGAGAACTTGACCGAGTGTCCGTTGAACAACCAAGAGCCAAGAACCAGACCCCTGGTGGCCCCAGCGTCCGTCCGCATCATCAGCCTGGCTGGGTGGGGCCCCCAGTGCTGGCCCGCGCGTCTGCGCACGTCAGGACGTCGCCTGCGGCCCCGCACACCCACACCACTCACCCCGTCTGCCCGACCTTGCAGACTGTCCTCCTCTCTGCTGGAAGCGATTCCACGAGAGCCGGTCATCCGTCCTGCTCTTGGCGATGAGTCATTGGCCGTTTTTGTCTTTAGGAGCAGGGCTGCTGTGACCCTCGGTGGCGCCTCCTTGGGGCACCTATCCACGCGTCCACTGTGTACACACGGGGGGTGGGGAGCTGCTGGGTCCCACAGGCGTTTCGATTGCTCTGTGTCTCCATCGGCACATGGCATCGCCACTGCGTGTCGGGGATGTTTCAGGATCTCTGTCATCTTTTGTTTTCAGAAGCAACTTTTTTAAGGTGCAGGTGGTAGTGTACAGGAGCCAGTGCTGGCCCACACGGCTGTAAGAGCTGGCCCCGTAGCCTTCTTTGCTCCGCACTGAGTGATGACACATTGCTTGCTCAAAACCGGGTGCAGTGGGTGTACTTAAGTTGTGGAAGTTAAAACACTACAAATCAGAGCTTTGTTTGGAGGGTCCGTTGCAATTTACACAAAATGCACCTACTTTGGGAACCTGAGTGGCTCAGTTGGTTAAGCAACTGCCTTTGGCTCAGGTCATGATCCTGGAGTCCTGAGATCGAGTCCCACATTGGGCTCCCTGCTTGGTGGGGAGTCTGCTTCTCCCTCTGACCCTCTCCCCCATGCTCCTTCTCTCTCAAATAAATAAAATGTAAAAAATGTACCCACTTTAAGTGTACAGTTTCATGGATTTGGCAGGTGTGCATGTTATCCACCATGTGGCTGAGATAGAGTGTTTCCAGCCCCCCACATCCTCCCTTGTTCCTTCTTCCCAGTCAGCCCCTCCCCAGCATGGCCCTAAGTGATCACTGACCTGTTTTCTGTCACTGCAGCTGAGGCTTTTTTTCTTCTTAGAGTTCCACATAAATGGAATCCTTTGGTGCATATTCTTCTGTTTCTGGATTCATTATTAGCTAAGAATGGTTCTGAGGTTCAAATGTGTTAACACATGTCAATAAAAACTGTTGCCGGTGGATACAATGCAGTGGACTTGTCCCCTCTTCTGCTCATGGACCCTTGGGCTGTTTCTTAGTTCTTGGCTACTCTGAATAAATCTGCTAAAGGCATTGCTCACAGGTCTGTTTCCTCATTTCTCTTGGTAGATACGTAAAATGGCTGGGTCGTATGGTGGAATATGTTTAGTGTTTTCGCTAAACATTCGCACCTTTTCCTGTTCTGACCAGCAGTGTGGGAGTGTTTGGGCTACTTCTCTCCATTAAATGTTGGGTGGAACAGACCGAGTGTGTTTTCTCATCTAAGTCACCCCAGCCTGAAATTTTCTTTGTGAGGTTTTTATTCACAAATTCAATTCATTTCATTGTTATGGGGCTCCTTGGGTTTTGTTTCTTTTTTTTGTTTGTTTCTTTTTTGTTTTTGTTGTTGTTTTAAGATTTTATTTATTTGACAGACAGAGATCACAAGCATGCCGAGAGGCAGGCAGAGAGAGAGGGAAGCAGGTTCCCTGCTGAGCAGAGAGCCCAATGCAGGGCTCCATCCTAGGACCCTGGGATCATGACCTGAGCCGAAGGCAGAGACTTTAACCCATTGAGCCACCCAGGTGCCTCGGTTTTGTTTCTTTGTAACCCAGTTTTAGTAACTTACATCTTTCGTGGAATTGTTTTCATTTCATCTAGTAAGTGAAATCCATGAGAATGAAGTTGATAATATTCTCGTTTCCCTTTCAGTGTTGTAGGACCTGTAGTGATGACTCTGCTTTCCTTCTTGGTACTGATGACCTGTATTTTCACTCCTTTCCCCTTCATTTTGTAGCTAGACGTTTATCTATTTCAGTAGTATTTTCAAAGGACCAGATTGGGTTTCATTGGTTTTGTTCTCAAATGTTTTGCCCTGAAAGGCTTCTGGTTTTATTCAAAGGCTGTTTAAGGAGTCTTACATGTCTTCAGGACAAGGTAGTTCTTTCCCACAGTCTGTTGCCCACCCAGCCAGCTCAGTCCCAGTGGAGCAAGGTGGCCACTCACCTTGGAGAGGTGAGGCAGAACCCCATCTGTGCTAGGTGTCGAGCTGATTCCAGGTGAGGGCAGGGCAGGCAGCCTTGGCAGAAAGCCATCTAGACGGCAAAAGGTTTATGTGTCGCGTAAGCATGGCTGCTCTTTACTCAAAATTTCCATGACCAGTCGGTAGCTGCACATCCGTAAGAGAGTTCATGTGTGGTCGTATGTTGGCCCTGAACACCCACTTTCTGTCGCACTGGCTGAGCACCCCCTTATGTTTTGGCCTTAAGAGAATCTAGCCCTGCGCACTTAACACAAGAGGGAAAAGTGTTTTATCTGCTTAGCTGCCCTGTATGCCCACTAGATCTTGGCAATGTGAGGTCTCCTGGCCTCTGAGAGAGGGAGACCTAGGGCCTTGGGACACTTAGAAATATTTTTTGGCTTCTGTTTTATTTTTAAAAATTGAGGTCAAACTGACATTAGCACAGAGTTACTCGGTTTTTGTTTTTGTTTTGAAAGATTTTATTTATTTATTAGACACACAGAGAGAGATCACAAGCAGGCAGAGAGGCAGGCAGAGAGAGAGGGGGAAGCAGGCACCCCACTGAGCAGAGAGCCCGATGTGGGGCTCGATCCCAGGACCTGAGATCATGACCCGAACTGAAGGCAGAGGCTTAACCCACTGAGCCACCCAGGTGCCCCCAGAGTTACTCGTTTTAACGACCAGTTGGTGGCATTTAGTGTATCACAGTGTTTGGTCATCACCGCCCCTGTCGAGTTCTAAACTGTTTGATGCCCTCAGAACGAACCCCTCTCCCCATGATTTGGTCACTCTTCCTTCTCCCCTCACCTCAGCCTTCGCAATCACTAATTTTTCCGTCTCTACATACTTACCTGTTCTAGATATTTCACATAAATAGAACCGTATGGTAGGTGAGCTTTTGTGTCTGGCTTTTCACTGAGCATAATACTTTCAAGGTTTATCCACATTTTGGGCACCTGGGTGGCTCAGTGCATCGAGCCTCTTCCTTCGGCCCAGGTCATGATCTCGGGGTCCTGGGGTCGAGCCCCATATTGGTCTCCCTGCTCAGCGGGGAGCCTGCTCCCCCCCACCCCCGCCTCTCTGCCTACTTGTGATCTCTGTCAGATAATTAAAATCTTAAAAAAAAACCAAACCTCAGCCATCTCAGCCATGCAAGTGGGTGTGGAGTAGTACCTCACTGTGCTTTTCACATACGTGTTATAGTGACTAAAGATGCTGAATATCCTTTTGTGTGCTTTATGGCCACTTGTGTCTCTTCGTTGGAAAAAAGGGCTGATTAAGTCCTTTATTTTAATTAAAGATTTTATGTATTTGTCAGAGCAAGCGTGCGTGCAGGCGAGCTCAAGCAGGCAGAGCGGCCGGCAGAGGGAGAGAGAGAAGCAGGCTCAACGCTGAGCGGGGAGCCCGATGCGGGGCTCGATCCCAGGAGCCTGAGCTGAAGACAGAGGCCTAACCCACTAAGCCCCCCAGGCGCCCCGATCAAGTCCTTTTGAACTGGGGTTTGTTGTCTTTGATGCTCAGCTGCACAAGTTCCATGTATGTCCTGGATACGAGACTCTTACCAGGTAGATGATGTGCAAATATTTTCTCCCACTCTGTGGCTTGTCTTTTCACTTTCCCGATAACGTCCTCAGGTGCACAAAAGTTTTAAATTTCTTGTTGTCCAGTCTATCTGGTTCTCCTTTTGCTGCTCCTGCCGTTGGTGTCCTCAGAATCCATTGTTAAATTCATGTTTTCTTCTAGGAATTTTATTGTTTATTTTAAAAAAAGATTTTATTTATTTATTTGACAGATCACAAGTAGGCAGAGAGGCAGGCAGAGAGAGAGGCGAAGCAGGCTCCCTGCTGAACCAGAATCATCCCATGCAGGGCTTGATCCCAGGACCCTGGGGTCACAACCCAAGCTGCTGGCAGAGGCTTTAACCCTCTGAGCCACCCAGGCACCCCTTTTCTGGGTTGATTTCTGAGCGCAGTCTGAGGCGAGTGCCCAGCTCCATTCTTCAGTGCTCTAGCTCCTGCTCTCCCGCCCAGCTGCCCTTTTCCCACGGAGCGGTCGTGGCATCCTTGTCAAGAATCATTGACCATGTGAGTGAGGGTTCACGAAGCTTCCGTTCTGTTCCTCTTGTCCATAGGTCGGTGGTCACGGCAGGACCACACCGTTTCAATGGCTGTAGCTTTGTATTAAGTTTTCAGGTCGGGAAACGTGAAGCTTCCACCGTCTTTCTAACGGTTGTTTCTATTATTTGCGGCCCTTTGCGGTTCCCTGTGAACTTGAGCGTTGGCTCCGTTTCTACACAGCAAGGTCGTTGGGAGTGTCCGGAGAGGGTTCTCTGGGCTCGCAGACGGCCTTGGCTGGTTCCGTCTTGTCACTGTGGTCCCCAGCTTGCAGGCATGCGTCTCTCCCCTGCCCTCCACCTTGTTCACGGCTGGTTTCAGCTGCATCACGTGGCTCTCAGCGTGTAGGTGTTTTGCCTCCTTGGTTCAGTCTTTTGGAAGGTGTTTTTTATTATTGTTGGGTGCAGTGGTGAGTGAGCCTGCTGTCATGGTTTCGGTTTCCGACTCCTCGTCGCTGGTCTTCGGTGCTGATTCTGTACCTGCTGCTCTGCTCAGCCGGTTCGCTAGCTCTAGCGCGTTTCTTTGGTGGATCATTGGGATTTTTTTCTAGAGGATCATGTCATCTGTGAATTAGAGGTAATTTTACTTTCTTTTTACTTTATTAAAACTTTATTTTTAAAAATTTTTTATTTTAAAAGATTTTATTTATTATTTATTTGACAGAGATCACAAGTACGCGGGGAGGGGGGAGCAGGCTCCCGCTGAGCAGAGAGCCCGACGCAGGGCTCAATCCTAGGACCCTGGGATCATGACCTGAACCGAAGGCAGAGGCTTTAACCCCCCAAGAGCCCCTGAAGCGTTTTAGTGTTTTGACCAGCGGCGCTGGCTGGAACTTTAGTCGCCGTTACAGGCATGGACGGCAGCGGCCTCTCTCGTCTCCTTCTGGCTCTGCAGGAAGGTCTTCACGTTCGCTGTTGGCTGTGGGTTCACTGACGACATTTTATCATCACTATTATTCCAGAGTGGCTTTGCTCATGAACGGGCTTTGGATTCTGTCAAATGCTTTTCCTGCGTCCGTCGAGAGGACCGTGCCCCCCCACCCCCCTACGTTCTGCGGGCGCGAGGGACCCACCGATCCCACCTGGGCATGGCGCGGTGTCCGTCCGTCATGCTGCTGTTTCGTTGAGGGCGTTTGCTTCCGGCAAAAATCCCGAGAGATGCTGGCATCTTGGGGTTAATCAGGGTAAACCAGGCCTCGTGAGAGGAGTTGGGAAGCGCTCCCTTCTCTGATTTTGGGGAGCGTTTGGGAAGGGCCAGCGCCCATTCTTGCCCGTCCTGGGGAGCACGCAGTGAGGCCGCCTGGGCTAGCGCTGTCTCTGGTGGGAGGCGTCTACACGGATGCCTCTTCACACTGTGAAAGTTGGTGACTTCGTCTCTTCCTGAGTCACTTGCGGTGGCTGCGGGCTTCCGGGATTTCGTCCACTTCGCTGTGGGCATCTGGTTCCGCTGCCGCCACTTCATGGTGCTGTCGCGGCTCCTGGGACCTGCGGAAGGTCCATTGTGGTGGCCCTGATTTCCGCTCCCCGTCAGGGAAGCTAAAGGCGCGACTGTTTCATCTTAAAGGTCTGTTCGTGGCCGTGAGCCCCATTTCGCCGCGGGGTTTGGAAGCTGCATCCCCCGGGACGGAGGCGTCTTCATGCTGCGCGCAGGGCAGGGGTTGACATGGGGAGCGGACCCAGGGAGCAGGGGGCTTCTGGGCAGAGGGAGGCAAGCAGCTGCCGGGGGACTGCGGAGGCCGTCCTTTCCCGAGCCCGTTCGTGTCTGAGAGGGATGTCAGTCTGAAGGGTGCTGTGGGGCGTTGGGGCCGAGGTGTGGGTCGGCGGCAAATGCTGGGGGGACAGTGGAGGGGACAGCCCCACATGCACTCCTCTGGCAACCAAAACCCCCACCTCTGTTGGTCTGACACATTAACGGGGAGTCAGCATTTCTAGAATTCCGGGAAGGCTTGCAGTATCCGGCAAAGCCTGCGGCTGGGGCCTCCAGCTGCGTCTCCCCGAGAGCAGGAGGAGGAATAGAAAGAAACGGGAGTTTTCAGCCCAAGATGGCAGCGAGCGAGCACTGGGACCTGCCGGACGGACCAGTGACGGCAGAGCTGACAGGAAAACCCTGTGTTGGGGCTTCGAGACTGATGAGGAGGTAAGAGGGGAAAGGCCAAAATCAGCATCGGGAATGGAGAAGGGCCATCTCGCCCAAGTCAGGGACCACTCCCAAGGTCACAAGGACACGAGGCGAACAGCGGGAGTAGTTGCACCAGAAACCGAGTGGAACCGTCGGGGGCAGGAACCGCTCGGTCCTCAGGCCCCACCTGGGCCAGTGGCGGTGACCCGTCACGTTCTTGGGTTCACCGTGGTGTCTGTCCTGCAGCGCGGGCCCGCAGAGCACAGGGCCGTCCCAGGTCAGGTGCCAAGCCGTGCGGGAGACCCGACACTCCCGCAGCTCTCAGATCTGAGTGAGGTGCGGACCCTCCCTGTGGCCCAGCAGACGGCCCCGCCCGATGGCTGGGTGGAGGCTGGCACACATCCTGCCTCCCACACGACCCCTTGTGTAGTAGTGGGATCAAGAAGGCTCGGCCCCCTGGATCAAGCCCCTCCCTTAACCTTGGTGGCCCCCCTACCCGCCCGACCCCTGGGAAGGTGAGGGCAGCGTCTCTGGCGTGTTGACGAAGCCTGAGCCACTGCTTCTGCCACATCTGGTCCTCGCCAGCGGGGAGGAAAGGATGTTCTCGGTCCGCCTGGGCACAGCGGTCCAGCGGCCCCTCAGCCCTGGTGGGGAATGGTGGGCTCACATCTCGTGTCCCCGAGCCACCCTTCTTGTGTGGAAACTGTGGATTCCAAGAGAGGGCAGGGTTGGGCAGAGCGGAGGCAAATGGAGTTTGGGCCTTTCCCCTTCCTGAGGTGGCACTTGTCCCGGCCCGGATTGGTGCTGCCCGTCACTGGGGGCCAGGCCGAGCCCCTACCTGCCTCGTGTGTGACCAGGAGCAGTGTGGCCCTGAGGGCTGTGTAGGTGTGTGGGTGTCGGCCCGGCAGCCTGAGAGGCCACTGGGGTGACAGGCTGAGCCCAGGCTTGTGCTAGCAAGCTGGGGGGACCTCGGGAGGGGCTGTGCTGACACGTGGGTGGAGGCTGGGGGAGATCTGAGGGGGCTCCTCTGTTAGAGGCCCCATGGCCGGGACCCGGAGTCCCCTGCAGTGGCCTCCACGGTGAGCACATGTTTGTCTTGTCCCAGGACAGGGGCGCCTCCAGGGCACGAGGCCTTCCGAAGGGTGCGGGGAGGCCGGGGGTGGTGCCGAGCCCGACGGAGGCCTGGAGGGGAGCCCCCAGGCAGGGGTTCTGAGGCCCTGGGGGACAGGGAGTCCGGCGTGCAGCAAGGGCAGGCAGCAGCTGCCTGGGCCAAGGCATAAGCTCCTTGGGTCCCTGCCCACTCTGGTGCCCCCACCCAGTGGCGGAACCCCCGGGATGGCCCCCCAGGCCGCGGCGGGCCGGTGCTCCGCTCTGTGCGGCGGCCGCGGGCAGACTTGCTGGCTCCAGGCTCCCCGTCAGAGGCTGCGTCTGTTCTGAGATAGACACTGGGAGCCTGTTTCCCTGCGAGTAGGAACACGGCCTCTCTGTTGGCACCTGGACTGGCCGGCCCCCCCGGCAGGCTCTCGGGGGCGGGTGCTGCACACAGACCCGCACTTGTGCCCGCCCCGGGCCTCCTGCCTGAACCACCGTGTTCCTGCTGGGACCCTCCCTGGAGCAGCGTGGCCCTCCCGGCGTTTTTGGGTCGGGGAAGGGAGGGAGGGGAGCTGCGGGAAAGGGGAGGGGTGACGGGGCAAGGGCTGGGCTGCTGGTGCAGCAGGGGTGCGGCCCTTGGTGGGAGCTATTTGCTCGCAGCTCACGTCAGGCCTTAGGACTGGGGCCGCACACACGTCCAGAGGCAGAGGGCCCCGAAGCCCCGTCACACCGGGAATACCCCGTCCCGCCCAAGCCGCAGCAGGCACACCCAGGGCCCAGGCCTGGTGTCCCCAGCTGAGCCCCCTCTGTAGGTCAGGGAGTCAGGGCAGGGGTGGGGGGACATGGTCAAGAGGACAGGGGAGGAGGTGGCCCACCGGAGGAGGAACAAGGGGCTTCTGTCCATGCCTCCGGATGCTGGACACATCCCCCCCCAGGGAGGCACGAAGGTTCTGAGAAGGGGGCGGGCATGAGGGGAGGACCGGCTGCCTTGGCCTCTCCCTTTCCCAGGCTTATCCTGGATGTGGGGGACAGCCACGGGGGCCAAGAACACAGGGAGTGGCAGCTTCCTTGGGGCCACACCAGGCGGTGAATGGGGCTCAGCTGTCCAGGCAGAGGGGCCTGACTGGGGGACCCGCCCTCCCTTGTACGGCACGTGCCGGTGGACACCACGGGGTCAGGGGCTTTACAGGGGCTCTGTGTAACGAACTCAGGACGAAAGGAGGAGACACGCTGGCCCGGGAGCCCCTGCTCTCTGAGCCTGCTGCCCAAGAGGTCAGGACGCAGGGCAGCGGGGCCCGGGCACACGAGCCTTCACTCCAGCAGTTGGGCTCCTGCTTTTATTGGTCCGCGCGCAGGCCCGGGGCCGCTCCTACGGCAGTTCGGGGTACGGCCACTCCCGCGACTGGAAGTAGTCCTTCAGGTCTGGGAGGCTGACCGGGGGGAAGTAGGGCCCGAGCCTCCTGCGGACCCACCACTTGCCTGCGGCGGCGTGCCGGCCTCCGGGGCGGCTGAACTTGTACCTGTAGTGCTCTCCCCGGACCCACCTGCGAGGGGAGACCCCAGGTCAGGCAGCCCGTCCTGCTGCCTGCCGAGCGGCCACTCCTCGGAGTGGCACACGGACCCGGCCCAGGGACCGCAGGGGCCCAGGTGACATCTGCAGAAGGGTCTTCATCCCCGGAGTCCGCAGGCCCTGCGGACCGGCCGCAGCTTGGGGGGGCTCCCAGCACAGGGCACCTGCACCGGCACGTTGCAGGGGTTCCAAGCTGGCTGCAGGTGCCTCTGGAGGAGGGGCCCGAGAGGCTGCAGTGCACAGGGGTCCTGTGCAGGAGGGGGGACCTACCTGGGGGGCGCCCTGTTCTCGAAAGGGTTGAGGGCCAGTAGGGACAGTGCCGTGGCGTCGTTGGCCAGGAGCTTGCCCGCCAGGTGCAGGATCCACTCGTGGTGCTCGTAGGTCTGGGCGAGAAGGGAGAGGGCGCGGGCTCCAGGCAGAGTCGCGGACGCAGGGAGCCCTCTGGGGGAGGCAACCCAGCCGTGGGCCCAGGGCCCTCAGCTCCCCGCCTGCACCCCCTCAGGTGTGGTGGGGGTCAGCCCTCCCGGCAGGTGGGCCCATGCCCACGCCTGCCCTGGCTCACTGGGCAGGTGTCTGCGGACGGCCTCTCTTGGCGGGAGAGGGGGGAGTCCTGCGGCGGTCCCCTTCTGGGGGGGGGCGAGGTGGTGGCCTCTCAGTGTTGGCGCCTGCCAGCCCCGGGGATCGCACGTGAGCGACTGTCTGCACAGGCAGATGGGACAGGGACAGCCCTACCAGGCCTGTCCTGCCATCGCTGATAGTGACACCGTGGCCCTCTGCGTCCACAGACCCTTAAGCGAGGCGGTCCAGGCGATGCAGAGACCCCACCTGGGAGGGGCCCTGCTGCCCAGAGGCAGGGCCTGTGCTTGCAGGAACACCAAGGGAAAGACCCAGAAGGAAGATGTGGGAGGTGGGGTGGTCACGTGAGGCAGCGACTGCACCCCATCGGCCACACTTCGGGCGTCCCCACCATGGGGCCTGCAGCCTTGGGAACCCAGCCGGTGGGGAGGACAGCAGAGGCCTTACCTGGAAGGCCGCGAACCACATGAGCCAGTCCAGGCGGTAGTGGTAGGGGGAGATGAGGCACGGCCGCCGCCCTGGGTCACCGGGCTTGCACTTGAACTCATAGTCTTCCCACACGGCATCCGGCGTGCTGGCGTTGAGGCTGGCCGTGCCCTGCAGGATGACCTCTGTGCGCTCCTTGGTGATGCTGTGGGGAGACCAAGGAGGGGGCTGTGGCACACGAAGGGTCGGGGGGCTCCCTCAGGGCCCCAGGTCCGGCGTGTGCGCGCAGGAGATGGGGCAAGGAGCTGCCGCGCCCGTACCTTCCGAAGGCGCCGTACGTGTTGACGATCCTGAGAGGGTTGAAGGACGTGTTCATGACCTGTGTGGGACTCAGCAGGTTGACGACCACGGGGACACTGAGCCAGGCCACTAGGACGCCCAGGGCCACATGCACCGCCCGTCGCACCATGCAGCCTGGTGGGGGGAAGAGAGGGGGACGGTGGGCTGAGCTCTGCTCCGGGGCTCAGACCCTCGGCGGCCCCTCACTCCCAAGCTGGAACTCTGGCTAGTGGCTCTGCTCTCCACTTACCGTATCTCGGGGGGGGCCGGAGCCCTCGGGCGGCCTCCTCCTGCAGCTTCAGGACTCGGTCCTTGAGGCCGCCGGGCCCAGAGGGAAACAAGAACGCCAAGGTGGCGTCATCGAAGCAGGCCACGCTGGGCACCATGGTCAGCCAGTTCAGGAAGCTCAGGTTCCCGCTGATAATGAGGACTGCCTGGAGGGGATGGGGCAGTATCTGAGCCCAGGCCCACAGCGGACTCTGGAGGACGTGGAGGCTGCTGTGCTGGTGTGGGGGGGCGTCTGGAGGGCCAGGCACCGCGCGTGTCCACACCTCAGCTGATGGGAGGCGGTTCTTACTAGAGCCCTGTGTGCACCAACCTGTGGACCTCGGTTCCGGCTTCCGGGGCTGCCCGACGCCCACCCACAGACCTGGGAGCCGGTGGCTTTGTGCAGCCTGGGGCTGGAGTTTGAGTGTGGGGCCGTCGTGCTGGTGACTGTCCGCGGGTGTCCACAGTCCTGCGGGAGGTAGACGAGGCTCTCGCTGCTCCCCCGGAAGTCAGGATGAGGGCCCCTGTCTGGCCGCCCTACCCTCCACATTTAGCAGCTCCCGAGCCATGTCCTCAGTGACTGTGCATGAGGCTGGCCTGGACCTGGGCACGTGCTGGGATGGGCGTGGCTGACCTTCCCTTCCCTGCAGCTTCGTCGAACCCGACCTCCTCCACTTTCTGGGCACCGTGAGCTGGGGCAGGTCACCATCCCTCAGAGGCCTGGAGCAGCCCCGGCTCGTGCCGCCGCAGCGTCGGGGGTGATACAGGGTCTAGATGACGTCCAGCGGGCCTCCCCCGTGTCCCAGTCCCACTGGGCTCATCTGCG
Source organism: Neogale vison (assembly GCF_020171115.1). Classification (NCBI taxonomy): domain Eukaryota; kingdom Metazoa; phylum Chordata; class Mammalia; order Carnivora; family Mustelidae; genus Neogale; species Neogale vison. Next base: position 1,053,615 of record NC_058104.1, on the reverse strand, counting down.
GACTTGGTACTAACCGGGTGGCGGCAGCGTCCCCGTGGGGCTCACCCTAGAGACGACTTAGCCTCTTGGTCTTAAGAACCAAGGTCGCAAAGCCTCTGGCCGGAGTGCGACGGCCGGGGCTGTCCTGCGTGCTCAGCCCCTTGCCTGGTGAGCTGCCGGCCGGCGAGGGGCTACACCTGAAGCCACCTCGCACCAGGACTTCCGGAGCGTCCTTCTAGCAGCTGCATGTATTGCAGGTGGCTTAGTGACTTAAAAATAACATCTTTGGCCTGATGATGACACCGTCGTTGGGTACTGGAGGGCGACGAGGGACACTGTGCGCCCAGCCAGCCCTCCGAGGCCGCGGCTGCTGAGAGGGCCCCTGGGAAGGAGGCGTCTGGGTGGGACCAGGTGGCCCCACGGTGGCATGGGCTCAGGAGCCCATCGGGAGCAGTGCGTTCCTGGCCACTCGGCATTCTCTGCTCCTCAGTATCCCGAACACACGTGGGAGGTCGCGCACCTCTGAAGCACCCAGTGCAAAGGCTTTTCCCGATGCTGACTCTTGTGCAAACCACCATAGGGGGTTGGTAGACAGCTACCAACCCCCACCCTACGACCTGTGAACTGACCGCCGCTGCCTGTCACTCTGCCTGTTCCTGAACTCGGTGGGCTCCAAGGCTTGTGTACTGCGCGGCCCTGCCTTTGGGACCACACGTAGCCGGCCGGGGGTCCCGTGCACCTACTGGCCCAACCGTGACCCGTGCGAGGCGCGTAGGTGGCCAGTGACAGCATCTCCAGGAGAGGAGTTTGCTTTACACGAGGTTCTGAGTTACCCGTGTCTCGAGCTTCACGACCCGTGCTGTGCCCACGTTCTGGGCAGTGCTGGCTTCCTCTGGGCTTCTGAGGATGATGACGTGCCCCAGCTGTGATGTGCCGCTGTGAATCCGCTTTCTGTGCGCTGTGAGGCCAAGGGCTCTTCCTCACATGGACTCGGTTGTGGGGCTGCAGCGGAGTCTCTGCGGGTTCCAGAACTGTCCCAGGGGCGAGTCCTGGGAAGGGTAGAGGCGGCCCCAGGCCGGGGCAGGAGAGGAAGCCATTAACGGCAATCACTAGCCGCCACCTGCTGCCCCAGGAGCAGTGAAGATGGGAGGGGGACCTGGTGAGCTGGGCAGTGGCCAGACATGCTTCCATGGCGACTGCGAAACATGGTGAGACCAGAACACTGCACAGTCGCCCCAGAGGCTGGAAGAGAAGGGCCAGAGTTCATCCACATGCATGACTGAACGGACATTATTTCTGCAACAAGCGTGACCTTCAGAAGCCCACGGCCATCCACCAAGCAGAGCAGGCCATCCCCTCGCGCGGGCGACCGGGCGTGGTCTGGCGTGGGCGGGGTGTCGAGGTCGGGCTTCCCGGCAGCCGGGCTCCCACTCGTCCTCCCTGGTGGGCCTGTCAGTACTGCGCGCTGGTCTGCCTCAGCTGTCCCCTGCAGAAGGCGACCCACGGCCAAACCACCGGCCCTGCGTCTCAGCTGGGTCCTGATCCCGGCCATCAGGGACGAATGTGAGGTCCCAGACGCCAGCCTAATGAGGGTCTGGCAGGAGGAGCTGTGCTTTCGATGGGTCGTGTCAGTTTTATGGATTACGACGGCGTTTTACGAGGTGTGACCTGAGATGTGTGGATTCACGGCTCTCCCAGGATTAATTTGGAAACCCAGCATTCTTGGTTCTGAGCCCCCAGATCGATGATTTCTCATTCTTCACTGTCTGCAACACTAACAGCCCCTGGGCCGCAGTCTCTCCCCCAGGCGGGGCCCCAGGGCTCCTGCCCGAGGTGCCTGCGTGCCATATCCATCCCTGTGCCTCCTCCCCCGGGGCCTGACTTCCCAGCTCGTCTCCCCGGGCCGGCGGCCCCTCACACTCCTCTCAGCTCCCCAGTCTCTCCTTGCTGCATGAGCAAGAGACCAGGCGGGCAGGTGTCCCCAAAGCTCGGCTCTGCATCCTCCTTTCAGGAGTCTGGGCTGCTCTGGCCGAGTCTGGCAGGTCTCCGCGCTCACGGAAACGTCCTGTTTGTCTGGGTCCCCGTCAAGATGCTGACCACTGGCGGTCTCGGTGCAGCTCTCTGGGGCCACGGGGGAAGGTGGCGGCTGCAGCTCCCTCCACTGCTCTGTATGGCCCGAGGGCTTCCGAGATGGTGACCTTGCCCCTGTCCCCCATGGCCCGAAGCCCGTGCTTGTGCCGGGTGGGGCGCCAGGCAGGTGGGGGCCCTCACACCTGCCCCTCAGAGCCCCTGTTGAGCTGCTGGCCATCAGCAACCCCCTCAAGCCACAAAGGGCCTGTCTGGGCAAACCCTCACGGCAACCCTCAGACCGCCCGGACACACGGCCACCGTCACCAGTAGAAGGCCTGGCAGCGGCGTGGCCAGGGGCCAACCTCTCCAGGCGCGACGAGCCCAGCCAGCAGCCACTCTGAGACACAGCGTCACCCCCTGGCCCCTCGCGGCCGTGCTGAGAGCCCACAGCAACCCAGGCCCAAAGCCGCCAGTCAGACCGGACGCTCCTGCGGAGCGCTCCCTGCCTGTGCTCCCGTGTGTCACAGCCAAGCCCCGGAAGGACCCAGCGCAGAGCAGATGGGCCTGCTGTGTCAGAAGGTACCGCCGCGCTGGAAGGTGTGTCTGAGAAACGCTGAGGGGAGGGCAGACCCTCCGACCAGCCCCAGGGGCTTCCCGACAGCCCTTATACAGGACGCCCCAGCGGAGTGACCTGCCAGCTCCCAGGTCCCTTGTGTCCTGGGATGAAGTCGACATTAAGACCGTGTAAGCATTTAGACTGAAACACGGAAGGCGCGGGGCCAGTCGCCCGTGGATGCCGGGCCTCGGACGTGAGTGGGAGGACGGCACAGGGGGTGTTCCCGCGGCGTTGCGGGGCTGCCCTCGTGCGGGGTCGCCCACTCACCCCTCTGGAACAAAGCCCGGCTTGGAGCGCAGGCGGTCACGTGGTGTGGGCATAGCAGGTGTCGTCTAGAGAGAGAGCAGCACGCAGCCGCGGGGTCTGGCTCCCCCGAGAATGGAGCAGAGCCCTGGGGCCCTGTCCGCCCAGGCGCCGGGCCTCCCTGAGTTCCATGTGCAAACCCCCAGCGGTGAGGACGGGGACAGAGGAGAGTCCAGGGAGCCTGTCCGAGGCGTCCCGTTTCCTCCAGCATCTCTGTCCTGTCTGTGTCCCTGGAACCATCTGATCCCACACTCGGGCACACCCTTCCTGCCACTTCCGTGGAGAAGAGCCCAGCAGGCATGAACTTGGGAGTTTCTCAAGACTCCCACAGAGCCATCGGTCGCTGGCGGGCCACCACTGACCATGCCCTTTCGTCCTTGAGAAGTGGAGTGAGCCCCTGCGTCCCAAAGCCACGACCCTTCTGCGCCGTCACTCAGTGGCTCTCCAGGAACAGTCTGACTCTGCATCCAAGGTGACTGGCTTCTCAAGGCTCGAGGGTCCCTAGAGGCATTTAGCGGGCCTCGGACCAGGGAAGGAACCCTTGAAGGGCAGAGCTTGATGCCGGGGAAGTCAAGGCGGCGGGCTGGCGCTGTGCTGGAAGGAAGCACGCAGGCCAGTAGGCGCAGGGACGGCCAAGGTGCCCTTGCGTCTGCCAGCCACAGGGTCCCAGGCACGTGGAAGCTCCCAGAGAACATGGTGGAGACCTAGGGGAAAGCCAGGCACATAGCAGAGACCCCACGAGGCCCAGACCTGAGGAAGGCTAAGCCAGCCCTGCCTCGGAGGCTCCGTCAGACCCGCCCAGTACCATGAGCCGGACCCGTGAGTAGGAAAGCTGCTCGGCAGGGTGGGATTCAGCACCGAGAAGGACACGGCATCCGCACCCTCACCCACGGCCCGTGGCGACTGGCGTCCCGTCGGGGCCTGAGGACCCACGAGCCAAGGAGAAGGGCTCAGGAGAACAGATGGGAGGTGGGAGGAAACCTGGAACCGGTGGATAAGCGTGTCCGAGCAGCCTCTATGAACGAGAGAGCGGATTTACAAGACGCTGTCACAAGCAGGAGAAATGCACCAAGTGTGAAAAGAACCACACACACTCCGAGAGCGGCCACTGGCCTGCGAGCAACAGAGCGGCCTCCACCCGGACGTGAGGTGAGTGGGTGCGGGATGGCAGGGCCCGGAGGCGAGGCACCCTCTGAGCCGCGGCACCCTCTGAACCGCAGCACGGACTGTGATGGGACGGGATGCCCGACAGACATACCGGGTGCCAGGTCCCGGGAAGGGAGGATGGCAGAGAAAGTACGGAGAGATCATGTCCCAGAATTCTGATTGAGGACAGTGACGAACGGATCAGAGACGCCTACAACACCACCAGCGGGGTGAGGGGCAGAGTCACACGGTGAGCACAGGGGAGCGCGGTGGGGCCCTGCACAGACGGCACAACCGTACTGCAAGAACGCAGTCAGGCTCTGAACCGCAGTGGTAAAAGCGTCGGGAGGGCGGGGACTGGAGGACGGCGGCCGGCGGCCTCTCTGCACGGACTCCGGGCTGCGTGCAGGGGCACGGGGTCAGGAATGGCCCATCTGCGCGTGAATAACATCTGGACGTCTTTTCTATTCCCTTACAGCGTAGGCGTCCCAGGGGACACACATGCTCATGGGCAACTTTGGTGTCCTGGGACCCCAGCTCTGGGCGTGTGGCTCAGGAGCCGGGGGAGGCAGCTCCCTCTGGCTATTGCCCTGGTGATGACCCTCACCGTGACCCGTTCCTGACTCCGGCCAAAGTCACAGAGGGTAGAAGGAGCAGGACATGGTGGGAGGCGGAGGCAGGTCTCTCTGCTCCAACCAGGAGCCTCTGGCCTCTGAGCACCTGGTCCCACTAAGGACGGTGCCCACTCCTGTCCCTCACAGATGCTGCCCCTGCCAGGATCCCTCCCTGACTTGAGGCTTAATGTCACAAGGCGGGGGGTGTCTGGGCCCGAGCGGTTCAGCTCTCCCGTTGAGTCTCACATGCACCTCTCCAAGTGGACAGCAGCCCTGTGGCCTCCCTCGCAGAACCCGCTGGAACAGCTGTGTAAACCAAGCGTAGGAGGAGTGGAGCATGTCCACATCCTCAGCCCTCCCCCGGAGGAATGAGTGGAAACAACCCATCCAGAGGTTTCCCTCGGACTGTTGGGCACAGGAGAAGCACGGCCCGTCAGGACTGCGCATAACCCCCCACGCCGTACGCTGCTCCCCCCAGTGACCGGCCCCTGGCACAGCGCGGGGATCCCTGAGAGTTAAGCTGCGGCCGCGAGGCTGTGCCCCGCAGCCCTCACGCCGGAGCCCCAGACTGCCTGGGATGGCAGCGGACCAGCTGTCCGGCCGTCCTCTCTGCTCCAGAGAGCCAGGCAGCGCACTGGACCTTGGAGAGCCACAGTGATACCGTGGCTCTGGCGAGGACTCCTGGGACGTGCCTGGACCAGGGGATCCCCGGGTCTCTGGGGGACAGAAGGCAAGCGCCTGAGCTGGTCTTCTGCAATAACGTCCAGAGCTGCGGGCCAACAAAGTCCAGCTTGGGCCCCGCCCTGCGCTCCTTGGGCGCCCGCTGTCCACTGTTACCCACCCGGGCAGCCGCCCCCAGGGCCGGGTCAGGGCCCAACCCCGAGGCTGCTCCTGGCCGAGCCATCCACGCTTGAGCCCTGAGCCCCTCCACGTGCTGTGGGGACACTGGCGGCCTGGGCTGGGGTTCGGACTTGCCGCCGAGCCAGGTCCAGCTAGCCAGTTGCCGGCCTGGAGCAGGAGTCCCGCCACAGACTCTGTGGACAAGTGCACTCAGAGGATCCCAGGTCGGAGAGCTGAGTCTGCCCCAGGGTAGCAGACCTCCTTCACTTACTCTTTCAAGTGACAGGACAACTGGCTTCTCCTTGGTACTCGTCACAGCCGGCCGTCAGGTTTTGGGGAGAGAAAGCGGGAGGTGGACACTGCTTCTCCCAGGCCCAGGCAGGTTTAGAGCCTGGAGAGGGTCCCTAGCAGTCCGCAGCCAAGGTGGACGGGGGCTAGTGAACACCCCCCAATCCCCTCCCCAGGCAGTTGTCTGTCACCATGGTGACCCCAAAGCCACGCAGAGCCCCATTCCCGGCTGCGCAGGGCCGGATTGTCTGAGTCGCCTTGGAATTGGGACAGCAGGGGAGGGTCCGGCACGAGGTGGTGCCCACACTGGCGGACCCCATCAGGGGCGCTTGAGCCAACCCGGAGTCGCCTTCTGCTGGCTTGGGACCGTGGGAGCACGGGGCTCAGGGTGGGCACGGCAGATGTGCGGCCCTTGCGCCTCCGCCTATCGGGGGGTGGGTGCAGGGCTCACCAGCCCAGCCGCAGCACTGCCCTTGAGCCTAGTCCGGTTGGCTGATGCGTGAACTGTGGCGCTCAGACCGCAGAGGGTTGCTCCGCTGTGGAAGTGAGCACTTCAGCCGGGAGAATGAGGACCCCCCAAGCGTGTGCTGTTAAGTGAGGGGACGTCTGGAGAGCGAGTGTCCTGGATGCCTGCAGCCACGGGATGTCCTGGAGAAGGCCGAGTGTCAGGGGCTGCCCTGGGCTTGAGGCGGGTAGGGGTCTGGGAGCACAGAAGGCTGTCAGGGTGGTGGAGGGACTCTGACTGACAGTTCGACAGACACCTGTCACTACATGTGTCCGAACCCAGAGGATGCACAGCGCCCGTGACCCTGCAGCAAACTCCTAATCCCGCTGGCTGTCAGGTGTCCATCTGGGCTCCTGAGTCGACGTGTCACGTGGCATGGATAGGGGGTCCTCTACCGCCGTGTCACATGATGGTGACATCGGGACCATCCATGCTCTGTGCTGCGTCTTTCTGCAGATCCGTGACCATCCACAACGAGAATGTTACTCCAACAGCGGTTTAAGCACAGGGGACGATAGCAGGTGGCAGGCCCGGGCCTGAGCTCTCGGGTGGCCATGGCACCGCGTGGGGGTGAAATCTGGGCGTGGAGTCGTGCAGGGAGCACATCATCTGCGGGAAGCACGTGTGTAACCGCCGAGTCAGAAGACAGATGCTGAGAATGATGAAAGGAAGACGAGGGAACACAAAGATGTGAAAGTCCAAAGATGCCAGCTGGGATGGGTGCTCTGTTAGGGAAGCCGCTCTGCTGTGACGCGCAGCCCATCCCCAGGATGACGTCTGCTGCTAAGTCTGCCTTCAGAAGAAATGGGCGTGGCCCAACCGCCAGCCCCAGGGGCCGAGTCCCCGTCCCCTGACAGCCCTGCCTCTGTCCTGCTTGCCTGGAGCACAGCCAGGTAGGTCACTGCCACCGCCGCACGGCCTGCAGCGACGGCCACGCATGGTGCACACCCACACCGGCCAGGCAGCCCCCGGGACGCATCCCAGTGTGCAGGGTGACCGAAGAGGCATTCGTCCTGGGTGGTGAACCGTGATGGACCGCGTTGGCCGCTTGGGAGCGTGAAGTGACCTCCTCACAGCGGGTGCAGAGAGAACCACGTGTTTAATTCAGTGATTAAAAATAACCCAAGGAAACCACAAACTGACGGGACTTGGGGAAGGGTGGCCCACACCGGCATTCCCTGCTGGGGCCCTCGAGAGCACGCGGGAGCCCGGCGCTGCCTGCCCGAGCACCGGGACGGGGTCAGGGCCCGGACTGCCCGAGCCGCAGGGAGCAGTCGTGGGGAGCTCGACTTGCCGCGTGCCGCCACTCCAGGAACTGCCACGGGGCGAGCACACGGTCATCCCCGACTGGCCGGCGCAGAGGCTGGCATGCGTGACGATGGCCACGTCTGTGGTATTGGCACGCTTGTTGTAGTTAAAAATGGCATTTACAGTGTCAAAAAGCAAGGTGCCTCGTACGAACACACCCCGGTGTGGACCAGAGCTCCTGCGCCCATCATAGCCGCCGCGGGGACCAGCCTTGTGGTCGAGGACCCGAAGGCAGTCCCGTGACACTGCCGGGGTTTCCTGCGCGCCGCTGCCCGCTGTCAGGCCCTTGGCCACACAACAGGACAAAGGTGGACACACGGCACAGTCAGGGAGGAGGTGAAGCAAGGGGGGGTCGGGGCTGGAGGGCAGGGGATGGTGAGACCCCAGGACGCACACTTAGTGTATGTCACGGCGCATTTACGAGAAGTGGGCATCCCTATGCCCGTGTCATTGCAACGGTAACAAGAAACTGCAAAGTGCCACAGACCTAGCAATTTCGGGGAAGGCGCCCCCACCCTGAATGCCTGCTTAACCCCGTGCGTTTGCTTCTGTGCTGCGCTTGGCCGTTCCTGGAAACTGGCAATAGGACGTGGTTCATGCCTTTCTACGTCTACCCCCGAGCGCATTCAGATTTTGGAGCGCATGCGCTCCTTTGTGGCCTCCTGAGTATGGGGTCCCTCTGCACAACTCGCTGCTCTCGATACGACAGTGGTACCACGGGAGTCATGCCTGCCTGGACACGGGCCTCCCTTCACACACACGCCCCCCCCCCCCCCCCCCCGCAGCCTTACCTGTTACCACAAAGACTTGGAAACACCCGGAAATTCCACCAATGGAACAACAGATCAGCCAACGATGGGACACAGGGAGGGGCGCAGCCCGAGGGGGAGGGCTCTCCCCGTGGGCAGGCGAGGCGGGGCAGGCACTTCCCAGAACACTCACGCCCGTGCCCTTCCCTGCAAGCTGTCCCCCCGCAAGGACAGCAGCTATGACAGAGCAGTCGGAATCCCAGTTTTGGACACTCCGTCTCCAAAGCTAATGATGACCTCCAGGTCGGCTGCCTGAATTTAAATTACAAGGAAACGGGAGGCCTGGGTGGCTCAGTTGTTAGGTGTCTGCATTCTGCTCGGGTCTTGATCCCCGGGGTCATGGATCGAGTCCCATGTCGGGCTCCCAGCTCAGCTCTGCTTCTGCCTCTTTCCCTCCCCCGTTTATGTTCCTTTCTCACTGTCTCTGTCAAGTAAATAAATTACAAGGAATTTATAAGTCCCAACGGAGTTCTTCTTGGGAATCAATGATCAAATGCCCCAGTTGAGGGACAGGAGAGGCCCAGGGAGCAGAGGCCCCAGACGGCGGCAGTGGAAGCACTGCTCAGGGGGCGCAGGCTTGGTGCCACGGGCACTGAGGCTGATGGCTGGGGGGAGCAGGGCGGCAGGCGAGGGCTCAGGACCATTGTCCACGTGGACATAACATAGCACCAGCCTCTACCTTGGAGCCCGACTGACGAGGGCTGGACAGCTCACCCAGGAGACGGATGACCCTGTGGGAGGATGCCCCTAGAACCCACCACGGACGGCTTCCCGGACGCAAGGGAGGAGCACGTCCCAGGCCACCTGCCTGTCCTCCCAGCGACACAGTTACAGGGATGACGCAGGTGGGGGCTCACCTGGAACAGGATCTGTAAGGCCCCGTGGAGGGTGCACATCCGCCGTCCGAGGAAGAGGAAGAAAGGCACCACGAGCTCGAGGAAGTGGTTGCTGAGGGTCTCGAAGCGGTGGACCCACCATGGGGACTGGTGCAGGAAGTAGGCCACAGGGTTGGGCACTGGCTGTGTCTGGGGGACAGAAGGAGGCCCGTGAGCCAAGCCTGGAGCTCCACCCCGCAGGGGACCTCTGCCCCCCCACCCCACGCCGCCTGGCCCTGCCTGCTCCATGCCCACTGGCTGTCCCAGGAGAGCGTCCTGGCTGGGAAAGGCTCAGGGGAGACCAGTCCCATGGACCTTCCTCTGGCAGCTCAGATGCCTGTGACCAAGATACCAGACCTGGAACCGAGTGTCTCAGCTTTAGGGTGTGAATCATGGGCGCCCTCCCCCTGCCTGGTCTCCTTTAATTCTGACGCTGGCCCTGGGGGGCACCCTGAGTGTCCTGGGGACCCAGAAGCAAAGGGATGGGCACTAGGGGAACCCAGGTTTCAGGTCTGTGCTCACATGTGGGGATTTCCGCTTGGAGGCCGGTGGAAGCTAGGGGTTCCGGCCGCGTGTGTGTTCCTGGGAACAGCCCCCGAGCATGTGTGAGGGGGCGGTGGGGAGCGTCCTGGGAGGCCTGCATGTTGACTCAGCCGTGGTGCTGGCCGCCCCAGGACCCAGCTGACAGGCCCTGTACCTCTGACCACAGTGGCCCACTCTTCCCCCAGAGCCCTGGCAGCAGCTGAGGCTGGGAGCCTCCCACCCAACCCGATGCCCGGGTGGAGACACGCAGCCATCCGTGAGGAGACCACCACCCAGAGTGCTCCGGTTCCAGGAGCCGCGTGCGGCCCGGCTCACCCGCCACCCCTACCCGGGTCTGGGACCCAGGGCGTCCAAAAGCAGGTGTGGGGAAGCCCAGCCCAGGTGAGTGGCCTTGTTCCTCGCCACTATGGCTCTGAGCATAAGCCCCTCGTGTGCCCCATTCTCCCTCCCAGGACTTCTCTCCACGCCCGCCCATCGTGGCCATGACGTCGCCATCTGAGTGAGGGGAGTGCCAGGGCCGCAGAGACAACGGGCAACGGCGGTTGGGCTGACCTGGTTCCAGTTTTGAAACTCAAACATGGTTCTGGTACAAAACGATGTCTACTCGTCACGGGTGTGCAGCCCCTGCCGCTGCCCCTGGAGGCCCGCGCTGGCCCCACCCGGCTCCCCAGCTCGGCCCGGCTGCAGGCTCTTACCCCTACCCTGGGCGTGTGTCCCCCCTCCCCCCCGGACACAAGGAGGTGCCTGTGCCACGGGTCCAGGTGTGCCGGCCCGGTGCTGCCCTCGGGGCACGGAGCCTCCTGCCAGGACACGTGGGGCGGCGGGATCAGGTAAGAGGCTGCGGGAGAAAGTCGCGCGAATGGCAGCCCTTGGCTGATCGCCCCTGCCCGCCACTCAGGGCCGGAGATGGCCCCGGGAAGGACGGCCGCCAGGGAAGGGCCACTGTCCCATCCAGTTCGTTCCCTTGCTAACTTTTCATTCGGACACAATTTCCGACTTAGAGAAAAGTCAGAAGAGGAAAGAAAACCCCCGAATGGCACACTTTGCGCCCATGCTCTCCCGCTTCCCACCACAGGAGCGGCGGTGGGCGGGCGGCTGGGCCCCGCGGCACCTGAGCGTTGAAGGGCGAGCGCTCCCGTGGCTCAGCAAGCACAACCGCGATGGGCCGTTGCGCCCATGGGCCTGGCCGGTGTGAGGGCGGCCCCAGGCCATGTGGCCTGTAGTCCTGCACCTCGCCAGCCTCTCATCGGAACGTCAGGACACAGCCAAGCCCATGTGCCCCGTGTCCCTCAGGGCGGGTCTGGGGCACATGCTCTCGGCAGGAGGCCCGCAGGGGTGACGGGGCTGTCCCGGTGGACCCAGGGTGGCATGGTGCTTTGTGCCTGGACTTCTCGGTTGAGGGGTGTCCGTCGGGCCCCGCCTGACACTCTGAGGCAGACAGAAGCAGCCTCCTGTGTTCCAGCATCCTGGGACATTTTTCGCCAGAATCTGGGGTTCCCTTGGCCACTGAGTGGTGACTTCCGGGGCCAGTGTTCCTTATGCCTCTGTGAGCTGGCTTTCCACCGCAAGATCAAGTGTGCCTCCAGCCTGTTTATCAGTGCTCATGTGGCCACGTGGGCTTTCTTCACGGCCACTTCTGACGTGTCCACAGCCCTTCCAGAGACTCCCTACTTTCTGGCCCTAAAGATGCCCCAGGGTCATCAGAACCTCTTGCTGCTGCTGCCCCCCGGTGCCCCTCTTCTCCCCAAGGAGCCCTGGTCCCCGTTAGGGCAGGCTGGGAGCTGGCACCCAGCCTGGGCGTGGGGGTTGCTGTCTCTGGGCTCCTCCGTGGGCGCAAGTAGAGAAAAAGGCGAGTGACAGCGTCTCCACTGCCGCACCCACACCGTCTCGCTCACAGGGCTGTGCGTCCCACCGCGTTCCGAGTGGATTTCTGCCGCACAGGGAGGCAGACCGGTCTCTTCCTGTCTAACCCAGGGGCTCTCGGCCACCAACACCTGTTCCCACCTGTGAGCATGGGGGGCCCATGTGCCACGCGGCCTCTGAACCCTGTCTGCTCCCTCCTGAGGCTTCTGCCACACCGAGTCCCCAGCAACCACGGAACGACGTGTGGCTGATACTTGGTGGACGGGCACGTGGCGGCCACTGCTCGTGGGTGGGTAAGTGCAGTGCATGTCCCTGTGACACGGCCTTCCCATTCATTGTCCCACAGGGTCTCCAGACAGGCAGCCACATGTGCTCTGCCCTCCAACGCAGACGGCCCACGGGTGGCCAAAAAGGACAAAGGTCTTGGTGCCAGTTCTGCGGAGTCTTCAGCTGGCGCATTTCTGAAAAGCACTTGAGACACACGACTGTCGAGGCCACTGTGGTGATAGGGTGCACACGTGAGGGGAACGAGCACAGATGCAGGGAGAGGATGTGTTTCCCTTTGCCTTCGGAGCAGTCACCGCCCCAGAAGTGCCCACACCACGGGGTCACTTCTGCGTCTCTGGAGGTGTGGGGCTGCCCGCACCCAGGGAGGGCCCTAGTGACGGCCGACCTTCTAGGACTCCTCCAGGATGGCAGGCCTGGCTGAGGGTAGGACGTGTGTATAAAGAAAAAGAAACAGAACTCGCCGCGCTTGCTTGGAGCCTGGGGAGGGAAGCCACACTCCTCGCTGAATCCGGGAGAAACTGCCAGAGGTCCCCTCCTGCGACGACACTTCCTTCCCTTGGAGGGCGCCCAGCCGGGGTGCGGGCGGCGACAGGGCAGAGCACACGACTTGGCTTCAGCATTTGCAGAAGAGATACACTGTCCGGGGCAGGGAGTGAGGCTGAGCGGCCCCTGAGGCCTCTGGGCATCGGCCCCACCTTTGGGCAGCAAGGCTCTGTCCACCAGGGCGGGCTCACTGCGTCCTCTGCAGGCTGGCCCCTAGGACCAGGAATGAGGAGGGGACCCGGCTGGCAGTGCACTTGCTTCAGCCTCTGGGTCCTGCCTGTAGCGGCGGGGGCCCAGACGGAGAGCACTGCAGGGGCAGGTCAGGGCTCGGAGAAGGGCTCCAGCCCAAACGTATCCTCTCTGTGGGGCAGTGACTGCCAGTTCTGGTCAGCACATGCCTAGGGAGTGCAGAGAAGCCATGCTCAGCGGAAATGTCCCTGCCACCACAGCAGGGAGCAGCTGCACGGCTGGGGGAGCGGTGGGGCCGGGGTCGGCAGGTGTGAGCTCAGAGCTGCCGGGCCCCCTCACGCTGCAGAAATGCCAGCCGATGCCTGGGGACGGATGCTAGCCGCAGCGTGGAATTCCTTCCAGGGATGCTCTGTCTTCCAGTGCCTGCACTGCCCGTGCAGGGACTGGGCTCCTCTTGTGGGTTTACCGTCTGCTGGCAGGGGGTGTCGGCTCTACCTGCCCTCTCTGCAGGGCCGGGGAGGGTCCCGAGGCCTTCCTGCTCCTGTAAGCCCAGGACAGTTTTATTTTTGTTTGCACTGAAGCTGGGAAAAACCCCACTGTGTTGTAGAATCTGGCTGTAAACCCTGGAAATGGCGCCTGGAACATCACACCCCATAAAGCGGGGGAAGGGGTGCCCAGTGCTGCCTCTGGCAGGAAGCTCAGCCACGCTCACCCTTGCGGCCAAGTGGCCCAAGTGCCGCACAGCCTGGATGTTGGCGGCTGGCCAGCCCTGACCCCAGGAACACTTTATAGCTGGTTCCCTTAAGAAGAGACACTTTTAAAAAAGAAAAACACGAAGGGTGATAAAAACAGTTGTAAGGTTTGGGGAAAGCAACATTCCTTCATGCTTGTTCCAACACCTTCCCTTCCAGGCCTCAGTGGTGAGTCCGAAAGAGACAGAAATGGCTTTTTCAGCCATTTTCCCATTTCGGGGACAGTAAATTACGTATTTGAGGCTTCAGTCAGGAAGGGTATATGCGTAATTCTTGTCTGAAGAACAAATTTCTGAAAATCGTCAAGCTGCCTGCATTCTGTTCCATCAGAAGACTGAGTCGCAAGCCCTCCGCTGGCCCAGGACCCCTGCCCCTTATTGAGCCCAGGACTGAGATGTCCACAGAAAGGCCACTGGGAAGTCTTAGTCCCCATATGTTTGTGGGGTGGGGGGCCTCCCCCGCACACCAGAGGCATCCGCCTGCGGTGGCCCCCGGACGGCAGGAGGGGTTACCGTTGGCACCTGGCCGGTGAGGGTCTCAGGATAAAACCCAGAGACGGACGCTGTTTGTACACAGCTGCTGGCTGGCTCCCCACGGGCCTCGGGATGGGTGGGGCCCCAGATGTCAGGACTGAAGGCTCTGTCCCGAGTGAGAGGCCAAGGCAGAGCCAGCGGTGGCCGCCGCCCCCGCCCACCCAAGGCCCACCCAAGATGGAGGAGGAGGAGCGAGCTATGAATGTGACAGGGCGCCCCAGGGCCCATGGGACAGGAGCAGTCACAGCACCGTGGGGCAGGACTGGACACCAGGGTGAGCTGCGGTGGCACCCCAAGAGCTGCCGCCGACCACCCCCCTTTGTGGGGGCTCTTCCTGCCCAATGGTGGGGAGAGGCCGGGTCCCACTCTTGTCTTCGAGGGACGGGTGTGGTCTGCCCCCACGTGCTGCACCTGTTGCACACCGCCCAGGCAGGCAGGAGAGAGGCCTTCAGAGTGGAGCCCGCCGGCAGCGAGCCCACAAGTGAGCAACATGAGGAGCGTCCGGCAGGCAGTGGGGGGGACGGCAGGCCGGGTCCAGTCGACGCGGAGCGGCAGCCCTGGAAGTGGCAAGTCCGTGGACGAACACAGGAGCACCGCGACACGCGGTTTCTGGGACGGGAACTGTGTGACCACAGCCACGGGGGGCTGGATGGGAGAGTGAGAGAGCATCGCGGCCACGGCCCTGCCAGTCCCCAGGGCTCACGGGAGCAGTGTGTCACTCACAGGTATGCGGTGACACACCCAAGACTTGCTGTGAACCCTGACGTTCACGCTCGCGAGCCAAGGGAAGCCAAGGAGCCGTGGCGGGAATGGAGTGACCCGAGTGAAGCCGCGGGCGATGCGGGAGGACAGACGGGAGAAGGAGCCAGTAACGGTGTCGGAAACCAGGTCGAAGCGCAGCTTGGTGCGGGCGGCCCAAACGCACTGCGAGGCAGAACCCGGGGCTGCCCGGGCGGCTCGTCGTGACCTCAGAATCCTGGGATCGAGTCCCATGGCTGGCTCCCTGCTCCGCTGCCCCTCCCCCTGCCTCTGCGCCCTCTTGCCCACACTCTCACTAATAAAATCTTTAAAAAAAAAAAAAGGCTGAATTTGTCATACCCCCAAGACAATACCTGGCACAGCGGCCAATGAGACGCACACTTCGGAGGCGAGGGCGCACGGGGGCGGCTGTCAGACCTTGGAAGCACCGAGACCAGGGACAGAAGGTGGTTTCTTAAGGCCACTGGGGATCACCAGGAGGCCCCAGGGCACCGACACTTAGGCGCCTTGTACCAGAGTGTCTAGACCCACCACGTGGGCGGCAGACACCATAGCTGGGGCCCACGCGCCCACAGTTGCTGCTACACGTTTCAGGCCCTTCTCTCAACTGTACTAGGACGAGCGGACAGTGGGGCGGAGACCGGGAGGCACCGAGTCCGCAGCCCAACTTTGGGAGCAGTCACGTGGCACGGGACATTCCTGTGGTCGGCTCAAAGGCAGTGCTCACTGAGGCCACGCTCTGGGCCACGACACAGGTCTGAGTGGACACATGCTGTCTCTGAAAATGATGAACTAAATCACAAAGGAGTAACCGAAAACCACATGCAAAGCGCCCACCTGTTTGGGTACTCGGTCACGCCGATGGAGCAGCCTCCCTGAGCATACGCTCTAGTATACGGGCCACGAATCTGACCACAACCTCAGGGTTGTTACTCAAGTGGGGGAAACCGAGTCAAGCCGTGAGGTCGCTTCCTTAGGAGCATGTGAGCCAGTGTGGCTGCGGGAGGGCGGGCAGCACAGGTCTGTACGAAGAGCAGGAGTGATATGGACCTGGGCGCAAGTCTAGTACTTGCAGCAGCGACCGTCACTGACCCTGATGCTCTGTCCCTGCATCTCATGGACTTGACCTTGGTCTGGCGGGGCTTGCCCTTCCCGGTGACCCCAGGGTGTGTGGGCTGCACCAGGGGCACACACCAGACTGCGTTCGCCTCCGGGCCCCAGCGCTGACCCACCCAGTCCCCAGGACACACACAAAAATATACTCTTCCTATAACATCAGTAAAACCGTCGGGGCACAGAGCACAGAGGCCCCCAGGGCCCCCCCACCCCCCGCTGGAGATAACCGAGTCACGGCTTCCGCCAAGTGAACATTCATAGCTTTCACGGTAACTTCAACCTTGACTCAAATTACTTGCAGGTTACCAGACCCTCCCCCAGTTACAGGACAAAACAGCTGTAACCATGTCCCGGGGTCGCAGTTAAAGGTTGGACTCACCAGCCCGAGAGACATATGGAAGCCTCCGGTGCTGGGGCTGGTTTGGGAACTCTAGAGGAAGGTTCCGCTGTGCTTGGTGGGGGCCGCGGCTCAGCAGCCCTAGCTGTGCCCTCGGCTGCACCCAAGGCTACGGGCATAGCACACAGGGCGTTGGCTCTGGAAATAAGGGAGGGACTCACGGGCCCTTGGGCAGGAGGGGAGGGGAGTTTGGTGGGACGGGGCGAGATCTCCAGTCTGATCTCCCCGCCAAACACATCCCCATAGGACGTCCCTGCTGCCAGGCTGGGTCACAGGTGACAGGGCCACAGATGCACCCAGGACTCGGGAGGCAGCAGCTCTGACACACCAAGGGCTGAAAAGCCACAGGAGGAGCGGGGCAGTCCCAGCAGCGTTTACAGGAAAGCCGCTGCGTCGCCGTGAGTGGGAGACGGAGCAAGTGTCCCATCTGACAGGTGGCGCTCCAGGCACCAGTGTTTTTGTGGCCGACAAGGGGCAGAGGACACCCTGACAGGCATTCGCTGTGTCCACGGACGAGTGGATGAGGTCGCTCTGACCCAAGCACCCTCGCGTTAATTCATTCACGGGGAGACACGGTCCCAGCCCCCCACAAACATGTGAGTGGGCAGCAGGGACAGGAACGTCTGGAGGAGCTCGGACCTGGGTGGGGTCCCAGGGAGTGGGGGGCAGGGATGACAACTGCCTAAAGCTGGGGGTCGAGGTGGGGGAGAGGGCTATGGGCCTCTGAGGACAGCAGGACTTGCACCTCCTCCAATGTCCATGTGCCCTGATTTGGGGGGCAGGACATGTGGCAGAGCAGCTCCCCACTATGCACTCCTGTCGGAGGCATGTCTGGCAGCCCCGATGCCAGGAGCAGGGGGTACCTGGGCAGGACCACACACAGCGGTGGAGGGACCAGTGCCCACAGCCAGAATGGACCCCTGGACCACAGCCGTGGGGGTCAGGAGCCTCCCCCGCCAGCCCAGCACACGGGATGTCCTGTAAGCCCCCATGTGACCTGCCTGTGCCCTGACAAGAGAGCAAACAGGAGGGGCCTCCATGAACTAAGCTGTGGCCTCCGAGAGGCTTGCGCCTGCAGTATGGGGGCCGGTGCCCCTGGACCGGGCAGGCAGGGACAGGGAGCTGGGTCCGCGGCCACCATGCAGCTCACCTCATAGTGGAAGTCCATGCAGGTGAGGTCCCGCCAGCACTGGTCCCCCCGGATCTTGATCAGGCCCTGCCAAGGCAAGACAAAGAAGCGTGAGCCACTCCCGAGGCTGCCAGCGGTCCCAGGGGGCATGTAAACTGGCCGCAGGTGCAACCCAGGAGGTTTCAGGGGAGCGGCAGGAGGGCATCTCCTGCCTGAGATGCGGAACAGGAGAGAATAAGCGGCCACAGCAACAGCACAGCCAGGCCCTTGATGGCCAAGTCCAACGTGCACGCGACGCGTCCAGCTACCAGCTTCCTCGGGTGAACGTGGTGCCCTCTGTACTTTCCTGAAACTCCGGTTCTCTGAGCGCCGTCGCACTTCGGAGGCTTTGAAAGCGGACAGGAAGGCAAAGCTATGGCTGGATGGATGCCAGAGGCCGAGGGAGCCAGGAAAGGGGCCTGCATGTCTCAGGAGGGCGGCAAGCGACTCAGAAGCTCGGGTCCTGCAGATCCCCTCCCAGCAGCCCGAGGCTCACTTCCGCGCAGCACGCAGGGAAACTGGGTGCCCGACCCGAGTGTCCAGGGAACGGCTCTGCCACTCTGGAGGAGGGTCTCCTGAATGGTCTATGGCCGAGGTCCCCAGCACCGTGCCTGCTCCCCACTTCCTCTCGGGAACTCGCGGCTCCCTTCCTAAGTCGGAGGCCATCCCCACCAGCACTGGAAGCTCCACTGGGGGGCCTAGACGTGGACTCGTGGTTCCGAGGAGGCGAGGAGGTACGCGGCCAGTGAAACCAGTGTAGGACGTGGCTGGGCTCTCTCGTGATGCCGGTTTTTACCGCTGCTCTGGCCGAGGCCCAGCTTCACCCGCCCGCCCCGTCGGCAGACTCCCCTGCAGAGGCCCATCCCAGCACGGGAGCGGGCCTGCCTTGGTTGGGGTGGCGTGGGCAGAGAAGAGGCACTGGGCTCCTCAGCAGGAGGGCGGGCAGCCACGGAGGAGCAGGATGGGCTGGAGGAGTGCGGAGCAGACACGGACGCGCCAGGCAGTGGGGGCAAGCGACGCCCAAGATTGGCGCGTCCGGAGCAGAGAAGACCAGGAAAGGCCATGGTGGACAATGCCCGGGGGCGCCGGGGCCACCATGTCAGTGTGGTTCGGGGAGGGACAGAGCTGGCCAGGGCTGAGGCTGGGAGGACGGCCGCCAGGAGAGGTGACTGCAGGAGCCTCAGCTCTGCCTTCTCACGGACGCCTGGTGACCATGGGCTTTAGTCCCGTGGGCAGCACAACCTCGTGGCAATGCCGAGCTGAGTGGACGCAGACCTGGGTGCTGGCCCTGCTGCTGACATGTAAAACGGGACCTCGACGCAGGGAAGGACCCTGGGGTGGTGAGGGTTCTTAGCGGGGACAGGACAGTCCTGTGTCAGCCCTGTGGCCATCCAGGCAGAAGGACCACCCAGGAGTTGGGACGCGGAGCCCACAGGATGCATTGTGGGGCAACATGGGTGTTGAGCGGGGAGCGGCATGGACACAGCAACACTCAAAGAGGTGGGACAAGATGTCACAAGAAGTCCCAGGGACATGTGGCAGCCCCTGGGGCCTCCAAAGCCTGAGAAATGACGCTCTGGCCACGCACAGGGGCTCAGCAGGAGCTCAACATGCAGCAACGGCCGGATCACAAACCTATGTCCCAGAGCTCCGAGAACCCTGGCGTCCTGAGCCCTGTCCACCGGCTGCTCGGACCAGTTCGTGCACTCGCTGTGCTCGGCCCCCCCCGCCAGCTGGCCCCTCAGGGGTGCCCTTGTGCCCCCACACCCAGCTGTAGCCACCAGGCACCTGGGTGGTGCTATTTGGAGACTGGAGTCCTGTCCTTCCGGGAACTGCGTTTGCTTGGGCACAGCAATGCGGGAGACACAGCCCCTGGGTGCCCCCTCTGTGGGACACGCAGGAAGACCTGCGTGCCTGCGGTCCAGACCCAAGTGCGTCCTTCCCCCCGGGGTGGGAGAGCAGCTGCTGTCACGCGACAGCCCCGTGAGCGGGTCTCTGCTCCCCGCACCCCTCGGAATCCAAGAGTGGGTTTCTTTAGAGACTCGAACCAGGCAGAGAAGAAAAAAACAAAATAATTAAAATGTCATTCAAGTTCTAAGCTGATATGAGACACTTAAAGATCTGAGACATTCTTCCGGGAGCGGAGAGTAATTATATTCCTCCCCATCCGCTGACTTCTCCCTGTAGTGCACATGTCAGATTTTCCACGGATTTTTCCTTCCTGAGTGAGCGTCAAAGGAACAAAGACTTCTGTCAGCCTTTTTCAGCCCAAAATTAGTTCTGAAAAAATGGCTCAGACAAGCCAGTACCAGACCAGACCCAGAGAGAGCCACGTGACCACAGCTGTCCACGCCTGCTCGCTGGGGAAGGGAGGGTGCGAGGTGCTGGAACATTCCAGGCCTGCCGGGGCAGCCTCAGGCCTGGCGCAGTGAGGGGGAGGCAGGAGCACAAAGGCAGCTGCCCAGGGAAGTGGACAGGCCTCTCCAGATGTTCACGGGTCTGAGGACATGCTCTGACACCCCCATTTGGACACAGGCAGCCCAAGGCCTTGGCGCAGGAAGGACCTCTGTTTCCTTGTGCTGCCAGGCCTGTGGGGGCACCAGACGTGGGGAGCTGTCTGCAGCAGCCCCATCCTAAGTGCGCACGGCATCCTGCTCTCCCACGGGCAGCCCTGCCTCCTCCCTCTGCAAACGGGGGCTGGGCCATGCTGGGGCTTTTCCCCTCCGAGTTCCAGAAGGCTCGATGACCCTCGGCTGCACACAGTAACGGGGTCATGGGCTGAGAAGGATACGCCACTCTTCCTGCGGGCAGGCCTGGCCATCTGGGACGCCACTCAGGCTTCCCGCCATCCCTCTCCTCTGGGGGCTGCGCAGGTGTGGGGGGGCCTCTATGTCTTGGGTGTACGTGAGGGTGAGGGTCACGAGCTGTTGCTCGGCACTGGGGTCACAGGACCGCTTGGGCTCCTCTGGGGACCGAGCCATCCCACCGCGCCCCGCCCCTTCAGTCTCCTGCCTTGGCAGGTGCTGCCGGCATTCTCCCGGCCCCGGGACAGCGGTGCAGGAGCCACCCCGGGGTCCAGCGTGCAGGGCAGAGTCAGCATGGCCGGTAGGTGCCGGGAACACAGTGTTGTGTGTGTGGGGGGGTGACTGACGGTGCCGTGTCGTCTCCTCCCACCCCGGCCTGTGAGGGGCTGCCCGCAGCAGCGGGGAGCACTGTAGGCGCTCAGGAGCCACGAGGCCTCGCTGCCCATCTAGGCCCAGGCTGTTCTGAGGCAGACAGCAGCTGAGGTACCGAGAGTGCGGCCATGAGTGGGGTCTGAAGCTGAGGCCAGAGGTCACAGCGCCGCCGACCGTTCTTTCCACAACCACCCCCCGAGGACCCCCAAGCGGGGGTGTGGTCGGGCCTCCTGGCCCTCGCTCTGCTGTCCACACGAATGTGATGAAGCAGGTTGGAGGGCGCGCTCTCCTTTCAGAGCGGAGATCCCGGGACGGGACAGCAAGGACCCGGTGACAGCCTCGCGGGGGTGGCCTTCATGGGGGCATGTGACACTTATTCCATTACGTTTGACGCAGTTTTACTGGAGGAATGGGAGTCCGAGGGAGCGTCCTGACTTCTACCCATGGTCAGAAGCTCGAGATGGCTGGCAGCACCTCTCTTGTCCCCTTAGTGCCAGTCGGGACCCAGACCCTCGGGGGGGGGGCACCCGGACACGGAACTGCTTCCCAGAGAGCTCCAGGTTACTCACCTCCCAAGGAAAGAGCCGATGCAGGTGCAGCCTGGGGGGTTTCCCCGCCACAGCCCCTTCTCCCTCTCACAGAAGTGGGGCGAGTCTCCCAAGGGGTATGACTTGGACACCGAGGGAGCAACTGCTTCGGTGCGGAGCAGACACGGGCCCATGTTCCACGTGCGCCTGGAAACACTGTCCGGCTGCCAGCCAGCGTTGGAGCCTCGAGGGGCCCCGGCACAAATGGGCTAGGCTAAAGAGAGGAGTGCGCCACCTGCCCCAGAGCCCACGCCCCACATGCGGTGTCTGCTGGGCATTGGTGGTCTCTGGGCTGGGGTCCCCCAGGGCTGGGGCTGCCTTTGCCAGCAAGTTCTGTGTGGGAGAAGAAGACCCACGACATGCTCTGAATGACGGGCTCAGTGACCACATGAAACAGAACACCCATCGTGAATGTCCCGTGCGTCCCGACAACCGCATAGTCAGGTCACCCGTGCAGGATGCAGCCACTCCTCCCACAGAACGTTCTCGGGGACCCCTTCACAGGCGTGCCCAGGCCCTGCTGGGCGGGAGGCAGCTGCAGCCAGCACCAGCTCTGCCTGTCCCCGGACGTCCACACACAGCCTCTTACGAATGCGCCCCCAGCACCACCATTTACACTGTGTCGCCGGACCCATGGTTGTCCCGAGGTGTGCCTGTCGTGAACAGACGTGCGGGTGTGTGCCGGCCCCCATGCGACGCAGGCTCTCCTTTCTGCCAGCAAACCCGCAGAAGTGCAAGGCTGGCTCGCAGAGGGGCTGGCCGACCACCCTCCCTGAGGCTGCATCCCATCCCCGAGCCAGCGTCATGCCCCACGAGGTGCCCGCCCATGGGATGTGCTGGTCCCAGCCTGGACTCCTCCGGTGTCCGTCCTCCACGTGTGCTTGAGCCTGGTGCCCGCCCTTCTCCTGCAGTATGTTCCAGATGTCAGTTTTTGGTTGGGTCTGTGCCCTCTTTGCCTCTCTTCTCGATGCTGTGTTTTGATCAGAGAAATGTTAGTATCAATGAAGTATGTTTAGCAACATTTTGTTTTCTCATAGTTACTGTATTCTGTGTTCTGTCGGAGAGTCTTCGCCTACGCCAAGGTAAGTGCAGGTGCATTCTCTTCGGGAACCTTTATTTCCTGGCATCTGTGTTCGTCAGCCAAGCCCCGGCGTGTGACCTCATGCCTCAGCTGGCCACGACCGACTTGCTGTGTGGGCTGCTGCCGCAAGGTGCTCCCCTGAGCCTTTTAGAACTTGGTGGAGCTGCTTCTGCACTTCCATCCAGTCCATCTCGTATGAGAGTTGGTGCGATGGAACCACGCCCAAGCATCCTTGCTTGCAGACTCACCATCCCCTCGGCTCTGTCAGCAAAAATGGGCTTTCCTTTTTCCACAGACTTGACCTGGGACCCTTGGCTGAGTGTCCACTGGCAGGAGAGACGTGGTCCATTTCTCTAGCTTAGGTCAGTGCCACACTTAAGTTTTACGCGAAGCTGTGAAACCAGGAAGTAGGTCTCCCAGTTCTTTTCCAAAATTCTGTTTTCCTGTGTACGCTTGACCGTCGGCATATTAACTTCTCCAGAAAGCCTGCTGGCACTGTGACAGGAACGGCCTGGAATCTGCACACACGTGTGGACACAACACATGGCGGCGACAGTGTCTTCCTGCCTGTGAGGCCAGGTGCACGTCCTGGCGTCGGCCGCCCACGCACCTCAGACAGCCACAGACAGGCTGCCTCGCGGCCCCGGTGGTGCTTGTGGCAGCTGGAGACTGTACTTCCGGGATCTTCTCTTGGAATGATCCCTTCATGGCGCACCAAGTACGGCTGGGCTTCACGCTGACCATGTGTCCTGCGCCTTGCCAAGTTCACGCACTCGTTTCACGAGCTGGTTTGCAGATGCCACCGGGCTTTCTGCTTCTCTGATCACGTGTGTAAACAACAATGTCATTACTTTTCTTCCAAGCTTTATGCGTTGTCTTTCTTTCTCCTGTTTTCCTGCACCATGACTTCTAACAACGCTGACAGTGAGCAAGGACGGACAGTGGCCTGGTCTGTTGCTGTGAGTGCTCCTATCCCCAGCAGCCAGGATGGGCTGGCCGGGCTTTCAGATGTGTCCGGAGGATGGCCCCCCAGCTATCACGGTGAGGCGTCGAACTGTGGTGCGCACCTGTCTTGGGCTTCTGTTACCGGAGTGAGCTGCACTCACTGATTTTCAAACGTTAAACCAGCCTTGCATTCCTGAGATAGACCACGCCTTTCTTTGGTGCTGGATTTGATTTGCTGGTGTTTTGCTAAGGGTTTCCGTGCTTTGCTCCTGGGGGAGGAGGATGCCGGTCTCTTCCTGTTCCGTAATGACCGCCACGAGTCTGGTTTCACAGTCCCAAAACGACCTGGCAAGTGTTCCAGCACAGTCTGGGTAGGAGTACGACCGTTTCCTCCTCCAGCATCTGGTAGATTCTGCTCGAGAAGCCGTCTGGCCCACACTTCTCTCTCTGGAAGGAGTTCTGATTACAGATTCAATGTATTTAACAGGCACGGAGCGGTTTAGGTTTCCTGTTTCCTCCTCGGTTTTGGGAAGTGCATGTGTGACGGGACGTGTCCATTTCATCTAGGCTGTCGGGCTGCAGACAATGGCCTCTCGCAGCAGGGGCCTCAGATGCACCCGCCTGTGGGCTGAGGACAGCACCTTCTCCTGGGGCTGCGGCCACAGCCCGACCGGGGCTCCTGCCTCTGCCGAATACTGACCTGAAAAATGCAGGTGCACAGTCCTCGCTCTTCTCCTCCTCTGGTGGTCGCAGGACAGTCTACACATGCGGAACAGTGGGAGGGCCCCACGGTGGGCGCTGCAGCCAGTGCCAGCACACGGCTGTAAGCACAAGCGGAACAGGCGCTTCGCGGTCACCCCCTGACGGAGCCGCGCGGAGAACACACTGGCATCTCTTCCCAGCAGGCCACCCGGGGCTCCACACGTATGGGACGGGGAGGCTCACGCCCTGTCAGCTTCCGGCAGGTGTCTGGGGGCTCCGGCACCGGCCCCCGCCTCCCACCATCGCACTCTCCATTCACTGAATATGCAGGTGACCTGCTTAGCCACCGCAGAATGCGCAGCTCCTGAACCAAATGGCTTACTTCAGCAGTGACTTGGTCATTAAGAATTCAGGATATTCATTTTTTTGGAGAGGTGGAGGGGCAAAGAGGGACGGAGGGGGGAGAGAGAATCTCCAGCAGACTCCCTGCGGAGCGTGAGCCTGATGTGGGGCTCGAGCTCACGACCGAGACCATGGGCTGAGCTGCAACCAAGAGTCGGACACTAAACTGACGGTGCGCCCCAGGCGCCCCGAGGGTATCATTTCTTGGCTAATGGGAAGCAAGAGTAAAAAGGACGCACAGTCAGGAGAACCGCGACACACTGTGCCGGAAGAACCGCAGAGAGAGCAGAAACACGGAAGCCGCGTGGACCAATGGAGCCCAAGCCCACAGAGGCTGCTGCGCCCCCACAAGGGCGATCTCATGGTGCCCTGACTGCCCTTATCGGCTCGCGGTGAGGTGTGCTGCAGCGCTCCTCCCCTGCCCCGGCCTGATCTGCACACGCTCCTCCTCCTCGCGGGCCAGCGAGCCCCCTGCATGGTTCTCACCGGACGAGTTGCTGAGCGCCCGCCTGTGGCCGCAAACCAAGACCAGGTGCACAGCCAGACGGGTGCTGAGCGGAAGGCGGGCCACGAAGAAGATGGTCTTGGCTGTCCAGACAGAAACCGATTCCTGCCTCCCCTTGCTGCCGTCCCGCTCGCTTGCCAACGCTCCAGCAACGGAGGGCTCAGCCCTCGGCACAGCATGGGGCCAGGACAGCCGTGGCTCTGAAGCCACATGGAAGCCTGCGGCCTGGTCTGACTCGGGGCACAGAGGCACCAGATGCAAAGCACTTGGGCTTCGGACGCTGGCTGCGCACGTGACCGCCTGCCCCCGCTGAAACCGGCCAGTCTCAATGGAGCTACAAACATGGAGGCGTTTCTGTCTTGACAAAAGCAGAGATTTGAGAACAAAGTGAAAACCTTTTTAAAGCATAATTAAGGGCAAACTACTACCTTAAATACGGTGAGTCAGACACCCACGCTCTTTGCCATTTTCTGCAAATGAAAAAGATTCTCCACACTAATATGGTTGAAATCTATGCAGCTAAAAGAGAAAACCGAGCTGAAACAGGCAAGAAAGGTTCTAGAGCTTTTCCAGAGACGCACCTGGGACGTGTCTGCCCCATTCCAGCAGGAGGGCACAGGGGAACACGCGGAGCTGACCTGCGCCATGGCTCCAAGGGAGGGGGCCTGGGGGTGGTCTGCACCACACGGCCGCTCCCGGCTCAGCAGTGTGAAGGAGCCCTGCTCCCTGGAGAAGCCCCAGCAGGCCGGCTCGCAGCCACATGGAGGGAGCTGCCGGAGTGTAGCTCGTCAACAGGAGCGGAGGGTTTGGGGCATCGTGGAACCTCCCTGTTGGTGGCGCCAAGGGCAGGAGACAAAGCAGGGCGTCCCACCCCACACGGCCCATGCCTGCAGTTGTGCCCAGAGTTGGCCAGGAAGCCGGTCCTGTGGTACTGTCTCAAGCTGAAGCTTCCAGCTGGGCTGGTGGTCCTTCAGGGGTGCAGGGCACACGATTCTCTCTGGCACTCAGCAGAGGCACGGCAAGGAGAAACTGCCGCGTTGTCTGTCTCCAGCCCTGCCCGCAAACACCGAGGTCTCTGCTCAACATGGGGGCCCGCCGCCATCTCCCCCGCAGCTTCCCCCCCGCCGTTCACCTCGTTAGGTTTCAAAAAATGATTTGTCCTACCAGGAAGCCTGCAGCTCCCCCACCCCATCAGCACAGGAGACACTCTGAGTGCCCCCCACCAGCAGTCCCGCCCCCCCAAATCCTGGAGAAGTGTAACATCTTCTAACAAAACAGAAACATTTCTCCGAACATTGGCTGTGGCCACATGCTGGCCCTGCCATTCTGGAAGGCCCTGCACAAGGACCTGGACGGTGTGTCTGGCTTCTCTCCCCCAGCACGCCCCCTGCGAGAAGGCGTGGTCCTCTGCGTTCCATTCTGGGGAGTCAGCAAGGTTGGTCCTCATGCTTCCGCTCACGGGCCAAGCTTGGTTTCTAGCTCCTGGTGCCGGGGGAGGCTATAGAGAGCGCATTTCCGGCTCCCCTAGCTCCGTCCCCCTGGGGTGGGAACACAACAGCGAAGAGGAGGCCAACTTTGTAGGTAATGGCCTAGCTGCTCCAGCCCACTCGGGTCGTCCTCCCCAGTCTGTAGGCTGAAGCCCTGGCCCCCTGTGTGGCCATATTTAGACTGAGGAAAGAGCTAAGTGTCAGAGAGGCCGGAGGCTGGGATCCTGGCCTGACAGGATCGGCACACACAGTAGAGACACGGGGGCTTGCCCCTCGGCCAGCAGAAGACGCGGCAGAGTGGCCGTCCATGAGCCAGGAAGCGTCTCCACTGGGCACGGAAGTCCCCAGAACGCTGGTCTTCAGCTGCCAGCCTCCAGAGGCACGAGGAAGTCCGCGCTGTTGAAGCCGCTCAGCCGGTGGTAGTTGGGGCGGCCCCAGCTGGGATGCTTGCCATCTGTCTGTCCAGCTCTTCCTGTAGCAGCCGGTGAGGCTGAGTGGGGTTTCAGGTGCTGGCAGCGACCATCTACGGGTCTTGGTAAACTACCTGATAAAACCGTCCCCTTTTTCTGCCGAGTCATCCTTGTTACTGGGTTTTATGCGTTCTTCACTGACCCACCACACGCTCTCCTGGTCTGTCACTGGCATCCGCCAGGAGCAGAGGGTTTTCATCCCAACACAGTCCCACTTACCCGTTTTTGTCTTTTATGCTAACGTCCTCCGTGTTCTAAGAAACCTGGGCCCGTTGCAAACTGCAGACACACCCTGTTACCCTCAGGACGTGTGACTTCAGGGTACCGCTCACAGCGCCTCTCCGATGTGTGCCTGTGCGCGGCTCGCTGGCCCTCTGCAGAGAACCACACGCCCCGGCACCTGGGTGAAGATGCCGGTCTTTCTCGGTCTGGGGGACTCCTCCTTTGTCAAAAAGTATGTGCCGGTGATTTCCGTGTGGGACTATTTTCAGACACATGGACTGTCCCCAGGTCAGCCGTCTGTCCTCATGCCCTCACTGCCCATGGTCCGTCTTGCTGACCATGACCTCTGGGAAGTCCTGAAACCAGGGACAAATCTCCGACAACTTATTCAAGATTTTCTGGCTATTCTTGGCCTGTGGCATTTCCATCCAAATCTGAGTCAGTTCACCAACTTTTTTTTTTTAATTAAAGAAAAAAAAATTTTTTTAAAGATTTTATTTATTTGACAAAGATCACAAGTAGAGAGAGATGGGGCACAGAGAGAGAAGGGAAAACAGGCTCCCTGCTGAGCAGAGAGCCTAATGTGGGGCTCGATCCCAGGACCCTGAGATCATGACCTGAGCTGACGGCAGAGGCTTAACCCACTGAGCCACCCAGGTGCCCCTATTCACCAACTTCTAAAACGAAGATCCTTCTAGGGTTACATCTGGGCTGCAGGAAATCTATGGATGGGTTTGGGGACAGCTGTGGGGGGCTGTGACAATTCTGGGAACTTTTTTTTTTTTTTTAAAGTTTGTATATATTTGAGGGGGAGAGAGAGAGAGAAAGCCGAGAGGGGAGGTCAGAGGGGAAGTAGACTCCCCGCGGAGCAGGGACCCCCCCCACTGTAGAATTCGATCCCAGGACTCCAGGATCATCACCTGAACCGAAGGCAGACGCTTCACCGATGAAGCCCACTGGGCGCCCAGTTCTGGGACTCTGACTCGCACATGCGTGTCTGTCTGTTGAAGCCTGTCATTTCTCTCAGCAAGGTCTAGTGGCTTTTGGGGTACGGAGCATCAGACTTGTTAAAATTTCCCGATTTTGGATATTATTAATGATGTAGTTAAAATTTTGCTTAAAAGAACACTCAGGGGGTGCCTGGATGGCTCAGCGGGTTAAAGCCTCTGCCTTCTGCTCAGGTCATGATCTCAGGGTCCTGGGTTCGAGTCCCGCATCGGGCTCTCTGCTCAGCAGGGAGCCTGCTTCCTCCTCTCTCTCTCTGTCTGCCTCTCTGCCTACTTGTGAACTGTCTGTCAAATAAATAAATAAATAAATATCTTTAAAAAAGAACACTCAGTATGTTTATTTAATATATTCATCACAAGGGATAAACCACAGACTCAATTTAGGAAACAGGAACAAAACAGAAGTGACACCACAGATCACAGAGTCGTAGACAGAAGCAAAGGAAGGGACAGATGACCACAGGAGAGAGTAAAAAGCACCAGGAGAGGCTCCCAGGTTAGGTGCCAGCTGGGGTCCTGCGTTCGGTGCCATCTTTGCAGAGACTTCTTGAAGGCTCTGGCTTGTCCCAGAGCTCGGCAGCATGTGTCTTCAAAAGGCCTTCAATGTTGCCTTCTCCTTGCAGGCTCTGGACGGACAGCGGGTTGGTCCTGACGTCACCGACAGCAGACCCCTCGTCTGTCAGGGTGTCCAGGCAGATGTGACCCCGAGTGTTGGCGCTGGGGTGTCGGCAGGGTGCGCGGCAGGGGGACCGCTGGGGAGCTCCAGGGAGAACTGACGCCTCAGATCTTCATTTACTTTGCAGGCTGCACGGTGGTCCCCGTTTGAAAAGGTCTGATTCGGGGAAGGCAGAAATCGCCTTGTCGCCAGACACCATGGGGGCCACTGCTCTTCTGTAGCCTCTTGTGCCCAGGGCCCTGGGCAGCATTCCCACTGGGCCCGGATCCTCTGCGGCAGCAGTGGCACTGGCAGCAGCCGGGTCACAGCTCCGGAAGGCCGCCTGGGTGGTATGGGCCGAGAGACAGGACCTCAGGTGAGCACGACTGCAGCTGCCTAACATTTCATTTCCTGAGAGCGTCTGCCCGTGTTGGGAGAGAGCACTGACTTCTGCGCAGGGTCTGTGGCTCCTGCCCTGGTGACTGCGTGGTTCCCCCCGAGGAGCTTGTGACCCTCCACATGCATGGTCTCCTTTCCCGCGAGGACAGGTGCTTCTTCCCATGTTCGGAGCTTTTGTTACGTTCTCTCGCTTTTCTGCAGAAGCCACACTCTCCAGCCTGATGCCAAGCAGATGTGATGATGGTATGTGCTCTGTGTCTCGTGGCAGGAGAGTGCAGGCCCCCGGGCAGGAACGGGGCCGACATTGTGTCGTGTCAGCCTGAAGAAACCTCCTGTTCCTCATGAGCCGGAGGATGTTTCATGACCTCTGGGGTTAACAAATGTCCTCCCTCTGTTGGCTGAGACGACCTCCCCGCATCCGGTCACTGGCTGAACCACAGTGGTGCGTTCCCACCCGCCCTGTCCTGCGTCCCGGGAAAGGCCGCTCGGTGCCCACGCCTCACGCCACTCCGGCGCTGCAGGCTCCGTTTGCTAACGGGTCAAAACGTTGTTGGTGCTCCTGAAGATTAGCGCTCCGGAACGTTCTTTTCTCGAAACGCCCTTGCCCTCCGCGTCTCACACACCTGAGCTGGGAAGGCTTTCCTGTCCGCTCTCTGGACGCACGGCGCCGAGTTTACACGCTTCCTGCCGTAAATGTTTAGAGAATGCGTTGGCGAGGGCTTCTGGGCCCGGAGTTACACAGTTGGAAAGGTGCGCTGTTCCTGACACTTCGCAGAGTTTTTGTTTCTTCTGTGTTGGTAATTCACATCTGAGAGAGCAGAGCATCTTCTTGGACTGTCCCCTCCATACACAAGTATGTAAGCTGTTTACCTTTTACTTCGAGAACACCCCAGCGCCCGGGAAAGCTGTGTACACGGCACGGAGGCCCTGCGCACCTGTCATGTTCAGTTCATGCCAGAACCTCCCCACGCTGCCCGATGTTACCAGTTCCCTCCAGAAGTCCTCCCCTGTGCCAGGGCCATCCAGGATGCAGGCCGAGTGGCTGTGCTCCCCGGGCAGAGCCATGCCCTGCACTCCATGACCTCAGCCCTGCACAGCGCTGGGGAGTGACTCTGAAGACTGTCCTCCGGTCAGGGTTTGCACGGCCTTGGGTTCTCCCGGTCAGATCAGAGCTGGGCACTGTCGCAGGTCTCCAACAGCAATAGGCTGTGTTCTCCTTGGGGCTCCTTCTGTGCCCAGCGCCCTCCTTCCTGTCCCTTGCCCCCGAAGTCCAGCAGGACGTGAGGTGGAGCAGAGCCAATGGGCGCCGGCTGTTTCCCCCAGCCCCACTGTCTGCTGTCCGGTGTGATGCGGGCCGCACAACGCCCTGGGTCATCTCCAGCTGTGCAGGGAGAGCCAGGCAGCCCACTGCCACCACTCCTCCACAGCCCCACGCGGCATGAACACGTGGGAGACCTGAGAAGGGGAGGCTGTGCCGCCCCACCGCGGGAGGCCAGAGCTCTCGGTACAGCGGAAGCGCCGCGGACGACACTGTCACCGCAGCCTCCGTGTCCGAGGCTCCAGATCGGCACAGGCCAGGGCCCGGGGCTTCCAGCTGCAGGCAGCCCCGTCCTTGGCAGCCTCCACGACCCTGTCACTTCGTAAGCAGCAGGTGCTGTGCAGGCTGCCGCTCTCCCATCCCGTGCATTCTCTGCTTCCGTTCCCGCAAAGGAGGACAAGCACCCAGTGCGCCGACAGAAGCACAAACGGTTCCTCTTCCCAGAAACTCCTGCGCAGCTGGGGTTAGCTGTCAGTCACGATGCCACGGAAGGTGCTTGGGGGTGCCGGCAGGCCCCGTGGGGGCCGCTCTGCTCCTGGCATCACAAGCCCTGTGCCCAGCACCCTGACAGCTCCACCGCCCCGTGCCTCGACCCTGGCTGTGCTCCCATGGGGCCCTTGGCTTCCCGCCCCCCACCTGATGAAACTGCTGCCCCAGGCAGGTCCCCTGCGGCAACGGAAACTCTGTGCACGCTATCATCTTTAGCTACTGAAGCGAGCACCATGCTATCATCTTTAAAGGCAGCTGAGTAGAAAATCAAGATGAGGTGGGAGATGTGCACGGAGCCTCAGCCCACTACTAACTGTGTCCTATGAGACGCAGCCGGGAACTTCGCAGTGGCGGAAAAGGAACGGTGAAGAGGAGGCCGGCCGTCCTGGTAGTGACGCGGACGTGGAGTCTGGAGAACGCACCCTTCGTGGCCACACACGGCTGCTCCCAACACCTGCAGCCGTGTACGCCTGCCCGGGGCTGGGCACCTCCTGGCCACACAATAGCCGGACGCATGCTCCTGTGGCTTCCCGCACAGGCACCCACGTCCCAGGCGGGGCGCCCGGCTTCTGTACTCTGGCAGCTCTGGAGAGCCCCGGGTGCGGCATCAGCAGACCACAGGCGGCCGCCACACCAGCACGAAGCTGCTTTGGCATCCTGGAAACACGTAAGCGCAGGCTCCTGGCGGTCCCATAAGCAGTCGGGGCCCTCTGTGCCCACAGACACCCGTGCTGCTCAGGAACCACCCATCGCCAGCAAGAGCGGGCCCTGCTCAGCATTTGAGGGCGATGCGGCAGTAAGACAGACTCCTGCTGGCCACGCAGACCTGGGGAGCGAGGGCATCCGATGACTGGCAGCCCCAGATGGGTATACGGCCGCTGGGCGGAGCAGAGGGGAGGCGGACACACTCCCACGTACAGAGCATCTGTCGAGGGCAGCCACAGAATCCCCCGGGAGTCCACCACACCACGCTCACTAAGTGCACAGTGGGGGAGAAGGCAGCTCCTTGGAGAACTGGCTGGACATGCCTGAGTCAGAGACGGGACACACGGACCCTGCCCCGGACTGAGAGTGAGAGGCCGCCTACTGGGGATGCAGGGCACACAGCCAGTGTCAGTTGCAGGGGACGGGGGGGGACTGTGGGCCATCTGGACTGCAGGGGACACAGGCGGGGGGTGCTGCTGTTTCGGGCACGGCAGAAGCAGGCTGTCTGTGGGTTCGTGCTGGCCCCTGGTCCCGGCCCCTGGGGAGACTTCAAGCAAACAGGTACTTCCCGGACCTGAATGACAAGGCGTCCGGTACAAAAGAAGTTAGTGTTGTAGGATAAAAACCCAGATCTCGTTACCAAAGGAGAGAAGTGCTAGAGCAAGTGAACACAATTTGCCAGGCTCCGTGCCTCGTCAGTTGGGGATCAGAAGGAAACATGTCACTCCTGATTCTACGGTTCAGAGAGCGCTTCTGGAAATGGGAAAGGTGACGGGAGGCAGATGCGTGCACCTACAAGGGCCCTGAGGAAGTTGGTGGCAGGGATGTCCGGGCCCGGGGCCTGGTGAGAAGGCGTGAGCTGAGACTCCGCGGCAGGCAGCCATGGCCATGCGCCAAGCAGCCACAGCGGGTGGACAGTGCTGCCCACTTGCCTGGCCTGTGGGAGACACTCCCTGGAGAGTGACGCGTCTGCAGATGGCACTCAGCAGGCGCAGACAGGAGGAAGCTGGCGTGGTTGCTCTGGGGTGACACGGGGACTGTGAGCCTTGCTATTAGGAGCTCATCAGACATGTATGTAGTCAGGACCAGGGGCCCCAACATGAAGCCAAGAAGCCGGGACAGCTGAGACGAAAGCGCACTAGCATCCCGTTCGATCGCATGCACGAGACACGGAAGCCTGCTATCTGCAGCCTCTGCGGGGGGACTTTCGCAGGACGTCCCAAAAGAAAATAGTGACCCATAAAACACTGGCCACTATCACTTAGCCTCCAAATGTCCGGTCCTAAGAGCACCACCACGTGAACAATAACAGGCAGACGAATACGTGATCAGAGCCCCAACTGTCACACCGTAGCGGCCAACCCACGGGCCCAGTCTCAGGAGGCTTACGATAGCTCCTCGAGAGTGTTTGTAAAACCCCCATGTTGGAAGCTCACAGGGCACCCCTCCCAAGCCCAGCCCCTGCCCTCTCCAGAAGCTTTACACTCTAGCTCGAGAACGTGACTTTGCTACCCACCACTCTGGGTCTGGTCGACCTCTTCATTCCCTGAGGCGACAGGACCAAGAACCACGGCACCGAGGGACACAAATCCTCTAGCACGTCTCGCTTTGTCCCTGTCTTTACTGGCTTAAACCAATCCCAGGAACCAGCAGGAGGGCTGGTGGGGAGAGGGGCAGCTGCCAGGGGACTCTTCTGTGAGTCTCCTTGTGCAGCGGGTTCAGGGTCGGGACGCGTTCACAGAGAGTGCTCACACAAAGGGCCGGGGGCATCTCAAGGACTCACGGTAGGCCAGAGAGCACGGAGAGCAGCCAGAGAACATGGAGAGCCCCTCCAGACACGGCCTGGAGGGCAGGGGCCCAGCAGGCACGGCCCAGTCAAGAGGGCAGTGAGGGACGGCTCTTTTGCGACGCATTCGAAACATAGTAAATAAGAGTTCGACTTACTGCTCCAAGCATGATTCTGAAAATCAGCCACCGAAAGCCCCACAGCACAATCTGGGATGGGGGGGTCCCCGTAGGCAGTCGAGACAGACTCCAGAGAGGGCACAGGAAGATCCCCAGGAATCCTGTTTCCAGAAGCTGGGACTCCCATCCTGCAACGAGGACAGAAAGAACACAAAGGGCCACGTTAGCACCAGCCGTTCTCCAGAGCAGCAAGTCACCAAACTCAGTTGAACTTACATGGTCCCCAAACCACACAGGTGGTGTGACGATGTGTAGGGCCAGACGACCTGATGGGAGGGTCTGCCTGGTCTGCGCTAGGGCAGGGGGAAGCCAGAGGGAGACACGGGTCCAGCGTCAGAGGCCCCAGCTCCACCTCGGGATGCAAGGGTGCGAGCTGGAAGCTCCGAGAAATGCAGCAAGCAGTGCACACGGCGGTGGCAGCGGCTCCACGTTCTCACAAGCATGCCCAGAGCTGGGACCTGAAGCAGATCTCAGGCTGCCATCCCTTGGCCTTTCTGCGTGCTGCCCATGCCCCTTAGGAGCTCACTTTGCTCAAAAACCTTGTGCAGCATGAAAGCTACTTTACACAACGTCCGTGCGCTACGGTCCCATTCACAGAACGCTCAAGAATGAGCGGAACCGATACAGGAGAAACGGACATCTAGCCTCCAGGGTGACACCGGCGGGGGTGAGGGGCAGGGGGTGCCTGGGCCAGGACTCATCAGAGACAGCTGAATGTGTACTTCACTGTAAATTTCTTCCTGAAACAAAACAAAACAGCCAATAGACAAACTTAACTGAGTTCTGAACCTGAGTTTTATGGCTGGACGGACAGCTCTTGGGGTCTGCAACTCGGGTTGACATGCACAGAAGGTTAAAGCATGGGACAGGTTGACGTTTGCAGAGCGGACGCCCAGTGTGGCCCTGGTGGTGGGTTTGCGGGTCTCACCGCACCCCCTCTTTGAAACTCTGCAGTTTGACACTTTTCATAACAAAGTGGGGGGACCCGCTTACTCTAATGTCTTCGGGAATTTCTGAAGTCCCAGTTCCAAACCCGCTCCTCTGCGGGAGAGGACAGTTTGCTGTGAGGCAGTGCCTGGCACCTGTGCTGGGGACTCTGGGGCCGCCAGCATGCACCCTGCCTCCATCCAGAGGGGCTTCCAGAAGCAGGCAGAAGCCTGGGCAGTGCGGAGGCGGGGGGGCTTCAGGAGCTGGGACGTGAGGTGGGGGCTGTGTCCAGGAAGGGGCACTCATGCCCCGTTCTGTGGAGACCCAGTGAGTGGTGTCCACTAGCCGTGACTAAGTGCTGGGAGACCTGACTCCTGTCCAAGCTCCAAGAGGAAAAAGGCAGAAAGCCTCAGCACTTAGTCTGTTTTGGGGATTCCGGACACAGAGCACCTGGGGTCAAGGTTCCCTTCTCGTTCACGTCGCTGAAAGAGCTTGCTTTACAACTTGCTTCAAACTCCCTTTCTTGTCTCAAGCATAAGAAATAGACTTTGTTCTTTGTGACAGTTTCTCCAGCCTTGTGTTGAGAGAGGGCTGTTGTCAACCTCGGGCTCGCTTCACGCGGACTGTTTCCCAAGCCATGTCCCTCCTGCCCCGGGGATGCCACGGAAGGCGGAAGTGACCGGGTGCTGCGGCTGCTTCCCAGGGGGCGCTTCTGCTCGTGGAGAGACCTCTGAGGCCTGCCACCTGCTCCGGGCCCTCCGCCCACGTGCCGAGAGTGTGAGGGAGCCGGGAGGCCCCGCAGCACGGAGCAGCGGCTTGGGGCAGTGGCCCAGCAAGCAGGCAGGTATGGGGCCTTCTGGGCAGAACCTGGCAAGCCACAGAGACGGGCACGTCCGCTAGAACCCCATGGTCACAGGCACATTTGCTCGGCCCCCAGTACAAGGCTGGTGCTGCCCACACTCACGGGAAAGCCCTGGCAGACTCGGAGCCGCTGGCGCGGGTGCAGAGTGTTCCCCAGAGCACAGGCCCGCCTTCTCTAATTGCCACCACACTTCACACAGATGTGCCGAGCGGAATTTTAACACGCTGTTTGAATGACACCAGTCAAAGTGATGTGCAAATGGCGGAGCCCAGAGACCCACTCAAGTGCCGGCAAGCGGGTGACGGGGCGGGTGAGGGATACACAGCCACCTCGGGGACTCACGTGGACTGGCAGGGGTCAGCCACCCTCCTGCCTCCTGTGAACCTGCTGGAACCTTCCTTACCCTGCTGGCGAGTTCGGGGACAGTGGAGACACCTAAGCCCCTCGCCAACCCCTCCCAGCCGGCTGGAGCCACTAGGTCACTGGCTGCTGGCCCCTGGGCCACGAGCACTCGCCGACACCGCTGGGATGGAAAATGTCGCTGGCAGAGCCCCCCCTGCTCCTGCAGATCCTGTCAAGGCCGAGCAGACTGGGTTGCGGCACAAGGAGCAGCACCGTTCTTGCCCAGTGCGGTGGGCCGGCGTCCCCAGAACCAGATGCCGGGATGGCTGGCTTCCTGCAGCCCCGTGGCCAGGTGCAGAGGACGGCCCAGCCCACGCTTGCTGGGGCCCCACAACACAGGGCTCCCCACCGCAAGTGCTGAGCGCCACCACCCGCAGACCCCACGGCGGCCTCACCGCAGCGCCAAGTCCCCCGGGGAGGGCGCCTGCGCCTCCTCCACCTGTACTCAGACCCTTTTCCGGACGGGAGACTGCAGACTGGCTCCTGCACTGCTGTGCCAATGCCTGCTTATGGGGCTCAGTCGGCTGGGCGGTGTCTGACTCAACTTGGGCTCACGTTACGAGCTCAGGGTCGTGGGATGGAGCCGGCACAGAGTCCGTTTGGGATTCTGTTTCTTCTGCTGCACCCCCCACAACTCTCTCTTTCTCTCTCTCACAAATAAATAAAATCTTTAAGAAAAACATTTCGCTTCCATGGTGACCCTAGAAGGCTCCAACCCCTCGGGTGTCTCTCAGGGGTGCTGCCGATGTGTGGTCCCACACGGCTTTGGGGGGATGGCTAGTTGACATCCTCTAGGAAGCCACAAAGCCTGAGGTCCAGGCAGCTGCCTGTTTCTGGAATGGCCACTTCCAGAAACCTACTGGCTTATTTGCAATAGTGTAGACAAGCGGTGAACAGGCCACATTTGGGAAGCTTCCACGTGAACTGGGGGTGGGGGGGGAGTCCTCCAGTTCAGAGAAATGGGGTCGGCACTCTTGACCCTGACACTTGGACAGTGACTGCCAGAGCAGCTGTCAGCCGGCGGGCAGCTCCCAAGCTATGTTAGCTCTTCGGCCATGTCCCCAGATAGGCGGTGGGACCAGGGCTGGACCACACTCAAGAGAGGCTGCAGGGTCAACCCCCCAGGGCTGCTGCTGGGACCATGAACCCGATGTAGCTCTGCCCAGAGCTTGGGGCCAACCACCACTGTTCACGTCCTCCAGGTCAGAGGGCAGCCACAGCCCAGAGCCCTGCAGTCAGTGGGTGGCTTGTGGGGCCTGGGCTGGTGGGCGCTGCTCTCTTGGCTGGTGCCACCGAGCTAGCATTTCACACTATGGGGCACACGCTCTTGTCTGCCAGGCCACTGCGGGGAGCCTGAGGAAAGACCCCACGGCACGTGCTGAACGTGGACCCTCACACATGCAGCACAGGGGTTCAGTCTGTGGCCCCGCGTCCCACGCCTCTGGCTAATCTTAGGGACCTGCTCTTGAAATAAAACCAGCATACCAGTGGCACCGAGCTTCTGCCCTACTTGGGGACAGGTGGAGAGTGAAGGTGCTCTTCTGTTAAACACCCAGAGAACCCAGCGCCCACAGGCCCGACCTGTGCCTGCTGACCGGGGAGCAGCCGAGGGCACGGCGCCTTGAGGCCAACGGCATGGGGGTGGGGGTCCCTGGCTGCCTCTCCGGGCCTTGCCTGCTCGCGGTGGGAAGCAGACGTGCTCTGGCTGGCGAGGGGCTCGCGGGGCCAGGGCGGCTCGGAGGCCTGCACCAGGCCTCTGAGGAGGTTGTCCGGAGTCGAGGTCCCATGAGGCACAAGCGCAGCTGCTTCTGAGCCTGGAGAAAGACCTGGTCGAGGTGCAAGCTGCAGACGGCCGCTCGGCAGAGACGGTACCAAGCGAGGGCTCGTCACCTTCCTGAAATTTATTACAGCTGCTTAGAATACTGAAGCGTGGCACCTACGGATCCTTCAAGAGTGACAGCCGCCATCCACAGGAGGGGCAGGAAACCCATTAGCCTCGGGTTAGAAACTGGGAAGAGGCAGAGAGACGCCTCCCCTCTGACGGGCTGTCACTCCTGCACGGCGCCCACCCCCCCCCCCCGCGGCCGCCTGGGGCTCCCAGCGGCACCCAGAGAGCACGCGCAGCTCTTCCACGCCGCGTTCTCCACCTTTGAGGTCCTCCGCCAGGGTGGGGAGTGATGAAGCAGCCCACCAGTCAGCTGTGCACAGTCCAGCTGTGGCACCAAAGGGCTGTGGGCCACGGCGACGCAAGGGGCCCTTTCCATGGTGTGGGGGTGACAGAGTGCCCCACACGGTTCTGGGGTTACCCTGTCTCTCACGGGTACCAATGCCTTCACCCATGCAAATATCCCCCTGCCGTGGCAACCAGCCACAGCCAGCATGTGTCACGTGTCTGCAGGAAAGGACACCGTTTGAGGGGCCTGGCCTTGGTGACCCCTTTAGGCCATCAGAATGGCTTGTAGAGCTGACCGACCTTGCCCTAAGGGGACAGACTGGGGACAGTCCTTTGTCCTCGGGCTGGGTGGTACTGATGCCAGTCTCACCTCAGAGATGGGCCCACACTCTTGCCTCCCCCAGCCCTGGCCTGGTTGGAGGTGGGTCTCCCCAAGAATCCCCTAGAACCAGCATGAACCGAGTAGGGGAATGCGGCCTGAGAGGCTCTGCTCTGGCTGTTAGTCCAGGAGACAAAGCCTGGTTTCTGAAAGGAGAGGCAAGCCGGGGACTCCACATTTCGGAGGCAGGATTTAAGTCCAGTAGTGAACAAATCGTGAACAGGAGTGAATTTTCTAGCAAGTGGATACTTTTGGAAGAGTCGGTTAAAGGCTTCATGCTTCAAATAAAATCATTTTAAACTGCATGCTCCCAATTATGAATCATTTAGAAAATTGTTAATCTGTGTTGTGAGGATGTCCTTGGGCACTGCAGGGAATAGGATGTGACCTCTGTAACCTGCACACCCACACAGCGACCCTCCGTCCACTGCACTTTGTCACGGTGCTGGTTAATACTCAGTTACCATGGCAACCAGACTTCCTAGCCCCAGGTGTCCCCTGCTGCTCAGATCTGTGCAGGTGTCACCAGCTAGCCCGAAAACAAAACTCAGTAATGACCTTAGCTAGCTTTACTGGTTTTGGATAAATATGAAAATGCTTCCTGTCCACGGAAATTAGATCTAGCAACAGAGATTTCTTAGGATTAATATATTCCAAATAGCTAACATACATCCGGCTGAAGGGCACGATGCACTACCATTCCTTTGTCTTTTGTTTCCTTCCTGCGCTTGGAAACTAGCCGGAGCCTGTCTCAGAGCAGCCTGTCAGGATGCTGAAGACGTGCAGGTCACGCCGTCCGGGGCTGCCGCAGCAGGGATGCCCCAGGTCTGCTGTGCCCTGGGAGGCGCGTCCGCTGAGGCACACCCTGTATCTGTGGGCATCGCATGGCGTGGCCTCGTGCAGCGGAGGGAGCGCCCGCCTGTGTGCACACCGGGCCCCGTGCCCGCGGAGGCGGGCCACTCGTCCCACATGCTCTGCGGCGTGACCCACTTTCACCCTCCACTGTTCCCGATCTTCCACGTGCTCCGTGCGTACGGTTTCTGGGCATCCCCGAAGCTGCTGAGGGGCACGCCCTCGTCACCGAAGGAGGGCAGGCCTGGCGGGTGCACAAGGCTGGCACATCCACTTACTGTATGCACAGGCAAACGTGCCGGGAGCCACGCAAGGGTCAGCTCTTCTGAACAGCAGGAAGGGGTCACGCACGTCTCCAGCTGCTGTGTGCCCAGGACCAAGGTCAGGTGGCACTGCAGCCTTAGCCCCCCAGACACGGTCTCCCCTGGGGTCACTGCACTGGGCACAGCAGCGCTCCCCCTTCCCACACGCAGTAGGACTGGCCTCACTCCCCTTTGAGAGGGAGAGATTTCTGGCCCTCTCATGAGGTGACCGGCAGCTCCGGGTCTGGAAGCCAGGACGGCCACTAAGGCGCAGCCCACTCCACAGACCCCGCTCTGGGCAGCGTGTACGTTCCACGGGGCCATGGAAAGGAGAGGCAGGCGTCAGGCACAGAACGAGGACTCCGCGGGCACTGCCGGCGGCCAGTGTTGATTCCAGGCTGTGCGCAGAGAAGCCTGGGGGTGGTCTGGTGAGGGGAAGGGCCAGTGATGTCCACGGGCACCACATCCCTGAGGCCGTCAGGGCAGGTTTCCAGAAATGCTTTTTGTTTTTCGAAGGGTCAGTGTACGACGGAGGAAGGGCTTCAGCTAAGTCGGCTGACGTGAATCACCAGAGGAAAACAGCACACGAGTGACGCACAGGCCCCAGCAGAGAGAGGGCAAAACTCGCCGGCGCCCCACGAACAGTCTCCCCCGACCCCTCCGCTCCAGCCCGGCTCTCCTCCCTCGCTGGAGGCCAGGCCCACCTTAGGTCTCTGCCCCCAGTGCCCATTCCTGGCCCCTCTGGTCAAGTCTCTGCGGAGATGCCGCCTTCTCAGAACGTAAAATTTACAACTGGGCCACAGCGTGTCCCAGCACAGCCTCCTGATCGACGCGCTCGCCCCAACTGCACGTCACGCACCTCCCGCCTCCACTCACGCGAGGCATGGACAGACAGGGAAACTGCACAGAGAAACAGAACTACAAGAAAACAACCCAACAAATTCTAGAACTGGAAAAGAAAATATCTGAAATTAAAATTTTACTAGATGAATGCAGTAACAGCTGGGAGGACACAGAACAAAAAGGTAGTGACCATGAAAATAGCTCAACTGAAGTTATTCAACTTGAATAACAGATCTTTTTTTTTTTTCCTAAGATTCATTTTAGCACACGAGCAGGGGAGAGGCAAAGGGACAGAGGGTAGAAGGCTCCCCACTGAGCAGGGAGCCCGACACGGGACTCGATCCCGGGACCCTGAGATCACTACCTGAGCTGAAACCAAGAGTAGGATGCTGGACTGACTGACTACCCAGGTGCCCCTAGATTTTTTTTTCAAAGATTGAGTAACAAAAGAACAGACCCTTAGGAAGTGGGGGACACCATCAGACGGTCCTACATACACATCACTGGAACCTTGGAGAGAAAAGGGCAGAAAAAAACCTGAAAATATACTGGCAGAAGTTACTCAAATTTGGTAAAAGACATAAAGGTACAGATTCAGGAGCCTCAGAGAATCACAAGACAGCGTCCAAAAAATGCCACACAGAGTCAGACTGCCGACAACCGGAGACAAACCCTCCCCCGCAGTCGGAGAAAAACACGGCGCTAGGTCTGGAGGAGTGACTGGGTGAGGGAGAGCTGCCTTCTTGCCAGACAGTGGAGGCGAGCAGACCGCGGACTGAATGCAGACCCTTCCACCGCCCGCAACTGTGTTCCGAGACCAGAACCGAGAACCCCACGCTTTCACACGGCAAGGACCCAAACCGTCCGCAGAGACAGAATGCGGAGACAGTCAAGGATTTTCGGAGGACAGGAAGCACTGGAGCAGCCCAGCACAAGCGAGAGGAAAAGGCACTCGCGTCCCTTGGGGGACAGATCAGCTGCCTGGGAGCACGGGACACAGTCTTAGAAAACGTCACTATGAAGAACACTGCAGCCTACGAGAAAGCGGGAGATGGCTCCCCACTGTCAGCTACCGAAGACCCGCTTTCATTTGGGTCATTTTGATTTCATTTCTCAGACATACCCTGTTAACGATGGCCCTTCCCCACAGGCCACCAAGATCAAGGATCCCCAGTGGGGGACGGACAGGCACACTGTCTGCAGAGAGGTACCAGCTGAGCAGGAGCTCTGGAAAGTGGCCGAGAAGCCAGGCACAAAGCAGACCTTCCCTCCCTGTGGAAAGCATGGGTACGGACAGACCCACCTCACAATAGACAGGGTCCTCCATTCGCATACACGGGAGTGACGGGAATTTTCTACATCCTGACAGCAAATTACACAGGTGTACGCATTTGCCAAACACTAAAACTGTGTACTTA
This sequence comes from Neogale vison, assembly GCF_020171115.1. Classification (NCBI taxonomy): domain Eukaryota; kingdom Metazoa; phylum Chordata; class Mammalia; order Carnivora; family Mustelidae; genus Neogale; species Neogale vison. The sequence goes on along the minus strand of NC_058104.1, from coordinate 1,011,838 downwards.
GGATCTGCGTGTCTCATGGCACGTGAACTCTGTCGGGGACAGCGCTCCGGTCTAGCGAGCGACCAGCGGTGCTGAAGTTAATGATCAGGGCAAGTATGTGGGTCACGGGACACAGACTCTGAAACGCATCAAAACAGATTGTGGATTGACAGATGGACAGAGAGATGAAGAGATCAGCCAAATAAAGGAAAAAAGCTAGTAAAATGTAAACTGTAGAAGCTAGATGGTCCATATATGGGTTTTTACCACACAATCCTTTAAGCTCTTTTGGCATGTTTAAAATTTTTCATGACATGATTTAAAACGTCCTATGTAACACTTATTCTTAGCCACTGTAAAAATAAGAAAAAAGTTCTAAGACTTGACATAGAAAAAAAAAACCATGATTGCCTACACAGAAAGTTTAAAAAAATCTACAGAAAATGAGCTTAACTATCAAGAGGCACTGGCAGCAATCGCAAATGACATTAAAAGGAACCCTATAGGGCACTTAGGGACCAGTGATTCTCCTGGAAGTTGACAAGGGAAAGATTAAGTGTTCTATCTTGAGTTTTCCGGAGAAGCTGGGTTTCAAGCGACCAAGGAGTTGAAGAAGGAAAGTTGATTCAATTAAAAAAAAAAAATCGCAAAAAAAAAAAGAATCGCAGAGAAATGCAAGCAGAATGACAGAATGAGAGCATGTGCCCTGGGCGGGCCCTGGGGGGCTGAGTCCAGACACTCTGTACAACCTTGGCCGGACTTTCCGGTGCTGCTGACGGAGAACTTTCTGGGAACGGATCGGGTTGGTAACACCTGGCCCATTGCTGATCTCACCATCGCAGAGCGAGGGAAGGTAGCCTGTGCTTTCTGACCGACAGCGAGAGAAGTCCCCGCACCCGTGAGGCACCCCGCTCTGATGCCGCCTGGAGCCAATGGCTAGCCCACCAGCGACCGGCAGGGGACGGCAGGGCTGGAGGCAGTCAGCTGCTCGCAGAATCCTGTCTGGATGCCCGGGGGCCGCAGGGCATCCACAGCTATGGAACACACCGCGGTCTCCTCCAGACACAGCAACCCCACACAAGGTATTTATTCACGAGGCGGCCAGCAACGCTGGAACCTGCTGGAACCTGCTGGAACCCCCGCGACATTTCCAAGGTGCTGCTGTAGGGGGCTGCGCCGGGGGGCGCGTTCCTGAGCAGCGCGGCCTGCAGTCCGCTCCAGCCGGCACAGCAAACCCTTGTTGCACACTCCCAGAGTCACGTAACCCTAAGTTCAGTGAGCAGGGCCTTCTCCCATCTGCTGGGACATCTAGACTGACTGCCAGCATGTCCACAAATCCTACCAGGCTGTGAAATGCAGGGTTTTAAACTGCCGTTTGTTCTAGAAGCCAAGCTTACAGTGAGTATGGGAATATGTCTTTTAAGAAGACATTCAGAAGGAAAGCCATTACACTTTATAGAGAGACACACAAGATTTTTAAAAACACCAGCACAGTGAGCGTGCGTTTTCCAGAAGAGGACAGCAGCAGAGCAGCTGAAAGCCAGGGCTCCGGGAGCCTGGCGAGGCTAGCCAAACTCTTCAGGCGAAGCTCTAACAGCGGTTTCGTCGCCCCATCCTCTGTCTGGTGGCCGGCTGCCCAAAGGAGGTGAGGAGCTGGAGGCGGATGAGGGCCGGAGGGCTGGCGGCCACGGTGGGCTGACGGGGAGAGCGCCGCCCCTGGAAGCAAGCAGACTGCGGCCACGTGGCCCGCACATGCCAGCCTGCAGGGCCCAAGGAAAGGGGAGGGATGATCCAGGGTCCTGGGGTCCGGCAGCCACATTCACGAAGACTGAGGGTTCTGTTCCCGTTTGGTGACCATGTAAGAGGGGGCGTCCTGCTCCCAAACCATGGAGCTCATGTGGACACAGAAGCCACCCGCTGCTCACACCCACACCAGGTGTGCCCCCGTCAGTATATTCCTTGGGATTAGGACTATACTTGCTGATTTGGGCACCATCAAAAGGGAAAAAAGGGAAGAGAACTGTCCATTTATGGATACTCAATCCGGGTCTTAAAGCCAAGTAACCGAATGGCGGGCGCGAGGGCTGCATGAGGGCGTCTGTTCTAAGTGGCGGGCGCTGACCTTGCCACGCTGTGGGAACAGGTACTGTGCCCAGGCAGGCTGGGCCCAGACAACAAGTGACAGCCTGAGTCAACACAACCACATACATGCTTAGAATTTAGGAAGGGGCCGAGCAGTGGGGAGTCCAGAAGCTTCTGCGGCGTGGAGAGCCACTTGGCGTGGTGAGAATCAGCTTCCTGTCTCCTGAGTCACAGCTTTCATCCCCAAGCCCTGGGCCTTTCTTGATGCAGATCACACAGCTCTTACTCAGATGGAAGGGAGTTTCTTGCCATCAAAAACCACAAAATCAGAAACACGTGAGCACAGACAGAGTGGACAGGAGAGCAGTAAAGTCACCAGGCCCGACGAAGCACCAAGGGCCACAGTGAGCACCGCCCCTGTTCTGTGGACTGCCCTTGCAGATCCCAGGCACCAAATCCTTCCCTCAGGCTCACTCACACCCACTGCTGGGTTCCCTCAGTGGCTCCAGCAGACCATCTCCCTGCCTTACCAGCCTCTCCCACGATAACCTAGATGCCGCTTCCTAGAAGACCACTCTTTGGGCCCTCAGCTCTCTCCATGCACAACCTGGAGAGGGAGCTTTCCCACACACCACCTGCAGGGCACCTGGGGGGTTCTCTCCATGCACCACCTGCGGGGCACCTCTGGGCTCTCTCCATGTACGGGGCGGGGTGGGCGTCTCTCCACACACCACCTGGGGCGTTCTCTCCATGCACCACCTGTGGGGCACCTGTGGGCTCTCTCCATGTACCACCGGGGTGGGGTGTCTCTCTACGCACCACCTGGGGGGTGGTCTCTCCATCCACCACCTGGGGAAGCTCCCTCCATGCACCACCTGGGGGGATGTCTCCACGCACCACCTGCAAGATATCTGGGGGCCTCTCCCCACCTACCACCGGGGGTACCTCTCTCCACACACCCCCTGGGGGACCATCTCCACATACCATCTGCAGGGTACCTGGGGGGCTCTCTTCACACACCACCTCATGGAGGGACTCTCTCCACATACCACCTGAGGGACACCTGGGGGCTCTCTCCGCACACCTGGGGGGGCTCTCTCCATGCACCTCCTGGGGGAACCCTCTCTACACACCACCAGAGGGGATTTCTCCACACACTACCTACGGGACACCTGGGGTGGTCTCATGTACCAGCTGGGGGGGGGTTCTCTCCACATACCATCTGCAGGGGTACCTGGGAGGCTCTCTCCACGCACCACCTGGGAAGGCCTCTCTCCACGCACCACCGGGGGGCGGGGGCGGGTATGTCGCCATGCACCACCTGCAGGCATCTGTGGGGCTCTGTCCATGCACTGTGGGGCAACTGGGGGGCTCTCTGCACGTACCACCTGGGGGGCTCATCTCCACGTACCACCTGTGGGGCATCTGTGGGGCTCTCTCCACGCACTGTCTGCAGGGCACCTGGGGGGGATCCCTCCATGTACCACCTGGAGGAAGCTCCCTCCACACACCACCTGGGGGTGGCTCCCTCAATGCATCACCTTGGGGGGGCCCCTCTTGACACACCACCTGGGGGGGCGCTCTCCATGCACCACCTATAGGACACCTGCGAGACTCTCTCCACACACTGTGGGGCACCTGGGCGGGGGCTCTCTCCACAAACCACCTGGGGGGCACCTCGGGGGCTCTCTCCATGCACCACCTGGGGGGGCCCCTCTCTACACACCACCTGGGGGGCACCTGGGTGGTTCTCTTCATGTACCCCTTCTGCGGGGGAAGCTCCTCTCCACGCACCACGTGGGTGGGGGGGCTTTCTCCATGTACCACCGGGGCAGGGGATGTCTTCATGCACCACCGGCGAGACATCTGGGGGCCTCTCCCCACATACCACCTATGGGGCACCTGGGGGCTGTCTCAACGCACCACGTGGGGGACCCTCTCCACGCACAACCTAGGGGCCTCTCTCCACACACCACCTGTGGGGCACCTGGGGGGCTCTCTTTATGCACCACCTGGGAAGGCCGTCTCCACACACCACCTGGGGAGGCTCTCTCTACGCAACACTTGGTGGGGGGCTCTGTCCATGCAACACCTGCAAGGGCTCTCTCCACGCACCACCAAGAGGACCTAGATAGACTGTGTTCAATCCTGCCGGGAGCGACACAGAGCACAGGTCAACCTCAGACTGGCCAACAGGAGAGACAAATTCGAGTCTACTCCTAGTCTGAACACGCTGCCATCCTCTGAAGACCTCCACTCCTCCCAAATCCCCAGCAGGGGTAGGCCTCCATCGCCCCCACACTCAGAACAGGCCCCTGAACCCATCCATATCCCGCCTCTAGCCATAAACACCACGAAGCCCCCAGTCCCAGAAAAGGAAGGGACTTTCCACCAAGCCAAAGGCCCCTAGCTGGGAGTGGGCCTCACTACAGCCCCCAGCCAAAGTGTCAGTGGCTCCCCTCTCCAGCCCTCCCTGTCCCAAGCCGGACTCCTCACGGCCTTCTGGGAGCGTGGTCCCTCTGCTGTTCACCTTCCATCTAACGCTGATCGTGTTTTACTAGAACCAACTTATTAAAACTAATGCTATCAACTTTACTAATTCTTAATGGAAAGCAAACATGCTCAGTTAAAGTGGACCTAAGAAGAAAAGTGACCTGATCACCTAGAGATAAGTCTAATTCCCTGATCATGTACCTCAAAATCATTTTAAAGGATTTCTCAGAAGTAGCAATGGAATAGAGTACACGTAGTTTAAAACCCACTTTAATATATTTTAAGTATATTTTTGCATCATTAAATATTACGTTTAGTAATCCACAGAGATGTCATTTTAACTCATTCTCTGTGGCTGAACCTTTCGGGCTGTTTCCATTTTCTCCTGCCGCAAACACAGTGGCAAAGCCCTCGCAGTCTTTCCACACACGCCCAGGCTTGCCGGAGAAAACTGTCAAGCGGGGCCGGCGACCCAGAGGCTCATGCACTTGGAAAAGGCCAAGCCATACCCGTGTGGCCACGCTGTCCTCGAGAGGTGGTGCTGAATTGTGGGCTTGCGCTGGAACCCAGCTGCCCAGCCACGCCAGGGCTGCTGCAGACAGTCCTCCCCAGCACCCCCGCTCGTTGCTGGTTTAACGACTGCCTCCCACAACTCCTGGCCAAATCATGTCACGGGCTCTCAGTCCCGAAAACCGCTCAGCGAACGGCTCGCTGTTCCGGCGCGTTTGCACTTTCTCTCATAAATGCCTCCGCGGAGGACAGCGCCCTGCGACACTGAGGTCCTCTTGCGCGGGTACACAGTGGAAACGCCTTTCGCAAGCCCTTGGCGCACCGCGAGCAGACACATGGGCGGGCCGGACACAAGCACATCACAGGTAGCACATCCGTGTACCAGACCACATGGCCATGAGTGTGCAGACGTTGCACAGTGATAAGCACGCTCCACGCTTACAGTTTCTGTTTGCCTTGCCCACACATCCCTGCCTGCTTTTTCCAAGATTTACAAATGCTGCGATGGCCTCTTTGGGCCTTACTGCTCCGTGTTTACCGTTTGGAGCTGTCGCCGGCTCACAGCATGCCGAGGAGCAGTGCAGAGCCCCCTGGGAACCCCCGCCGCAGGTTCCACGACGCGGGCACAGGTGTGGACTTGAGAAGCCCCATCAGTGCCCACGCAGCTGGCTCCCCAGCATCACGGCGCGGGCGCCAGCAGAGTGGGCAGCTCTCCTGCAGCCCGGGGCCTCGGAGGGGCATCCGGGTCTGAGGGGCGCTCCCAGCCTGTCGGTGCTGGGCTCTAAGTGCTCACATACTTCCTGCCTCTGTGACCCTGCCAGCGACGAGCATACCCAGCACCTGGGCTGTGGCGCCTGACGCTGTTCTCTGTGATAGGGAACCAGGGCCTAGGGAGAAAGAGCTGAAACGACGGCAGCAGAAGGGACGTCTCCGGATGGGCCCACAGCTCCCGTAGGGCTGGGAAGTCAGGCAGGGGAGGAGGGGGGACTCCAAAAGGCCGCAGCAGCCAGCCCTGGGGCTCCCACACCCACGGCTGGGCGATGAGCAGCGAAGCAGGTCCTCCTCATGCGGGATCCTACTCTGTGAGAACTTGCAAGTGGCCACGGCAACACAAACTAGAATTTGATAAATAAATGGTGGGGAAAGGACCGCCTTTCCATGCAGGGGAATTCCAAAGAAGGAATGAGGGAAAGAAAAATCACTTCCAGAACATCGCAGTAATCACGGCTGCAGGGAAGCCTAAATCAGCGGGCAAATCTTGAAGGAAAAAAATAGGACAATTGCATAATCTCAAAAAAAAACCTTCCCCAGGGGCGCCTGGGTGGCTCAATGAGTTAAGCCTCTGCCTTCAGCTCAGGACATGATTGCAGGGTCCTGGGATCGAGCCCCGCATCAGGCTCTCTGCTCAGCGGGAAGCCTGCTTCCTCCTCTCTGCCTGCGTCTCTGCCTACTTGTGATCTCTGTCAAATAAATAAACAAAATCTTAAAAAAAAAAATAAATAAAAACCAAAAACTTCCCCAATTTCTAATGACTACATGACTGTAATGTGCAGCCACATATTGTTTGACACCCATCTTCTGGAACAGTGCCCCACTCGACATGAGCCCTGGTGAAGATGTGGGGAGCCGACATGAACCTTCCTCACTGAGGAATTCCCAGTGATGCCGAGAGATGCCCTCCAGGGCTGGAGCGGAGTCCTCCCTCCCCTGGGGCATGGGCCGGGCCCAGTGACCGGCTTCCAGGGGACAGGGAACCACGGGAGGAGACACCTGAAAACACACCTTCACCAGGTGATCTAGGCCCGAGGCAAGTCGTGCAAGTCAGCACCCAATCGGTGACAAGGGCACCTCGCCTCTGTGACCCGTCTTGTCCCAGAAACACCAAACAAACCCAGTGTGGGGGCATCAGAGCCAATATGGGGACTAGAACTGCCCAGAATGATCAAGCTCACGAAGAGCCAAGGAGGTCCTGCAGATTGCCGCAGACCAGAGGGGCCCAAGGAGAGGCGGCGACAGAGTGCAGTGTGGCCCCGGGGTGGGAAGGGGCACCGGTGGGGAAGCTGGAGAAGCCCAACCATGGTCTGGTTCAGTCGACAGCCCTGCCAGCACCAATGTCTGTCTGACCCCAGTTACGTGCCACCTGCAGGGACGCAAGATTAAGGCTGATGCGGCCTCTGCACGTCTCTCTGCAACATTTCTGTGAGTCAGAAACTAGGTCCATATCATCGTTTACAAGTACTGCTGACACGGTTCTCCCAGGTACAAGCTACAGCCTCAGGTCAGCAGCGGGCTCGCAAGGCCTTGCCCCTGGACAGGATACCGGGGGCTCTACCCCGGACAAGAGCCACCTCTCGCCTTGCAACCTGGGAACAAAGCACGGCCGTGCCACTGTTAACCCTGAATTCACCTCGGCTGGTGCCGAGGAGCACAGACCTCACACGGGACCTCACATGTACCTCCTGCTCTGTGGTTGGTTTTCCATTTTGCGCTTTGCGTCTGGTCGGGTCTAATCGGTGCACCATGGACATCTTGCTCTGTGTATCTTTTATGTGCAGCTCACAGCACGGAGGAGGAAGAGGTGCCACATTCCCACCCCTGAGGCTCTCATGCCACGGAGGCCCCTGGAGTCCCCAGGAATGGCTGTGTGTGCGTCAACGCAGCCACGTCCCACACACCAGAATGCATGGTGCAGCTGTGCCCGTGGTCTGAGTTCAAGAGCCATGGCACTGGGGACATCGAACGCCCTGATCGGTTTTCTCCGTGAACACGTCAGGCACCACACCAAGCAGGGCTCCTGAGCTGCCGGTGGTCTAGAGAAGAATGACAACATAAGGATGCGTAGCCACTTCTACAAACCCAGACCACTGCCTCCTCATGGCATGTGAGCGCGGACCCACGTGCAGCCTCACCGTGACCAGCCACGCTGTGATCGAGCTCCCCCATCCTGTGTGTCGCAGTGATGCTGGGGGACCCACGATGCCCCGGCCCTCATGGGCTGACTCTCTCAGGGAGGAGGACAGGCAGATCAATGATAAACCGACATACACATATGAACCCACATCGGGGCAGGGGGAAGTGGAGACAAACAGAGGTGGGCCTGGGGCCGTGTCCCACAGTGGGAGCAGCCAGTCTGGAGGCCAAGTCAGTGTGAATGGATGTGGCACAAAAGTGTATCACAGTCCTGTCTGCAGGTAAGTCTTCTGAATGCTCAAAAGCCGCTCGCTAAAGCCGAGGCTAAAGCCAGATGGAAAACCAGCGGTGTTCCGCCTTGTCCCAGAGATGTAGATCTGTGACCTGCCAGCACGACCACAGTAAGCACAGGGACCTCCTCCGGAAGAGCTGTGAAGTTCCCCGCAGGAAAAGGACACCAGCCGCTGAGAAGAGATGTGTTCTGTGCACTTAGGAACTATTAAGGGCACTGAAACAGCCCCGGTATCAGGACCTCCATTCAACGAGTCCACACACACAAGGACTGCTATTGTAATAGCAACAAAGCACGGCCTCCTTGCTTAAAATTTCTGTTTTAAAATATCAAAGCATTTACAAAAGAAACGGGCACACAGCTGCTACTCCGGGCTAACTTAACAATGCCTCTCCCTGTTACTGGCGCTGGCAAAGGTCAGGCTCGCCGACGCTGGGTTCCTCTTGCATCCAACAATGGGGCATTGGAGCCAGGAAGCTCCAGGGACACACACCAGATTCTGGAGGTTCCAGGCCAGCCAGTGGCTGCAGTGGTGTCTGAAGACCAAAGCCCTTCTCTGGCCTCTCAGCCGCTCAGGGTGATTCAGGACGCGTTAGTGTTTACCTGGCAGGGAAAGAGCATGGGGGTGATGGTTGGGGGCGATGGTTCTTCTTGCCTCAGAAAGGCAACTGCTAGTGCTGGGGAAGGAGAGGGGAGGACTCGTCTCCCCCACTGCTTGTAGTGGTCTTTCTACAATGTGATCAAGACAAGCACTTAAGAAGGACCCTTCCTAAGAATGTTGCTCTAGAAGATACATGGGGAAGAAGGCAGTGGAGTGGCTGTGTCTCTAAGCCTTTCCCCTAGCACCACTGGGACCACTCTCTGTGAACTATAACTCCAAATCCGGGGGCCTGTAAAGCATCCACTCCAGGGGGCTACGGTTCCCAAGCAGAAATCTCTGTGAAGGGGGAAAGGAAGTGATAGATTATTCAACATGTGTGGGTCAGTAAAAATAGTACTGGGAGAGGTCAAGCGGTTGTGTTGGTGAATGTGGAATGGAATGGTGAAGCATGATCAGAGATGGAAAAGCAAACCAAAAAAGAGGAGGCAACTATTAACTCCAGGAGAAACAAAGAGTTATTAGAGACAATTGAGCTCAATTCACTGCTGGCTCAGCAGCTGACATTTACACAATATAAAGAGTGAACATGAGTTTCATAAATTATATTTGTGACATAACTCTACTGAGGTGGTAAGGGAAAAAGAATTAGAGATAGGAGAAAGTAATCCTTATCATTCATAATAAGAAGGATATCAAGTCTAGAAGCATACACCAAGAATAATCTACAAACCGTATTATTCAGAAATAAGGAAGCAAATACCAGCAGTAGAAGGAGTAAAGGAGTTGCTCTGGGAAACAGAAGGGGATGAGCAGAGGTCAAAGAAGATACTTTTTGATGTTGTTGTTAGAAGCTGTGTGATACAATTTCTTTCTAATCCGTACACATCTTTTTTTTTTAATAACTCAAAGAACAACCTTCGGGTCCACTTATCTGCTCACTATGTACTAAATTCAGAAATTGATCAACGAAAGATCACCTATAAAACTCTGAAGGGCTTGGGATTTTTGAAGCTCTTCTCTGAACAGCACTTGGACCAAATAAGTATCAGCACTGATGATTACAAAACCACAGTATGTGGGATGCCCAGGCAGCTGAGTTGGTTAAGTGTCTGCCTTCGGCTCAGGATATGATCCCAGGATCCTGGGTTGGAGCCCTGCATTGGGCTCCCCACTCAGCGGGAAGCCTGCTTCTCCCTCCCCCTACTTGTGCTCCCTCTCTCAAATAAATAAAAGCTTAAAGAAAAAACCCGAAACCTACACTATGTGCCATTGTCAGGAAGACACTAGAATGTCACCTGACAGGGTGGGAAGGCCAGGGACACAGTCAGAAGAGAATGGCAACCCATCTGCATGCTTTCATTAGCAGCCAAGAAAAGATGGAAAATTAATGAGTTAAACAATCAACTCAAAATCTTAGAAAATAATAAACCCCTTCCTCCCAGAAAGAGGAAACATATAAAAACTACAAATTAATGAACTGGAACACAATTTTTAAAAAATCAGATAAGACCACTTATGTGAAAAGACCCAGGATAGTTTTGACCACAGGAATAAGGACGGAACAGACGAGGACTTAGCACTGCCCAGCAGAGCTAGAACTACAACTGGGCGTGGGGGTGGGAAGGCCACTCCTAGCGGCATGAAGCCATGACAGCAACAGCGGGACGGCGGAAGGGAGAGCGTGTACCAGTCAGACAGACCTAGCCACAGGGACTTGCACCAAGTCTCCAGAAAATGGGGTGGTGACAAAACCATGTTTTTCAACCACGAGGGCGCCAGGACCCAGGAGACAACAGTTCATCGGCCGTGTTGTTACTGTGATTACTGCGACTAACAAGAAATGCTGTCTATATTAATTCCAAAGCACATCCTTTGCCACATTTAGTCTGTAGTGACTTTTCTGTTTGAAAGTCTTATTAATGGGGAGACTGGGTGGCTCAGTGGGTTAAAGCCTCTGCCTTGGGCTCTGGTCATGTTCTCAGGGTCCTGGGATGGAGCCCCGCATCAGGCTCTCTGCTCAGTGGGGAGCCTGCTCCCCACCCCCCGCTGCCTGCCTCTGTCAAATAAATAGATAAAATATTTTTTAAAAAAAAGTTGTATTAAGTTGGATACAAATCATTTTTCACATTTATGTTTCAAATTATTGGAAATAAGTCCAAAAGCCAAAAAAGCAAGTGTTAGTCGAGCATCCACATCTATACAATTTAGCAAAAGGTAATTCAAAAGTATTTCAGACAAAATCTGCCCAAGTGGATTCAGAACGAGAAGTATGAATTAAAGCAACAAAATGCTTCTTCACTATTCTAGAATTCTACACATTAAAGAGATAAGCAAGTTTAGAACTGGAAATGGGTAGCTAAATGTGATGGGAAAAATTGAGAAAAACAAAATTTTACAAATTGTGTAAGAAAAAAAGATCTTTAAAATATATTTTCTTGGGACGCCTGAGTGGCTGGCTCAGTGGGTTAAGCTGCTACCTTCGGCTCAGGTCCTGATCCCAGGCTCCTGGGATCAGGTCCCACGTTGGGCTCCTTGCTCAGCAGGGAGCTTGCTTCTCCCTCTGCCTCTGCCTGCTGCTCTGCCTGCTTGTGTGTGCGGGCTCTCTCTCTCTCTCTCTCTGACAGATAAATCTTAAAAAAAAAAAGAAGATTTTAAATTAAAAAATGTGTGTGTGTGTATTTTCCCCCCCTTGTAGGTCCAACAAAAGAACTCTCATCAGACAGTCCTGAGTGAAAACAGAGAGCAGACACGCACGTAGCATGGCCCCACTCAGGGGTACAGTGGTGTTAACCGGAGTGCGTGTGCGTCCACGTGTGCACATAGCTCTGAGGAGGCATGAGGGTCAAAGAGGGTATAAGGCAGGGGGTTGACACAGAGGGAGGAGCAAACATCACACGAGAAAGGCAAGACTAAAAATCAGGCAGCATGTTTAGTGCAAACACGCGAGGATGGAGAACCCAGTACTGTGCGAGACATCCCCTAAGGGCCCCAGCACCCTGGACCTGACTTTGCCCCTTCCACATGCTAGTCCCCCGGGGATGACTGTGCCAAGTGGGTCATAGCCAGTAGCGCCAACTGCTCCTCGTGGGGAGTGTGCCTTGGGAGACCCCCAGGCCCCAGCCCCTCACTGCTCGCTCCTTCTCTCCGGCAGCAGGAAGTCGCCGTGCCCTGGTGTTCCGGGGAGCAAAGGAGGGAACTGTGGTGTGCAGACAGACAGCTGGGCGAAGAGAGGATGGCGATGGCTGGGGAGGTGGCGGGGAGGCAAGAATACTCCCCCCGGATCAGGACCGACCCCAAGACCCTGGTTGAGAGAGCACCTGTAATTTCAGACACGACAGGCTCATGGCCGCCGGGCTCCGGGCCCCTCTCAGGCTGCCCGGCCAACCAGGGCAGAGCCCCTGGGGCTCAGGGCTGAGCCCCGCACACATGCGCTTCGAGACCGTTTCCTCACCATGCACTGCGCAGCTCTGCTGGCGGAGCCCGGTCACAGCCCACGCGGGTCACGTGGTGGCTCTGGGAATCACCGGATCCAGGCTTCTCTGTCCTTCCTCGGGACAGGAGCGGACGAGAGACCAAACATCAACAGGTGCCGAGAGGCCCCTCTCAGGCCCACGTGTCGGGGAGGAAGGGCGCGCTGAGACCTGTGGGCCGTGCTCAGAGAGCAGACGCGTTCAACCCGAGCACCCAGGAAACAGCGGGGAGACACCCCTGAAAGGGTGCACCGCCAGGAAAGCTCACAAGACGGCAGGCTGGGCTGCCTCTGATTACAGCAATAATTTGATTAAAAGAAACTGCTTGCTTGGACATGGGGGCTGGGAAGGGAATTAGACAAACCATACATTAAAGCAGAGGATATGAGAACCAGGCAAAGCGCAGTGCGGGGGCCACGAGGGTCTGGAAACGGTTTGCTGGACCTGCTGCAGCCGAGTCAGCCTGGAACTCTGGGGCTGGCTAATCACTTCCTGTAGGCAGGCTCCGCTCCAGCACTAATAGGTTTTAATAAAAAATTCCAATTGGACCAGTAAACCCCTCATTAAGCTGTTTTTAAAGCATGAATTTAAGAGCAGCAAGGGTAAGGGGTCACGGGGAGCATTTAATTCACAACAGCTGGCGGGAGGTGCTGCTGGGACTGACCCAGAGTTCAAGAGTCCAGGCCACGTTACCATCGATGCCTGGACCTGCATGAAAATCAGACTTCGTAAGGCACCAGCAGAAGCCTTGCTCTGGACAGGAGGCATGGCCGAACACCCGAAGGGGCTGGTTCTTTTGAATCTCCAAGCACAGACACAGCAGGCTTGGACTAGGCCCTGCAGCAAGGCACCTGCCCTCAGTGCCCGGCCCAGCAGGTGTGGGCGCCCCCCTGCAGCCCCGCTCCCGCCAGACACCAACCATGCAGGAGAAGCACCTGCCCGCCCAGCCCCTCAGCTCTCCCCTATGCTGCTATCCTGCCCTCCACGCCCCTGTGAGAGCGCGGTCAGCCCCCCAACTCCTCCAAGGTCCTGCTCCCTGACCCAGAGGTTTGTGGCCGGGCCTCCGGACACCGCCGGCCCAAGTAACAGCTGACACCCGACCTTGAGCACATCAGCATAAAATAGTAGTTCACGGAGCTTCTTACTGAAACCGACGGTCCCTAGAGCATACAGTCCCCCACCAGATGGGCCCGCAGTGAAAACAGAATGCTCTTTTCCCACAGAGGAATGTCCCCCAGCATGGAGCCCCCGGAACCCTTCCGTCAGATGCTTCACACCCCAGGGACCGGGAAGGGGTGCCCAGGCTCCCTGTCTAACCAAGGAGGACCTGTGGTTCATCGCTTCCCATGTTCAGGCGCCGTGTGAGGGTTCAATCTGTCGGCCCCATTTGAGAAAAACCAAAGCAGACGTGGCCCCGAGGCATGTCCCAGGCACACGCCGGCAGCACGGCTCGGTTGGTGCTTGCCTGCCCGGTCCCCGCACTCAGCAGGGCGGCCAGGCCTTGGAAGTGGCCGGATTTAGTGACCTCATGACAAAAGACCTTCAGAACCACGATGGAACGACCGAAACCGATGGAGACACCAGTCCATGAAGCAGCACTCCTGAGCGTGAACCAGACGCACTCACGAGGCACACTGCGCCCCCCTGAACAGCAAAGTTCCAGGGGCTCCTGACAGAAGATCAGGGTTGGGGAGACCGACCCGGGACCTGCCTGGGAGAGCACCTGGGGGCAACACCTGCACGCACTCGAGCTAAAATCTGCTTATGGGATCCTTTTAGGACTGGAAACACTCTAGAAGCCCCAGAGGCCTTGAACACTACAGGACGCCTCAGCCAAGCACCCATCCTTCTCATATGTGGGAGGGGGCACGAGGGCCCCTGTGACAGCCTGGCTCCTGGCCATGGGGACTGTCCCCATTGTGGCCATCGGCCAGCCTCGCCTCGAGGTCTCAAGCACACCAGGTCTCAGGGCCTGCCTCCGCAGAAGCATCTGGGGCTAAGCTGCCAGACTTCCCCCCCAACCCCCGGAAAGGACTACGGGGCCCTCTGTGGGTCCCAACCTCGCCAAACAGCACTTGAGCAACGGCAGGCAGTCGTGGGCTAAGAGCAGTCCCTTCTGGGTAAAAGGGACTAGAAGCACCAGCTGGGCGAGGCCTGTTGGTTCCTGGGCTGCTTTCAAGGACAGAGCGAAGTCAGACAAGTTCCCCATCCTGAGCACACATTCCCAGGGGAGCAGGAAATGGCACTTAGCGGGGACCTGAATTAATCACACTTAGACCCATCTTTGCAGTAAAAGTTCCCAAACCAGGGCCTTCCAGGCTCAGCCGCACTAAAGCTTCCGCACAGACGCGGCTGGCAGACAACTTCCTAACACGCCAGGCGTTTCCCCGTGACCCGGGGCAAACAGCCCCATTCCCGTGCCCGGCCCCTCCCGCAGGCCCACTGGCGGCAAACGGGCACTCAAGACCCTGGGTCCCAGAGCCACTTACACTGCAGAGGGGACCCTTACGACAGCAGAAACCCAGACACCCCGAGAAACGCAATGTCCTTCTGAACAAAGGGAAGGTGCCTGGAAAGAGGCCCGGTGGTGCAGCCCTCGTCCCAAACTGGAGGGGCTAATACTTCACCCACCGTGTCCTTCGAGGTCAGGGAAGGCAGCTGCTTGCGTCCGTGTCTCTGGAGTCCCAGCCAGCGAGTCCACAGGACTTCCCTCAGCAGCAGGCTGTGACGTGCGGGCTGACGTGGTTACTGAGCGCCGGCCACGGTGCAGGTGTGGCTAAGGGGCCGGCCACGGTGCAGGTGTGGCTAAGCGGCCACACCTGCTCCCACCTGGGCCTCGTTAACCGACACCCCCGTGGCCGCCGACGCCGGTGCTGGGGTAGCTGCTCCAGCGGCCTGCTAGCGGAGCTTGCCTGCTGGGAACATGCTCCCAGGCAGCCTGGCCCTCGGCAGGCCTCTTCATCGGAGCCCACAGCGCGAAACGAAGATGCCGCCCACAGACGAACACGCAGGAGCAGGTGCACGTGGACCCAGACGACCTGCTCCTGGCAGGAAACAGGCTGGCCCAGGGCCTCCATCTTCCTCGTGTGCTGGTTCGGGGCCGGCAGGCGGGCCGCACCTCAGCCGCTGGTGTGGCCTCTGCAATGAGTGAAGGGGAAGGCGTCCAGAACCGGCGGCGGCGGCCAGCAGCGCTCTGATGCGGGTGGGTGGGCGGTCCGCGGGAGGCCCCTCCACCCCGGGCAGCTCGGGCTCCTCGCGACATAGCTGGGGCTCGTGAACGCCAGGATGTTGCCCACAACACACAGATGGCGCGCAGACTGCCCGACCGCCGAGCGAAATAGTGGCTGTTCGCCGGCTCTTGCGACAGCAACACTCTCGCTGGGATGCCGCCCTGGTCTCACAGCCACGCACAAGGTCCGTGTGCCACCAACTGCGGGGCCCCGAGGGGCTGGGCCCTGGACTCGGCCTCGCATGTCCCACGGGCGGCCACGGGTCCCCCACAGCCCACCGTCCCGGCTTGGGCAGCCCTGCAAACCCCTGCCCTGCAGATGTCCCCTAGGGTAGGTCTTCCTGCTGTGTCTGCTGCCACGCCGGTCCCTTCACAGCCACGGACCGGCGCTTCTGGCGGCTTCCTGGAAGCTGATCTGATGCTCATTCACCGTAACTGCCCCGAATGAGCGGCGCTGGGCACGGGGCCTCAGCCACCCTGAAATGGGGTGAGGGTCTGATGGTTGCTCGGTCACAACAGTTACAGGTTCACACAAAGTGCCAGATTTTAGCCAGACAGGGAGAAGGCAGGTCTGCTGGAGAAGGACCCTGAGGTCGCACGAACTGAAGCACAGGGCAGCGCTCTCGCTCGGCACAGATGTCCATCCCAGCCCCACGGCCGCTCCTTCCCTTGTCGCAGCTGCTCGGAGCGCCGCCTAGACCATATCACCGCACTGGCGAACGGGACGCGAGAGTGGATCCTGAGATCCCTGCATCGCCTGCCTCTTGCTTCACACAGAAGCACAAACCCCAGCAGGAAGACCATATGTGGGCAGGGCTGGCCGGGAAGGTGCCGGCAGCGCTGGACACCAAGGGGGCCCCCTGCTCCGGGACGGCTGCGTCCAGCCACTAAGAAGTCCGCGAGGGACACAGGCCCACATGAATGAATAGCTTCACTTGCAACTTCAGACTTAGATGCTCGCTTGCTCTCCTATCTCTGCAAGTGGCCAGAGGCTCCCCTCCTCCACACGGACTGCCATCCTCCTCCTCTCACTGAGTGAACGCAACCTCCGTGGGCATCAGGCCTCCTTGCCGGAAGGCCCCGTCAGCTCTGAGGGCGGGCCACCAAGGGGAGGCGGGAGCACTTTTTCGGGGAAGGCCTCGTGTGGGCGGGCAGAGGGGTCTTCCCTCCCCTGGCACGGAGGCAAGATTTTCTCATCCTGCTGGTTTTTAGCCTTACGCGTGTGCAGGGGGTGTGGAGTAGTCTCCTGGATCTGTGACCTGTGCCTTTCATTCATTTTTAGAAAGTTCTTGGCTTTTACTCCTTTAAACCTTCCTCCACCTCTTACCTCTCCTCCAGCCTCCGATGTTCCGTGATTTCCTCCCCCCACGCCACGTCACGGCGGGCACCCCAGGCAGAGTCCATCCGCCAGGTGCAGGCCCAGCAAGGATGCCCTGGTCCCGGCACCTCTTTCTGGCCCATCCTTCTCGCTCCTCTGGGGGCTGGGACTGCGCACAGATGCCTCCCTGGATTTCAGAGCCCATGCCTGGCAGTTCCAACAGCAGTTGGAACCTCTTGACAACCCACCGTCAGCAAGTACTTTTTTTCCACGGGTGTATGTCTGGGAGTTGTTCTGTAAAAGGCTGTGTAAGACATGGTAGCTCTTGGGGCACCTGGGTGGCTCAGTGGGTTAAAGCCTCTGCCTTTGGCTCAGGTCGTGATCTCAGGGTCCTGGGATCGAGTCCCGCACTGGGCTCTCTACTCGGTGGGGAGCCTGCTCCCCCCGTCCCCCGCCTCTGCCTGCCTCTCTCCCTACTTGTGATCTCTCTCTCTGTCAAATAAATAAATAAAATAAAATTTAAAAAGAGGAAACAGTAGCTCCTGAAGGGAACATAACCCCCCAGACAAGCATTTGCAGAGAGGCTGCAGTCGGGTGGGGTGGGGAGCTGGGAATGGGGCCAGCAAGCTGAAAAACAGGCTGTGTTTGGGTCTGTGGGTGCCATCAGTGCCCGTGACCGTGACCGCCTGCTGCCGTGCTAGCCTGCTGGTTGGAAACAGGCTCACACCGGCACACCCTGCCCGCAGGCCCAATGTCTCTCCAGGCCTCTCCTTGCCCTCTTGCTGCTAGGGCTTAGCCCAAGGTGAAAGGTGGAACCCGTCACGGCCCCGCCCTCCTCAGCCAGTGCCGGGGATGCAGACCCTGCTGTCGCCCCATGGAGGTGCCTGCCGGCAAGCTGCCCTTCCTCCATCTGGCAGGACAGAGGGCTCGTGGGGAATGGAACCCCACCCAACAGGGTCCCTCCTCAGTGTCCTGCTTGTTAATGGCCAGGACACGGCTGCTGTGCCTTGTGGTGTCCCCGCACATGGGACAGGACGTGTCACCACTCAGCAGCTTCTGAGCAAGGGCCCGGCAGCACCGCACAGACAATCCTCGCCTGTCCCCCTTCTCCGTCCCACTGCTGTACCCCCAGGGGTCAGTGTTCCCCTCCGATCCCATCATGCTCTCCCATCCCTGCTCTCAGCTCGAGTGTCTTCCCGACTGCTCTGACACGACCCAGTGCAGCTGGGGCCTCACCTGTCTCCCGGCGCACCCTCTGCCCAGCCCCCCTCTGTGACTCTCCTTCACCGTGGGCAGCTTTGCGGGCACCCTGGGTGGCCTCAGTTTCAGCTCAGGCCCCCATTTCAGGGTCGTGGGATCCAGCCCTGGGTCGGGCTCCGTGCTCAGTGCTGAGTTGCTAAGCTTCTCTTTCCCTCCGCCCCTCCCTACCTGCGTGAATGCTCGCTCTCAAATAATAAAATAAATAAATTTAAAAAAACAAAAAAAAAACAAAGGCAGGGGCACTTGAGTGGTACAGTTACTGAGCGTCTGACTCTTGATCTCAGCTCAGGTAGTGATCTCAGGGTCCTGGGGCCGAGACCCGTGTCAGGCTATGTGCTAGAGGGGGCCTGCTTCAGGACACCCTCTCTCCCTCCGCCCCTCCCTGCCCTGCATGCGTCCACACTCTCTCTCTCTTATAAATTAATGTATTTTTGTAAAAGTTGTGCAACTTCACATAACGCATGGAAACCCGAGACCATGTGGGCCCACCCACCGTGTGCCCTCAGCCTGTCACGTGTGTCTGCTCTGGGGGGCACCGTCCGTCTCAGGGCAAACAACGTACTTTGCTTTTAATGATCAGGTGTGTGTAAAGAAAGAGGGGAGCAGAGGCGTTCATGCTGCCCAGCAGATTCCCGCTCTCCATGCTTGGCATTCCTCCTAGACGCCCAGCTTACCCTTCCATCCCTCCTGTCCCTCCCGCGTGACCTGGAACCCCACACTGGCACCCCAAGTCTGCCCCTGGATCCTGAGTTCTCTCACTCCCCTGATCTGAAGGATCCGCCCCCAGACAGGGTCCCGGTTCCCACATTAGCACCAAGGCGCAGGGCCCACTGCTCCTGAGCTCTCAGGGCCATGTCCCCTTTCTCCTACCGCTTTCAACACGCTCCCTTTCCCTGGTTTTCAGCAGCGTGTGGATGACCTGGAGGCAGAGCCTCCTCCCGTTCATGCTGTGCGGGATTCATGGGGTTCTCTGGGCCGGGGATCTGTGTGTTGTTCCACATCTGGAAACTTTGGCCACCAAGCCCTGCCCCTCAGGACTCCATACATACGCCACCAACCTCTGAGCTCTCCCCATGGTGCCTGAGCTCTGCTGGGCCTGGCCTCTGGGACCCCTCCATCCCCTGCTATCACCCACACCCTGCCAGCCAGCCGGTCCAGGGAGTCTTTCGTTTCAAATACTGTATTTTCCACCTGGTTCTTTTCTCATCTAATCAGTTCCTCTCCTGAGAGCTCTTGTTTTCGTGCATTAGGGCCTTGCGCCCAGTCACGACAGGGGCACTACACCCTGGGAATTCCTCGTGTGGTCGGGGATTCTGCCTGGGCGCTGGGGGTGCTGTGCGGTGGGGCATGTGGGCTGTCACGACGGCTGGAGCGAGCAGCCGTCTCTGTGATACTGGCGCGCGATGAGGCTCAGCCCAGAGGGAAGTAGGGGGCTGTCCTCTGCTCACCCCCACCAGCAGCCTCGTGCCCACTGCCCCTCATTTCTGAACAAACCTGACTCCACAGGCTCACACTGGGCACAGTACTCCCCACAGAGCACAGGCTGCGGGATCCGAAGTCCTCCCTTCAGCAAAGTGAACAGGCACCTGACCGCCTCTGGGGTGCCCACAAGTGTTAGCCCCGAGTCGACTCCTCCACAGGCGTGTGTCCTCTGGGAATTTGGCACGGCCTAGAGTGGGGAGGAGCTGGCCTGCAGGATGGCATGGCCTCCACCCAGGGAACGGAACTGACATGCGACAAGACCGCGCGGTCACTGCTGTGGGGCAGCTCATCCCAGCTGTGCGGAAACCGCCATCAACACCAAGACGCCTGAACATCCCCTGCCTCCTTGCTTGCCCTGGTCCACCACTGTGGGCACGGAAGCCAGCGTGGGCCACGATTCCAGGCTAGAGAGCGGACCTCAGACAACACGGACACCTGCCAAGCCGACAACAGCAGCTCAGGCAAGGAGATAAGCGGGAAGAGCATGGGAATACATACCCCACCAACAACGCTAAACTCCCACGGAGGACTTTCTGACTTCACTTACCAAATGAATACCTAAAAAACAAAAGGAGAAAAAGGCATTAAAATTCTGCCTTGCTGGGTGCCTGGGTGGCTCAGTCAGTTATGCATCTGCCTTCAGCTCAGGTCACAATCCCGGGGTCCTGGGATCGAGTCTCGAGTTGGGCTCCCTGCTCAGTGGGAAGCCTGCTCTTCCCTCTCCCTCTGCCCCCTATCCCAGTCGTGCTGGCTTTCTGCCTCTCTCTCAAATAAATAAAATCTCAAAAAATTTTTTTGCCTTGCTTTGTCAAAAAATTTGGTATCATGCTACTCAACTAGGTAAAGCCCAACTCAGTGACCCCAGGACACAGTGGGTCAGGTCACAGACCCCATGGACATTAAATGTGGTGGGAGAAGGTGGGGGAGGGGAGACCAGCCCTCAAGTGTTCTGTGCAGGGCCCACCTGCTGCCCAGGCCCCCATTCCACCTAGGGGTCTAAGGCCATGCCCACCCAGGCCAATCAAGGAGTCTTTCAGGAAAAAGCAAACGTAACAGTGGAAATCTGGCAAGTAATTCTGTAAGTAATTAAACTTCAGGAAAATGTCCTACCCTAGAACTTGAAAGTTTCAAAGTTGCCCAGTACCCCGAGCACAGATGATTGCAAAGGGGACCCTAACTGAAAGGCTTCTGGTCTCCACTCCCGGGGCTGAGGAAGGGCTGTCCCAGAGTGGACTGCAATGCGAACACAGGGTCCTTGGCAGCACGCAGGCACTGGTGTGCAAGGCCACTGCTCCCACAGAGCGGAAACGGCCCCACTCTGCTCCCCGAACCTCGCAGAACTGAAGCAGGAGTTCACGACTATGTATCAATTCCATCTTCAGTCCATACTCAGTGGACACAACATCTGGGCTCTGGGCAAGGTCCATGGCAGAGCTGCGGGCAGCGGGCAGGGGCCGGGCAGTAGCACGGGGCCTCAGGGAGCGCTAGTGTGTTTAAGACAAAACGAGGTTTTCACTGTCGACAGTCAGAAGGGAGCAGCCTGGCAGTGCACCCCATGGCACTGACCCTGACCCCCGCGCCCCCCGCGGCCCCCTGGCATCTGCTCTCGGCGCTCTTTGAAGTGCAAGCTCTGTCCGCTCTCTCAGAGGGACGTGGCCAAGGCGGCTTCCTCCACAGGAAGGGACCCCCTGAGCCTCCCCGACCTCCGTCCAAGTTTCTGGAGATAATCCTTTCTTCTTTTGGGGGGCCAGGAAGGTGGGGAAGAGAAAAGGCAGTCACACAGCCGTCCTCGCTAGCAACAAAGGAGCCCTTTAGGAGCACTGCCAAAGTAAAGCACAGATAAAAGGATCAGAAACCAGCGTTCTGGAAAACTGATGCTAAGTGGGGCGGCCGGAGCAAAGTCACAGTTCTAGGGCCTCCGGTGTTCTTCCACGTTCCCCCGTCGGAGGACAGAACTGGTGCGACAAGACTCTTCTATAAACTCATGTAAACTTCCTGCGGTCACGGCTACTGAACTTTCGTTCTCTCTTCCAATGTCACTGGTCCCCAAGACAGCTAAGGCCCTAGAGGAAGAGGACAGACGCCCGAAGCCTCACAATGACTTGCTGTGATTGACACAGGGCCAGGAGACCTGACTCCCCTGCAGAAGCGTCCCAGTCCCCAGCGCCCCGCCCTGACACAGAGCAGATGGGACCTTGGCCGGGAGCAGAGGGGCAGCAGCGGCGCAGGCGAGTCACGTCGGTGTCACCTACCCTGACAAGCCGCGCTGTGACGAGGAGGCCACGTGCACTCCGTGGCCTTCTCCCCAAACCCACGGCCCAGTCCAGTCACGAGAAGAGCATCAACCAAGTCCCCGCGCAGGGACGTCCCACAGCATCCCTGACTGGTCCTCCTCAAAGCCGGAGAGTGAGAGACGCTGTCTCAGCCCAGAGGAGCCTGAGGGGACATGATGCCCGAACGTCCCAGAGGGGAGCCAGGGATGGAAGAGGTCAGTGTTAGCTCTTTAAATTGGACGAGGAGAAGGCAGACAATACAAGAAGCGGGGTGTGGGTACACAGGAGTTCTCTATACTGACTCCGCAATGAACCCGTAAGCCCACAACTATTTCAAAAAGGAGGTTTATTCAATTAAAAGGAGGGGAAAGTAGCTAGGCAGCAACAGAATCTCTGCCTGGGGGGAGAAGCACTCCGGCCCGCCGGGTCCCCACCAGCCACCCGACCCGCGTGTGGCGCCCGCACAGGCCAGGCCCAAGCTTCCTTCCGCAGAACAAAACCTCTGGAGCTCTGGGCAACGTGCAAGGCAGACAAAGTCGAGTCCTCACCAAGAACAGCGCCCGTCCACAGTGCGTGCAGATGTGTGCACGCGGCCCACTGTGTCCGAGGACGAGGACGCGTCGGCTCAGCCACGGGGTGCCAGCTGCCAGCCGTGTGCCCCGGGCCCCTTCTTGCTCGACCCAGTCCCAGGTCGCCTCCTCCCCGTGTGCACCCGGCAGACAGTGCCGCACCCCTGCTAACAAGGCTTCCTTTGCTCATAAGCAAGAGGAACCACTGGCGGTCATCTCTCCGCTCCAACCGCACAGCCTCGGGGATGGACACCCTTGTGATGCTCCTGCCCTGTAGACCAGGCAATGAAAACCCGTTCCGACCACACTCGAGAGCTGATGATGGGAAGGGGGCGATTGCGAAAGCAGTCGGGTGAAAGCCACTCAGCACCCCTGCACGGGTGCGCCCTTCGTCGGCGCCTCGACTGCTGGCTCGCAGCGGCCTCCAAGAAGAAGCCCCGCAGGACATGGGGCGCCCAGTGCCAGGCCCTGTCCGTACTTCCTGCCTGCTCACCTCTCTTGCATGAGCAAGGCCTGCATGGCATCTCCTGGGTCCCTCCCTCTACTCAGCCGAGGCAGAGGAAAGCCCAAGTCTACTGCGACACCACAGGGGAAAGGACTGCACTCCTCCCCCTCACCCTCCTGAGCACAGTACAGCCCCCGGCGGTCCCAGGACGCGCACCCCTGCCCCAGCTACTTCCTGCAGCAGACGGGCCCCTCCCCTGGGGTGTGGGGCTCCCATTCCCTGACAGGGGCCACAAGAACCAGCCGCCAGGGCCCAAGAAACCAACATCGTGTCTGCCCTGTCCTCAGCACAAGGCTGATGGGGAGGGCGGTGGCCGGAGTCCATGGAGAAATCGTGATTCATCACCTTAGACTGCCCGACATACAGGAACAGTGTGTCTTCACTGCCCGTAAGTGGAACGACAGAATGAAGCTGGCCCGTGCCTGTGACAAAACAACACCGTGTGGGAAGCAGAGCGGAAAGCTGTCATGAACGTGGGGCCACACCGGGTGCTGACAGCAGAGGAAGGTTCTGGAAACACTTGGTAGGTAAAATCAGGAGGATGTGGAGTCCAGGGAAACATGGGGGAAGCGGGGAGAGTCGGCGTCCCAGGTTCCCCAGGTTCCCACCGATGGCTGTGGAACCGCAGGCACGGGGGCTCGTGAGAGAGAGGGGGTGGCCTCATGGGGAGCTGACCGTCCAGCCCGGCAGTGCTCCCTCACAGTCCACGGTTACCCCACGCCCAACCATAGGCCACCCACACTGCTGCCAGCCCTGCAGCTCTGGGACAGGGCCCCCGGGGGTGCAGCTGCCCAGGTCACGGTCCCCAGTCCGCCCCCGGCCTCAGTCCCTCATGCTGGCCCCCGTGGCCCCGGGCTCCCTCCGGCTGTGCCTCCTGCAGCCCCAGCAAGGACCTCAGAGCATCAGCGCCCCGCCCCCCGATTCCAAGGGCCATCACAGGCCATCACTCTGCAGAGCGCTCACTGCCTGGATGGGAGCCGCTCTCCCCACGATGAGATCCCTAGTCACTGCCGTCACAAAGTGGCTTTGTGAGTTCCCACCCATGATACAGCGTCAGGAATGGGTCAGGAGAGCGGGGGAAGGGCGGTTGTGGTTCTGGAAGGGGCAGGGTGCTGTGTAAGGACACCTGCCTGCGCCCCACGGCATCTGCCTCAGACACTCACGGTGCCCCCAAGTGCAAGGTTCACCTGCCTCCCGGAGCAGCCGCGTGGGCTTCCCACTGCCCTGGAACACGTGTGTGAGATGCCGGGTCCTGGGCAGGGGCACTAGTCTGAGCCGGGAAGCAGCTCGGCAGACACTCCCAGAGGGACAGGAGACGCAGAGGGCCTAGCAAAGCAACAGCCACCGCACACACACAGCAATGGCCGGCGGACGCAGGGTCGTCCCCACAGGACCCCAGACCAAGGCAGCAGTGCCCTCAGAGAAGTACCCTGTGCCCCTGCCCGGCAGCTGGACAACACCTGAAAGACGTCTGTCAACAGTGCCCATTATCTGACACCTCACCTCATTCTTTTTTTTCAACTTTAAATAAATGGGACAGGTGAGAACAGTCTGTGCCTCTCACTCTGGGGTACCAGGAAAAAGAAAGCCTACTGTCCACAGGAGGGGTCCTCACTTAGTAAGTATTCAATGTCACTCTGACCCTGAAGCTGCCGTCTGTCCGAGAAACCCGCGTCAAGGGCAAGGCTGGACAGACCGTGGAGGCAGAGGGCTCGGAGCCCAACCCCGTGGCCCCAGAGCACGAAACCAGCGGCAAGCAGCTGGGCTGGGAATGAGTGCGTCCGCAGCAGGGGTGCGGTGAAGAAACCACTGGTCTCCATGACAGATTTTGTTTTCTTCCTCATTTTCTAATAATTTCTGAGAAGATGTACCTTTATTCTATTTTGCTTTAGTGAGCTTAACCTAATTTGAATCACATTTTTCTTTTTTACGTATCCGAGGGAAGGGGAGCGGAGTATCTCTTCCAGTGAAAACAATACAAGACTATCTTGGCCATGCGTACCCAAACTGGTTTTCAGAAGTTTAAACCTGCGGTTACTCTTTCCTGACCATACCCTACTCATAACTAGGAAATACTACTCACAGGGAACTTAAAGTCAGAATGATCTCTCTGGCTGCCAGACACCGAAGCGTGACCCAAGCCACGCACCATGCAGGACACGTGCCGCCCTGGCCGCCCACAGAGTCGGGTGTGCTCACCGCGTGTGCCCAGAGCTCTCCCTGGTCCGGCATGGACTAAAAGCACATGTCTCAAAACCCAGCAACCTCTTCAGCACCACAGAAATACCAGCCAGAGTCTCTGTGTGTGACCAAAAGCCTAGGGGCAGAAGGGACAGCACCTTGGGCGTCTGACCTCCAGGAATTCCACGAGGGAAGGAGCAGGTGGGGGTCCAGGGAGCATCACACCTCACAGCTGCTTGATGTGCAGGAGGCACATGGGACTGTCACCCAGACCCCACCCAAAGTACCCCAGCCCATGTGCACCACCAAGGTCAACAGTAATACACTGACAGGAGGGCCCCAGGCGTGGGCAGAGCAGGGGGCTCCCAGGGTGCCCGGGATACCCAGCCTTCTTGGCCACAGACCAGATCTGCATGACGGGCCTCCTGCACGGGAGTGTCCTCCACACCTGGCCTCCCCAGTGTGGTGTGAACCGGCACTTCCCATGGCCAGGAAGAGGCCAGAGTCCAGCCCCGACTCCTCTCCGAGTGGCGCACACCTGCCCGCGGGGACCAGGGCGCAGCTGCACATGGGGGAGCCAGGCCGCAGCCCTGACAGACCAGTCAAAACAGACCTGCCAGACGGGACTGAAGGGCAGCTCCGCAGGCCCAGGTGGAGACAGTCTGGGTCAGAGCCCACATTCCGGGAAGACTGCACAAGCCTCCCCAGGCCAGGCCAGTGCTAGAGGAACCGTCGGGACACCGGACTTACATCTGTCCTCCGGAAAACAGATGACCCTGCGGTCAGTGCCCACCACCTCCGCACGTGCACAGCTGCAGATGCCCAATCTGCTTCCTCCACATCTGCACAGACACCGACCCCTATCCCAGAGCTTCTCCCCAACCGCGCCTTTTCTTAGAGTCCTCCGTGCTTCCTCTGGAGCCCACAACAGGAAGGAGCGCCAGCCCTCGGCTCGGGCACACTGTAGCACCCTGCGGCTGCTGCGCTTCCGTCAGGGCCCCTGGAGGGTGGGCCACCCTGGCACACTCCCCCGGCTCCCTGGCTGTGTGGAGCGCCAAGCGGGCCCAACCTGATTGTGACCCCTGACATTGCCGGTAGCAGCTCCTCCTGAACGAGGAAGGAGCTGGAGTGGGGACGAGCGGAAGAAATGGGCCCCCAAAGCCGGCCCCCACCCCCAGAGCACTCCCAGAAGCCCACGGCAGGACCCTACGTCCACTTCATAGTTTCCGGCCCCAGGAGGCTGACTGCAGACTCTCAGGGGTGGCCACACCACACTGAACAGAATCATGGTTCTTCCCAAGGCACAAAGTCCCTTGGATTCCGGTCAACTGGCAACTAGCAGACTCTCCTACTGCCAGAGTGACATGGCGGTACCCCTTGGACGAGCGTGAGCAGTGAGCTTGCTCCGTCTCCCTAGCTGCCAGGAGGCTGCCAGGCCACGGAGCCCCAGCCTGCCTGGACCCCAGCACTCCACGTCCTCCCGCTTACCAGATCTGTCCCACGTTGACCAGGGACATGTAGAGAACCCAGAGAGTGGCCATGAGCGCCATGTTGGCACAGCCGGTGAGCAGGACGAAAGACGAGACACCCAGTCCGAGCAGTGCCAGGGCGTCCAGGTTGGAGTCCATGTGTGACCAGTCCAGCAGCCAGAGCAGGGTGGGCGCGTAGCTCACGGCATCCCAGCCGACCGGGCCCCGGAAATACTGCTGTACGCTCTTCAGGTACGTGCGGCATGGCAGCAGGCCCCGGTCTCCGATCAGCTGCTTGTTCTGGTGGAAAGCCACCAGGAACGCCACGACTGGAAGAAACAGACAGAAGGACCATGAACAGGAGCAAAGCCGTCTGTGGACACCTGCAGGAGGGGGCATGGTGGGGTGAGGAGATGAGGGGGTGTCTGAGCCACCGTTTGGAATCAAAGCAGGGATGCAAGAGGTCCAAATTCCAAAATCCTAGGGAAAATACTAGAAGACCCAATCTGGGGAGGTTAGGCTGTATTGCACACATACATAAACCGACACGGGTCGTGTCCAATTACGTGTCATGTATGTCTATGTAACACAGATGCAGGTGTCTCATGTGACCACAAGGGAAAGTCACTCAGCATCTGTCATGACAACACATGTCTGCATGGCTCATGGGCCAGGTCCGCAGCGGCCCTCCCGGACAGGCTACAGCTCACATATCGGTCACGATCGCCCGCATTGGGGGCTGAGGGCTTCCTTCAAGCCCCGCCCCTGCAAGAGGGCACCAGCACTCTAGAGTCTAGGGTTGGGTGCGTGCACAGACGTGTCTGCACAGGGATGCCGCAGGCAGGGAGCGAGGGCACACATTCCCCTCCACGAATGTGTAGAGCAGGGCGACTCCACGCCCACCAAGGGGAAAGAGCAAGGCAACAGGCCGTCTCGGGCCGCACCGCACACATGGCAGGGACGCCCACCCTGTGGACACAGCTGCACGCCTGAGGGCCGGGCAGCTGCACCACGGGGCCGGATGGGGTAGAGGGAGAGAAGGGAGCATGGCTGTAGTTCAGGTTCTAGTTCCACAAACACTGGTCCGGGCTCACAGTGTGATGTTGACTGGCGGAAACGTGTGCCACCCCTCGTCTAAAACAAAACCAATCACAGTCGCCTAACGCACACGAAGGGCCCATTATGAAAAAACACCACCAAGGCCAGAGGGAGATGTTGGAAGCCACTCTTAGAAGGACCTGATGCCACACAGGAAGTTGCAGGCTCAGATTAATTTGTTTACTGGAAGTCCTATGGGAGAGCAAATAAAAATTTAAGTGACTCTAAATAATTAATACAGATACAAAAAAGGAATCATAGAAAATGCTAAACTAACCAAAGAGAAGGCAGGAAAAGAAAAAAGAAAAAAAGAACAGAAAAAACAAATAGAACACAACTAGCAATATGACAGATTTTAATCTGATGCTTTAAATGAGAATGTTCTAAACCTACCAGTAAAGACAGAAATTGTCAGAATGGATAAAAAAGCAGGACTCAGGTGCCTGGGTGGCTCAGTCAGTTAAGCGTCTGCTGTCGGCTCAGGTCATGATCCCAGGGTTCTGGGACTGAGCCCCACGTTGGGCTCCCTGCTCAGCAGGGAGTCTGCTTCCCCCTCTCCCTCTGTCCTTGCTCATGCTCTCTCTTGCTCACCCTCAAATTAAAAAAAAATGACTCAAATCTGTGGTGTTTATAAGAAATTCATTCAAAATATAAACACACAGGTAGACTAAAAGCAAAAGCACAGAAAAACACGTATCATACAAACATTAATCAAAAGAAAGCTGATCGCTATATGAATATCAGACAAAAGAGATAAAAACAAGGAACAATATGAGGGATAAAAAAGGACATTGCACAATGATAAGGAATCAACAAATAGACATGAGAACACGAGTCTAGCAACAAAACTTACGTATATTAAATCACCTCAGCTAAAACACATCTATATGCTATGCGTACGTTAACTGACTTGATCTGACAGTTAGAGACTGCCATACGGTATAAAAGGGCAAGATATGGTACCGTGACATCCATAGAACACCCTACCCAACAACTAAACAGATATGATTTTCAACTACTATGCAGAACGTCCGCCAGGACACTCCACGCTGTGACCGCACAGCAAATACCAACATACCGAAAAGAACTGAAATTGAAAATAATGTGTGTCCTGAACAAAGAGAATTAACCTAGCAGTCGGCCACAGGACGTTATCTGGAAACATACCCAAGTCTTTGGAAATTACACCCACTCTTCTAAATAAAACATATATATGTGATGAATATTTATGTTAAATGTGATGAATACGAATTGAAAAAATACACACACACACACACACACATACACACACATATAAAACCACAAAAAGGGGCACCTGGGCAGCTCAGTCGGTGAAACCTATGCCTTCAGCTCAGGTCATGATCTCAGGGTCCTGGGATTGAGCCCCCCATCAGGCTCTCTGCTCAGCAGGGAGCCTGCTTCTTCCTCTGTTCCTCCTCCCTGTTTATGCTCTTTCTCAAATAAATAAAATCTTAAAAAATATAAGGTATTTTCAACTGAATGAAAATTGAAAACACAATATATCAAAAAAAATGCAAGATGCTGTTGAAGCAGCACTTAAAGGGAAATTCACAGTAAATTGCTCACGTTAGAAAGATAGGGCTCAAGTCTAAACTTCTACTTTAAGAAATCAGAAAAAAATAGCAATGATACACAAAACAAGCAGGAGGAAAGAAACCTTTAAAAACTTAAGAGTGGAGATGAATGAAATTGAAAACAAGAAAAGGAGAAAATCAAGAAAATCAAAAGTTGGTTCTTCCAAAGGATAACCAACAGACCTCTAGCCAGACTAATCAAGAGAAAGAGAGAGCAGTATCAAGAACAGAGAAGGTAGCGCTGCTACTGGTCTCATAGACACTAAAAAGATGAAAAGGATACTACAGATCTCTCAGCAGCTCAGATGAAAAAAATTACTTGAAAGACACAAACTACCAAAACTCACAAAACAAGAAATACAGATGACAAATCGCAACCCACTGCAGGCCAGGGATGCAAGGCTGGTTCAATCCTCACAGATCACTGTGATGTACCAATGACCAGACTGAGAAAAGAAAGCAATACAATACGGTAAGACCAGCAGACACATGACAGAGGTGACAGCATTCAGCAGCTGCTCAGGGTGAAAACCTCCAGCACACTGGGAACAGAAGGGAACTTCCATCAGCCCACAAGGGCGGCTATGCACAACCGACAGCCAACACCAGACCTCAGTCCTTTCCCGAGATCTGGGACAAAGCAAGGACATCTCACCAACCTACTGAGCAGTGTATGGAAGTCCTGACTCACACAGTGAGGCCGGCAAGAGAAGTAAAAGGCACATGGACTGGAAAAAAAGAAATCAAACTGTCTTTATTAACAGATGATATGAGGGTCTGAGTAGAAGATCTCAAAAAAATACCAAAAAACCCCCTCTTGGACCTAATCAATGAGTTGATCACAGGCACAGAACAAAAGATCAATACTTAAAAGTTCATTGTATTCATATGTATCAGCAGTGAACTGTAATCTGAATTTTCTAATTATAATAAATAGCAACCCCCAAAATACATAAGTAAAACTCTTACAAAACACCCGCAGAGTCTGTATGTGGAAAACAGAAAGGCACTGACAAAGGAAGACCTAAATAAGCGGGGGGTACATGATGTTTATGGACCAGGAGATTCAGCGTCATGTGGACGTCCACTCTCCCCAGTCTGACCTACAGACTCAGTCTCCATCCGAGCACCCAGAAAGCTCCGCTGTTGGTACAGACAAGCTGGTTCTAAAACAGATGTGGAGAAGCAAAGGAACTAGAACCGCCAGAGTGACCCTGAGAAAGGACGATGCCGGAGGAGCCGTATTACCCAATGTCAAGAGTTACTACAAAGCACGGTGATCAAGACAGTGTGGCAGAAGGAAGGACCTGGACAGCATGGCACAGGACACAGAGCCCAGAAACAAAGGCACACGAGTATGGCCAACTGATCTCTGACAAAGGGGCACAGATGGGTCAACGGAGAAAGATGATCCCAAACAATGGGCGACCAGAAGCAGACGAACGGTCCCACACACATCTCACACATTACCCCGAAATTTACTCATAAAGGACCGCAGACCTCCATGTGAAGTGTAAAAGTAGGGAGCTTCTACAAGAAAATCTGCGGCTTGGGTGTGGCAACCCCAGAAGTGTGACACAAGACAGAGAAAGACCGACAGACGGCGCTGCGTCAGACGAAAACCTCCTGCTCTGTAAGTGAGGCTGAAAAAACAAAGCACGGATTGGGAATAAACATTCACAGACCACATAAATGACCTGATCGGCACTTGCGTCCAGAATATTCAAGTGCTGGAATCCTGTGTTCGCAGGATACTAAGTGCCTTCAAGAAAGTCAAGAATAAGGAAACAAACAGCCCAACGTTTAAGCTGGGCAGAGCACCTGGACGCCAAAGTCATCCGTGGCACATGAGTAAGACACACGGATGTTACATACACACAGAAAAGACGCTCAGTAGCATTTACTGGGGAAATGCCAAGTAAGGCCCGAATGCACCAGCACCTATCACAACAGGCAAAATCCCAAATGCGGGGAACACCAAGCGCCCCCGAGGGTCCAGAGCCACAGACGCTCACCGCCGGTGAGAGGGCATGGGCTGCAGCTGCTGTGGGCGAGGCACTGGCCGTTTCTTCTAAAGCGGAACCCGGGTTACTGCAGATAGCCCAGAAGTCCGATGCTTAGGTCTGTGCCCGCATGAACTGAAAACTCCCATTTCCGCAAAAGCTCGTGCGCAAATGCAGCCAACAGGGGCCTGGTTCACAACCGCTAGCATGGGAAATAGCACAGAGGTCCCCGCATGTGGGGGGTAAACATCCACGGGTGGAAGCTGCCTACAGTGGGGGGACAGTGGGGGGACAGTGGAGAGAAGCTACACAAGCCGCTGAGTCACACAACAGCACAGCAGGACCACAAACGCCCTTTTCCAACGAACAGAATAGGACCCAAAGGCTACATACTCTAGGGTTCCATTCACACTAGAAAAGGCAAAGCCAGGGGGACGACAACGGCCGTGCCGGGGCTGGGTGGGGGGTAGGTGATGACATGCACAGGGGAGCCTGGGGGGGATATGGCTACCCTGCATAGTACCACCGTGACAGAGAAAAATGCATGTGTCAATACCCACAGAACTGTAGGTCATAAGCAATGAACTTCAGTGTTTACGAACCATCGAAACAAGCCAGACTGGAGGTCAGAGGAAGCCAGGACGAAATGCAGACTGTGACCCCCGAACGCCACTCTATGGCAGATATCTAACGCCATCGCACTGTGCCCAAGGGGGAAGGGAAGGCTGGCCTAAGGGACTCCGGAAAATGCTTCGCGTGAACAGTGTCAGGACAAAGACCAAACGAATGGCTGAGAAACCCCGGAGTCTGGCTGGTTTTTCTCAGGGCGGGAGCGCAGCCGTCTGAAGCCCTCTGCACGTGCGGGGGGTGGGGCAAGGGTCCCAGCAGGACACAAGGAGGTTCCAGAGAAGCGAGGAAGGAAGGGGCGCACCCACTCTGTGTCCTGGATCGGGACTGGAGAGGCCAGGGTGAATTCACGTTAACCCCGGCAGACATTCCGACGGATTGTGACCGCACGCGACAGCAGGCACTCCTGGCACACAGATCTGGGTTCCAAACACTGCTCCCTGGGGAAGAAACTACGCCAGACAAACCGCCAGTGTTAGGGATGGCAAAGGCGGGTGAGGAGAGCAACAAAGGAAGGAAGGGGAGACGGCAGGGCCGGGCAGGGCAAGAGGAGCGCAGAGCGCTGACCGGAGGCGGACAGTCTGGAGCCATAGTAAGGAACAGTGTGGGACACAACCCGGAGCTCCTGGTGAAGACGTGGAGAGCAGACATGAGCCTTCCTCACAGAGGGATTCCCAGTGATGCGGGGAGATGCCCTCTGGGGCTGGAGCAGAGTCCTCCCTCCCCTAGGGCACGGGCAGGGCCCAGTGATCGGCTTCCAGGGGACAGGGAACCGCGGGAGGAGACACCTGGAAACACACCTTCACCAGGTGATACAGGCCCACAGTGAGTCATGAGGACTTGGGCACCCGATCGGTGACAAGGGCGCCTCGCCTCTGTGACCCGTCTTGTCCCAGAAACACCAGACAAACCCAGTGTGGTGGCATCGGAGCAAATATGGGACGAGAACTTCCCAGAATGACCAAGCTCACGAAGAGCCAAGGAGGTCCTACAGACTGCCACAGACCAGAGGGGCCCAAGGAGATGTGGCGACAGAGTGCAGTGTGGCCCCGGGAGGGGCCCCGGGGTGGGAAAGGGCACCTGTGGGAAATTCCAATGAAGTCTGGGGTTTTCTTAACAGGTTGGTCTTTTTCTTCCAAGTGTCTTGAACGTCCACGATATGAAGCTCAGAGCAGCAGAGATAGAGAAGTGAGGTTTGACCCTCACATGACCACGGGAGGCCAAGGGAAGGGACAGTGGGTGGGAGTCACCTGAGGACGAAAGCCCCCACCAGCCACAGAGGGTCAGTGGGAAAGCAGTGGAGCACCCGCAGACATCCTTCTCCCTCACCCACCTCCGCCTCGGGCAGAACCAATCAAGTCCACATGCCACTGACCCTCGAGGCCACAGCGGGGCTGCCCCACATGGAGCCCAGCCTGTCTCCTCCCTCACTGACGATACCCTGGCCCATTCCAGAGCCGTGGGGCTCACCCACACAAGGACCTGATGAGTGATGACGGAAGAGAGGCAAGTCCTTTCTCCCTACGACCATGATTCACACTCCATTGCCAGGGAAGGAAAACAAGATCTGGTCTAACCGATCTGTTCGAGGACTTCTCTCTCTCTCTCTCTTTTTAAAGTAATCTTTATGCCCAACGTGGGGCTCGGGCTCACAATCCCAAGATCAAGAGTCGGATGCTTCACCGACTCAGCTGCCAGGGACCCCTGGTCTCACCCATTATTTCTTACTAAAAAAAGATTTTACTTATTTGACAGAGAGCGAGCGAGCACATACACGAGTGGGGGAAGGGAGGCAAAGGGAGAGGGAGAAGCAGACTCCCTGCTGAGCCCCAGAAGCGGCTCAATCCCAGGACCGGGGACCACAACCAGAGCTAAAGGGAGCTGCTCAACTGACTGAGCCACCCAGATGCCCCGCACCAATTAGTTTTAAAAAGTGATTCTAAGGCAAGAAGCCTAGGAAATTTCCTATCTTATCAGGAAGCCATGAACAAAGCTTCGATTAAAATTTCAGGAGAGAAAACCTATTTAAATTTCCACTCCTGTTACAGAAATGCCTAAGTAGAAAGAAGTGAAAATGTCAAAATATCATAGCATTCAAAAGCTCAACCAACCAACTGAACCTCCAAAGCCTTAGCACCCCCGCCCCGCCACCCCACCCCAGGCAGGCAGGAGTCTGCCCCACCCCCACCCTAGCCCCTGAAGGTAGGAGACTGGGGGTACGGGGTTGGGGGGGGGGGTAACCCAGACGCTGATCTAGGAGAGGTGAGCAGATTCCCTAAATATCCATTACCAAGGACGTCTGCAGATACTTTCTTTAGAAACCAAAAATTGAGTTTTCTGTCTCATTCAGAATAATGTCTATAAAACTGAAACGTTATCACCCCAGATGCCATTCTGGGCAGGGGTTTTACCGAACGTGGCTAAGCCCTGGCCTGGGCGCGGCAGCGCCCAGGCCGCGCTCTTTGGAGACACGCGCTGTGGACAGCTCTGAAGCGGGCAGTGGCACCTGTTTTTAAACAACCTGGCAGCGCTTCACAGAGAACCCTGTAAAAAGGCAGCAGAGCACCTCGTTCGAATCCAAGGGCCTGGAGCACCTTGTTCGAATCCAAGGGCCTGGAGCACAGACAAGGGCTGACCTCCACGAGCTCTTGGAGCGGGAAGCGTCACCACCATATACAATAAAGCAGGATTTCTTTTGGCTCCATTTTTCCCTCAAACTTCCACGGAGCAGCTAGGAGTTCCAAAAGTCCAGCACCCACCAGACCCGGGCTCTGCTGTCTGCGCGGCAAGCGCCCCCCTCCCGGTCCGTGGGGTGGCAGTGAGTGAGGGGACAGCAGAGCCCTGATGGGGAGGTCAACCAGCTTCTGCTTCTAGAAAGTGCAGTTCTGACTCACCTCGAAGAGCAGCCGCGGGTTGGGTCAGGGCTAGCACACGGACTGAACAAGGAGAGCCGCCAGAGCCGCCACACACACACACGCACGCACGTCAAGCAAAACCAAGAATCAGAGTCTGGCCACAACTAGCCCCGAGACCACTCAGAGACAGGATTTTCAAAGAAATTCGATTCTAGGGACTCCGCAATAACAGAGGGAAGTGGAATGTGCAAGCTGCTTACACGCCCCCGTCCTCTGTGGCGTGGGAAACAAAGGCAGCCGAGAAATGATCACATTTCCGTGACTACCTAAGCCCACTGACGGGTCCTGGAAGAGGCAGTGACCTTCTTCTAGGGACTCAACTGCCCCAATGTGGACAGTTTGCTAAGGACAAAAGGCAGTCCTAGCCCAACCCTGTAAGTCTACTTGAACATAAAAAAACTCCTTCGGAAACTCCCTTTTCTCTACCCCTCAAGATGCGTGTTAGCAATCACCCCCCAAGCACATGGCCCACCAATTTACATCTGAGGGGTCTCACAACTGAGTTTTTACTAAATGGTAAGAATGGCCTTTTAATAATAATAGCTAGCACCCTTGGGATCTTGAAAACCTTGTTTCCAAAATTCCTGGGAGACTCACACTGTCCCCAACCCTCCCCAGACTTGAAGGTACGTAATGGGCCGCTCCCCATGACCTCGGCGCTGCTCCTTCTGCCCATAGATCGCCTGTGCCCGTGCTTTAATTAAATGACTTTTTTATACCAAAGACATCTCAAGAACTCCTTACTGGCCCTCGGCTTCGAACCCTAATGTCTCTGCTCCCACAATGCTCAGAGCTCCCTCTGGAGGCCCCCACATCACCACTCGTGGACACTCAGCAGACTGGGCCGTCACCGCAGCAGCGTCCACAGGGCCTGGGAGGGGCCCATCTTCTCCAACAGGCCCTCATTTAGCTCTGGGAAGTGGCTTCTCAGACAGGCTCCCACCAACCTGGGAGGCTTGATGGGGACAAGTCCGCTAATGGGGCACATCTGGGACCCACTGGGGTGTTCGGACACACAGGGACCTAGAGGCAGCAGACAGGGCACGGTCAGAGAAGCTGTCCAGAACTAGGGCAGCCCCGAGAAAGAATGAGGAAGGAACGCTCACGTCAACATGCCATTAAATAACAAGGACCCAGAATAAGATGGCACAGCAGTTGGGACTCTGAAAGCCTCCAGAGGTAAACACAGGTCACTGTGGGATCGCCACCTATGCCACCTACAAAGAAGTGAAGAACCAGAACCGTTTCTGTGCTCCTTGTCCCTGCTCCTGGGAGTTCGCTGAGCGGCGGGGCCGAGAGGAGCAGCTGCGGGGGCCCCTGACCAGGCCCGATGCGCCTCACCCGGCTTCACACCACCTAGGGGACTCGAGCAGCTTGGGGGCTGGTGGCCAAGGGCCCCAACGTGGGATTAGAAGGCTGGAGACCAAGCCCATCACCCACAGCCGACGAGCCCATCAGCCCCGAGCTCCCCTAAGAAATCAAAATGAAGGGGTGCGGGAGCCTCCTGGCACATGGGGGTGCCAGCAGGGGGCGAGTGGCCCCTGGGCAGGGGGCAGGGCCTGGAAGCCCCATGCTCCTTCCACACTGTGGGTGTCTTCCTTCGGCTGTTCCCGGGTCCTGTCCTTGACGATGAACCGGTAACCGGAGTAAGGTGTTTCCCTGAGTTCTGTGAGCCGTTCTAGGTAATTATGGCTGGACAAGGGGGTCTGGAACCCTGACTTACAGCTGGTAACAGCCTGGACGTGGGGGCGGTCTCGTGGGGCCAGGCGGCAGCTGCACTCATGCCAGACAGATAGCATCAGAACTGCTTGTGAGGGAAAAAACCCCACATTTGGTGTCAAGAGTGTGTCAGCAGAAAAATGAAAGTGTCGGGGCATCTGGGTGGCTCAGCT
This sequence comes from Neogale vison, assembly GCF_020171115.1. Classification (NCBI taxonomy): domain Eukaryota; kingdom Metazoa; phylum Chordata; class Mammalia; order Carnivora; family Mustelidae; genus Neogale; species Neogale vison. The sequence goes on along the minus strand of NC_058104.1, from coordinate 975,085 downwards.
GGCTAAGCGTCTACCTTCCGATCAGGTCATGATCCCGGGAGGAGCCCAGCACTGGGCTCCCTCCTCAGCGGGGAGTCTGCTTCTCCCTCTGCCCCTCCCCCAACCCCTGCTGCCTCTCTCTCAAGTAAATAAATAAAATCTTCAAAAAAAGTAAAAGAAAAAGGAAAAGGAAAGCGCTTCTACTTAGGTGTCCGGGGAAGAGCGAGTGGGGGTCTGGCTGCGTGAAGACTTATCATCAGCCCCAGAAGCTCTGAGAAACCTGCTCCGACTGAGAACAGAAGACCCAGGCAGATCCATAAGACCCCTGGGTGCAAGAAGACCAGAGAAAGTTCAGCTTTAAGTTCTTTCTTAAAAAGTTGTTTGGGGATAAATCCCAGAAAACGAGAGAATAAAAGAATAAAGGACAAAAAGACGGCGATGTGAGAGCTGAAGAATTGCGACTACAACCCAGAGGGAGTCAGGGCCTCTCGGGCAGGCGGTCTGTGTCCTGAGTGTCCGCACCAAGCGGCTGGTGGGGGGGGGGGGAAGGGGGACACAGATGGGAAAGTATCCCGTGGGGACAAAGAGTACTGATAAAGATTATGCAAGAAGTCAAGGAAATTTTCTGAAGCACGAGATGCCGCTAGAAGATGGAGGACAGAAGTGTGAGGAAAAACCCGTCCCGGCCGCAGGCTCACAGGTGGAGGAACAGGGACGCTCAAGACAGGACTGTAAAAACTCTCTTAAACATGCAGAGAACGAAGCGCAGGGCAGGGGTTCATTATGCAGCCTTGGGGTGGGGTCAGGAGTCCACAGGGACAACTATAAAATTCCACATCAAGTGAAATGTGCAGGCGGCCCCCATGGCATCATGGAAAACACTGGAACTTCAGAAACTCTGAGGTAGTTCAGGCTACCAGAAAGATCCGGAACTTTCCAGAAAGGGACCAATGCAAGATGCATGGCCACTTGCCCAGGGTCATCTGTCAGAGACCCTCATCCCTGGAAATGGGAAACAAGTTCCTTCATACAGCTGAAAAACACTGATTCTACCCCAAATGTAGAGAAAAGAGGGAAAAATGCATGTCTCAAAGCAAGTGGTTCTGTGCTCAGCACAGGGCTTAAATTGTCCACGACCCAGCAGCTCAGAACAATCTCTTCGGGACTGGGACAGAGAAGCCGCAGAGATCAAAGGCAGCCCTGCTCCCCGGGAAGCCCGGGCTGGCGTTAGCAGGCGGTGCCGCAGGCCAGCTCCCGGGCCAGCTCTGGGCTCCCCTGGTAACAGTCTCTGAAGCCTCCTCGGGGACCTCTGTCTCACTCTATCTCTTGCTAAATGACAGCTCAAACACTCCCAACGACTATGTCACAGTGTGGAGCACAAGGCAGCGCTGGCGAAAACTATGTTTACGGTAACAAAAGAGAGGGAGGCATTATGGAAAGCCATGGAATCGCTCTGGAAAGCCGGGTCTCCCCTGTGCACCAGGAGACGCAAAAGCTGGGCGCCCTCCTAGGGCACGGCCCAGTTCCATGATTCTGGAAGGACAGTGCTGCTTCCTCGGGGAAGGAAAGAGCTGAAAAACGAAGCTGAGACGTTCGGTGCCCCCCGTGCAGTGGAGGCCAGCAATGCCAGGGACCAGCACCCTCTGGATCCCCCCAGCAGAGACCACCCGCTCTCAGTCTGCTCCCCAGGTCGGCTGGAGAACCTGAGCTTGAGCTCCACTGCTGGAAGGCTCAGGGCTCCTTCACCCTTGTGGATGCAGGGCTGGGGCAGGGAGGTGGGTTCAGCACCCACAGGCTTCACCCTCTGGGGCCAGGGCTGCTGCGGGCTCTGCACTGCCGAGGGCCCAGCGGCTCCTGGCTGGTCAAAGGAGGGCTGAGGCTCAAGCTTAACCTACCACAGAACAAGAAGCCTGCTCAGAAGCTTCCAGAACAGCGGTGAGGCTTGGGGCCAGGCCAGCCTCCACAGGCTCCCGGGTTGTGCAAGGGGCTGCCCGCGGCCTAGGTGCGGCTGCTGAGTCGGGGGCACAGGGCCCTAACGGACAAGGCTCTAGGGACAGAGGCTCGGAGGCCCCCACCCATGCATGCACACCCAGGCCGAATGCTGAAGCCCCAGGAAGTGCTCAAGTGGGGGCAGGTGCGGTAGCCCTTGAGCACCTTCACCTCAACCCCAACGCTCCACTGGGGGGGCACGACCGTGCAGGGAGCACGGGGCTCTGCGGTGCACTTGTCTGAAGGCTGAAGGGGAGCCTGTGGGAGGGGTGTTGCATCCAGGGAGAGGGGCACCCAGAAGTCTGGGTGGAGGGAGCATGGGGGAGGGGGTAGCGCTTGTGGGTCGCCCGTCTGCCAGGGAGCGTTTTTTTTGGGGGGGAGCGTTTTTTTTTGGGGGGGAGCGATCCAGAAGGGAGCTTGGGGGGAGAGGGGTGTGTGTCCCGGAGGAGGGGCGTCGTGCAGGGGAGGAGCACGAGTGGAGGGAGGAGCACTGGGGAAGTGGCGGGGGAAGCGATGGGGGAGAGGAGAAACCGGGGATGAGCGTTGTTGAGGGAGAGTGCGTTGTCGAGGGAGAGCGTCCTGTGGGGAAGATCGCCCAAGGGGGAGAGGCGTCCCAGGGAAAGGGGGCCCTGGAGGGGAGGGGCGCGTCTGCGGGGAAGGGGGGGCGTCCCGAGGAGAGGGGCGTGGGGTGGGGTGATAAGCCTCCTGTGGGGAGAGGTGAGGGGCTCCCTGGGGAGTAGGGGCACGTCAGGAGAGGGCGTCGGGGAGAGCGCCCTTGGCTGGGGAGAGTCCGGGAAAGGGGGGCCCTGGAGGGGCGGGGCACGTGCCAGGGGAGGGGCGTCGGGGGAGCGCCCTGGGGGGAAGGGACGCCCGGGGGGAGAGGCGCCCTGAGGGGAGGAGAGGGGCACGTGCAAGGGGAGGGGCGTCGGGGGCGCTGTGGAGGTGCCCCGGGAAAGGGGGAGACGGATGGGACCGGGGTGGGGGGCAAGGAGTGCGGGGAGAGCGTTGTCTTGGGCGAGGGGCTGTCCCGGCGTCGGGGACGGTCTGGGGGACGAGGGTGCGTGCGAAGGGGCCACAGTGACGGGAGCTCTGGGCCCCGCGGACTCACAGTAAACGAAAGCGAGGGCCCTCAGGAGCACGATCCTGGTCAGCCAGAAAGTGCCCGCTCGGAGACGGGCATTACAGCCCGTGGGCTCGTGCCCCGGCCCCCGTCCCGGCGGAGACCCAGGCTCGGCGCCCGCATTCTCGGCCTTCCGCCTCCTCAGGGACTCCTCGGGGGCCGCCATCGCTGGGCCGCCAGTACGCATGCGCGTGAGGCGCCAAGCGCCCGGACGCCCCGCCCAAAAAGGGAGGCCGCTCCCGCCCGGGCTGGCCACGCCCATGGGCGGGGAGCGCGCTCCGGCTCCAGGCGCGCGCGCGCCCCCCGCAGGCCGCAGGGCATGCTGCAGCAGTGAGAGCAAGACGGGGCAAGCGGCGGACGCATTCCCTCGTTGGCGCTTTCATCAGCCAGTGTTGCAGAAGCTCCCGGTGCACTTTCTCACCCACGCGGCTGCCCTCCTGGACCCTCTTTCTATGACTGTTGGAAAGCTTTTGTCTGGACATGACCGGGGTGGGCCTGGTCAGCGTCTGCGTGGGCAACAGGGGACCCTTGTGGGTGCTGCACTCCCTCTGCGTGCCCCTGCGGTGTATGGAGTCGCATTCCAGGAGAGGAAGGCTTGGAGGCGGCCAGTGACAGCTCAGCGTGTGTGGCCAGGGGTCTACAGGTGCCCTTCCCATGCCCTCATGTCTGCTGTCCTGGGAGGATGTTGGGCTGACAGTTACCCAGCTAGCAGGGAGAGCACAGTCAGGGGCTGGGTCCTGAAATCCAGCCAGATCCTTCAGCTCAGGTCAGCAAAGCTGCACTAGGCAGCACCCCTACAGGCTCTCAGGATGGCACCTCCAGCCCCCTGGGGAAAGTGGCACCGTGAGGATTCAGAGAAAAGAACTTACCGACCAATGTCCCAAGCAGAAACCTGGTGAGAACACCAGCAACTCCACGTTCTGAGCACAGAGCGGCCCGGGCACCGCTCAGGAGAAGTGTGCCATGTGCTCACAGGCACTCCTTAGAAGAACACAGGGCGTGCGAGACGGTGTAGGTATTAGACCCTTAGTAGTCAGTGGGCACACTGTGAGGTGCTTGGAAGCACATCACTGACGCAAGTGTGGGTTTTCCTTATTCTTCACAACTCTTTACATATTAAAGATCCTATTCTTGTGTGTACATTGCAAATGTTTGTCCTGGGTGTTTTGTTTTGACATCTTGTTCTGAGTGTTTTGATGTATAAATTATGTATACTTGTGTGGCCAAATGATCAGTCTTGTTTGATTATATCTTTACCACCTGCCGTGTGAGCTCTGCGAGGGCAGGGACTGGCTTTGGACATAGGCTCCCCCAAATCTAGGACAGACCAGCAACTTCTGGAACCTTTCTTCAGCCCTTGGCTGTCCCCCACCTGCACTGCTGGAGTGATAACACATGTGCATCTTATAGTGTGAGTTTTTAAGCAGTGCCTTCCCCCCTTTTTTGCAGTGGAAAGGTCTCCCTTCAGAGCCCAACTGCAAAGTGGGGCATGTAAAAGATCGGCAGTGGGGGGGGGCAAACATTTTCTGCATTTTTGTGAGCCCCCAGCAGGAAACCATGTGCCCAAGGGCTCCCAGCCCTGGGGGTCTGGGGGACAGTTAGTCCCTGTCCGTCCTTCCAGGTCTTTCCTTCAAAGCTATGATCTGCACCTCCCCTGCAGGGTCCGGGTGCTGTGTTTGGGATGGGCTAGCACAGCTGTCTGGGGGAGAGCAGGGAGAATTTGGCGCCCCTCAGCCCAAACCCACTTGAACTTCCATGCGTTCCCCCGGATGCAGGAGGTGCTCAAGGGACAGAAGGCAAGGAAGGACAGCTCTGCCATCAGGTGTGACCCAGGGTGCTGCTTTTCAGGTGGGGACAGTCCTCACAAAGGGCCTTTTGTCCTCAGCTTCCCCTGGCCCGAGTTGCATTGTTCTCCCCAGAGAAGGGCACAATGGGGCATTGTGTAGAGCAGAAAAGGGGCCTTGTCCAGCATCCAGCTCGCTGGGCTCCAGGCTCCCTCTCCGGGTTTACCCAGGGTGGGCGAGGCCATCGGAGAGGATGGCGGGGAGCTCATGTCCTTCTGTTTCCTCCAGGACCTGCCTTCCTGGTTGCTGACTGCAGAGGTCCAGCGAGTCTGAGGGTCTAGAACGCACAAGGGAGCAGACCTGACAGAGCAGGGCTTGCCCTGAGGAGAGGCCGGCCAGCGGCTCAGGGATGATCTGTTTCCACGCCAGTTTAATCAGAAGTGTGCTGGTCTATTACTGAGCCGGAGAGCGGAGAGAAATATTGACACCTGCTACACGTCAAGCCCAGCGGGAGCAGCGGACACACAGGTCATGTGTGGTCCTGTTCCCTGTATATGACATGCCCAGGATAAACAGTCCACAGAGACAGAAAGCAGACCGGTGCTTGTCTAGGGCCGGGGGTCGGGGAGTGATGAAAGTACTCCAGAGCCAGACAGAGGTGATGGCTGCGCAGCACGGGGAGCCCGCCGAAAGCCACCCAGCGCACACTTCCAAATGCTTACATGCTCTGCCCTGTGAATTTCACTTCCACGCCCGCAAGCCCCAGGAATGCGGGGGTCTATCTCTGGAAAGGTCCCTCCCCCACACCAGGAGCCCCGGGGTAGGGGGAGGGCTCCTAAACATACATTTTCAAGCCAAAAACTGCTGGAGGAAAAAGCCTGGTTCCCGAGAGACGGGTGCAGAGCCCCGCCTGGACAGAGGGAGCGAGAAAGAGCCCAGAAGAAGACAAGAAGAGAGAAAGGGAGGCTTCCCCGAGATGACCCGTTAGCTCCAGCCTGGGGCTGGTGTCACACGGACCCACAGACAAGCCAGAACTCCTGGGCCCGTCCCAGGGGTGCCATCCACAGCTCCCCGGGTGCCGTCCCAGAACGGAGGCGCACACAGGCCCACGGGCTGGCGGTACTCCCAGCAGCTGCGGGAGGGCTTCACGGAGGAATGAGCCCCGTGTCGGCACCTCGTCCAACTGTCCCCAGGCACCCTGGCTTGGCAGCCCCCTCTGCCTCAGGGCAATTGTTCCTGCCGTGCGTCTGCAGCTGTCTCTGGCACCCACAAGACCCCAGCTTGGGCCCGACCTAATCGCCCTCCCTTCATTTACCCCAATTTTTCATGTCTTGACATCTGTTGATGGGGGGACAGAACCCACGGTCGCTAACATCTGTCACTTTCTTCTGGGGGGGTGGTCAGTTTGGGCTGGTCCCCCCCTGACTGTCCAGTGGCCAAGACCCTGGGTAAGGCTGGCAGGTGCCGGTGGGGGTGGGTGAGCAGGTGCTAGGCCATTTGCTGGTTTGCGGGAACTGTGACTCACGGACGGCTGTTCTGCTTGGCTCACCCGTCTCCTCTTCTGGCACCCTCGCCTCTCTTCCCGTGCCTCCACCCCAGAAGGAGATGTGGTTCTGTGTGGCTAGGCAAGGCCGGTAAGCCACGACCGCAAGGCAGAGACGAAAGCAGAAAGTCAGCGTGCTGTTACCGTCCGTGGCTGTTGAGCCCGATGGGACAAGAGTACGTGCTCTGAAGTGTTTCTCTTGGAGTCAGACTCTGTCCCGGAGTAAGATTTGGAAACTGCCCAGGCCAGGGGTCACAAACAGGAGGACTGCAGGCTGAATTTTACTTGCAGACCTGTGTCAGTTACCAGTCACCACAACAATACCGTGTAACAAACGGACTTCAAACCAAAAATCATGGTGCCAGCTGTGCTGCTACCCTCCGAGCTGGGCTCAGGCCGTGCGTCTGCAGTCGGCTGAGGTCTGGGGGGCAGCTGGACGCGGGGCAGGCTGGGGCCTCTCTCCAGAGGCCTTACAGCCTGGCCCATAGCGACTCCACACTCCCCTCCTGACCGGGCTCCAGATGGCATCGGCACCCAAGACCCCTGATTTGGCCCAAACTCCTTATTTCATGGGTTTGCAGAGCTTGTGCCCCCCCACCCTCTAGGACTGTGCCTCACATCTGGAGGATTCCTGCCCCTGATTCTAGCACACGACTCGCTTCTGAAGAGAACAGGTGGCACTCCTACGAGGTATTCTTCGCGAAGGTGGAGACAGCCCCAGCAGTGCAGTCGGGCTCTGGAAGTTGCTACTGGGACTGACAAGCGACAAGCATCAGGTGGGGTCTCCTGGGCGCCCAGCAGCCGGCATCCGCCAGCTCACATAGGCCCCACGTCGAGCCCGTGGAACAGACGGGCATTCCGGACCCCCCTGCTGCCCAGAGTAAGCCCGGACTCACCCAAAGTCAAAGGGCCACAGGGGAGAGAGGCGTCACATTCCCGTGACCTCGACGCCCTCTTCTGCAGAAATTTAGTGCCTTCTCAGGGGACCCCTGCAACTCCCTCCTGCCCCTTTCCACACCCTGAGGGCGGGAGGCAGGGGCAGGTGGCCACTCTCGCTCTGAGCCTTCCTGATGGGCTCCCAAGAACCCGCAGCTTTCTTCCCTTATGCACAAGGCTCCCACCTGAGGGGGTCTTAATTCGAGCCTCCTTCGCCAAGTTCCGAAAAATAAATCTTTGGGAGACAGAGGAAATCTTTTGACAGGGTGTGTTTTAATTTGTCTTTGGCACTGCCCTGTCTCTGGAACCTTCCGTGGGGTCAGAGCCAGCCCGGGCCCCTCACTCCAAAAGAGGATTTATCTCTCCGAGACTTTTATTTCAAGCTAACGTCTGCCTTTCTCAGTCGTAACAGATGTGGGGCTCCATTCCCGGGGGCTTCCCACGTCTGTATCTTCAACAGGAAGCCTCGTTAAATCTGAAAGTTGAGTTCGGGAGGACAAGCACAGCTCCTGGAGCCTATCTGGGCTCGGAAGCCGGTTTTCTGGACTGAGGGTTCTCTTCCGACGTGCTGGCTCCCCTCCGGCAAGGGGGCTGGGAAAGCCTCTCCAGACCCTGTTGTCTCTCAGAGGAGCCCAGTGATCAGAACGCAGAGGAGCTTGGTGCACGGGGACAAGGACCCAGCTGCTGGTGAAGGGCAGGGGTCCTGAGCTGGGGACTGGGGTCCAGGGGGCAAGCGCCCAGAGTAGCCGGAAAGCCCAGGGTCCAGAATGAGGGTGGGGTCTGGGGCCCAGGATCCTGGAGCCTGGTATTACGCAAAGCCCATGTGCTCAGGCAAGGAAGGGAACGTATTGGCTTATGGGATGGCAGATCTCAGGTCTCTAACACCTCAGCGGACTCGGTTTCCCCCATCGATGATATTGCTGGCACCTGGCCTGGACACCTGGTGTCCAAGGAAGGCTGTATTCGGAGACCCCTGGGACCCTGCCTGAGGACGGTTTTTTCTGGCTACAGAAGCAGCGTCTGCCTCCCGTCAAAGACACACACCAAAACCTAAATGTCACTGGTGAAGTCAGCCCCCCAGGCCCAGGCCAAGGAGAGAAGAGATGGATAGGCACAGCTGGAGGCTGGGGCTGGTGGTGGGGGGTGTCGCTACCAGCAGGGGGTGACCGGAGGCCTGGGCAGAGACCACAGCTGTTCTCAACACATCTGTGTAGCACATGTCACTGGACAGGCCGCGTTCACTGGGGCTCAGCCCTCTGGGTTCAGCATCGCCCTCTCCCCAAACATTTTCCAAGAATGGCCACACAGAGGGTCCCACTGGGCCATCAGCAGTCATCCCTGGGCAGGGTGGCTTTCCTCCCAGGAGGCTTCAGAGCTGGCAACAAGGTGCAGACAAGAGCTGCGGCCATCCCTACCTAAAGGCTGGGTCCTGAAGATACATTGGTTTGAGCAGGAGCCCCTCTTCTGGAGCGAGCCGCTCAGCAACCCGCACACCCTGGCCCGCAGCACCAAGGTCTGTGGCAGAGGGAGCAAAATCCGGGCGGGATCTTCCTTCTAGTGTCCTCCACACGCAGAGCAGAGAAGGCCCAGGAACAGACAGCCAGCTCCCAAGTGGACATCAGCCCAACCAAGGGGAGGGCTTTGACCCAAACCAGAACTTCCACGCCAGCTGGCAGACTAAGTCGGGGTGTTTGAACAAAAAGCTTGGCCCAGAGCCCTGATGGTCTGTTACTGAGGGACACTGGACTCCTGGCGCCCCCGGGAGCCCCCTCGCCTCTCTGGAGACCCAGCGGGGCAGGACGAGGCTGTCTTTATGGAGCCACTGTTCGGGGCTGACTGCTCATCTGTGTCTGAGACTTTCGGTTTCTGCAGACCAGCCAGTAATTAAAAGCACCAATTAATCTCTGAGACTGAGCCGGGGGTCCCAGGATGTGATGCCAACTGCCTCGGGCTGGCTCACGGAGAGGCCCAGGTCACGACTGCAGACACACAGGGGACATGCCGTCCCTGGGGCTCAAGAACCACCCCCCCAATGCCTTTCTCTGAAAGACCGTACACACCAAGGACACAGCCTCCTAGGCTGTCCAAGATCTGGGCTGGGCAGGGGGTGGGCAGAGACATCAGGGCCCTGCAAGCAGTTACAGTACAAGGCCCACTTCCATGGTGGGCAGCCCTTCCTTCCCACTCAGCCTTCCCAGGGCCCACCACACACACACACACACACACACACACACACACACGTGCACATGAGCACACACATGTACACATAGTGGCACACGCACATAGGCATGCCCGCACATTTACTCGGGCACACACGGGGCACGTGCACATGCACACATAAGAGCACACACATACCCGGGAGCACACACATGTGCTCACGCATGTATGTGTATGCACACAGGTGCACACATGTGGGCACGGGCTTTCTGAGCTTCCCTAGAAGCCAACAGGTGGGAGGGTTGGGGGTCTTCTGCCTGGAAAAGGTCTCCCTGGAACCGTCCGGGCCTGGACCAGCCCGGGCTCATCGGCACAGGGGTGTTTGCCAGCCTGTACACCCTTCTTCACAGGTGCCCTTGGGGCCCTGCCGAGGGTGTAGGTCTAGAATCCTCATCTCCATCGGCATTCCTAGGCCCCAGGGGCAGGGATATGGTTTATACCTGGCCTATTGGATCATATCCCTGAGACTGCAAAGGCCACCAGGTGAAGTTGGGGGGGGTGGGAGCAGGAAGGAACAGCCAGGAGGTGGACCGAGAGGAGTTCAAAGAGCTGTCCCTCAAGTTTTAAATCACTGTAGCTTCACTCTTTCTCAGATACCCTATGCTCTCTGCTGCCTCAGGGCCTTTGCACATGTTGTCTTCCCCCAACTTCCTTGCCATTGAGGGAATGGTCTTTCCTCCTTCTTCCAGAAGTTGGAAGCTTCAGGTCTCAGCTGAATTTTGCCTCCTCAAAAGACTCCTTCCCAGGGACGCCTGGGTGGCTTGGTTGGTTGAGCAGCTGCCTTCGGCTCAGGTCATGATCCCAGCGTCCTGGGATCGAGTCCCACATAGGGCTCCTTGCTTGGCAGGGAGCCTGCTTCTCCCTCTGCCTCTGCCTGCCTGTCTGCCTGTGCTTGCTCTCTCTCCCTCTCTCTCTGACAAATAAATAAATAAAATCTTAAAAAAAAAAAAAAGACTCTTTCCCAGATGCACACAAACACACACACACACACACACACACACACACACACCCCTCTGCTGTGGTGAGTGTCGCATCTCTTTGGTGTTTGCCCACTAAAGCCCCTGGCACAAAACAGATGCTTCATCATTACTAAGGAACACAGGAAGCAACCACGGTCACCCCTTTCTCTGAACGCTACACCCACGTACCTGCTCAAGGCCTGCCTAGCCACTGAGGGCACACACTGAGGTCAGCACTAACGGAAGAGGAGGCTGGATGGCACGCTGGTAAGTATATGGGCCTTCCAGAAGGCCAGGAGGCTGTGGAGTATGTCTGTGTGCCACCCTATGTGTCCATAGCCTGCGCTGGGCTGATGAGCTTATACCTGGATGCTGCCTGGTGGAGAAGGGCATACACACAGACAGCCTGAGTCCGGGCCTGGCAGGATTTGCCCTCCCTTCCCATCCTGTAGGAGTCATGAGCTGTACATACATGACGGGCATGGCCCACCAGCCCTACCAATCTCCGGGACAGTCGCTGCAGCCCTGGGGAGCTGAGGGTGGGGCCTGGGACCTGTACGACAGGGATTGGCAGGGGACTCCCCCTGCCTGGTGGTCACCAGCCCATGACCCTCTGGGCCAGTGGGGAACAGGGAGAGGCTGCCTTACCTGATGCCTCCCTTGCCGTTTGTGCTTCCTGTCTCTGCACACAGCAGATCTGGTGCCCAGGGGTACACTGGATGCAGGGAGGGGTGGACCTGTTTTCTCGGGGGTCCAGGTCTGCCAACCTCAACCCTTCTCCTGCTTGCATTTGCAGTGGGTCCCCACGGGCCAGTAAGATGGATGCGTACCCTCAGGCGATCCCCGTTTGGGCCTCCCTCAGTCCTCCGGCTGTAGAGTGCGGAGTGCGGACCCCAGATGGAGGGCAGGACCTCGAGGGGAGGCCACTGCAGACGAGCAGGTAAGGATGTTCCCCCGCAGGTGACAGAGCCAAGGGAGGCCAGCCACAGGACAGGAGACAAGGGCACAAGCCAAGCCCAGAGGCTTCAGCTCTGCCGTCCTGGGGCCCTCCACCAGCGCTTAGACAGCAACCGCGCCCTATCCCTGTGGCCATAACGCACAATATCAGGTTCCCTGATGCAGGGCAAGCAGCAGAGCCCATCCTGTGCCTTGAGGTCACCTGCAGGTGACAGGAAATCTGGGCTCCTCCCTCTTAGACTCTGAGGAGTCCCCACAGAGAGGCCAGCATGTTCCCATGCAAGGCTGTGGGATCCCTGGGCAGCCCCTAGAGTCCCTGAGGTGAAGGCTTCATCCCTAGACAGGCAGCCCAGGTGGACAGGGCTTCAAGGCCCAAGTGCGAGCTAAAGAATCGGCAACCGGTGGCGAGGGCAGGCCTGGGTGGGGCCAGGAGGCCTGCCCTGGGCAGTCCGGGGGGGTGGTGGGCTCGGTGGTGGGTCCGGGATCGGTATATGAGCACTCGGAGACTCTTCAGTGGACACACCGACTTTAAATTTGGAGTTTTCTGGTAGCACACCCACTCCGTTCTGGGCATCGCCCCTTCGCTGCAGCGGCCAGTGGCCCAGGCGTCCAAGACTCTGAGGAGGGGAACCGGTCGCCCTTGTCTAGGGTCACCCAGGACGCGGGACCCAGAGCTCACAGCCACACGTGTTCCCACTCAGCCACCCGAGGGCCTGTGGCGAAGCTCTGGGCGGCCCGTTTGTTGCCTCCCCGATGGTTTGGCAAAAGAATCTGAGCCGCCCTCGGGGACTGCCAGGCCCAAAGCCAACTCGCGGGGGCGGCCTCGGGCGGGGACTCGGAGCCGAGGCCTGGCTCTAGCCTCCGGAGAAATGTCCCCTCTCCGACCCCACCGCCCCAAGACGGGCGGCACAGCCCGCCCCCCTCCCTCCAGGCTGACACGCCCATCTCCTCCACCGAAGGCGCCTCGGGGCGGCCATCACCTTCGCCGGACCACCCAGGGCCGCCCAGCCGGAGAGCCTCAGCGCCCCCCGCCCTCAGCGGGTCAGGCCCGGAAGGCCCTAGGCCCCCGCGTCCGGCCACGCCATCCGCCGGGCGGCCTCAGGGACTCCGCAAGTAGGGTCAGCTCAGTCCCTGCCCAGCGCTCCCGCCTCCCTCTGCTGCCCGGCTCCTGGGGCCGCTCTCCCGCCCGCGCTTTCCCCGCTCATACCGGACTGGGCGGGGGACCTGGGATGGTCCAGCTCCCAGCCGCGGCCCTTGGGCGCGCTTTACCTGGACGTGCGCGGCGCGCAAACCAAGGGCGCCCTGGAGGGTCTTGCCCGGCGCGCTGGCCCTGCGGGCGGGGAGCCCGCGCTTTGAGGCTACACGGCTGAGCCAACCCTCCCCTGGGCTGCAGGCTGGCAGGAGTTGACCCCGGCGCCTCTGGGTTGCGGGCGAGACGTCGGGGCTCAGGACCCGCTGTGGGGGAAGCTCTGGAGGACCCGCCTCCAAGCGGAGCGGGCTTCCCCGGGCTTGGCGACCCGGCCGGGGGCGGGACCCGCAGGAGCCGCGACGCGCCTCGCAGAGACACCCCGGAGCGCCCCGCCGTCCCCGGTCCTCGACCCCTTTCCCTCCCCGACCCGACTGGAAAAGGGGCCCCAGGCGCGGGGCGGCGCCGGGCTGGGCGTGCGGGGGCGCCGAGGGAACCGCGGCACTTTCTTCGGATGGGGGAGGGGCGGGCGCCAGGCTCCGCCCCCGGGGGCAGCGGGGCGCGCGCCGGCCAATGAGGAGCCGGGGAGGGGGCGGGGCCTCGCGGCCGCCGCTTAAAGAAACTTGTTGCGGGTCCTCGGTCGGGACGGAGCTTCGGCGGCGGCGGTGGCGGCGGCGGTGGCGGCGGCGGTGGCGGCGGCGGCAGCGGGGAGGCCCGGGTCGGGCGGCGGCGGCGGCGGCGACGCAGGTCGGACCACGGCGCGGCGACCTCGGGTCCAGGAGCGGTCGCGGCGCAGCTGAGCAGCGGCCCCGCGGGTCCCGGTGCGCGCCCGTCCGCGCGCGGCCCCGATGCTGGACATGAGCGAGGCCCGCTCCCAGCCGCCCTGCAGCCCGTCCGGCACCGCCAGCTCCATGTCGCACGTGGAGGACTCGGACTCGGACGCGCCGCCGTCGCCTACCGGGTCCGAGGGCCTGGGCCGCGCGGCGGGCGCGGGGGGCGGCGTCCGGGGCGACGCGGCCGAGGCGGCGGACGAGCGCTTCCCGGCCTGCATCCGCGACGCCGTGTCGCAGGTGCTCAAGGGCTACGACTGGAGCCTGGTGCCTATGCCCGTGCGCGGGGGCGGCGGCGGCGCGCTCAAGGCCAAGCCTCACGTGAAGCGGCCCATGAACGCCTTCATGGTGTGGGCGCAGGCGGCGCGCCGCAAGCTGGCGGACCAGTACCCGCACCTGCACAACGCCGAGCTCAGCAAGACGCTGGGCAAGCTGTGGCGGTGAGTGCGCGGTGCCCGGGTGTGCGTGTGTGCAGGGACGGGCCCCGCAGGCGCGCGGGCGGGCTGCGAGCAGTTCTGGGGGAGGTGCGCAGGGACCCTGGAGGTGGCCCTGCTCCCGTCCTGGGCTCTGCTCCCAGTGGCTGTTCTCAGGGCCAGTCCCAGGGGGAACCCGCTCTTTGACCGGGCTGCGCAGGTGGTCAGGGCCGCAGAGGGCTGCCCGGCGAGTGTGCAAACCCTAGCACGCACCCTCAGTCGCCAGCAGCCTGCCGAAGGCTGGGATGGCATGTGGGGGTTGGGGACCCCACGCGTGAGCGGCCCCAGAGTCCGGAGGCCTGGCCCTCTCCAAGGGAAGGTGGCTTCTGTCAGGAAACAGGACACAGTAGCAGGCAGGGTAGTGCCCTCTGGAAGTGTCCCTCTTTGGAAAGGGCTCCCCTCCACTCTGACCACCATGTGGGGAAGAGAAGGCAGTTGAAGGGGTGCACGTCTGTTCAACTGGGACGGTCCCCACAGCGTTTTCCTCCTTTCCCACCTCTGCACCCTGTGCAAGGAAGGATGAGAGATACAGGAGGGGTCCAGCGCGGGCACGCTGCACACATACTTGGGGATGGCAAAGCTGGACATTTTTGCAGAAAGTAGGACAGCAGTGGTGCTGAGAACTGCCCATCCCCACCAAATGTGTTCTATTCTACTTGGGTTTAAAATGGATGGCTGTGGGTTTGGGGCACTGGCTCCCATTTCCTGCCCCTCTCCTTGGGAGTGGGCACTGGGAGTTGGGACGTCTGTCCTCTACGTGCCTGTCTCTGTCTGCTCTGGGCACAGCGGACTCTGGCAGCCCTGCAGCCTGTCCCGTAGGCGGTTGGAGGTGAGTTTCTGGAAAGGTTTGAGAGGACCGTGTGTGTTCTGAGCCTCAGGGAGGATCACACGGGTTTTGCCAGTGTTCCTGGGGGTCTGGGAAGCCCAGATGCCAATGGAATCCCTGCCTGTTCCCAGGAAGTCTTGCTTTGTCCCCGGTGTGTTCTCCACTGGGTTCTGCCTCCTCCCCGCCTGCCTGAGAAAGCCCCAAAGGGAGGGGACTTACTCAGGCTCTGAGCGAAGGGAAATAAGAAGATGATGGAGTGGGAAGGTTTAGGTCTTGCTATAGCACGTTCCTGTGACCCTGGTGAGAACAGACCTCACCAGAACTCCTCGCTGGCCTGAGCGCCCTGTCCCCGGCGAGGGGAGAGCCTGCCTGGTGCCTGCTGAGGTGCAGGGGCATGCACGGGCCTCCCCGTGAGTGTCGGGGTGGGTGAGGCCCTGCCCCCGGGGCAGCAATGGGGACCCGGGCCATCCCACGTCTGCCCTTGGTGCTGCAGCTTGCTAAGCGAGAGTGAGAAGCGCCCCTTCGTGGAGGAGGCAGAGCGCCTGCGGGTCCAACACAAGAAGGACCACCCAGATTACAAGTACCAGCCACGCCGCAGGAAGAGCGTGAAGACAGGCCAAGGCGACTCCGACTCCGGACCCGAGCTGGGCCCCCACCCTGGCAGCGCCATGTACAAGGCTGATGCCGGCCTGGGTGACCCGCACCACCACAGCGACCACACAGGTGGGCTCCCGGGGCCCCACAGCAGGTGCCTGCCCCAGCAGGAGAAGTGGGGGTCTCGGCATCTGCTGAGATGGGTAGTGGGGGTGGGAAGTGGGGCTCACTCCCAGGACAGGTGGCCCTGAGATAATCCCAGGTTCCCCGATGCACACGGGCAGCCGGGGGTCTGCTTAGCCCCCACTGAGCACTGAGGGTCTCGCAGCTTTGCCGTGGTCTGGGGCTGGGTGATGTGGGTGTGTTCTGCTCTGCCTGAAGGCGTTTCTGCTTCTACTGGCCTTCCTGCTGGTGCTGACCCAGCACTCCTGCCCCTGGCGTGGCGGTCAGCTGCCCAGCTAACATCAGACAGACGGGGAGAATTCTGGCCAGCTGAGCAGTCTCGGTCAAGCTGGTGAAAGCTGCGAGCCTCCGGGAGAACACGTTTTGTGTGGGTCCCGTTGTGGTCGTGTGCAGGGGGCCGGGCACTTCCTTTTCTTTCCCTTACCTTGGTCTTCATAGCGGGGCCTCCGCAGCCCCAGCTCTTGCCCTAGAACAGTGCTTAACGGAATTTCCTCGGCCAAGGAGTGAGGTCTGGGTCTGGCTGTGCTGGAATTTCTGGGAAATGTACAGAAACAAAAAGCCGTTGATTTCTACCTGCGGCAGTTAGCGGGCTCGTGTTCCTCCGGGTGCGCATCGCCGGCTGGCCGGCCCCCCACAGAAGGGGCATTCATCTCTGAAACATGCTCTGTCCCCAGGGCAGACCCACGGGCCACCCACCCCACCCACCACCCCCAAGACGGACCTGCACCACGGGGGCAAGCCTGAGCTGAAGCTGGAAGGCCGCCGCCTGGCGGACAGCGGGCGTCAGAACATCGACTTCAGCAACGTGGACATCTCAGAGCTGAGCAGCGAGGTCATCGGCAACATGGACACCTTCGATGTGCATGAGTTCGACCAGTACCTGCCCCTCAACGGCCACTCAGCCCTGCCCGCGGAGCCAGGCCAGCCCGCCGCCAGCTCCTATGGGGCTGCCTCCTACTCACACTCCGGGGCGGCAGGCATCGGGGCGTCCCCCGTGTGGGCCCACAAGGGAGCCCCGTCGGCCTCCGCGTCGCCCACCGAGGCGGGCCCCCCGCGGCCGCACATCAAGACGGAGCAGCTGAGCCCTGGCCACTACGGAGACCAGTCGCACGGCTCCCCGGGCCGTGCCGACTACGGCTCCTACAGCGGCCAGGCCAGTGTCACCACAGCCACCCCCGCCGCGGCTGCCAGCTCCTTCAGCAGCTCACAGGGCGACTACACCGACCTGCAGGCCCCCAGCTACTACGGCCCATACCCTGGCTGCCCGTCCAGCCTCTACCAGTGCCCCTACTTCCATCCTTCTCGGCGGCCCTATGCCTCACCCCTGCTCAGCGGCCTCTCTGTGCCGCCTGCCCACAGCCCGCCCGGCAACTGGGACCAGCCCGTGTACACGACCCTGACCAGACCCTGAGGGCGCTGTGGCCCCGGGGAGGGGACTGGTGTCGGTGCGGGACAGCCTGGATCTCAGCAAGGACGGATGGAGCCTCCCGTCTAGCGGGAGGGGTGCGCTAGCGAGGGAGGGCCGGGGGCGGCCCGGCGGCGGCCCGGCGGGCGCAGGCTGAAGTGTGCCGGGAAGCCTCGCTTTGTAACCCACGCGGGGGCTTCCAGATCTCCATGCTCCCTGCGTATGACAGAGCCCCGTTCCCGTGCTCTCTTCACCGTGGCTGGCGACTCTGGAACCAAGGACTGCCACCGGGCCCTCTTCCCTGCCGGCACCAGTGCCTCGGTTTTGCCTCTCGGTGGACGGAACAGCCACAGCACAAAACAGAAAGGAGGGAAGAGGTGTGGGGTCTCCGGCCTCCTGTGCTCCAGGGTCCCCGCCGGCCTCACGTGCGTGGAGACCTCCAGGGGACCCCACTGCAGGAGCCCCTCTGGGGACCGGCCCGTCCGCTCTGAGGTGCTGCCTGCCATGAAAGGCTCTTCCTGGCAAGGTTTGGCTGCGACTAACACTTCTCTCTTTTTATTTTATTTTTTTAATTGTTATTTTTGAAGCTTAAACACATTCGATTTGTTTGGGAAGCTGTTGAAGTGTATTTATGTTCTGTATTATTTTATCTTTAATTAATGAAGTCATTCGTACTGAGAGTAGAATTGAAGACAAAACGGAGGCTGGTGGCTGAGCACGAGGGCTGGGAGGTCAGGTGGGGTAGCCCCCTCATCCCCCCAAGCTCCAGGCCCCTCTGGGGTCCCCCCACCGCCCCCACCCAGGGAGGAGAAGGGACTTGCCTTGCAGTGTCTCTGACTGGGTTGGGGCGCCCCGGCCCCGGTGCCGGCATCCGCCCGACGTTTGGAAGACAGGGCTGTGGCTTCCAGCTGGTCGCCGCCCAGGATGGGGATTTCCTGGGACGGGGTAGCTCGTTCATCGGAGCTCTTAGGAACCAGACGCCACCTACAAGCTGTGAAGCTGAAACCTCATCCACTAAAGTGTTTAGAGGCTTAGTCTTAGAGGAGTAACCCCTGCTTCCGCTGCGTGCCGAGCCCTGACCGCGCCTACTTCATGGAACCTTGTGCCTTTCAACTTTGTACATAGAGAGACGTCTGAGAAGTCGCTTCTTTTTACTTTTTCTACTTTTTCTTACCTTTTTCTAGAAACAATTTTTTTTTTTGGCCTGTCTCTTCCTGGGCGAGTGGGCAGAGAACTACGGCTCATTCTCACGCCGACTCTGCCGCTCCGCGCGGAGTCTGGCCTTCCGCCGCCACTACCTGCTGTGTTCTGCTGCTTTCTGACCAAGCAACGCTAACTTTTGTACAGACCAGTTTGATAAAATTAAAAAAAAAAAAAAAAGCTTTTTATCTATGTGGGCTGCAGTTTGTGTGTTGCTTTCTGTATGTCTGGGGTCCCATGCGGGAGGGCCTCGGCCGAGGCAGGAGTGGGGTTCGCCCCAGGCCCTCCTCGGAGGATGTGGGCACCAGGAGCCTCACGAGGGCGGAGACAGCGCCCCAGCCCTGGGGCACAGCCAGGCACCACCACCCCCGCCCCCGCCCTCCAGGGGCTGCATCTGTATCTGACCAAATCTCAGGCCCTAGGCTGCTGGCTGGCCAGCCAGAGCCTTCCTTCCCTGTCCCCCCACCCCTGCCCAGGGCCTATTCAGTAGGCAAATCGGGTCCAATCTGGGGCCATGGTTTCCTCCCGGGCAAATCCCAGAGCTGGGTTTCTGGGTGGCTGACGGCATTTTTTGGGCCCTGGCGCCCAGCCAAGCTGGGAGCTGGGTGAATGCCGCCATGCAGGCACCAGGCGGGGTGTCCGGTTAGCTGACTGTTTCAAGAGAGAAATGCTTGTGGGGAGCTAGAGCAGGCGAGGGGTGGCCTCACCCCTTGCTGGGGCCGCCCCGGCACATGTAGCCGGCATCGGGGCTTCACCAGGCTGGGTGCACCCGCCGCCGGGCCCTGGGGATGCATCTGGGACTGAGAGGGAGATCGAGCTGCTCACAAGGACCCAGATCCCTGAAACAACTAGCTCTGTGATTCCAGCGGGGGAGGGGGACGCTCAGCCCGTCTCCTGGTCTGCCAGCCGCCCTGTATGGCTGCGATCCAGGGCGCGGACCTCACCCTGTGCTGGAGAGCCTTGTCCCGGGCCTGCCAAGAGTAGTCTTGGGGAAGAGCTGCCCGGGTTTATGAGGGTTCGTGAGGTCTGGGGTGTGCCAAGCCTCCTGGGCCAGGCGGGGTCTGCAGGGGGCTGTAAGCCAGGCTCACGGATGCTTGTGTGGGGCCGGTCCAGCAAGTCCTGGTGCAGCTGAGGGCTGTCCAGTTCCATATGGCCCTCCAGGCTCTCACACGGACACCCCGAAGCAAGGAAAGCGCCCGCATCCAGCTCCCTGACAGAGGGAGCGAGGCCGCCGCTTCGCTGCTCTGGGATCGATCAGGCCGTGCCAGGCTCCTGGGGGCGGGAGGCCCTGCCTGTTCAATTTGCACTCGGAGGGGCTCCTGCGTGTTGACTCCTCGGGGGTGTGGCCCTTCCTCCCGCCAGCCTGCCTGGTGCAAAGGCCCCGACGGCCCTGGGTCCCAGCCCGGGCAAGCCTCCGGAGGGTTTCCTCTCTTTGAGCTCATCATGGAGTTCCAGGGAGAGCGAGGACGGCCACCACCATTCTTTCAAGGCCGTGCCTCCGCCCGCCCCCCACTCCCGCCCCCTGCTTTCAAGGAGCCAGGCCCGTGGGTTCCCCGAGGGCATGTTCTCAGGCATTGGAGTCCTGGGGGCTCTGCTTCCCGAACACAGGGTCCCCAGTGACGTTGCCAGGAGGCAAGGTGGATCCCTAGGTGGGGGAGGGGGGCGCAGTCAGGGCTGCTGGGAGGGGTCCCAGGGGCTGCCCTGGTTCTCAGGCTTGGAGGGCTTTTCCAGGGAGCTCCCAGCAGACATCATTCACAAGGCTGGCCTCACCCCACCTTGCCTAAGGCCAGGGCGGCTGTTGCCACAGCTTGTCCAGCTCTGCGTCCTCAGGGAGAGTGTCCCTTCGGCCCATCTTGGGGATGAGCTGGCGGGAAAAGTTCCTCATTTTTCGTTTCCTTCCCCAGAGCAGAGCACATTGCCTCTGATCTCAGCTGAACAGAATGCCCTATTTGGAGACAAAGGGGAAACAGCCTTATGACCCAGACCCTGCTCTGGTAGATTGGGAAAGCCCCCCGCCCCCAACGCTGGGCCTGTTCACAGCCGCTCTTCCTGGGATGATATCTGCTTTCAGGAGTGGGTTTTCTGTTTGGATGTGAGTTCATGGCTGGTGCGGCTGTCAGCTCAGGGGAGGGCCCGTGTCCTCAGAGCAGCTGCCGGGGGAGGCCACGCTCCCCCACCCAGGCCTGTCCCTTGGGCACACTCCACCCCCACCCTGCCTGCTTTGAATTTTGGCCACATCTGGGGGACAGCCAGGGCAAGTGTCACCGACTCAGGGATGTGCCTTGCTATGTGGACCCCTGTCCTCCCTCCCCAGCCTCTGGCCCAGGATGGAGGATCTTCACGGACCTTGTCTGTGGCTGACCAGGTCTGCAGGGACTGTGGGCCACACATCAGGGCTGGCGTGATGTGTTTGTGGGTGGTGACTGACGGCCGCTGGACAGCCTCCTGGGACACTTTCCACTAGCCTTCAGGGGAAACCTGTGCTGGCCAGGACTGGTCTCAGGGCCATGGAGACAGTGGTGTGAGATCCCCTGCTCCCACCCCTGGGGCCAGTGTAGATCCCAAGACAAGGGAGAGGGAGCTGCTGCCCCAAGCATGTGGCACTACTGAGGGAAGAAGACATTTCCCTGTGCCCTGAGCCCTCCCTGCTGGGCACAGCCCTGCTGCCCCTCAGGCCCCGCCCCCCCCAGGCCCATCTGTCCCGGTCTGGAGGACCCCTGGGTGGCTGCTGGGAGCTGCAGGGACCCACCCCAGTCCCCAGGCAGAGAAGAGGAGCATCGTGGGTCTGTGTTTTGGAGACTTCATGTCCTCATGCTCCCTGCTGCTCTGTCACCCTGGGCCGCAGCCTGCCTGCTTGCGGGGTCCCTGGATCCGGAGGGGGCAGATGTGCAGACCAACCCCTCCCAGGATGTGCTGCCATGAACCAGGGTCCCTGGGGGGACCCCCCGGGAGCCTTCCAAGGAGAAAAGAGAAGACACACATGGCCCTGCCCTCCTGGGAGGACCTTCTGGTGCCAAGAGCCCAGCCTGGCTCACCCCCAGCCCCTTTGTCTCCGGGAAGAGAGGGAGCGGGGCTCTGAGGGGTTCCCCAGCTCCTGCCTTCCCTGCTGGCTTCGGGGCACCTGGCTTCCCGTGCAGCCTCTGAGTTCCCAGCAGTAAGCTGGGAACAAGACCCCTCGTGGAGCTGGGGGCTCTCAGTGAGATTAGGAACCGGCTGCTGCGGCTGTGACCCAGAGCTCCACACAGAGGCCCGAGAGTGACTGTTAAACATGTTACTACCTCTGATCACACACTTCTGTTTGCTCACACGCACAGTGAGGTGGGTTTGTTGGTTAGAAAATTCTAAGTAGGGCGCCTGGGTGGCTCAGTGGGTTAAGCCGCTGCCTTCGGCTCAGGTCATGATCTCAGGGTCCTGGGATCGAGTCCCGCATCGGGCTCTCTGCTCAGCAGGGAGCCTGCTTCCTCCTCTCTCTCTGCCTGCCTCTCTGCCTACTTGTGATCTCTCTCTGTCAAATAAATAAATAAAGTCTTAAAAAAAAAAAAAAGAAAATTCAAAGTAAACCAGGCAGAGAATGTGCACTCAGAAGCCTCGGGGAGTGGGGGGCACCTCTCCCTCCTGCCGCATGGGGGGGTGTCTTACAATCCCCCACACCCCAGGCAGGCCAGGCCAGGGATCCGAAGCTCTGTCCCTTGTCAGTCATCTCTGTGTGCCTCTGTTTCCTCCCCCTGTGACCATGGGATGGTGACAGCCTCGCCGAGGGGCTCTGAGGATTGACCAGGCTTGGCACACGTGACAGACACATGTGACAGGTACCCTCCTGCCCTGTGCCTCTGGGGCCTTGACTCTCTTCCCAGGACATCCCAGCCTCGAGGGCTCAACTCAGCCTCCCTCCCTCCCTCCTGCACCCACGCTGGGCGGCCCAGAGCGGAGCGGGGGCTGCTGTCCTGTGTGTAGCAGACGCACCCAGCAGCCCCAACCTTTGGGGGTGGTTGCTGGGCCGGAATCCAGTCCCGCTGAGGCCCCGGTGGGAAAGTGCAGGACGCTGGTGGGCATGGTTACTGCGAAGTCTGGTCTGGGCTCTTCCCCAGCCCTGTGTACGGGAGCCCCGCTCCCCAGCTCCCCTCAAGCCTGAGGCCTGGGAGGATGCAGGCCTTCGGGGCTGCAAAGGGTTAAGGGGTGCGCGCCCGGCGGGAGTGCGGCGGGCAGGGCCTGCCGTGGGCAGAGCAGCCGGGCTGGTGCGGGGCCAAGAGCTGCGGCGAAGGCGCTGCATTTTAATGAATCATTATTGCCGGGGAGGCCTTTGTCTTTCTTTATCCGGTGCACAATAAAAGAATTAATTAGACAGAAAATGGCAGGGCAAGGAACTGACAAGTCATTAAGGGTTGCTGAATGACCGATGAGATGAGCGCCGGGCTGGATTTCGGCTCCGGAATGATAATGGCGGGGCCGGGTGCTTTGTATGCGCGACCAGCCGGCCTCTGTGCGGGCTTTGTGGGCGCTGGCATTGTGGCCGGCCGGGCAGCGGGGGCAGGCCTGAGCCCCAAAGGCAAAGCGGGTAGTGGGAACCGCAGACAAAACTGGCGTATTAATTTTTACGTGCAGACACGGCGGTAAATATTTGGATGCGAAGGGACTTGGGGATGGCGTTCAGGCCCCTGGACTCTACTTCTGGCTGGGGGTGGGGTACAGAGGCTGGCATGGGGGTCCTTCCCCCACGGTGAGAGAGGCAGAAGGCAGGGGTTGGGGGAGGAGAAGGAGGGGAGAAGAAAGGGGGGGAGACCCAGAAGCTCTTCCCAGAGCCAGGCTCCTCCTCCCCGAGCTGCTGTCAAGCTTATCCAGACGTCACCAGGAAAAAAGTGCCACCCACAGATCTGGCTCTCCCACCCAGAAAATTTGAGCTCCTCGGGGGGGCTGGGGAGCTAGAGTGGAGCGCCTGTGAAGGGGGGCTCATCAGGGGTCCCACTGGCCGAGGTTCCTGGCCCACAGAGTGGGGGCTCAGTGCCGCTGTGCCCATGAGCCACGGCTCCCTGGGGGCTGGATTTGAAAACTAGCCGCACTCTGTCCTTCGGTTTCCTGCTGCCCCTCTGGGAGCCTGTGGGACAGAGGGGGAGAAATTCCAGGTGGATGGGGAGAGGTCGCCCATGCCCCAGGGATGATGAGAACGGCAGAGTAAAAGCAGTGTTTGTCAGTTGGTCAGTCAACAATATTTCCCTTGCCAGATGTCCAGGGACAGGGATATAACCGGCGCTCCGCACCGCCTCAGCACGCCGCTGGCGGGACCGTGCCTGCACCGTCTCCTTCGGCCCACTCGCGATTCTGGAGGGAGCCCTAAGCGACAGGTGATGAGGGTGCTAAGCTGTGTCCCTTACTCCAGGACTTGAACCTGGGCTATGTCCCACGGCTGTCCCCATGTCCCTGAGACCAGAGGACAGCCTCTCACACAGAACGAGGGCAAGCCCTGGTTGTCTCTGGGTAGAGTTTCTCCACCCCGGTCAGGTGCCCTAAAGCAGAGGCCACACCTGTTTCTAGGTGACAAGTGTCTGTCAGGTGGTGGGGTGTCCAGACACTGCTGGGAAGTACCATCAATGTCTTTGCAACTCACTGAGGCATGTGTGTGTGTGTGTGTGTGTCCCTCTCAAATGTGTGTGTGAAGCTAAGGTGGGCAGTGACACCCTGGGCATCAGCCCCGAAGAGGGGGAGCCTCCCCTTCTTCCCACTTCCAGAGGTCACTCAAGTCCCCTTAGGAGCTCAGTCGATAATGGGGGAGGGAAGGATGAAGGTGGCCAGGGGACCTGGGCAGCTCTGGTTCTAGGCACCCGAGTAGTGCACCCTTCCCCGAGCAGGGAGAGGGTGTCAAGGAAGGGGCAGGGTCTACTCTGAGGTATGGGCCTGTGTCTGGAGCTTGGGCTTCCCAGGGTACACAGCCCCTCTGGCCTCAGTGGGCCACCTGTAGCATGAGCAGAGCAATACCCACCACCTCAGAGACGGCTCTCAGGAATGCGGGGATGCCTGTGCACATGAGCTTAGTGAAGGATTTGGCTAGAAACAGCCACTCAACACACACCGCCCAACATGGCTGAGCTGTAGTGACAGGGCTCACACCTCAGGAGGGGGTTAGCCTGCCAGCCTAGGCAACCTGTTCTGTATCTATCCTTCCATCCATCCTTCTATCCCCTAAACATCCATCCATCCATCCATCCATCCATCCATCCATCCATCCATCTATTCATCCGTCCAAACTTCCATCCATTCATCCTTCCAAACTTCCATCCATCCATCCGTCCATCCATCCACCCATCTGTCCATTCATCCAACCTCCCATCCATCCAGTGACCATCATGCAACAGGTACTGGGCTTTAAAGAAGACTGATCTGGCCCTGGGTTCCCTTGGCCCATCAGTGAAGGGTCCCCTAAGACAAGTGCAGGGGGACTGTAGGAACCCACATAGGGACCCAGCCTGCTGCAGGGGAGCCTTCCTGGAAAAGCTTCAGCCCCTCAGGTGTTTTCTACAGTCTCATCCCTAAACAGGAGCCTGTGACCTCAGCCCTCATCCAGGGTTGGTCGTGGGAAACAGCATTGCCTGATTCAACCCCGGGAGTCCTTTCCTCTCTGGTCTTGAGTGAGCGGCAGCACTGAGGGCAGGTCTGAGCCATGCCCAAGGCAGGCAGGTCCGCTGGGCTGGGACCCGGGAGAGCCCTTCACAGCTCTGAGTCCCAAGGCTTGGGGCAGTGGGACACCCAGCTCACCCTCATCTTCCTGGGTATTTCCCATTTTAGCAGTGGAAATCCTGTGTCCCGGGAGCAGCAGGAGGGCAGTCACCCTAGTAAACAGGCATGGAACATTCTACCGTGCTCGCGCCTGTCTGGTGTGGGTGGGGAGCAAGGGTGTAGGGCAGTCCCGTCCCAACAGGGGCAGCATGCCCCCGGGCAGCCTCACAAACTCCACAGCGTCAAGGGCCGTGACCGTGCGTGACTGTCACCCACGACCTGGGACACGCTGGACATAGCCAGAGGCTCCATGAGTGTTTGCGGGACAAGCAAATCCGTGAGTGAATGAAGGTGCCCCAGAGCCTGCTTGCTCCCCTTAAAGATCTCAGGCCACGTTGACAGAAGGAAGCTCAGGGACATGTCGGACTTAAGACAGTGGCCAAAGAAGACGATTGGGACTTTCAGTCACCAAGCTGCTGGGGTGTGCTGAGCTCTCCGGCACAAGGCATGGTACTTGCTAGGGTCCCTGGAGAGCATCAGGAGCTGGAGAGTGTGGGGGATGGGCAGTCCCACTGAAAGCTGACCTAGGTGACCTAGGACCGGGCGGGCCCCTCCCCTCCCAGGTATGGTCACACCCAGCCCCAACACAGGCTCATGTTCCCCATTCAACTAGGAGGTTCCTGGCCGACCGACCTCCAGGAACATTCCTCACGCCCTTGGTGAATAAATGAACTATGATCCTTCACACATCAGGAATCAGTCCAACGGTGAGAGGGAGTGCAGGAAACACCAAGCCCCCCGTGGACAGAGGACATCCCACGAGACCCCATTTATGTAAAGTGGTTAGGGTTTGGTTTGGTTTTGATTTTCTCTTTTAAGGCAGAGCAGTGAGAAAAACATTTCTGGGAGATTTCTTCCAGAATCAGTCCAGAGTTATGCAGATCTGCCGTTTGGAAAGCCACGTCCCTAGATGTCTCTCCCAGCCTTGAGGGTCTCCACATTCTAGAACATTTCTCCCGATTCAGCAGGTGGGAAGAAAACGTCCCGAAGTGGGGGAACGGCTCCAACGACAGCCTTTCGTAACTTCTTGGGCATCTGGAGCACTGTTCCTCCCCGATGGAGAAGAGGGGCAGGGGGACGGAACCCACTCACAGCTGCCCCAAATCCCTGGGAGAGGAAACGCCCCCCGCCCAGGGAGCATGGGTAAAAAGAGGAAATCTCAGTGCCAGGTGGTCAATGCAGCCCAGGTCCTGGGGAAGTCATCCAGTCATCAAGGGACCCCCGAGCACCCCTGCATCTGGGCTGGGGACGGGCGGGTGTTCCGCGGTGAGGGGGCAGCTGACGTCAATGCCATGCCGAAGGAGGGCGTCCCAGCCGGCTCCTCTTCAGCCAGTGCACCCTCAGCGAGGCTCGGAGGCTTGCTGGCTGTCCCTGTCTGAGCCCAGTTTAATGCGTGAGGGGAGAGGGCCTGACGGGTCGGGTCAGTGCTTCCCGGCTTGGCTGGGACCCCAGGCCAAACCCTGGGAAGGGGACAAAGAGGGCCAGGGCCCCGGGTGGGGGGAATGAAGGGATGCTCATCTCAGCCCTGGGCCCAGGAAGGACCCGCAGGCCCCCAGGGAGCTGGCCGAAGTGGCAGGGTGGGGGGACGCCAAGACTGGCTCAGCTGCAGTCCCTGTGACCGCCAGGCCTGCCAGGCTGGGCGGGAGATGCCGGGAGGCCGGGCGACCCCCGCAGGAAGCTCTGGCTGGAGTATTTCCTTCCCCAGCCCAGCCCCAGCCCCACCCACCCACCCGCCTGGGGAAATGGATGTCGCAGGCCCACCGGAGGCTGCGGGGGGGGGGGGGCGCGGGAGGGGGCTCAGCCCTTCAGGAATGCACGCAGTGTGGCGCTGCGGGGAGGTGGGCGTCCTGCTCCCATCTGGCAGGAGAGTCATTTTCTTGCAAAGCAGGGACGAGGCTTTGGAACGGAGGCAAAGTACATCTGAATTTGCAATGGGGTCTCGGCCTGCGCCCCCGCCGCCTGCTTCGCACACCTCGGGTGTGAGATCGGAGGGCTCCCATCCCAGAGCGGGCGCCTGTCACCTGTTCCTCCCATTTGCGAGCTAATTCCGCAGGGGCTGTGGGCGGCAGCGGGCGCGGCAGATCCGGAGTGTGGGCGAGCCTGCTCCCTGCTTCGTTACAAAACAGCCCGCAAGGAGGCTCGTTTGCATGAAGCCCCCAGGCATCCCCGACCAAGTCATCCTTTATTTGGAGTTTCTGCAGCTCGGGTCTGCACGGTGCAGGGCCCTACCGTCCCGGACACTGCGTCAGAGGGGTGGAGGGACCCCAGCTACCAGCAGCTTCTGAGGTCCCTGCTGGTTACACGTCAGGGGAAGGCACAGACTCAGTTTACCCACCTGAGAAATGGGCACCCATGTGCTGCCTGCCTGGGGCCCTCGGAGGGCAGGGAAGCCAGCAGGGACGGAGGTCCTGGGCGGTGGCCAGGTGGTGGGCTTGCGTGAGGAGGCACTTGGACCCAGATGAGCTCAAGGAAAGGGATTAAATTGCTGTCCCCACAGCCATGGGTGCAGAAGGCAGGGTGACGGGTGCTGGTGCCGGGCTCTGAGGCTGGTGTGGCCACAAAGTGAAGGACACATGTGCGCACCGGGACTGCTAGAGACCCTGTCCCTCAGGCCTGAGGGGTTTTGGAGCAGGGTTCACAATAGGGACTGGCTTGCAGTGGGCGTCCAGGGAGCGCTGGTGCCTGGCCGTGCCCAGGGGGAAGAAGGTAGAGGAATGGGGCAGGCAGGGAGCCTGGAAGAGGACCAAGGCCCAGGATGGCTGAGGGCCCGAGGTCACCCCTTGCACTCAACGCCTGAAAGGAAAGGACAGAAGGACTGCCCCCAGCTGTGAGCCCCTCTGATCATTTCCCCTGCTGCTCAGGTCCCCACCAGCTACTGGCACACCAGTCAGGACCGTGTGGGTCCCAGTCACCCTGTCCATACTTCGTGTGGCCCAGGAGGGCAACAGTGGGGCCCGCTTGGGTCATGCCAGGCCCCTGGAGTTGCCCCTCATAGCTGTGAACTTCTGAGGGTCTTCGGTTGACAGAGGCATGGAGGCTCCGCCTCCCTCACCGAGCCTGTGGCCTCTCAGAGCCTGGGCGGGGTCTTCCGCCCTCTGCTGTGCAGCAACAAGGGGCTCCCGGGTCATGAGGCATCAGACACTGATGAGGCCTCCCGGGTTGTTCTCTGTCAACGTGGGGTGCGGGAAGTGTGCAGACCTCCGGGGACCCCTAGGAGCAGGAGGGCCCTTACCCCATAACCCCAGACCTGGGAGGCTGGCCGGCCGCCTACAGATGCGGCCTCAGGCTTCTGGAGAGCCTGGCCTGGGACCGAAAGAAGGAGTGACCCTGGGGTCGCCTTGCCATGACTTCTGGGCAGCCAGGCCCTCCCCGCCTGTGGGCTTGGGATCCCCGGGTGGCCGTGACCCACGCCTCTGACCTCAGACAAGGCAAGACACGTGCCCAAGGTGCTTACGAGAACCTCACTTCCATCCACGTCCCTCCACCCCATCTCACGGGCAGTCGCAGGCAGGAGGGGACCATGGACATCCGCCCGCCACCAGGCCGTGGGCGTTGAGAGAGGGGAGCTGTGCTGGCCAGGGTGGGCCCCGTGGGATCAAGTCTTTTCCCCACCCAAGCTTCTCAGGACCTTGACTGTCCACACTCCGGCGGCTGGCTCTCTGAGCTCTGAGCTCCCTCGGGTCCCGGCCTCAGAGAGAGCTGTGGAACGGACAGGAGCTCCAGGCCCCGGAAGGAGGCCACTCGTCAGTAAGCTCCAGCCCAGCTCTCTCTGCGACGCGCTCCGTGACACGCGGTGTCTGGGGGAGAGTCTCGGAGACGGACTCTCAGGCCATGTGGGCTAAGTTCGGGGTCGGGGGGTCTGCGCCTGCTCCACCAAATCAAAACCATATTTTCTCCCCTGGAGCTTCCCAAAGTGTTTTAAACCAGACTCAGAAAACTCATTTGGACCAATGCCCTTTCTACCCGGGAGGATTTGATTTTCCCTGGAATGCCGACAGAAAAATCAGCTAGAAGTTGAGCGAGGGATAGCAGGGGGAGGGAAAGCAGAGACTGGGCTGGGACCCCGGGGTGGGTTGGGGGGCACGGCCTCCCTGGGCAGGGACCCTCAGGCGAGCCTGGGGGTATAGCCTCCTCGGCTCTGGCATCTCCGTCCCGCCTTGGGCACGCCTCTAGGCCTGTCCGGGCCTCCGTGCGTCCCCTGCCGATGGGGCCCCAGAGCAATTTGGTGCGAGGCCACGGGAGGGCCCTCACACCTGGCCCAGCCTGCTTCTGACAGCAGACGTGGACCGACCTGCCTGACAGGAAATCAGTGTCTCCGGACAGTCCTCCCAGGACACTGACACCCCACACCTGGGCTGGTTAAAATTAATGAGATCCAAATTATCCTCAGGCAGCCCCAGGCCTTGGTTTTCCAGCAATGCCTCCAGAAGGAACCACGACAAAATCGTGGCCACGTGTGGGCTGGGAAGTGCTCACTTGAGGTCGTGGGCAGGTAGACGGAGGCCCAGGACTCGGCTACACCCAGGGGGCCGGCCCTTGACCCCCAGGCAGGACCCTCAGCGGGAGAAGCCACTCACGAAAGGCCACACTGTGTGACCGCACCTCTACGGACCGTCCAGACAGACAGAAAGTGGACGAGGGGGGCTGGGGGAGGGCTGGGAGGGTCGCTGAGGATGGGGGCAGGGTCTTGTTTCCGGGGGGGATGACCGTGGTCTCGGAGCCTGATTGACCTGAGGGTCGCACGTGTTGGGGCAGCACGAAACGCCACAGAATCTCACCTCCATGAAGAAAAGGAATTAAAGTACGAGGATCGTGGCCGCCAGGGCGACTCATCCAGACCGTTCGCATTGTGGCCACTTAACGACAAACCTGACCTTTTCCAGAATGCTGAAAAGCCCAAGTGAGGTCCCGGGGGCACGGAGGGCAGGAGGTAGTCTTCATCCGGAGTGGAGATGGGCCTGAGGCTCTGCGCCAAGCTGCGGACGCAGGCTCGGGCCTCCCGGGTCAGGGATGGCTTTGGTTTTGGAGAAATGAAAGCCCTTGTCAGGGCCTGGCCGCTGGAGTCTGGGGGCCTGAACCGTGCTAGGGGTGTGGAGGGAGGAGCTGGGACAGGGAGGCACGGCTGGCGGCCTTTGGCCTCTCGGGGACCAGAGCCAAGGACTCCAGCTCCAGAGAGGCGCTGGGGTCGGGGCCGCACACCCTGCTCCCCTCACCCCCGGCCTCCCCACGCAGTGTGCAAACCCGGAGAGCACCATGGATGGCCCCATACTCATCCCCACGGTCCCATGTGGCCGAGGGGCTCGCTCGTGCCCCCCGAATCACACACCCCTCTTTGAGGAAGGGGCAGGCGTTGGCGGGAGTTTCCCGGCTTCACAGACAGCCCCGCCGGTGGCCAGAGTCTGGGGCAGGGAGCGCAGACTTAGCCCCAGAGGGGGCTGCTGGAGCTGCTGTCCCCGGGCAGCAGCACCTGGAGGCTGCCTGAGCCGACATCCCCAGAAAGCGTCCCAGCATCGTACCCCTTTCATTATTCCTGGGCCATCGGACCTTAGTAACAAGGATCAACTGCTCAGTGCCATCTCCAAGGGCTGCCAGACTCTCAGGGAGAGTGCGGGGGGGGGCCTCCTCTGGGAGCCCCAGGAGGCCATGGAGCCTCAGGCAGGTGTCCCCGTGGCCAGGCCCCACCTTTGCCTGGGTGAGCACGTGGGTCCGGGGGCTGGGCAGGACAGGGTGACCCCTTGCAGGGGAATGTGGGGGAGGAGGGTGCTGGGCGCTCAGGGCCTTGGCGGGGGTGGGCTGTGTGCCCTCCGCTCGCCTTTGCTCCCTAGGTGTGATTTCTCGATCCATGACTTTGCTGGCAGTGACGACAGCTGCTGCGGGAGGGACACAGTCTGCTCAGACACAGGCCCTTACATGCGTGACCTCCAGGTGGGGAAACTGAGGCCCAGAGAGGCTTGCTTCTGGGAGTCCTGAGGGGTGGAGAGAGTCCATTAACAATCGTCTCCCAGCCCCATCACCACCAGCACCCGAGTCCTGCATGTCGCCCGAGGTCCCTGGACAGCGAGGTTGTCTCTCGGTGCTTCCTGGGGGTTAGAGCACAGCATCCCCACCTTGGGCCTGGGGCAGGGAAGAAAATCAGGGTCCCTACCTGTGGGGGTGAAGGGGCAGCCGGGCCTGGAGGTGTTTGCAAATTGCAAAACCCCGGATCACTGTCCCCACCTCCCCTGGGGCGATTGCCGGAGGACATTGCCTTACAGACCAGTGTGTCCCCCAGATCTTGTCGTTGAAGTCCTAATGCCCAGTTTCTCAGCTGGGACTGTTTGCAGACAGGGTTGATTAAGGGGTGATTAAGGTAAAATGAGGTCCTTAGGGGGGTCTCCACCCGGGGCCTGGTGTCTCCAGGAGGTGAGCACACAGACTCACTGGGGAGCCTCCCCGTCTGGTGTCACCGGAGGAGACAGCGTCTGGAAGCCAAGGCCTCGGGAGGGTCCAGAGGGTCCAGCCCTGCTCACACTTGGGTCTCAGACTTCCAGCCGGTAGGGTCGCTGTCACACACACTCCTGTTGAGCCCCCGTCTGTGGGGCCCGGTATGGCTGCCTGGCTGACAGAAGCCACCAAGCATTCTACTGAAGTATTTGCAGGCCAAGGACCGTGTGACTTGAAGCAGCCCATGGCCACGCTCTGGGAGGGGTTCCGGAAGCTTCTGTGCCCCTCGCTGTGTAAACCAGCCCCTCCCTGGGGCTCACGCCCCACCCCACTGCGTGGAGCACAGTGCAGATGCACACAGTGGCCTGCGGGCTCACAGCCGGTACTTCCCCCGCCGGACCTTGGCTGGGAGACCCTGCACCGGGGGGCCACAGCCAGGAGGAGCACCGTGGAGAGGGCGCCTGGCTCTGCCTTTGGCTCCGAGCCTGCCAGGCCACAAGGCGAACACAACAGTGAGTTTCACGCTCCTGCAGGGTTGGATCCCAAGGCTCCTCTCCCCTCCAGAAGCCATGAATGGGCGTTTCATGGACAAGAAGCCCTGTTATTTTTCCCGACATAAATGTAAGCGCCCTTCGGGGGCCCCAGGGTGGCTCATAACCCCCACAAACATGGCAGGGGCCCAGGAAGTGCGGCAGGCGCGTGTGGGAGCTGTGCTGCAGGCCCCCCGGGGCCACTCCTCACCCCCCCCGCCCTCTTACCCTCCCCTTGGCCAACAGTGATGATGAGCAGAGGTGGTGCCAGGCACTGAGCCTTCTGGGTGACCCCAGGGCTGCTGCCAGGCTGGGAGACGTGGCTGGGCAGAGGGGAGGCAGGGTGAGTGGGGTGAGGGCACCTGCGGCCCCGCACTAGGGAGAATGCTCCCACCGCGTTCTCCTAAGGCTGGGTTTATAAAGGCGGCTTTCAGGTTCAGAGGCGAGGACGGCCCCCTCCCCTGCCCTCTGCTCTCCTCGGCCTGCCCTGCAGCAGCACCCCCCACCCTGGGTGGATGACTGTGGGGCGGTAGCCCCCTGGAGGATCTCACCCAGGCCCCAAGAGTGTGTTGGAGCTGAGAAATCGGTCGTGCGACCCCAAGGCCAGGGGTGGCCGGCTGGCCTCTCTTGGTGAGGCGCTGGGTCTTCAGTGTGGACCTGGGTGTCCACACGTTCCCTGGTTCCTGGGCTGTCTAGCACCTCCTTCCAAGTCTTGGCCATTGGTAAGAAGAAGCAGACCGGCCTGGGGCCCACGGGAGCATGCTCTCTCTGAGCAGGGAGTGGGGGCATTCCTGGAGAGACCCCAGGGTCTCCCAGCTCACCCTGCTCCCTGCAGCATCCTGAACCCAACATCTTCTCCTTGGTTACCTCTAGAGACAGAGGGCTCACTTCCTGAGAAGGTGGCCCATGCTTGCTGGGATGACTTGAAGTGAGGCCAAGTTTCTCTGTTCCTGCCTTCTTCCTTTGGCCGTTCCTCCCGATTTCTGAGGGCAATAGAACCTGGGGGTGTTATGAAGTCCCCCACTCCCCATCGCCTTCCTATGGCCTCAGGGTGGGCAGGTACTGGGGGCCGGGGCTGGGCAGTCCAGCAGCTGCCACCCCTGGCTGGAGAGGGAAGTCAGCAGTGAATGCACAAGCAAGTGAATGAATGAATGAACGGGTGTGCTGCAGAGACCCACAAGGCTTCAGAACTTTTCCTGGGAGGGGCCAGTCCGCGCAGAAGCCCACCTCTGCGGTGGCTATTGGCAGATTTTCTCCAGGCTCCAAAGCGGCCCTGCCAGGAGTTATAAAAACACATGAGAGCGCCAGGGTGCTCCGCGGAGCACTTGCTGCCTTGGGGTGAAAGGTTAAACAAATCCCAGCTCAGGGTTTACTGCACCGGCCGCTTCGGAGCAGGGCCTGCCCCGGTACCCGCAGGGGTGCAGATCACGCAGAAAGGCCTCCCCCAAGTGTCGGGGGGGGGGGGCCGGGGCCCAGCGCACAGGAGGTGGCCTCCGGATTTTTATGAGAACAAAGGTAGCTATATAAACTCGCCAAAAACAAGTCCTTTACAGAAACCCATTTGTAGGACTTACTTTCCAGTAACCAGTAAATCAGAAGGTAGGATGGGAATCGCACTTCGAAATGGGCAGTGATGCTTTTGTTTTCTTGATTCTGTGCTGATTTGAATTTTTGGAAGACGGAGTGGGGGAGGGAAGGGGGTGGCACCGGTTGAGAGGGGTCGGGACTCAGCTCTCTACCCGGAGGGCCCTGCCGACCTGCTTCCTCCTCCCCTCGTCTGGAATGTTCCACAGCACACATGATGGGTGGGGCCCTAGTTAGGTGTGGGGTCACGGATGGTGTGGAGGGCTTGGCCTGGAGGGAGGCAGGGGAGCCCCTCCCCGCACCTACACCCAGCTCCAGGTGCCTACAGAGGTCCCGGGATGGGAATCTGCCCCCGTCCAAGGGACAGAGGACCTTGGAGTTCTTCTTGTCCCCTGGGGCATGAACAGCCGGCTTCCCCTGGCAGGAAACCATCCGCTCAGGAGGTGAGCTGCTCTCTCCCGTCCCTGTCCACACAGAAACTGTCGCCGAGGCTGTCCTGGCACCCCAGACTTGGGGTGGTGAAGCCCCAAAGCTTCCTGGGCCCTTTGCTCAGTCACCAGTCATAAGGGGCCCCTGAGACCCTGGCCCAGAGCAAACTGCATGGACCAAGAGGGACGAGGGGTGGACCCCAGAACAGGGCTTAAGGACAGCGGTGCAAGGGTGCTCTCCCTCTTCCAAGTGGGGACATGTCATGGCACCCAGGGCAGCAGCCTGGGCCTTGGGAAGCCAGAAAGAGAGGTGGGGTGGTTGGGCCACAACCAACCCCCAGGACTCCAGCAACCTTCCCGGTGGGGCCTCATGCCTCGCAGGGAGCAGATGTGCAAAGATGCTTAGGTGGGGGGGTATGGGGGTGCTGCGGGGCTGAAGGAGGTCCCCCAGGCCTGGCTCCCAGCTGGCTCTCTGTAGGGCCTGGCACGGGGGCCTCTTGCTGCGGGGGCTGGGGGAGCAGAGCTCTTGGGCTCCCCTGCACTGAGGCGGCCAGCAGCTCCACAAGGGCGTGAGTCACTGTGGCTGGCAGGGTCAGGGAGGCCTGGCAGAGAGGACCCGGTGGGCGGGGCCATGCCCCTGTCTGGCCAGATGGGTGGAGTCTCTACCAGGCATCTGAAATAACTCTTGGGGCGCCCAGCAGTGGAGGGGGTGTGTGTGCCGCACTGGCAGCTGCGGGCCACCCTGCCTGGCCAGGTAAGCAGAGCCTGGCCCAGGGATATCCCTCTGGCCCAGGCGCAAAGCTGGGGGGTAGCCCCCCTGCCCAGAGGCTCCACATTCTCCTTCCACTACGGCCGTACCTCCTAGGCCCTGACAGAAACCTGCCCCCTTCCCCATGGCCCTGGAATGAGGGGTCCTGATGCTCTGCTGGGTCTCTGTCCAGGATCCCCACTCCTGTCCTGAGCCTGCAAACCCTCAGTGGGGACCTCCAGCCTGGCCCCCACAGACTTCGTCTCCCCCTGGGCCCATCTCCAGCTGTGGCTGGAAGGCGCTGGCTGGCATCCTGCCCCTGGCCCCAGGGCTCATGGGAGGTTGGTGTCAGTGTCCTGGGGCCACTGTAGTCACTCCACACAAATGGGGGTCCGAGAACAGCAACAAGGAGGCTCCCCTAGTAACAGAGGCTGTCTTCTCCCTGCTTATGTCTCTCTTCCTACAAGGATACAAGGTGCTGGACTAAAGCCTCCGTCCTGACCCAGGATGCCCTCATTCCATCTGTGGAGGCTATTTCCACATGAAGTCACATTCTGAGGTCCCAGGGGACATGAATCGGGGGGACACCATTAAACCCAGTGCAGCGCCCATCTGTGGCCTCTGACTTGAGGCTCATAGGGGAGGGCCAGAGAAGTGGACTTTTGTGCACACAACCAGGTCCACGGGGGCCGGTGGACAGGAGGGCCTCTGTGGGGGCCGAGGGGCACTGGCTGGTTGCAGCTTTGGCCAAGCACTGGACCGGGGCTGGCCAGATGGGGTACGGGTACAGTGATGGGAGGTTCTGGAGGTCCAGACTGGACCGGCATGCCCAGAACCTTCCATCACAGCCTCCCGCTAGGGTGATGGCAGGCAGCCCTTCCCAGAGTCAGGGCTCCGAGAATGCCCAGGGGAAGGGAATGCCCACGGGAAGATGCTGGCGTGAGTCTGGCGCAGGGCGGCCCCCGTGGCCTCTGCAGAGGTCTGAGCCCCTGCCTGGTGGAATCCCTTGAGGGTCACACAGTGGGGAGAACAAGGATGTGGCCCCTGTGGGGACCCTTGCAAGGACAGGCAGGGAAGGACGCCCATCAGGAGTTCCTGGGTGTCCACGGAACAGAGGCGCCTGGGAGGGCTTTCCGCTGTACCTGCAAGGTGTTGGGGTGGGGGATGGGGCCAGACAGAGGTAACTCTGTAGCAGGCTACAGGCACCTCCAGAGGCTTGGCGAGGCCTAGGTGTCTCCGTGGGGTGACCAGCTATGGGCAGGGGAGAGGGACGAACACCGGGGAGGCCTACCTCCTGGGGCTCTGGCAGTTCATAGTCTCACTGTCCTCCGGGCATCGAGGGAGGTGGTGCGAGCCCAGGGTGCTTCAGGCTGGCCCGGATGCCGAACAGCTGGGGAGCACGGAGCGGTGAGCACCCCCAGTGCCCCCGGGGTAGCAGTGGGCACGGCCCAAGGGGCTGGAGAGTGAGGGCAGAGGCCCGAGGAGGTGGCCGCGGGCTCAGGATCCCTGGAGCCCCACTGCACTGGGCTGAGACCTTCCAGCCTCGGAACTTAGGGAGAGGATGCTGTTGTCGTTCTAAGCCCCCGGCTGAGGTGGGTCCCGTGTTACTGGACCCGGTCCGACGTTAGTTTCCTACTGCTGCCGTTCTCCCTAGCCATCCTGGCCCTTCTTGGCTTGTGGCCACAGGCCTCCAGTCCGCCCTCCAGTGAGGACACCCTGATGGTGTCCGCGCCACGTCCGTGGCCCATCCTGTCCCACACGCGGTGGGGGTGGGAGAGGTTCCCACATGTGGCTCTCCTGGGGTGGCAAGAGAACTGGTGAGAGCCACATGTGGGGGCTCAGGGGGCCTGGAGGAAAGGAGTTAGACACTGTGATGGGTCAGTGTCCGTGTGGCCAGGGGCGTGGCTCCATCCCCCACCGGCCAGCGGCCTTGTCCTCCTCCAGCCGTTGGTGGGATAACCCAGTGGCCTCACCAGCCCCACCAGCCTGCCCTCCCCTGGTGCGATGGTAGCTCTGGGGCCACAGGGACCCCCGTGTTTTCCTCCACTCAAACCCCCAGACCCGGCAGCATGGAACTGGGTGCGCAGCAGAGCCTCTGAGCCTGACTGCTCCCACGGGCGTGAATCCCTGCCCTCTAGGCGGGTGTTCTGGTGCGGCTGTCTGTGCCCACGACCATCTGCATGACTGGACTCCGAGTTTTCTCTAGAAAACTTCTCCCTTCCTGAGCTTCACGTCTGTTTTGCAAGTTTTCCTGCCACAGGTTTTCGATGCTGGGGGTGGGAGGACACGGGGAGAGCACAGGCCACCGGCAAGAAGGGCTCTCCTCCGGGGCTCCGAACCACCCGAGGACTTCCGTGGGCCTGTTTTGGGGCACTCGGGAGCACACTCACGTCCCCCTTCATCTTAATGCACAGCCAGGAGCCCCTTGCAGGTGGGTGGGAAGGGGATGACGAAGGCCATGCTGGGAGGAATGGGGGAGGAGGTTACATTGGTGGAAAGTCAGTCTTCAGGGCTCTCCGGTGGCCTCCGTGTCCCCAGGAAGCTGAGGGCTGCCCCGCTCTGCCAGGCAGCATCTGTCCGTGCTTCCCAAGGCGATTTGATAGCCGAGAAGCTGCTCAGGAATCTCTTGTCGGGAAGGAGCCGGGATCTCTGTGGAGCTCGGGGTGCGGGAGGGGTGCCTGCTCCTGGCTCTTGGGCTTTGGGCCACAGACCTGATGCTGCTCAGGGATGGGCTGAGCGCGGCACCCTGCGCCGGCCTGGCATGCCCTCACCATGGTCACAGAGCACGCACGCACACTGCCACGACAGCACACACAGGGAGCGCGGCAGAAACACACTTGCACACACATGTGCATGCACACACACGGGGAAGTGCACGCACTCACGGGACATGCACGTGGACATGCGCACACACGTGGATGTGGACATGCATGTGGACGTGCGTACACTCACAGGGATGTACGCGTGGATGTGCACACACACACAGGGACATGCACGTGGACGTGCGCACACTCACGGGGACGTGTGTGAGGCCCACACACACACGTGGGCTGGAGAACCAGCAGGCTTGGTTCATGCCCGCCCTCTGCTAATCCACGTCGGAAGCAGGTGCTGGTCTCGGGCCGGGCACCGGGCCTTCCCGCTCAGAATGCCGCGGCCCGCGTCAGCCCTCAGCAGAGGCAGGGAACCCCCCCCCCCGCCAGGGGACCCCAGGCGCTCGCAGAAGCTCTTGATTTCTCCCGCGTCTCCTCTCGCCTTCCCTCGTTCACACGTGGTTCGCTTTCTTCAAGAACGACTTCCAGTTTTCTCTCTTGGATGTTAACTCAGACGCTCTCGGGTTGGCGGTTCTCAAGTGTGTGACTGCGATCTTCGCCTCGTCGGTTTCCAGCATCTCCTTGTCCCTCCGGGCGAGCCGGCCTCTCGGGCAGCACATCCTCGTGCCTGGCCCTGGGTGACCACTGACCCCGTGTCCTCTCCGGGCTCCCTGCCCTGGACGTGTCACACAGCACGTGTCCTCATTTCATGGAGCGCACGCGGTCGCGAGGGTCAGCGCTCCTCCCCTCTTTCTGGCTGGATCCTGTCCCGCTGTGTGGACAGACCGAGGGTCGTCCGTCCGCTCCTCTGTGGAGGGACATGGTGTCCATGTTGGGCTCCTGTGGGGGGAGCCAGGACACTAGCGATTAGTGTGCAGGCTTCCGTGGGGACGCGTGTGTCCAGGGGTCCGGAGGCTCGCCGGCGAGGGCAAGTGCTGGGTCACGTGGCAACTGTGTGCGCGTAAGCTTGTAGGCAAACGCCCGACGGCCACCCCCCCACCCCCGCACCGTGTCCACACCCGCTGGCCATGCCCGGGCCTCCGTGCCCGACGCCCTCGCCGACCCTCGCAAGCTTCTGGGGCCGCTGGGTTTGCCGACGGGCCTCAGTGCGTGTGTGGCGGTACTTCTCGCCCGGTGCCCGCGGTTCGCAACATTGAACGTCTCCC
The DNA here is from genome assembly GCF_020171115.1 of Neogale vison. Lineage (NCBI taxonomy): Eukaryota > Metazoa > Chordata > Mammalia > Carnivora > Mustelidae > Neogale > Neogale vison. The sequence continues at coordinate 936,444 of NC_058104.1, read as the reverse complement.
CGTGTGCTGACTGGCCGGCCGCGTCTCCTTTGGAGAGGCATCTGCTCACACCCTTTGCCCGGTTTTTATGACAAGGTGGTTCATGCTTTCCTGGTGAGTTGTAAGACTTCTTTACGTGTCCAGGACACGAGCCTTTTATCGGCTGTGTGACTTGCAGACACCTTCCCCGCTCCGCTGGCTGTGCCCCCACCGTCCCGTGAAGGCACGGAATGCTTCAGCTCCACTGGAGTCTCATTTATCTGTTTCTCTGCTTCTGGAAACTTTATGCATTTTTATCCACCTGGAATGGGCGTGTGTTGCCCGAGGCCTTCAGGAGCAGGGTGGTGAGAAGGTGGGCTCGGCGTAGGCGTGGGCCACAGATGTCAGGGACACTCAGGGAGGCCGAGGCAATCAGGGAAGTCTTCCTGGTGTCAGAGCTGGCCCAGCACGCTGTGGGCCTGGGGCTTTGCCCCTTCAGCCTGGCAGGGGCTCTCGGTGTGGGAGTGGACCCCAAAGCCCCTGCCCTTGTGGGCTGTCCTTGTCTCCCCCCACCTGCCCTCCACACCCTCCCTTCCGAGCCCAGCCACAGGACAGCGAGCGGCGAGTGGCGGGACGCAGGACTGGACACACGGGGTAATTAATTTTGACTCACAGAAGCTGTATTAAATTGGATAGAAACTGCCGAAAATGGGATTAGGGGAGCAGCTTAGCCAAGGGCACACAGAAGGAGAAAGCCGGGCTGCGCTCTCGGAGGCGGGAGAGCCGGAGAAGGTGCTGGACATTTCTCGGCGATCACGTCATGTCCGAGGCTCGGCCTCCCCACGCCCCCTGAGGGGCGGCCAGCTCGGGGCCGGGAAGATGGGAAGACGGCCGCTCCCCTCCCTGCCACCAGCTTATCTGCGCTGAGCTCACTCCAGTCGGAGGATTAATTTGGAAACAATTAAAATTCTGTGTAAAAGTGGCAGCCGGCCGGCAGGCACGAAGCGGTTTCAGCACTGAGGCCGAATCCAATTAGTGTGGATTAAGTCGGCCACAAACCAGCAAGCCCGGGACAGCTCCTGGGCGCCCGGCTCCGGGGCTGCTGCACTGCCGGGGAGCCCCTCCAGTCCCAAGGCGGGAGGCGCGGGCAGGGTCAGGGCAGGCCGCGCCCGCCCAGGCTCCCTGCGCTCCCAGCTGCGCTCGGCTGGCATAGCCCCTGCCCGGGCCTGGCCTCTGTCTCCACAATGGCTTGTTTGGGATTTCTGAGACGCCATCCCTTTGTAGGGTCACGGGGATGCCCGTGGCTGTCTGGGCAGTGTCTGGAGCGGCCAACGGGCGGCAGTGGGGACATACGGTGAAAGGGGCGGGTCCTCAGGCTCACCTGTGTGAGGACCTGGTGGGCTGCTGTGGAGCCTAGCCCATGGAACCTTTTGGGTTCTGTTGAGGGCCCACGTGCAGACCCAGGCGGGATGTGGATCCGCTGTCCTCGGCCAGGCCTCTGGGGGCCTCCGGGGACCTCGGGGGGCAGCAGCCTCTCTTGCATGTGGCCTGAGGTCTGGGGGAGAGCAGCCCTCTCCAGGGGGCTTGGACTCGGCAGGAGTTGGGGGCTGGGGGCGTGGGACTCTCTCCTCTCCGTGGAGGGGTTCCCCAAGCAGCCGTGTGCCTACCCTAATGGGGTGGGTCCCCGCCTAGGGCCGAAGCCCCCTCAGAGCTGCCTCTCTATCCTGCCAGGACTCCGCACACCTGGAGGTCCTCGGGCCCCAGGGACAGACTCCATGCACTTGTCTCCCTCTCCCCACAGGGGCCTGAGAGCATCATCGCTGGGGGGACTTTCCAGGCAAGGTGGGTAGATGCAGAGCACTGGGGGAGTCCTGACACCCCGTCCTCTCCTCTTTCTTATCCCACCCCCACTGCCCCATGTAGGAGACCAGGAAGCCAGGGAAGGGCTCTTAGCCCTGCAGGCCGGGTTCTCAGCTCATTGGCAGCCACCGGAAGCCCACGGGGGACGCTGCTCAGGGAGTGAGGGGAGCCAGGGCCTGGCTGCATCCCAGAGCGGGGAGGGCCCGGCCACCCTGCAGGCAGCGAAAGACAGAGGTGGAGAGGTCAGGGCCCGTGGACGTCCCTGGTCTGCGCCGGGTGTGTGCTAATGAGCTTGAACTCCGGCCCCACCGCAGCCTGTAGGCTGCCCGGTGGTCGACCTCCAGGAGGACTTATCGGTTCCCAGAGACTCCAGGGACCCTCATCTGTCCCTCTGCTGCTTGGGGCCAGGGCCCGGAGGCCTACCTCAGCCTGTGCGGAGAGGAATGGGTTTAACCCGCAGCTACCTCCTCGCAGAGCCCAGCAGCCTGCCCCCGGAGAGGAAGCCACCAGCCCAGGCCACCCTCTCCAGCCCCACTTCTGGGCCAGAACTGGCCCATTTGTGACCTGGTGTCTCCCTGAATCCAGGAAGCGAACGGAGCTATGGGGTGTGACCCCCAGAATTTGCCTCCAAGCCAGGGCATGGGGGTTCCCCCAATTTCCACTGGTATCTTTGCCCCCAGGGCCATGGAGTTTCTTGGGGTAGAAGGAGCCTGGGTCCCTCACCTGGCCATGACCTTTTCCGGGGTTTTCAGGTGATGTGCGTAAACTTCTGCTTCTGGGTGAATTCCCCAGAAAAATGAGGGAAGCGGGGTTTTCCTGGCTGGAATGCAGGGTTCAGGCCGGGGTTGTGGCAACTGGCACTGTACCACAGCGGTGTGCTCTGTCCCCCAGAGGCAGGTAGTGGGCTTTGTGTCGGCTGCTCCAGAGCCCCTGCAGTCGGGGACCCCCACTGGGGTCTTCCATCCCTGCGGATGCTTGCTGTTTCCAATACCTGCCCCCCGGTGTCTGACACTTGCTAACCTGACTTCGCAGGTTGTTCCCAGCAAGGATGGGGTCCTGCCCTCGAGGGCTCCCACTCCTTCCCCTCCGGGACGTGGTATGGCAGGATTCGTGCCCCGTCTGTGGGCTCTTGGCTGTGGGATGGTGAGAGCTGGGTCCCGGGCTCTCAGAGTCAGGGACGTGTGACCTGGTTTCTCCGTCCTGAGGAGCCGGCGGCGGGGGGGCCCCTCCCAGGAGGATGAGGAGGAGCCGAGGGCACTTCCCGATTTGCCTGGAAAACACCCTCGGAATCCACTTGGCAAGTGGCCACAGTACCTTTGCAGGACGTTTCTTCCGCTTCCAGTGAGAGCAAACAGAGCCCGAGGCCCCACCCTGCCACACACAGGGTGGGATTTCCTGGGCTGACTCATGGGGGCCTGGCTTGGGTGAGGACGCAGAGCTGGTGGCCCAGTCGCTTCCCTCTGTGGAATGTTAGGCTGGGCTGGGGATGCTGCTCCTGTACCCTGAGGAAGCTGTGGGGTCCCTCCCTGGGGGGCGTCTGGAGTGGGCGGGCATCTCGGAACAGGCCCTTCTTGTCCGTTTTGTCCGTCTCTCAGCCCCACTGAGCCAGGGCAGCGGCGGCAGAGCTGAGGCCCAGGCTCAGACGGCATGGCCTGGGGGTCAAGGGACGGCCCAGAGCGACAGCTCAGACAGAGGCAGGGTGCACCGTACGAGGCCGTTGGGAGCCACAGCCTGAGGAGGTCTTGGGGGGCCAACAGGGAAGGAGCCACGTCCTCTCCCCACTCCCCTGTTTCCTGCAGCCGGACCCCCCACCGCAGTGTAGGAATCCATCCCCAAACAGGGAGGTGGGCGCTGGTGTCTCCAGTGGGTCCCTTTGGTCTCTGGGCCTCAGTCTTCACGCCTGAGAAGCGGGCAGGTGGCCTGTCTGAGGGGACGGACGCTGAGTGAGTGCCGCGGGTGGAAGGCTCTGTGCGTGATGACCGCTTCACTCCTAATGTCACCGAGGAGGCGGGGGCTGGCACCTGGGTCTGGTGGCAGCCCCACCCCAGCAAGCTGGGGAACCCTGAACCAGGGTCCTGGCCCCTGAACCTCAGTCCTCCGGCACCCAGCTGCCTACATGGGGTCAGACGTGACAGACACATGCGGTAGGCGTGGGGCCAGGGTGGGAGAAAGGGCCTCTGCGCCCACCCCCCAGGTTCATAGCCAGTCCCTCAGGGAGACTGCAGTGATTCCAAGGGCCTCAAAGTGTGGTCCTGGGGGCAGCCTGAGACGGCTAACGGCGGTGTCAAGGGAGCGGTGGCTCCCGCCAGGTCTCTGGGTCCTGGCAGGCCACTGGCTGCTGAAGACGCATCCGACAGGGGAAATGAGCCTCGCGGTGAGGGCTCAGCCAGAAGTAGCTCCCAGGCCCAGACGGTGGTCCCCTGAGAGGGCCACCTTCCCTGGAGGTCCCTGAGCCTGGCGTTGCCAGGGAGACGCGCCTCGGAGCGGGGTGGGCGGGCACGGGTGGCCTGGGGAGCTGGGGACGGGGGTCTGCGTATTTGGGGAGCAGGACACTGGCTGCTGGCCCCTTGAGAGCAGCCGTGCTCTGGTGGTTCCCTCCCACCTCCCGCCAAGCATTCTAGCTTGTTCCGTGAGAAAACCAAACACAAGGAGCCAGAGAAAGACTCTCTCAGAGCAAAACCTCCTTCCTTTGTTTTGGAGAAGTCAGAGGCGTTCCCTTTCCCAGGTTCCGTGTGGTGTCGTGGAGGTGCAGCCGGCTCGGCTGTGGGAATGCTGGGGCTCGTGGGGTCACTGAGCCCTCAGGCTCGGCCTTCCAGGTCACCCTCAGGGTGACGCACTCGCGGGGATCTCCGAGGCTTAGAGAGAGTGTCCCATGTCCGTCCAGATGGTGGGTACGGTCCCGCCTAGCGACACAGTGAGACTCTGCAGCTGCCTGCGGCAGGGGTGACCCAGGCCGGACACAGGCCACACAGCCTGCGGCCAAGGGATGGGAGGTGGGGAGTGAAGCTCCCAGGGCTGCCTCTCCTTGCCAAAAACCAGCTAAAATCTCCAGGGGGAGAAGGGGTTGCCTGTTTCCGTGACGACGCTAGAAGCCATTCAGGGGATCGCATTCAAGAGGTGAGCGTATGGGCCGCGAATTGTGTCTCCGCGTCATCGTGAGGCTGTCATCAGTGGTTCTCACGGCAGGAGCGGGCGGCAGGAGCTGGTTTTGGATACACCGGGTTACGACGCTTCCGCTGGGGAGGACGGGGTAATTCTGGTCCCGCGACCACGTGAATGTGCCTCATGCCGCGGAGCTGTGCGCTTAGAAGTGGTGAAAATAGTACATTTCGTGTCATGAATATTTTACCACACCAAAAAAGGAAACACCCCGGTGGCATGGCCGTCCTTCCCCCGGCGCTCACGTGTCCCGTGGCAAGTTCCCGTGTAGCACACCCTGTCCCGTCCCGGGCTGGCGCCGTCAGCCGACTTCACCCGCCCAGGCCCGACCGCCCGCCAGCTACAGAGCCCCCGAGCGGAGGAGGGGAGCCCCGGCCTCGGGCTTCAGGGGTGCGTTGGGAACCCAGCGCCCCAGAATCCCAGTGGCTCTCCGTCATGGAAGCTGGGGCCTGCACGAGGCCGACAGCTCCTGCCCTGGACGGAGGTGCCAGCCTCTTAGGACGCCTGCGGGAGGCTCTTCTCCTGGCAACGTGGGGCGAAAGGAACAAGGGCCCCCGTGAGTCACCAGGGCAAACCTGAGACCTGGAAGGCTTGGCGTCCTTGCCCCATGGGGTTTAGCGAGGGCAACAGGGACAGCCCTGTTGGTGGGCTGGCAGAGCTACTGGTCATGTTCCCATTTCTGCATGTTGGGGGCCGCTGGCTGGCTGGCTCACAGACACCCCACCTGGAGCGCTGGGCCCCCAGCCGTATGAGGGGCAGCCCCAGACCATCCGTCCAACAGAAAACAGATGGCCCCTCTTCCTCCGGGAGCCCGGGGAACACCAGGCACTGGTCTAGGGAGGCCGGGACCCCTGCTCCACATTCCAAGACGGCGTCGCAGCCCAGGAAGGAAGTGTGGCCCCCCTGATCCCCGCCTGCCCACCAGATGCACAGCCACGAACCCCCCAGATGCAGCTGCCTCCTAGCAGACCCTCAGTGACCCCCTTCCCATCTGGCCCTGGGAGGCCTTGGCCCCTCATCTCCCTGCCCAAGGAAGCTGGCTGCGAGGAGGGCTGATGAGCTCTGGCTTCACGCAGCACTATGGACGTCCGTCATCAGGGAAGGCTACCACGTCCTCCCAGAGACACCCCTGGCCCCCAGGACACCCGCCTCTCCCCCAGGCCCCCTTGCCTCCCCTGTGGGCTGGTGTCTGTGCTCCCACCTGTCTGGGTCCTGCTGTCCCTGCCCCAACCCGGGCCTTCACCTGCCACCTCCCTCCCGTCTGTCAGGTGTCACCCTGTGCCAAGCCTCTGCTCCCCTCCTAGGGCGCTGTGTCGGGTCTTCTCAAGGTTCACGGCTCCCCAGAACCTCAGAAAGTGACCTTATTTGGAAATAGGGTCACAAGCCGAGGGACGACGGCCACACTGGGAGCCGGGCGAGGCAGGAGCAGCCCTCCCCCGGGTCTCCGGAGGGGACTGCGGCCTGTCCCACGTAGATCTGAGGTCCGGCCCCCAGACTGAGAGGGGGAGTTGGGTCTGTGGCGCTTGGGTTCGGTCGCCGTGGGACCAAGAGGCGCCCAGTCCCGCCTGATCTCGGCCGCCAGGTCTGAGCTCGCTCCCGCCACACGGAGCCCTGTGACCGGCTGGAAGGTGGAGGAGAGCAGGGGCACGTGAGGGCCTGGGCGGCCCCTCGCACCCTCATCGGCCGGTCTCGTCTGCCAGCTGGTCCCGGGCCCTTGGCTCCCCACACACTCGTGGGTCCTCTTGGCCTGGATGAGGCCTCCCCCGGGGGACGCCCCACTTGGCCCCCACAGCCCACACCCCCCGCAGCCACTGAGCTGGACCTCCTGTTTTAAATTCCCGCCTGGTCGGGTTCCCACTGCCCCCCACCCAGTGGCCCGGCCCCCTGGGCTTGGCAGCGAGGTGTCCTGGGCTGTTTTTTCCAGTGGGCGTGGGCCGGGTAGAAAATGACCTCAGAAGGGTGGGGCAGCTGGGGAGGCCTGGGGGTGCTCAGAGGGCATCCCAGGGGCATGGCGGGTGCCCACACTTGGGCTGGGTCGGGGTCTGCTCCCGTACTGTGCACAGGGCCCCTGAGATTCCGTGATGGAGGCGTCACCCGCATTCCCAGCCTCGTTAGAAGCCTCTTGCCGCCGTGGCTCTGTTGGGCTCCCTGTCCCTGGGCCGTGCCGACGGCCATCTGCGTGGAGGGGGCTGGCGGCGGGCTCTGCTCCCGTGACCTGGACCCCTGAGCTCAGGCCACTGAAGACGGGGAGCGACTGACTGTGTCACCAGCTCAGCAGGGCCGTGGGGCCGCAGGAGCCCTTGGACAGTAGGGTCAGAAGCTGAGTTCTGGGCCGTGGGTCAGGGCCAGAGGGCTGAGGGACAGGACGACAGGGTTGATGATAATGGCCTTCAATCAAGCCTGCCAGGAAAGAGGACTCCCTCCCTGAGGCATTTCCACCGAAGGGAGAACAGTGACCCCACGACGGGCTGCAGGAGAAGGGTGAGGTGTGCAGAGACCGGTGGCCACTGGCAGGGCCACTTGGCAGGGAGGACGGAGGATGGAAGGGGACCTAGGCCCCAGCCTTGACGCTGCTGGGACACAGTGGGTGGAGAGGGTGGAGGGAGTCCCCAGCTTCCCCAGCCTCCAGGCTCAGCCCCACAGGGGCTCCGAAAGCTCAGGGAGACGCCCCAGACAGGTGCCTGAGATGAAGCCAAGAGGTGAAGACAGGTGCCCAGCGTCAGCTGCCAGCCCCGCCGCCCACCCCCTCCACCCACCCCCCACCGGCTTGGTGGATGGAGAAGGACAGACCACCAGGTGGAGGGAGGAGGTTTCCAGGTTGGCGATCCATGGCCATCAGTGGAGTGTCCTAGACCGTGACTGCATCACTCCAATCTGTGCCCCTCTCCTGGGTCCGTGTCTCCCTCTGTTTTCTTTTAAAAGATTTTATTTATTATTTATTTATTTTTCAGAGAGAGAGAGAGAGAGAGAGCGCAGACAGACGCAGAGGGAGAAGCAGGCTCCCCGCCGAGCAGGGAGCCTGATGCGGTACTTGATCCCAGGACCCCGGGATCATGACCTGAGCCGAAGTCAGTGGCTTAACCCACTGAGCCACCCAGGCGCTCCTCCCTCTGTCTTCTTATTGGAGTAAAGGTCCATCCCAGGTAATCCAGAAGGGTCTCCCTTAGAAATCCTGGATTTGAGGGGCGCCTGGGTGGCTCGGTGGGTTAAGCCGCTGCCTTCGGCTCAGGTCATGATCCCGGGGGTCCTGGGATTGAGTCCTGCATTGGGCTCTCTGCTCAGCGGGGAGCCTGCTTCTCTCTCTCTCTCTGCCTGCTTCTCTGCCTACTTGTGAACTCTCTCTGTCAAATAAATAAATAAAATCTTAAAAAAAAAAAAAGAAATCCTGCATTTGATTGCATCTGCACTCGGATCTTTTTCCAAATACGGTCATATGCACCAGTTCTGGCGGACATGTATTCTGGGGGACACCATTCAGCCCACTGCAGCCAGGCACATAGGCAAGTCCCAGAGGTGACAGGAACTGGAACCCACTGTGTCTTTCCTGTCCCCAAGGACCCTCCGGACAGAGGTTGCTGAATGACCTCCAAATCCTTGCCAGAAAGAGTCCAGAGCAAATTTTGAGTCATACACACACCTGTAGAACCATCCACTGAATTCAAATTCGGTGCTGTTTTATGCCCTGGCTGGTGGTTCTGCTCCTGTGACTTCCTAACAGCCAACAGAAGAGAGCTGAAGGCTACTTGCCTTCCAAGCCCTGTTAATTCTGTTCATCCACCCACCCACCCACCCACCCATCCATCCATCTACCATCCATCCCTCCATCCATCCATCCACCATCCATCCACCATCCATCCTTCCATCCATCCCTCCGTCCATCCATCCCTCCATCCATCCACCATCCATCTGTCCATCACCCATCCATCCATTCATCCCTCCATCCATCCATCATCCATCCATCCATCTATCCATCCCTCCATCCATCCATCCATCCATCCATCCACCATCCATCCTTCCATCCATCCCTCCATCCATCCCTCCTTCCATCCATCCATCCATCCCTCCATCCATCCATCCATCCATCCCTCCATCCATCCATTCATCATCCATCCCTCCATCCATCCATCCATCCATCCCTCCATCCATCCATCCATCCACCATCCATCATCTATCCATCCATCCATCCATCCATCCATCATCCACCATCCATCCTTCCATCCATCCACCACGAATCCATCCACCCGTCTATCCACTATGCATACATCTGTATGTCTTTTCATCTATTTGTCCATCCCTGTGTGTTTGACCTTGGGTAAATGAAAAATGGGAGGGGAAGTGAACCCCAGAGACCTCCCAGTTCACCACCCACCCCAGGGCGTCAGCCTCCCTTCTGGCCAGCAGGCAGGCAGCCCAGACCACAGCTGTGGGCTTCAGTCGGGAGTCTGGACCTGCTGGCTCCTGTCACTGCAGCTGAGAAGTGCCAGATTACAGCAGTGTAATTACTCACCCTTCTTTGGATGGGTGAAAGCTCCAGGAGGGACGATGTGCCTGCTGGTCCAAACTGATCCAGAGCAGAGAGGGCAAGGACAGCTGGACAAAAAGGTGGTTTGGGCAGACAGTGGACGGGTGAGGAGGTGGCTGTGAAAGGCAGGTCTTCCAGGCCAGAGACTCCCACGTGCCCCCTGCATCCACGGGTCCAGACCGTGTGAGGAGGCAGTGCCAGCCTGGGTGGGCGCCTGGGGCCTGGGGTGTGGGGCGTGGGCTTGCCGGAGGAGGGGCAGCTGCTGGCCAGGGAGGTTGGATGGCCAGGGCCCGGGGAACCCAGTGAGGGGGCACTAGGTCTAATATAAGGCCAGCTTCATGGCAGGGGTTCATGCCCGGAGTGTCTAGACAGAGACCTAGAGGGGCCTGGCCCCGAGTGGCTGCTGCCCAGGATACAGCGACTGACGGCCTCTGGCCCCAGCTTGCCATCATCTCCCTTGGGCTCCTGAGGCCAGTGGGGATGATCTGAGACTTCCAGCTATGGAGGTGAACCTCGGGGTGTTGTGAGCGACCAGCGGGTTATGGGGGGAAGGCGGGCCAGAGGGAGCTGCAAGGAGCTGGGGGGCTTGGCTTTGGATGGGGCCCTGCTTCGTGGAGGCCCACGGCGGGGGAATGAGGGACCTAAGTGACCACATCGCCTCCCTCACACTCCCAGCTTCCCCGGGAAGTGTGCGGGGGTAAACCTTGATGTCACAGAGGTAGGAAGAGGTGGGGCCCACGTTCTCGGCCTGTGCTGCTGCCGTGGGCAGAGGCTGGTGAGGAGGCAGGGCCGGTCAGCTGGGCCAGAGCCCTGTCCTGGAGACCCCCAAGGCAACCACCAGCCCCGCACGTGAGTAAGCTGGTCAGCGGCCTCACCCAAGGTCCCGCCAAGCCCACGTGAGCTCGGGGCAGTGGCCCGACATCTCCCACCCCCTGGTGTGGGCTGCGGTGGACAACGGGGCTCTGTTTCGAGCTGGATGAGTGGGCACTGAGGGGGAGGGAAAGAGCCCAGAAGGGTCAGAAGGGGCCAGTGTGGACCTGCCCACCCATCATTAACCTCTTCAGGCTGGGCCAGGGGTCGGGAGAAGCCGGGCCTGGGTGTGCGCAGCGGGTCCCAGGGGCGGGTCTTAGCCTATGCTGCTGTGCGGGCCTGGGGCTGGGGCTTCACCCCCAGGAGGCGGCTGCGGGAGTGGAGCTGCTTCCTTCGCCGCACCCCATGCTTCCTGCAGGAGGGTATCTGCATTTAAGGAGAGCATCTGTGTTCCCCGCTAGCTGAGAAGCTCTGAGGGTGGGGCCATGCTCTCTGCCCTGCACGGGGCACCCTGAGGGGACACAGCCAGCTCCCCCTCAGCCCTTCCCCTCTGTCCTGCGACAGCCTGCAAGGTCCCTAGGAAAAGGCACATAAACAGTCAGACTTCCTCCTCATAGGCTGCTGCCCCTTCCCCAGCTCCCCACGCCCCTGCAACGAGTTCTAGGTGCTCCTGCCTTGTCTGCGGTCTGGGCCCCCCCCCCTGCAACGCTCACCTGGGGGCTCATGCACTGCTCCCCCACCCAGTGGCTGCTTTTCTTGGGGTCTTGGAGGGGAGAGGGTGTAGAAAGGCAGTCTGTGGGGCTGGCCTCATCCCTGTGAACCTCAAAGCTGGGCCTGGGGGAGACACCCTGGCAGGAAGGGCTGTCAGTCCCGGGGCTGGGGCTGGAGCTGTGTACAGGGGGCGGGGAAGGTGGACCCCTGGAGAAGCCCCCTCAGCCCTAATTCATTCCAGTGCCCCCCCCACATGGGGCTGCCCCATGCCTGACGGTCCTGCGAGCTCTGCACACTTGTACTTAGAGGGCTCCCCCCGCTCCCGTACCAGCCTGGGGCTCTGATCCAGCAACTTCTGAAGGAAGCCCCCACCATCTGCGGGGAAAGCCGGGAATCCTGTGGGGCTGGAAAGGAGGAGGGGGCCGGAGCAGAGGGGCGGCTGAGGGAGGGGTCTGTCCTCGCCCTCCCTGTGGCAGTGTGTGCATTCATGGCCCTGGGGGCTTGTGACAATTAGGCACAGCCATGAGCGGTTTCCCAGGGAATGGCCGGTTGCAGCCTGTGATCGAGAGGGATGGAAGCCAGGGGGTCTGGGAAGGTCCCGGTTCAGGCCTGGCCGTGGCCCCACGCAGGTGGTTTCTGCTGTGAGGTGTGGGGGTGGGCTCAGCCCTGGGTACCCCCTCCCCTGCCCCACCAGCCAGGTGACCTCAGCAAGCTCCTCGGTCCCATGGTCTCACGTGTCCTTCCCATTTGCGCAGCCGGGGACTGGAGGAGGTTCTCGGATCTGCCCAGGTAGGGGCGGTGGGAATGAGTTTCAGACCACAGCCACCTACCCGGGACTGAGGCGGACACGTCAGGACCTGGGCCAAGGGGCGCGGAGTGGTGAGCACATGCCGGGGATTGCCTGCCACGAGTTCAGCCCTCGTTCTGGGGCTACTGTGCTGGTCCCCAGTACTTGTGACCCCGCAGTAGTCCTAGGGCTGTGGTCTGCGAGAGGAGGTACATGTCCAGTCAGGGGAGAAGTCAAATCTGAGCCCAGGTCAGCCAGGACCAAAGCTCGGCCCTCGTGACTCTCCTGGGGAGCAGGGCTCAGTCAGCTCCCCTGCGTGTAGACTCATCCAGGGTGACAACAGAACCCACCGCAAGAAACACGGCCTGAGTTCTTCCTCAGTCAAGGAAGAAGCAGCAGAGAGCCTGACCAGCCGTGGCCATTCGCGGTGGGAGTTTTAGCACATGAGGTCGGTGAGGGCTGATTTGGGGGATTGGGGAGCCCCAGGCGGCCGGATTCTTGCACTCAATTATTTCCCACTCCTGGGGCGGCGGGACCTAGGGAGGGCGTTGTGATCTGCCCAGGAGCCCTCAGCTTCCAGGTCAGGCCTCCGGGATCTCTGGAACTCGACTGTGGCTCCATCAGAGCCAGAGAACCCCAGGGCCGAGCTCCTCCCAGATCCGAGGGTCTCAGAAGCTGCGTGAACAGCAAACGTTGCCGTGGCCTGAAGTGCTAAGATCAGGGACAGTGTTTCACACAGCGGTACCGGCTGGCTCAGGCCACCGTCCCAGAGTCCCACAAGGCCAGGGCAGCAAGCACAGCAGAGAAGAGTTGTGCCCCAGGGCTGGAGGCTGCAAGGCCGAGGTCCAGACATGGCCCCTCTCAGGGGTGTGCAGATGGCTGTCTCCTCCTGGCTGTCCCGTGTGTGTGTGTGTGTGTGTGTGTGTGTGTGTGTGTGTGTGTCCGGAGCTCTCTTCTCGTGAGGACACCAGTCGGATGGGGTTGGGATCCACACTACTGACCTCAGTTTATCTAGATCGCCTCCTTCAAGACCCATTTCCAAATGCAGTCACATTTTGAGGTCCTGGAGGCTATGGCTTCAACATGGAATTTGGGGGGACACAAGTTGCCCCACAGCAGGGCCCGCGGGTAACAGGTACGCCCCATTGCAGTTCTCTGCTCTTGCTCTGGCCTGTGCTCTCTTGTGGTCACCTTCCCAGGAAGCCTCCCTGAGCCCAGCTGAGCCATCCTTCAGACGCACAGGGATGGGGTGGGGGGAAAGAACGACGGGGGTGGGTGTGTGGGGAAGGTGCCCCTCCCGCAGCTCCGTCCGCCAGGACCCGGCGAGAGCGCCCACTATCCTGTGAGGTGGAAGGTCGTGCCCCCAGCAGCTTTGGTCAGCGTTCCCCTACCCTCCTGCCCTGACCAGGGCTCCAACGGGAGCATGGGCTGGCGGCCAGGGAACTTTCTGGAGAATGGCTGCCCTGCTTGGGAGTGGGCATGCGGCACCTGGAGCCCCACGTGGGCGGCACCCACTCATCCACTCCCACGCATCTGTTCATTTGTTCGTTGGCAAAGGGTCTGCGGAGGCCGCTGTGTGCACAGAGCAGTGACCACATCCCTCTTTGCCGCTGGCCTGTCCCGCCCACAGACCCGTGTTGGGTCCCTGAGCTGGCAGGATCCTCGGGACAGATCCAAGCTCCCCAGAAGGGTCCCACATCCAGCTTTTCTCGTGGCGGCCTACAGAGGCACTGGCTTTTGGCCTCTCAGGTGGGGAAACTGAGGCAGAGGGCCTGAGCAACGTGCCTGGTGTCCAAGACAGAAGGCGGTGGAACTGGGATTCAAGCCAGGCAACTGGCGAGTTTGGGGCCTTCAGCTCCAGCCCTCCTGAACGGACTCCCCAGGACTGTCCCACGCTGTTGGAGGGATACCCTGGATTTGTGCTGGCTGGACGCCACCATGAACGCCACCACTGTGTTCTGGGGGCTTCGGGCCCACGTGGGGCTCTGCCTCCACAGAACTGGGCCCCCGAGTGTGGGGCAGCCCACCCCCCGCGACTTTCTTTGCCCACATCACAGAGTCTGAAGAGGTCAAGAGGAGGCTCTTCCCTGTGCTGTGGGGGGCTGGGGAGGGGTGCCCAGCTGGGGCAGGACGGCCTTGGGCAGGGCTTGGAGACATGAGGCCGTCTGGCAAAGCCACACAACTGGCAGCAAGGCCAGACCTCGACTCGAACAGAGCTGCGCCTGTTAACGCAAAAAGAAAACTCCACCTTTGTGTCCTAAGGAAGGGGGACCCCATGAGAGCAGTCGTGGCCTGATCTGCGGAGCCCTATGGTGGGACCTCACTGGGTGCAGACCAGGGCCACGGACGTGTGCAGCCCCCTGGCCACTCTGGAGCCGAGAGGGTCTCGGGTACCCTGGGGCCAGAGCCCGAAAACTTGCTGCTGAGATCACAGCCAGGCTGGCCCCACCACGCCCCACCGTGTGATCGGGGGAGTGGGCTTTCAGCTGGGGCACCGCCAGCCATGGCGTTGTGAGCTGGACGACATCTGCCAGCCGCCATGCTGACCCGGAGTGTGCGCCCCCTGACACCCGGGCTGAAGGCAGAGTGTGCGGCTCCAGACTTGGGGCTCCGGGGCCCAGGGTGCCGGCCAGCAGCCATCCTCTGCTTGGGGGGGGTCCCACCCTGAGGTCTGGCAGCCCTCCTGCCCTGGCAGACCCCAGCCCCCACCTGCCCCCGAGCACCTCCAGCCCCCACCTCCCCCTGAGCACCGCAGCCCCCACCTCCTCCCTGGGCCCCCATCACTGACTGCTTCATCCTCTCAGGCCTCCTCTTCTGGGCTTTCTTTGCCCCCAGCCCCTCGGCAGAGGAGGGGTGACCTATCCACCAGGCAGGGGCATAGCTCTGGCCGCATCTTTCCAGAACGTGTCCGTCTTGCTGACAGAAGCCTCCTTCACAGACTCCCTCTCTACTCCCTCTATCTACCCCAGGCGGGGATGCCCCGTGCTGCTTTCTGTGATCTGTTTTTGTGCACTGGACAGTTGGCCTCGGCGTCACAGCCACAGGGTCCATCATGACAGAGCAGACGCTCTGCCCTCTGCCCTCTGAACTGTAGTCCTGCTGGATGGACCACGGGGTGCGAATCCCCTCGGCCCTTGGTGGGCGTCCGGGTGGCCTGCACCAGTTTGACAAGTAAAATCCCATCAGTCCTCAGAGCCCCCCTACCCAAGGGGGACAGTTTTTTTTTTTTTTTTTTTAATTTATTTGAGAGAGAGAGACAGTGAGAGAGAGAATGAGCGAGGAGAAGGTCAGAGAGCGAAGCAGACTCCCCATGGAGCTGGGAGCCTGATGTGGGACTCGATCCCGGGACTCCAGGATCACGCCCTGAGCCGGAGGCAGTCGTCCAACCAACTGCACCACCCAGGCGTCCCCAAGGGGGACAGTTTATTCCCAAATGAATACAAGGAAATCGAGACTCAGAGAGGCTGAGAACCTCCCTGAAATCACGGACTGGTGTAGCGAGACATCGCATGGCCATGGACGGCCAGAGCCCCTGCCAGTGGAGCCCACCTGGTTGTACCCTGCTCTGTGCCCTGTCCCTCCCTGTCTGTCTGTCTGGCTATGTCTCCCTCCCTCCCTCCTTCTCTCCCTCGCCCTCTGTCTCTGTAAGCCCCGGGACGGGTGTGTGCCCGGTCTGGCCTGGGAGCGAGCTCCTGGCTTCCTCTGTGCCGTCCCGGCCCCTGCGTGTGCCTACCTGTAAATCAGACCGGATCCCGTTACCTGGGCCAGAGTGCCCATCCTCGTATACCTTCCCTGCTCCCTGCTCTCCACCGGGTGGCTACCATCATCCGACCCACAGTTCTAATTTTTCTCCCTCCCAATCACCCCGTGTCACCCGGTGCTAGAACCTGACCACAGGGGTCCCCCACCCCAGGGCTGTGAGCTGGCGTGGACATGAGGCCAGGTGCTCCCTGACACACGCTGCCGGCTCCTGGGGACCCACGTGTGCGCTGTAAGCAGAGGGGATGTGCTGCACACTTCACAGAGAACACTCGTGTCCAGGATCCCGAGCCCCAGGAACCTGGACCTCTGTCTGCTGAGCTCTCCGGAGCCCTGCACTCCCAGAAAACATGACAGTTAGTAAACCCACCTGTTTGTGTGTGGACCACCACGGTCCTGACCCACCAGGACTACCTCTCCCCGCAGAGTCTCAGCAGAGACCCTGTCCCTCCTTTCCTCTACCATCTGCCGCTAGTTAACAACCTTGGCCGGGGCAGGTTGGCCGTGGTGCCCTCGGGTCCCCGCCCGGACAAGTGAGCTACATCGGTAATTCCTGGACATGGGCTCAGGCTTACACGAGATTCTCAGCATGACTTTACCACCGTGGTAGCTCTCACTTTCTTGGAGCATTTAGCTGCTTTCCTGTCACTTCAAGGCCCTCGTTTGGAACCTGTCTGTGTGTGGTGTGAGGTAGGGATCTAGCCGCCCCTGTGTTTACGGCGGTGACAGTCCGCACCCGTGGTGGGGTTCATGCCTTCCCCTTGCTGGTGCCCAGCGCGCCAAGCTCCCCTGCCCCCGAGGGCTGTCTCTGAGCTCACTGCTCTGTTCCGTCAACTCGAGTCAACCCACAAGAATGAATTTAATCGTCCTGGTTATGCACGACTTCAGAACAGCTGGTTAATTCAGTGAGAAGAATCGCGCACCAGATGTCGGCGGATCATGTAACCGAACCACCAGACCGGTCTCTACTCTCAGCTTCAGCCTGGGACGCTCCTGACTGCTGGTTTGCCGAATTGCTAGGTGGCACCAGCTGAATGCCTCCGAGAGTCTGGTGCTGGACTGGGCTGTGGGGCCGGGCACGAGGTCCACAAGGGGCAAGAAGACACAGTGTGGGTGTGCGCAGTGGTCAAGGAGGCCTCTCAGAGGACGCTACAGACGGAGTGTTCACGCTCCCCCGGGACCCAGGTTACACCCTAAGTCCCAAGGTCATGGTGTTGGGAGATGGGGACTCGGGGTGGTGATGGGATCATGAGGCTCATGGACAAGATCGGTGTCCTTCTACAAGAGCCGCCACCCATGAAGAGGACACAGCATGAGGTTAGAAGGAGGGTCGCACCAGATGCCTAATCTGCTAGCACCTTGACTTGTAGGCCCCAGGAGCAAGCAAAATGTCTGTTGTTTAAGCCCCCTGAGAATGGCAGTTTGTCAAGAGAGCCTGGACAGACTCAGTCAGAGGAGGTGGCCTTTTTGACTGGATCTGATGTATAAGACAGAGTTCATGTGCAAAGACCTGGGGTGGAGGAATTCCAGGGAGAGCAAGTGCAAAGGTCCTGTGGCAGGGACAGGCTTCATGTCGCCATGGTCGGAGGGGCTGGAGGTAGGGAGACAGGGTGGGTGTTTTGGGGAAGCGAAGCAAAAGCAGAGCTTCTTCTTCATGGTGGGGAGCCTTCTCCCTGGTGAGAGAAAGGTGGTTCTCTTACCCCAGGATTCCACCAAGCCAAGTCTGGGGGGTCCTTGCTACAGCCTGTCCCTTCCTGAGGCCTCAAGTGTCATGTCCCCCTTTATATGTCCAGTGAAGCCCCAATACCTGAGCCCTATGGCCACAGTTGGACACCAGCCCACCTCCCTGCACGTGCACCCCAACCTGACAAGTGGCTTTCTGATGCCACAGTCTGACCCCGAGCACGTCTGCCTAAACCTCTCACTCAAAAGCCAAACCCCACATCTACCCTTCACCCGACAAGGTTTGAGACCTGTGGTCACTCTGCAGCAGGGACCTCCACATCTAGGGGCTCACAGTGTCTGGACAGACATACGCCAGGCACCTAGAGCTGAAGCAGGCATGGCATCCTCTGTGGTCCCAGAGCCAGCCCCCGGGACAGCAAGGGACAGCGAGGGGCAGTTGGGAATAGCGAGGGGCAGCGAGGGGACAGCGAGGGGCAGTAAGGGGCAGCAGAGAGCAGCAAGGTTCCTGCCCAGGGGCCATGCTCCTGTCTGTCCTGAGGACAGGGCAGCAGGCCGCTGGCCACCAAGCCATGGTCTAGGCAGGGTGAGGCACCCTTGGGCCTTGGCTGTCCCCCCGGTCCTCACAGAGCACAGGGCGTGACGGAAGCGTGGGTAATTCGGCTCTAGCTGTGCTGCGGGCTGCAGGGGGGAGGTCGGTGGCGGGGAGCCGCCGCTCTCAGCATTAAGCCTGGTGAGTCTGGTTCCACTCCGGCATGGAACTCCCTGTCTGATCTGTCTCCAGATTGGCCCGGGAAGAAACTGGGGGAGAATTGATTTGTGCCCCATCCCGGCGACCACGGGTGAGGAGCCCCACCCCACCCCTGCCCGGCCCCCTCAGTACCCTCCCCACACACCCCCAGCCAGCCTGCTGGCGCCGGGAAAGGTGGGGCCGGGAGCAGGGCTGGAGGCCTAAGTATGGGGGGCCCTGGCTGCCCCTCGGAGGCTGGAGCCCAGCAATCTCCTGGGGGCGACGCTCATCCGTGGGGGCTCTGTCTGCCAGCACCAGAGACAATGTGCACACCCTGGCCTGAGTGCCCCCGGGGCAGGGACACGCGTAGGGGGAGCATGCAGCACACGCTCTGTCCTAGAGTCTGGGCCACCACGGTGGGGACGGAGGGATGCCATGACTCTAGGCTCCGGTTCCCTTCCTTGGACTCTCACCACCTGCCCTGAGCTGCTACAGGTAGGAGAGGATGGTCTCAGGTGGGCTTCCTGGAGGAGGCAGCCCTGAGCCGGTGCCCATGGGGCAGGCAGGGCTCAGTGAGCAGGGCCAAGGTGAGAGGGAGGACGCCTGACAGGAGGTGAGGCCTGTGGGGTCTCGGCTGGAGCTGTGTGACGCTGGACCACAGGCCAGGCTCTGGGTGGGCAGCCGAGCTCTCTCCACTGCCTGGAACCTCTCTCCCTGATACCCTGCCCTCCCTGAGTGTGCCAGTTGGCCCCACGGGCTGGTGCTGTGCATGGAGCCCCTCCGGGGTGCCAACCTCCAAGGGTCCCCCTCAGCCAGGCCCAGAGGTGGGGCAGGTGGGGCCGCGGGGGACCCGGCTGATATACTAGGGAGGGACAGGCACCCGGAGGGATTTGGTGTGTTCTGCACAGAGCCAGCCCTGCCTGGGCAGCTGAGGGGAGCAGGGCTGGGCAGCCCATGAGTCCTGAGCCGGGGACGGCCACCCCACACCGACCCTGCAGTCCTGCTCTGAGCCACAGGCGGGGCTGGACCTCGAGTCCTCATCTGAGAAATGGGGTCATACACATTCTAGCCAGCTTCCCAAGGCCACTGTGCAGAGGGTCATGGGCAGCCGGCCCTGTGTCCACGGCACGGGCTGGGCTTCAGGTATGACTTCCCATCCCTGCCCTGGCAGCCCCAGGGGAGCCCAGGCCTGTGGCCATGTTTTCTTTTGGCTCGGATCCTGCAGTTGGAGCTGCCTGTCCCCATCTCTCCCCTCTGTCATGTCCCAGACAGGGGCACCAGTGGGACCTGTAGCAGCCGGGAGGCCCCAGGGGCACAGGAGGGCAGGCCTCCTGCTGGCTGGTCTGGGCACAGGGCAGGCCTGGAGGGCAGCCTGACCCCGGGCCCCAGGCGGGCCAGGGAGCCCTGGTGGAACCAGCCTGGCCACAAGTTGCCGGAGGCCTGCCTGACCGTCAGCCTGGCTCCAGCCATCCTTACCTAATGCCACTGCGGGGAGGGAGGCCCTCACCCCCACATGTGCTCCATGCCAACACGAGGGCACAGGGGGCTGGGTGGGGAGTCGGGCCCCAGTCGCGCGCCTTTGAGGGAACGTCTAGCCCAGAGTCCTGCCCCAGGCAGCCAGGCGCCGGCTCACTGCCCGGTAGGAGAGGCCCAGGGGTGGGAGCAGGGCTGGGAGTGAAGGCAGGGGCCACCCCCCCGTGGAGGGGCTGCCCAAGGCCCTCCTGTGCCTCCCTCCCCAACCCCTGAGGAGGGGCCATCTCAGAGAGGGCTGAGTGGTTGGGGGGGCCCGAGGGCGTGGGAGGTCTTTCTGGTTGTGCTCCGAGAGGAAGGGCTGACCAGTCCTGCCATGGCACCGCCCCAGACCAGCCTGCCCATGGGTCAGCTTGTGCCATGGCCTGAGCCACTCTGGGGCAGTTTCGGTCCTCTCTCCCTTCTACGGATAGAGAGACTGAGGCACAGAGCAGGGATATCACCATCCAAGGCCAAAATGGCGGTGTGAACCTGAGGCCTGTTCCTGCCCAGGGCCTACCCTCAGCCTCACTTGGCTCCTGGGGGCCCTCCCTCTCATGCTGGGTCCATTTCCTGCCCCTTCTGCCTCTTGCTGCCTCCGGGAAGCTGTCAGGACTGCTCTGCTCAGAGCTGGCCCACCGTCCGCAGCCCCAGCCACTGCCCAGGCCACAGTGTCAGCATCCAAGTGCCGGGTGTGTCTGGGCTCTGGCCCAGGGCCCGCAGCGGGGTGTCCAGGCCAAGCGGGTGGGGCCGGGGCCAGGAGAATAGCGCCTTCATGCTGCTCTGTGCCCTGGCCCAGCCCGGCCCACCCGTGCCCCCGCCTCACCAGTACCCGCCGTGCCCTCCTCCGCTCGCGCGGCTGGCGGCAGGGCCTCCCCGTGCAGGACCAGGCAGCCACCTGCTGCCCACAGCCGCGGCCACACAATGGGGCCCTTGTGAGCGGGCGGCCAGTGGGCAGCGCCTCCCGGCCCACCCCAGGCTCAGGGCCCTGTTGTGCGGGCAGGAGGGGGGCTGCCCAGGCCGGGGAGCTTGGAGCCAGACAGGCAGGCCCCACCCCTCCCAGGCCCTATGCCCCCAGCCCTGTGTGGCTCCTGTGCCAGCGCCCCATGGACGAGAGGGTGGGGTGTATCCAGGAGGAGAGCTCCACGCTGAGGGCCCCTTCTTGGGGTGTCTCAGGCCTCCATCCGTCCCTGGCTTCCCTCTGCTCCCCAGACCTCAGGCTCCTCACAGCCAAGACGTGGGCTGTGGATGCGAGAGCCACCCCAGGCCTCATCCTGCTGCTCCCAGGACACGTCCTGAGGAAAGGGCCCTCTGGTACTCCTCTGGGGACAGGGACCAAGCTAACAGCGCCTGGCTTGTGTCTGCACTGGGAAGCTCGGGTGCATCTGGCCTGGGACACAGGGTTCAGGGGCTCAGAGTGGTATTGCTACAGCCGGGAGGGGGGTGTACAGAGCTTGTTCGGGATCCTGCTGACCATCCCGGGGTGGTCTCTCGGAAAGACAAGGTAGCTCCTTCAGGCAAAGAGCCTTTCAGCACTGAGGTTCTTGGAGGCTTGGACCTCAGGGGTCCTCAGAGGGGACACAGGCTCCTGGCCATCTGGGCTCGGTGGATGGGCAAGGGGGTTTAGCACATGGTCCTCTTCCCAACCATGGGGTAAAGCATGTGACCACAGAGTCAACATGACACAAATGAGAGACGGGAACTTGTCCCCGTTCAGTGTATGGAGGAGGCCCTCTTCCTTGGGAGAGTTAAAGCACAGAGAAGTTGAGCTGAGCTGAGCTGAAGTGTGGAACAGACAGGAAAGCTGAGGGCCTGGATCCAGCCATGCCTGAAGCCACACCCAACTTCATGGTCCAGAAACGTGTGCTTGCCACTAAAGTCAGGGAAAGAGGTTTCTGCTGTTTGCCTCGGAAGCCTTCAGGATGTTGAGCAGACCTTAGGAGCGGGAGGAGCACTGGGGATGAACTTGGGGTCCGTGGTGGGTGAACCCTATCTCTTTCTACCCTCCAGGAGAACCAAGCTTCGGCTGCCTGTGGGCATGTCCATGTGCAGCCAGGAGAAGCCTCACCAACCAACTCTGGCCTAGCAGGCATCACAGATGCCCCCACCCACTGTAGGGCCATTAGATAGCCCCCTCCTCCTTGGGAATCTAGAGACAGCTTGTCCTGAGCTGGCAGACGCTATGGCTTTGGGGGCTCTGTGGACCTCCTGCTTTGCTCTGGGCCTGCTGGGAGGGGGCTTGCTTCTCCTTCAGGCTGCACGTGGTCACTAACCCCCATGTCTGACTCCCAGGGCCACTGCTGTCCGGTGTCTCCTGGTCACACCCACCCACAGCCCCATGGCCCTCCAGGACAGCTCCACGGGCAGCCGGGAGAAGGGGCCATAGCCCTCCCTGGGCGCAGGGCCCCACAGTGCCTCCTCCTGCCCCACCCTTCTTTTCTCGGCCCCTGGGTGAACCCAGATTCCTAGGGTCATTCCTGGCGAGGGGAGACTATGGGCCTGGGTCTACTTTGGGGGCTGTCGTGCCCCCTCAGGGGGATTGCTCCAGCTCAGAGGTAGAGGGCGGCCAGGGCCCTGCTCATCACCGGGAGAGCTCTGTGAGGGCAGTGATAGGGGCAGATCTGATGGGGGGTGATCCCGGATATCAGGGGTTGCCTGGTGGGGGTGTCTGGGGAGCAGCCCCTGCCTTGTCTCCCACTGCAGTAACGGTGCCCCCGGCGTGGCCTGGCCTGAGTGGGAGACCGGCCCAGGACTGCCCCCCCATCAGCCAGCCTCTTCCCAGCTGTTCCAGGCAGTTCTACATCCCCTGGGGCCTTTGCAAAGCGGAGGATTTCCTCCTGCCCAGGCCCACAGCTGCGCTCACACGTGTGAGGGGCCGAGGGGTGGGCCGGGGGAGGGCCGCGTGCTGGAGCCCCTCCCCGGCCAGCCGGGTGTGGGGAGGCAGGCCGGGAACTGACACAGGTCCCTAGCCCCAATGGGCAGACATCCCTGGGCCTGGGGACATGTGCCCTCCTCTGACAGAGCTCAGTGCATGTCGACAGGGGGACTCAGGTCCCCAGTCATTTGTGAACATTTCATTTTGCACTGGGGTCTCTGCATTCTTTCCTGGTGATGGGGGTCACAGGGTCAGGAAGCAACCCCACCAGCAGCGCTGAGTCCCAGGGGGTCATAGCCCTCAAGGACTCCTCCCAGGGGCCACCACACTGCCTCTGTGTGGCGCGGGGCCTGGTGCTGTCCGGGGTGCCAGAGACAGGCTGCCGCTGCTGTCACCCCATCACCCCGATCACCCAGCCAGCGTCCTCCTGCCCCTGGAAGAGCTGACAGCACCCAGCAGGCAGGTGGGCACCCCCCCCTCAGCTGATCCCCTGTGCCTCCCGCCCCCACACCCTCTCTGCTCTGCCGGGATCCAGGTGGGAGGGGAGGCCAGGCCCAGGGCGCTGGTTCTGTCCTTGGTGGGGGCTGGGTGGGGCCAGGGAGCTGGGCCACAGCAGTGTCATTTAAATTAAGGAGCCCAGGGCTCTGCTGCTCTGAACCAGATGACCCAGTTTTGGTGGAGAGGAGCCAAGAAGTCCTGAGATCCGGGCAGGAGGGGGATGGGCCTCCCACCCCTGTCCCAGAGGGGTGGCCCCAGCCCAGGAGGGGCAGACCTGGCCATGCAGGTGGCTCTAAGCTCCCTAGGTCCTGAAGTCACCTGTGAACCCCTCCCACTTGATGGAGGCCTGCACCCGATGCACATGCATGCTGGGCCCCACGGTGGAGGAGCTTGGCCTCCCTGGGCCTCAGTCTCCCCACCTGGGGCCTGGGACGGACCCGCAGGGCTCTGGTGTGGAGAGCAGGGCCCACATCCGTGCTGCCGCAAGGACCGTGCATGGAGTCCAGAAAGCCCCCAGCCTGCTCACAGACATTGCCTCTCAGAGAGTGCCTCGCCCCCCCCCCCCCCCCCGCCCCACGGCGAAGCCAGCCTCACCCAGTAGGGGCTGCCAGAGGGCTTGGTCTCTAGAGCACCAACCGGAGATGGCCCTCCGCAAGGTGAGCCACGGAAGCAGTGACATGAGGCCCAGGCTTTGCGGCCAAAGCGCCAAGCCCGTGCGTCTGGCCGGGGCACCCGAGGGGCAGGCCCAGGGGTGCCGGTCACCCCCGTGGAGCTGCCACTGGCCCCGGGCAGCTGCGTCCAAGACAAGGCATGGTAGAACGATCTAGCCGGAATGAAGCTCTTAATAGGAAAACCACGTCTTTTGAGGGAAAATATGATCCGCCGCCAGCCGGCGCGTACACACGGGGGTCTGGAAAGGAATGAAATCCGGAGAAACAAACGGCTTCGTGCGGGGCTGCCTCAGACTTGCTGCTGAAGTATTAAACTCCTGAGCAGGGGAAAGTGATAAAATAAACATCCGGCACCCCAGCCCCTCTCAGAAGCAAGGGGTTCCCGGAGATGGGAAATCCAGACTGCGCGGAGAGCCGCTCTATCCAGTTAAAACCCTCCAGCGTTTGTTTGAAGATGCTGCGGAGAGCCGAAGCCCAGATAAATCACCTGTTTGAAGCCGGCTAGACACCTCGTGGCGGGGCCTGGGCCGAGGGCGGCTGATGGGTCGGGCGCCGCACACAGTGACTCTTGTCACTGATGCCAGGGGCTCTGAAGGGGCCGGATCCTGTCTGCCTGTTGTGTCCGGCCCAGGCGTCCTGTGGTGGGGGCTTAGGAGAGGACCGGGCTGGGACAGCCAGGAGGCCCGGCCCTCCTCTGTGTGCCAGGCAGCCCAGGGAGTCGGCTGGAGACCTGGGGACCCAGAGCCCGGGTTGCCAGGGGCCACCGCAGTCGGTCTGTGTGACCTGCCAGAAAGTGCTGAGCGGTAGCTGCTCCTGGCTGGGTGCTGTTTGGGACGGATCGCTCCCTCTCAGCCACTTGGCAAACGCGGCCCCCGCGGCCCCACTCAGCGCAGCCCCAGGACAGATGTCGCTGATCGAGCCCCACGCTCCTGCGAACTAGCAGCCCGAGAGACGCACTCCTCTGAGCCCGCTCGAGGGAACAGCGCATCTTCCCTTTGCCCACAAACCCTGCTCTGAGCCTGCATCTGCCTGGAGCCCCAGCCGCCCCCCACACGCCCTCCACGGAGAGCTCCCACTCCGTTCCCGAAGGTCAGCCCTGTTGGCGGCCCTGTGTGGGGTGGGAGCTGGATGTCAGGTGCCGCGGCGGCTCCGTTTTTCGCCTCTCCCACTGGGTGGTGAGTGAAGGTGACCAGGGCTCAGCCCCCCAGGACCCATGCTGCCCAGCCCGCCCCGAGTCCCCACGGAGCCTTCTCTCTGGGTCCCCAGCCCCATCCTGAGCCTGTGGGTCCTGTCTGCCACCCTCTCATGGTGTCTCCAGATTCCACTGTCTGTGCCCCCGTCCCCAGGGGTCACCACCCTTGAGCTTGGTCAGGGTGTGCGTTAACTCCTTCTTGCTCATAACTGGGGTTCTGGGAGGGAGGCGTGGGCTCTGGGGCAATGAGTGGGGGAATGTGGGCATGGCTTGGACTTTGGAGCCCCCGACGTCCGTCCGTCCATCCATCCATGGTGGGCGTCCCCAAGCTGGACAGTCTCTGCTCCCAGGACAAGTCATCTTGTTAACAGATGGGTTTGAACCCTCAGAGAAGCACCAGCCCTGCCTAGGGACCTGCTCACATGCGAGGACCATGGAGGCCCTCTGAGCTGGGTCAGTACTTACTGGCGTCAGGGATGAGACCACAGTTCCCACATGCCAATGTCAGGGGCACAGGGCAGCCAGTGGAGAGTTCAGAGGTGGCCTACCGGGTGCCTCCGGGGCACTGGGCCCCAAAGGCCAGAAAGCCACTGAGCAGTTTCCTGTCATGTCCAGGGATGGATGAGGCATGTGATAGGGTCCTGGGGCCAGTGTGAGCACAAACTGGGGGGCGGGGCTTGAAAACAACACTAGTTCATTCTCTGATAGGGCAGCACCCGTCAGAGGCACCCCAGAAGGGAGGAGGCCTCCCAGGTCAATGTTCACAAGTGGCCCGACAGCATAGGGACCCTCTCTGGCTGTGGCTGGGGAAGATGGAGTGGATGGTACTGACAGGCTTACAGGTCAGGGAGGATGCTCCGTCCCAGGCCTGGAGGGAGGCAAGCAGCTGAGTCTGCACCGAGGTGGGCTCCCCAGGCTGCCTGCTGCCGGCCACTGACTCCATGTGCCCTGCCCCCTGCCCTGGGGACCCCAAACAAGGCCCTCTGTCTGGGTTTGCACCTCTGGCCTCGAAGGGCTGGCTGGTGTGTCGGCCGTCAGAGGCCCCTCCCGGCTCTATCACTAACTAATGCGTGCTCCACCAGCCCTGCCCACAGGCCCGCCAAAGGGGCCCTGACTCCTGCTGCCCAAGGCCCGGGGTACCTTGACGCCATCGCAGCCCAGGGCCCCCAAGGCCTAGCAGATGAGGCCGAGGGGTCCCTAGACCCCCGGGACTGGCCCTTGGCAGACAGCGCTGGGCCATAGAGGGCACACCTGCTCGGGGTAGGTGGAGGCTTCCGGCCCTGCAGCTGCTGGTCCCCAGGACAGACACGGCCTCCCCAGCAACAGCTGGGCCGGAGACAAGAGGGCCAGGAGAGCTCGGAGCCCAGAGCCCAGGCTGCCCCACTGGGGGGATCGGTTACAGTGGCTGCAGATGCTTGGGGGACGAAGGCAGAGGGGGTGAAGCAGGAAGGAGGGAGAGGGAGATGGGGGAGGGCCTGGATGGGGAGAGCACGGGCCGAACCCTGCCCATGCCCCTGCATGTGACACCAGCACCCCCCGGATGCAAGGCCACATGGACACAGTTCCTGGGGCTGTGCGACCCCCATCCCGGTGTTCATCCTGCTCCCAGGAAGCTGTCCCCTTGGGACTGTTTACTCCTGATGATGTCTGGGTCTGAGTGTCCACTCAGATACCATGGCCAACCCCACGGCTGGTGCTGGAAAACCCTCCCCTGGGCAGCAAGCATCAATACCCAGCAGCTGTCCTGAACCCCTTCCCAAGGGTGACATGGGCTGACCCGTGTCCCAGGGACTAAGTAGGGGTGGGGCAGGTCTGGGGGCAGAGCAGAGACCAGGCAGCCTCCGGGAGGGGCATTGTAGGGTCGGGGTGCATGAGCAAAGTGGGGGATGCTCACAGATGTTTTCGGTGTCCAGGAAGGTCAGGGGGCCAGGAGAAGGCTGCCCCTGGGTGGCATGGCCACTGGGGGCCCCTTGGCCAGGGCCACACCAGCATCCCACAGGTGCTCAGCAAATGTTTGCAGACTAAGCGAGCATTGGTGCGGTGAGCACGGACGGCACAGCCTTGTAAACTTACTCCTGTCTTGGTCCTGAAGCCCGAGTTTTGGGGGTTCCCATCATGACCACAGGCAGAGCCTCCCCAGTGGCCACCTGACCACAAAATTCAGCCTCCTTCAGGGTCGAGGCAGGTGGGTGGTCAGACTCGTGCTGGAACGCCTCTACTCCTCTCGCCGCTGAGGAGTGAGCCTGCGCGCCCACCAGGCCCCCTCCAGCAGTGGAGGCCTGCCCACCCACCCGGGGGCCCGGAGGCGTGTCTCCACAATGTGCCTGCCAGGAGCCCCTGGCGCCCCGGGATGCTGGGGCGCTGTCCACCTGCCCAGCTGGCCACAGTTTGGTGAGGGACAGGCTGACGGTCAGGGCCAAGGACTCCCTGGCCAGGCCAAATGGGGCCGAGCGGCCGGTTCGGGGGATTTGGGGATTTTGAACCAGCTGCTGCGGCAGGTGTGGGCAGCCCGGCTGAGCAGAGTCCACTGGCCACCGGGAGGGTCGCCAGCCAGCTGCTGGAGGGTGTGGGGCGGCCAGGCTGGCCACTCGCCCGGGCAGCAAAGCCAACAGAGGGTGGATGGGGCTGGGGGCTGCAGGAGGGCCTCACACCCCACGTGGTTCCCCACCACTCCCCACTGGAGCAGGATGGCACCCCAGCTCCTCCGCGTCCTGGCCTGAAACCCCAGATTCTCAATCTGGATGACGTGGGAAATCCTAACCAGGAAGCAGGAAGGACATCCCCCTCCCCAGTCCTCAAATCTCAGCCCAGACCGGATGGTGCCTCCCCCTCACTTTGTGATGGGAGCGTTTGTGAACCACTTGCGCCTCCCGGTGGCAAGTGCCTGCTTTGTTCCAAGGGATTCTGCGGATGGGGGCCCAGAGATCCAGGAGTTTGGGCCTGGGGCTGGCAGCCCTGTGCTGTGGTCCACTGAGAGCACAGAATCACAGGGGTACTGCACTCTCCCTGTCCCCCCTCAGGGGACATTTATGGCCCCTCTCAGGGTCGCAGGCAGAGCAGGTGCCTGGTGGGGGCAGGTTTGGGAGGGCTGAGGAGGAGGGAACAAAAAGGAGGCTGCCTCTGGCCGGCGTCCCCAGATCTGGCCCCAGAAAATGGTCCCAGTGGCAGAAAGGAAACCTGGGAAGGGTAGAGGGCTTAGGAGCACTTGGGCCTTGGGCAGTCTGACATTAGCCGCCCTCCTCCTGTCGTCAGGTGGGTCCAGCTGGCCCCCAGGTGACAGGCCCCAGCTGTCCCCCATGCAGAAAGGGGGAGCACCTTCAGGAGTGGACGGAGCCTTGCTGTGGACTACTGGATGCAGACCTTCGGGCAGGTCCCCCTCCTCTCCTGGTGGGTTCGTGCCATCCATACCTAGGGCTCCTGACGCCCATGGCACTGACCCTCAAGGGAAAGGCTCATTCCCCGAGGGCTGTGGGGCAGGGGACAGTGCTTGGGGGGGGGCACTGGGGAGGGATACACAGGCTCCTGGAGGTCTGGGAAGGACAGACTTGGGCCTAGGGGCAGAATCAGGGCAGGGCTGTCCTGGAAACTTGGGGTGGAGTGGACAGGAAGAGCAGTGATCGTGACCCGATGTGGGTACTGAAGCTCGGAGAGGTTGAGTCGGCAGCTGAGGCCACACAGGTGCGGCCACGTCGTGGGCGGGGCTGGAAGCGGTGGGCGGGACCGTGGGCAGGACTGGGGGTGTGTGGGCGGGGCTGGAGCATGTGGGCGGGGCCGGAGGGTGTGAGCAGGGTCAGACACCCTGGGTTGTGCATTGGGCAGCGCGGGAGGTAGCGGGCCAGTGGGACCCCTACCCCAGCTCTCGTGGTTCCCGCCCTCCCCGTGGGGAGCCCTGTGGCTAGGGCGGCCTGGCTCCTCCGCTGCCCGCAGGCCCGGCTCCCGCAGTGACCAGCAGATGGTGCCAGAGGCCGGCGGATGCCGGGGCCTCGGCTGACTCCAAGATCCAAAGGCTGGGGACTGAGCGTGCCAGCCCCCCAGGTGTCCCCCAGGGGCGGGGCTTGTCAGGGGAGAGAAGGGATGCGCGAAGGCAGCTAGGGGACAGCCCCTGCCCGGGATCCAGCGGTGCCCTCATCAGCCCCTGACTCTGGCTCCCCCAGACTGCTAGTAGGTGGTCAGTTGCCCTTGGGGAGGGGAGGTGTCTTGTGTGCCGTGCTGCTGTGCCTTCTGCTCCCCCCAGTCCCCAGGTGAGGGTCCTGGGAGGGAGGGAGGTGTTGGGAGGAAGGGGAGGGCTGGGACATCCTCTACCCCTGGGGCCCAGGACAGATGGAGGGAAGGCAGCAGAGGGCATGGGGGGGGGTCCCAGAAAGAGGATCTCACAAGGGGATGGTGTTGGGGGCGGGGCCGATGGCTGTGAACTGAGCAAGGTGTTGGGAGACAAGGAAGAGATGGGGGCTAGACCCTTGTGGCCGTGCCCCCTCCCCTCCAGCCATGTCCAGAGCTTCTAATTGGTCCTTGGCTAATGCCTTAATTTGCTGTCCAGTCGGTTCTCAGTTCAGTTTGATGGCAGCATGGGCTGGGAAGTTTATTGATGGCTTTGGATGTTTCCTAGAAACACCTGAGCAACCCCTCCTGCGTCCTGGCCCACACCCTGGCGTCAAATGCCTGGTGTGAAGGGGTCAAGGCCAAGTCACGGGCTAGCGGACTGCTGACCCTGGATGCCCCCTTCTGCCTGCCCTGACCAGCCAGACCCTGGGGGTAGTTCCCAGACCTGCTTGGGAGCCCCTCTGGGACCAATGGCTACTCCTCTAGGCAGAAATCCTGCCAGCCCACCCGCAGCAGTCAGGGGGCCCTGGGGAGGGGCCATGCTGGGTAGGGGCTTTATGTCTGCAGCTCTCCTGATGGTCACAGATGTGAACACTCAGCATGGGGGGGTTCAGGGGCCCCCAGCATGTATTTCCGGATGGCCCTCACTGTCCTGGTTGGGTCTAGGTCTCAGCTCCTGCTCTCCCATTCTGCTGGGACTTTGCCTGTATCTTCAGCATGAAAATTCTTCGTTCTGCCTCTCCTCTGCCTCTCACCCGGTTTTCAGGGGGTGGGGAGGTATTGTCTGGGTGATTTTCCCAGGCCTGTCTCTCAGCTCCCTTCCTCGTCTGACTCCCCCACATCTAAACTCCTGAGTAAGCCAATAACCCTACCTCTCATCCTGAAGGTTCTATTTGGTTGTTTTGTTCTGGGTCTTTGTTTAAGCTATTACATTGGGTGTGATTTCCACTTCTATCTTGTTAATCGTTTTAGGCTGGTTGTATGATCTCTTCTGAACGTTCTGCTGTTACTTCTCGTTCTTAAAGTGCCCCCACGGTGTGAGCTCATCTTCATCGGGGATCATTTCTTCTGGGGTGGACACATCTGCCTTGGCCAGAGCCCAGGTTGTCTCTGTATCCTCTGTCCCCACTCACGGAGTTGCCAAGAGTGCTCCGAGGCCAAGCCCCCAGGGAGGGAGGCAGCGGTTCCCGGTACAGGAACAGACTTCAGCGTCCCAGTCAGAATTCAGGTGTGCAGCTTATCAGCTGGGGTGGTGGGCAAGGCTGAGCACCTCCAAGGCCATCTCCTCACCTCTAGGTGGTACCAGGCACCTCCCTGGTGGGATAATGGATGTGAAAGGCTCATCGTGGAGCTGGAGGCTCAGAGGAAATCTTGTTATTGCTTCCAGCAAACCCTCCCGTCCACCCCGCCCGCAGGTGGAGAAGGACCTGAGACCCCAGGGCAGCGCTGCATGAGACAGACCTTCAAGAGCCAGGCCCCAGCATCCTGCCTCAGACAAGCATGCCCAGCCCCGTGGGGTGACCCTGGTGACATTGGGGGCCGCTTCTCAATGGACAAGACCCCCTCTGCAGCCTGAGTACCCGAGATGGGGAGGGTGCCAAACCTGGGGCAGATGGGGGTGGGGTGGGCAGTGGGCAGCAGACTCAAAACTCAGGCCGCCTTTGGTCTTGCCGTTCCTAACGAAGTTAGAGACTACGGCTCCTGCATGCCTCCAGAATGATTCTGAGAGGCTCACAGAGCTAATGTGCAAATGGACGGTCTGCCAGCCTCTGGGGACCCTGCCCATTCACCTGCAGGAGCCTTCCCGGTGCCCTGCTGAAGCCTGGAGCTGGCACCTGGTCACCGTCGGCCACCAGCCAGGGCTTGGCTCTTGAAGAGCGGATAACAAAACTGGTCTGGCCCGTGGAGTGGAGGCATCGCAGAGGTGTTCCCTCCTCTTAGCGACGCCCTCCGAGCAGTTCCCTGGGGAGCCCAGCAGCCTGGTAGGTGGGGGTGGTGGGCAAAGCCCCTCCTTGAGGCTTTTTTTCCACTAGGGGATGAGCTAGTGCCCCCACACCACCCCCCATGTTCCACGTGACCCCTTGGCAGAGGTTGGTGCGGGGAGCAGCTATGAGCCCCAGGGAGGAGCTGGCCAATGACAGCCAGAGGCTCTGGTATGCAGAAGCTGGGGAGGGGGGTGAGTCCTGCTCACCAGAAGGTATGTCGAAATCCCCTCCCCTGGAACGGGAGCACGTCCGGTCTTTGCAGATGCTGTGACGTCAGTCGGTCAGAGTCTCCCTGGATCGAGGTGGGCCCTGCCCCGGTGGCCAGTACCCCTGGACAGAGGGAGAGCCCCGGACGAAGACTCACAGGAAGGGGAAGCAGAAGTCAGGGGAGATGCAGGAACGAGCCAGAGAAGACAGAAAACAGGGGCGAGGCAGCAAGGGTACCCCCTGGAGCCTCTGCAGGGCACAGTCTGCCGACTCCTTGGTTTTGACTTCCATCTCCAGAATGAGAGAATCAATCTCTGGGGTTTTAAGGTCCCCCGCCCCCACACCCCCTGCCTCGGGGTTTGCAGTCCTCGGTTACAGCAGTGAGCTCCTCTACCCACCTCGCCATGTGGCCCGTGCCCGGGACATTTGTCCCTGGAGCTTGCCGACAGCACGTGTGACCTGTGTGTGCTCAAAGGGCAGCCCAGGCTGGAGCTCAGGGACCCCCCCGCTTAGTGGGTGCAGGGGACCCCGCCTCACGCCTCTGCTGCCTGGATGCCAAGGAGCTTGTCCCTCACCTCAGTCCCCCACCCGGCTCCCATGGACCGGCATGCGCGAACCTGCATTTGTGTTCCTCCGCTGGAGACATGGTGACCAGCCTGTGGGAGCTGAGGGCGGCCGGCGCCCACAGGCCACTGTCCCTGTGGCTATAGGCCCCCGTGCCTTGCCACTGAGCTAGAGCAGGGCACACTTCTGTTTTCCTCCTGATGAATGACTTTTCTGCTGAGGGACTGTCTCCAAAGGCCATTTGACTTTCAGATATAAACGGTTGAAGTTACCTTGAGTCACTGAATTTGGATGAGTTAGAAAAGGGAACGTTCCACGGGCATCCAATGAGCAAAATGAACTTTTTTACTGATGTGAAAGCTGATTGATGAGGACAAATCAAAGACAACATTCTCCTTCTGATTTGCCCTTGGGTGGGAAACCAAGCAACAGGCTTCGTGTGAGTCAACACCAACACCTGGATATCGTGGAAAGCAGCAACACGCGGGTGGGTCAGCCGTGTCCGGTGTCGGGGCAGAGGGGGGTAGTGGGGAGGTGCAGGGGCACTCAGGAGCTGGGGCCTTCCACCCAGGAGCTGGGGCCACGGGGGACCAGGCAGCCATCAGGACGTGGGCCCAGGGCAGGTGCAGGGGACGCCCCCAGGATGAGGGAAGCTGGAGCTGGTCCTTGCTGCCTCTCCCAGCTTCCAGCGGCTCCAGACGATCCTGGTCTTGTGGCCACATCCCTTCCGTCCTGGCCTCCGCCTTCACGTGGCTTCTCCTTTGTGCATCTGGGCCTCTTTTTATAAGGACACTTGTCACTGGATTCAGTGCCTCGTGTCCAGATCCTTCATTAGTGACATAGGCAGAGACCCTGTTTACAAGGAAGGTCACATCCTGAAGTTCTGGGTGGACATGAATTTTGGGGGATAATGTTTCGCCAGGCGCTTTAACACTGGAGAGCCCATAATGGCCAGAGAACTCCGAGGAGGAGAGCTTCCTGGAGGAGGTGGCAAGGCTTGGCTGCCCAGAAAGTTGACTTATTTGGCCCTGGGTTCCAGGACTAGCATTCTTTGGGCAAGACCCATTCAGCCATCTAACACTAGCGGAGAACCTGGAGCATGCCTGCCCCATGCCAGGCCTGGCCAGGGGAGGATGTTCTTGTTCTGAGGATGGACCCTAGCAGGCCTGGGCAAGGGGGGACCAGGCCTGGGGCAGCAGGGGGCACTGTGTGAGTACTGCCTGCCCTTAGAAGGACAGGGGTCTGGGAGCGACTCCGCCGTCCTTCAGCAGGCAAGGGCATAAACCCCCGTCATCCATCCACACAACAAGCTATCACTCGGCGCCAAAAAGGAAGGAGCTGCGAGCCATGGGAAGACACGGAGGAACCTGCTATTGCCAAGGGAAAGAAGCCACCAGGGAAAGGCACAGGCTGTGTGATTCCAGCTATGTGACGCTCTGGAAAAGGCAAAAGCAACTCGGGCAAAAAAAAAAAAGGAAAGGAAAAGCAGATTCCTGGGGTTGGGGGAAAGGACGGGAGGAAAAGGCAAAGCACAGAGACTTTTCCGGACAGTGAAACTAGTCTGTCCCACACTGCGATGGTGGTTCCACGTCTCCGCGCCTTCGTGGGGCCCCCAGAGCGCCCAGCACAGGGCACCAGCCCTGACAGAGATGGTGGACTTCCGTGATTTGTCCTGCATCCGTATCACCCGTCGCCCTACCTCTGTGACAGCGAGCGTATCACACAGTTGACGATGTCCGTCTGGGAGACACCGTGGGCATGTGGGAGAGAGGCACGTGGGCACCCTCTGCCATCGGCCCGTGTTCTGTAACCCTAACACTGCCCTAAGAGAAAGGACATGTGGATCTACGCTGATTAAGGAAAGCGACAAGGGGACTAGTTGCCAGCTTTGGGGCTGCAGTTGGGCCATTGACCAAGCAGGTGTCCGTGGGGGCCCCCTCCTCGCAACCTGTCCCCTCCAGGCCTCGTCCTCCCTGGGGCCTGACTCAGATCCGGAACTTACGCCTCCTCCCGTCTGAGCTGCTCCCTGTCCTGGCTGCCTGCCGCCGGCTTCCTGAAGCGTCTGGGGGCGCAGGGTGGGGACAGAGACAGAGCAGGGGCGGGTGGCCCTTCTCCAGATGCCGCCTGGCCCGGCCGCCGCAGACCCAGGGCCCACGCCTCGCTGGGTTCCGGCCAAGCTGCTGTCCCGTCCTGGTGTCTTTGCTTACTTACTTACTGTTGCTCTAAGTAAGGACACAAGGAAGGCTTGAATTATTAGCATGGACCGTGCCATCCACGTCCCTCCCTGTGAAAGCAGGCGCAGGTGCCGGCCCCGCTCAGTGACGTCACCGGGCTCGCCCGCGCCTGTGTCCCGATGCCCGCGGCTCGCACACGCCTGCGCTGGCCTGTGAGGGGAGGTGGCCCTGGTGGCCCCGAGGGCGCGAGCGCTGGGTCTCCCTCTTGTCGGTGATACACATCACTGCGGCTGGCTTGCATGAAGTCACCTGAGTAGGAAGGAGGACGCTGGTGGGTCCCGGCCCCTCGTGGCCCTTGGAGCACTGCCACCTGCTGCCCACATCCCACAGACAGCGCCACTGCCCACTGCCCTGACCGCTCACTCCGCTGCACCCGTCCTGCACTCACCGGGTGGCCTGGGGGACGTACCCCACAGGTATAGCCACCTGGAACCTCAGAATGTAACTTATCTGGGAACAGCACCTGTGCAGACTTGACTAAGGTCTTCAGGTGAAATCATGCCAGGTTTAGCGGGGCCTGCGTCCGAGGACTGGTAGCTTCAGAAGAGGAGAGCCAGAGGGACACGGACACGGGGAGGCCACATGCAGGCATTGACAGAGCTGGCAGCGATGGGGCCACAAGCCGAGGGACGCCAAGGATCGCCCCAACACCAGACTCGGGGAGAGGCGAGGCCCAGAGTCTGCCTGCGAGCCTTGGAGGGAGCACAGGCCTGCGGACGGCTGATTTCGGACTTCCGGCCTCCAGACGGCAAGAGCACGCGTCTCTGCTTGTGTTAACCCCCCGTTGGTGGCCCTGTGTGCCAGCAGCCCCGGGAGCCACATGCACGGGGGGCGAGGGGAACACCCCAGGTCGGCCCCGCAGCCCCGCAGCCCCGCTGTGCTGTCAGAGCTCACTTAGAAAACGCCGTTCAAAGACCACGTCGGGAAGCAGATGAAGATTTGCGCGGCGTGGGGTCCTGAGGGACAACAGAGCCAGGTCCCCCCACGGGCCCGGTCACCTGCCTCTGCTCCAGCATTCCACTCCCAACACCCCCAGCACTCCACCTCTGAGCCCAGGGGCATCTGTGCCCCCAGCCATCCCCAGGCGCCGGCGCAGCTCTGACTCCCGCAGCCACAGATGGCGGGGATCCCGCGGGCTCAGAGCCAGCCCCACGAGAGCACACCCACTGCCAAGGCCTGACCAGCTCCAGACCTGCGTGGGAACCGAGACGCCAGCCCCGACAGGAGCCACCCACCGTCACCATCACCGTGTCCGTCCCGCAGAGACGCCCAGGGGCACCAGGCTGTGGGGAGCATCTTGGTGGGAGGGCGGCCGCCAGCAGGGGCGTCTGGTGAAGGCGGGGGTGGCTGCCCAGGGGGAGGCCTCCCACGTGATGGATTTGAGAACACATGGGGTTGGCAGAAGAGGGACAGCTTAAGGTCGCCGAGGTGACTGACCGCACCGTTCTGCGCGGAGGCTGTGGTCTGGGCTGGTGTGGGCACACTCTGGGTCAGGATTCTCCTATCACATGTGGCTGGTCAGACATCATTCAGTCTCTCGTCCCCAACAGGCTGGTCCTGGACCCCTGGAGGAGCCCGGCCGGCCAGCTGCTCCCTGGGCCTGGAGCTTGCACTGTGCCCATCTCCTTCGGGTGCTTCCTGTCACTGACCCCCGGGGAGTTCCAGGTGGTGGAGGTGGACACCGGTCCAAACCCCCTCGGGGCCGGAAGACCCAGCGCACCTCTAGAGCAGCCTGTGTGGGGAGGGAGAGCCACCGTTCTCCCCTGCCACACGGAATGTTCTGGAGCCGGCTGCCTCTTGCCCTCTTCCCCAGTGGGGACGTGTCTTCTCTCCCCGTCCTTGTCGCTTGGCTTCCAAGGTCAGGTCACCCTCCTCTCATCTCCCTGTACCCCCTCAGTCAGTCAGCAAGGAAAGCTCTGGTCTTTGCCTTCGGGCAAGGCTGACGCTCTCTGCCCGCTGTTCCAGTTCCTGGAGTTCACTGTCTGTGTGCCCAGGAGAGCCGTGTTTGCCTCTTTGTCCTTGACACCCCAACTCCTGGGCAGCTCTGGCCACAGGGCCTGCGCTTGTCTAGTTTCTGCTGGACCCACGGCGCCATCGGCAAACAGGGCGGTTTATGTCTTCCTCCACACCGTGGCTAATTTCGGAAGCTCACCACCTTCCTCCTCCCTCTCGTGGCCGTCATACCCTGCCACTGAGTCAGACCTGACACCTGTACCCAGGGCCAGGCATGGCCCTGCCCCAGGACCCGGTGTCCGGCACCCACGCAGGGCAGCCCTGGAAACGGCCACATCAACCACCCCCCCGCCCCAGACTGAGCCCACAGCCAGGGACACGGTGGCCTGAACGCCAAGCCAGCACAGCCGGTGGGGAGGTGGGGAAACCAGTCCCGCCTTATGGGGAGTCTCTGGCAAGAGTGGGGCTGCTGAGTCATCCCGAGAGGCTTCTACTGGGACGATCCAGGCCCTGCCAGAGCTGAGGCCAGGCCTGGACTCTCAGGGACCCAGCCTCTAGGACAGGGAGGGTCCCGGGGGGCTGCAGCTGCGACACGCAGCGTGGGACAGACTCAGTCCGTCCCCTCCTCCCAACTGCAGAGGTCCTCCACACGAGGGACAGCGGACGGGCCTGAGCAAGCCCCTGGTTGTGTCCGGGGACTTGGACCCCAGCCCACCTCTGCTCTGCACCCAGCCATGCCCCTTGCCGCCTCCGTTTCCCCACTTTCAAAGGAGGTAGCGGCGAGCTCTGCCTCTCACATCCAGGCCACAGGATGGAGAGGGTTCCACGTGTGGGCAGCTGGGCCCACCTGGCGTCTGACCCCTTCTCTCACAGGCCCTGGCATGTGCCCTCCGTCAGGGGGCAGGGGTCTGGCCACAGGCCTCCACCTTGACTGCCTGCAGTGCCCCGGGGAGGCGACAGCGGAGTGGGGCTGGAGCCCCTGCTGAGTCCCCCAGGGTGCTGGGGGCCATCTGAGGCCTCCCCTGGGCAGTGCAGCCCCCTGGGAGGGAAGAGCTGTCTTGTTGGGGGTGGGGCCCGGTGGGGTCCCAGAAATGGGGGGTGCGCTGAATGTGCGTCTCTGCGGGACGCTCCACCCAAGGCTTCCTCCTCCTCTCTCCTGGAGCCGACCCAGGCTGTGGACCCTTTACCAGGGGCTGGGTCTCTGCTCCCCATTCCACACCCAGGCCTGGATGGTGCGGGCACAGCGTGGTGCCCCATAGGTGCCCACGGGCTGAAGCCTCCCCTTCGGAAACCTGGGGTAGCCTGGGAAGCTGCATTCAAAGTGCCCCGTCACCTGGTGCCCCCTGAAGCCCCAGACCGTGGCTAGGAATGGCAGCCAACCACGACCCACGCAGAAGGCCCGGTGCTTCCCGGGAGCCCGGGGTGGAGGGGCGCACACACTCACTCACCAACACTCACGGCCTCTGCAACCAGGACAGACATCACGGAGAGGATGTGGTGTGGGAGCAGCGGGTGGCAGGGCGACAAAGAACCATGGTGCAGCAGCCAGGGTGGGGGGCTTCCTGGAAGAAGGGGCTTTTGCATAGACATGTTAATTAACTGGTGTGTGCTAAGCGGGGATAGGGCTAGGACAAAGATTTGGTCTCCAAGGAGGGGAGAGAGGGCCCCCCTGGCCAGAAGAGAGAGAAGGCCTCCTGTCTGCCTCCCCAGGGCCCACCCCAGCCCAGGGACTCTCCTGGGGACACACACAGGGGCCTCCGGGGTGTCTCTAGGTGAACCAGAGTCAGCCTCCGTGCCTGGTGAATAATCAGAGGGAGGCTCAGCCAGAGGCCCTGGCAGGCTCAGGTGGCTGTGAGGGGGAGGGGAGGCAGGCTGTGTCCCATGGCTTCAGCCTCAGACCCCACACAGGGGGGAATCGGGACCATGGCGGGGCTCACAGCCAGGATGGTGGTCCTCATTCAGGCGGGCTAGGACTGTCCCTGGGGAGACCATGGGGCCACCGCCCCGTTGCCATGGCTCCCACTAATCCTCACCCTTCACTCCAGTGCTGTCCTGACCTCTGCAGAATGTACCCAGATGTCCTCTCACCTGCTCCTCCTGGGGACTCACGCCAGGAGATGGGGCAACAGGGGGGTGGGCAGGAGGGTTAGGCGGGCCACCTCTCCGGGCGCCGTCCTTCCTTTCCCACTGCAGCCTGCGCGGCAGCACCCTGCTGAGACCACCCAGGGGCGAGGCTGGCTGGCTGGGGAGGGGGTCTGTGTGCTTCAGGGAGCAGTCCAGCCTCCCCCTGTGGAGCCTGCAAGAAAACAGGCCCTCGCCTCCAGGCTGGACTCCTTGGTTCCGTAAATGTTTTTCCTCGATGAAACAAATAAGTCATGCTCCTTCCACAAGATGTGACATCTCAGAAAAGCACAGAGAAGAGAAGTACTTCTAGATGCAGAGTCAGTGTGCTGCCAGGCCCCCTGCCCGACACACAGCGTGTGGCTCTTCTGCATCTACAGGGAAGGGTCCTGGTGTCTTGGGGTTTCTACCATCTAGGGGCCCCCTCTTCTTTCAGCCAGTGGCCAGGCTCCACCAAGATGCCATCAGGGTCAGGGCGCTGGGGGCTGCTTCCTGGTGTGGGGAACGTCCAGACACCCACCTAGCCCTCCTGCTTAGCAGAGCACAGGTGCTCAGAACACCGGTTCCAATCAGCAGCTCAAAGTGAGGCCACCTTGACCCGCAGCCACACCTGCAGCACCTGGAAACTTGTCCGAAAGGCAGATTCTCAGGCCTGCTGCCCCCACTCCCCAGTCTAAGACCCCAGGTGTGAGACCCTGCAACTGTGTATATTGATCAGGTGACTGTGATCCCTGCCAGGAGGAGACCCTACAGAGTGAAGACAGCATCGGGGACATCCCCAAACCATGCAGCCAGCTGGGGCCATCCGGTGCCCCTCCACCGTGCCCTTCCACCGCCCTGACCCCCCATCCCTGGCTCCGTTCATTCCACGCGTCTGGCATAGGCCTCCGGCGCTTTTCCCAAGGGAGGACCACCTCCCCATCCTTAGACTTTCAAGAGGGTGCTACGGGGGTGCCCCTCTGGCCCTGCTGGGGGCGGGACCCTCCCAGCTCAGGATGGTGGCCAGGGCGGACAGAAGAGGAGGAGCTGGGGAGCGCCGCTCTCCTAGGAGCGGGTGGGGCAAACGCTGTGGGATGAACGTGCGCTGGCTTCGGGAAGGACCGGGAACAGATCCGAGAGGCTCGGGGTGTCTAGTGTCGGCCCCGCCCTGCGGCCCCCCGCCCTTCCTCCCGCCGCGCTCGCCCCGCCTACCAGCCCGCGCCCCGAGCCCCGAGCACGGAACCCAACCCGGAGTGAGCGCAGCGCGGGCACTTGGCTCCCGCCGCCGGGTGAGTGCCGGGCGCCCCTGCCCTCCGCTGTGGCCTTGGCCGTGCAGCTCCCGGTTACCCCCTGGGGGGTCTTAACTACCCTGCGCTAAGCCCCGCGCAGCCCCGGCCGGAGGCGCCCCCTGTCCCCGCAGGCGCTTTCCCTGCTTTCGCCTGGGGCTCACCTGCCACTGCCCGGGGGCCTCCCTGCCCTTCCGTCTGCTCCCCAGTCTGGGTCGCTCCGTCCCCTCCCGCTCCCCGGCTGCTGTCTCCTTTGCTGCACCGGGTGCTCCCGGGTCAGGGCCGAAGCAGCAGGGAGACTGGGACGGCCGCTCTGCCCGCCGCGCCTCTGCCGGCCCGACCTCCTCGCGGTGGGCGCCGCCGCTGGGCTCTCCCCGAGGCTGGCGGAGGGTGGGCGGCGCGCCTGGGGTGGGTTCATTCCTTCCGAGACTGCGGCTTGGGGGGGTAGTAGAGTGGGAAGCGGAAGCCGAGGGAGAGCGAGGTGCGGGGCGCACGGGGAAGCGGGTCCGAGGGCGCGTGCGCGGGGGGGCCGGGGCACGGGCCAGTTGAGGTGGGGTCCGCCGGCGCGCACCGGGGGAGGTGGGCGGCGAGCTGTTGGACGGCGGCGGAAGAGAAGGCCCAGCTTCTGGGGGTCCTGGGAGCGGTCTCCAGGGCTCGGCATCAGTGCTCTGGAGCTCTCATAGTCCTTCCCCAGAAGGGAGCACATGCCCTGAAAGTTCGCCCCTGCACTGTCTCCTCACCCGGGGTCCAGGCCGGGCCCTCGCCGCCCACCTGCCTGGAACACTGTCCCAGGCCTGCAAGCTGACCAGGGGTCCTGAGGAAGGGTGGGGGGTGGGAGCCCCAGCAGGCCAGAGAGTGAGGCGGGTCTGCAGAGAGCAGGGGAGGACGGGGAGCCTTGAGTGCGGTGGCGATTGATAGCATCAACGGCAATGACCCTCTATGGGTTCCTGGTAAAATGACCCAGATTTCCCAGAAAGTGTGCTGGAGATGAAACAGGGCCTTGGAAACACCTTGCAGGGCCTGGGCTCCTCACTGGGAATGAAGAGGGGGCTGTGCTGGCCAGCCTCCTGTTTGCTGCGCCAAGCCAGCCCACGCCCACCTCCCCATCCAAGCCAGGCTCCCCAGGGAAGGGACACCACTCTGACCAGAGTCAGTGTGCTGCCAGGCCCCCTGCCCGACAGGCCCTTGGGGCGTGTGTCGGGGAGGGATGGGTGGTTGCCACTGGGGGCAGGCCTGAGCCAGGCCCCCCCGCCCCCGCCATGGGGGAGGCAGGCCTGGATGTGGGGGTGTTGGACCATGCCCAGGGTTTGCCCCTGTCCTGCACAGGTGGGGGGAGCTCCAGGTGAGATGCGGACCCCAGGGGCACTGAGCCACTCCAGCTGTTGCTGCCTCTGAGTGGACAGTGCAGGCCTGCCGCCTCCTGTGGGGCCGGTCTGGAAGAGGCTGGGCCCCATCCCCATCCTCAAACCCCTGGGAAGCCTCAAGCACCCTTCTCCTTGGAGCCCAGGGCAGGCCCCTTTTCTGATGCTGGGGAGATGCTGGGCTCTTTGGGGCAGGTGGGTGGGGGCCATCACTTGGCGCCCACTGTGGCCAGCACTGCCCACGGCAGCTTGCACACCTGGGCTTTATTTCACATGACCCGTAAAACTGCACCCACCGGGGCTCAGAGCAGTGGGCGGGGGTGCGGGGCGGGCGGGCAGGGGGTTCTTCTCCCTGGGCTGTGTTGGTGGGGACCTCTGGGCCGGAGTGCCCCAGGGCTGGCCCATGGCTGATTCCACATCCCCTCCCCCCACTAAGTCCCCTGCTGCGGGAGGAAGGGCCCCAGGGACAATTTTCCACGAGTGTAATTTCTGTGACTAACAAGATTGCCGCTTCTGAATAATGGCTCCTGTAGAATTATGTTCCCAGAG
Organism: Neogale vison; assembly: GCF_020171115.1. Classification (NCBI taxonomy): domain Eukaryota; kingdom Metazoa; phylum Chordata; class Mammalia; order Carnivora; family Mustelidae; genus Neogale; species Neogale vison. The sequence continues at coordinate 895,161 of NC_058104.1, read as the reverse complement.
GCCGGCGCGCCCATAGCGGCCTAATTTTGTTCTTTACCACTGTGCAGTCTGAGGGCTTGGGGGGTTTGGGGGGTTGGCAGCACGCCTAGGAGCGGGTCTCAGAAGAGCCCTGAGCAGCCTTTAGCCGCCCCTTTCTCCACGGGTGAACTGAACACCTTTGGGGGCTGCTGCTTCTCCCCCACCCAGCACCCTGGGACCCACATGGAATGAGCTGAAAGCCCCTTCTTGAGTATTTTTTTTCCCAAATGTGAGCAGGGTCCTGGGGCACAGAGACGAGCAGGTTGATCACCACCTGTGGGAGCAAGCCTGCCGCCGGCCACCCTCCCTGTGGGGCACCCAGGGAAAGGTGGGCCCCCTGAACCCAGGAACGCCCCTTCCACCTGGGGGAGCCCTGGCTTTGTCTGGAAATGCAGCCTTCCCCAGAGATCGCCCCTTGCCCTGTTTGAGTTATGGCCCCTCCCCTCTCCTCTGGTCGCCATGTCACGCGGGGGACGCTCAGCACCAGGAGTGGCAAACTCAGCCTGACGTGGGCAGCATCTCTTTCCCCTTCTGGTGAGCCCGCTCTGGGTGGGGACCCCAGCGTGAACGCGTCTCTCCCCAGTGCTTGGCGTCCAGAAACCACTGGTTTTTCTGGTCCTCCTCCAAGTTCTGCCTGGGTTTCTGTCCCGTTTCACGGCTGCCATTCTCTAGGATTTTCTCCGCACCCTTGATGTTGTGTAGGTGGACCCTGATGCTATTTGATCTGTGTTCGTCCCTGGGGCTGCTTTGTGCCCTCCAGGATCCCTGGCGCCTGCCGCTGCCCGTACCCGCTCGTCAGCCTGCTGCGCTCCCAGGGGGTCCCCTCAGCCCCGCTCCCATTCCCCGATTCTCTCTTCAGCTATATCCAGACAGGAGCAGATTCTGACTTTTGTGATTTTTTTTTTTTAAGTCCAGATGATTTTTCACACCCAAGAGTTGTAACTTTCAAAAATACACACTTGTTCATTTTACTTCTCAGACATGAGCCAAATTTGTATCATAATATTTTTATCCTTGCCTTACTGAGGATCCTACACATACTTATTTAAATAGATCTTAAACCCAGTACTTTTATTCCATCAGAAATGAAGCCACTGACCCATCTCTCCACCGCTGACTTTCTGGGGCACACGTCCTAGCGGCGGTTAGCCGAGTGAACTTGGAGTTGTGAGTGTCTGCCCAGCGGGAGCTGAGGGTTTCTTTCTGACACAGTCACTAGGCTTTATTCTGGGCTCCCCAGCTTGTCTTGTGGGTCTGGAGACCAGCCAGGCAGGGGTCTGGGGCGCCTCTGGGCCTGAGTAGCCCTGGCTGGGGCCCCCGGGGCTGCTGGGGTTCCCGGCTGGCCCCCGCCCCCTGGGTGACATGGCCCACTAGGGTGTTGTGTGCCTACACCCTCTCCCCTCTCCCTCCTGTCGGTGGAGATGCTTTTCCTCTCCCAAGCACCGTCGCTTTCATGAACCTCCTCAAACATACAGGAAACTACAAAACCTGTAAGGACACGTGTGCCCGTGACCTTGAACAGAGGAATTTCAGTTTTCTGCTCTTTCTCTGCAAAACCCCATGTACACCGCGTCCCAGTGGCTGGTGCCCACTCACACAGGAGCATTTCCTCCCAGTCGGAGGCCCGGGCTGGGGTTCTCTGTGCGTTCTCTGTGTTCGCTGCCTTACGGCACATGTGGAGGACCTCGTCTGCCCGTTCCCACTCTGCGCCCTCTGCCTGGGCCTCTGTCCGTGGCCGTGGAGGTGGTCGCCTGGAGTGTGTCTCTCGCCTCTCTGATGACGGCCCCCTGGAGCGGTTTCCTGCGTCGTCTCCTCAGCCTGAGACAGGCTGCCGCAGGGGCAGCTCTGGGGGAACCGACTCCTCAGGCCGGTCTGTGGGCTCTGCGGGGGCTCTCAAGGGGACCGTGCTCCTGAGAGCCTGGTGGACGCTGCCAGAGCCTCTGCGGCCCGAGGTCTGGCTCCTCGGCCGTGCGGAAGACCTGACACCCTCCCGAGGGTTCTGGGAGGTCACCCGGGAGAGCGGGGCCCAGCAGGTGTAACTGTGCCTCCAGCCGGCATTGCCTGGGCGTGGGGGCCGTGAGCCCGGCCGTGGTCCTGGTCTCCCCATCACCGCTCTGTCCTTTTCCACCTGTCTTGTGCCGTCCACCATCCTTGCTGGCGAGATGGGGGCTGTGAGCCCCTGAGCCCTGAGGGGATGAGGGAGGAGGAGGCTGCCCAGCCGGGCTGTCCTGGGGCAGGCGGGGCTGTCAGGACGCCTTCAGGGGAGCAGCAGATGACACAGCACCGGCTCTCTGCTCCTTCCTCCCCAGGTTGGTTTTCCAAACAATTTGCTTAATGTGACTCCCGGTGGCCGAGCTGGACACGAGTAACAATGTTTACTCGCCGCAGGGTGATCCCGTGCCTCCCGGGCAGGCGGGGCCCCGGGGGAGGAAGCACCCTGGGCCGTAACAGCTCTGCCGCCCTCCTTTTCTCCGCAGAGAGGACGCGCCGTGCTTGCGCTCACTCTGCCGGCCCGCGGCGGCCGCCATGGAGCCTCTGTTCCCGGCCCCCACGCCGGTCACCTGGAGCCCCTCCCCAGCGGTCACCAGCGCAGCTGGCGAGAACGGGACGCTGGCGGGGCCGTCGCCGTCGCCGGGGGCCCGCGCGGTGGTGGTGCCCGTGCTGTACCTGCTGGTGTGCGCGGCGGGGCTGGGCGGGAACACCCTGGTCATCTACGTGGTGCTGCGCCACGCCAAGATGAAGACGGTCACCAACATCTACATCCTGAACCTGGCCGTGGCTGACGTGCTGCTCATGCTGGGGCTGCCCTTCCTGGCCACGCAGAACGCCGTGTCCTACTGGCCCTTCGGCCCCGTCCTGTGCCGGCTGGTCATGACGCTGGATGGCATCAACCAGTTCACCAGCATCTTCTGCCTGACCGTCATGAGCGTGGACCGCTACCTGGCCGTGGTGCACCCCATCCGCTCCGCCCGCTGGCGCCGCCCCCGGGTGGCCAAGCTGGCCAGCGCCGCGGTCTGGGCCTTCTCGCTGCTCATGTCCCTGCCGCTGGTGGTGTTCGCGGACATCCAGGAGGGCTGGGACACCTGTAACCTCAGCTGGCCGGAGCCCGTGGGCCTGTGGGGTGCCGTGTTCATCATCTACACGTCGGTGCTGGGCTTCTTTGGGCCCCTGCTGGTCATCTGCCTGTGCTACCTGCTCATCGTGGTCAAGGTGAAGGCATCAGGCGTGCGCGTGGGCGCCCCGCGGCGGCGCTCAGAGCGCAAGGTGACCCGCATGGTGGTGGTGGTGGTGCTGGTGTTCGTGGGCTGCTGGCTGCCCTTCTTCGTGGTCAACATCGTCAACCTGGCCTTCGTCCTGCCCGAGGAGCCTGTTGCCGCGGGCGCCTACTTCTTCGTGGTCGTCCTATCCTACGCCAACAGCTGCGCCAACCCCGTGCTCTATGGCTTCCTCTCCGACAACTTCCGCCAGAGCTTCCGGAAGGTTCTGTGCCTCCGCAAGGGCTCCGGTGCCGAGGATGCCGATGCCACGGAGCCCCAGCCCGACAAAAGCGGCCGGCTGCAGGAGGCCACACCGCCCGTGTGCGGCTCCGAGGCCAACGGGCTCATGCAGACCAGCCGGCTGTGAGGGCTGCAGGTGGGGGGGGGGGGCGGGGGGCGCCCGGCGGCATCTGGATTCCCTGCCAGGCAGAGCCTTCCCCCAGTATTCGAGCCACCCCCTGCGATGGCCTGATGCTCCGCCAGGGCCAAGGCCGTGGTAGGTCCAGCAGTGGGGTTTGGGGATACAAGGGAGTGGGCGGGAGAGGTCAGGTGACCTGGGCCGTGCTTGCGGCATCTTGACCTTCTCTGTCCTCGGCCGGTGCTGCCCTGCCAGGTCGGGGCATGACCCCCCCATGTGAGCTGGGGACCACTTGCCTCCGCCCTCTGGTCCCCCGTGTCTCCTCACATAGCCCTGCACCGGCTGGCTACACCGAGTGTGAGTCTGAAATTAAAGACATGTGGATGCACTGGGCTCCCCAGGACCTGTGACCGCTGACTCTGGGGGTGGCAGATCAAGGGGGCAAAGCCGGGCACAGCTGGCAGGGCGGCAAAGGGGGGCTGGGACCCCAGGTGGGACATCTGGGGCTGCAGAGCTCTGTTGCCATGGAGAACCCCCACTGTCCATCCCCCCACCACTGGTTGGCCACAGTCACCATCGGTTCCACGGTGGGAGGGGGTTGGGGGAGGGGCTAGCAAAGTGGTGAATCGGGGTTGGAGAGTCGGGCCCCCCAGGCTTCTGGGTCCTAGGGCATCGGAGAGGCCATCCTGGGGAGGGGGCGGTCACCCACAGCCACCTCTCCTCCTCTGTCAGGGGCTCTGGCCTGGAGAGTGTGGGGGACAGGAGCAGACAAGGAGAACTAGTGAGACAGCGGTGGGGGGAGCGGTCCCCATCGCAAGCAGCAGCCGCTGGGAAGGATCTCTGTGTGGGTGCCTGTAAATGCCAGCCAATGCCAGGCCCCGAGGAATTCTGCGGTGCCCAGAGGAGAGCAGCCCTATCCACCCCCGGGGAGAGCCACCCGCCTACCACCCCCAGCCCACGATGGGGTCCCGGAGAAGATGCCAACTGAGGACTTTCTGAGATCCCATGTGCCTTGGGCCTTGGCCAAGGCTGGAGAAGGACCAGAACGTGAGGCTCACTGGGTCCACGTGCTCCCAACCCGGTCTGGATAGCCGTGCCTGGTGCCACCCCTCCCAGGCTCCCTGGGCCTGCCCGGGGCAGGACCTCCAGCCCACAGGAGGGGACAGGGAGCGGGTGTGAGCCGGCCAGGGGAAAGGCTCCGTCCCCGTGGCCTGGGCCGCACCGACCCTGGACAGAGGCCAAGGCCTGGAAACATGATAGCGTAACGAGGGCGCTTGTGTTTGACAACCTGATCTCCCGAATAAATTAGAGAATAAAGGTTTGACTCCTTCCCAAAGCAAATATTGTCCCTGGGGCCGATCGAAGCTGGTGCGGCTCAGAGCTCGTGGACCAGAGGAGGCTGGGAGGGGGCAGGCAACCGCCTGCTGGATGTGGGAGCCGGGACGCTGTGGCGAGGACAGCGGTGGCGCCAGCAAGTGGGGTCTGAAGAAGAGCAGGTGTCCCCCGCGGGCCAGCCTGGGGGGTGGCATCAGGCTGTGATCTCAAAAGACGTGGTGGGGGAGACGTCTGATCCGTCCTGATCCTTCCCTCGGACCAGGACAGCAGGAGGCTCACTGGGGGCCGGAGCACCTGACGTATGGGGGCCTGCTGACTCCACTGCTTTGTTCCTGGGGGGGCTGGGGGGGCTCCCCTAGAGGTGGGGCCTCGGACCCTAGCTGATGACTAGACCCACCCCTCCCCACACCATGGTTCAGCATTCCAGGGAGGCAGGGCGCCCTGGGAGAAACTGAGGCCAAGTGCATTGGCTCGGAGTGACTTTGGGGAGTGAGTGCAGATGGCTCAGAGATCTCTGCCCAGATCAATGTCTCCCAACTGATTTGACATTGGGAGCTGCCTCCTTGGGGCTACGCCGGCCCAGAGCGCCCGTGCACCCCTGGGCGCACACCCATGCCTGAGCGACGGACGCTGGCAGCGCCCCAGCGGGATCCTGCAGCGCAGGGGGCGGGTGTGAGCGTGTGTCTGTGAGCGTGCATGAGTGTGTGTGCACAGGATGTCCCTGGAGATCCCAGGCAGCCTGTGGACCCTGGCTCGGGATGATTGCTGGGAACTAGGCTTGGCCAGAGTGGACAGTCCCTGAAGCCTTGGGTGAGGGTGAGGCCCTGAGCAGGACACAGGAGGACCCAGACACCCCCCAAAAACCTGGTGGGAGGGGGAGGTGGGGGTGGGCTCAGGAGGCCAGGGACACAGCCCTCCAGCATCCGACACGGGCTGGGGCTACCACGCTGTTGGAAGCCCTGCGTCCCCAGACCCTGAGCGGGGGCAGGGCAGCACAGAGCAAACGGGCTTTGGAGGGGGGTGACCTGCTTTATGGGCTCTCTCTCCGCCTCGATGAGTTTTATTGGCCGCCGGGCTCCAGTAGCTCCCAGAGTGACCTCGCTCAGGAAATCCGGCCTGCAGGGGCAGGGCGAGGCCGCCTCCAGGACAGGAGGGCAGATGCAGGAGGGGTCTGTTTGCCTGGCAGGGCGGGGCAGGGGATGAGAGGCCTCCCCACATTTAGGGAAACCGAGGCTGGCCCCAGGGCTCTGGCGGGCAGCAGCTCCTCCCAGACCCGTCCCTAGCAGCAGGATCCAGATCGGGGTGTCCTGGGTGGGGCCAGGAAGGGCCCAGCCCTCCCGGGTGTCCCGAGGCAAGAGGGTGAGCAGAGAGCAGGTGGCACCATGAAGGACTTCCCACAGAACCTGGGGGCCCCAGAGAACTGTGGTGTGCTTTCGGGGTGTGTCAGGGAGACGGACGTGAGGACTGGGTCTGCGCTGGTCCCTTCTGGGCATCTGCATAGCTCGGATGTCAAGGGCAGGGGACCTGGGAGACAGCTGGACCTGGGGGTGACCCCCATCCCGGACACTTCCACGTCCCCTCCCTGCGGCCAAGCACACTGTCCCATCCAGGCTGGCCGTTGCCATCCGGGGTCCTGAAGGGTGTGTGTTGAATGACCAAGAGGACATTGAATGACGGGGGCTCTGGCTAGGTTGGGGGTGTACCCACAGGTCCCCCTCCCTGCCCCTTCCTCCCCTAGGGCTCTCACTCTCTCCTGGGGGGACAAGGCTCTGCCCTGTCCCCCCTCCTCAGGCTGCGTAGCCGCAGACGGCCCTGACTGCTATGCGTTGGGTGCAGGGGCACCGTCCGGCACTGGGGGAGTCCCCACAAAGGGGCAGGAAGGGGCTCTGGCCCTCGACCAGCCCATCTCTTCCCCCATATTTGCACTTACACCAGCGTCCATCGCCCAGCCCATAGCCCCCTGGTGTGAGGAAGGGCAGGTGTGCCCTGGGGAGGGAGAAGCACACAGGTCCTCCTGCCAAGGGCTGCGTAGCTGGTTCTCCAGTGGGAGGAAACTGATCCCAGGACACTGGGGACCGGCCATGCTCTCTCCTGCTCAGCACCTGGCTGTGGATCCCTGCCCCGCTACGTAGCCCAGGCACAGCCTGTCCGCAGGGAACAGGCAGTCCCCCCACTGGGTAGTGTGAGAAGACTTTAATTAACAGATGTTTTGCAGGGCTGGGCAGTGAAGTTCCCTGACCCAACAGGTACAGGGATAGGGTTCTGAGAGCAAGGAGGAGCCCCCGCTTCAGCCCAGGGCAGCAGCTGTCCTGAGAGCTGAGACTGTGTGCCCGACCCCATCTCCTGCCTCCCATACCCTGCTGGGCTCCCTGTTGCCAGACACAGCCTGGGAGGCAGCGCTGTGGCCCATAGGGTCAGGGTAAAGCTAGGGAGTGGACCTGGAGGAAAGGGACACACCCGATGCCCCCCACCCACATCTATGTTCTGGGGGTCATCAGGCCTGGGTTGGAGGGCATGCCGGGAGCTGCCCCGGGTTAGCCTCCAGAGCCCCCATTCCCTGCCCACGTGGTACCCAGCCTGTGCTGTGTGGTCTCCTCCCTCCCTCCTGACTCAGCGCCCAGCAGACACACCACGGTCTCCCTAGAACCAGACCGGGGTCTGCCCTGTGGCTGGTGTCGCAATGGGGTAGGAGATGGGCATCCCAGGAGACAGGCTGCTGTTACCTGGGGCCTCCCGCTTCTGACACCTGGCCGTGGCCTCTCTGGCCCCCTGAATGGAGGGTCCAGCCACGTGTCCTCTGCAGCCACCCTGCTGGGGCCCGGCGGAGCTGCAGCATCCGCCCGGATCGCCCGAGAGGGACAGATGACAGTGGTGACCAGGCAGCCTGTGAAGGCGTGTGTGTGGGCGCGGCCTGCCCGGGGACAGGATGGTTCTCACTCCTTCCCACGCTGACGCTGACGAGTCGTGCCCCCTCCGCTCTCGCGCGTCCTGTGTCTTGCATTTGGGTTTTGGGCTTGGTGTTTGCTATTTTTACGGAGTCAGCCTGACGCTCAGCTGCCTGGGAAATGCTTCCACGTCTGTTTTTGGATGAAGAAGTCTTTCCCTGTCCACAGACGCGCGAAATATTTTCACATATTTTCAACTGTGGCCGAACACACGTCATAGAGAGCGCACCCCTCCCCCGCTCCCGGTGCGCAGCCCAGGGGCGCACAGTGCCTTACGCTGCCGAGGGACCACGACCACCGTCTGTCCACGGGGCTTTTCCATCTTCCCAAACCAAAGCTCGTGCCCAGGAACCGCCGACGCCCCACCCGCCCCCGCCCCTGGGGACCTCCGCCGACCGTGGTGGAGGGGATCTGACTGCAGGAGGGGCTTGGAGAAGGGGAAGCCCGCCGAGTTTGTCTCCCTGCGACAGGCTTGTCTGACCGCTGCCCTCAAGGGTGCCCCCACCCCCCATGGAGCCCGCACTGGCGTGTCCTGAGGAAACTTCTGTTGTGCAGATGGACCACATTTTGACCATTCGTCATTGACGGATAGCCTGAGTGGGTCCCCTGTGGTTGGGGTGCGTCCCACGTGTTTTCCGTGGCCATATCTCTAGTGGCTCTTTTGTTCCACGGGCATGTGCGTTAGCTCATGGGGTATCCGTAGTGTGGAGGCGTCACAGCCCCCAGCCTTGTGAACACACCAGCCACTCTCATCCTCGGGGTGTCCTTGGCCTCTGCCGTGGTGTTCACTACTGTATCTTCAGGTTCTGCTTCAGCATCTTCTAGGCTGGGTCAGAATGTTCTAGAATCCTGTCTACTCCCTTTTCCAGGTTGTGTCCGGCGTTAGTCTGCAAAACTAAGAAAGTGGGTTTTGTTCACAAATGTTCCTAATAGCACTATCTGTGACAGCTCACCAGCCCTCGCACGGACAACCCGTGGTCCATCCACACAGTGGGACAGGGCCCTGACATGCGCTACAGCACGGCCCCAACTGGAAGACGTGACGTTCAGAGGCCACAGGCAGAGCCACGCAGCATGGGAATCCGATTTCCGGGAAATGTGCGGAAGAGGCAGATCCAGGGACACAATGAGATCAGGGGTTGCCAGGGGCTGGGGAGGGCTCGGGGTCACTCTGGAGGGACAAGAACTCTCCAGAACTAGATGGAGGTGCTGGTGGTTCTGCACCGGGAATGGGCGAAATGCCACTGAATCGTTCACTGTGAGGTGGTCGAGCCTACGTTATGTGGATCTCACCTCGGTTTTTTTTTAAAAGGTGGTTTTACTAGAATCCACTAAACTGGCAGACTTCTCATCTCATGCTGGGCTGGGTGCTCTTTGGGGGGGTTCTGGCATGAACGAGGACTGAGGGAACCCCACCTCTGGCAGCTGGTGGCACCCATGAGGCCCCAGGCCAGGCCTGTGGGTGCTCTTGGTACACCCAACAAGGGAAAGGGCTCTGGGGCCTCTGGCAGCCACCTCTGCCTCCTCTTGTGTCCTGTCCTGCGGCCTTAGGCCTTCCTTCTAGAAGGTTCCAACATCTCCTGCCCAGTGCAGCCCTTGTGCAGCTCCAGCCGCCTCGCCACAGCCCAGGACCTCATCCAGCTCGTGGGGCTCCACAGATGCCAGACGCTGCTCTGGCCACGGCCTCTGTGGTCTCATTGCCCCAGGATCCTTGCTGCAGGAGGAGATGTGGGGGAGGCCCAGGGAGGAGGCGGTGGTGATGGGGCACGGGAGGGGCTGGGCAGAAGGCCCAGGCAGGGGCACAAGCCAGAAAAGGAACGGACTCACAGTGGCCCCAGGAGGTGGATGGAGCCCTGCTGTGGAGTGAATGCGCCACTCTCCAGCTTCAACCCTGCCTGCAGGGGGGGGAGGCATGCAGCCTAAGAGAGGTTCCGTCTCTGCCAGGCCCTAATTTCAGCCTCATCAAAGTACACGGTGACACTGGAGTGTCTGGGGCTCCCCCGGGCTCAGGGCTGCACCTTGAGGGGCTAATCCTCCACCATCTGGACAGATGAGGGGACACTGGGCCCTGCATTCACCCTGAGGATGAGACTCTCCCCTCTGGCCCAGGACCACACCCCCACTCTGCTAGACGCCGTCCTGTCTCAGGGCCTTGGCCACCCTCCTACACCCCGGGGTTCTGTGTGTTTCTTGGCGGAGTCGGCCCTGAGCAGACCATGTCTCCAGGGGCCGCCCATGTCTCCAGTGTCCACAGCAGGAGCTCTGCAAACGTGTCCGCAGCCCCGGTGCCGGGCTCAGCTCTGCACAAGCAGAATGGATGGCCCCCCACGCCGGGCCCCGCAGGCCTCCCTCCCAAGCATCTCGGTGTGGATGCCCAGTCTGCGCACACCCCCATCGGGGGGCCCCACGTCCGTCTGGCTCTAGCCGTATCCCTGGCACTCTGCGCCATGGCTGTACACAGTCGGAGCTCAGACACGGCTGGCTGGGCATGGCGAGCCGGGGAGGGCTAGAGCTCCGTGGCCGGCTTGACCAGGTGGCTGCTGAAGGTGATGCAGAGATCGCTGTGCTCACCATAGATGGCGTTGCTGCGGTCACACTGGAACACGCGCACCCAGACGGCGTCGCCAGTGGCCAGTGGCAGCAGCAGCTCTGGGTCTGTGTGACGCTGTGCTCCCTGGGCTGGCGTACGGCACAGCAGCGGCCCGCCCGTGGCACATGATGTGCAGGTAGGTCTCTTGTGGTTGCACGTGCGCACGCTGAGGCTCAGGAAGTAGACGCCCGGCACAGCATGCAGGAAGCGGCCGGATGGCAGGTAAAGGCTTATCCAGGTTCACCAGCTCTGCGTCAAAGGGCACGGCCTGGAAGCGGTCAGTGCTGGGCAGGCCCTCCCGCTGGCCCACCGAGAAGGCCGCGCAGGTGCGTGGACACAGGGAGCCCGGTGGCCCTGCCTGCCCCTTCTGGCCTTTGTGGCCCTGGAGGCCATGGGCGCCTGGCAGACCCTCCTTCCCGCTGCTGCCGGAGGGACCAGTGACCCCTGGTTCGCCCTTCTCACCTGCAGGAGAAGGGACCAGGGGTCAGGGCATGGGGTCTGGGGTCACAGGGGGCCAGGAGAAGCCACGGCCCCAGTCTGCATCTCTTCTGGGGTCTCAACCACCTGCTGCGTGGGAACAGGAGGGGCAGCAGGGGTGGCGGGGACAGCAGGAGCTGCCAGAGGATGGTCTGCCCTGGTCTGTACAGGATGTGAGGCTGGGAGCTTGGCAGGTCCAGCTAAAGGCAGCTGCTGCCCAGTGCCCTAGGACGAGGGCTTGTGTAGCTGGTGTCCTTCCAGAGGGAACCTGGGGCCTCCATCCAGCCTCCCCTGGAGGCTGGGCCTAGGGCACCGCTGTGGGTGGGTGAGCAGGACAGAGGGGCCTCAGGCGCCCTTCTGCCACAGCCCCCTGCCCAGGCTGCCTCGCTTCCCCCTTTCTGCAGCTGCCAGGAGCCAGAGGCAGGTGTCCAGTGTCCTGCCCACAGGGGCCCAGCTTCCTCCATCAGGGCTCTCTTGCCCCGCCCCCCAGCGTGGGGTGTCCTCACGGGAACAGGCCTGGGGTGGGGGTGCCTCCCCACAGACACTCACCTTTGAGGATGGAGATGTCCACAGTGGGATGCACGCGGGGCAGCAGCCCCCACGGCTCCCCAGTGCGGTGGGGGACAGCAGGGGGCCGGGCAGGGCGGCAGCACTACACACAGGGACGTTGGGGAGGCCTCAGGCCAGGCCAGGCCCCTACATGCAGCCCCAGGAAGAGCAGGAGGCCAGAGGCTGCCGTCCATACCAGAGCCTGGTGGGGGAGCAGAGGGGGTCCACGTATGAGGAGGAGGGGCCCCAACCGAGCCCCAAGCCCCTGGGGGCCGTGCCCCCTGGTCTGGGGGAGAGGTCAGGTGAAGCCAGAGACCTGCCCTTGTGGGCCTCCAGGACCCTCCGCCCCTGCCCCTGACAGACATCACCACTGGATCTCTGCATGCTTCCCGGGAACTTGAAGTAGCCTCGGAGTCATCTGGGGTCAGCATGGGGGCCAGCTCACACCTGGCCCTCCAGAGCCCCCAGCAAATGTGGCTGAGGCAGCCCCACGCTGTCCAACCTGGCGTGGCCGGGACCCTTCCCAGGTCTGCTCTGGGAGGCCCCCCAACCCCTCCCTGCGGCCTTGACTCTGGGCAGGGGCAGGTTCCCTAACAGCCTGCAGCCCCTGCGCCGGGGCCCCGCTCCTGGCAGATTCAGGGGAACTGTCATGGGGGTAGGCTCTGATTCAGCTCCCCAAGCCCCCACCCCATGGCTGTTGGAGCCCTCGGGCTGCTTCGGGAACGGGCAGGGCCCCAGGGTTGGGAGGCTGGCTCCGGGCCCAGGTTGGGTGGCAGTCTCCACCAGGCGGTTTCTCCCCGGCTGTCTAGCTGGGTAGACGGTGGTACCCACATCCTGAGCTGCCAGGGGAAGGAAAGCTACTTGGGAGGCTCCCCAGGTTGGAAAAGATGGTCTTTAATCCCCACCAGGCCCCGGGCCTCCTGCTTCTGCCTCCCCTCCCTCAGGAGACTCTGCCGCACGTCTGGCCCACCCATGCTTCTCCTGCTGCATCCGGGAAGCGCAGGCAGGGCAGAGCCCCTGTGAGGGCAGCAGTGTGAGGTCAGGGTCCTCACTCTTCCCCATCATGCAACCCTGCTGAAAAAGACACGGGACCTTCCTCCAGGAAGCCCTCAGGGATTGCACCCCAGGATGGGTTTCTTCCTCTTGCACAGTGGGGGCAGAACCCATTCTCGGGATGAGCTTTCCTGGAGGGGGAACCCCTTCTGTGTACCACCTCACCCCAGAGCCCAGCAGACCCTGACCCGCCCTCCTGGCTGTGCTGGATCCTGCAAGCCCCTCCTTGATTCCTCCCATGGAGGGACCTGACAGGACCCTCGGGGGATCCCACTCCATAGTTGGGCCTGTGCCTAGGGTCTCTGGCAACGTGGCCCCCTGGGCCTGCCCAGCAGGTGGTCTGGGGTGCAGCCTCCTTCCTTCTGAGGACTGGAGGGGAGCACAGACGACCCCCTCCAAGCCCAGCCTGCCTGGGGTATCTGTGAGGACCCCCACTCACTCTCTACACTCCCTGTTACCATTATGCCATCTGCTGCTGCTGCCTGCCTGGCTGTCTCCGGCGTCACTGCCCTAAAAGCCCGTGAAAGAGCCCTTTCATGCCCACCCCAGGTGCCCACGGCTTCCCCTGGACCATCCAAGACCAACAAGCCCTGGGCCAGCATCAGAGCTCCTGGGCTTTGCTACCTTCCACCCGGCCTGCCCTCCACCTGCCACCTGCCGCAGGTGCTGCGTGGGTCTGCCATGGGGGCCCCGGTGTCCTCCTGCCAGCCCTGTGCCACAGATGGGTCTGGGGGTCTGGGGTGTCTGGGACTGGTGAGTGGGGCACCATTCTGTGGGCTGGCCGTTGTCCTCTGGGGAGCAGACACTTGGCAGGGAGGCATTCCAGAGCTGAGACTGATGGAGTCGGGTGAGGGCTAGCGGCCAATGTGGGGGGGCACGGACCGGGGCCACCATGCCTGTGCCAGGCCCACCCGGTGACAGGGACACCCTCATCATCTCTAGCTGGGGAGCACAGCATCTGGCCAGGCCCCAGGTGTCTGTCCCCTTTTTCCGCTGTGCCATGCCAGGGTTCCGGTGCCCGGCCGAGCAGATGAGCTGTGACCCCTGCTCGGGGGTCCTCCGGCTTAGCCCAAACTTTCAGAAGATAAAGGGCGGGACCTGTGGGCCGCCCCTGCCCCAGGCAGTGCAGGAAGGGGGAGGGTCCGCTACAAGCCAGAACCCAGCCCACACCAGTGCCTTGCCTTGTCTCCGCTCTGAGTCTGGATGGCTGGACACTGGGCCCAGAGACAGGCCCAGCGCCTTGGCCTCTGGTTGTGGGGACATGTGTTTGCCTGGTAAGCTTCCCCCCTACCCAAGCCAGCAGTCTGTAGGGGAGGCTACAGACATGGCCTGGGGGACAGAGGACCAGGGAGAGTCAAGGACAGAGAAGGGGGGAGACAGGAGCATTGCTGCCTGCAGGGGACCCTGCGGCCAGGCTGAGGGGGCACAAGGTGTGAGGGCCGCGGGCAGGGGTGGCGCCAGTTGGAGCCGTGTCCTGGAGCAGACCGGAGGCTCCCTATGGGAACGGCTGTCTTCACACCCCATCTGCAGGTGGCACAGGCGGAGGAGGGGTGAAGCCCGGGGCCCTGTGCCCCGACGCGCTGGCCCCATGGGGCCCCACACCTTGTCAGCGTGTGCCTGGCGCAGGCTTGGCTCTGAGACCAGGCAGCTTCGCGGGAGCCTCTCCTGGAGGCCCATACGTGGCCCCTACTTCCCAGCGCGGCGTCCCTATGAGAGCCTGGGCCCAGGGTAGGTGGGCACGTCCTCGCTGGCGGTCTCACTCCGGCCTCTCGGGCACCAGAGAGGAGCACAGGCCCGACCTCTGCGGTTCCCTGCATCCGAGTGTCAGTTTCCCCACCTGTAAAATGGACATCGATGGGCTCAGCAGTGGCTGGGGGCATCCCCTGTGGCAGGTGGGAGCAGGAAGAGCCTTGCCCCTGGGGGTCTGGGCGAGTTCTGGCCCCGCTGCAGGCCCCAGCGTCCCTTGTCCTGAGCCTCCCCAGGAGATGGGAGGTCACTGTGTGTCCCTTAGGGGAGGGGAGAGGGAGCTAAATTTGCCTAGTATATGGGGGGCGCCTCCAGAGGGGCAGGTTGTTTGGTGGAGGTCCTGGAAGGAAGCCTGGGGTCCCTGCGGTCTGGGTGGGTCCCCCGGCTGCCCAGTGTTCACTGAGGTGCAGGTGGTCAGCAGGGGCTGAGGGTGACTCAGCAGGTGGCGGGAGGGCCTGGACAGAAATAGCCGTCCTCAGACATGCTGCCTGACATCTCCGTGACGACGGGAGTGTGGCTGAGCGTCACGGCCCCATGGGTCAGTGGCCCCCAGGGGGCCACAACGTCACCTGCAGCGGGGCAGGGCTCCCTCCCTGCCTCCAGCCCACTGCAGCGCAGGAAGGCCGCACTGACCACCAACTCGAGCCTGGGTGGGGGGACAAGGTGCCCACACGGCCCCCAATGCAGCAGCAGCAGCAGCCCTAGCATGGGGGCCCGGGGTGAGGCCAAGTGCCTGTCACCACAGACTCCACTCAGTGGGGCCATGCAGGGGGTCCTGTAAGGAATGGACGGGGGCTCCAGACCCGGGCACCCTGCGGGGTCAATCACTCATTGTGAGAGTGACTGTGCAGCCAGGCTGGAGGGCTCCACAAACAGGGAACCTGTGGAAGCCAGGGGTAACCTAGCGGTGCTGGGGCAGCCCTGAGGCACCAGGGGGCTCGCAGTAGGGAGCAGAGAGGGGCGACACTGCGGCCCCAGACCTTCTCTTTCCGTTACCCCCACCACGCTTGCCCTGCCCAGCACCCTGGGACCCTGTCCCCTGATGGATCCTGCCATGCAGGACCCCTCCGGCGGCTCTGGTGGCCTGATGTGACCCTGCTCCCCCTCCCCAGGGCCCTGCTGCCTCAGGGCCTGGGTCCACAGCGGTGCCACTGTGAGCCCAGAAGGGTCAAGGTCTCTGAGGCAGCTGGAGACCTGGGCTGTGTCGTGGCCTCACCTTTCCCAAGAGCCTGGCCGGGCGTTGGGGGCCAGGATCCCGGGAAGCCATCCTTCAGATCCGTGGTCTGGTGGATCGTCTCTACAGGGGGACAGACCTTCCAGACCCCGGCAGCCATGACACAACCAGAGACAACGAATGGCCAGCCAGCAGCCCCGGGTCTGTCCCGCGCCCTCTCAGCCCGGGGCCCCCAGCCCACCCGAGAGACAATGAGCTGTGCTCAGCACCCACCTTGCCCCTCAGTCCCCTGGCAGCTGTCGCAGGGGCAGGGGCTGGACGCTTCCTGAGTTCTCCTCCTGAACTGCCCTGCACAGGCGGACAGGGACTGGAAGCTGTGTGCTCCGGGTGGGGTGGGCGCTCGCAGGGCCCTCCTTCACGGAGGTGAGGGGTGAGGGATGGTGCATGAACAGGTGGCACTGGGAGCCCTGTGCCTACCGTACCCCAGCCTGACTCACCCTCCGGTTAAGGAGAGGCCGGACGGGACACTGGCCACCCTAGGTGACCGAGGTGCCTGAGAGTGGGGGGCCCCCCCACCCCTGGCTCAGAGTCTCCAGGCATCTGTCCTCCTGAGTGCCCTCCCACTGTCAGGGCGAGGTGGCAGGGAGAGGCCCCAGGGGTCTTCTGCCTGGCACTCTGCAGCAGAAGCTCACAACCCCTGGCCCAGTCCCTCGGGGCAGAGCCAGCCAGCTGCACAGGGACAGCATCCAGGGCACACGGAGGAGAAAGCTGGGGCTTTGGTCATGGCTGAGGTGATGACAGCTGTGGCTTCCACGGTGGCAGGAGGGGACGCTTCCTCTGCGGGGTCCTGCGGGCAGCTCAGGCAGACAGAGGGCCCCCGTCCGAGGCTCAGCAGGCTCAGAGCTGCTGGGGGGGGTGGGGGGCACTGGGTCGTGGTGAGCAATGCAGGGGCCTCTACAGTCCTCTCCAGGTGGGAACCAAGGCCACCACAGGCAGCAGGAACTGCCCGGCAAAGGCTCTGAACCCCCACCTCCCACCGGCCTGGGCAGGAGGTCCGTAGGTAAAGCCCACCCACCCAGGCTGCGGCACCTCCACCCAGAACCATGCCAAAAAGTAGAAAGCCAATACACTCTTTATTGGGGGGCCTGGGGACAGTCCCTGCCCACATCCAGCCAGGCCGCAGAGCTAGCCACGGTGCCAGCCCCGGTCACTGGTAGCCGGCCAGCTGCAGGATGGTGGGGTAGCGGGCACGGTGGGCCATGCACTTCTGGCGGTCAATGAAGAGGCTGTTGGTCTTGACAGCCAGGTCCTTCTCCAGGTGCATGCGCGTGTCCTCCAGGTTGCGTAGTGACTGCTCGGCTTCTAGAAGCTTCTCCTTCAGCGCCGCGAGGGACGTGTTCAGCTCCTCCACCTCGTTCACCAGCCTGGGGGGCCAGGGAGGAAGGCGTGAGCTGGGGCCTCCCGGCTGGGACAGGCAAGGCCTGGGAGCCCTGGCAAGGGGTCCCAGGCCAAGCTGCAGGGCCACAGGAGGACCCGAAAGTCCAAAGGGAGACCTGCCAGTCACATGGAGTGGGCCGGGCCAGTATGCCACATGGGCCCCGGGGCAGGTGGGAGAGGGAGTGCCTCGTGCTCTCAGCCCGCAGCCCCACAGGGCCACCGCGCTGAGCCTGAGCTGGGACTTCTGCTGCCACCCCCGTCCCCAGCCCAGCAGGAAGAGCCCACATAGGCAGCACTCTGTAGGGCTGAGCTCAGTGACACCCGCTGCAGTTAGGTGCAATGCTGGTGGAGCGTGGAGGCTCCCGGGTCCCTATGTTCCTGGAGCCTGGAGGCAGGCTACAGACTCCTGGTGCTGCCCAAGGCCCCAGTCCCCTGAGTGTGCTGAGGGCAGGGAGGGAGCCATGCGGGGGGATTCTGCCAACAAGGGCAGAAACACCAGAGACCCCATCCCGACTCGGCTTTGAGCCAGGACCAAGGGGCCACCCATGCCATGGGGGGTCTGGATGGGGGACCCGAGGTGGCATGGGCATGGCGGCCACTGGCGTCGGGGGCTAAGCCTCTCAGACCCTGAGATCCATTGCCGGCAAGACCGTACAGCACAGGGTGAGGCAGGAGGTGCCACGCTGTCCGTGACACTCAGGGCCCTGAAAGGCACATCCACGTCTAGTTGTGTGGGCGGGGGGCAGGGTGTTCGTGGGGCCCAGAGGCCAAGGGGGCTGGGCTGAGGGGGACACAAGCAAGACTGTCCTCAGGACTGCCTGAGCCACAGCCCTGGCGGGCACCTGAACTGCGCGGCATCCCGGCACAGCTCCACGTTGGGCCTGTGCGAGCGCTGGTACAGACGGGTCTGAGCCACCTTCAGGGGCGCCTCCTTGTCCTTGATGGCCTGCTTCAGCATGGCTATGTTGTGCTCCTGGTCCGTGATTTCCCGCAGCGTCTGCACACAGGACGGTTCCTGGAGGAGTTGCCATGACCCCCACCGCACCCCCGGCCCTGTCCACGGACTTGGGGGGATGTATGGAGGCAGGAAGATGTGTTCGGCCCTCTCAGCCCCACCAAGGGCACCCAGAGGGCCAGGGTGGGGCTGCAAAGCCTAGGGTCCAGCAGCTCTGGCCTGAGCGCCCCCCCGCCCCCACCCTGCTGGTCACTGGGCCCCAACCCTGGTGAAGAACCAGAGAGACATGGCTGCAGCAAAGGGCACCCTGAGAGCCCAGGGTCAAAGCCCTAGTAGGCCTGGCCACCTCCTGACACCTTCTCTCTTGCTCTTGCCTGACAGCAACCCCCAGTGTCACCTAGTTTTGTATTGGCTTAGTGAGGGCCCAGGGAGGAGTGGGTGTCTGGAGCCTGGGGTCCCTCCGGCTGGACAGGATAGAGGACGATGGCCTGGTCCGGCCAGGTTGTGACCAAGACAGGGGCGGGGTTGGTCCACAAGGCGGGGGACGGGGGGGGGGGGGGGGGTGTGTGCGGGGGCGGGGCTTGATGGGGCGTTACCTGGGCGGGGTCTGGGTGAGAAGAGGGACCGGAAGTGGCTTGGGTGGGGCCTGGGGGCGGGGCCTAGGGGCGCGGATCGGGCCTGAAAGGGCGGTAGCTGGGAGGGGCTGGAGTAGGGCGAGGGACGCGTCGTGGCCTGGGTGGGGCTGGGCCGGGGTTGGGGGTCAGGGTTGGGGCCTTATGGGGAGGGGCCGGGCCTGGGCGTGGTCTGGTGGGGCGGAGCCTTGTATGGAGGGGCCGGGCGTGGGGCGGGGCCGAGTCTGGGCGTGGTCGGGCGGGGCGGGGCCGGGACCTCACCTTGTGCAGGTGGTTCTCCAGCTTGTGGCGCGCGTCCTCCAGCTCCTCACAGCGGCGCTCGAAGGCCAGGTTCACGGCGTCGCACTGCAGCCGCAGGTCCTCGGCCGTGTCCCGCAGGATGCAGTCGACGAGCACCCGCAGGTTGGCCGAGGCCAGACGCTCGCGCTCCGCGCGGTGCAGGTTGTCCTGGGTGAACCTGGCCCACGTCTCGGGCGTGGAGGCGCTGTGGGCGGGCACGACTTGCCGACGGCTCCTGCGACCCGGCCCTCCCGCGCGCCCCGCGCCCCGAGACCACTGCGCCCGCACGAGTCAGCACCCCCAGCGCGGCCCCGCGGCCCTGTGCCCCCTCGCGCCCCCCGCGCCCCCCGCGCCCCCCGCGCCCCGCGGCGTGGTGGCTGCGCGCCCCCCTGCCGGCCACCCGAGGAGCTGCAGGTAACCCCTCAGTCCCCGGTGAGCTGGGGGTGCGGGGTGCTTGCGCGGGGGTCCTTGCTCACCCGCCCAGCCTGTGGGCAGAAGAGCTGCACACAAGGCCCTCCGTGCGAGAGCGTCAGGGGCGGGGGGCGGGGGGCTGGGGGACGGTCCCCAGCGCAGGGCTCAGGAGCACAGGCGCGGGGTGGGCACCGGGGTTTGGGGCGGCTCCCTGGGAGGGGCTGGGGCGGAGGTGGCCCACCTCTCCTCGAACTTGGCCGAGTGCGGGTGAAACTGCACCTCCGTGCTCTGGTTGTGGTAGAGCGCGCACATCTGGTCAATGTTGTAGGCCTCCACCTTGTCAGACCAGTCCATCTCACACGTTTCCTTGTGCTCTCGGTTCAGCCTGGGGCGGGCGGGGTCTGCGTTTGTGGAGGGTGCACTGGGTACCACCCCAGGAGCAAGCACACACCCCCTTCTCCACTGTGAACCAGGCCACCTCATCCGTCCAGGACAGGGGTCCTCGGGCCACCCAGGCTCTGCCTAGCCAACAGCGTCCAGGAGCAGATGTTCCTGGCCCTGGAAGGCTGGCCTGGGTTCTGGATGCCCAGGCCCCCAGGCCGTGCAGGAGTCTGCACCCCCACCAGTTGCCCCTACCTCCCCCCTCCCCCATCCTCCTGGCTGAGACCGGGGACAAGCCCCCACCTCTCTGAGACTCCCAGCCTGCTCACCCCAGCTTCCTGCCCAGAGCCAGCCCAAGGGGTGAGGAGACGGGGCAGGCGTGCAACCACCGACACCCACCGGATCTGGTTCACGGCCTGCGTTATGGTCCTTTTGAGGAGCTCCTGAATGTTGCGGATAAGCTCGGCTTCCTGGGGGAGAAGACCCCACTCCCTGGTGAGGATCTGAGGAGGGCCAGGCCGGTGTGGGCCCATGGTCAGCCCCTTCAGTGCCTAGGCCAACAGCTGGCTCTGGCTGTACTTGGTTTGGCCCCACAGCCAGCTAGTCGACCCCTATCTCTTTCCCGGGAGGCTGGAGGGAGGAGCCCCGCTCTTTTTCACTGGGTTTGTTCTGGACTTTGGAATATTCTGTTTGGTGTGGCAGAGTGCAGGGTTTTTTCTGGGGGGCACTAGGGCCAGCTCCCACTCACCTGGCACCCACCCAGCAGCCCCTGGGCTCTAGGGGCCATCCCTGCCACCTGCCCCCAGGCAGGGTGGCCAACAACGCCCTGGGTCCCTGGGCCCCTGGGCCCCTGGGAACCATGTGCCCTCCCGGGAAGGGCCCTGGGCTCAGAGAGAGCAGGCTCTCTCCTCCTCTGGCCTTTAAGGAGGAACCTGTGTGCCTTTCTGCTTCTGCGATGGCCCTGTTTTCTAT
The DNA here is from genome assembly GCF_020171115.1 of Neogale vison. NCBI lineage: Eukaryota > Metazoa > Chordata > Mammalia > Carnivora > Mustelidae > Neogale > Neogale vison. The sequence goes on along the minus strand of NC_058104.1, from coordinate 874,592 downwards.
GCACAAACAGTCCGCTACCCCCATTTAGACTTTTACCTTCATCTGGCTCTAAACCCAGGGTCTTTTTCCCTGTACCTGGACCATTGTTCATGTTTTCACGTTGGGAAGGTGGGGTAATGCTTAAGGAGGGGGAGGGGGGTGGTCTCTTGGTTAAGGGCCCAGGGGGCTGCAGCCAGAGCACTGGAAGCTCGTTGAGCAGCTGAGTGTGGGGTTGAGGTGGAGGGGGACCGAGGAGGGCATTGGGGCTGGGAGAGGGGGTACTCAAGGTTCTGGGCAGGGCATGAGCCTGGAGCATGAAGGGGGTGCCCCGCATCTCCCAGGAATGCCCACAGCCTACAGGTCACAAGTAAGGCCCCCAGGATCTGAGAGGGGCTTGGAGCAGAGGACTGGCCTGTGTCATTCCCTGATGCTTGTGGGGCTCCCCCAAGGACAGGTCCTGCTGAGCTTGGAGTGGCGAAGCCTTGGAGTATGAAGGTGACCTCCATCCCACCCTCACCCATCAGTACCTGAATACTGGGCTGGGCCTGGATTTCCACCACAGGCATCAGGGAGGGGGAGCTATGGGGCACTTGGCCTTCAGGAGCTCAGGCACAGGTTTAATTGCATGAGCTAGGATGCCCCAAGGGTCTACCCAGCGGGTCCCGGGACCTAAGGGTGACCATGGGGCTGCCCCTCAGTGCAGGAGCCTACAGGACCCAACTTGCCAGCCCTGCCTGCATCCCAGACCTCAGGTGCCCCCCCACTGGGCTCAGCTCAGTCCCTGTTCCATCCATGGGGTGTATGCTGGGGGGCATCAGGTTGTGGATGGACCTCGCCTTGGTGGCCTTGGAGTGTCCCATCCTCAGGCAAATGTCCCCGACACACATCCAGGCATGAATTCTGTCCCCCTCACCCCAAGATGAGCAATGATTGGGGTGGGGGCAGAGCAAGGGCCCTGGACGTGGGATGGGGTGAGCGGATGTGAGGTCTAGCTCTAGCCCCCGTACCTGCTCAAACCCCTACACTGGGACCTGTCCCCATGCCATGGTGTCCCCAGCTCAGCAGGTCCAAGCTGGGGCCCACCTTGCCTGGAGCTGAGCCTCCCCCAGTGTCCACTGTGAGCCCTGGGCTCTGAAAAGGTCAGACTGGGCACCCTTCCGGGATCAGGGACAGCGCCTCAGTCCTGTATGGCCTGAGCCCTGACCTGTGGCCCCAGCACCTTGTGGGTCCCCAACCTACAAACAGAGCTGGTGTCACGGTGCCTGGGTGTGGACCCGGGCATGTGCTCCACATGTGTCTGCGTGTGCCAAGGGTTACGTGCTCTGAGTATTCCCGTGTGTGCAGAGGGGCGTGGGCTCCACAAGTCTGCGTGCGCCCGCCCGGGGGTCAGCCCGCACCATGGGGGCATCCGGGGGAACCACCCCCCGTCGACCCTGTGCAGGCCACGCTCCCTGAGGCGGGGGAGGGCCACGGGGCCTTTGGCACCCGGAGCACCTTCAGCAGCTCCATTTCCACGAAGTCCCGGACGAGGTCGGGGTGCTGGCGGCGCTCACGGCACTGCAGGTTGTCGGTGGCGACGGAGAAGGGCACGGCGGTGGCGTCCAGGGCACGCTGCAGCCGCTGCTTCTGGGCCAGCAGCAGGTCGGTCTCGGCGGCCAGCTCGCGCACCTCCTGCTGCAGCTCCGACTTCCAGCAGTGCGTGTCCTGCAGCCGCGCGCCCACCTTCCGGGTGGAGTCCTCCTGCGAGCGCCGGGCCAACGCCTCCGTCTCCGCCGCCAGCTGCTGGCTCTCGTGGCGCTGCCGCTCCGACTGGTCGCGGTCGGCGAAGGCTTGGTGGTAGCGGGCATAGCAGTTCTGGAACCACTCGTCTGCCAGGTACTTGGCCGAGCGGAAGCCGGCGGTGGCCAGGCCCGAGGACGTGTGGGCACCTGTGTTCCGGGCCACATCGTACAGCTTCTGGGGCAGCTCGCAGGCTGGCACCGTCTGCGGGGCCGGCTCCTTGGTCAGGAGCACGTCCATCTGCTCCATGGTGCTCCCCGCCCCTGCTCCCCCGGGGAGGGATGGTCAGTGGTCAGGGCAGCGGTGAGCGGGGCAGGTCCCAGCCACTCTGTGCCCAGCAGGACACTTCTGGTCTCCCAGCGACAGGTACACACAAGCCCTCCTGTTGCTGGGCAACTGGTCCCCTCCCCTAGAGGCTCTCTTAAAGGGCCAGGCAGCCACGAGCCCCAGCACCCATCCTGGACCACATGTGGCGTCTGCCCAGAATTGCACGGGGACGGTGGCCTGACCCCAGGGCCCGTTGTCCCCTGCCCATCTTACTCGTCCCAGGGAGCCGGTCCCCCGGACACGCACGGGGGTGGGCCTGTCTTTGAAGGGGTTTGAATTCAGCTGCAGGGGATACTTTGGACCCAGACACCCGCCTCTTCTCCACACGGGTAGAAGCAGATCCCGACAGTGTCCCCAAGGCCACGCAGGGCCAGGCTCATGGCAGAGGCCACAGGAGCAGGAAGGAGGCCTCTTCCCCAGGGCACAACTCATCTGGCCCCATCCTGCCAGCCGCAGAAGCGAGGGGCAATCTCAACACCACCAGCAGAGGGCAGCGTTGGCTGCAAAAATATTCTGGGAAGGGGACGGACAACGGCTGGGGTGGTCTCTTCTCCCTTGGGAGCCTGTCCCCCACCCCATCCGGAGCCTGGATGGCCTTTCCCACCCCGCACGCCTCATTAGCCCCTGGGGAGCCTCCCAACAGTGCACCTGCAGGATACCTATGTCCCCCCATGCCCCCCCCATCCCACAGCCCCTGTCCCTCCACATCCCATGCTGTCCTGTCCCAGCTTGGGCCACACCAGCCCCAGACCTCAGGTACATCAGCCTCGGCCTGGCTGTGCCCCCTCTGGGGGGGCCTGACCTCTGTACCCTCTTGGCAGGGGCCCTGGGGCCCAGCATGTCTGCCACCTGACCCAAAGTCAGTGCTTCATAAATGTGGGCCTTGGGGACAGTCGCCCCAGATTTCCCCTGCTGAGACTGGACCTGAGTCTGTCCTCAAGGGCAAGAGGTCAGGGGGGCCTCTCTGTGCTTCCGTCTCCTGACGGCATTGCACACACAGGGCCCACTCAGGACGGGGCCGAAGGGGAGATCCCTGGCCCTCCCTTTTACCTGGACCCTACTTTGCACACAGCATCTGTCCTCTGAGGCCAGAGCTGCCCCAAGAACCTGTTGACCCAGGGAGCTTGCTGAACACAGGGCCAGAGCCAAATTCTGGAGACCCTGGGGACATGACAGGACGTGATCCCCAAGGCAGTTGCTTGGGAATGACTGGGTCCCCAGCAAGGCCGGTCCACAGGATGTGACTGGGTGCCTGTCAGGGGACTGAGCCCCCTACCCCGGACAGTGGCAGATCCGTCCCTTGTCCAGAGGCAGAAGTGAACACGCCACGGGAAGACGGCTGGGTTGGAGTCTAACCCTGCCCTTATTACCCTGTGGTGAGGCCGGTGGTCCCGGGCCTGTTTCTCCTCTGTGGAGGGATCACACCGTCTGCTGCGTGGGGTGGCTGTGCATAAACGGCTGGTGCGGTGCCCAGTGTTGGGAATGACCAGCACCTCCCAGACCCCTTCCCGCCCCTCAGCCCCCAAGCCTTGCGGGGTCTCTGGGCTTGAAGCGGCAGGCCGATTGCCAGTGTCGGGTTCGAAGCAGCGGCTGAGTGATATGCAGGCTTATTGGATTTGTTGCCAAATTGCATTTGAGCCGAGAAAATTGAGTCTAGGGACACGCCAAGGTGCTCGCCCGCTGCCCTCTCCCCTGCCGTGGTCAGACAGCAGTTTGGGACCTGCCATGGGGTCAGGGAGGTCCTGAGGCCCCCCAGCACTCCCTACAGATCGTCCTCGCATGCCCCTGGGGACGGGGAGTTCCCTGCCTCCCAGGGCCGCTCTGGAGGACACCTCCTCACACACCCCTGCCCCCGGGGTTGGCGTCTCTCATGACCTTTCATGGGGCCAGTGGGTGCCTGGCCTGATCCCGAGAGTTAGCTGAGGCAGGAGGAGGCAGGGAGGGGATGGTGGAGGAACGGTGCCCCGCAAGCGTTCCCTGGGGCCTCTACCTGTCTGCGTCCCTGGCTGCTGCTCTCTGCTCGCACAGAGGGACACTGAGTCACGGTCAGTGCCTTGGGAGGCGATAGGCCACTCGCCAGCCTCAGACCCGGGACCCCAGTAAGAGGAGAGAGGATGCAGGACTTGGCATTTCCGGGAAGCCACCTGCAGGGAGGGGGATTGGTCGGGGCCAGAAGGATGGCCTCACCCCTCCTCACGATTCCTGGGCCCGCAGGACATTTTGGTCACTGGAGGAGCTGAAGCGTCTCAGACGGCCCTGAGCCTGGCCGGTCCCAGTCCCAGCAGCTGCCACCGGGGAAGAGGGAGGCCTGTCCCCCGCCCCCAGGCAGGAGGGAAGAAGCGCACACTCCCTCCTCCTGGTCCAACAGCGCGGAGTATGGACGGGCCCAGGGCGTGCGCTCTAGGAATGGAGGCGCTGGGCAGCTGGGGAGATCCCCTTCCCTGCAATGGGTCGGGGGGGGGGTTGCTGCAGGAGAGTGCAGGAGGATGTGGGTGGGGGCAGACATGCCGGGGGTGGGGGGCGGTTGGCGGCTGCAGCCTGCAACCCAACTGCCCGCAAGTCAAGGCTCCATGCCACGTCCCTGCACTTGGCAGGAGGGAGGCTGACAGAGGCTGGGGGTTCACACCTGCTCAGCCCCGGGCCTGTCCCCAGACCCGGCCATGGGCACAAGGTGGGGACTCAGGACCATGAGGCTCCCCTGTCCACCCTGCGTCCAGAGAGGACACCACTCACTGACCGTGTTCCCAGCCCAAAGCTGGAAACCATTTGGGGCTCCCACTCTGGGCAGCTGTGTCCCCCCTCAGGGCTCGGCCCAGGCCCTGGCAGCCTTGAGACACCATGGCCCGGTCACCCAGGTTGTCCCCAGCACCATGGCCTGGCTCTGCCATGCAAGGCTTTGGAGGTCTGTGGTGTGGGCGGTGGATCTAGACCGCAGCACTGGACGTTGCCCGGACCATGCCTCAGTTTCCCCATCTGTGAGCTGGGGATAAGGGCGGCTCCTCTCTCTTGGGTGTTTGAGGATGGAGTGACACGGTGTGCGTGCCCCTCCCGATTTGGCCCCACCCCTGACCTTGTTCCCATTGGAAGTCTCTCCGTCAGCCTCTGTCCCCGAGGGGTCCTTCCCGGGCAGTCTGTGGTCCGTTCTGGGTGCTCACGTAGAGAGGGGACACGGGGGCTGGGGGTCAGGCACCGTGCCCCCTTGCCCTTCATAACCGCTCGGGCCTTCTGTCCTGCAGAACCAGCTCCGAGACGTCCACGTTAAGGGGTTTTTGGAAGACGCCACGAAGCTGCAGAGTGTAGCCCCGAGATCTGGAGGACGACTGTGTGGGACCGGTGGCCGGGGAGAGGCCCCAGGGGTGGGCTGGGCGGGCCAGTGCATGTGGACGCGGCGGCACACAGACCCGTCCACCCATCTCTGGTTCCAGAACTTTCCCAGCCCCCTGAATAGAAACGGCCCACGTCACCTGTCTCTCCCCGACCCCTCTCTGGCTGTGCTGGGCATCAAGATGCGCTTCCAGGAGGCTTGGCCCTGCCGCCTTCGAGCACGTCCACGAGGCAGCAGGGGTCCGGCTGCGCTCCTTCTTCCGGCCGGTGGTATCCCAGTGCCTGGGTGTGCCGTGGCCTGCTATCCGCGTGTCCTCCAGGGACATTTTGGCGGCCGTGGGCAGAGCTCTTGGGACCTCAGGCACACTTTGAGCAATCATTTTCAGTTATTTGTGTACGTTGATATTTTTGTCACCCAGACACCGCTTGGAGACTCCCAAAGCCCAGGACTTTGAAAACACGGGGATGCGTCGAGGGGCCTGAGGCACCGGCCGCTGCCTCCCTGTGCCCCATCTCCCAGGGGAAGGCAGGGCGCCGGACGCCCCGTGAGGGTCGGCCCTGGGGGAAGCCCCACAGATCTGTCCTGGGGCCTGACCGGTCCTGTGAGCTTTCTAGAAGGACTTTGTCAGGTGACCTTGAGACACATAAGCTGTCCCAGTCTCTTCACGCTCGCCCTCGAACATGACGGCAAATAGGGGGCATTTTCCAAAGGGAGGGGAAACGTCAGTGTTCCGAGCTACACCACGGTGGGGTTTACCACCAGAGCAACGACGGAAGAGGCCACGTAACAAGCGGTCGGGCAGGAGAGCCCTGGGAAGGCTCAGCTCCATGGCATCTGGGGTCTGGGCACAGACAAAGGATGCCTGAGATGTGACCATGAAACAGTGTTTGTTCCCTAAGACGTGGAGCTCAGAGCCCGCGGGGCCCTAATTCCTGCACACTGGGTACAGGCTCTATTTCCCACAGGGAATGAGCTCCTCGTCCTTGGAGGTGTTCAAACAGCTGTGTGTCAGGATGCGGTGGGGAATCCTGGAACAGGATGCCTGGGAGAGCTCTTGCTCCCCAGTCCACAGATCCCGCGCAGAGAGAGGGAGGGCTCTCTCCAGTCTGTGTTTGAGGAGAGTGCTGAGGGCGCCCCACCCACTAGGCCCTGTCGGCCACCCGAGGAATGGCGGAAACATCAGAGACAGTGTGGGGGACCCCAAGCAACTCTCAGAGCCGCTCCCCTCCCTGCCAGGTGTCTCCCTGCCGATGTCCACAGGACTTGGGCCCCCTGCAGCCGTCCTGCTCACACGTGTTCCTTACTCCCATGAAGCACGTCCCCACAGGCTGCTGGCAGAGTCCAAGAAGTTGCGGGGAGAAGGGAGCGGGCTTCAGGGGCAGCGCACCTGCCTTGTTCTGCTCAGAGACACCTGGGGGCAGACGCGGCCGAGAGGAACTGTGCCCAGCCCACTGGCTGTGGGATACTGGGGCCCCACACTCTCCAGCCCGTCCACACTCTGCGCCTGGCCTGGTCTCTCCTGGACCTCAGGGGCACCAGGCTCTGTCCCTTGGGCTCACTCCACCACGGCCTAGCAGGGCACAAGGGGGCTAAGACCCGGGTTCCCATCCTTGGGCTCCAGCGCGCGTCCCCTCCTCCCCCCTCACAAGGCGTGTTGGCACTTGGAACTCACCATGGAGCCCGTTGGGGCCCAGAGCTTCGCTCCGCACTCCCGTCTGCACCCGGCCTTCGCCCCCCCGACCCCCACTCCAAGCCTCCTTTGGGCCCCGCCTGCGTCTGCCGGACGCTCCCTCTGGCATGCAGTTGGGTCCCCGAGCACAGATGAGGAAACAGGCATGGAGCCGTAGGTCACCCTAAGGTCACACAGCAGGTACCAGTCAGAGGACTAGAAGACTCCAGAACCTTTTCCCAAGGCTGAGGCCAGGACTGCTCTGGGCACAGCTGTGGGGGGGCAGCACCCTCCCTGTGTTTAATTCCCCTCCGTCTGGGCGTGGGGGGGACAGCAGCTGCTTAGGAGCTGGGGGAGAGCAGGCCAAGGGCCAGCCCGGGGCCGGCGTGGGCCAGACCTCCCCAGGAGCCGCTGGTGGCCACAGGATGCCCACGTTCCCCTACGGCATGTCACTGTCCAAAGCCAGTTTTAGTAGAACGTTCCCATCAGGACCTCAAGGCAGATTTTTCAATCCGGTTTCTTTCTAGAAAGTGATTTTCCTGCAGCAGCAAGGCTGCTTGTCCTCATGGATCCCAGGGCTGAGGCCAGAGCTCAACTCTAGTGGGGAGAAGTTGCAGGCTCCGAGGTCCCGGGGGGACCCCAGGCTCCACACACCTGATGAGGGGCCCCATCCCCTCCTCTGGGGCCAAGGACAGGCTGGTACTTGGGGAGCTGGAGCCAGTCCCCAAGGGGTCCAGAGCACACAGGCACGACCTGGCGTTTTTAAGCCTTGACTGTGAATAAAAGGGACTCAGACCTGCTAAGGAAATGAAAGAAATGCCGAGGGCAAACCCAACAGTAATGAGGAAACCAGATGAAAACCTCCCTGCCCCTGGGGGGTTTTGAGACCCCCCCCCGGTGGACATCAGCCAATGGGTTTCAAGGCTGACAAACCCAGTGCCCTCTGAGTCACATTAGAAGAGGTATAGTGTCCCAGATGAGGGAGGTGATAGCCCTACTCCACTCCACACTGGCCAGAACATGCTTAGGAGACGAAAGGAGAGTGCTCCAGGGTGTGGGTGTTGGCTGAGTGGGGCGGCTGAGGCAGAGCAGTCAGCAAGGGCGGGCACTGAAGCACACCCGTGGGGCAGGATCCACAGAGGCACGACGCAGAGAGGAGGGCTCTGTGTGGTTCAGCACCCCAAACTCTTGCAGTGTGCGTGGACCCACTTTCTAACAGCACCTTGGGGCGTCCCTTGTGGTCTGGCCCCCGTACGTGCTATCGTCACTCTGGCGTCCTTCACACCTGTCACCTAGCAGGCTGGTGGGGGTCCATGTGAATCACTGCAGGGACACCTACGCGGGGCCCTGCCGACCTGGGCAACCTGGACCCGCCACCCGCCCGTCATCTGAGAGTTTCCACAAGAACAGCCAAATCCCTGATTTATCAGCTCAGCTTTATCTCCAAAACCTCCTACAATTTCCCAGAGAACAAAATTAAATACGGGATTTGGGAGAGATTTTGCGTCTGCCCAAGCAGGGCCAGGAACAGGCTGACGTGGCAAGGCCACCGGTGCTGGGGACGTGGGTGGGCAGGGGAGGGGGCGCCCAGCTGCCCATCTCCAGGGGCCTGAGCAAGGATGATGGGTACGCAGATCCCCATGCCCAAGTTCCCCTCTCCTGGCCCCATCCAGGCTTCCTTGCCTGCAGTCTGGGGGTGCCCTGGCTAGGGTGGGCTTCCCCACGACCTTGTCACGGACAGGCCAGGATCCCACTTTGTTTCCCAGCAGCCAGCCTATTCCCAGTGAAGGGACTCGAGGCCTGGCCAGGTCAGGGCATCTCCCAGCCCTCAGACCCCAGGCAGGCGACAGGGCCTGGGGGTGGGGGGTGGCCTAAATGCGCCCTGATCCCAGAGACCCAGCCCTAGGGACAGGACATGGCTGCCAAGAAGGCACAACTTAAGGCATCCCCAGGGAAACCCTGGGCCCCTGGGCTTTGGGAACTTGTGTAGTTGACCCTGATGGTGTGCCCTCGGATGTCCATGTGGGGGGCCCTCGGGGAAGCTCTGCACCCTACCCCCAGCTCTCCAGCAGCCCCAGGCCGGTTGTGGCCCCAGCGACCTTGGACTGCCTTGCGGGGGTGTTGGGAGGGAGCAGTGCTGCTCTGAGCCGCTTCTGATGCTGAGAGGCTCCAGAAACATCTGCAAATGCTTGTGTGGGTAATCGAGCCGATTAGGGGTGTGTGGGCACTAGATAAGAGCCGGGCAGGTCACTTGGAGGGCAGACTCGGAGGGTGGCCGAGAATGTGTTCTCTGCCCTGCTCCTGCCCCGACCGCCCCTCCCTCTCAGCCTGCCCCTGCAGAGCTGTCCGGTCAAGGGTATGGAGCTGTCCCAGAGTCAGGCCACCCTGTGAGCCCCACATCCTGCCCATGCGCTGTGGGACGGCCAGCAAAACCCTAGCCTCTCTGTACCACGTGCCAACCAGGAGCCGTGGTGGCCTGGCCGGGGTGTCCATGACGGGGTGTCTAGCCCTCAGCCTGGCGCTTCCTGTCCCCCCCCAACCGACCTCTCAGTCCCAGGTCCCAGGGACCCATTAGGGAGCTCCGTAGGCAAGTCCCATGGCCCGTCTATGCCTGCAAGGGTCAGGGCTTTGGGACCCCTGCGACAGGCCCTCTTCTGGACGCAGTGGGGCTGACCCTTCTGCAGCGGGGTTCTTTTGGGAGTTAACTTTGCCCCCAGGGGAGGTTTAGCCGTGTCTGGGAGCACTGTGGCTGTCACAGTGGCAGGGAGAGGGGTGCTCTGGCTTCTGGGGGGGGGGCGGGCTGCTGCCCCAGGAGTCTCCAGTGCCTGGGACGACCCCAGAGCAAGGGATGGCCCAGCCGGAGTACTAGCAGGGCTGAGGTAGGGCGAGCCTGCCCAGGAGGGGTGCATCGGCTCTTCCCCGCCGGAGGTGCTAGAAGGAGGTGTTCTGTTCACAGACCTTCTCTTTAAGGTAACCCTCGGCCAGCAGGAAAGAGGAGATGGTGTTCCCTAGAGACCCCAGCCCAAGGGCATCCCAAGGGCACCTGTGAGACTGGCAGGCCTGTGGCGGCACCAGGAGCACAGGCCACGTGCCCGTAGCCCCAGAGAAGATGCAAACAGCCCTGAGCTCCGGCCCCTCTGACCACGGCAGCACTTAGCCCTGAGAGGTCCTGGAAATAGATGTAGGGGACGCTGGCTGGACAGAGGCACTGAGCCCAGACAGGCCTCATGGGAGCGCTGGACGCGGCATGGAGCCACTTAGCAGGTGGGCCCGGGCTGCCAGGGCCACGGCATCTCCCCCAAGAGAAGCAGCCGCCGCCTGAGTGCTAGGACGGGGCAGGGTCACCGTGAGCTGCGGGCCCTCCGCCCACCGGCCTCTCTGGTTTCTCCAGCCTGGGCCTCCTGCACGGCCTGACCTACTCTGCCGGCGCCGCCCCTGCCCAGCATTCTGAGCAGAGTGGAGGGAAGTCCCCAGGTCCCCCAGGCCATCTGTCCTGTCCTGTTCACATGAATCCCAACTGCGTGCTGCTGTCAGCCGTGGCCTCAGGGAAAGATGCAGCTCCTGGATGTGGATGCCCCCACCAAGCTAGGCCTCCCCCGCCAGGGTGAGGCCGGGACTCCTGGATTGCTGGGTCTTGGAGTCCGCGAACACCCCCATCTTGCCTGGCCTGGCTGGATGGGGAACAGGTGGGGCTCCAGAAGTCGGCACAGCCATAGGCATGGTCCGCAGAGGGACAGGGCCCTTCGCACACCAGGACCTCTGCAGGACCATCCCTGAGGGCAAGAAGGGGCCACAGGGGCACAGGGGGCATGGGGGGCTGGCGCCAGACCTGGAGCCCATCGGCAGCCTGGGAGCGAGGAGTGGAGAATAGCCGGGGATAGGATGTGGGGCAGGGAAGGCCAGCCTGCCCTCTGCCTGGTCCGCAGGTCCCCCAGTCGAGGTGAGGACAGAACCAGGGTGGGCGGCCCCCCAGCGTTCAGTGGTCATCGCCAGACGCGGGCTCCAACCACAGCCATCAGGCCAGTTTCCTGAAAGACACGGGGCCGCCAGCGTGACCCCAGCGTTTCTCTGGGCCCAGGAGTTAAGGGTGGTGGGAAGTGGACCGCCCCTGACCCCACAGGCCCACTGCAGACCTGCTCTCTGCACCACCCCCCAACCTCCCATTAGGGACTCCCCTCCCTCGCTGCCCCTGGGCAGCTCTAAACAGCCACCAGTGAGTCACCGACTGGCCGCCGCGCTACCCCTACGAAATGGCCAGGGCCAGCCAGCGGTTGTGGGGGGTGGTGCGGGAGCCCTCAGCCAAGCTGATGTACTTGGCCTTACTGCCCCTGTAGCTTTCCTTGAGGAAACAGAGAGGCCCTCTAGGGACCCCGCCACTGTGAGGCAGGGGTACCATTTGCTCCGTATTTATTGGAAGCTGCTTCCTGGTGAGCTCCCCACCCCCTCCCCGTCCCCCATCCCCGGCTCCTGCCTCCCGCAGCTCCCTGGCCTCCTCCTCTGCTCAGGCTGACCTCATGGGGCCACTGCCTCTAGCCACCTCCACCCAGGATGCTCTCCCTTCCAGACTGTCCTCTTCCTCCCAGCTCTCTCCATCCTTGGGACCCAGCCCTGGGGTCTCCTCCAGGAAGCTCTCCGAGCTATCCTCAGATCCTCCTGTGCCCTCTAGCTGGGCCTCCAGGGCCGCCAACACCTCTGTCTCCCACAGCAAGTGTCCCTGTGAGCTCAAGGGCCTGACAGGCAGATAGACCTACAAGACTCATGGGCCAAGGGGCTATGATCCCCCCTCCGCTGAGCCAGGGTCCACCCCCCGCACTGTGACCATTGCCAGAGCCCGGAGGTACCACCGCTGGCTGACGGAGAGCGCCCAGGGGAGGCTAGCAGGTGTGGGGTGGGTCGGGGCTCTCCACCCCAGGCCCAGCTGACCGGTCAGCTCACGGTCACAGAGTGAGACCCCGGCCGGATGCTGGCACATCACTGGCTGCCCTGAGGGCTGGTACGGGGGTCTAGGGGGCCTGGGGGCAGCTAGGAGGGCCTGTCTAGTTGGAAAAAGTGCCGAGGGAGGGTGGGGCTGTCTGGAGTACAGAGTTCCTTTGTCTATTGCAAATTAACAAAGGCAGCGAAGGGCTTAAATGTGTTCACATTCTAGGTAAAGTATTAGCTGTCCACGTTCAATGACCACGATAGCCGTTATTTAAGGAGACACGCTAGTATGCCAGGGCTGTCATCACAGAGGAGAGGAACTTGACGGCTTCACACAGAAATTTATTTTTGCCTAATCTGGAGGCCACAAGTTCTAAATCAAGGTGTCACGGGGCCACAGTCCCTCTGGAGGCTGCAGGGAAGAGTGCTTCCTGCCTCGTCCGGCTTCTAGGGGCTCCTGGTGTCCCTCAGCCTGTGGCTAATACGGGTCCTGAAGCTGGGATGGGCTCCAGCCCGGGGTGTCTGCTGGCCAGCTGGGGCCCAGGGCCCACATGAGGCGTTACAAGGAGAAGGTGGAGGAAGGGGCCTGTGGGATGTGATTCCTGCTTGGTGGGAAGCTAGCACCGGCGGGGGTGCAGGCAGGGACCTGACCCTATTTGTCCTGTTTCCCGATCTGTGGGGGAGAGGCCGCCTGTCCCTACCCACTCCCAGCCCTGGCCAGAGAGGGACACAGATGGCCCTGGTTTACTCTGGGAATGCGGTCTGTTTCTATGACGACGGGTCTCCGGATCGGGTGGAGGATTGCTCACCAGGCCTGGGGACTGGGGGTGAGGGGGCGGAGGGCAAGCAGGAGGCTTGTCTCCGGGCAGGAGGCAGGGGCTTCCCCCCGGACGTGCCCTGCTTTCTGGGCGCCTGGACGCCGATGACGTGGGGCTCAGGATGGGCCCGGCTGCCTGGAGAGACAAAGCCCTCCCCGCCTTGGGGGACCCGATTTACAACATCCCAGCCCCCCATCAAAGTGACAGTCACCTTCACAGAACCAGGCGCACAGCATCCCGCCCTGAACTTTGGCCCGTCACTGACGTGGATGAGACATTGTTATTTTTAAACTCTTTAATGGTGCGTGAGGGACCTAATGGGATTTGCCATGAGGTAATTGTCTCCAGATCGATAGGGAGGGGCAGGTCCGCTGCCAGGGCGGCTGCCCCCTCAGTCCCGACTGTCTGTCCCCCTCCCCAGCTCAGCCCCGACATCCTGGAAGGACAGCTGGGGGTCAGGAGCAGGGGGTGGTGCCTGGCTGTACCTTAGGGTCCCCAGGAGGACATGCAGCCCCACCTGGGGGTCTCTGCACCCCCTCCCATGCTCCCCAAAGCATCGAGGGCCTCAGGACCCCCCACAAGGTGCCTGTGGCAAGCGGCAAGCTCGGGCTCTGCGTGGGCGCCAAGGAGAGGAGGGGCTGCGGGGCCTCACTGCTGGGCCAACAGTGACAGCCACAGAGGGGTGGGCATGGTGGGCGGGCCCCACACTGGGACTGCCATATGAGACCTTCCTCTGCTCCTCCATTCAGGTCTAGAAGCACAGGCTTGTCCCCAGGGATAGTGCTTAGACCCCCATTTCCAGGGTGAGTAGGGCCAGTCACTAGCCCAGAGGGAAAATCCTAAATCCTCTGCTCTAGGGGGCAAACACCCGGTCTCAACTGTCAGCTGCACCGGAGGGGCACAAAGGAGGTTCTGCAAGGGGTTTCTGTGGGGGGGCTTCCCAGAGAGGAGAGCAGGGAAAGGGTTTGCAGAGCCAGAGCCAGAGCCAGGGAAAGGGTTTGCAGAGCCCCGTGCTCACCCTTGGGAGCCAGACCAGGCTGCTGCTTGCCGACGGGGCCGAGGGTCATGGAGCCTGGGCTCCCTGGGTCTCAGCTCCTGGGTACCCCGACCTGCCCCCGGCCAGCTCTTCCTGGGCCCTGACAAGGCCGGGGCTCCATGGTGCTCGGTCTCTGGTGCCAGACTGTGCCCAGGGCCATAGAAAGTGCTGGGACGTGCTCACTAAGAGTCCTAGGGAATAAAAGCCCCAGAACGCGAGGTTGACACAGAGGGCTGGTGCTGGGGGCTGTGAGCCCCTCAGTCAGAGGCTGGAGGGAGAGCTCGCCATCAGCACGAGGGGAACAGCCTGCGGGGGCTGGGGAGGTCAGCAGCAGAGGGCCAGCTGTGCGGGGATGCCCAGCCCTGGGCAGGGGCGTGGGCGAGCGGGGCCCCTCCGCACAGACACCCCCAGTTCTGAGGGTATCGTCCACCACCAGCACCCGGTACCAGACAGAGCCAACGTGGCCTATTTGAAATCTTACGCAAGCATTTCACGCTCAGTAAAGGGAAAATCCCTGATCTATCTGCCTCATGTGTGTGTGTCAGCAGCCCTATCTCTAGACGGTGGCTGAGTGCTTGTGTGGGGCTGTGACTTCACAGGTGGGGGGTGTTGGGAACCCCCGGGCTTGACGAGGGGGACCTCAGCTGAACCTGCCAGCCTCTGGGGGGACCAAGGCCTGGATGTCTGGGTGCCCCAATTCCCAGCCACCCTAAGCTGGTGGGAGGAGGGACCCTGCTTCCAGAAGCCCTGTAGGGTGCTATGGCCCAAGCCCTCCCGGGGGACAATACTGAGACCCGAGGGTCCCGAGATGCAGAGACCCCCACCTGCGGACCAGGCCTGGCCTGGGGCCACCGAGCTCCCCCACCCCCACGGCTCTGACCTAGCAGACTCAGACCAAGGGGGACGGTCAGGCTGCTGCCCCACGGAGGTCAGCTCCTTCCCCGGGAAGACATCTTGTGCCTCTCCTTGGAGCCCTTGGGCTGAGCTTGTGTGGCTGGACCCGTCCCCCATGAGGTTGCACACAGTGTGCCAGGACCCCAGGGCTCTCTGCTGGTCTTTTTTTTTTTTTTTTAGATTTTATTTATTTATTTGACGGATCACAAGTAGGCAGAGAGGCAGGCAGAGAGAGAGGAGGAAGCAGGCTCCCTGCTGAGCGGAGAGCCCGACACAGGGCTCGATCCCAGGACCCTGGGATCATGACCTGAGCTGAAGGCAGAGGCTTTAACCCACTGAGCCACCCAGGTGCCCCTCTCTGCTGATCTTATTTCTCAGTGGGGTTGCCTGGGTGCATGGCCCCTGCCTCAGGGGCACCCTCAGACCAGAGACACCCTGGTCTCCACCAGAATGTGGGAGTGGAGGGGATGGGGTTCCCGGTGTGCGTGGGGCACAGCCAACCCTGGGCCTGGGGGAGACTCCTAGTGGGGGCAGATCTGGCACAGCCAACCTGCTCAGAGGGACTGGGCCCATGAGACAGGTGGGGAGACCTAGGCCGTCATGGGGTGGACCCCATGAGTGGACCCCAGGGAAGGATAAGGTCACGAATGGTTGGTCAGCCCCCTCCTGCGCGAGCACCCTTCACCCTCCTCCCAGTACCCTCACTCCCGGGCAGGTCAGCAGGGAGCACCGGCTCAGCGGGAGGCCGGGCTGGGGAACACAGGGGACCACAGAAGGTGCTGGAGAACCCGGCTGCCCCAAAGGGTCCTGAGGGAGCGGGGCTAGGGCGACTGGTTCACCTGGCCAGGGACTGGAGAGGACCCTGCCCGGGGGCACTGTCATCAGGGGGCTTCCCCAGCCCCTGTTTGAGAGCACAACAGGGCACCCAGGTTGTGCTTTCTCCCCCTCCTGGGACTCTGCCATCTGGCCCCGAAGGACACCATCCCCTGTTCTGTCCACTGACAGCGACTTTGCTAGTGGCAAAGCGTGAGTGTTAGAACCCGGTGCTCCGGGCCCGGAGGAGGCCAGACACCACTGCCGAGGCCCCGGGCGGTTGCCTGGCAACCCGGCTGCCTGTGCCCGAGCCCCCACACCCACGCAGGCCGTCTGCTCCGTGCGGCACCTCCAGCTCAGCCCATCGGAGTGGGGGACGGGGATGGAGGCCATCCCAGCCTCTCGGTGGGGCCCCACGCTCCCCTGGGCCTGGTGGTGTGGTGGGGAGGGCTCCTGGGCAGCTGGGGGGCCTGAGCTCACTGACCCTCCACGTTCAGCGCCCAACCCCAGAAAGAGGACGCGAGCCCGGGGTCTCACCGCACCGCAGGTGCCCAGACCCATTGGATCCTGGAATGATCCCCTGTGCTCGGCCTCAGACCAGGAAACCAAGGCAGAGCGGCCCGGCTGCCTCAAGGTCAGGAGCTGCCTGGCCCGGGGCAGAGGCTGGAACAGCTCCTCAGACAGCGGGAAGCCTGATTTCAGCCCCGCGGTGGTGTGTGCCCCCAATAGGAAGTGTGATCTGAGGCTGGCCTGCTCCGCTCGGGGTAGCTGCTCCCAGAGAGAGATCTCATCAGAGCGGAGGGAGGAGGGGGAGGCCCTTCTCCCATCAGACCTGGAGGACCCCTCCCCACCTGCTGCCCATGGTGGACCTCTGCCTTCCCAGGGCTTCTAGTTCAGCTTCTGGGTCCCAGAGGAGGGGGTGCGGGGTGGAGGGGTCCCTCTAGGCTGCTACCTGCCCAGGCATGTGACATCCCAGATCTGAGCCACAGCAGCACCTCCGTCTCTGTGGCCCCGAGCCCCCCCAGGCCCCTCACATGTGAACGGACCTCTCTCCATATCCACCCTGGGGCAGCAGGGGGAGGGGCCTCTGGGGGAGGGACTGTCTGAGCGCCAGGTCTCGTAGAGGTGAGCCGTTATGTCCACTGAGCCAGGCGGGGGGCCCTCTGAGAGCCTAGGAGTCCCTAGACGGACTTCAGGGTACCACCCAGAGCCAGCCTCCGTTGCCTAACCCATTACACAGACGGGGGTCCCACAGCCACTCCCTACATTGACACAGAGCCCGCCAGGGACGGTGGACACTGGGCATCTCAGCCGGGAGCTGTCACAGGGCTCCGGGAGGCCCAAGTGGGACTGTTTGTTGGAAACAGAAAAGCAACATTTGCATTTCAAGGCCATCAGCCCTGGAAACCAAGTATTTTATTTTGGGATCAGGCCACGTGTGCCCTGACAGGCGCCCAGAACCCATCTGGGGGAGGAGGTAAATGGAACCTGACCTGACCTTGCTGCCCTGGTGTGCCCACCCTGACCCTCATGGCTGCCCTCTGAGCATCGAGGAAGCTGCCACATACGGGCGGGGGGCTTGCCTTGACTGACACCCTGAGGGTTGTCCCCTGACCAGTCACTGGTCGGTCTCCTGAGCCTGTCCTGCAGCCTTTGTGCCCAAACAGGCCGGCATCGCCTCCTGACTGCGCCCACCCCACCCCACCCCAGCCCCCCGTGGATTTTCCTGGGAAGCCTCCACCAGAGCCCTCTGGCCAGAGTCTGCTTACGGAAAACCCGGCTGATGCTGGGTCTCCCCGGGCCTCCCGTCCCCTGCCGCTCCTCCCGTAGCTCCTCGCTGGCCTCTCGCAGCTGTTCTCAGACACCCCCTCCCCAGGCCCCAGCCGGTGCCCCAGAGGTGGGGGAGACTGAGGCAGAAGCACCCTGTGCCTCGGGGGTTGAAGCTGAATGGGTTGGTGTGGGCAGTGTGGGTCCCAGAACAGGGGACTCCCAGGACTGCCCACCTGACAGATATAGCCAGAGGGGGCGGTTCCTGGCATTGCCAGGGGTCCCCATGCAAGGGAGCTGGGAGGGATCCTGCTTTCCCACTGGCGGGCTGCTCCGGGGTCCTGGGCCGAGCCTTGCACTCTGCCTCAGTGCTGGCCCTCACCCCTCCAGGCCTCCCTGAGTCCATGCCCACATCCCTGGCTTCTTGGGGCACAGACCCAGATAGCAGGGGGCAGGCAGGTAACCTGAGGTCCTTCTGGGGCACAGGGGAGGCTGTGGCTGTGTGGGCAGGAGAGCTTCCTGATTGGGACTGCTTCTCGGGTCCTCCTGCAGCCCCCAGTGGCCCCTGACCTCTCCCCTTGAGGTCTGTGTTGGGGGGGTGGCTCCTTCTCCAGGGCACTCCCAATGACCTTTGACCCCCAAAAGCCTTCCCCCTCTTACCACAGGGACCAAGGCCCGGCCAACACCCCCACTGCCTCCTAGCTCCCACCGGGCTGGCCACCAGTCCCCACTAGCCCGCGGCCCCAACCCAGCAGCGGGCAGGACCTCGGGGAAGACGGAACTGGGGGGTGGAAGGGACTTGGGACAGGCCTAGAGTTGAGGAGGACACGGGGGATCAACTCCTCCCGGGAAAGGCCCTTGCCCCCAATACCTTTGCCCCACCAGGTCAGCACCTGAAACATGCCCAGGGACAGGCTGGACCATGGTGAGGGCGAGGGGAGGGACACCGGCCAGCCATCCCCACCCTGCCCTTCACCACACCTGGCAACACTTCCTCCCCCCCAGGCTCTGGGAACCTCAGCATCGATCTGGGGTCAGAGCTGGGATTGGGGCCAGAGCCACGCAGGGTTTGAAATGTTCTAAGCAGGAGCCCAGCTCCAAGGGACCTGCAGCCCTTGTCTGAGCCCGGGCAGGAGGGGTCCTTCCCGCACCCCGTGCTTTAAAGGCTCTCGTTCTGGTCCTTCCAGACTGAGACCCTCTCCACATGCCGTGAGGGCTGATGGCTGAGAATAGGACGCTGCCGCTGTTCCGTCAGACCTGGGGCACAGGGACAGAGCTGGTCCGGGGCTGGATGGTCAGGGACTCTGGTGGCTGCTGGGTCACGGCCAAGTGGTGTGTCCCTTCCTTGCAAGGAGGAGGCCTGCTGACGGAAAGCAAGAACGAAACAACACCCTCTGGACGCGGTCATGTTTCCTTTGCCCTCAGACCTGTGTCCGTCCTCTAGGTAGAACCATGGAGGCCGGCCCCACCCGTGAGAGCAGAGGGCCTCCCTCAAAACAACCCCCAAATCCTGAGCACCCCCCCAAGCCTTTCCCTTCTGATCCCCCAGCCCTAGAAGCAGCTGTCCCACTAGGGGGACACTACAGGCACCAGGGTCCCCAAGGGGAGCCCTTGGGTTTGGGTTTTAACCCAGCCAGATGGCCCCACCAGACATCCATCCATCCATCCAGAACTGGCTGGGAGGCCCTCACAGGCCCAGGAGACGAGACAGAGCAAATACCCAGGCCATCTCCTCCAGGGTGGGGTACGGTGGGGGAGAGCGGTGGTTCATCCCCGTGAGCGGCTGCTTGGGCCACAATCCTACCCACTCTGCCTACTGTGTTGGCTCTAAGGGGCTATGCCTCAGTTTCCCTCAGCGGGTCTGCTGGCTGACCATGGAACCCCAAGGCTGCCTTGGCCTTGGCACTTCTTGGTCACTGGCTGGGTGGGATCCTGCTGGGAGAGGACCTGTCCCTAGGCCTGGCCAGACTGTGGCACACCCCGCTCACTCCAGGACAGGAAGGGGAGGCCTCAGCAGCGGAGGGGGCCTAGGCCACTAGCCCACTCTTGGGACTGCCTTGTCCTGGCCTCCTTCCTCCCACACACCCAGCCTGAGGCACACAAGGGCCCATCCGAGTCCAGCCTCCCCCTGCCTGCCCCCCTCCCTGTAGCCTCCGAGGAGCCCCAGGCAAGACCCTAGGGCTGGGGGCCTGCAGAGCAGGTCAGAGCCCAGAATGAGGGCAGAGACTCCATGAAAGGCCTGGACCCTGGGGGGGCAGAGGAGCCCCAGCAGCAGTGGGGAAGTGAGCAGGAGACTCCTGTTCTGAGACCAGCATCATCGAGGAATCTGGGTCACAGCCACAGCTTCCTCGGGCTCAGCAGCCTCCCCAGCATCCGGGGCGGAGGAGGGCACCACTGCAGACCCCCAGCGGCCAGGCCTCCCTCCTCCTGCCCCCTGTCTGTGCGTCCACCCCTCCAGCAAGAAGCCTAAGAGGCTGGTCAGAGCACTGGCCTGTGCACTTGGCTCGTGTGTCTACGGCCCACAGCAAGGTCAACCTCAGCTTGCCTTGCAGTCCAGAAAACTGAGGCTCGGTGCGCCTCCCCCCAGGATTCAGGCTCTGTCTCAGCCTCTCCCTGCCAGTTCTGTTTTGTCCTTCAGCCCTGGCCATGCCCTCCGGTCCAGGCCTAGACCTGGATGGACTCAGGAAGCCCTGAGTCCACCTGGAACCACGCCATCATCCTGGGCTGGGGTGTGGGCTCTGTCTCTCCGGGTTCCTGGGGTCTGCAAGACATCATGAGGACCTGGCCGCCCCGCTCACTTCCTCCCGCACGTTGCTGACATTGCACAGACCCAGCTTGGCCCGGCCACGTGGGGTGCTGTGTGTAGGAGACCGTCAGCCGGCCCCAGGCGCCCTGCCGCTGGGCAGCTGGGGGATAGGGACGCGGGACCCCAGGGTCTCCTGCCTCCTCGCGCCCTACCTGGCATGGGGCGACCGCCCAGCTGCCCACTGACCTCTGGCCACAGAAGAGGGCCTGAGATCCCAGGCCCTTGGCCGTGGGGCCTTACTCATCTGCCTGGAGTTGACGGATGCCCAGAGAGCCAAGAGGCTTTGCCGAGACTGCTGCAGGGGCATTGGCCCTGGAAATGGGCAACCACGTGTGGGCCACAGGGGGCCCAGGGGGCTGCACCTCCCCATGCCTGGCCATCTGGTCCCTCCCAGAGTTCAACTTTGGACACAGTCACAGGGAGCCTGAGGGGTATGGTGCTACCACCCATGCATTCTAGAACACCCCTCCTGCTTCCCCAGTGCTTTTGGTGTGGGAGGGGGCAGGACCACTGGCTCAGAAGCTTGGAAGGAAGAACGGTGAGGGTCGTCAAGGAGGCCTGCTGCTCTGAGCCGCCAGGGACAAATTGGGGGCCACAGGCTGACATCTTTAACCACCCCAGGAGGTCTCTGCACCCCGGCACAGTGCCCGCACCCGGCCTACTCCCCTGTGTCCGCATCACCTGTCGACTTGGGCTCTGGGCCGGTGACCACAGGCTCAGCCTGGCTTACCCAGCCACACCGAGAGAGGGGCCTCCATGGGCTCTCAAGGGCTGGGGCTGCCTGCTGCCCCCCTCTCCAAGCACTCAGGGAGGTGACCCCTGGCAATGGAGTGAATTGTGTCCCCCCACAAGCAGATAAGTCCGAGTCTGAACCCCCAGGGGCTGTGAATGGGACCTTATTTGGAAGTAGGGTCTTTGCAGACAATGGAGTTAAGATGAGGTCATTGGGCTGGGCTCTAACCCAGGCACCTGAGTCCTTCTAAGAAGAGGGGACCTGGCCGCACAGCCACCGGAAGGCAGCCACGTGCAGGCCGAGGTTGGCAGATGAGGCCGCAAGCCAAGGCCCCACACCAGAATCTGGACTAGGCAGGAGGAACCCTCCCCTGGGCCTCTGGAGAGCGGGCAGCCCTGGGATCCTGGCCTCCAGATCTGGCCGCCCCGGGGAACCCACACCCAAATCCTCACGAGCGCCCACCCCCAGGCAACCTCCCCAGCTGGGACCGAGTAGGTCTGGAGCCAGGCTCAGCCGAATGCACAGCCTCACAGAGGACAAGGGCGCAGGGGACGTGCGGGAGGGCAACCATGCGTGGCATGGGGAGAGCCGGCCCAGGCCGGGCAGGCTTCCTGAAGGAGGCAGCCACTCACAGCCTTCCAGGGGCCCTTGCAAGGTGGTATTATCCCCCCAGTTCAGCTTGGCATACAGTTGGTGCTCAATAAATAGGGCCCGCTGGAAGGGCTGGAGAGTCCTCGGCACACCCAGCCAGCAGAGAGCAGGAGCCCCCCCCCCCCCGCCCCCGGTCCGCCCTGATATCTGGGCGTCGGGCCTGAGTGTCTGAGGCTCTCGCTCCCTGAGGCCTGCCCCCGCATCTGCAGACCCTGTCTGCTGCCGGGAGTCTCCCGGGACAGCCCTGGGCCCTGTCTCCTCGCCCTGTTTAAATATTTAATCCAGTTAAATATTAACCCTCTTCCAAGACCCAATTACGAATGGATCGATTCTGGGCTGCCTGAGCTGATGGAGTAGCTGGGAGCGTTGGGTGGGGGCTGCCCTTACAGCTGGGGTGCTGGGTAGGAGGCCGGGCAGGAGGCCACTGGGCCTGAGTCCCGGGGAAGCTGACAGCCAGGGACACAGCGAACCCTTCTCTGCACATGAAGGAAGCCTCCGCCCTCCCTCAGACATGCGGGACCCCCCGGGCCCCCGCGGCCTTCCTCGCTCCTGGCCTCAGTGGGCAGCAGGGGACCCATTCCTGCCGGGTGAGGGGAGGGGCGTCCCACTGGAAGGGGGCACCCCTGTTGGAAGCCAGTTTGAAATGATGGGACAGGTCGAGCTCGGCCAGAGGCACGGAGATGAGCCCTGGACCCGCCCCGGAGATGAACGCAGCTCGTGGTGCCAGTCCACGCACACAGGTGTTGGCCCCTGCCATGGATTCCCTGCATGTCAGCGTCTCCGAGGGAGGGTCACTGGGCCACTCACAGCGGTCTGCGCTGACTGTACACGGTACCAGACCCAGCGTGTGGCCACGATCCGCAGATTCTCATAAATGTGGGTCACTCTTGGTTGTAAGCCCTGCTCCCGCACCCAGAGCCAAGCTGCGGCCGCGGAGCGGGAGCCCCACTCTCCCCCCAGGTGTGCTGCTTGTCATTCAGTCCCGCACGTGGCCTCCGTGCCTCGCCGTCACACAAACGACGGATGCTCCACGAGCAGCGGCTGGCCCTCCAGCACTTGCTTCTCCGCAGCCGCTGAATTCTGGGACGTGTCACCTGGGTTCGCACAGACTAGCTCACAGCGGCTCCAGCCAGACCCCTGCTGACCCCGGTGCCTCCCACGCAGGGTGGGCCATGCGTACCCCCGGGCCCGCCGTCTGTCTAGCCTCCCTCTCCGGTCCGTCTCCCCAGGTGCTCTAACGACGGCGGCGTGACAGGAGACCTCGACATCGGGGTGAGGAGCCCTCCCCACCGTCCTTCCTGGGAACTGGCTTGGCCACTGCTGGCCCCCATCCAACCGGATACACCATAGAGTCCGCGCGTCAAGGCTCCCGGGACGTGCATTAGGCTCTGATGAAATTATGTTGAGTTCATGGAGTTAACTTAGCAGAGTTTCCCTCGCTGCAGCCTCAACTCTTCCCGGGCGCGAGGATCAGAGCTCTCCGAGTACTTAGATCTTCTTGGTGTCCTGAATAGCGTTTTTATTCTTCTGCTCCTTCCCGAGCATCCCCCTCCCAGCCTGGCTTGTCTGAGCGGCTTCCTGTCTGCCCGGCGCCCACCGGGGACGCCACCCTGGTCTCCGGCCTCTCCCCCGCTGGTGAGGGGTCTGTGATCCGTCACCTGCCCTCCCTCAAAACCACCTGACTCACTCTACCTGTCCCCGTGGCCTCTCTTTGCAGGGGTCCAGAGGTCGAGCCAAGGGGAATGGACTCAAGCGTGTGTTTGGGGTTTGCTGTGTCTCTGAGTTCGGGGTCCACATGCTCCACAGACTGCCCAGCGGCCCTCTGTCCCTCTGTGTCCAACCACGCCGCCTCCCCATCCGAAGTCGTGGAGCAGGGACCCTCTCCTTCCCTTACTCCTTCGGCCAGCATTCCCAGATGTCCCTGGTTGGGATTTTCAGGTGCCGCGGGCTCCCCGAGGGTTCCCGCAGCCCTGGTCTGGGGCCCTCAGCCGCATCTAGACACCCCCAGAGACTGGGACTCCGGGGACTCAGAGCACATGTTTTCCCCCCGACGGGGACATTAAACATGAACCGTCTACGTTCCAAAGTAAGAGACGGAAGGCGCCAGTCCTGGCAACGCAAGGCGGTCCCTGGCCGGCCATGCGGCTGCTCAATAAAGCCGCGAGGAAGTTGCAGTGGAAGCCCGCCCATCAGCGCTGGTGGCAGGCATCCCCGGCCCGCCGGCCCTCCAGGCCACACGCTCTGCTCTCTGAGACGCTGTGCACTCCGAGGGTGTGCACAGTTGTGTTGGCAGAGAGGCTGGACACCGGGGATGACGCTCCACGGCCGGGCCATGGACCCTCCCGGGGCAGGGCCCCCTGTGAAGAATCCTGCAGCCTCGAGATGGACCAGACCGTCGCCCACCCCCCCCCCAGAAACAGCCGCGGCCTGTGCCTGGGACCTCATCTGGGAAAGGGTTGAGATGTAATGACGTTAACGATCGTGAGATGCAATTGTCCTGGGTTTGTCCGATGGGCCTCCAACCAACAACGGCGTCCTCGTAGGAGAGAAGGGGGACGCACAGAGGCATCGGAAGGAGGCCTTGGGCAGAGATGCAGTCACAGGGCGGGGGACACAGGAGCCACACACCAGAGCCCGCGAGAGGAGGACGCACCCTCCCGAAGAGGCGTCCGAGGGACCGCTGCCCTCCTGCACCTTGATCCCGGGTTTACAGCCTCCAGAACCGGGAGGATGGGTTTCTGCCGATTTATGCAGCCCCTCCCCCACCCACCCGTGCGGGCTTGCAGACGCCCCTACACGCTTACCTCGCACACCCACACCGCTTCGGGGACGCTAGGACCTAGTGCTAGTCTTGGTCACTCGCCAAGTGCCTTGAGCAGCACGGGCTGGAGATCTTGCGACCAAGCGGCCCTCCAGGGGTCGGTGGGGAGTGGCTGGTACCCCCTCCTTGCACAGGGGAAACCAAGGTTCCCAGAGGTCAGCGCTGGCCCCCGGTCGTGCGGCCCCGGGGTCAGATGGGAGCAGGAACACGGGCCTGGGCTCCCTGCTCTCTCTCCACGGACAGGGGTCAGACCCCCAGCTGCTCAGCCCCCACCTGCACAGCCCAGGTCCTGTGCTGGGAGGTTCTGTTCATCTAGTTTCAGGCTAAAGAAGATCCTGCCGTGGGAGGCCGGTCAGTCTGCTGAGCTGGGCACACAGGGCTCGGTTGCCTTGCTGGGGGTGCTGAGGGGCCTCTGGGCAGGGAGGGGCTGGGCAGGGCCCCGTTCTGGTGGAGGCCCTACTCTAGATTTTCCCAGACGGCGTGAGCCTCCCTGGGGACCCTTGCCCACCACCCACGTCCGGTTGGGGCTTGGAGCCCCCGCAGTGGTGGGGGTTTTGTGTGTGTCCCGGAGGACTAGGGACGGCGGCTGATCTGCCCACCGCACGCCTTGGCTGACCCGTCTGTTCCGATGTTCAGATTGCTCTCAGATTGGGTGGCTGGCATTGTGCGTTTTGGTGGGCTCTTTGTGCCCCGGACACAAGCCCCTCGCCTACCGGGTCTCCCATCACCTTGACTTAAGCACCTTTGGGTGAGCCGAGGGCGTCGGCCCGATGAAGCGCAGCTCACCACTCTCTCTCTGACGCTTTCTCCGTCGTCCTTAGGAAATACCTGTCTCCCTCAGAGCCCCATGGTATCCTCCCGTCCCTTCTCGCGGCAGTGTCACCGCTTGGATCCGTGCCGGGGCTCGCTGACGTTTGTGCAGCGGGAGGTGGGGTCGAGGGTCGTTTTCCTCCAAGGTTTGCCCACTTTTCCCAAACCCCCGGCCGCAGACACCTCTGTTCCTCCCACCGAGGTACGCTAGCCCCTTCGTCAAAACTCGGCGGCGCCCACGGGGCCTTGTGTGCCCTTGAGACGCGCGCATGGCTGACCCGCCGCCCTGGGCTCGCCTCTCCCCCACTCGTGGTCACCAAGCCGAGGTGTGACCTTCCGTAGAAGCGGGTGTGTCCTCCAGCTTTGTTTTCAAGACGCTACGTTAGCTCTTCTGCGCCCTTGGCACCTCCACCTGTGTCTTTAACTCGGCTGGTTAACTTCCTTTCGGGGCCTGGTTTGGGATTTCCCTGAAGCCCACAGAGCTACGTGGGGAGCAGCCCCGACCCGCAGGCATGCTGTGTCTCCAACCTCCCTCCGGAACTCCAGCTCTCGGGTTCATTCCTGAGGTCTGGCACATCTTCTGCCCAATTGATTTTTACGTGTTTTAAGACTTCATTGATTTATTTGCGAGAAAGCAAGAGCGGGGGTGGGGGGAGCTGTGGGAGAGAGAGGGAAGCTCTGGCAGACTTCCCACGGAGTGCGCAGCCCCGTGGGGCTCGATCTCACCACCCTGAGATCAGGACCGGAACCCCGAAGACAGTCGGACGCCCGGCAACGAGGCCCCCAGGCGGCCCACGTTTGCTATTTTTGGATGACATTGTAAATGGGAGTTTTCCAAATTTTATTTTGCAACCGTCGCTGCTGGCATGTACTTTCCCACGTTGCCTGGAGCCCTCAGGAGCCGCTGTCTTCATTCTAGCGGGACCGTGCGGAGCGGCCGGGGCCGAGCGGGCGTCCTTGCCGTGTTCCTGCTCTAAGGGGAGAAGAGTCCGTCTCTCACCGTCGAGGGGGCGCTTGCCATGTGGTCTTCCTACACACTCTGATCAGGCTGAAGGGGGTTCCTGGCTATCCTTCCCCCCAACCCCTCCAGGAAGGCGCCTGCTCTCGCCCTGCTGACCCGAGGCCTCGCCCTGCTACCCGGGAGTCGGCAGTGTTGGTGTTTTATCTGGATGGCTGGTGCGTGTCCCCTGCGGATCCCGGCAGGGTTGGTCTCCGTCCTTATCTCAGTAATGAAACCACGGAAGAGGCCATAAATCCAGGAAAATGAAAGTGTCGGCATCTTCTGAGCAGAAACCAGTGTCTCCCGCAGCTGCTCTCTGGCCGGGGGAGGGGGCAGGAGCTGGACGAGGCTCCTAGAGGGGACGTGCCCCCGGCCCCCACACTTGGTCCTTCTGGATGGTCTTGGGGCCTCCTGCTTCCAGGGACCCTGTCCTGAAGGCACTGCCAGCTCCCCGAGGGTCTAGCTTGCACAGGGGAACAACTTAGGACCAAAGAGGGGACTCTGAAGGGTTGAGCTCCTGGTACCAGCCTCAAACTTAGCCCAGATGGAGCTCACAGCTACAAGCCCAGGTGCAGGGACTTCTCCCTGCCAAGACCCAGGCCGTGGACAGTTCAGGTGCCAGGGAACCCCCCACTTGTCTTCGCGAGGTCTCCTAGGACCCCTGTTTCTCTAGCTGGACACCATGTGTGCCTGGCCCAGGCTTGCCATCCTCATTCCCCAGAAGGGTCCCCAGGAGGCCTGATTCAGTCTGGGTCTGCCTCTGAGCTAAGGTGGGTCTCCCCTGGGGGCTGGGGCAGCTCAGACAGGCAGACCCAGGCCCAGCTCTGCGTCACTGCCCATCAGTGCCCCCTAAACTCTCTGCCGTCTGCACTCACCGTGCGGAAAGCACTCGAGAAGCTCACTCAACCAACATGTGCACGGCTGCCACAGCGAGATGGCGGTGGCAGACTGGGAAGGACTTAATCCATAGCCACCAGTGAGCAGCGGGACCTTGGGGGCACGGCTCCTCAGGGAGGCCAGGCTACGGGGCTCCCACATGCCCCGTGAGCCCTACCCTCCTGGGGAGGATGAGACACATGTCACTCTCCCTGGGGCATTGGGCTGGGGGCTCTGTAGTGGTCAGGGACCATCCGGTCTGACCTGCTGCCGGCTTGGTAGCCGTGGACTGGCGGAGCCAGGAGCCCCCCCCCACCCCGCCCCCGGGCCGCCGCCAGGAACACCTTCTCTGACAACAGTGAGAACGTGGTTCACTAATAATAGACAGGAATGAAAAAGACCTCCATTGTTGCCTTGCCCTCCGCAGCCCTCTGCAGCCTGGGCCGAGGGAGAGGGGGAGTTACAGCAGAGACCCGTGGGGCCAGCTCAGGGCCTCCGGCCGACAGGAGGGACCCCCTCCACCCCCGCCATGTGCCTCAGAGAATGCAGGGTCCGTGCCGGAACCAGGATCACCAAGGCACTAGTCCAACACTCCCCCGGCCGCCCGCCACACCTGCCGTGAGGCCTCCCCGGCCGGTCTCCGTGCCCACCTTCCATCTCCACACCACTCGGCTCGTCTTCGGGGTGGCCCCAAGGCACGTGGCAAGGACCAGAGCCCGTAGACACAGTCCAGGACTTAGCTGGGAGTTGGTGCTCACTAGGGGAGGAACAGGAGGGTTCTGGGAGCCGCCACTTTAGGCTGCAAGGCCCTGGCTGCCCACAGACCGGCTTTGGCTTGGAGAACCCAGGTTTCTTGAGGACCAGGCTGGCTGCGTCCTACGTCGGCTCCTTCCAGGACCCAGGGCCAGGCAGCTGCTTGTCAGAGTGCTTGGAGGCAGACCCGAGGCCATCTGAAATTCCTTCTGCAGGAGGCAGGCGTTCTCAGAGCTGGGTGGGCTGGCAGGCCCGGTGTCCAGGCCAGCAGGCGAGAGCAGGCACCGGGCAAGCCAGTATTAAGTGGAAGCATCAGAACAATAAACAAAAGACTGTTGAACACTAAATTATGGAAACGCTTTCAGAGCCCAGGCCTCTGCCAGCCTGCGGTGTGGTGGCAGGAGTTCATGGGCTCCCCCCACCTGCAGGGGGATCTCCTGACCATGTGGGGGTGGGGGAGCTCTCCACCGCCCCCCAGCGGAGCAGGACGTCCGGAGGGGCTATCCAAATCTCCATTGAACAGTAAAGGTCAAACAGACGCCCTGGGGCGGTGGGTGGAATGCATCAGAGGAGGCAGGAATCAGGCAGCCTAGCCTCCCAGCAGGGCCTGGCCGCTGAATGCAGCTGCCCTCCCACCCCCCCACCCCTCCGCCCCAGCTAAGAGAACAGGTGTCAGGTGAGGACCTTCAGGGGCCGGCTGGCTCATAGCATGGCGGTCTGAGGTCTGAGGGTGTCCTCCCGCCGGGGTCGTGAGCGCCTGCCCCTGGCCCATGGGGGTTGGAGAGGCGCAGAATCTGGACAAGAGGCCAGCACGTGGACCGCGTTTCAGGGTTCTCAATCCCCAGTGGGTGTGAGTTGCGTCTCCCGGGGTCTCAGGGAGCTTCAGACACACAGGGAGCCTACCAGGCTGAGGAAGCTGGGGTCCTGAAGTTGGGAGGGAAGACCCTGAGGGAGTCTGCCAGGCCAGGACTCCCTGCACGCAGAAGGGCTGGGGGGCCAGGGCTTGGGGGGCCAGGGCTGGGAGGCAGTGGAGGAAGCAGGGCGGGGATGAACGCCTGACATCTGCCACCGGCCTCCCACTTTCCCACGGCCCCATCAAAGTCCTGGAAGCACCCTAGCCAGCGCCACCCCCCCACTTCCTCCCCCCAGGTCAGCCCTCCCCCCCCCCCCCCCCCCCCCCCCGGTGTGATCTTGCTGGGGGCACTCCACCCAGCCCCACCCAGCTCTCCAACCCCAGATTCGAGGCTGAGCACCCCTCTCAGAGGAGGTCCCACCCAAACCCCCAGGGGACTGCCCTGACTCCTGCAGGAGGTAGCGATGGCTAACTTCCCACGGGCCGCCTCCCGCCCTGTCCCGCCCCAGGCCAGATGTTGCTGCAGGCGCCTGAGAGCCCCTGAGGAACTGGAGGGTCTGGCGAGCGCTGGGAGGCCGCCCCCGTGCGGGCACAGCCCCCTCGAGGCCTGCCCAGCTCCCACCAGGGCCACCAGCGCCAGCACCGGCTCCCTGCTGCTGAGAACAGCCCTCTGTGTGGGCACCGCCATGGCAGCGTGGCCTTCTCCCTCGTGGCTCTGTTCACGGCCTCGTGGAGCTGTGAATCACACGCAACACACGGCCCCCTGAATTCTGTGGAATTTAGAGTGTGCAGGTGGTTCCCAGCAAAGTCGCAGGGAGGTGCGACCATCACCGAGGCCCATTTTTAGAACGTTTCTGTCACCCCGAAAGGACATGCACCTAACTGCCCTCCCTCCAGCCCACGGCAACCTATCCACGTTCCACCTTCGTGGCTGTCCCCGTTCCCGACTCTTTCTGTGGCCTTTTGTGTCTGCTTTTGTCCCTGCGCATCACGGTGGCCTCGAGGGCCATGCTCCAGGCCGCGCGGCCGGCCCACTCCCTGTTCACACCACAGTAGTGTTCCCTTGTAGGGGTGGCCTACATTCCGTTGGCCCGTGTGTCTAGGGACACTTGGGTTGTTTCCAGCTTGGGGAACCAGAGAACATGGTAGTGTCCTCCTCCCAGCAGCCCTTCTGCCCCCACAGGATTTCCTGAGCCTCCTCCACCCCCGGCTCGGGTGGCCCCAGGGACCTGATCAGGGCTCCAGAACATCTGGAGCCCCTCCGTGGGCCGGGGCCCTGTGCTGGCCTGTGTCCCCTTCCGCAGCACGTCCCAGGCAGGGCAGGACTCCCACGGGCGCGGGCCACACTCGGGCTGTGTTCCCTGCCCTCTCCACCCTTCCTATGCTCCGTCTGGTACGGCGGTGGCAGTGAGCAGGAGGGGGACGGGATAGGATGAGTGCCCTGAGGGGACAGCGGGAGGTCTAGGTGCCCTGGGAAAATGCTATTTCCAACCCAGTGATGATCGAACAGGATGGCTCCGCACCCAGTGCTGATACGGAACGGATCGCCTCACGGCAAGGCTCTACTGGACTCACTGCTGCCCGAGAGCAGAGACTCCAGACCATGTCTGAGAGGCCGGGAGCCCCAAGACCCTCCGGCCGTCAGCCAGGGTGGCCGGATCCCCCTCCCAGCGCGGGGCCCCTCGGCTGGGCAGGCTGCCTGCATGCCTTAGCATCTGCCGTAGGCCCCACCTGCCCCCACCCCTGCACCGGCATATGCAGCCCTGTGGAGCTGTGCAGCGCAAAGTGAGGGTCTAGAAGCCGCCTCCCCTTCTGAGTGACCTGCCATTAGATTCTGGGGGCTCGAAGGGGCCCTGCCGAAGCCACACCCCACGGCCTCCACCACCCCCGCACTGTGACCTGAGGGGACCCGAGCTGGCGAGCCTGGGGCTGGGACGGAAGCGTCTGAGCCCACGGAGGGTGAGCAGGGGGACAGAGGCCAGCTGGCCACACAGGTCACACACTCAGGGGGCCTCCCTTCCCCCTCCCCGAGAGTCTGCTCTTTCAGGTTGCTCTGACTCTGGGGGAGGGCACCCCAGGGCCCTGCAGAGTGCGCCTGGCTCGGATGGGGCCTGGACCCCTCCTCCTTCCCCGCCACGTCTCACCTCCTGCTGCTGGGAGGAAGGTCACCGGGGAAAAGATACACCACCCAGTTAAATCAGAGTCTCAGATATAAACACATTTTTTAGTATAAGTAGCTCCCAAACATTACACGGGATATATTTGTACCAAAAATTAATCATTGTTTGTCTGCGATTCAAAGTTAACTCGGAGGGACGCCTGGGTGGCTCACTCCGTTATGCATCCGGCCCTGGATTCCGGCTCAGGTCATGATCTCGGGGTTGTGGGATGGAGCCCCACGTCGAGCCCGGGCTGGGCCTGAAGCCTGCTTAGGGTTCTCTCTCTCTCCCTCTCCCACTGCCCCTACCACCCTGTCTCTCACAAAACAGAGCAAAAGTCAGCAGGGCCAACCTGTTTTTTTCTTTTTCTTTTTTTTTTTTTTTTTAAGATTTTTAAAAATTTATTTGCCAGAGAGAGAGAGAGAGAGAGAGTGCAAGCGAGTACACACAAGCAGGCAGAGAGGCAGGCAGAGGCAGCGAGAGAAGCAGGTTCCCTGCCGAGCAAGGAGCCCGATGTGGGACTCGATCCCAGGACCCCGGGATCATGACCTGAGCCAAAGGCAGCAGCTTAACCCACTGAGCCACCCAGGCATCCTGCCAATCTGTATTTTTAACTGCTGCATCTGATGGGCCGTACCTTGAGGCTTCTGGGAGCGGAGTGGATGTGTGACTTCTGCAGCTGGGGGTGTGAGGTCCTGGGTACGTCCCCTGCTCGTCCCCAACCCACTGCAGGGACCCAGCGGGCAGAGGAGTTGGGACCAGGCTGGGTCAGGGGCAGCAGATGAGAGCTGCTCGTCTGGGAGAGGGCAGGGCCGGGGCCAGGGACACGCTGAGAGCCGCAGGGGCCCCCTCCTGATGGGTCCAGCCCCGTTAGGGTGTGAACTTACAGAAGCCCCTCCTTTAGCTGCTGCTTTGTCCTGGGGACTGGGAACAGGACGGAAGGGGCACCTGTGTCCAGCACTGCTGTTTAGGCTGGGCACATGGCAATCGTGGGCAGCCCCTGAGCTGGGGGGACACCAGGCAGGTGTAGGACGGAGACAATTGGCCAGGGGTCTGGGCCGCCTGCCCCCAAATCCACTCTCTGTGGAGACTGGCCCAGCTTTCCTCACACTGAGGGGGTTCCCTCTAGGCCTGGCTTTCAGACAGCATAGGGCTGGGCCCTGCCTGTCAGTGGCAGTGTCCTGTTAATTGGACTTGAAGGGGCTGCAGGAGGCCACGACGGGCTGACAACCTGCCAGCCAGGCCGTGGCACCCCAGAGGGCTCAGCCTCCCTGCTGCCGACTGCGTCGTGAGGACCACAGTCCGGCACACTGACCTGCTGGGTGACCCCGGGCACACCTGTCCCGGCTTTGGCTCAGGTCTCTGCTCTTAACAACCTCCTGTGGACTAGGCCTTCCCTGTCCCCCCAGCTAGGGCGGGCACGGGCCGAGCATCACGGGAAAGCAGACAGGGACCAGCACACAGCAAAGGGAGGGCTGTAGGGCTGGCTTTGGAGAGCCCTGAGAGGAGCCCAGCTGGCAGATAGCTGGCTACACATGTCAAGCAGGGCTCTCCCAGTGGTGGGCGCTGCAAGGCCAAGGCTGGTGGGTCTGTGGTCTGAAGAGACGATGGAGGGCAGTGCCTGGCGGTGGGTCTTGTTGGCTCAAGGAGGCTGGATCCAGAGCCCAGGACCCGTGGGGGCTTCAGGAGGGAAGGGGGCCTTTGGAGGCAAGGGGACGATCAGAGAGGGCAGCTGAAGGTCTGGACACGGGGAGAATGGCCTCGGGGGCTCCAGCCAGCCCACGGGTAAACAAGAGTGCCCTGAAGGGAGCAGGTGTGCCCAGGAGGGACAGCACTGTGGCTGGGAGGGTGGTGATGGAGGTGCCCTCCGGGCCCCTGAGCTGAGGAGGGGGCCCCAGGTCCAGACAGCCAGGCCTGCCAAGGCAGAGGGGCCCCCAAAGCAGCTGGGACGTTCCACAGCCGCACACCTCTGGGGTCTGAGTCCCTTTCCTGGGGGCGGGGTCTTGTCTCTATTTTCTGCTGCCTGGACAAATGTGCCACTTGCCACCCCCCCCCAACATGCACACACCAGGTCTTTGTCAAGGAAAGCTTTGCCCTTAAAAAAAAAAAAAAAAGAAAAAAAAAGAGTAAATAGCAAAAAGCAGAACCAAATTTTCCAGAGGCCTGGAGGATTTAAAAGACAATACATCTGAACACTCTGTACAGTTTAATTAAACAATTTTAATGCCAATTTCCAAATTGTCCAATGCTTCATCTTGCTTGAACATTCCTTTCTAGCAATGTGGACATATCACTGTTTCATTGCTTTTAATGTCATTTTCTCCTATCAACGTATGATCTGTTTTTCATTTTCCCTCTGGGGCGAGGCTGTCCCCACGTGGGGCAGAACCCCTCCGGTGGAAGGCACGTGGGCCTCTGCTGTGTTCCCGTGAGCACGATGAGGGCTCAGGGCGGCTCAGCCCCACTGGACGCCGTGGACGCAGAGTCGGCGAGCACCAGGTCAGGGGACGCAGAACCTGGGAGGACCATTCCGGCAGGTCCTCAGCTTGGGCAAGTGGAGGGGAAGGTAGTTGGGGATGGAAAAGGCCCCTCCGGGGGTCTTTACAGCACCACCGGTGGTAAATGAGCCATGGGGTTTCTGAAGGCCATAGGCTTTGTCAGGTTATAGATGTCTTTAAAAAATAATGTCTACTTTAAAAATCCATGGCCCTGTCCCTTCTGCAGACATCTGGAGGATGGAGCGTGACAGAAGAGGGTGACAGTCTCTCATTTAGAATGACAGACAGTTTCCTCCCTGTACCACAAGATCCTGCAGAAGCCCTGTCCTGCCCCCCCATCCCCGGCACCACACCTCACAGTCCGCCTACCACATACGCACTCCACGCTCTCTCTGGGTCAGCTTTCTCCTGTCTGCCACGGGGCCTTTGCACAGACTGCTCTCACTGCTGGGAATAACCCTTTGCTCCTCTTCTGGCTGCTTTCTTATTCTCAATATGTCTGCTGCTTCCTTTCTCGGTTGTCCATGGCACTGAACACAGTTTGTAAATGTTTTTGTCCTGCATCCAAGGATGCGTTACTGGCTGCCTCCTTCCTGGAATGAAGCTCCAGGGAACAAGGACAAGGCCTGTACTGGTCCTTGTCACTACACCCCCAGTTCCACCCCAGACCTGGCACACTGTAGACCCCCCCCCCCATTTTTGTCCAGCAAATCAGTAACAGCCTCCAACTAAAACCAACCTGGAGCTTCGCCCTAGACTTAATGAGTGTGTAGGAGACCAGGGACCTGCTTCAGCTCTGGTGTCTGTCCCCTGCTTGCAAGCCTCCCTGTAGGGCTGAGCTCTAGGCCCTGGGCTCTCCCAGAGCCTTCTTCCGAGCTAGGGCCCTAATTGCTGTTTGAGGACCTTAATTACCGGCTGGGGCCCTCCAGTGCTAAGTAGTAGCATTAAAATAGAGTAAATGTTTTCCTTTTCTTGAAAAGTTCACGTATACAAGAGAAGGCCCTGCGGAGAGGAGAGCAGCCTGTCCAAGGCACCTCCTGAGACCCGCACCAGAGCTGCCCGGCCATGTCTTCCTGTCCCTTTGTCCAGTGCCTTCCCAGGGCACAGCTGCCTCCTGGGGCCTTCCTCCCCCTCTGCCCCCGCTCAGCCCCTGCCCCACACAGCCCCCTCCCCATCAGGGCTACACCTGGCCTGCTGCCCTGCAGGTGGGGAAGCTCAGGCTGGCAGGGACCTAACTGCAGGCTTGCCAGGTGGCCCCCACTCCAGGCCATGCCAGCAGCTGGCGAGGCCCAACCAAGGCTCCTAGACT
Source organism: Neogale vison (assembly GCF_020171115.1). Lineage (NCBI taxonomy): Eukaryota > Metazoa > Chordata > Mammalia > Carnivora > Mustelidae > Neogale > Neogale vison. The sequence continues at coordinate 839,996 of NC_058104.1, read as the reverse complement.
GGACTCGTGGGGACCACCTGCCTGTTCTTTGTCCAGAGGAAGGGGCTTTCTGGGCGCTGAGGATGGGCTTGGAAAGAGGGAGGGAGCCGCCCCTCCAGGGCTGCCTGGGGAAGGTGCTCCCAGAGGAAGTGGGGTGGGGACAGGGACGGGTGGGGAAAGTAGGAGCCTCCACCACGCTGGGGTGGGGAGGAGTCAGGAGCCGCCGGCGCCCTCCCTGCTGACACCTGGCGGACAGGGCTCTCTGTCGGCCTGGAGGGGCCCGCCTGGTCTGGTCCAGGCTCTTAGGTGCTGCCGGCCCCGCGAGGACTCCGCTGTGGAGGGACCCCTGGAACACAGGCGCTCCAGTGACCTGTCCTGTATGTGCTCAGTGTGAGAGCGGGGAGCCTTGAAGGAGGACCTGGCCCCTTCCCCTTTCCCAGGCCCTCAGGGGTCTCCACCCGGGAGGGGTGGGCAGCGGACAAGTTCGCCGAAACTGCCTCCCGTTTGTCTGCGCGCGCGCGGGTGCTGGGGGAGATGCGGATGCAGGCGCGCCCAGAATCCCACCCACGGACACGGCAGCGCATCACACGGGCACGGTCACACCCAAAACACACACGCGGAGGGGGAGGGGCACGCAGCCTCGCAGTCGCGGTCGCGGCCGCCCACGCCCGCCCGGCCCCGCCCCCTCGGCGACCCCGGCCCGCGTCGCCGGGGTGTAGGGGCGGTGCGCCGCGGCGGCGGTGGCGGCGAGGGGGAGGGGAGAGCCCGCCTCCGCGACTCGGGCCGCCCCCGCAGCTGGGGGCGGGGAGCACGTTGGCGCCGCTCCCCGCCCCCCCGCCGAGCCGCTCCGCGCGCGCCCCATGGCGCCCCGCGCGCCCGGAGAGGGGGTGGGGACGCGGTGGGGTCCAGCTCCGCCCCCGCCCCCACGCCGGGACCCTGGGAACCGGCGGGCGCCCCCCACGATGGGGGAGGGTCGCCGCGCGCGTGCCTCGGGGCGGGGGCGGCCCCTCCCTCTCGGCGCCCCTGCGGCCCCGCCCCCGCGCCGGCCCCGCCCCCGCCCTCCGCGGCTCACTCCGAAGTTTCCTGCGCTGCGCGCGGACACGCTCCGGGCTTGCTCGCCGCGCCGCGCCCCCGCCCCGCGCCCCCCGGCCCCGCGCCCCGCGCCCCCGGCTCGTCCGCCCAGCGGTCCCCTCCGCGCTGGGGCCGCCGCCGTCGCCGCCTGGACAGTCGGAGCGGGAGCCGAAGCCGGCGGGCCGGGGCCGGGGGCTCGGGGCCGGGGGCGGCGCGCTCCAGCCGCGGCCGAGCGCCGTGCCGGGTCCGCGGTGACCGCGCCGCCCGGGCGATGCCCGCGGGGACGCCGCTGGCCGCCGGAGCTAGGTGAGACACGGCGGGGACGCGCGCCCCACTGCGCGGCGGGACCCTCTTCAACTTAGCGGAGCCGGCGAGGGGGCCCCTGGGGCCTCCGCCCCGGCGGTGGGGGAGGGGCGGCCCAACCCTCGCCGGAGGGAGGGGGCGGGCGGGGGCGGGGGGCGCATTTGTCTCTAATAAGGGAAGACAAAGACATCCCGGCGACCGCGGCTGTTCCCGCAGCTCCGCTGTGCCCGAGGCGGGCGAGGGGTGTCGTTCCCGGGTCCCGGTCACCGCCTGTCACCCCGCAGGTGCTGCTCGCTGCCACCATGACCGAGGGCGTGCAGGCGGCCGACGAGGTTCGAGTGCCCCTGGGCGCTCCGGCCCCGGGCCCCGCGGCGGCGGCGGCTGGGGCGTCCCCGGCGAGCCCAGGGGTGCCGGGGCGGAAGGCGGAGCCGGTGTCCGGGCCCGGCGCGTCGCCCCCCGAGAGCCCGGAGGCCGAGCGGGGCGCGGAGCTGGGCGCCGACGAGGAGCAGCCCGTCCCGTACCCGGCGCTGGCGGCCACGGTCTTCTTCTGCCTCGGGCAGACCACGCGGCCGCGCAGCTGGTGTCTCCGGCTGGTCTGTAACCCATATCCTTCCAGGGCCGCCGGGCTGCGGCGGTGCGGGACGGGGGTCCAGCGCGCGGGACCTCCTCCGCGTGGCCCCCGGCGAGGCCGGCCTCGTTGGACCCGGAGCGGGATGGGCGCGCGGGGAGCGGCAGGGCAGGGCAGGGACGGCAGGGGGGCGCTTCGTTCCATACCCGGCCGGGGTGTCCCCGGTGCCGACCTAGCGCGGGATGGGAGAGGGTGGGAGAGAAGCCGCGAGGCCATCACGAGCTTGGAGGGGAGCAGGGGTCGGCCGCGCGGGAAGTCGTGCCCACTTGGGTGGCGGTCGGGATGGGAGTGCTGGCCCCTCGGCTTACGGACTGTCCGCCAGAGGCGGGACCCTCGCTGGGGAGGGGGAGGCCGGCGGGAAGTAGAGTAAGGGGAGCGAAGTTTTCAGCCTGTGCTTTGCGCTTCAGAGCGTTGCGGGAGACCCGTGGGGCCCGGAGGCGGTGCGAGTTTGCCGGCCCTTTTCCACGGAGAGATGCCGTGACGTTGGTTGTGAACTCTCCTCTCCAGGCTGAACTCCGTGCTGGGGCTGATTTAAGTCATGCGCAGCTGGGGGTGGGGGGCAGGGACGCAGCTGGCTCTGTGCGCTCCGGTCCCTTCCCCTAGGGCTTTTCCTGGCATTGGAGGAGGGGGCCCCCTCTCTGCTTCCAGCCAGAGCGGCACAGACTTTCAGAGAAGGTTCCAGAGTGGTGTTGGGGCAGCCAGGGGGCACTTCTGGGATGTAGGCGGCACGTTTGGTGCCCCCCCCCAGCAGATGGTGTTTGGGGGCTGTCCTGGTGGGCTCTGGTTGGCCCTGGGTCCTGGCTTTCTGGTTCTTCTCACTGGTGGTGGGAGCCGGTTTTCAGGAGGCGGTGCCCGGGGAGGGGGGGGTGCTGTGTCTTCAGGCCCCTTGCCCTGAAGAGATTGGACATCCTGGACAGACAGGGACAGGGGGTGGGGGGTTGATTGAGGTGGGGACCTGCAAGTAAACTTTATTTGTCAAAATCGAGGCAGAGGCTAAAGCAGCGTGTGTGTATATTTTTCCTACCTTGTGTGTTTAGCTGTATAAATATTAAACGTAAAAGAGGAAACTGTACCGAGAAAAGTAAGATCTACATTACTTTTTTTCTCCAAATCCAAACATTGGCCTAGTCCAGTTCTGCTCCTGGTTGTGAAGAAGGGGGTCATGGTCGCAGCCCAGTAGCCAGCTCAGGGCCTGGCCGCCTGCACCCTCGGCAGCTGGCAGGCGACACCTCCCCCATGTCGGGGCATGGTCCATCCTCTCTGGAACTCCGGCCTGGAGACGGCCCGGGCACCTCGTGGTTGGCATGAAGGTGGCATGGCTGGGTGTCATGGCGGGTGACGGGGCCGTGTCTGTCTGAGCACCCTAGGCTGGGACAGGCCTGGCGGCCAGCTTTGCGTGCGTGTGCGGCATTTCCAAGCGTGTGCAGAGACCAGATAGGGAAAGAGCCGAGTGGGGCCTGTGCTTTGTCTCCGCTGACAGCCCTGTGTCTGGCTGCTCCGGGCCCTGGAGGCTGAGGGAGTGTAACGGTCTGACCCAGGGGTGCTGGGGTGTTCTGTATCCCTGGGCATGTCTGACAGGCGCGCGTGTGTGTGACTCCGTGTAGGGGAGCAGGGGCAGGGGTGGCTCATGCAGGTAGGGTGAAGCCAGAGTGGCTTGGGGGAGGGGGCCGGCTGGGTCTGGTGGTGGCGTCCCCATCTCTGTGCGTCCTTATAACCCAAGGAGAAGGATTCTCTGTCGCTCTGGGAGCAGGAGGGGCACCGGGCTGGAGGGGGATGGCATTGGCAGGAAGTGGGTTCAGATCCCGGGACGCGCTGATTTGTGTTCTGTGGAGATCCTGCGCCTGTCAGGCAGGGTGGGCACCGCACAGTCTTTGGCTTTGTGGGGGCGGCTGCTGACCTCCAGCAGACGCCAGGCTGAAGCAGTGGGGGCGTGTCGGCTCTGGGGCAAACCTAAAATAAGCCGCGTGCCTGGACAGGTGGGGACTGGTTCCCCTGGCAAGCTCCTGGGGCCTCTGCGTGGCTCCGCGGAGCACTCGGATTCCTGCGGGCCGATGGGCTGGCCTCGGGCACACACAGGAGTGTGCCTGACACCGCCAGCTCCCTGTCTGCCCTGCTGCAGGGGACAAAGTCAGAGAGCCAAGTGGGATAATTGGGTTTGCTCTGGGAACCCACACTCGCCGGAGGCTGGCGCAGTCCCAGCCCACGTCACAGCCCCACACCGGGATTCATTCGGCGACTGGAACGCGGGAAGGGGCCTTCCCCAAGCCCCCAAGCTCTCGGGAATCTCCGTGGGGGTGACCCCAGCACCCACGATACTGCGTGGTCTGCTCGGGCTCTAAGGGGGACTCCCAACACGCAGCAGAGGAGCCGACAAGGGCAACCCGCGTCCTTATCAATTGACTTGGCTTTTTGAAAATACAGTGGCGCTGGAACTTTCGGGGCAAGCGCCGTTTCTCCTACACAGGTTTATTTATAGAGGAAGGTGGGTGGGATCTGTGTGTTGTAGCCTGCGTGGCTGGGTTATGTTCTGCCCGGGCTCCCCCTGGGTTCCTGACTCCGTGCCTGTCTGCCGGCCGCGCAGCTGCTGCGTCCTAGCACCCAGCCCGTGGGGCCTCTGGGGACGCGCTCTGCTCTGGAGGGGGCCCCAGGGGAGGCTGGCTGCAGCCCAGCGAGGGTGTAAGGGACCAGGAGGGTGCCGAGGAAGCCCCTGGGGGTTCAGGTGGCAGGCACCTCTAGGAGTCATCTCCCAGGGGCCTGGTACAGGGTGTGCTTCAGCCTAGGGCTCGGAGAAGCCAGAGGACACACCAAGGTCACGCAGCTGCTGGAGGGCAGAGCTGGGGGAGCCCGGTCAGACTCTCAGGTCCCTGTGTTGGGCAGGGGTGCGAGGCTGGGCCAGTCTGGGTTTTCAGAGGCATCTCATGAGAGTTGCTGCTAGCCGTCCGGCCGCCACGGGCACGCAGGGCTCACGGTAGGTGTGGGTGTCCTGGTGCGGGCGCTAAGGGCATTGACCTAGAACAGGCCCGGTCCTTCTTTCCATCCTGCAGCCCACTCTGCTCCTGCAGACCGGAACCAAGCAGGACAGTTACACGTGATGCTCACCTTCCTGACCTTGTGGCCGTGCTCCCCGGCACACTTTGCCTGACGCTCGGGGCTTCCTTTGTGTGCTCTGGGGACAGAGCCCTGGGGGTGCTCCCCTTCTAAGCCCCTCCTCATGCCAGCATCTTGTTCCTGGACCTGGGTCTTTGTTCTCCTGGCACCCACGTGTGTCTCTGCCTGGACTGAGAGTCCCCAGGCTGGCCTCTCGTGGGGAGTCCTTGACAGGTTCTGAAATGGGTGCTGGACGGGCCTGGGGTGGGCCGAGGGGAAGGCCATCCCGTGCCTGGTAGAATGGGGGGGGTGTGAAGGCAGAAGGGGTGTGTGCAGAGTGGGGGGCCTCACCTCTGTGGGCTGGCCACGGCATGGCGTGTCTGCACGGGCCCTGGGCTCCCCACGCTGCAGGCCATTCTCCCGGTGGCTCCCTTTTTCCGATTGAAGAAGGAACGAGGGACGGTGATTGTCCCGTGTGTCTGGACTGCGCCGCTGTTTCCTCACGCACATGCCAAGCCCTGAGTGTGTGCTGGCTGGGACGGGCCTGTCCCTGCTCTCTGGGCCGGCGTGAGCGGAGCCGGGTGTGGTGGGGGGCTTCACAGGGAGACTGCTGGTCCTGAGCGCTGGGGCGGGCAGCGGGGCGAGGTGGGTCTGAATCCCTGCCAGAGGCAGGGTTGGGGGAGCCCTGTTCTTAGCGTGGCTGCTTCTGGAGGGCTTGGTGGGAGGGGGTGTCCCTGGACACGGGCCTGACCTCTTGTTGGCCCCTGAGTGAGACCTGGGCAGCAAGGTGCCCTCTCTTGGGTTCTGTGGGCTGCTAAGGAGGGCTTCCTGGCAGAAGTGAGGTCGGGCTGGGCTGTGTGGGTGGATAGGAGCTGTAGTAGAGAAGGAGCGGGAAGATTTTTGTGGGTTTTATAAGGTTTCTGCTTCCCACGAGGAGGCGGAAGGGTTTGGTCTTTGGGAATCGGCCTCTGATGAAAAGTCTGGATCTGTGGCAGCCTCAGCCTTTGAGGGGAGCAGGCAGCAGAAGGGGGTTAGTGTGCATCTGTGGGGACGGACCTGGCTTCCTGCGTCTCTGCAGCTTCCTTGGATTGGCCCAGGAAGGTTTGTGGCCTAGACTTTTCTCTTGCCCTGTGCCCCCATCTGAGCACCCCTGGGGCCCTGAGCTGGGCAGACGGTTAGTGTTCATCGAGCTTATTGGCGGCCTGCTTAGTCGGCAGAGGTCGGGAAGCGCTGATTAAATGGGGTGTGCATGTGCCGTGGTGAGGCCAGGTGTGGCCCCATCCCCACATCTGCAGTCCAGCTGGACTCTACAGAGGGCCTGGGGGCCCTGGGGGCACAGCCCAGTGGGGACTGCAAGGTCCCTTCACTCTACAGACCTCTCTCGGCCTAAGCTCTGTGCTGGTCCTTGTGCTAGGCCTGCTGTGGTTCTCCGCAGGACTCGGGGATCTCCCGCCGTGTGCTCAGTGTGTCCTGCCATCGGTCACTCTGCATCAGGACTCCACTGGCCTGATCTCGGTGGAGGCACTGGGCTGGGGGGACCAGATGGAGGCTCTTGGGGGCTGGGGAGTTTACAGCAGCTGAGTGGACGCGGAGACTGGTTGTGGGAGGATATGGAGCAAGAATGTGCCCTGCAGGGGGATGGCACAAGCAAAGGTCCTGAGGCAGGTGGGATGTATCCGTGAGCCTGGAGCTGTTTGGGTTTTGCTGTGAGGTAAAGGCGATGGGAGGCAGGGAGGCCAGGAGTGAGTATGGTGGGCCTGGGCTGTGTCTCAGGGAAGAGCTCTGCCCCCGGGGTAGGGGGGTTGGACTCACCCCTTAAGGGAGCGGTGATATGGGGACCAGGGTCAGGGAAAAATAGAGGAGAGGTAGGGAGAGAGGAGCAGGTGGAGGGCACTGCAGGGACAGAGGCCAGGAGACGGGAAGGTGCCGGCACTCCCCCACCACCCCCGTGACGTGTGGGCAGGACACAACTGGTGCCGGACTGTCAGAGGACGCTCTCAGACCCTGTGGGTGTCCCATCCTCCCTGGCATGGCAGAGCACTCAGAGGGGTCCAGGGAGCTCCCTGCGCCTTCCTGTGGTGCAGCGGGCCAGACAGCACCTCCCGGAGCGGCTGGCAGGACCCCTGGTCCAGGGTCAGGATGTGGAGGGATGCGGGGGATGGGCTGGCCTGTCAGGCATCCCTGAGAGGAATCAGGGCAGCCGTGCTTGTCCCGCTCAGTCAGCTTGCTGGATTCTCAGGGGCCAGACCTCGGCCCCAAGCCATCAAAGTCAGGGGGGAGATGTTATCTTTGCATCCAGGTGTTCTCGTGTCCAGTCCCTGTTCCCTCTCCCCTGCCGTCTCCCCTTCTCCTGTTGCCTCCCTCCCCACCAGAGGCCTGGTCAGGGAGCAGGCTTTCTCTTTCCATGGCAAGTGGGTGTTGGGTTAGGGTCACAATGACTCGGTTACACTCTTTTGTCGGTGGTGACACAGGTAGGAACAGGAATACCCCTGAGTCACAGGGACCCCCGTTGAATTTGCAGTGAGGAGATGGGGGAGTGGAGTCCGGGGACGGCCTTACATCGTTATTTAAGGCCTGGATTCCCAGACGGGATGGGGTGCAGAGGAAGACAGCCCCGCCCTCGGGAGCTGGCAGCGGCTTCGGGCACCGTCCCCAGAGCACCGTGCCCGCCGCAGATGACAGATGGGGGCCCTCTGCTGCGCGTCTCCGCTGAGTGAGTAGCAGTTCTGCTCACGGGCCCCCCCGGAACAGACGCACGCTGTGCAGGGGAGGCGAGGCTGTGTGTCCCCGGCCCCCCGGCTGCCGGGAGGGGTTGTCCGCTCCTGGAGTTGTGATTAGTGGGACTGTGGATGAGGGCGTGAAATCAGCGCGCAGGGTGGGCGCGAGGCCCACCCCCCCCCCCCGTGCACCCCAGCAGCCGGCAGCCTTGTGAGGGGAGTCCCCGAGTTGCTCCTGGGTGGGGGAGGGTTCAGGGGCACCAGGAGCCCCTTGCGTTCTTTGTAACGCACATGAGGAGCAAGTGTGTCGCACAGCAGAAGCACTGTCCCGGGGCACAGAAGTCTCGGTCCCGGGCCCGCGACGGCCCCAGGGCCAGACAGGTACAGGTGGGCCTGTGATCTGGCCGCCAACGTGCTCACGCTGGGCGGCCCTAGGCCCGGCCTCCGCGTCTGCCGATCACAGCGTTCACACAGAATAGGGAACTGATGTTACTGAGAGCGCGGAACCCACCAGGGGCGGGTGTGGGTGGGCTGGGCGGTCGTGCTCAGGGGTGCTCAGGGGCCAGCAGCTCCCCTGGCCCGGTCAGAGCCCCGGGCGGGTGAGTCCTCCTGGGGGGTGCCGTTCCCTGTCTTGCTGGAGCCGAGCGAAGCCGGACCCTGGCACAGGGGCTGAGACGTGCATGGCCAGCCGCGGCCAGCCTGCTTGGTCACGCCGTCCTCTCTGTTCTGGGCTCTGCCGGTGCCTCCCCCACTCCCACGCTCGGGGAGGTCGGAGCTCTGGATGCTGGGGACGTTGGTGTGGAGGGTGCGGCCGCCAGCGGGACCCTAGGTCTCAGCTCCTTGCTGGCCTGAGGACCTTGGGCGGAGAGGTGGGGACGACACCGGCTCTGCAGGGCATGTGGCCCCAAGGCCGAGCCCCCTCACCCCAGGAGGGCCCCAGAGCCTTCCAGGATTCCTTAGGTGTTCCTGGTACCCCTTCCTGCAGCGTGGCAGTGGCCCCACGCCAGCTTCGGTTTTTCCTCACAGGGTCCCGATTGTCCTCTTGGTCACTGATAGCATGGAGTCACTGGGGACCCTGATCAGCGGGTGAAGGGCCCAGGCCAGTGCGCGGCAGGCCAGGGGAGAGGGCCCCGGAGACCCCTGGGCTTGCCCTCCATGCTGTCCCCGGCTCTGAGAGCACATGGGGCTCCCCTTGGTTTCCCCGTCCCCGGACTGCATGTGGGGTGTGCAGTCGCGGACACGGGAACGCGGGAGGGAGAGGCAGAGGTGGGTGTTCTTTAGAAAGAGCAGAGCTGTTGGGGTGGACAGGGTGTGTGTCCCTGAAGTGTGAGGGAGCAAAGCAGAGGTAGTCTGAGCTTGGGGGGTCTCCTCCTCCAGACCTAATCCCTGTGTCAGAGGCTGGGGCCCCTTGGGTCCCCACCCCGAAGCTGAGGGCCGTGGTGGACAAGGACTTATTCTGGGGTTGTGTTTCCTGATCTGAGGGAGGAGCCTGCATTCTGGGTGTGGGTCCCCATTGCCACTTGATATCCATCCTTTGGAGCGGTAGCGTGGAGTCTCGGCCGCTGGGGGGCCAGGGAGCTGGGGATCACCCACTGGCCCGTGGATGGAGGGCCGCGTATCCCCTGGGAGGATGGCCAAGGAGCCGGGCTGCAGGGACCAGGCTGTCGGGGACCGGCAGAGTTCGGGTCTTCTCCATGGCCTTTGGGTGGTACCTATGGGAACAAGCCCCCCAGATTCTCAGGTGGGTGTTCCTGGTACCAGACCTGAGGCCGCAGCCCACGCTGCCCACTTCGTGCCCCAGGGGCGACCTTTGAATCTCTCCTGCTCCTCAGGCGATCCAGAGGGTCTAGGGCCAGCTAGGTCTCCCAGCTGTGTGGCCTTTGGGTGACCTCTTGGGACTTGGTTAGGGCAAGTCTTCTTGGCCCTGCCCTTGGTGCTGGCCCGGGGAGGGGTCCCCACTGGCTGGGGAGCTGTTGGCAGGGGCGGAGAGTAGCAGCAGTGCTGGGTGCTTTCAGAGGCCGTGCCCGTGCTCTGCAGCAGGGCATCGTGGGGCAGCCTGGGTCAGGGGCAGGCGGGGGCACCACAGCTGGCAGGGGCTCTGGGGCTGTGCACGTCGCTCACTCCAGCTGGCACATGGGAGCCACTGTACTGGCGTGACTAGTATCCCCCGAGATCACGTCTACTAGGAACCTCAGAACGTGGATTTCCATGGCGACTGAGTCTTTGTGGCCATAACCAAGGTGAAACGAGGTCAGTCTACAGTGGGGGGCCCTTGGCATGGCGGCCTGTGTGCTCAGGAGAGAAGCAAAGACAGAGGCAGACTGTGCATGAGATCATGGGAAGTTGGGGTCGTGGGTCCGTGATGGTCAGGTTTTCCTGCAGCCCCGGGAACGGAGGGACCCCCAGAAGGAGCTGGCATGCCGACACCTCCAGACTGAACTCCTGCTGCCCCAGCTCGCACACCCTGGGCGTGCCTTCCGCTGTCCCCCCAGAGGGAGCTCGAGGGGGTGCTGGATGTCTGACCGGGAGGGAGTCCTTGTTAGGATATGAGTCACGCCAGCTGGGCCGTGTCAGGCTCTCTGACGAGAAGCCACCCGGGGAGAGGGAAAACCGACCGTGAAATCAGCCACTCGGAGCAATTTGGGGTGGACGGAGCGTGTGCCGCTGAAGTCACAGGCAGCAAGGCAGGCCTGGGCTTTGAGCCTGGGAGACCCCTCCCGCTCTGGGCCCTGGCAGGGTGTCAGGTGAGGAGGGGCAGGGGCCGCGCCTGTCTCTGTGCCCACGTCCTTCGGGCTTCCGGGGGGGCCTTCCCCAGGGAAGGATCTGTCCCAATGTCCGCTCTGCAAGTCCCTTTTTCTGGACTGGCCTGTCCCCCCAGGATAGAGTCCCACAGACGCCTCTGGGAGTCCGAGGCCTTCGTTCCACCAGTGTCCTCCCCCGGCCCCTGCAGGTCCCTGCAGCCGCAGGGACACGCAGATAGAGTGTCAGGACCAGAGACAGAGCCCCAGGTTGAGCCCAGCATGACTCCATCCTGAGACCTGTGGTCAGGCAGACCGCTTTCTGCAGGGACTGATGGGGCTGGATTCCCAGCCAGGGACCCCCCTCCTGCAGCAACAGAGACTCGGGGGACCTGCCCTGTTCCCCTCTGAGAAGCCACAGAGGGGCTGGGGGGTGACCAGAGAAGAGGTTGTCTCCCGTCTCAGGGGGCCTCCCAGAGGACCCTCCTCCAACCCTGGAGCCCAGTGCCCCTTCATTCTTGGGTGACAAGGGCGTGCCGCCTTCCCGGTGACCCCCAGCTTTCTGGGGCCTTGTTTGGGGTGCCGCGGCAGGGCTTGGCTGAGTCTCGGGGGGTGGGGAGGGTAGAGGAGAGCGGGGCCCTGCGGGGCCAGGGTGTGAAGGTCCGGGGGATAGTTGCTCCCAGGCTCTGGGGGCCACTGTGGGCAGAGTGATTGGCAGGTGGTGCGTGGACCCCGGGGTGCTGTGTGATGGGCAGTGGCCCAGGGACCTGGCATGGAGGGCATTGGGGTGTGGGCCCAGGCAGGGGCACTGGGCATCTGTGCGGCCTGTCTGCGGCCTCAGCTCCCCACAGAGACGGAGCCCATGCCTGGAGGCCCAGAGGACATTCCCTGGGCCGGGTGGGGGCCACGTAGCCTCACGCACCCGCTGCGTCCCTTTGTCTTTGCACCGGTCCCCAGCCGGCCGCAGTCTGATGAGTCAGCTTGCATTAGCGCCTCATGGATGTGGACTAGGACGCAGTCTGGAGCACGGGTTGCTGGCAGGGCAGTCGTGCGGCCTGGCCCCGAGCTGGCCTGCCCTGTCCGGCACGCGTGTGACGTGCCCTCATGCGTGGCAGGCCCAGCCCCTGAAGTCCTGAGCTAGCTGGAGTGCCCTGTAGGCACCTCTCGGGGAGGTCTGGTGTGCAGGGCGTTCCAGGACCTGGAGGACCGCTCACACAGGGCGCATGGCCTGCCTGAAGGCCGAGGGGGGCTGCTGGGTGCTGGGGGGTGAGGCGGGACATGGGAAGGGGCTGGCAGAGGGCGCGGCAGGGAGAGTCCTGGTGAGGAGGACACTGGCCGATTGCAGGGGGATGGGGCTGCTGCTTGGGAACTCTCTGCCTGGCCCCACTAGCCGGGATTACCTTGGGGCTGGGGCCCATGCTTCCGTCCCAGGAACACTGTAGAAGTCTGAATCCACACTGGGGACCTGGCCCGCTGGAGGGCCTGGGGCCAGAGGCTCACAGACCCACAACCACAGACCGCGGTGTCACATTTTAGAACTGGGCGTGCCTGACATTTCTGAATGTTCCAGAGCTTACCTTTTTAAAAAAATTTTTACCGTAAAACGGGGGTCACTTGGTTAAGGAGGGGACTCAGGTTGTGGGAGCCTGCGGGCAGAGGCTGGGGGGCCGGGGGGGAGGGGGCACCAGGGCAGAGATGAGGGTGTTGGCTTTGGGGGTTCGGAGGGCCTGGGCTGACACCTGAGCACACCCGGGTGTGGGGGGCCTCCATCCCTGCACACGCCCTGTCCTGGTGTGCGATGTCCAGAGATTTGCTGGCCTCCCACCCCACAACCTTCCCTTCTCTCTGTCTGGGGCCGGATCCAGTGTGACCCAGCAGACCGTCGGGTTTGCGAGTCCAGGTCGGGTCAGGGGCCGTGTGGGGGAGTAACTGGCAGCAGGCGGGTCCGTGGGGGACAGCCCGTGCGCCCACTGACCACGGGTCTCTGCATCCCTCCGCTCCAGAGCCAGCTCCCGGACAGGCAGCACCCAGAGAAGCATCCCGTCCGCCGCCTCAGACCCAGTAACCACTGCTCCGCGTTAGGGAGAGCTTGCGTCGTCACGTTTCCTCAGGGTGCCTGACCGCCCCGCGTGGCCAGGATGGAGTGGGGGGCCCTGCCGTCCCAGATGGCCGTGGCCGGGCTCTGGGTCATGTTCCCGCCGGCAGCAGGTGTGCACACCCCGCGGGTTGGTCGCCGGTTCCTGCCAACCTGGGGGCGGGGGGAGGTGGAGGCGAGCAGTTGCCCTGTTCATTGTGGGGAGCCCCTGTCTTGGTGTCGGCCCGGGGGCGTGCAGCACCGGAGTCCTGTGTCCCGACGGGAAGGTGTGGCCCAGTGCGGGTCCCTGCACAGCCTCTGGAACTCCGAGCACACGCTGGCTTGTGCTGTCACGGATGTGTCCTCGCACGACTACGCAGAAAGCACACAATTGCCTGGTTTTTACAGCCCGCAGAGCTGTACAGCCCTCACCGTTAACTCTGGAACGTTCTCGTCTCCCAAGAGAGACTCCAGCCCCTGCCCTGGCCCCTGGCGCCCCTGATCTCGTTGCGTCCCTGGATCTGCCTCTTCTGGGTGTTTTCTAGAAATGGGATCCCACGCCATGTGGCTCTTTGCCCGTGGCCTCTGAACGTCGCGTCCTCCAGCTGGGGCCACGCCGTAGCGTCTGTCAGGGCTCCGTTCCCTTGGTGGCTGAGCCCCACCCCGCTGTGTGGACGGACCGTGCGTGTTTGTCGGTGGGCATGTCAGCTCCTGCGCTCTTCCGGCCCGTGCGGCACCAGAGCAGACCGGCGGTGTGGTCACCGTGTGGCCCTGATGTCGGTTCTCGTGGGTGCGCGCCCGAGAGCAGACTTGCTGTGCGGAGGGAGCTGTGCTAGGACCTGCTGGCGCGTTTCCAAGGCGGAGTCTGCTTGTCGAGCCCCAGCCCCACCACACGTGGGGTCTCTGCAGAGCTCTGTGGGGGCGCTGGCGGTCATCCCGGAGGAGGCAGCCGGCGAGCAGCGGGCACGACGCCCAGCCTGATGCAGCGTGAACGGGCCCCTCCCCGCCTCCCTTCCAGCACACACTTTGGGGTGTCCCCGCGGAGGTGGTCTTGGCCGCCCCCCAGGTCAGAGCGGCCCTTCTGATCGGGCTGCCCTGTGGGGGGCCATCCAGGCAGGTCGGGGCCCGTCGGAAACCCAGGGCCAGCCAGGCGGGGCGAGGCATGTGCTGTGCGGATCTCGGGGTGGGGTGGGGCTGGCAGCAGGTGGGAGGAACAGGCATGTGCGTGCACACGCGTGTGCGTGTCTGTCTGTCCGGCATCCGTTCCTTCATCAGCTCTCTGGAGAATTTCAACACCCACACTTGGAATAAGAAAAAAATTATTAATGAGCTTGGAGCAGTTGCCATGGGAACCTGTTGCTAATGAATCTCTGGGGTTCCTTTTACCTTTGCGGAGCAGCACTCCCAAAGACGACATGTTTCCCACTAATCAGGTTGCCGTGGCAACGCCTGTCACTAATCCCCAGCCGGGCTCCTGGTTTCCTGGCCTGGCCCCACTTACATAAAGCAATTTAGCGAGTGTAGGGCTGCTCCCAGAATGGAGCCCCCTCGGCCCCCAGCCTCCCCAGACACCCATCTCCGCGAGCAGCCGGCCATCTCCCCTCCCTCCACAGGCCACACGTGCAGAGCCGCAGCTACGGGAAACAGAGGCCCCCTGGCCCGGGTGTTTGCTAGAAAGAGAGACTGTGGAGGGTCCGTTTGCTGCCGGGCTCACCGCACGTGCTGTGCGGGGAGGGCTGGCCTAGAGTGGGGGTCGGTAAATGCCGAGTAGGGGAGCAGTGTGTCCTCAGGGCCATCGGAGCTGGTTGGGGCCCCGGGCCAGCACCCAGGCCTCCGTGTGGCCTAGGCTTGGTTTGGGAGAACATTCTAGAAGGAGCGTGGACACCTGTACCCTGAGAGGTGGTGAGACCCCTTCAAGGCCAGGTGCTTTCCGGCAACCCCCAGCCCACGCTGACAGCCAGGAGGCGTGGGCGGGACCACTGTGTCAGCTCAGCCGGCTCTGACTCTGGGTCCTCCGCGTGGGGGGCGACCGTGGTGCGTGGCCTGGTCCCTCACTTGCTTCCCGCCCGCGAGTGTCTGTGCCAAGGCCGGAGCTTAGGCATCTGGCCAAGGCCGGAGCTTAGGCATCTGGGGCAGGTGGACCCTGCTGTCGGTAGTCTGGCCGCCTGCCCAGGCCCGGCTCTCAGACAGGGCCAGCCGGGAGGGGAGGCTCCTGACTTGAGGGTGTGGGCTCCTTCAGCAGTTGCTCTGGGACACCCTCTGGCTGCCTGAGTGGGTGCAAGGTGGGGAGGCATGTGGCTCCGTGCAGTTGTCCCCATAGGAGATGTGATGGTACAGGGAGGGCTTCTTAGAGGAGGCTGTCTCCACACAGCTCTGGTAGGAAGGGGGGCCTCCATCAGGGCGGTGCCCGGTGTGTTTCGTGGGCCCTGACTTGACTCCCCTGCGAGCCCCTCCCCCGCTGCGGGTGAGCTCTGAGGGCAGCTCAGGGAGCCACTGGGGGTACCCCCTCCTGACTCCCTTGCTGTGGTGCTGCCTTGTCTCTGTGTGCGTGGGCTTGGGCCGTGTGATAGAGGACCCCAGCCCACAGCATAGCGCAGGGTGTGTCGTCTCCCAGTGCTGGACGCAGGGCGTCCGAGACCCAGGCCTGGACGGGGCCAGCTGTTCCCTGTGTCCTCAAGTGATCACTCCAAGTGCGTGTCTGTGTCTTCTCCTGGTCACAAGGATGTCAGGGACGTTTAGGCCCATTTTACGCAAACTTCTTGTTGTCCATTCGGAACATTCCTTTCCAAGCATAGTCTCTCTCTGAGGGTTCTGGCCTGGGAGGTTTCTGGGGAGCGCTGCTCCCCAGCGCCCCCATGGTCCTGGGTCAGCTCTGGGGCTCCCTGGTCTCCCTGAGCCTCCCGGAGCACCAAGCAGGGTTCCTGGCCCTCGTGGGCTCTTCCAGCCACACCTCCTCCGTCCAGCGTCTGCAGCCCACCCTGGGGCCCCCCAGGAACAGTCCCTGGCCAGTGAGCGTCTGGGCAGCAGGCCCGATGTGGGGCTCCTTGGGGCAACAGTTGGTCTCACACCCCTGCTAGTAAACCCACCGCCTTCCTGTGGCCTGGCCCAGGGCTTCCTTCCGTCGACAGCACCCTCGCAGGGCCCTGCTGACCTTGGTAGAGGGAGGAGGCGGCCTGTATCCCTTGGTGCCCCCGTGCCCCAGGCAGCATGTGGAGGTAAGCCCAGGCAGGAGTCTCAGTCCTGGAGAGCTCCCTGCCTGCCTCCGGCGCTGCTTCTGCCCTGGGGCCCGGGGCTGATGGCTCAGGGGTGCTCAGGACAGCAGGGAGGATGTGCGGAAGGTTCTAGGTAATTCCAGATGGCAGAGTGATCTGACATTGGGGTTGCAGTGCTGGGGAGTGGGGGCCAGAGAAGGGAGGGAGGTGGGTTGCTGGGCAGTGATCCCGGGCCGAGGTCTCCGCTCCCCACGTTGCTGTTGGAGCTCCTGGGCCCTTGGCCGCGTCTGAGACTCCAGGTCCTGCCAGGCCCGGCCTCGACCTTTTTCAGGCTGGCCCGACCGGGAGTCGTGGGACATCTGTTCTGAGAGAAGAGGAGATTGGGGTCTTGTCCTAGGGGCAGTGATGGGCTGCAGAGTTGCGGCTGGGGGAGTGGGGTTTGGTCCTCGGATGAGCAGCTGGTGGGCAGAGGGGCCGTGCTGATGGGACGCGGAGGCCTGAAGTCTCATGGGCCCTGTCCCCACCTGCGATGTGTCTTAGCCTTGGGGTGTCCCCTCCCTAGGCTGACATCACGGGCTGAGGGCAGCTGTTACATCAGAGGGTGGGCACCCCTGGGGGTCCCCTGGCCACCCTGCACGTGTCACCCAGGGGCCTCTCCTGGCCATGTGCTCTGCGCCAGTCACTACTGTTGCTAGCCCGATATCTGCACGGCTGGTTGGCAGCCACCCTGGCCCCGTCCGGCTTCTCAGCGCTGCCTGGTCTCCTTCCTGGAGGAAGGGCAGCCGTGACTCCTCGGGGGCCAGGGTGTCTAAGCGGACATGGGGAGAGGGGCCGTGTGAATGTGTGTCTCCTGGGGCTCGGTGACCCTCCCGGCCCGAGGCAGCTGGGTGGTGTTTGGAGCCAGAGCCTGGTGTCCCCTCCTGCCACCGGGATTCTGTGGGTCAGACAGCGTTCCTCTCACTGTCACCAAGCTCATTGTGGCTGGGATTGACAGAGGTGTGTGTGGGGGGACAGCCTGAGAGGCACAGGGGCAGGGGCCCCATGCCTGGCCAGTGCCCTGCCTGGGGTGCTGGGGGAGAGTTAGGAGAGGACACACCCCTGCCCCGGCGGCAGTTAGGCAGTAGCTGTGTTGGGCAGGGGGCTCTGAGAGAGACCCAGCCTCTGGTGCAGCCTCCCTCCCTGCTTCTGTGCCCCCCGTTCCTGACATGCCGCCTTCTCCCACCTCTGCCTTGGTTCCAAGTCCTCTCCGAGGACACCTCCCCAGGGAAGGTGGCTCCCCCTGGACTAGCCCCAGTGGTCCTAGCCTGACCCCGGGGCCACCTGCTGACTCCTGGCATAGCAGACAGCCCCACACGCTGGGCCTAGCGTCTGGAATTCCAGAGCGGGCCCCTCCGTTCTGTTGACTGATGCCTGGAAGTCCACCCCAGACCACCCTCTGTCCCAGAGCTGCATCCTGTTCCAGGCTTGAGCCCTGCCAGGCCCCACTGGGAGCAGGGTGGGCAGGAAACCTCGGTCAGGGGAGTCGTGGGTTGGAGCTCAGGGAGGAAGGGTCCCCACAGTCTGCCCCACACTGAGTCCCAGCCAGTGCCTGAGGGTGGGAATCATTGCCCTGTGCCCACCAGGCCTTCCTCTGGGCAGGGAGGGGGCCATCGGGAGGGTGCTTCCTCCCGACATCCCCTTCACAGATGGTCACGGGGCTCCCCACGCCTGCCGCATGGCCTGGGGCAGCGGGAGAAGCCCCATGGTAGGGCTCCGTACCCGCTCCTGTCTTCTCAGGGGCTGACGGCAGGCCTAGGCAGGGCAGCTGGAGCGTGGTGTTAGCAGAGGCCCGGGACCCCATCCACAACCCTTCCCCTCTGCTGGGAGATCTTGCAGAGTCTGGCTGGGAAGTCTGGGGCTTGAGGCAGCAGGCGTGTTTCCTGCACGTTTGAAATACGGCCTGCCGGCTGGTGGGAACAAGGGATGTTTTAATTCCTAATTTAGACTGTTTATCTGCAGAGTTCTGGAGGCCGGGCCCGGGAAGAGACGGTGCCCCCCCCCCCCCACCACCACCGAGGACGCCTCCCGCCTCCAGCACCCTCCAGCTGCCTGGTGGGCATGGGAGGGGGGAATCTCACCTCGAGATCCGGCCCCCTGCCCCCATGTGTTTCCATCTGGTCAGCCCCATGCCACCTGCTCCCCAAGAGGGGAGACCCTTTTGCACATCCTCCAGCCTTTTCGGATCCCGTGGCTGTGGCCAGCAGTCCAGGAGTTGGGTGGGGGTGGGGGGCGGGCTCGTGGGACCAGGGAGTTCTGAGAAATCTGGCAGCCGGCTGGGCTGGGCTGTTCCCAGGTCAGCTGGGAGTTTTACCGTAAAAGAGGGATTCGGGGAGGGAGGGGAAGGGACCAGGTGGTTGAAAGCGTCTCAGCCACTCCCCTGAGCCGAGCTCCCCCGAGTCACCCGAGGCTGCCCTGGGATCGATGTCGTCTCTCCATCTCTCCGACTCTGTGTGTCTCTGCCTGTGGCTGGCTGGCTTCCTTGTAGCCTTTCTGGCGCCCCCTCCCAGCACCTGCTCTGCAGGGGTGCTCAGTGGGGGTGGGGTGAACACCTCGATCTCCCTCTGTGGGCTGCCCCTCCGCTCCTTGCCTTTGGGGCGTCCCCGTCCTAACTCCCAACCGGAGGGCTTGGGGCTCGGGGATCCCTCACAGCTACACAGCATGTTGTCCCTCTGGGCTGGGAAGCTGCGTCTTGGAGACCACGCCCCAGGGCCCCCAGCCTGGGCTGGCTAGGGGACATCCCCAAGCCTACTCTGCCCCCTCACCCCTGCCCTGGCGCTCCCCACCCTCATCACCCTGACCCAGCCTTGGCTGCCCTGTTCTGGTCCCACCCCAAGCCTGTGTCACTGTGTGCCCCCCCCCCCCGCACTGGCGCACGCCCCCCCCATTCTCAAGCAGTGCGCTGTGGGATCCGCACGTTACCCTTCTGGGCAGCCCCACTCCGTGGGGGTGGCGCCTCTGGAAGTTGGGGGCCTGCAGCTATGGGGGGGCGTTCCAGCGGGCCAGCAGGGGGATACGAAGGCCAGGCCAGAACCGGGGTGGGGGCTTGGTGACACCCTGTTCCTGGGAAAGATGGCCAGGCTGTGTGGGGTCAGCCTCAGGCTGCCTGATGTTCCCCCGACCCCATGGCCACCATCCCGAGGTCCGGCCTGCCCGAGCCTCCGCAATCCTGTGGAGCCATGCTGCAGACCCACACCCTCCGGAGCCTCCCCTTCACCCCTTCACAGAAGCTTCTGGATACGTGCAGGAGAGCTGCGGGGGTCGAAGGCTCCTCCGGAACGTGCCTTCTGTGTCTGACGGGAACAGGCCTCACATTCCCCCCGGAGCTCGGCGTCCCCGGGTTCCGCCAGCTCCTCCCCAGACCCCCGCACCAAGAGGGCCAGGCCCCCGTCCCCCAGGGCAGCACGCCCCATGATGGGCAGAGGGAACCCCAGGATGTGGGCACAGCAGGCGACCACATGCCCGTGCTCCTCTGAGCCCAGGGATTTCCCTAATTGCGGGATTTGTCACGAAAGTGCCAGCTTCTGACAGCCAGGAGACGTGGGGCCCTCTGCTGCAGTCGGTGCTCCCCACCCCGCTGGCCATCCGCAGCCCCAGCCCCACGGGGCCTGGGCAGATGCGGGCGGGTGAGTCTCGTGCCGCGTCGGGGGCGTGGGGACCCCTCGGTGTGGCCAGAAGGGCCCAGAGGTGCATGTGTCCCAGTGGGTGTTGGCGGCGAATCGTGGTCTGGTGGTTCGAGAGACCAGTTGGGACTCTGGGTGCAGGGACTGCGCACCGTCAGGGGGGGTCCCTGGGAAACGGGGGGATGTCCTTCAGGGTGTGGGAGCCTCTGGCTCAGGGTGACTTGGGCTGGGGTGCTGGAGCGTGCTTGCTGGTGGCCTGCGAGCCCCATGTGCGGAGTGCCTGGGCCGTGGGGGACAGAGGACGGACAGCCCCAGGAGCGCGTCTTGCCATTCGCCTCACTAGGACTGGAGGACAGCAGGCCTGGCCGTCCTTGGGTGGTAATGAACCCACTCCGTGTCCGCCTTTTTTCTGTGGCAACACGGAGGCTGAGTGAGGAGGGGGCCATTCATGGTTCGGTGAGTCCCACCGGCCCGCTCCCGTGGGCGGACCAGGCCCCTTCCTGCTGCTTGTGCGGTCAGGTCAGGAAGCTGTGCCCCGCCTGCCTCGCCTTTCACGTGGCATCTTGTGCGCTGGATGTGGCTCCCCGTCGTCTGGGGGAAGGGGATCCGCGGTCCCTGAGAACACACACACGGAATTCCCAGGGGCCTGACTGCCCGCCCTGGACCGGGCACTGGGAGCCGCGGTTCGCCCTGACACTGGGCAGTCAGGCCCGTGGGTCTGTGTGGGTCACTCTGGGCTCCAGAATCCCCTCCTTCCTTTTGACCCCATTCCTTCTTGGAGCCATTCCTTTGGTGGGGACCAGACCCCAGGACAGGGGAATAGCGCTCGTGGGCGGCTGGATGGAATTTTGCTCACAGACGCTCGCAGATCTCTCTGTTGGTGGGCAGTCTGACCCCCAGCCAGGCTGACCTTGGGGCGGTGGGACGGGGGAGAAGCCATGCCTTGGCCAAGCCGGAGGTGGGAAGGATGGGGCCGTGAGCTCTGGAGGGGGTTGCTGCTCTGCCCAGGCCCCTGGGGTCCATTGGTACTCGTGACCCCCACCCCTCGGGGTGCACAGTGCCGCCTGACCAGCAGTGGGGGGACAGCAGCAAGCGTGGGCAGCCCGTTGCCCTAGGGAGGGGAGAGGCGCCCCATTGTTGGTTTAAAAAAAATGGCTCGGATGATTCACAGAAGCCTCCCCTTTCCTGCCGGTTTCCAGGAACTCTACTCCAACATAATGGATCGAGTTATTAGGGGATCAGCTCGGACTCGGGCGGCTGGAGGGGAGCCAGGCTAGGCCGACCGGCAGGCCACATAGCTGCGAGACTCCCCAGGGCCCCCCTGCGGTTGGGGCTAGTGGGCTGGTGGGCTGGGCTGTCAGCTGGGTGCAGGGAGGCTGGGGCCCAGGTGCACCTTTCCAAGGAGGCTTTCCTGGGGGCATGACTCCTGGAAGGTGAAGCCCTACTGTGTGCAGAAGCCTGTATCTGCAGTCCCAGCTGGGCTGTGGCCCTACTGTGTACATGATCCACCGGTATCTCGGTGTGCACACAGGCCTGAGCCCAAGCCACTCGTGATCTGAGGGCCTACTGTGCGCACAGGTGCACCTACTAAGCAAAGCCTATGGTGCACAGGGTTTTCCTGAGGCTCTGTTCTGCCTTGAGGGTTGAGTAGGGTGGGCCCTGAGAGGCCCAGGAGACTCCTCATCCCCAGGAGTCCCCAGGTGTGGGGCAGGCGGTCCCAAGGACCCTGTCCTGTCCAGTGCTGCGCAGGGGTGAGGAGTGGGCTTGTCACGTGAACTCAGGGCACAACCCCATCACTGGCCCTGGCTCTGTCCCCCGCAGGTCGTCCCGTCCCTGCTCCCGCTGCCGGGTCTTCGCCCAGGCCAAAGGCTCCTCCGTCCCCTCACTTAGGCCTGGAGCAGTTCTCGCCGCACTGACATCCTTGCTGGACACGTCACCCGCTTCTTACCGTCCTCTGGCTGGCTCCCTGAAGGCGGGCTCTCGCGTGCTTACTCCTGTCCAGGGACCCAGAGCAGGCCCGATGCACAGTAGGTGCTCAGTGAGGGAGGTCGAGGCGCTCGCTCTCTGTGGCTTCTGAAGCAAGCATAGAGTGTTACCAGGCAGACGTCGCACTGTAGGTGGCCCGTCTGAGCAGGTACCCACACCTGTGTCAGCAGCCGCTGGGCCCCCATCTCCCACCAGCTCCTCCTGCCCTCTCCACTTTGACAGCCTGGGCTCTGCCTCAGGGTCCTCTGTCTGCCCGTGGCCTTGGGCTGCCGTTGCCTCAGGGACATCCTGGTGGCCGTTTATGGGGTGGTGCCCGGTCCAGCCCACTGGGTTCTGGGGGGGGTGCCTGTCCCCACAGGGTTGGCGGCCAGCCACCCTGCTGTCAGGCAGCACGGGGAGCCTGCCCCTGGGCAGAGCTCAGAGCCAGGCCACGGGGTCCATGGCCCCGGTGTGGGGGAGGGAGGAGCTCTTCCTACCACGCCCAACTGGCAGGACCCAGCTGCTGCTGGAGTGGCACCCCTTGGGCCAGACCGTGCCGAGCCTGTGTCTGGGAGGTGTTCACAGAAAGCTCAGGGATTGAAGCGTGCCCGCCGTCCATCTGGGCAGCAGGCCACCACCAATTTCTGGAGCTCAGTGGGGACGGGGCGTCAGGGCCACACCTGCCCCCAGGGGTGTGCTGGCCCCTGTCTTTGCTCACAGCTTCTGTGTGAACACACAGTAGTGAACACACAGAGTGCGTGTGTTCCTGCCAGGGCTGGAGACCGGGGAGGCTGAGGTCTGGGCGTGGCTGGGCCGGGTCCTCCTGGGCATCCCCTTGGCTCTCGTGAAGTCGCCAGTCAGAGGGGATGGAGCCCACCCTACTGACCTCAGTTTACCTAAATCACTTCAAGACCTGGTTCCAAACGCAGACACGTTCTGCGGTCCTGGGGCTTAGGGCTCCTGCGGGGGAATCTGGGGGATCACAGTTCAGCCCGTGGCAGCTAGGGCTGGGAGGGAGTGCCTCATCGCTGGTGGCTGAGCAGGGAAGGGGCCTGTGGTCCGGGTGCAGGGGGGCGGAATCCCCTCAGGCCTGGCACTGCGGACTCTGTGCCTGGACCCCAGGATTCCTCACATGAGCGAGTCCTGCCCCCGCCTCTGCTCGGGCCGGGAGGGGCCTCTCGTACTGGAGGTCCACGCGCGGGACCCCGAGCCACAGTGAGATCCGTGCCGTGTTCTGTGCCTTCCGCGGCGGTCAGAGGGACGGTGTTGGCCCTGAGCTGTGGGCGGGCGCTCCAAGGATGCCGGCAGGGGCGGCCCTGTGTAAATGTCAGGGCCAGGGGTCAGGCCGGGCTCGGCGGGGGCCCCAGGGGCCCTTGAGGCACTGGGGACAGCAGCACCGGGTGCTGAGCTCAGTCCTGCAGGGTTTCAAGTTGAAACCCACCATCTGAGGTTCTGGGCCGTCCTTTTCAAATGTCACTGCTATTAATAACCTGGGGGCAGGGCCAGATGGCCTCTGGGGTCCCGACGGAGCTGGGCCGGCCAGGGTAGGCAGCTCCCTGTGGGGTGTGTGGGGCCTGCCCAGGCCTTCCCGAGGGGCTGGTCTCAGCAGCACCGGTGGGGGTCTGCTTGGGGGCAGTGTGCTCTCCAAGGGCCGGGAGAGGTGCCCCATGGGCCTTGAACTTGCCGCACAAGCAGGAGCTTGCTTCTCCTGGGCCTTCTGGTGTCCGTGTGTAAAATGGGGGCCGTCGGAACCTGTGGGCTCCAGAGCCTTTCCAGAGGATCCTACACCTGCCTCACGGGCGCGTCTGGACTGCGTGTGGGTGTGGATGGCCGGCGCCCTTGCAGGGAGGAAGAGCAGAGTTGGGGCGTCTGGGGGTCTGTGTGGGACACCTGCGGCTCTCAGTGAGGGGTTCTCTGGCCTCTGCTGCTGCCTCCTCTGGCCCCAGTCCCAGCGCAGGCATCTGAAAGCCCCATGTTCCCATCTACCACCAGCGCCCCGACCCCGAGTGTCTCTGGCCGTCGGCTTCTCAGAGTGGAAGGCAGCCTGGCTACGTCTCAGGTCAGGGGTGGGGGCAGGGCGTCCCGCTTTAATTGTGGCTCCTGCAGTCAGCCTGAGCCTCCGTCTTGCTTGGGGCGGATTCCCACAGCGCGGGGGACATGGTGCTGGTGGGGCCCACAGGACTGCAGCCCCCGTGCCTGGTGTCTGTTGGACATTCATCCCTTGGGAGCCAGTGAGGGCTGGAGCTGCTCTGGGGGGCCCCCAGTGCCCGGGACTTAACTGGAAGTTTCTAGATGCTGCCCCCTCTGCTGGTGGTGAGGCCTCCACCCACCCAGCCTTGGGCTCTGCTGAAGCGTCCTCCTCAGGGCAGTCCCGGGGCCCCTGCCCAGCAGCTCTCAGCCCACAGGAGGGCAGGCCCCATCCGGTGGGGCGGCTGCTGCCTCAGGGGCCTGGTGGGGCGGCAGTGCCCAGTGGTGGTGGTGGGTGAATCGCGGAGCAGGCAGCTGGCTGTGGAGGGCGCGTGGCCTCCGAGACTGGCAGGCTACTTTGACCAGCCAGAGTGGTCCGAGCGCCCTGCTCTCGGGGCCCCCAGGTGGCCCTCCTGTGCCTGGGGCAGGGGCTGCATTTCTGCCCAGCACCCTGGGAATTCTTACCCACCCGAAAGTTTGGGAAGAAACCCTGTGGGCATGTGTCGTGTGGGTGGGTGGGGCATGGACTCCAGCATCCCCGATCTCAGCTGGGAGGTTTGGGGGTCCCCCCTCCCAGCGGGAGGCTTGGGCTGCGGTGCCCCCGTGGGCCATGCGAGAGCAGGTGGCCAGGCGTGGCCAGAAGGCCCGTCCCCTCAGTACCCAGGTGCCAGGCAACACTTGGGAGGCTGGGATTTCCCGGGGTGGGGGGAGGGGGGTGGCTGGTGTTGGAGACCGGTGTGGGAACAGCCCTGCTTCAGGGCCCCCTTGCCTACCTGTGGGGTGAGCCAGGCTCCCATGTATACAGAGTGGCGTGTTCCTGCCACGGTCGCCGTGTGTGCCGGCATGGGCAAGACTGTGAGGGACTGGGCCTTCCTGGCTCCAGCCCTCGGGGCCTGGTTCTCTGGCAGCAGGAGCTCCTCCAGCTTCCCTCAGACCTGCCGTAGGGGGTGGGGCCGAAGTCGTCCTCCCGGCTGGGTTCCCAAGGAGGGGCCATCCAGTCCCCCAGGGTCGGGGTCGCTAATTCCGGCCTCGGGCAGCTGTGTGGTGGGCCGACTGCTGCTATTCCTGGCCCAGAGAATTCCTGCCCAGAGCAGGCCCTGAAGGCCTGTCCCCACGGGCGGTCTGTCCTCTTCCCCGGGGGCCCTCCTGGCTCTGTGCCCCGGCCCTTGCCTTTCTCTTCCAGGGTCTGGGGGAAGACTTCACCTGGCAAGGCCGGCCCTTCCGACCTTCTGCATTCAGGACAAAGCCAACCTGAAGGGGTGGTCAGGTCCTGGGAGCCCTGCAGGCCCTCAGCTGCCCCAGCAGGAAGCAGGCCAGGGCTGTGACCTGGGGATCCGTCAGAATGTGGGATGAAACCGCTCCATTTTCAGACAGGAAAATCTCTGGGCGAGGGGGGTTGTGGGCCCTCTAGGCGCTTGGGCACGCTGCCACCAAGTGGCCGACAGGGTCCCTGTGAGGGTCCATGGCCAGCACAGGCAGGCAGCCCTGCAGGTACAGTGGTAGGAGGTGGGGATGGGGTGCTTTTCCACTCAGTTATGCCTTGAAAAATATTCCCAAATCAAGCTCTTTATTAAGAGCTAAGTGGAGACATTAGCACTTTTCCTAATTAGCATGGTCTTTAAAATTGCGTGCAATTAGAGGGAGCTGTGGGCATGTGCTCGGGCTCCTTGATGTCTGTGTCAGGGAGCGTTTCATGTTGTTCGGGGGGTGGGGGGCTCTTCCTTCAGGAGAAGAGTCCGCCACGAGCCCCTCTCCTTTCAAGGCGAGCACCGGAAGCTGTGTGCGTGTGTCATTGTGCACACACAGCCCCGCTCAGGAGCATGTGTACGGGCTGTGCACGGTGCACAGGGACAAGAGGTACGCACGCACATGCCCAGACACGCCCCAGGCTCACGCTGCTGCCAGGGTCTGGGTTGCCAGGGCCCTGCCCGGCCTGCCTGCCCTCCGTGACCCCCTCTTGGGGCAGATGGACGTAGGTGCCACTCGGGCCAGGACAGGGCCGTGGCTGTATTGGCTCAGAAATCACGTGGGTGGGAGGGGCCTCTGTGCTTCGAGCCACTGACAACAACATACCCAGGCCCTGGGCTCTGCTGGGGGATGTGGAGGGGCCCAAGGGTCCAGGGAGTGGGTTCATTGTAGGTTGGTGTCAGAGGTGGTTGAAGTCTCCAGGTCACCAGTCCCGGGAGCAGCTCTCAGAAGAGAGGAAGAATGTTCTGGCAGTGAGAGCGTCCCCACATGGGGAGTGGGCTTGTAGCCGCTCAGCTTCCCCGTGGAGGTGCTCTCCCAGGAATGGCCCAGCCCCTCTGAACTCCCCGTCTGCCGCCCCCCCCCCCCGCCGCTCCCCCCCCCCCCACTGTGTGACCCTGAGCTGCTGGCCGAGAACAAACAGCTCCATGTTTGGCCAGCCTTGCCGCCTCTCCACCCCGGCCAGAGCCCAGTGAGCATGAGTCACACAGGCCTAGGCTGTGGTGGGGGGACAGGAACAGGGACAGAGTTGGGGAGGAGGGTTCCCTGCGGCAAAGTCTGGCCAGAGGGCAAGCAGGGGGGAGGCTGGGCCTCCGAGCAGAGGGAATCATTTAGGAAAGGCCGTGGGGGACAGACTGGGCACAGAGGCTGGCCCCTGTGTCAGAGTGGAGAGGGGATGGGGTCCCGCTGCACCCCCCAGGGGCCGTGGCAGGTCCCGTCACTAGGATGCTGGGGGAACCACGTCCAGGGAGTTCTTGACAGGCGGCTTCCCCAGGGGCAGCGGTCCTGTGTCCCACGGCGGGGATGAATGGGGGCCAGCCACAGGGGACCAAGGCCCTTCCTTGCGCAGAGCCAGCATTGTGTGGTGGGGAGAGGCTGAGAAAGCCCTTCATTTGTGACTTCCAAAGAGTGTACCTGCAGCTGCACCTGGTGGGGACCCCTGGTCCCCCGGACCCCACTCCTGTCCTTCTTTTTTTCCCAGACACTGACAGGACCTTCCGGACTGCACACTTTTCCCTCAGATAAAGTCCTGGGTGGTGGCCCCTGGGGTAGGGGTCTGGACACCAGGGTCTGGGCTGAGCTGTGGGGCTGGTGGAGGGTGTGAGCTGGGGGATCCCCCTCCCAGAGTCCCCTTCTCCCCTTTCCAGCAGCTGGTCATCGTGGCAGCAAGCTTGGGAAGGAGAGAGACTTCCTTCCATCGTGGTCAGGAGTGGCTGCTTCCTGCTCCTTGCAGAGGGCCCCCCCGGGCGACTGGACTAAGTGCCCGTGTGGGCATTGGGGTTGGTGGCACAGAGGCCCTGTTCCAGGAGCCCCGTAGGCACCGTCGGTTCCCGCAGCTGGTGGAGGACCATCGCTGCTCCCACGGTGGCAGGTCTGTCATGGCTAGCCCTGTCCACAGCTGTAGGGGAGGGTGCCTGCTTCCCCCCAGAGCCCAGCATTCCATCCCCCCGACATCCAGGCAGTTGGCACGGCTGTCAACGTGTCCCTGTGGGCGGTGGCCTGGGCATGCTGGGGCAGGTAAAGGTTAGCGTGCCACCAGGCTGCCACAGAGGGGTGTAGCCGTGGACACGTCCGTGTGCCCACTTGGCAGGCCCCTGGCGGAGCTGGGCAGCTGCCGTGGGATTCCTCCACCACTTGTTGAGGCCGTGCCGGCATCCTCGCTCACCGTGGCTGCCTGCAGTGTGGACACCAGCTGGCTGGGCCCAAGGGTGGGTCCCACGTACAGGGGAACCTCTACAGCAGAAGCATCCAGGCTCTAGCAATGCTGAGCCACTCTGCAGGGACCAGGTGTGTGAGCAGGTGTATAATTGACTGTCCCCCTGCCCCCAGGCCCCACATCCACAGGTGAGCATCCCAGCCTGGGCGGGCCTGGTGCGACAGGGAGAGCCTCACTCCATAACATCCTTAGTGAAGTAAACAGGAGTGTTTGTAACTCTGTCCAGTAGCAAGGGCATTTGCCCATTTTCTCTGGGGGGCTGTGCCCGAACCCCCAGGCTGGGGCAGAAGTCTGAAGACCTCAGGGGATCCTCAGGCGGCTGGGAAATGGGCAGGATCCACAAAGGTCTCCGCTCCACACCTTCTGCCCAAGGGGGCTTCTGTGCTCCAGGGATGGAGTCAGCCCTGGGAGTCCAGGCTGCCACGGGAACGGGGTCCCACTGGGGTGCTGATACCAGGGAGCGGCCCCCTGCCTGCTGCTCCAACTGGGGCCCGGGTGCCCTCAGGCTGGGGGCGTCATTGGCAGTTGCACAGGCGTGGACCCTCCTGAGGCTTGGGGTTGTATGGCCGAAGCCTTGGGCCCCACCAGGACCGGGGGTGCCCTGTGGGGCCAGGCCCAGTTTGCAGGTCACAGGGGTTAACCGGGCTCACGGCCCAGGGTGGGGGCTGAGCGACACTGGCTTAGTCCCTGGCCTGCAGCTGCCACTGTGCCTCCGAAGGTTCCCCCGGGGCCAGACCCCCCGACCCCCGCACCCCAGCTACCGGGAGCTGTGGGAGGCGTCCTCGGATGCCCTCCCTGTGGGCAGCTGGACCCACGGTGGGGAGCCACCAGGAGGACTCAGGAGCGCTGGCTCCGAGGAGGACTCGGTGGCCCCGAGTCTGGGGATGGCTGTGCCCTGCAGGGGGGCTGAGAGTCCGGGGAGCCGGGAGGGGACCCCCACCCACGCCAGTGCAGGGCCTGTGTCTCTGCCCTGTGAGTGAGTGACCGCAGTGATGGGACTGGGACTCCAGCAGGATGAACACAGACTGTTCTGGTCACCGAGGTGACCTGCTCCAGCTATAAAACTCCCTATCCTCCGTGAGCAGTCCTGGGGAGGGGAGTGCGTTCACAGTGTCTTTCAAGCTCCTGTCCTCCCTAGTTCCAGAACATTCCATCACCCCGAAGGGAGCCTGTCCCATTAACTCTCACTCCCCTGCCCCTGGCAGCCATGGGTCTCTGGTCTGCCCGCGTCTGTCTGTCCTGCTTCATAGACTCAGGGTCCTACAGCCCTGTTCTCGTGCGCCTGGCTTCTCCCTGCGCGCCCAGTTCTCTGGGTCAGCTGCTCACACCAGCGTCGACACGCCGTTCCTCACGGCCGAACAGTGTCACTTGGATGGACTACGTGCTGCTGTGCGTTAGTGGATGTTGGGGTGGTCTCAAGCCCTGCTGCTGGGTACACACACACGTGTGTGTGTGTGTGCATGTGTGTCCGAGGACCCGTTTCCACCTCTGGGTGTGCTGGGGGGGGCGCTGCCGAGCCACACGGGAACGTGGGGGTGCTCCATTGGAGGGTCTCAGACAGTGGGCTGGGCACGGCCTCCCGGGTGGGGAGAACTGCCCGCCAAGTCCGCCGTCCCCAGAGGGCCCGGCTGCCCAGCTCAGCCGCTGTCCGTCTTGCATGCCTCCCTTGAGGG
The DNA here is from genome assembly GCF_020171115.1 of Neogale vison. NCBI lineage: Eukaryota > Metazoa > Chordata > Mammalia > Carnivora > Mustelidae > Neogale > Neogale vison. The sequence goes on along the minus strand of NC_058104.1, from coordinate 811,021 downwards.
CTCCCTGGAGGTGCTCACAGAGGCCTAGTGGGTCCCTGGCGGTGCAGAGGAGTGGGTCCCGCGCCGAGGCTGGTCCGGGAGGAGCCGTGTTGTTAATGGTGTGCGTCTCTGGTAAGAACATGCTGCGTCCTGGTCGCCAGCGTGTTGCTGTGGCAACGTTGGGAGGGGGGCTTGCCAGCCAGGCGCAGAGCAGAAGGCCCGTGGACTCCCACCACCGTGAGCAAGGGGCCGAGTGTCTGCCCCGGTGGGTGGGGGCCCTTCCGAAGCCTCCCCCACACTGGCAGCCACGCAGTGTGGGCCTGGGCAGTGAGACGCCTCACTGTGGCAGTCCCACGTGGCCTGCAGAGGCCCAGAGGACAGAGGCGGGGTAGATCCCAGGTCCCGTCTCGCCTGCTCCCTGCACGGAGCCGTGCCGCTCCCCCCCACCACGGGAGCTTCTCCCAGACATTCCACATGCCTCTTCATGCACGTATGTGCACCTGTGTCCTAGGGAGCCGGGCCACTGCACGTTGATTCTCTCTGTGCACGCCTCCTGCTGCTGCTGTGCACCCCTCCGTCCAACCAGGGTGGGTTTCTGTGCTCCTCACCGCAGTCTCCCCCTCGACCACAGAGACGTGACATTCAGCTTCCCTGGTTGTCGACTGCACTTCTAGGTTCACCAGCCTGGCCACAAGCGCCCTTGGGTTCTTTCCCCAGCTCCCCTGCACTGCCCTTGTCCCAGCGGGGCTGGGAGGGGCCCAGGCTGGGGAAGGCCACGCTGTGCTCTGTGAGGTTGTCCGGGTCTGGGGATCTCTGGTGCTGCCCGCTGGGCCCCAGGATCTGATCTGCAGCTGGCTGGGTCCCATGGGGCGTGTTCCTTCCCGCCCCAGAGCTGTTCTGTTTGTAGCCGCCCACTTGGCTGAATGGGGACCGCAGACGTTTTCTTGTTGGTAACCCAGGATTGTTCTGTCCTCCAGAAGGGGCTTTCTCCCCCGTGAACAAACACAGGCTTTTCTCCTTGAACAAATTGCAAAAACAAGGTTGAATGCTCAAGAGATCGAAGGCTGGGGGGCCAGGGGTGAGAGCAGCAGGCCTCGTGTGCACAGCCGCAGGGAAGGGTTTGCCCACCAGCGGTCCATGGGGTGGGGGGAGCACTTGGCACCGAGTGTGGGGCCACTGTGCGTCTGAGGGCAGGTACAGGCGTGTGGAGTGGCCAAGCTCATCCCCACACCTCCCCTGCCTGTCGGGGCCCCTCATCCACACCACACAGGAAGACTGCCAGCCCCATCAAGGTCAGAGGCTGGTGCCCGAGGGCTTGGAGTGGGGGGGTTTGGACTCGGTGTTCCTGATGGGCAGTGGATCAGGGTGGCCCCGGGCTGCCTCTTGGCTGTGCTCAGTAGATCCTGGCGGCGGGGGGCTGCCATGGGTACAGGGTAGACGACAGGGAGATGGGGGAGGCTGCTGGCCTGACCTGGGCCGAGGCCATGAGGAAGAGACAGGTGCCAGCCTGAGAGTCTGGAGGCTGTGGGCCACCCTGCCTTGCGTCCCCTCCTTCCCGCCACACGTGCCCCACCGCCTTCCCAGGCGCAGGGACACTCACCAAGCTATTGTGGATGTGGTCTAATGGAGCTTAGCTGGTGGAGCAGATTGCTCTGGGGGGCGGCAGGTGGGGCTGGCCTGCTTGGGGCTTTCTCATCTTCCCTATGTCCCTGTGAGCTCACGGCTGCCCCTCGGGGAGCCCAGCCTGCATGGTCAGGGCCTGGTCCCCATGAAGCCTGCATTGTGGCCACCCCCCCGCAGCCTTACAGCCGTGTCCCCCACCGTTCTCCACCCCTCAAGGAGGGGTATCCAGCTTCCCCATCTGCACCCCTGTCGAAAACACAATGTCCCCTTTCTTCATGTCTGCAGCCAGCCAGGGAGCTGAAGTGACATCGTCAGGATGAGGGAGGGGGACCTGGAGCCTGCTGGGCGCTCCCCTCCACGTCTGATGATACCCACCATCACTCCCGTGCTGCAGCTGGGGAAACTGAGGCTCAGGGTGAGGGGTAGATAGTGGTACTGTCGGGCCAGGCTGCAAGCTGGGCGGGGGGAGAGAAGATGGCCCACTCCACAATTCTGGGGGCCCTGAGCCAGCAGGGCTGGGTGGCCATCAATGAGGATTCGGCTCAGAGGTCCAGGACCACCCTTCAGCCACACAGTCCTGTGCCCTACAGGCCTCCGGGGGGACCTCCCAGAGCGTCAGGTTCCCTGTTAGCACAGCTGCTGGTGAGGGGCTGACAGCCGCTGAAACGTGGGCTGAGTGTCCGTGAGCCCCTTCTAGCTTCCAGGCCCAGTCCCAGCAGCCTCACGCTTCCAGCCGATGACGCCTTTGTGCAGAGATGACTGTGCCTGCCACGGTCACCCCCACTTCCTGGCCGTCCCCACCCAGTGCCCACAGCCAGGGACAGGAGGGAGAGGATGCTCTCAGGCCTGTACCAACTTCAAAGCCTCGGTTGGTGTGCTTTGCTTAGCCAGCTGGCAGTCTGAGGAGGCACGTGGATCAGTGGGTGGTTCCTGGGGAAGCCTGGGTCAGGGGGCGCAGCACCCCCCACCCCCCCACCTCGGGGCTGCTCAGCAGGTGGCCTGTCCACAGCCTCCTCCCGATCCCCCAGCGAGCCTGGGGCAGGATGTCTTCAGCACCACGGACAGCGGTCACCTGGCTCGGTCCTCCACTCCACCTCCTCCCCCGCGGAGCCTGGTTTTGGAGTGTCTTTGTGGGGTGTATTGGAGCCTGGTGGCATGAGAGGCCGTCCTTCCGGCATCAAGAGTGTCAGGACAGGACTGGGCTCCTCCTCTACCCCAGCTCAGAGAGGCCTGGCCGCGGGCACCATTGGGAGAATGCGAAGGTGGCGCAGCGTTGGCTGGGCACCCGCTAGCCCCACCAGGCCCAGGAAGACCCGGAGGAGAGGGAGGCAGTGGGAAAGGCCGGCATCAGGCCAGGCCACGGGGAGTATGCTGGAAGGGTGGTGCCCGCAGCATGGGCAGGGTCCTTGAGAGGTCCCCGACAGACAGGACCTTTGTTCCCAATGCCGAGAGGGCTCTGGGACCTCTCATCAGGCCTGTCTGGGCCTTGTCTCTCATTGATGGGCCACCCCCCCACCAGCCTGGGTGGTGGTGCAGGCCCAGCCCAGGCCCCGGGAGTTCCCTGGAGTTGGACCAGCTAGGCCCAGGGTAGTCGCAGGATGTGGGTCAGGGGGCTCACGGCCAGACTGAGCCTGCCAGCGCTCTGGGGTCCTGTGGCAGAGACAGCATCACTCAGCATCGGACTCGACCCCTCCCTGTGCCAGTGTGGCCGCCGCCTCCTGGCTGTACATCACCAAGGCTTTCTTGGAACCCTGGTGGAAGCTGACTCTAATTTGTAGAATTTGGTTAAAAACCTAAAGGATTTTTAATTAAAACCCAGAAAATCCATCTGTGTGATTAAGTCTCTGGGAGTCGCCAGGCTCTGGGTGAGGAGCAGGTTGGCCCTGCCTGTCCTCGGCTGCCCGCTAAGGTGTGATGGGGGAGGGGGTGGCCTTGGTGTGCAGTGACCCCTGGGCCCGCTACTCTTTTCTCTGGGGAGCCCCCAGCCATCGGCATGGTGGCTCTGGGGGGTCTCGGGAGAACCATGTGTACACGTGAGCACCCTTACCCACCCCTACACAGACCAAGGCAAGGTCTTGGGGCCCAGGTGCAGGACCCTAGGCTCATTTCCTCCCAGGTGTGTGTCTGGGCTGGTTGGGGGGAGGCATTACCGTTAGGAGAGAAACCCCAAAGGGTGAGAGCTCTTGGGGGAGGATGGAGGACTTCCGAGGTGCTGTGCTCGTGCTGACCGGTTTGGTCATCAGTCACCCTGGTAGTGGCCCTACTTCTGGGATAAACCTGCACTCGTGCCCTCCCCACTGGGCACCCAGGCTTCTGCCCGAGGGAGGGGTACTGAGCCTGCCAGGCGTGTCTCATGGGTGGGGCAGGCGGGCCCACACCCACAGGACCCGCGGAGTGGGTCCCAGGCTTCACTTGTTGGCAGCTTGGGAAGATGAGGTAAGACCCCAAGAGGGGCGGTCTTTTCCTGTTACAGGGCCCTGGTTTGTGGCTTGTCTTGGGGAGTAAGGGCCCCTCCCAGCCCTTGAGCTGAATAATATTGTGGGTTCTGGCCTAGAGGAGCCCAGGGCCTGGGTCTGCTCTGCTTTCGAGGGCAGAGGTCCTCAGCTTTGTCTGACAGCAGCTGTGGGGTCTGGGGCAGGTCATCTGCAGGCATCCCCTAGACCAAGAGATGCCTGTACCTGCCCCTTTCATCCCCACCTGCCTCTGTCACGACCCCGAACAGTGGCTCCGGGTCTTGCAGTAGTGAGGGTGGGTAGCAGTGATGGTAAGGGCCTTCAGGGTAGCTGGTGGGCTTCTTCCGGGCCAGGGGCAAGGAGGGGGGGCATGCACCTGCGTCCACCTGGGTCAGGGGTGGGACGCACTCCCTCACACCCTCTGACCATCACCCACCCAGAGCCTCCTGCTCCCCGGCTGGGCCTTGTGGGGATGTGGGGGGTTTGTCTCCTTGCAGGAGGGCCTGTTGAGCCATTCTAAACTGGGGACCCCCCCCCCGCGGTGACACACAGAAATGTCCCTCCTCAGAGGTATGACTGCAGCCTTTAAGGGACAAAGGGTTAGGGGGTTGGTGCAGCCTGAGCACCCCTTGACAGCCTGGGACCTGGTCTGTGCAGGGGGGCCCCAAGACGCCCTGGTGGAGGCTTGCTGGTGCACTGCAGGTGCAGTCATCAGCCACAGGTCTCTGGCCTTGCATCCCCACCCGCCGGCAGACACGCCAGGCCCCCTGGGTGGGCACGGCTGAGGGCTGGGGCTGCGTGGTTGTGGGAACGGAGTGACAGTGCTGGCCCCACCTCTGCCCGGGGTCGGGGTGCTGGGGGAGAGAGGGAAGAGGATGGGCTGCTTCCAGATCCTGATGTGGGGACAGCGTGTGGGGTGCACAGAATACCGCAAGTCCTGCCAGCCGCTGGGTGTCCTTGTCCACATTCACAGGGTTTGCATGGCGCCCAGTTCCCCACGTAGCCTGGCCCAGCCGGCCCAGCACAGGGCGCCCCAAGTCCCTAGTGCACCAACTGGGGTGGGGGTGCTGGGTGCACCCCTTCCCAGAGACCCCCACCCTGGGCCAGGGCACGGTACAGCCCGTGCAGGGCCCTAGCGCCCCCTGGTGGCTGCTCCTGGGATGTCCGGGAGGTCACAGGGGGGCTCTGGTCCCCACACCAGGGATGCAGGGGTGCGGAGTGTGTGGGGAAGCGGCACTGCCTGCTGAGCTGGCTTCAGAGGCTCCCACCCCACGGGGACGTCCTCTTGTCAGCCGGAGACTCCTGGACAGGGCCAGTCACCATGGGGAGCTTTGGCTCTGGGACTGGGGGCGGGGGCTGGGGAGGGGGCGAGGAGGTATCTTCCTGGGTCCCCGTTGGTGCAGGTGTTCAGGAGGACTGTGGGTCCCCCACGCCCAGCGACTGAGCGGATTGAAAGCTCTCGTTCCCCGTCCCAGCAGCTTTGGTCAGGGCCCTGTCAGCCTGCTGGAGTCACGTGGGGGTTAGCACCAAGACGCGTTCTCACTGCCTTCACGGTGTGTGCACGTCCGCAGCACGTGGGGGCCCAGGCTGGATGGAGCCTGTGAGAGGACTCCCTAAGTGACCGGCCTCAGCTTGGGGCGCCAGTGTCAGGGGGAGCCTGGCAGAGGAGCAGGGGCTGGAGGACAGGGGCCCACGGCAGGGAGTTGCCGGCGCAGCACACAGGGGCCAGGGTCGTGGCCCTGCCTCTGCAGGCCCAGCGGATTGGGTGCTGGGGTGGGTCCTGGGTCCACGTTCCCCAGGCCGCTCCCGTCCCCACCGTTGATCCTTAACTCAGCGGCCGGCCCACGTGGTTCGAGCACGTCAGCATGCTGGTCATCATGCTCAACTGCGTGACCCTGGGCATGTTCCGGCCCTGCGAGGACGTCGAGTGCCAGTCAGAGCGCTGCAGCATCCTGGAGGTGGGCCTGGGACGCCGGGGAGGCCGGGGCCGGCCCCGGGGGAGCACCAGCAGGAACGGCGCTCAGGCTCCGTCTCCCGCCAGGCCTTCGACGACTTCATTTTCGCCTTCTTCGCGGTGGAGATGATTATCAAGATGGTGGCCCTGGGGCTCTTCGGGCAGAAGTGCTACTTGGGGGACACGTGGAACAGGCTGGATTTCTTCATTGTCATGGCGGGGTATGCTCCCCTACCCCCCAAGAGCCGGGGCTGGCCCAAGAGACCCTTGGACCCGTGGTGGCAGGCGTGCCTGGCCTAGCCCGGCTGGGCACCTGTTCCCCCATGGCCCTGCTAGCAACCGGGGTTTCACCAGGAGGGGGAGGTGAACTCTGCAGGGATCCGGTGGAGGCAGTAGTGGGAGGCAGCTGGGGGTGGGGTCAGTGCGGCCTCTGACAGGAGCAGGACGCTGCCCCATGGCCAGTGGGGGGGGGAGGGGGGCGGGAGGACAGATGCAGATGGTCCATGAGTGGCAAGGGGCCCCAGGGGTACCCCAGGGAGGCACAGGGACCAGGCCCTCTGGCCTCAGCTGGCAAGGTGCTCTGGAGAAAGGTGGTGCTCAGCCTTGACCCCAGGGCCCTGCCCAGGCCCCAGCCCCCGAGCCTCCCTGTTCCTCTGTCCCCCCCCCCCCCGCCAGCATGATGGAGTACTCGCTGGACGGGCACAACGTGAGCCTCTCGGCCATCCGGACCGTGCGTGTGCTGCGGCCCCTTCGCGCCATCAACCGTGTGCCCAGTGAGTGACCCTCCCCCAGGACAGGCCTGCGCGTCCCGCTGGCCCTGCAGAGAGCTCACCGGGGTCTGCTGGGGCTGCTCCTAGATGCGGTGGCCCCAGCCCTGGGCGGGGGCAGGCGGGGAGGCAGCAAGCCTCCTGCCACTCACCGCAGGGGGCTCCTGGGGACTGGCCGCTTTTTTCTGGAGAGCACACAACAAACCTGGACAGGGTTGGGGAGTGACAGTCTGCACAGGGCCCGGACTCCCCACCATGCTGCTGGGCTAACCTCAGGCTCCCCATCTGCACTGCCTTTGAGGGTCATGTCGGGGGCTGCATGGGCCTGTTCTGCCATGTCGCACCCCCCCCAGGTTGCTGCTCCCCAAGGCCTTGGCATCTGCACCCCCCTCCTGCCTGCCCAGAGTGCGGTTTGCTGCCTCAGCCCTGCCCTTGCTTGTTCCGGGGGAGGAGTCAGTCCTCCTTGCTGAGGTCTGGGAGGGGACAGGCCCACGTGGGTAGGGGCCTGTGACCACACGGGGCTCAGCTGACCCGCTCCCGATTTCATTTGCATTTATCCAGCACCAGGCGCCCAGGCTTCAACACTGCCTCTCAGCACACCGCCCCTGCCATGGGGTCCCTCCCTCCAGGGCAGGACTTGCCTCCAGCACTATTCACACAGGGCCTGGGAAGAAATGCTCCTTGCACCCCGTACTTGTTGTACAACCCCGGGTTCCTGAGTGCTGGAGGTAGCCCAGAGCCTGGGCTCCTGGTGGCCCCGAGGCTGGGGCTGTTGGACTCCGCCAGCCCCCAGACCTTCTAGGCCCACAGCCTTGCTTTCCTTCACGTAGGTCTAATCCACAGGTGTCACGGGGCTTGGGGCCTGACAAGTGTGTGGGGACCACTGCAAGCTCTCCCCGGAGTTGCCGATCCCATGTGTGAAAAGCAGGAGGACTGAAGGCGCTCCGTAGGGGTGCGGGCTAGCGGGAGCGCCGGGAGAGCTCCGCAGTGCTGACTTCTTTCCCTGCCCCGGCAGGCATGCGGATCCTGGTCACGCTGCTGCTGGACACACTGCCCATGCTCGGGAACGTTCTCCTGCTCTGCTTCTTTGTCTTCTTCATTTTCGGCATCGTGGGCGTCCAGCTGTGGGCTGGCCTGCTGCGCAACCGCTGCTTCCTGGACAGCACCTTTGCCAGGTGTGGAGCCCTGTGGGCTCTTGCCCCCAGCAGGCTCCTCCCCTCCGGCCCCACCCCAGCCCGGCCCCTAGATGCTCCGCCTCCAGATGTTCCACCCCTCCAGTCCCACCCGTTGATGCTCGGTCCCCAGAAGGCTCCTCTCCTCTGGCCCCACCCCAGATGATGCAGGCCTCCAGCCCCACCCCTAGATGTTCTGCCCCTAGCAGGGTCTGCCCCCAGCAGGCTCCTCCCCCCTGGCCCCACCCCAGATGCTGCACGCCTCCAGCCCGGCCCCTAGATGCTCCATCCCCCTAGGTGCTCCGCCCCAAGTAGGCTCCTCCCCTACAGCCCCACCCCAGATGCTTCAGCCCGACCCCTAGATGCTCTGCGTCCAGATGCTCCACTGCTAGGGCCCCACCCCAGATGCTCTGCCCCTACAGCCCGGCCCCTACATGCTCTGCCCCCAGGTGCCCTGCCCCCAGTAGGCTCCTCTCCTAAGCCCCACCCCAGATGCTCCGGCCCAGCCCCTAGAAGTGCAGCCTCCAGATGCTCCACCTCTCCAGCCCCTCAGGCTCCTTCCCTCCAGTTCCAGTTCTAGGGACGCACTTTTTTTAGAGTACTGTTAGCTGGGGATCTTTTTTCTGGATCTGTTTCTTTTCTTTGTTTTTACATGTGCTTTTGGGTACTTCCCTGTTAATCTGCTCGTTTCGCCATTGCTGTCCGTCTGTCGTGCTGCTTTTGTCGCTGCCTGTCTCACCCTGTGTTTCTCCGTGTTTCTCTGCTCTTCTGTCCGTCTATCTCGTCTCTGCGTCCTTCTGCGGCTCCGGGACCGCCATCTGCCCACAGAAACAACAACCTCACCTTCCTGCGGCCGTACTACCAGACGGAGGAGGGCGAGGAGAATCCCTTCATCTGCTCCTCTCGCCGAGACAATGGCATGCAGAAGTGCTCGCACATCCCCAGCCGCCGGGAGCTGCGCGTGGAGTGCACGCTGGGCTGGGAGGCCTACGGGCAGCCGCAGCGCGAGGGCCCGGCCGGTGCTGCCCACAACGCGTGCATCAACTGGAACCAGTATTACAATGTGTGCCGCTCCGGGGGCTCCAACCCCCACAACGGCGCCATCAACTTCGACAACATTGGCTACGCGTGGATCGCCATCTTCCAGGTGGGTCCCGGCTCTGTGGTGGAGGGCCCCGCCTCAGGTTCCCCATCAGCCGGGACGGGGCGGGGCGGGGGGGCGGGCACTGCGTGTGCAGGGGTGGGGGGGAGGACTGGCGAGGAGGCCCCAACCCCCTCCCGGGGCCGTGCGTGTATGCAGCCGCCTGCCCCCGCAGGTGATCACGCTGGAGGGCTGGGTGGACATAATGTACTACGTCATGGATGCGCATTCCTTCTACAACTTCATCTATTTCATTCTGCTCATCATCGTGAGTGTGGGCGATGGGGCAGGTCCTGGGGGCTGGGCGGGGTGCTCACCAGTACTTGCGGGTGGGGGTGCCCTGGCAGCGTGACGGCTGGCCATGGACCGCCAAAGTCTCTTTTCGGCGGGCACTCTCGTGCCCAACGCCGCACCCTCCCAGCCTCCGCTGATGCTCAGGGTCGCTAAACTGGCTGAGCTGCAGGGCGGGGTGGTAGAGGGCCAGGGCTGCCCATGGGGCGGCGGGGGGCTTCTTCCCAGCCCCCAGCAGGACGGCATTGCTGGGGAAGGCCCACCTCCAGGAGCCCTCCGGCAGCCCCCCTGGCCCTCCCACAGCCCAGTCCTGTCTGGAGGCTGCAGGAGATGCAGGACCGTGTCTGGGGTTCCCAGACTGCTCCAGTGCGCATGGGCCTGCAAACCCAGTGCTTCATAGAGCAGGCTGCCCTGAAGGCATGGGTCTCTCTAGCGTAGGTGCCCCCGCCAGGGACAGCCCTCCACAGTGTACGTGGGCCTCCAGGCTTGGAGGTGACCCGGGTAGGGTCTGCGAGGACCCCGCTGTGAACACAGATGGGAGGTGTCCTGCCCCCTTGTTTCTGATCATGATCATGAGCAGAGAAGTGTTGCTTGGTGACGCTCCTGGAGGAAGTGAAGCTACAGGGTCAGGGGTGGGGGTGGCGAGTTATACAGATTATGGGAAGGAGAATCTCTCCCCACCCCCCACCCCCATGTGTCACTCTCCTGTTCACATGTCGGCCGTGCTGATGGGCAAGGGGCACTTAGCCTGAGCCGCCCGTGGCAGGTGCTGGGTTCTGGCTTTGCATCAGCGGGGACCCCAGCATCGTGGGGTGCCCACCCAGCCACGCTCCCAGCTGTGTCCCCAGCCCCGAGAACAAGCAGCGCACAGTAGGGCTCGGTATTCCCTCAGGGACTCCGTCACTGCCCTGCTGGCCGTCACCTGCCCCGCCCTCTTCTGCAGAGGCTGGCGGGGTCAGAGGCTGGCGGGGCGATGGGTCACGGCCGGCCTCTGGGGGCTCACCACTGCCCGCCTGCCGCAGGTGGGCTCCTTCTTCATGATCAATCTGTGCCTGGTGGTGATCGCCACGCAGTTCTCGGAGACCAAGCAGCGGGAGAACCAGCTCATGCGGGAGCAGCGGGCGCGCTACCTGTCCAACGACAGCACGCTGGCCAGTTTTTCCGAGCCGGGCAGCTGCTACGAGGAGCTGCTCAAGTATGTGGGCCACATCTGCCGCAAGGTCAAGCGGCGCGGCCTGCGTCTGTATGCACGCTGGCAGAGCCGCTGGCGCCAAAAGGTGGACCCCAGCAGCGGCCTGCACGGCCAGGGCCCTGGGCGGCGGCCAAGGCGGACGGGCAGGCCCACGGCCTCCGTCCACCACCTGGTGTACCACCACCACCACCACCACCACCACCACTACCACTTCAGCCACGGCAGCCCCCGCCGGCCCGAGCCTGGCCCCGGGGACACCCGGCTGGTGCGGGCTGGGGCCTTGCCCTCACCACCCTCGCCGGGCCGTGGGCCCCCCGATGCCGAGTCCGTGCACAGCGTGTACCACGCAGACTGCCACGTGGAGGGGCCGCAGGAGAGGGCCCGGGTGGCGTCCGCCGCGGCCGCGGCCGCCGCCAACCTCAAGCTGGCCTCGGGGCTGAGAGCCATGAACTACCCCACCATCCTGCCCTCATCCGCGGGGGGCGGCAAAGGCGGCACCGGCCCCGGGCCCACGGGGAAGCGGGCTGGCGGGCCTCCAGGAGCCGGAGAGCACAGCCCTCTGAGCCTGAGGGGTGCTGACCCCTACGAGAAGATCCAGCATTTGGTCGGGGAACACGGTAAGGACCCAGCCCCCCACCTGCGGTGGAGGTTGGGACCCAGGCTGGGTGAGCCGTGAGGAGGCAGGGCTCTTGGGATGTCTTCCTTTCTCCTTTCGGGTTTCGTGGGAAGGGGGTGGGGGCGGGCCTGGGCGTCTCGGGCTTTGATGCCACTGGTCTGGAAAAGGGCGTCAGGTATCCTTCCACTCACAGCAAGCCTCAGACAGCCCCAGTACAAGTGAGACACGAGCCTCACAAGGATAGGAGAATTCCAAGACTGATAAACGCCATCAGACCCCCAGGCCTGTGCCCCGTTGCCCCACCAGGCCCCGGGAGTGGTTACGCGCCCGTGTCTGTGGCTGGTCACTCTAGAGGAGCGGCTGCTCCCTTTTCTAGGCTCAGATGCTGGGGCGCGGGATACAGAAGGTAACGTTGAGGTCCCAGAGCCTGCGAGTGTCTGGGACGGGGCCAGGTGTGCCCCAGTACACTCCTGGTCTCCCCTACGTGGGGCTCAGCTGCACCCTCTTCAGACAGGCAGTCGGAGAGACACTGGGTCCCATGCGACCAAGAGGCCTTCCCGGGTGGGGTGTGCAGGGGTGCGGGCCATAGTGCATCAGGAGCAGTTGGGGGGGGGTGGCCAGCCCACCACGGTGTGTGTGCTGCAGCCCAGCCCGCCCTGTAGGGCTCCGGAGCTGTGGCGCGTCGAGGCCGTGGGAAGCTGTTGGTGGGAGCCACGCCTCTGGCTCCAGAGACTTTGCACAAGGAAGCTATACGGTGGGCCCTGGGTGGTGTGTGCATTCCTCGGATCAGAGCAGCGAGGGTTCAGACACGCTGGGACAGATAGGGCATTGACGTTCATTACACCTGTCCGACGTGGGCACGAGAATGGCACTTGCGTGCCTTTTCCACGGACAACGCAGCTGCCGGCAGATAGAGCATCTCTGCCACCGGTCAAGCTGCGCGCCCGGTGTACCCCACAGGAGCCCCGCCAGGCTGTGGCCTGACCCTGCCCGTGCCCTTCTCCCCGCAGGACTGGGCCGGGCCCCCAGCCACCTCTCGGGCCTGAGCGTTCCCTGCCCCCTGCCCAGCCCCCAGGCAGGCACGCTGACCTGCGAGCTGAAGGACTGTCCGTACTGCGCCAGCGCCCTGGACGACCCGGACCTCGAGTTCAGCGACTCTGAGAGCGGAGGCTCGGAAGGCAACGCGGTGTACGAGTTCACGCAGGACGTGCGGCACGGGGACCGCCGCGACCCCCTGCGGGCCCCCCCGGCGGCTGACGCCCCGGGCCAGGGCGGCACGCGGCCGCGGGCGCAGCGGCGGGCAGCCCCGGGCGAGCAGGGCGGGCTCGGCCATGCGTGGGCTGCTTTCAGTGGCAAGCTGTGCCGCATCGTGGACAGCAAGTACTTCAACCGTGGCATCATGGTGGCCATCCTCACCAACACGCTGAGCATGGGCGTGGAGTACCATGAGCAGGTGAGAGAGGGGCTAGGATGGCCCTCGTGCCCCCCTGGGGAGCCCGTGCTCCTGTGGGACCCTGCAGAAGGGCTGCGGGGTGGCGGGGGCAGGGCCGGTGTCGGAGCAGGTGTGCTTGGCCGCAGGAGGTTTCTGTCCATTGCTTGAGAGATGCTCGTGTCTCCTTGGGCTGGGGCTCTGTCGATAGCGAGCGTGGACGTGCGCCACACTTCCCGCGTAGAGCTTCCTCCTGACCCGGGGTCCGGGGGGCCAGCACGGATTAGAGGCAGCAGGGCCAAGGGCATCTGGTGCTTCTGAGGACGGGATGCCCCTGGCTTAGCTCTCGCAGAGGGGGCACCCCTTCTACAAGCTGGGACCACTGGCTGGGACCACTGCGTGCTCACAAAAGGCCAGAACATGGGGTGGCCCCCAGGAGGAGGCGCTGGGGTCATGTCTGGTGCCCCCAACAGCCGTAGAAGCTCTCAACCGTGCACACTGGGCCTCCTTGGCCCTTGCCCCAGACCGGGGCCACAGCAGGGAGGGGCAGTAGCCAGATTTGGCAGGGGGAGGGGGTCGTTTCTGGTGACCAGGCTGGGTCATTTTTAGTGACCAAATGGGTGTTCCTTGAGTCCTAGTCCTGGGGCTTTTACAGTTGTTTAAGTGATTTTTTTCACTCTGGAACAACTCAGGGAACATATGAGCAGCAGTAGTCTGTGATGGTGCCGTGTCGAGAGGCTCTTTCTGGGGCAGGGGGACAGGGAGGTCGAGGCAGGGACACCGGGAGGTTTCAGGGGAGTCCCTGGTAAGGAGGAACCTGTGCGCGTATATACCTGCATTCTCGTGTACATGTGCACATGACGGGTACACGCATGTATGCAAGCGGCAGGCCCCATGTTGGGAAATGCTCGGGCGAGCACATGGGTGGAAATGTTGGTGCTAGCGGTGTGGGCACGCACACACACGTGCTGGTGCAGACACACAGGTGAGCCAGCTTGTCCCCGGTAAGAAAGGCCCCTGTAGCCTCTGCCCCAGAAGGGGTGTGTGAGGCCACCAGACACCGAGGCAGCAGATCTGAGGTGGCTCCCATGCCCTCTGCACCCTGGGCTCCCCTTTGCCCACGCTGGAACCTGGGAGCGAATGCTCAGGGCTCAGTTCCCATGGCCCGTACTTGCTCCAGAGCTTGGACGTGCTGCCGGGCTGGGCCAGCAGGGCTCCCGGGGAGCCGGGGACAGTCGGGGTCAGAGCATGGGTCCAATTTCTCCCGGGGGGGCAGCCAGGTCAGGTTGCCTCCCAGTGCTGCACGCATGTAGCCTTGCCTGCTCCTGGATTCCTGGTGGCAGGGAGGCCTCGTCCCTGGTGGGTGGGAGCCGTGGAGGGGCCCTGACGACCTCCCCACCGCCCACAGCCCGATGAGCTGACCAGCGCCCTGGAGATCAGCAACATCGTCTTCACCAGCATGTTTGCCCTGGAGATGCTGCTGAAGCTGCTGGCCTGCGGTCCGCTGGGCTACATCCACAACCCCTACAACATCTTCGACGGCATCATCGTGGTTATCAGGTGCTCCCCTGCCTCCCAGCTGGACTGCGGGGGCCCAGGAAGTTCTGGGGTCAGGCGACCCCCCCCCCCGCCCCACAGAGCTGAGCCCCAGTCGGGCACCAGCTGTCACGGGCCACGTCCCTCCTTGCTGGCAGTTGCACATAGTCCGCTGCTTCTCGGGCAGGTGTTGCTAGGACACAGCTAGGACACAGGGGAGCCGTTCCCTGCAGGAACAGAGTAGGCGCTCAGCCGCCTGGCTGGAGGTCACTCAGGTCTCAGCCCCTGCAAGGAAGGCCACCTCGCCTGGGTGGCGTCAGCTGCAGCCAGATCAACACAAAGGAGGGGGAAAATCTGGGGTGACCCTCCCCCAGGAGGAAGCAGGGCTGAGTCCAGAGGTCCCCCCAGCAGGGAGAGAGGTAGGCACAGCTGTCTGTGAAGGAGGAGGGTGGGGAAGGCCAGAGCCCGAGTTCTGGCAGCTCCCAGCGGCCGGCAGTTAGCCAGCAGGCTTTGGCCACCCTGCCATGGTCCCTTGGCCCCCTGGGTCCCCGGATACGGCCGCACCTCTTCTCAGCCGTACGGTCAAGGCCGCGGGACAAGGAGGGGCCCCTGCTGACCCCTGGCCTGGCTGGCCCGCAGCGTGTGGGAGATCGTGGGGCAGGCGGATGGCGGGCTGTCGGTGCTGCGGACCTTCCGGCTGCTGCGGGTGCTGAAGCTGGTGCGCTTCCTGCCGGCGCTGCGGCGGCAGCTGGTGGTGCTCATGAAAACCGTGGACAACGTGGCCACCTTCTGCATGCTGCTGACGCTCTTCATCTTCATCTTCAGGTGGGCGCGGCCCGGCCCTGCGCCGGGGCATCTGAGCCGCCGGCTGGCCAGCTGGCCTGGGGGACGGGCGCCCCGGGACCCTCCCACCCCGGGCTCCATCTTCATGCCGACCACTGGGAAGGCCGGGCCCTGGGCGCCAGGAGGGCTGGGGGGCGGGCCGGCGGGGGCGGAGCAGCCCCTAGGTGTAGAGGTGATTGCTGTCCACCTCCCCGCACCCCTCCTGAGTTCACACACCCCTGCCCTGCCCTCAGCATCCTGGGCATGCACCTCTTTGGCTGCAAGTTCAGCCTGACGACAGACACCGGAGACACGGTCCCGGACAGGAAGAACTTTGACTCCCTGCTGTGGGCCATCGTCACAGTGTTCCAGGTAAAGTGTGTGCAGGTGTCCTCCGACGGGACAGTAATCCCCAGGAGAGTCACTATCCTGCTTCAGGCAGCCCCCAAGGGTGTGCCTGGGCTTGTCTGAGTCCAGCGCTGCAGAGATACCGTGCTGAGCCTCTGCCACCCCCCAACTGGGACTTGGCTGCACTCCCTGCCTCACGGCCCCTCCCCCCAGATCCTTACCCAGGAGGACTGGAACGTGGTCCTCTACAATGGCATGGCCTCCACCTCCTCCTGGGCCGCCCTCTACTTCGTGGCGCTGATGACTTTCGGCAACTACGTGCTCTTCAACCTGCTGGTGGCTATCCTGGTGGAGGGCTTCCAGGCAGAGGTGAGGGGTGGAGGGTGGAGGAGTGGGAGTCCTGCCTGGACCACTGTGGAGAGGGGGCTTTGCTCCATCCTGCAACCACCCCCCCAACCCCGGTGGTAACTCAGAGGCCCAGCGCTCCCGGCCACGCTTGCCTGTAGACTGGCCCGGCTGTCCCTGGGGAGTCCGCCCGTGCGTGCTGGGCACAGATGGCTCCCACCTGAGGGGACTCCGCTCTGCCTCCCGCTCTGCGGGGCGCAGGGGGATGCCAACAGGTCCGACACAGATGAAGACAAGACGTCCACCCACTTGGAGGAGGATTTTGATAAGTTCTCAGATCTCCGGGCCACTGGTGAGCATGTGGGCAGTGGGACTGGGATAGCTGGGACTCCCAAAGGCAGGCTCTGGGCCGTGCATTCCCTTCCTGGAAGCCTTGCAGGGCGAGCATCCCCTTCTCCTTCCAGAGATGAAGATGTACTCACTGGCTGTGACCCCCAACGGGCACCCAGAGGGCCGAGGCAGCCTGCCCCCTCCCCTCATCATGCGCACGGCAGCTACACCCATGCCCACCCCCAAGAGCTCCCCGCACCTGGACCCGGCCCCTGGCCTCCTGGACTCCCGGCGAGGCAGCAGCAGCTCTGTGGACCCCCAGCTGAGCGACCAGAAGTCACTGGTAGGGACCCTTCCCTGCCCTGGCCTCAGGGCACCCCCTTCACCTGCGTCTCTATGGTCTCTCCCCAGGAGGAGTGTGGGCCCACACACACACCCTAGTCACACTGTACAAATCTCTGTCCCCAAGCGGAGACAACCGCTCTGTCTCCATAAACGGAGCCAGGAGCCCCTGCTCTCGCAGAAGGAGCCCGCGTAGAGCAGGCGTGGGAACGCGTAGAGCAGACACAGGATCGCGTGGCCCCGACCTCTCCAGGGAACGCCAGGCCAGGAGTTTGTCTCCAGGGAACGCCAGGCCAGGAGTTGGTCTCCTGACTGGACTGAAGGCTAAAGGCTGGCAGGCACAGAGCACACGTCCAAGGAGAAAGGAAGATGCCGTGACAAAAGCGGGGCAGGTGTCCCGCAGAGCCCAAGCCACGGGGCTTCCTGCAGACCCAGGGGATGCCTGAGAAGCTGCTTTTGAAGGCAGGGAGGGTGGGTGGAGGAGGGGGAGGGGTGCCCCGTGGAGACAGGATCTCCTGTGCCTGCAGCGGAGGCCCTGGGCAGCCAGCGAGCAGACGCATCCAGCTGGGAAGTGGGGACAGGCACCTGTGGGGATGCCCAGCCCAAGCTGTTCCCTGGAAGGGGATGCGAGTGACAGGAGGGAGGGTGAAGCAGCAGAGCCAGATGTCTAACCCTGACACAGCCGCTCGGTTTGTCTTTACCCATCCCAGACGCTGCCCACTCAGCGCTAATGTGGGCCCCCGCCCTGGCCACTGGCACCTTGTGTGAGGATGCCCGGCCCGAGGCTGGATGCAGGCTCATTGATAAGCACCTATGCCTGCCCCCAGCCCACAGCAGCCGCAGGTGGCCGGCTGCAGCCCATCTTGGCCCCAGACATTGGCTGCCTATGTCTCTAACTCACGGGGGATGGGCTTGGTGCCACAGGGACGTGCTGAAATGCCAGGTCACTGGGTGCTCCCCTGACATGGTCATCTGTGTAGTCAAGGGGGCGATCCATTGCAGGTGCCACCACTGTGTTCACAGTAATGCTGCTGGTCAGGAACGGCTGCTGTGGCCAGGGCCCCGGGGATATGTGGGGGGGACTCGGGGCACTAGCCCTGCTCACTCCTTTTCCCCCAACGCAGTCCAGCCTCCGAAGCTCGCCCTGCGCCCACTGGGGCCCCAACAGTGCCTGGAGCAGCCGGCGCTCGAGCTGGAACAGCCTGGGCCGTGCACCCAGCCTCAAGCGGCGGAGCCAGTGTGGGGAACGTGAGTCCCTGCTGTCTGGGGAGGGCAAGGGCAGCACGGACGAGGAGGCGGAGGATGGCAGGCCCGGGGCAGGGGCCTCCCCAGAGACACGCCCAGTCCCGCTGCGGCGTGCTGAGTCCCTGGACCACCGCAGCAGCCTGGACGTGCGGCCCCCACGGCCGGCTGCGCTGCTGCCCCCAAAGTCCCAGGACTGCAATGGGCAGGTGCTGGCCCTGCCCGGCGAGTTCTTCCTGCGCATCGACAGCCACAAGGAGGATCCCACTGAGTTTGAGGACGACGTGGAGGATGTAAGTGAAGGCCCGTCTTCACACTTCCCTCCCATCGTGGACCCGTTCCCCACAGCAGAACGGAGAGACAGGGACTGGGGGCATGCGATGCGTGGGGTCTCGGCTGCCCCAGGTCGGGGGTGGGGGGAGCAGGACTGGCTGAGCCACGCTCAACAGGGGTTACGTGGCCACAGCTCTTCCACGGGGACCTCTGGAGCAGGTTCGCCCCAGGGCCTGGCCTCCGGCCAAGGGGAGTCGCCAGATGGGCAGGAGGGCAGGGCTCCCTCAGGGAGGCACTCCCCTTCCCCCGGGAAGCTCCGCAGGATGGAGGTCAGCTTGGGGAGGGGGTCCCCATGGACTCCCCTTGCGGGGCTCAGTGTCCTAGGTGGGCCAGTTGGGAGCGCAGGGGCTGGCTGGCAGGGAGGGGCCCTGAGGACCTGTACCTCTCCACCCCCAGAGTTGCTGCCTGCGCCTGCACAAGATGTTGGAACCCTACAAGCCCGCCTGGTGTCGCAGCCGGGAACCCTGGGCCCTGTACCTCTTCTCTCCGCAGAACAGGTGAGGGGCGGGGTGCGCCGGCTACGGGGCGGGCCTGCGTGGAGCCGACTCTGCCCCCTGCGGTCCCCACCACGTGGGCCCTGCTCCGGGCCCTCTCCTGCGTCTCAATGGCCCCGCCCCTCCATCCAGGTTCCGGGTCACCTGCCAGAAGATCATCGCCCACAAGATGTTCGATCACGTGGTCCTGGTCTTCATCTTCCTCAACTGCATCACCATCGCCCTAGAGAGGCCCGACATCGACCCGGGCAGCACCGTGAGGCGCCCTCCTGGGCCCAGGGAGTCGGGGGAGTTCTGGGGGCCCAGGGGGGCGCGACCGGCCCATCCCACCGCCCTGTGCTTGCAGGAGCGCGTCTTCCTCAGCGTTTCCAACTACATCTTCACTGCGATCTTCGTGGCCGAGATGATGGTGAAGGTACCAGGCCTGGGGGGGGGTTCCCTCCCGCCCACCCGGCAGCCCCCAGCTTCTGTGCTCCTCGAACGCCCCACCCACCTGCACTCCTCCCCACTGCGCCTCCCAGGTGGTGGCCCTGGGCCTGGTCTCCGGCGGACACGCCTACCTGCAGAGCAGCTGGAACGTGCTGGATGGGCTTCTGGTCCTGGTGTCCCTGGTGGACATCGTGGTAGCCATGGCCTCAGCCGGGGGCGCCAAGATCCTGGGCATCCTGCGCGTGCTGCGGCTCCTGCGGACTCTGCGGCCCCTGAGGTGGGGGAGGCGGGGGGGTTGGGGGGCGGGGCTGCGTGCCGGAGGAAGGCGGGGCCGGTGCGGGCTTCAGGCTGGGATCAGGGACCCGCCTTTGCTATGTGCGTCCAGGGTCATCAGCCGAGCTCCAGGCCTCAAGCTGGTGGTGGAGACCCTGATATCTTCACTCAGGCCCATCGGGAACATCGTCCTCATCTGCTGCGCTTTCTTCATCATCTTTGGCATCCTGGGGGTGCAGGTGCGTGCCCCGCTTGCCCCGGGCGTCTGGCTGTGGTCCGCAGCGGCCGGCAGCCTGGAGGGGGTCATGTGGGGGTGGTCTGGGGGGCCGGGGGCGCGGGACCAGGCCGCGGGGTGACCTCTGCCGCATGGTCAGCTCTTCAAAGGCAAGTTTTACTACTGCGAAGGCGCGGACACCAGGAACATCTCTACCAAGGCTGAGTGCTGGGCGGCTCACTACCGCTGGGTGCGGCGCAAGTACAACTTCGACAACCTGGGTCAGGTGCGCAGGGCCGCGGGTGGGGGCGGGGACCGGCACCACGGTCAGCCTGGGTGGTGTGGTCCCCTGGGTAGACGTGGAGCTGTGGTGACCAGCCTTGTTCTGCCCTCACAGGCGCTGATGTCCCTGTTTGTGCTGTCATCCAAGGATGGCTGGGTGAACATCATGTATGACGGGCTGGATGCCGTGGGCATAGACCAGCAGGTACGGGGCAGGGGTCAGCGCGCACCTCCCGTGGGGACCCCCTGTCCCCCAGCTTCCAGGCATCTCGAGGAACCTTTTCCCAGGAGGCTGGTTTCCGGCCTCAGAGTTTCTAGCCATCTCAGGGCTCCGTCTCTGACCCCGGAGGGCATGCGCCGTCCTTGGGAAGGGGTGCCCTGGAGCGGGGGGTGGGGGGAGCAGGCACCCACGTGTCACTTGTGTGCCGCAGCCCGTGCCCAACCACAACCCCTGGATGCTGCTGTACTTCATCTCCTTCCTGCTCATCGTCAGCTTTTTCGTGCTCAACATGTTCGTGGGCGTCGTGGTGGAGAATTTCCACAAGTGCCGGCAGCACCAGGAGGCCGAGGAGGCGCGGCGGCGTGAGGAGAAGCGGCAGCGGCGGCTGCAGCGCAAGCGCAGGAGTAAGGCTCTGCTGGGGGCGGTCGGTCCCCGCGCCCCGTGCCCCGTGCCCTGCGATCTGGGCGCCGGCTGAGAGGCGGGCTCCCGGCCCCAGCACCCCAGCATCCCCCGGATGCCCGGGCCGGGATGGGGAGAGCCGTGTGGCAGGAGGAGGGGGTCTCCTCCCGAGCAGCACAGGACGTGAACGAGACCCGTGGTCTTCACGGCCATGGCTGTAGGGGCCGGTTCGTGCCCGTGAGAGTTCGCGGGCCACGGGTCGAGCAAGCGAAGCTGCCAGAGGTAGTCAGGGTCTTAGGGAAGTCCCAGTCAGCTTAGGGGCAGCAGGGGGCCTGCCGAGTGTCCCCGTCCTGCCTGCCCCATGTGGAGTTCTCGCCCAACCCCGCCGAGGCCAGCTCAGACCATCTCCTTGTCTTTCCAGGCACTTTCCCCAGCCCAGGTATCTGCCCCCACCCCTGCCCTGCATGTGTTAGCCCCCCGCTTCTGCGCATGGGGCTGTGGGCGGGCCCGGCCTCGGTTTCTCCGTGGCAGTTGTGGGGAGGGGTGGATGTTGCAGGCTCTGGTGCCAGGCCTGCTGGGGTTGCTTGCCGGACAGGTACGGGGGTGGCGGGGGTTGGGCGCCGGCCTCAGTGGGAGGGAAGAGGATTTGCTGGCTCACCTGCCCGGTGTCGGTGTCGTGCTGCTGCCTCAGAGCTTGGGTCCCGCCCTTTGCCTGGCTGCATGCCTGCCTGCGGCTCTGCGCTCTGGGACCCCTGCCTGGCTGCCGGCCTGACGAGCTGAACCATCTCTAGTGGTCGCACGCCAGCCCGAGGGGGCATGCGGGTCCCAGGGAGGGGTCAGTGCCCATCAGCCCTGCCCTCCCAGGCCCTGAGCCATCCGGCCGGGGCAGCTGTAGCTCTCGTCACTCTGGGCGCTGCCTGCGCGGGGCTCTGTGGCCCAGGATTGCTCCCATGTGCAGTGGTGGCGGCTGTGCCCTCACCCAGTGCTAAGTGGATTTTGACAAGCTCCAAAGGGTTTAGTGCAGGCAGAACCGTTGGCCAGCACAGGACCTCCCCAGGTCGTGGCATCAGCGCCAGATGGACCAGAGGTTCGGCAGAGCCCAGACAGCAGGGAGTGGCCACTGAGCTCTTAGAGTACAAGGAGGGGAGACATTGTGGGCCTGGTGACCAGAGGCAGCTCGTGTCCAGGCTGAGGTGGAGCAGGGGGCAGCGTCCCCCGTGCCCAGCAACCGCTGGGGCTGGGGATGGGGCTGGTCCTGCACCCAGGAAGGCCCCTGTCTGCTCAGTGTCCATCATCAAGGTGTCTGCACCCCGACGTGGCGGGAGCCCCTGGCTGGGTGGGGACCGACCAGGGCCCACGTGGGATCTCCACTGCCTGGCCTACACCTAGCACCTGTCCCAGGGCCAGGGCTCCCAGGAGATCACACAGTGATCTGCCCCAGCCCCTAGCCTGTGTTTCCAGCTAGGAGTGGGAGCTGGGCTCACAGGGAGCCATTTTCGACCTAGGAGGGCCCCCCCTTTCTGGAGAAATCCTTTCCTCCTGGCTCTAGTAAATGCCTCATGTCTGAGCCTGGGGCCCTCCCCTGGCAGTCCCCATGCTGCACCCCTCCCAGCAGACAAGCAGGGACATCCCAGTGCCACCGGGGCACAGGCAGCCCCCACCCCAGCTCACAGACACGCTCTCCCTGCAGAGGCCCAGCGCCGCCCCTACTACGCGGATTACTCGCCGACCCGCCGCTCCATCCACGCGCTCTGCACTAGCCACTACCTCGACCTCTTCATCACGTTCATTATCGGGGTCAACGTCATCACCATGTCCATGGAGCACTACAACCAACCCAAGGTGGGGCCCGGTGCCTGGAGATGCCTGCTCAGCCTTCCTCCAAGGCCGCTGCGGGGACACAGGCCCCCCGGGGTGCGGGCGGGCCCCTAGGTGGGGCCGGTGCTCAGGGGGGTGGCCTGGATCAGCACCGGGGATCCCGGGTCTGCGGCCTTGTCCGAGCCCTGCCCAGGCTTCCCAGGGTATGTGGAGGTGTGGGTGATGCTCTTAGGGCCACCAGCCCCGAAGGGCCCTCCCCACGGTCTGGAAACACTGGCTGGGGGCACATCTGTGAGCCCAGCTGCCTAGGAGTGAGCTGGCCAAGTGGAAGGCGCTGGGCTTTTTATTGTGCTGACATTGTATCTGTGCCCCTGCCTTGCTCTAAAGAAGGGACTGCTCTCCCCGCCCCACCTCTGCGGAGGAAGGGAGTGGTCTCAGCTGGGTCTGCCGAGTGGGTAGGGGCCGAGTGCAGGTGGGGCCTGGGTTCTGGGTGGGCTCTGAACACCACAAGGGAACCTCTGGGCCGTGCCTCGGGGGCCTCGCCCAGCCCTGCGTGCAGAGGAGAGGGTGGCAGGCTGAGCCGGACAGGGGTGCTGCGAGCCAGGGGCCTCCGCAGCCTGATGCTCTGCTCGCAGTCGCTGGACGAGGCCCTCAAGTATTGCAACTACGTGTTCACCGTCGTCTTCGTCTTCGAAGCCGCGCTGAAGCTGGTGGCTTTCGGGTTCCGGAGGTTCTTCAAGGACAGGTGTGTGGGGCCGGGCCGGGGCTGGGTGGGGGGGGGGTCCTTCGGCCAAGGTCCGGCGAGAGCCGTGCCCCTCCTCTCCCCCAAGGCACTGAGCAGCACGGGGGCCGGGCGGAGGGTGCAGGAGGGAGGCGGCACTCAGCCTGCCCGGCCCCCGGCCCAGGTGGAACCAGCTGGACCTGGCCATTGTGCTGCTGTCCATCATGGGGATCACGCTGGAGGAGATCGAGATGAGCGCCGCCCTGCCCATCAACCCCACCATCATTCGCATCATGCGTGTGCTCCGCATCGCCCGCGGTAGGCGACCCGCCGGCCCTTCCCAGTACCCCGAGGCCGGCGGGTGCGGGGGATGGCCCTGCTGCCGGGCTCCCCGGCCCCAGCCCGTGTCCTTCCTCTGCTCACCCTGCAGCCTCTGCCTGGGGACTGTATGGCGTCGGGGAGTTTAAGGGACGGGGGTGGGGGAATCCTGGTCTCACCCCCAGCAAGGGAGGGTCCGCACGGCCCCTCCTGATGCTCGGCTCCCGGTCATAGTGCTGAAGCTGCTGAAGATGGCCACCGGCATGCGGGCGCTCCTGGACACGGTGGTTCAAGCCCTGCCCCAGGTAGGTCCACGGCGCAGGCTGGGTCACCGTCTCTGCCCGAGGGTGCACGTTAGACGCCCCCAGGAGTACAAGCCAAGCTGAAGGAGACTCGGGTCCTCTTTATACTGTGCCCAGTTCCTCTGCCGGCCTTTCAGCCATCCTGTGTCCTGCTGTCTGTCCATGGAGCTGTGCTGGCTGTCTCCTTGTCTGGCCGCTCACTCACCCTCACAGCACCTCACCGCCTCCCCCATTCAGTGGGCTCCAGCCACGCCCTCAGCAGTCCCTCAGCCCATGTCTGTGGGAGCGACAGGAGGGGAGGAGGGGGACAGGGTCATGGGGTGCCCTGCTGAGCCAGGGGGGACAGGCAAGACCCGCAAACAGGCAAGGGACAGGGTTCGGGGCCCCCTCCATCTGCATGGCTGACCCCGTGGAGGCCCCAAGCCTGGAGGCAGGCCCTGTGCGGGGTCCACCGGTGGGGTCCAAACAGCAGAGGAGCTGTGGGCAGTGGGGCCCGTGGCCCAGGGTGCAGGGTAGGTGTGAGGAGAGCAGGCACCGAGGTGGGGTTGCCGCGGAGGAGGCTTTGGGCATCAGGTGGGATGAGAGGAGGATTGCAGAGCTTGGGTGCCGGGACACATGGGTCCAGAGAAAAGCCCCGAGGCCGTGTTGGGGAGCCTGGCTGGGACGCAGGGGAGGCCAGCGAGGTGGGGCGCCAGGTGCCCGGTGTGGGGAGGGGCTGGGGCGACCCCTGACCTCATTCTGCTTCTTTCCCGTGTAGGTAGGGAACCTCGGCCTACTTTTCATGCTCCTGTTTTTTATCTATGCTGCCCTGGGGGTGGAGCTGTTCGGGAGACTCGGTGAGTGTGCACAGACGCACCCGTGAGCCCGGGACCCTGGGTGCTGGCCGGGCAGACCCACAAGGGAGCATCTCCATGCATGCACATGTGGACACGTGCATGCCCTGTGCAGCCACAAACGTGTGCTCGAGTTCCCCTGAACTTCGTGTGCTCTGTGGGGTACAGACCCTGCCCCCTGTCCTCCCTCCTCCCCCAGGCCCAAGGGTCCGGGCAGGGACTTGGCAGGGCTTTCTGTGACCACAGAGCCCTTGGGAGATCTCCTGGGCACTTGGTCTAGCTGAACAGCCCCCCACCCCCAGCGGGCCTGTCCACAAGGTGGCTGACATGTCTGTCCCAGTTCAGGTCTGCCCAGGGCTCAGCAGCTGGTGCCCCAGATCCCAGCCCTGAAGACTCGGGGCCTGGCCCGTCATTCACGGTGCCTCCCTCTCCCGTGTCCCGCTGCTGAGGCCGGAGACCGTGCTGACCCCGCAGGCAGGCTGGGGAGCCTGGGAGCCCTTTGCTGTGGCTGAGCCATGCCCAGCTTCCCCAGAGGGTTTAGCCTGTGGACCCACAGGGACCATGTCCGTTGGGAAAGCCCCAGGTCTGAAGCTCCAGGCCCAGAGGCAGCCTCCACTGCTGCAAGGGGAACAGTCCTGTTACCCCCCACCTCCGCCCCCGCTGTGAAAGGACGCAGCCCCCATAGAGCCCCGTGCCCACCCGCCTGGGCCCTGTACCCTCAGAGAAGAGGGCTTTCTCCCCAGGGGAAGGCGGGGCCCACAGTGGGTCAGTGGGGTCCCTGGCCTTGCCGTGCCCGTGGGCTAACGGAGCAAGGATCTCCCCACAGAGTGCAGTGAGGACAACCCGTGTGAGGGCTTGAGCCGGCACGCCACGTTCTCCAACTTCGGCATGGCTTTCCTCACGCTGTTCCGCGTGTCCACCGGGGACAACTGGAACGGCATCATGAAGGTACCAGCGTGGGCCCGGCGGTGCCCCCCTCCCCGGGGAAGGCGCCCCTCGGGGGCTGCGAGCTGGGAGGCGGGGCGCCCCTCCCAGTCCCTGAGCCGCCGGCCTGCCCCTCAGGACACTCTGCGGGAGTGCGCCCGCGAGGACAAGCACTGCCTCAGCTACCTGCCGGCCATCTCCCCCATCTACTTCGTCACCTTCGTGCTGGTGGCCCAATTCGTGCTGGTCAACGTGGTGGTGGCCGTGCTCATGAAGCACCTGGAGGAGAGCAACAAGGAGGCCCGTGAAGACGCGGAGCTGGACGCGGAGCCAGACCTGGAGGAGGCCCCGGGGCCCCCAGCCGGCCCCCCGCCTGCGGCCCCGCATAACCCGGACGCCCCCGGCCTCCTGGTGGTGCGCAAGGTGTCCGTGTCCAGGGTGCTGTCTCTGCCCAACGACAGCTACATGTTCCGGCCCGTGGCACCCGCCTCGGCCCCACATCTCCGCCCGCCGCGGGAAGCGGACACTGCTGGTACGGCCCCTCTAGGTGGCCCGGGGACACAGGTGGGACAGGTGGGATGGGCCTCGGCAGGGTGCTGGCCACTGCAGGGCGCTTGCTTTCCTGCCCCAGGCGCTGCGACCTCCGTGCACCCCCCGCCCGGGGAGCCTTGCAGCTCTCTCCAGGTCTCCTCGACAGCCACACTCTCCCCGGCCCGGGACAGCGACACGCTCCACGCCCTGTCCCCGCGGGGTGCAGCCCGCTCCCCCAGCCTCAGCCGGCTGCTCTACAGACAGGTAGGAGAAGCTGCCCCAGGTCCGCGGCCCAGACCTGGGGGTTCTGCTCTGGCTCCCCCCATCCAAAGGGTGAGGGACAGGGACCCCAGAGGAGAGAGCAGGAGTGCATCCCTGGAACCCGAGACAGAGTGCAGGGCCCTGGGGACCCCATCTCCTTGGGCAGCACCCCCCAGCCTCACCTGTACCCACAGACCACTCCAGCCCCACAGCCTCAGACCCTCTCCCTCCCCACAACCCCTGTTCTCAGGGTGGTGGTGGGCAGGGTGAGGCTCCACCCACAGGGGCTCAGCCCCACAGCCCCCCATCCTCACGGTCCCGCCAACATGACCAGCGCCCGTGGAGAGCATCTGCACACAGCCTGGTTCCGAGCCCTGTGTTTGCCACAGGCGGGGTTGGGCCCAGAGTGTCGTCCCTCCCCTTTCCCCCCGTACCGCAGTGCCTCTCAGCCACATATCAGGGCTGATCCCTGATCCCTCGTCCAGGGCTCGTAAGCCCAGTCTGCGGCTTCTCTGGGGAGCACAGTGACTGCGTTCCTGGCTGCCGGCCGGGTCCTGCCCGGCCTTCCGCATCCGATCCCTCCTTCCTTGCAGGAGGCCATGCACACGGACTCGCAGGAGGGACACGTTGACAGCCCCAGGGACAGTGGCCCGGGCTGGGGGGAGCCTGGCGGGAAGACCCCCGTGAGGCAGGCACCCCTGGGGCCCTCCCTACGGTCCCCACCCCGGTCCCCGCGGCCCAGCAGCATCCGCACCCGCAAACACACGTTTGGACAGCGCTGCGTCTCCAGTAGGCCGCTGGCCCCAGGAGGGGAGGAGGCCGAGACCCCAGATCCTGCTGACGAGGAGGTCAGCCACATCACCAGCTCGGCCCGGAGCCCTTCAGCCTCGCCCACTGCCCGCGGAGGGGGAGGCAGAGACCCGGACCTGTGTGGGCTCTACGGCGTGGACGCCCAGGGCTTCCTGGAACAGCCGAGCCAGGCAGATGAACAGAGGCGGGCCTCTGGGGAGCAGGGGGGCGGGGACGGGCCCCCGGAGGCTCGGGAGTTGAAGTCTCGGGCACCGGAGGCCGAGCCAGCCTTGGGGGCACGCAGGAAGAAGAAGATGAGCCCCCCCTGCATCTCCGTGGACCCCCCTGTGGAGGACGAGGGCACGGCACGGCCCCCCCCAGCCGAGGGCAGCAGCACCACTCTGCGGCGGCGAACCCCGTCCTGTGAGGTCGTGCTGCACAGGGACTCCCTGGAGCCCATGGAGGGGGCGGGGGTGGACCCTGGTGCCAAGGGGGAGCGGCGGGCCCAGGCCGCCTGCCGCGCGGAACACCTGACCGTCCCCAACTTCGCCTTCGAGCCGCTGGACGCGGGGGGCCCTGGCGGAGGCCCATTTTTGGACGGTGGCCACAATGTGGCCCCAGAACCCAGGGTTTCCTTCTCAGGGGCTACGGTGCCTCCTGAACCCCACAAAACAGAGCCTCCTGTTTCCTCCAGCGACCCCCCAGAGAAGGAATGGGGGTTGCACCTCAAAGTCCTCCAGAGTCCCCCAAAGAAAGCAGGGTCTCCCCCAGCCACCCCCACCCCCGGGGACAGTGTAGACAGGCCCGTGTAGCTCAGGGCATGGTGCCACACAGGTCTGAGCAGCGGGGCCGGTGTGCACCCGGCGGGTGGCAGCCCCGGGCGGGGCTGTGCGTGGTCCCCAGCGCGGGCCCCGCTGCAGCAGAGAGGCCCGCGAGGCCGTCCGCCCGGGGAGGGAGGCAGACGCCAGGTCTGGGTGGAGCAGCGCGCAGGGAATGCCCCTCAGCCTGCCGACTCGAACCGGTGGGTTTTTCCGAGTTTCGCCACCGTGGTCTGAGGCCGTGCTGGCGCCCGGTGAGGGGCCCCGACAGCTGCTGTGCCCTCGCCACAGAGATTGGGAAACGACCGGGAGGAGGTGGTCTGAGGCTGCCAGGCAGCGCCCCATTCTCACACCCACTTACTTTTCTAGGGAACACGTGCTTGGGGCCGCCTGTGCCGTCCTGGGTGGCAGCTTGGTCCCCGGGGCCGCCACAGCCACGCTCACTGTCACTCAGTCTGAGTTCTCACCTGTCTGTCCCCACTCCTTGTCACCGTCTCTGACGCCCCACGGTTCTGCCCTCGGGTGTTACAGAAACGCCCACGTCGTGGGGCAGTGGGGTCACTGCACGGCCGGCGGCCCTACCTGGGCCCGGGCTGAGGTGTCCGCCGACCCCCTGCGTCTCGTGGCTCTTTCTTTCATAAATTCAGGTTAAACGTTGCAATAATATGATATGGGACATTTGGCTTCTTAAGGGGACGGAAGCGGGGGTGGGAGGCAAAGCCAAATGGAATAAATATTAACTTATTTAAGAAACGCACTGGATCACCGCCGGTGGGACCCCCACCACTGCATGGGAGTGTGGCGAGCCGTCGCCTTGCCAAGAGCAGGGCTGGGGGATGCGGGGCTGCGGCCGGCTGTGCCACCAGCCATGGGGTCCCCGAGAGGCCCGGCCTGTCCCCTCTGGTGGTTGAGGGGAGGAGTCAGGCTCCCAGTAGGAGCCAAGTTCACGTATTACCATTCACATGTTGGGGAAAATTCGGGGCAGGTTTTTGCCAGGCTCCAGGCATGGAGGGGTGGCAGAGCGGGCGCCCCTTGGGGAGAGTTGCTGAGGCTCTGCAGGGTGCTGGCCTCTCCTTCCAGGCTCTGGCCCTGACCTTTCATGGGCCTGGTGCCCTACTGGTCTCTCAGGACCCAGAGCTCGTGGAAGGCATGAGAGTGGGTACTGATGGCTCAGACAGGGTAGGACTTGGGGTCCCTGCTGGCGATGGCTGTGACCGTGCTGGCTGATGGCTGAGCCAGGTGCAGACTAGCTCCAGGGTGGGCTCCAGGCCCTTCCCACCACACAGCAAAGCAGGAACCCGGCTGTGGCCCACCACAGCCACCTCCGGGTTTGGGGGGGTGGTCTGGGTGGCGGGAGGCCCCACCTGGCTGAGGCCAGAGTCCTGCGCTCTGACCCCAGTGGGCAGGGCAGACACCAAGCCTACAGGGACTCTCTCTTGTCTCAGCCCCCAGGTTCACCCCAATCTCTCTCAGCCACAGCTTTCCTGGGGCCAGGGTGTCCAGCTGAGGGGCTCAGCTCCGTGATTGCTGGAAAAGTGACTTCAGCCAGAGACCCACAGAATTGGCAGAAACCCTTGCCCTCCCCCCACAGCCGCTCACAGGGTCCCCCATCAGGTACCAGCTGGGCAGGGGTTCACAGTGCCTCAGGTTCATGATGGCTGGGTCCTGCTGGGTCAGGGGGCTACCTGAGCCCTGCATGCTTTGGCCTAGGGCGGGGGATAGAGGGAGCTCCATACACCTGTGGTGCGGAGGAGGGACCAAGGGGCAGACCCCACCTGCTCCTGCACACCCTGAAGCTGTGGGTTTTTGTTCACCCTTCGTCTGGCAATGAGATGTGTCCAGCTCAGGGACACAGACCGCAGCACGACCAAGTAAGACCCGAGGTGCCTTGTGTGCAAACTGTGGCTTCCTCCTCAGCCAGGCGGGGGTGGGGATCGGTGCCCCCCACCTCCAGGAAGCCATCCCCAGACTCCCTGTCCCCACACCCGCCCCAGGCTCCCGGTCTCCACTGCACATCAGATGGGCACAGCGCCCAGCTGCCTGGCTCAGGGCGGGCCCTTCCTAACGGTCCTCCGTGTGGCCAGGGCCTCGTGACTGAACCACTGAGCGGCCCTGGGAGGGCCCCAACTTGCCTGCACCCGCCCCCGGCGCCCTGCCCAGCTGCAGGTCACAGGACAGGTGGGAGGGTCCCTATGAGACCCTCTAAGTCAGTGATCCCCTCTTAGAGGCAGGGAAACGAAGGCACGGGGGGGTTGCCTGACGATTTCTCAGGGTGTGGGTTCTTGGGGCACATGCTTGTTTCCCTCTGGCGGGGAGCTGAGGCTCAGAAAGTGTGTTCGGCGCTTGTCATGATGGACAACAATGGCATCACCTCCGTGTGCGGGGTCTATGTTGAGCCCGATGGCCCCCCACATGGGGAGTGGGTCTCTGGAGAGGGGGCACCTGCCCCTGCCAGCCTGGTTGGGGTGGCAGTAGTTCAGCCCAGGCCACCCTTCCTGGAGCCCAGGAGGCCTGATGGTACCCAGTGTTGGGGAGCAGGGCAGGTCTGGAGAAGCCCAGCCCAGGACCCCTGAATCCCTAGAGTCATCCCCACGTCCCTACAGGCAGGACTTCAGGGCCCTCGCTGTCCTGGCTCAGTTCGCTTCCCCTAGTGGGGACCCTTCTCCCTACAACCCCGTAACCCTGAGTGCGAAGCAGCACCCCCTCACTCGGCTCCTGGGGGCTGTCCTGTCCCAAGGTGCCCCCCACCTCTGGCCCTGGGGATGCCCTCCCAGCCCAGCGGGGTCTCCCGTTCTGTTGCCCGGTGGTGGTGGGAGGGTCGACCCCCTCGGGCTCAGCCTGCCCTGCAAGGGTGGCCTGACTTCCCCAGTAAAAGGTCTCTCGCCTGCCCCTGCTTGATGGGCTGCACTCCTCAGCTCCCTGGACCAGATGGGGAAGCCAGGGGTCCGAGGCCCCCTCCCCACACCCCAGTTTGGGACCCTTACTCCCATCTCAAGGAATCCAAGGGCTTTCGGGTCCATCCCTTCTGGATCTCATCCCTTGGTCTCTCCCCCCACAACCTACTCTTAAGAAAGTTTAAGTGTGGGGGTACCTGGGGGGGGTGCAGTCGGGCCCCCAACTGGGTTTCAGTTCAGGTTGGGATCTCAGGGTCATGAAATGGAGGTCCACACTCGGGCCTCTCGCTCTGCCCCTACCCCCGCTCCTTCTCCCTCTCTCTCTCTCTCCAATAAATCTTTTTTTAAAAAAAGGTTTTAGTGTACGTATATGAGGCTGACAATCAAGGGAAGGGACCCCGAGGGGTGAGATGGCGGGGGAAGGAGTGAGCTCTCCGGGTTCTTCCTTCCTTTCACGGTCTTGGAGTGGACATGGAACCGCGGTGATAAGTCCGGGCTCACAAGGGAAGACGGGCTGAGGACCTCGTCTGTCACGGTGGCTCCAGCAGAGCGAGGGCTCTATGCGCGCCAGACCCTGAAGACCAGGCCCCCTGACTTCCTATGACCAGAGGTCACAGACGTCAATTCTCCAAGGTTAAATGTGCATCTTTGCATCCGACAACTGGAAGGAGAGAGGTGAATGTTGGATCTAGAAAGTTCTTTCTGGCCTGAAGAGCCCGGAAAACTCCCGAAAACAAGCTGTCGATTCAGCGCTCTGTATGTTCACGCGCATGAGCGTGTCTACACAGAAAAGCAGGGGCCGAGGGAACACGTACCCCCGAAGGCGGACGTTAGCCCCCCATTTTAGAGGACCCGAAAATGAATGAGTTCCTCAATCGGCAGAGGACAGGAACAGTTTGCACCAGCGACCGGCTCTTCCCAGCTGGCCTGGCGGGCAGCAGGAGTCCGCATCCTGGCTCCCGGGGTCCAGACCACAGGGTGAGGGGCCCC
Organism: Neogale vison; assembly: GCF_020171115.1. NCBI lineage: Eukaryota > Metazoa > Chordata > Mammalia > Carnivora > Mustelidae > Neogale > Neogale vison. The sequence continues at coordinate 779,596 of NC_058104.1, read as the reverse complement.
GTAACCCGGAGTGCGAAGCAGCACAACCTAGAACACACGCCTCGTGTGGGCATCAGTGGCGACCTGGCCACGGCCAGGGTCATGCTGGAACACCCCCAGGCCGGGCGCCTGTGTGCAGGGGAAGGGGCTCGGGAAGGGTCCCGGGCTGTGGTGCTGCTGCAGTGCGGGTGGAGAGCCATTCCCCTCCCCGGCCCAGGACAAGGCCACCTCCTGCTGAAAGGACTGTGCTCATCCAAACTCCAGAAAACACCAACTAAAAAACGGAACGAGACCACCACCCAGTCCAGCAAGGAGGGCGGCAGGGTGGGGAGGAAAGGGCACACTCCCCTCCCCTGTGGGGGGCAAGGAGGGCAGCACGCCAGAGCCCGTGGCCCCATCTAGAGAGGGGAGGACGACGTGCAGGCCCCACACCTCAGCAGCCCCCCGCCCACATACGCCACCGTCACCAGGGGGTGCGTACAGCAACGGCCACAGCCATGTGGTCCCGAGATGCCCCAGTGCGGACAGCCCGCACCCTGCAGCAGCCTGGACGAACGCCCAGGACAGGAGTGGGCGCGGCTGTGAGACGTGACAGTGTGCGGGGGATTGGGAACAGGGCACGGGGCGGTGCCCACTCTCAACCCCCTCACAGTGCCCAGGTGTCCCCACAAACATCTTTTCAGAGTCTGCCTTGCTCTCCCCATTCTGAATGGGCAATGCCATTCCCCAAGAGACGAAACCGTGAGCTGAGAATGGACCCTCATCTGAAGGGCTGGGTAGGGGGCATCTCGCAGCAACCCCCCACCCCCACCCCGTGCTCGGGACCCACGCTGACAGCAGTGACACCGGGCTGTGCCCTGGACCCCCTCCCTCTCCCTCAGTGACCCGCACGACTCAAGCCGTGGTGACAACCGACAACCGTTTCTGCTTCCATCCACTTTAATTAGGACTTGCGCCCACCAGGGGCTCCCCAACAGGGCATGGGGAAGGTGGGCGGAAGGACACCGCCTGGGCACTGGTGTGGGACAGCAGCGGGCTGGCTTCTGCACCCGTCCGGGTGGCAGCTCCGGGGCCTGGGCTCAGGGCTCTTTGGGGACATACTGGTGGATCCAGTCCAGGTAGTAGGTGACCCGGGTGTATATGCCGGGCCGGTTGGGTTGACCGCAGCCCTCGCCCCAGCTGACCACGCCCGCCTGCAGCCAGGTGCCCCTCACCTTGCAGACCAGGGGCCCTCCGGAGTCGCCCTGAGGAGGGGACGGGTCAGTGGAGCCTCACGATGCAGGAGGTTGGGGGCTGGGGGAGGACGTGAGGAGGAGGGAGGAGGGACTGGGGAAGGACCTGGCAGGAGTTGCCCTGGGGGGGATCGGGTCAGTGGGGGCTTGGGGAGTGGGGGGTGGGGGCTGGGGAGGACATGAGGGCCCACCTGGCACGAGTCCCTCTTGCGGCCCCCCGCGCACAGCATGTCCTCACGGACGATCTGTGTGTTGTCCCCAGTGTTGAGGCCAAGGTGGTACTGTGCGTCACAAATGCCGTTCTCCACGATGGGCACCTTCACCTGCTTCAGGGGGAACGGCGGCGGGAGGGGCGCTGGAGGGAGAGGCAAGCGCACAACGTCAGGAGGGCAAAGCCACCGTGGCCCTGAGCCCCCCAGCAGCGGTCCCAGAGGCTGGGTCAGGGCCGAGACCCACCCCTGCTCACTCTAGCCCTCCAGCTGCCCCTGACACTCACTTCCACTTTTCACGTGCCCCCAGCCTGTCACCCAGCATGGCGTCCCCGTGGGGAAGGTCTCTGAGGCCGGGGGCAGGGTGGCCAGCTGCCCGTGGTGGGAGATGTTGACTGGGTCCTCGAGCTCCAGCAGGCCGATGTCGGCCCCGTTCTCGGTGATGTAGAAGGAGGGGTGCGCGATGACCCGGCTGACGGGCAGCAGCGTGTCCTCATAGTAGAGGTGCTGCTCCCTCAGCTGGACTCTGACTTCTTCAGGGTACGTGACGTGCCTGGGAAGAGCAGGCGGCCCCCCGGGGCCTGAGCAGGCTGCTCCAGGGGAGCTCCAGGCAGCCCCAGCCCCCCCAGGCCCCGGGGTCACTCACGGTCCCAGGCAGTGCGCTGCGGTCAGCACCCACTGCGGGTGGATGAGGGAGCCCCCGCAGATGTGCTTCCAGAAACCTTCGTGGAGTCTCAGGCTCACCTGCCAGGGCCACCTGTTCCCGGGGGCCTCCTTCCCCCCTACGATGCCCACTCGCTCCAGAGCCCGGCCTGAAGCTGGGGTTAGAAGCGCCTTTAGCACAGGACACGGCCTGGCCCGGGGCCCTTCCCTGCCCCACCCGACCCTGGGCTTCTCTGCACCACCCACCCAGTCATTGCTGGGCGTGCAGAGTGAGGGGGCAGGGCCAGGGCAGGCCCAGGGCAGGACTCACCAGGGGCCAAGTGGACCAGGCTCCCCAGGAGAGGCAGCGCCAGTGCCAGCAGACTCGGCATCTAAAAGGAACAGTGTGGGGTGGGGGCAGTGGAGCCTGGCTGGGGTCTGCAGGGTATGGCGTGCGGATGGCGTGACACCCCCCGCCCCCCGGAATCAGGGGGTTGCTCAAGTCCAGGGGGCTGGGTCTCGATGCTCTGGATCTGGGGCTCCTCTGCTCTGTTCCGCAGCGACACCCAGATGTTGGGATCTCGGGTTGGGGGCTTACCTTGGCCGACCACTGCTGCTGTGAACTCAGCCCCCTCTCCCCTGCCCATTTATCCTTCCTGGCTGGGATGTGGTCAGAGGAGGGGCCTTGCATCCTCCAATCCAGGGTCAAGGGAGTGGACGATTCAAAGGAAGGCCCTCCTATGGCAGGCACGTGTCCCCACCACCCAGATACCCATCTGGGTGTCCCCAGGCCCCAAGGGTGGGCATAGAGCCAAGCAGAGGATGAGCCTCTCTCTCTCTCTCTCTCTCACACACACACACACACACACACACACACACCTGCCTAGGGGGGCATGGTTGGCTCCCTAGGCTCTGGATGACTAGGATACCTCCCAGTCCACACGTAGACCCTGGCCCCCCACCCCATCTGTCCACCCCCCCACCTCCTCCCTCTTCCCTGAACCTACTGGTCACCAGGTCCTCCAGCCTACCTCCCCACCCCACAGCCCCTGAACCCCCTGTAGCCCCCACGCTGCCATCGGGGAGGCCCCCTTTCCGTTCGAGAGTTGTGTGCATCTCCTTTCTGGGGCAGCTGGGAGCTTCCCTGTGTCGGTCAGTGGCTTGTCGCCTCCAGCTCAGCCCTTCCTTTGTCAGATAGAGCTCTAGGCTTCTTCTCAGCATTTGGAGATTTTCAACTGAATGAACACCTTTATGCTTTGGTTTTCACAGTTGCTAAAAACTGTTTTGTCTGCTTTTTAAAATTGGAGGTGTTTGAGTTATAGACTGCAGATTTAATTATTGTTCATTCATGTGTACACACAAGTTTGCCTCTAATCCTTCTAGAACTGATCTCCATGTCACGTGAGGCTCTAGGACCAAGTCAGGAGCCTTCTTCACCTTTGCAGGTCCAAGCCCTCCTCAGCCCACGAGGCTCAGTGGGGACAGGGTGGGAGGAGGTGCAGAAAGAAGGGATTAGGCTCCTTCAAGCCCAGAGCTGCAGACCTGAGCAGCCCTGGGGCCGGGGAGGGGAGCAGGGCAGAGGGTGAACCTACATCTGGGGTGTCCCGTATCCCTGAAAACCATACCCACACAGCCCAGCTCCTGTTCACAGATACAGCTAAGCCCAGCTCAGACCACGAAAGGTCAAGGTCAAAGGACAGCCTGAGCCAAGTGAGCAGCTAGTGTGAGGGTGGGAAGAAGGAGGAGGGGTCCTCCTCGACTGAGGGGCCACTGCACAGGCCCGCATGAGCCACATCCACTGGGCAGCAGAAGAGCCCACCCACCCAGGAGGACATCCGGGGGCCGGAGCAGGGAGGCACGCAGGGACAGAACACCCCTCCCTGTGCCTCAGTTTGCTCTCCTGTCAAAGGGGACAGAAAGGGCACAGCGTCGAGGACATGGAGGGGCTCCACAGATGGTCTTCAGAGTTTCCTTCTCAAACCCAGGTCAGGTGCAGGCAAGTCCGGGCCCTCCCAGGGCTGCTCAGCGGTTCAGTCACGAGGCCCTGGCCACATGGAGGACCGTTAGGAAGGGCCCACACTGAGCCAGGCAGCTGGGCGCTGTGCCCATCTGATGTGCTGCAGAGACCACAGGAGCCCGGGGCGGGTGTGGGGACGGGGAGTCTGGGGATGGCTTCCTGGAGGTGGGGGGCACCAATCCCCACCCCTGCCTGGCTGAGGAGGAAGCCACAGTTTGCACACAGGGCACCTTGGGTCTGACCTGGTCGTGCTGTGGTCTGTGTCCCTGAGCTGGCCACTCATTGCCAGGTGAGGGCATGCATGGGGGGACAAAGGCCCACGGCTTCAGGGTACATGCCTTCTCTGTCCTGCCTCACTATGGGACTGTTCTGCTGGGGGTGCGGCAGACAGGAGGGCAAAGAGGGAGAGAGGGAACCGTGTCTAAACTTGATTGTGGGGCGGCTACTTGATTTCATGCATTTGTCTGACCCATTGATTTGGACACGAATTTGGTCGGGGTGCCTGGGTGGCTCAGTCAGTGAGGGGTCTGCCTTTGGCTCAGGTCCTGATCTCCGGGTCCTGGAATGGGGCTCCCTGCTCAGCGGGGAGTCTGCTCTCTCCCTCTCTCTCTCTCTTTCTCTCTAGCAGATGAAGTCTTTAAAATATACATATTTATTTATTTATTTGAGAGAGAGGGAGAGCCGACCCCCAGCCAGCAAGCCCCTCCCTCTCAGCCGCCAATGGGAGGGGGCGGACGCGCAGCCCCGCAGACCAGTCAGGAGGGGCCTGTGTGCCCCCTGCCGGGCCGGGGTCCCTCTGCGGCCGGACCACCCCCTCCGCCCCCTGCTGTGAGCCGGCTGGAGGTCGGGGTTGCGGGGGGCGGGGCTCAGCGGGGCGGGGCCGCGTCGAGGGGCGGGGCCGCGCGCGCTGTGGGCGGGGCTATGGCGAAGACGGGGGCGGCGCCGTGGCTGCAGGCGGTGCAGCGAGGAGGGAGGGGCTTCCAGCCGTGCGGGGCTGAGACCCGGGCTCCCGGCCTGTGAGCTCCCTCGGCGGGTGTCCCGTGCCCCGAGGGAGCCCGGCGTTAAGCCGCAAACTGAATACTCTTGGAGCAGAGAGAGACGCCGACAGGACGGAAAAGAATGGTTCGACTTGCGGCCTGGCGGGAGCCCCGGGCGTCTCCGGGAGGGCCGGCCCCGCGCACGCCGGCCCCGCCCGCACCGGTCCAGCCGACGACCCCCAGCCGGCTCCGACGACCCCCCGCTGGCCCCGCCCACGCCCCCCGCCCGTAGCGCACCCGCGCGGCCTCTGCCTGGGGCAAGCGCGGTCCTAACGCTCTCCCACAGTTGTTAGGAAGTGACCGGAGGAGCAGGGAGCCAAGCATTTATTCCGCGCGGACAGGCGGGGGCCGCCCCGGGCCGCCCCCACGCCCCCCTTGGCTTTCATCCTTCAGCCGGTGCCAGGCAGACTGCCCGCCTCCCGCTCTCTTCTCTCTCTCCGCTAGAGCCGGCACTTGGGCTCCGGAGGTCAGCTGGCCGCTCGGGGGCGGGTGGGGACCGGGTGGGGAGCGGGAGTACCGAGCGCGGCGGGCGGCGGTGTTTGAGCGCGAGGGGCAAAGCCAGCGGGACGGAAGGGAGAAGGGGCGCTCGGGCACGTGGGAAACAGGTGGAAGAATGCAGATGAGAGAAGAGGAGTCAGCCCCTGCGGAAGTTCCTGCGAAAGTGCCCGGACGGGAGCAGGTGGCGCTGGATCCAGGCCCAGTAGGAAGAGACCCGGGCATACACCCCCGGGAGTCCGGGCTCAGCGCATCCCCTGCTGAAGCTCACCACCGCTGCCTGCACCCAGCGCCTGCCCCGCAGCTGACAGACCAGGGGGCCCCCGGAGTCGCCCTGAAGGAAACAGGAATGACAAACAGGGGCAGTGGGGCTCTGGTCTGGGAAGCAGGGGTGGGAGCTCTCAGACTGAGGCTGACGTCAGGGAGCACGTGGGAGCGGGTTGGATGCTGGAGGCAGGGGGAGGTCCCCTTGGGCCTCCAGGTAGCAGGCGTGGTCGCTCTACCTTTCCATCTTGGAGCTGTTCCTCCCTGCAGCCTGCTATCAGCTCTAGGGGCCTTTTTTTGTTGTTTTTAATGGTTCAGAGAGGTCAAACAGTTTGCTGAAGGTTGCACAGCTAGTAAAAGCAGTGCTGGGATGCAGTCGCTTTTTTATGGTTGCTGTTGTTATTCTCTCAAAGCCTGCCTGCTTCTTCCAATGCACTCTGCCTCCCTTACAGATCGACTGGCGTCTCTGGTCCTGGACCCCTGCCCCTCTCACCCGTGCCACACCTGCTCACATCCTATGACAGCTGGAGCCCGCGTGTTCTGCTTTTATTTGTCAGGATGGCTCTGGACTCATTCTTACAAGAAATACTGTCAAGTCCGGCTCCAAGCCAGACACTGTTCTACCTTGGGTGAGGAAAGTCCCCGGCCTCGGGGAGCTAGATCAGAAGATGCCACCCCTGCCCCAAGTCCAGGATCCAGCCTGCTTCCCAGGGTCTCTTAGGGTTAGGGAGGTGACCAGAGCCTTTGGCTAAGTACAGAGGAGGGAGGTACATCACAGTTTCCCTGTGAAAGAGGGGGCTCCGCTCCCTTACTTCTGCTGCCACTTTTGGGGAAACTGAGTGGGGGAGGTCCAGTGACTCTCCCAGAGCCTGCGGTGCATCAGGGACAGGGATGCGGGCTGGACGGGACTGACCTCGCAGAATCCCTTTTGGCCCTGGACGTCACCAGCGCAGAGCATGTTCTTGGTGATGGGCTCTGGGTAGTAGAGCCTACGACAGCTGTCTAGGCCAACCACGCGCACGTCCACCTCCTGCAGCCTGAGGGGCTCAGACAGGGCCACTGTGGGACACAGGGACAGCGGCTTAGGTGCTGTCAGGGGCCGCACGGTGGTGAGCCGCCGAGCCCCCAGCCAGCTCCCTGTGGACAGCCCAGAGCAGCAGCTCCATGGCATCTGTCCCTGGGGCCCACGTTCCTGTCCTGCCAGTGGGGAGGCGGATGCGGGACCAAGGCAGGGCTGAGTGGTGCGGGATGAGTCCTGGGCCAGCCTCTACCATGAGGTGAGGCTCAGAGAGGAGACTGGGGTGACTCGCTCCGCCCCTGGAGTGCCTTCCCCTCGGGCCAGCTCCCCGAGCCCCCAGCCCCTTGCCCCTCACCCACCGTCCTGCTGGATGTCCCCCCAGCCGGTCACCCAGCAGAGGGAGCCTGCAGGGAAGTCAGAGCCTGGTGGAGCCAGGGCGATGGGTCTGATAGTGCTGGAGAAGGGCACGGGGCGTGCCAGCTTCACGAGAGCCACGTCACTGCCCTGGAGGGCGTCCCCAGTAAAGGAGGGGTGCTGGATGGTGCGGACGACAGCCACGGAGATGGAGCCCCGGGGACGGGAGTACAGCGCAGCCTCTCCCAGTTGGACCCTCAGGTCCTGTAGACTCGCGGAGCTGGGTGGGAAGCAGAGAGGACATGGTGGGCTCAGAGGGTGGAGGCTGGTGGCTTGGCTTTACCCCGCTAGCTCCACTGGGATGGGGGCATGGCGTTAAAGGACCCTCTGCTCTGCCCTGGCCCTCCGAGTCGGATCACAGGAGCACAGGGCCTCCCTCTGGGCCCTTGTTCCCGAGAAGTCCTGTCTGGCCCGGAGAGACTCCTGAGTAAAGTCCAGCTCCCGGTGATGGAGTTCAGCCTTGGGCTGTGGCGAGCCTTCCCAGCGGCAGGGCCTGTCCTTGTGGGGACAGAGCGGACACAGTCCTGCTCTTCTGGGCCAGAGGGACAGCGGGGTCGCAGCGCCAAGATGGCGGGTCAGGGTTCTGGGGGAGCAGGTCAGGCTGAGCCAGAGTGGTGGGCACGGAGACCACATTCTCGGCAGGGGCAGGGGTGGTGACCCCACAGAGCAGGCAGGGGTGCAAGTTGGGGGAGCTGCGTTTGGGGGGCTGCAGAACTCATGGAACGTGTCAGCAGGGCCCCTCCCCGGCATCTGAGGATAGCAGGTGGGCGGGGACCCGGGACAGCAGCAGGCAGCGTGTCTCTCATTCGGAAGCGCGGAGAGCAGGAGCTTGTGCTGAAAGTGCAGGTCCTCAGGGAGCCGTGTGCTCTCTGCCTAAGGCCTGTGCCCCGGAGGGCTAACCTGTCCCAGCAGGACTGCCGCTAACCCCAGTGTCCCTTTCCTTGGGGTCCACATCCCTCAACTGCCTTTTGCTATTCATACGGTCTCAAGCAAACTACTCACCTCTCTGTGCCTCAGTTTCCCATCCTGGAACCTGAGGGTAAAAGTGTCTACCTACGGAGGTTGTCCTGAGTGTGCTTGGGCCTGTGCACTGGGGCAGGAAGCCCCTGGTAGCCATGGGTCATGATTTCCAGGACTGGATATCTCCCGAGGACATTCCAGGAACAGCCCCAGCACCAAATGGCAAAGGCTTATTTACCGCAAAATGACACCTGGGACCAGCCAGGTGTCTGCTAATTAATTATCGTGTCTGCTAAGGTTAAGCTGACCCTGTAATTTAGCTCTGGGAGAGACCCACCTTGATTGTGGAGTCTCTTTTTATAGAATTCAGTGCTCGATTGCTCTACAATAGCTTCGGTCTGCTTTTTGTTTTCAAGTATCATGAAGTGGCATCTAGCTCTGGAATGTTCTCTACTTCCTCACAGCCCCATGCTGGGCAGCAAGACTCAATCGCTGAAACAGGGAGGAATGAATCAACTAAATGCAGCCCATGCACACAACGGGGCAGCGTCCAGCGATAGAAGGAGGGAATTTCTGACACTCGCTGCCATAATGTGGTTGACCCTTGAAGACCTTCCGCTCCGTGCGATAGGCCAGACTCCGGAGAACATGGGCTGTAGGATTTGGCTGCGATGAGGTCCCTGCGGTCATCAGAACCACGGAGACGGAAGTGGAGGGGTGTGCTGGGCCGAGGAGGGGGACCTGAGAGCTTAATGGGCACAGAGCTTCCGTTTGGGAGGACAGAGGTGTTCCCAGGTAGAGGGGGTGGTCCCTCAGCAGCGTGAACCGCGCACTGAGAAAAGATCGAGATGATCAGTCTCAAGCTGTGCCTTTAACCAGAGTCCCCAAAACTGGAAACAAGTACGTGACCTCCAAGTACCTTCAAATAAGTAAAGTGTGTTTTCTTTCCTAGTTTGAAAGGAGTAGCTGGCGTCTAAGTAGTCCAGCCCCCGCCGCGGGGCTCTGAGCCACCTGGGCCCAGGTGCCATGCCACAGCCACGATCCACTTCCCCGTGCGCGGCCCCGTGGCATCTCACGGCCCGGGCCACCCGGTGTGGGGAGGCCGGACTCACCTGGAGACACAGTGGGCGGCGGTCAGCACCCACTGGTGGCTGATGAGACTGCCCCCGCAGACGTGCTGGCCCCGGTCACGCAGGCTGACCTGCCAGGGCCACTGCCGGGGCACAGCCGCTGTACCCCCGACAATGCGGGCCTCCGGGCTGAAGCCGCTCCCTGGTGGAGAGACAGGGTCACCGGCTGGCCTCCTCTGGGAAAACAGGACCCAGGTCCGGGGCGGAGAGCTGGGCCCTCCTCCCGCCTCCAGCGCGGACGCCATAGCCCGCAGTCAGCTCTCCGAACCGCAGATAGCACGGCCCAGTGGAACTCTCTACGGCAGTGCACCTGCTCTGCGTGCGGGCCAGTGCGGGTCATTGCGGGCCAGGCCCCTGGCCACGGGAAGGAAGCGTCCCTGGGACTGGGGACCAGACTTTTTCATCTGAATCATAAGTAATCGAGGCGTCAGCAGCCCCCAAGGGTGGCTGGTGGCGCAGGGTTGGAGGAGGCAGACCTCCCGTCTTCCTGCCCCTGATGGCGTTTCCATGGCTACGATTTTGAAGCATAAGCAACACTAGTCGGCAGAAAGCCCTGCCTGTGGTCCCAGCCCGGCTCCGGGGTGGGGGCGGGGGAGGCAGCCCGGAAGCCTCGGTCTCCCAGCCCGTACCTCAACGTCCTCCTGAGTCCCACGCGGAGGAGTTGCTCCAAGGTAAAGGACCCTGAGAGCTGATGGTTACAGCAGGGCACACGGCCGGGACTGTTCCCGCACACAGACCCATTGGAGCAGGCTGTGGGGCCCCAAGGAAGGTCCGGATGGAGCGTCCCCCTCCCTCACCCGGGAGGGACTGTGGAGGGTGCGTGTGGCTGCAGGAGGCCTCGGGTGGGGGGGTGGACAGGGTCCCCCCAGTTAGAGGCTCAGATTCCAGGCAGCTGCGCGCTCTGGCCTGGGGACTCACCCCTTTCTCCCAGGAACGGGAGCATGAGGAACACGAGGAGGAGCCGCATCTGCAGGCAGAGGCAGAGGTGGAGGGTGTGGGAAGCCCAGCCGGCAGGGGGGCTGCGGGACCAGCCTCCCCTCAGGTCTCCCCACAGCCAAGACCGGGGGCTCCAGAGAGGACGAACCAGGTGGCCCCCAGGCGGTGACCCTGCCCTTATGGGGGTCCGTACCACCCCCGCCCCGGGAATGAGCACAGGCAGACAGGGGCTGGAGAGGGAACGCCCGCCCCTCCTGCTCCCCACAGCCCCCTCCTCACCAGGACCGACGTCGGCCACGGCCCGCCAGGGACTCCAGGTTCTCCGGGAGCCGTGGTGGCTCCTGACTCTGGTATGGTGTCCCGCTGGCCTGGAACGACACCAGCCCCTCCCTCTTGGCCTCCCATCTCTGCCCTGTCCCTGGCGGTCCCGGATGCATCCGGGCAGGGACGGAAGCCACTGGCTGCTGGTATGGGGGCTGCACTGGGGTGTCAGGGTGGGGGTCAAGCAGAGGGATGGAGGGCACAGGGATCCCGGGTTCCCCAGGTGCTGGCAGCCAGCCAAGGTGATTGCTTGGTTCCTGATGTTCCCCGGAGAGCTCTCCACCCCCTCACTGCCTGCCAGGGACAGATAAGGAAGGTCAGCCGTCCCTGCCACGTGGGCTGTGCCATCGCCGAGACCCAGGCCCCAGGCTGGGACCCACTCTCTGACACAGAGCTGCTCCCTCCTGCCCTGGCTGTAGCTCCCATCAGGCTAGAGCCCTGTCCCCTCTGCCAGGAAGTGACCCTAGGGCCCCCCTGAAGATAAGTTATTGTCCCCGACACCACCGGCGTCCTCCCTGGGGGACTCCCTACTTGTGGCTGCTGGCTGGGTCCCACTGATGGGCAATGGTTTCACACAACCATGGTCACACAGCTGTCCCTCCCAGCCAGCCCTCTCAGGGTCCTGCTGTCAGCTCTGTCTCCTGCCCTGCACGTGGGAAAGAGGGCCTGGTCCCTCCCTGGCCCCCCGGGGCCCAGCCCCAGGCTCTGGGACACAGCCATCCCAGCAAGGCAAGGCCACACCAGTGGTCAGGGATCAGGCTTCAGGGAACGGGGTGGGATTTGAGGTGGGATTTGAGGTGGGATTTGAGGTGAAAAGTCCAGCCCAGAGTGACCTTCAGCATCTGCCTAGTCCACGTGCAGAACAAACACAGAGCAGGAAGGCCTGGGAAGTTCCGGGAGCTGCATCCCTGTTGACTCTGTGTCCCTGTTGACTCTGGCGAGGCGGGAGACACCTGAGCCTGTCTTATCTCTGGCAGCCACTCCCCTTCCTGCCCCTGCCCCACGTGGCCTCTGGCTTCCCGAAAATGCTGTCCTTCCGGGGAGGTGGAAGGCAGAGGGGCCAGCCCTGGGGGGCGTGGGGCAGCCATGGGCCGGGAGGTCTGGCCCTTCACAGAGCAGCCCGTGCTGGGCGGGCAGCCCTCCATCTGGCTCAGACTGTGCCCTCGGCTCCCTCGCTGGGCCCCTTGTAAATGCAGGCACCCGCGCGGGTCTTCGCGTGTTTGAGCACGTTTTCGTGCAGGAAATATCGATTCCACTCCTGGACCAGGGCGAGTACACAGCTCAGTGCCTTGAGTGCATTCCCAGTACTGCCCGCCCTCCTGCCATCGAGCTCTGGGGTGTTTGTTTTGTTTTTTTAAAGATTTTATTTATTTATTTGACAGAGATCACAAGTAGGTAGAGAGGCAGGCAGAGAGAGAGGGGGAAGCAGGGTCCCTGCTGAGCAGAGAGCCCGATGCGGGGCTCGATCCCAGGACCCTAGAATCATGACCTGAGCTGAAGGCAGAGGCTTTAAGCCAGTGAGCCACCCGGGCGCCCCAAGGTCCAGGGTGTTTTTCTCCACCAAACTGGCACCACAGCCCTCCACAGCCGCTCAGCCATGCCCTCCCCAGCCCCAGGGCCTTTGCACGGGAGCCCTTTATCGGGCGGCTCAAGCTTGCACTTATGTGGTTTAAAAACCCAACCAGAAAATTTCTCTGGTGTTAGTGATAAAAATCGTAATTTGTTTCCCGGTTACAGACGTGTTGTTCCTCTGAACAGAAGATGCAGATGTCTGGAAGGTCACGGCCAAGAAGTAAAAACACCCCAGATCCTACAAGTCGTGCTGGCTGCCGTGGACCCAGCCTCTCCCCCATCGTCGAAGGTCAGGAATGTCCTGCATTGGCCCCTCGGCCCCTTGGCATGTCCCCACGGCAGGCCGGCAGATCCCTGCAACCCGAGTCCAGGAGTTCCCGGGCACTGACCGATCTCACCACCCCAGGCTCAGACTCATCTCACAGGGGTTAGTGGACACATCCGCACGGCTCGCTCCCCCACTGAGGGAGACCTACAGCTGCTCCTGTTTCCATCTGGGCACACACTCGTAATTGTGGAAATTACTGTGGAAAAGCTTTCTAGTTCTGCGCGATGCCTAGAGCCGTGAATGTTACAGATGCACAGGATGGGGCCCCATGGGACTCAGGCCACTAGTTCCTCAGGACCGTGGGCAAGGCTGGGGAAGGTGTGACTTGTCCCTGGCGTGGCTCCCAACACCCCGCCAAGGTGAGTGCCCAGAAACTTCTCCGTCGTGGCCGTGGGGCCTGCTCCGGGGCAGCCCAGGAAAGCACACCCACGTTCTGGCCTCCTCTTGCCCCCTGATCCCAACTGCCTGTGGGCATTTCTTCCTGCGGAGCCCAGCGTCTGGAACTCAGAGCCAACCTGAGAGGGCACCCTGGGAGGGTCAGGGAAGGCTCTCACCCAACAAGCAGACATCTCTCGGGATGGGGAGAGACTCCCGCATCAGATCCAGGTCATGTTTGCATGGTGACTGGCTAATTCAGAGAACAGGCCTTGCGAGAGAAGTCAGACGGACAGACGGATGGGTGGGTGAGTAGACCGAATCCTGGGACTCAAATCAGTCCCCTCTGGGACCACCCACAGTACCAGATGCTGACCTGCGGGGCAGGACAGAGCTAGGGGTTGTGACCCCGGAGTGGAGCCGCACTGAGAGCCTTGCTGTCCCTCTCCAAGCCTGGAAGGACACCGCCCCAGGGCAGCCCTCTGCACATCGGGGCTGGGGGACATACTCCCTTGGAAAGCCATGTTGCCCGTGGTCAGCCCGTCCCACAAAGACTCTGACCACACTCCAGTCATTCCTCAAGCTCTTTAATCGGACAGAGACAGCAGAATGAGGCGCCCTCACCGCAGTGGCCTCTCACCCCGCTCCCCAGCATCTCCCTGCTCCATCCGCCAGCTGTCTGGGAAGCTGTGGACACGGAGAAGGGCAGACGAGAAAGTGGGGCCCAGGCCAGGGCCAGGGGGCCAGGGTTGAAGCAGCAGGTGCCAGGAGGAGGCGGGAGCCGCTGCCCCAGGCCGGGTCAGGGGCCGCTCTGGATCTGCCGCGTGATCCACGGCTCGTAGGTCTGGACGCGAGCGTAGACCCCGGGGATGTTGCGCAGGCCACAGCCGTAGCCCCAGCTGACCACGCCCACCAAGTACCAGATGCGCTTCAGCTTGCAGACCAGGGGCCCCCCGGAGTCCCCCTGCGGGAGGAGAGGGAGGACTGAGTGGTCCCACGCCCCCACCCCCGCAGCAGGGGCTGGGCAGGGTGGGGGTGGGACTCACATAGCAGGAGTCGCGGCCCTCGGTGCCCGCACACAGCATGTCATCCTGGATGATCTTCCCAAGCTGGTGGTGCTCGGAGGCGTTGTGGTACAGCTGGTCGCAGACGCCGTTCTCCACCACCTGCACTGCCACCTGCTGCAGGCGGTAAGGCGGCGGCAGCGGCTCTGGGGAGAGAAGCCACGGGGGGCTGGCAGCGCGGTCAGATCTCCCTCCCGAGGGGAGGGCTGGGGTGGGCAGGAGATGAGGCCAGAGACCCCACCCCTGCGCCGGTGGCCCCTTCCCTTTCCTTCCCGGAACCCACCACCCTCCGCCCCCCAGGAGTTCCCGGGGATGACAGCCCCCACCGCAGACCCACCGTGCATCCCAATGGAGCCCCAGCCGGTCACCCAGCACTGGTCCTCCGGGATGACCTCCAGCTGGGCCGACGAGAGCCTGACCGGCTTGACGTTAGCAGTGCCTTCCACAGAGTCCGACAGCTGGAGCAGGGCAATGTCCGCGCCCAGGCCGGGGGAGATGTAGTTGGGGTGGACGATGACACGGCTCACGTTCAGCAGTGTCCTGCCACCGTACAGGTACACGTCCCCGGCGTGGATGCGGTAGGCAGAAGGGTCGGCCTCCTTCCTGGGGTCAAAAGAAGCCACAGAGGTGGGTCCCCCGGGGGTAGCCACCGTGGGGGGTAGCCTTGGCAATTCCAGACCCGAGTCCTCCCGTAAGCCCTGACTCTCCTTCCATGTCCCACCCAGAGCTGGACAGCAGCGTGGGGGACTCACCGGGAAATGCAGTGGGCGGCAGTCAGCACCCACCGCGGGTGGACGAGGGATCCACCGCATATGTGCACCCAGGAGGCCCAGTGGTAAGTGTAGACTCTCAGGCTGACCTGCCACGGCCACTTCCCCTGTGGGGCGTTGTCGCCGCCGATGATACCCACCCGCTCACCCTCAGGGACCGGTGCTGAGGAAGAGACAGGGGCGGCGCTGAAGCCCGCCTGGAGTGGCCAGAGGAGCTGGCTGAGCTGAGCCCCCGCCCCGAGGGGTCCCGAGCAGCTGGAACTAGACACAAGGTTCCAGGGGTCTCTGGGGAAGGGAGGAGTTCCATGGGGTCAAGACTCACCTGGGCTGCCAGCAATGGAGTTCCCCAAGAAGAAGGTCGAAAGCGCCAGCCACAGCATCTGAGGGGGAGAGGGCAGGGAGGGACAGCTGGGACTCAGGCCCTGGGCTCAGGGACGGAGAGGGCCAGGAGCCTCTGCAGGCGTCTGGGAGGGGCAGCAGCCTTACCTTGCCAGGACTCCTCGGGCCTCTGCTCTGGGGACCTCCTGAGCCCCTTTATCTCTTGGCCACAGGAAGTAAGCAGGCAGCTGGGTCAGCCATCCCCTTGGAGGGGAGGGTGGGGAAGAAGGGCGGGCCCAGCCTGGGTGCTTCCCCACCTACCGCCCGCCCCCAAACCCCCCCTTTCAGCCACTGCAGACACATCATCTTCCCCTGTGTTGGCCTGACCTGTCGGGGCAGGTGCAATGTCCTACGGGGTCTGCTGGGGCCTCCCCACCTGGGGAGAGTCTCCAGCCCCATGCCCCTACCCTGAGTGGGCCAACCAGCCTCCGGCTGCAGCCCCCAGGCCCCCACACCCCATACCCTGCCAGGCCCTCCCTCTCTCCCGTGTCAGGAGCAGACTGTGTGTCACCTACCCCAAGAGCGACTCAGGAAGGTGACGCCCGAGCCCCATTCAGAGCCTCCTGTCCCTGAGCTCCTGTCTCCTGAGCTCCAAGCGCGGAACAGCGCCTGTGGTCAATGGTGACAGTGATTCGGATTGGCTTGGGGCCACTGGGCTTCAGGAACCAGGGGGAAGGTCACTGGGGAGACAGCATACCTCGACCCGGACTCCCCATCAATGGGGACAGAGGATGAAGAGCCGTGATAGGGGATCCGTGCCGACTGGCCCGGCCCAGCCCTGTTTGTCCAGGGCACATGGGCACAGGGCAATGAAGAGGACAGAGTGAGCCCAGGGGACCCCACAGAGCATGCGTGCATAGGCCCCTAGTCTTGGAGAGCCCCGCGCCAAACACGGCAGCGTGTGGGCAGGCGGAGGGGGCAAGGTCCTCCTGGAATCAATGAGCAGGGTCTAAGCCCCGCACCCCAGCCTTCAAGGGGAGGCTTGGGGTCTCCCAAGGACGCCCGAGACCGATAGCCCATCAGAGAAATCTTTGCGCCCAGCGTCTGGGAAGAAAGATGAGGGAGGACGTGTGTCACTGAGGGAAAACGGCCATCTAGAGGCATGGAAGGAGGGAGCACGGGGGCCCGGCATCTTCCCGATTCAGAGCCAGTCCCGACGGCCAGTTCCTCACACCCTCCGGCCTCTGCCGCCACAGCGCGGGGAGTGACGCCGGGGGCAGGAACAAGCAGCAGTGGCTTGGCAACACCCAGGGTGCTTTCTGTGCCAGTGGTGAGGACGGGGTCCCTTATCTAGAGGACAGCAACCTCAGGCCATCGCCCCCTGGCCACCAGTGCTTCAGCTGTTGAGCAACGGCCCCTGGGGGCAGGACACCTGCTTGCCGTGATAGGGTCGGGACTGGACCACCCAGAGAAGGCGCAGCGATAGCATCAGAGGAAGGATTGGGGGACGCGCGGCAGGGGGCTTGCAACCGTCAGGACTGTGGCCAGGATGCCTGGTTCAGGGATGTCGTTGGGTCAGGGATGTGGCTGCCCCGGGCTGGTTGCGAAAGCTCTTGGCTGGGCAGAAGACTGGGCAGGGGATCTCGGCACAGAGCGGAGAGTCGGGGGGTCACAGGAACCTGGAGGGAAGAGCGTCCGTCTCCACATTTCCTTCACGGCCCCCTTGGTGACCCAGTCTTTGGGCACAAACAGAAACCCAACAACAACGAACGGGGGCACCCTGGCTTTGGCAGAACTCTCTGGCAAGACCTGGAAGGCCCTCCCATGTGTTTCCGGGGAACCCTCACAGAGTCTCCCTTCTGCGGCAGCGGGGGTCAGATCTCTGCATCGCACAGCAAATGCCCGGCGTCTGTGGGGACATCCCCGACAGGAAGAGGCTTTCCTGGGGCCACTTTGACGGAGCCGTTGAGATGCTCCCAATCGAAGCAGAAGTTCTGGGAAGAACTTAAAATCCACTTTGATGCGGCTTTTAAAAACCAGAAACCGTGTTTCCTCCACCATGAAAATACTCTTTTTAAATTATGAAAATAACGTAATTCGGGCTACAAAAAAAAAAAAAAAAAGTAGAACGTAGAAATTCTCAATAATCTCCCACCAGCAGTAGCCGCCGTGGCGGCCCACGGTCACTCCCACTCCCAGCCGGCAAGAAGAGCAGGCCGTGATGTCGCCGCAGCACGTGTTCCCTTCACCGCCCCCCAGAGAAATGCGTCATTGGTAATGGCCGGTGTGTTCAGTTGTAGGGCTCTGGGGAACCTTACGGAACCAGCTCCCCACGGACAGACGTTTGTGTCGTTTGCTGTGAAAACAACAGTGAGGTAACGTTCTGCGCGGGTACTCGTCCCCTCGTCCCATCTAATTATCAGCGCACTCAGCGGCGCGGGGCCGGGTCCAAGACGGTACTCAGGCTGGGACCGCAGGGCCGTTGTGATCTGTCCGTGCATCCCTCTCTCCACCCTTCTGTCCATCCCTCCATCCATCCCTCTCTCCACCCCTCCCTCCCGTCCCTCCCCCAGCCAGCCGCACTTTAGACGACGTGTCCGTGTCTTCCCTCCGTTCAGACTTCACCCACCCACCAATTCACGTAAATATGGGAAAGACACAGCTCCTGCCCCCATTTCCCAGCCCAAGAAACAGGCTTCACCGGCTGGCAGGGTGGACAGAGGGAGGGCTGGGTCTGGGATTTAAAGCTATGCTTAGGGTGCTGGTGGGCTCAGTGGATTAAACCTCTGCCTTCGGCTCAGGTCGTAGTCTCGGGGGTCCTGGGATCGAGTCCCACATCAGGCTCTCTGTTCACTGGGGAGTTTGCTTCTTTCTCTCCCTCTACCGTTCCCCCTGCTTGTGTGCTCTCTCAAAGAAATAAATGCATCTTTAAAAAAACAAACGAACAAAGCAATGCTTAGTAATTAAAAGAGGAAAACAGTTTCTGCATAACTACTTGGAGCTCCCAGTTGGCTACGCTGACGTGAGCTCGTGAGCTCTGTATTCAGTCGCCCAGGGAGCCGAGTCCGCACGGAGGGGCTTCCCTGCCGGCCCCCCACAGCACCTGGTGTCCAGAGCTGGCGGGAAGTGGCTGTGAATCTCCGGGGGCAGTGGCCGATGTAGGGACGCCCCCTCCACGCAGCTCAGCGGCCGCACACACGTGGGGTCCTGTGGTCCATGGCCCCGGTGCCTCCTGCCAGCGACACATGGCAGCCAGCACTGGGGCTCACGCCGCCTGCGTTCCCCGCACCCACCCCTGTTCCAGAAGTTCCAGCTTCCCCAAACCCACCCTCTTCTTCCTCTTCACACGTCCCGGCCAGTCTTGGCTGTCTGCTCCCTCCTGGCTCTGAGGACACGCTCTTCACCCTCTGTGAAAACCGTCGTGACACATTCACCAAAACCGAATGACTCATTGGTTAACGGAGGGGTTCATGCCCCCCGCCGCTGCTTCATCCAGACGCATCGGACTTTCCCCTGGGTGTCCGGGCCGCCTCCTGTGACCTTCCTTCCGCACTCCAGCTCCCCACCGAAAGCTCTTACCCGGCCGTCGCTGGATTTGTCCCCGTGGGCCCTACAGCAGAACAGCTGTCCTGAGGCTCATCTTCGTACAAATGACACTTTCCGCTTTGTGTCCAGAAAGAGGGGCGTGGCCGAGGTCGGCACGCGTATGGCACATCCAACGGGCTTCCTCCGGTTAGTTCTGGTCACGCGCAGACTCTCCGGACGCGGACAGGGCTTATCTGTTTTTTACTGTGTTTTCATCGGGGGTCCCGGAGTCCAAACGAGACCCAGGCCGGAGAGGGGACATGGAAGGGGACTCGGGGTCCAAACGAGACCCAGGCCGGAGAGGGGACATGGAAGGGGACTCGGGTCTTGAGCCAATGTCTTCCGCCTCGATGGGCTTTCCTTTGTGCTGCCCCCCCCCCCGCCGGTCTCCTGCTTTGACGTTTGTCACACCAGCTCTCCTTTCCTTGTCACCCCGCTGGCGAGTACAGACCGGACCTCCCCGCCTCACTGTTGGTTGGCTTTATGGGGTTGTGTGGCCTTCTACGCCGCATTTCAAGCCCTTGCAACGCATCTCCCTCCCCTCCAGACCCTGGGATCCAGGAAGCCAACGTGTACTCCGCCGTACGCAGGGATGTGCCACCCAGTGACGCTGGTGGGATGAATGAGATCCCAAGGGCGGCTCCGCTGTTTGTAAACTACAAACACCCTCACGTGGTGACAGGGTGCTCAGTGGGTGGTGGCCCGGAGCCAGGCAAGATGGGACAAAGGATGGTAGCCTGGGGCCGGGCCGGATGGGACAGCGGGTGCTGGCCAGAGCTTGAGGGAGAGTCTCAGATCACCTCATCCATCTCCAATCCCCCTGCCCGAGCCCGAGCCTTCGCAACACGGCCAGCACTCTGGGATTCCAAACAGGGGAGCGCCCCCAGCCCCGCCCGCCACTCTGCAGCCGCAGCCCCTCAAAGACCACTCTGACCACCAAACTGTTCACAAGGTTTAATGAGACAAGTACACCTGCCGGCACCACCCCCCCTCCACCGCACCTCTCCCCACGGGGAGGGGAGAAGGGGGCCACAGGAGGGGCAGGAGAGGGCAGGGCTGAAGTACAGGGAAGGGAGGGGAGCAGTGTGGGATGTTAGCTCAGCTTGGGGCCATGATGTGACAGAAGTGTGGTCCTCCGCTGACCCACAGCCTGGCCCTGAGTGGGGACATGATACCAAGCTCCTGCTGAGACAAGAGTGGCGGTTGGGGCCTCGGCCTCACCCCTAGCCCTGTCTACCCCCCGGCTGGGCCCAGAGCAGCTCCTGGGAGAGACACAACGGACCAGCTGGATGACCTGTCCAGACAGGCCCGTCTCAGCCTGAGCCACCACGGAAATCTGGAGACATTCTTGGTGCCAGACGGTGGGGTCCTCCCGATGTGGTGACTGGGGACACCAGTAAGCACCCTGCGTTGCACAGGGCAACACGCAATGGAAGGTCATCTGGCCTCGTGTCCAGTGCCCAGGCTGAAATGTCCCTGGGCCAGGCGTGGCCATTCTGGTGATGGCAGACCTCGGCATCTAGAGAAACCCACTCTCCACGCGGCGAGGCCTAAAGGTCAGAAACCGTAGCCCATCCCAGCCACCCAGAGCCCGGGCCTGTTCACGCACCAGAGCAGAGATTCCCTCCTGGGGGCCTGGATGCCCTTCTTGCTGTGTACCCAACGGTGACCGCAGGCAAGGAGGGTGTCCACTGTCCAGCGGGATCTCAGACCACTGGGAACCGCGTCTCCCAAAGACAGCCCCCAGCGCCCCTGCCTGCCTCGCTGGGCCCAGGGAGGGAGGTGAACACACCTCTCTAGAACCAGTCTCACTTCCCGTGGGGAGTGCAATGTGTGTGCGCAGGCGTGAGTGTGAAAATGTACAATCGAGAGCATCGTGTGCGTGAGTGTGTGCGAGGGTGTGTGAGTGTGCATGTGTGGGTCTGTGCGTGTATGTGCAAGCCTGAGTGCGTGAGCACGTGGGAGTATGTGAGTGTGCCAGCGGGTGCAGCTCCCCCTGCGCAGCCCAGGCTGCGGTCCCAGAGGTCCTCATGTGGGCACGGGGTCCCTTGAGGGAGGAGGCAGGTGGGGAGGCTGTGCCCTGTCACCCACGGTGAGCCAGCCCTGCCCCCTTCCTGCCCGAGAGGAGACAGGAGACACGTGCAGACAAGGAGCCTGGAGCGTGGCCCTTGGCCACCCCTCCGGCCAGCGATGCAGGAGAAAGTGGTATGGGAGCGTGCAGGGCACTGGCCAGGGTGCACAACACGCCCAGGCGCCCCACTCCAGACCTCCTGCCTTCACCAGCCTGGAGAGCAGACCCCCAGGGCGTCTGGGAAAGGCCAGCGTGGTGGCCACACACAGACAAGGCCACGTCTGTGCAGAGAGGAGGACGCAGGAATGCCGTTCATTGGGAGTGCCATGGGCTGCGGTTGCTGGATGTGGGACCTGTGGTGTTCTGGGCACCTCGACCCCTGGAGAGGCAGGAGGAGCCCCAGGCCCAGGTGACTTCAAGGTCTGGGGCAGCCTGAGCCCGTCCTGTGCTTATGGGAAGGGAGTGGCCTGCGTTCCTCTTTCTCTTTACTCAGTGCCGACCTGGAGTCGTGTGAGGTCCGGGTCACGGGGGCATTTCTGCTGGGACCAGGCTGGGGAGGCTGGCCGGCTCCGTGTCCCACAGGACGTCCTCCGGGAGGAGAAGGGTCAGTAAGCCTGGAGGAGATACAGGGTGGTGGGTCGCTTCTCGACCCCGGCCCCTGTGAACGTGACCTTACTGGGGAACAGGGTCTTTGCAGATGGGAGTGAGCTGGGATCTCTGGAGGAGGCTGTCTGGGATTCAGGGCGGACTGACATCCAGTGACAGACGGCCTTAAAGGACAAAGTATGACGGTTGAGACAGGGAGACGCAGGACAGGACCCGGACCCAGACCGAGCCCGCGCGGCCACAAGCCCCAGACGCTCAGGGCATGACAGGCCGGAGCCTGCAGAGCCAGCCTCCAGCCCCAGGCTGTCCCGGAAGCCCAACGGCGTCGGGCCTGATCGGCCCCGCAAAAGGCGCAGGCGCAGGAGCAGAGACGCCGACCTGGCGGTGTGTGTCCACACAGGGCGGGATTTCCGGCGGGAAAGGGCCGCAGCGGGCGGGTGAGGCCTCTTGCAAGGAAGCATCCAAGAGCGAGGGGGCGGCCGTGTGCGCACCTCCGGGTCCTGCATAGTTCCCCGCGTCGTGTGCGGGTCCCCACGGGGCGGCCGGGGCCTCTTAAACCCCCACCAGCCGGACCCGGACCCGGACCCAGACCCAGACCCGGAGGCGGCGGGCAGCGAGCGGGGCCGGGCGGCCGCGGAGGAGAGGTCCAGGGCTCTGCTGGGACGGAGGCAGGTGGCGCAGGGACCCTCCGAGCCCGGGAGCCGGTGACGCACGAGGTACTAATGCAGACACTTTTATTTTATTCTAGTCATGTCATGTCGTGTCTCGTGTCTCGTGTCTCGTGTCTCGTGTCTCATGTGTCATGCCATGCCATGTGTAATATGTCTGTGTCATGTCATGTGTGTCGTGTGTCATGTCATGTCATGTGTCATGTCATGTCATTTCAGACATGTGTCGTGTGGCATGTCATTTCCGACACGTGTCATTTCTGGCATGTCATATCCGACATGTGTGTCATTTCTGACACATGTGTCACTTCTGACATGTGTCGTGCCGTGTCAATTCTGACATGTGTCATATGGCATGTCATTTCCGACACACGTGTCGTTTCTGACATGTGTCACGTGGCATGTCATATCCGACATGTGTGTCGTTTCTGACACATGTGTCATTTCCGACATGTGTCTTGTGTGTCGTTTCCGACATGTGTGTCATTTCCGACACGTGTGTTCGTGCCATGTCATTTCTGACACATGTGTCGCTTCTGACATGTGTCGTGCCTTGTCATTTCTGACATGTGTCGTGCCGTGTCATTTCTGACATGTGTCGTGTGGCATGTCATTTCAGACATGTGTCATGTCGCGTCGGGCCTGATCGGCCACGCGAAGGGCGCAGGGGCAGGAGCAGAGACGCCGACCTGGCGGTGCATGTCCACGCAGGGCGGGATTTCCGGCTGGAAAGGGCTGAGGCCGGCGGGTGAGGCATCTTGCAAGGAAGCATCCGCGAGCGAGGGGGCGGCCGTGTGCGCACCTCCGGGTCCTGCATAGTTCCCCGCGTCGTGTGCGGGTCCCCACGGGGCGGCCGCGGCCTCTTGACCCCCCACCGGCCGGACCCGGACCCAGACCCGGAGGCGGCGGGCAGCGAGCGGGGCCGGGCGGCCGCGGAGGAGAGGTCCAGGGCTCTGCTGGGACGGAGGCAGGTGGCGCAGGGACCCTCCGAGCCCGGGAGCCGGTGACGCACGAGGTACTAATGCAGACACTTTTATTTTATTTTATTATAGTCATGTCATGTCGTGTCTCGTGTCTCATGTCTCATGTGTCATGCCATGCCATGTCTAATATGTCTGTGTCATGTCATGTGTGTCGTATGTCATGTGTGTCATGTCATGTGCCATGTCATGAGTGTAGTGTGTCATGTCATGTTGTTGTGTCATGCCATATCATTTCTGACATGTGTCGTGTGGCATGTCATATCCGACACGTGTGTCATTTCTGACACATGTGTCACTTCTGACATGTGTCATACCATGTCATTTCTGACATGTGTCGTGTGGCATGTCATTTCTGACACATGTGTCATTTCTGACATGTGTCGTGTGGCATGTCATATCCGACATGTGTGTCATTTCCGACACATGTGTCATTTCCGACATGTGTCTTGTGTGTCATTTCTGACATGTGTGTCATTTCCGACATGTGTGTTCGTGCCATGTCATTTCCGACACGTGTGTTCGTGCCCTGTCATTTCTGACACATGTGTCACTTCTGACATGTGTCGTGTGGCATGTCATATCCGACATGTGTGTCATTTCCGACATGTGTCTTGTGTGTCATTTCTGACATGTGTGTCATTTCCGACATGTGTGTTCGTTCCATGTCATTTCCGACACGTGTGTTCGTGCCATGTCATTTCTGACACATGTGTCACTTCTGACATGTGTCGTGTCTTGTCATTTCTGACATGTGTCGTACCGTGTCATTTCTGACATGTGTCGTGTGGCATGTCATTTCAGACATGTGTCATGTCGCGTCGGGCCTGATCGGCCACGCGAAGGGCGCAGGCGCAGTAGCAGAGACGCCGACCTGGCGGTGCGTGTCCACGCAGGGCGGGATTTCCGGCTGGAAAGGGCTGAGGCCGGCGGGTGAGGCATCTTGCAAGGAAGCATCCGCGAGCGAGGGGGCGGCCGTGTGCGCACCTCCGGGTCCTGCATAGTTCCCCGCGTCGTGTGCGGGTCCCCACGGGGCGGCCGCGGCCCCTTGACCCCCCACCGGCCGGACCCGGACCCAGACCCGGAGGCGGCGGGCAGCGAGCGGGGCCGGGCGGCCGCGGAGGAGAGGTCCAGGGCTCTGCTGGGACGGAGGCAGGTGGCGCAGGGACCCTCCGAGCCCGGGAGCCGGTGACGCACGAGGTACTAATGCAGACACTTTTATTTTATTTTATTATAGTCATGTCATGTCGTGTCTCGTGTCTCGTGTCTCATGTGTCATGCCATGCCATGTCTAATATGTCTGTGTCATGTCATGTGTGTCGTGTGTCATGTCATGTGTGTCATGTCATGTGTGTAGTGTGTCATGTCATGTGTGTTGTGTCATGCCATGTCATTTCTGACATGTGTCGTGTGGCATGTCATTTCTGACACATGTGTCATTTCTGACATGTGTCGCGTGGCATGTCATATCCGGCATGTGTGTCATATCTGACACGTGTGTCATTTCCGACGTGTGTGTTCGTGCCATGTCATTTCTGACACATGTGCCGCTTCTGACATGTGTCGTACCATGTCATTTCTGACATGTGACGTGTGGCATGTCATTTCAGACATGTGTCATGTCGCGTCATTTCAGACATGTGTCATGTCGCGTCGGGCCTGATCGGCCACGCGAAGGGCGAAGGCGCAGGTACAGAGACGCCGACCTGGCGGTGCGTGTCCACGCAGGGCGGGATTTCTGGCGGGAAAGGGCCGCGGCGGGCAGGTGAGGCCTCTTGCAAGGAAGCATCCGCGAGCGAGGGGTCGGCCGTGTGCGCACCTCCGGGTCCTGCATAGTTCCCCGCGTCGTGTGCGGGTCCCCACGGGGCGGCTGCGGCCTCTTGACCCCCCACCGGCCAGACCCGGAGGCGGCGGGCTGCGAGCGGGTCCGGGCGGCCGCGCAGAAGAGGTCCAGGGCTCTGCTGGGACGGAGGCAGGTGGCGCAGGGACCCTCCGAGCCCGGGAGCCGGTGACGCACGAGGTACTAATGCAGACACTTATTTTATTTTATTATAGTCATGTCATGTCGTGTCTCGTGTCTCGTGTCTCGTGTCTCATGTGTCATGCCATGCCATGCCATGTGTAATATGTCTGTGTCATGTCATGTGTGTCATGTGTGTCATGTCATGTGTGTAGTGTGTCATGTCATGTGTGTTGTGTCATGCCACGTCATTTCTGACATGTGTCGTGTGGCATGTTATTTCTGACACATGTGTCGTTTCTGACATGTGTCGTGTGGCATGTCATATCCGGCATGTGTGTCATTTCCGACACGTGTGTCATTTCCGAGGTGTGTGTGTTCGTGCCATGTCATTTCTGACACATGTGTCGCTTCTGACATGTGTCGTACCATGTCATTTCTGACATGTGACGTGTGGCATGTCATTTCAGACATGTGTCATGTCGCGTCGGGCCTGATCGGCCACGCGAAGGGCGAAGGCGCAGGAACAGAGACGCCGACCTGGCGGTGCGTGTCCACGCAGGGCGGGATTTCTGGCGGGAAAGGGCCGCGGCGGGCAGGTGAGGCCTCTTGCAAGGAAGCATCCGCGAGCGAGGGGTCGGCCGTGTGTGCACCTCCGGGTCCTGCATAGTTCCCCGCGTCGTGTGCGGGTCCCCACGGGGCGGCTGCGGCCTCTTGACCCCCCACCGGCCAGACCCGGAGGCGGCGGGCTGCGAGCGGGTCCGGGCGGCCGCGCAGAAGAGGTCCAGGGCTCTGCTGGGACGGAGGCAGGTGGCGCAGGGACCCTCCGAGCCCGGGAGCCGGTGACGCACGAGGTACTAATGCAGACACTTTTACTTTATTTTATTATAGTCATGTCATGTCGTGTCTCGTGTCTCGTGTCTCATGTGTCATGCCATGCCATGTCTAATATGTCTGTGTCATGTCATGTGTGTCGTGTGTCATGTCATGTGTGTCATGTCATGCCATGTCATGTGTCATGTGTGTTGTGTCATGCCATGTCATTTCTGACATGTGTCGTGTGGCATGTCATACCCGACACGTGTGTCATTTCTGACACATGTGTCACTTCTGACATGTGTCATACCATGTCATTTCTGACATGTGTCGTGTGGCATGTCATATCCGACATGTGTGTCATTTCCGACACATGTGTCATTTCCGACATGTGTCTTGTGTGTCATTTTCTGACATGTCTGTCATTTCCGACATGTGTCTTGTGTGTCATTTTCTGACATGTGTGTCATTTCCGACATGTGTGTTCGTGCCATGTCATTTCCGACACGTGTGTTCGTGCCATGTCATTTCTGACACATGTGTCACTTCTGACATGTGTCGTGCCTTGTCATTTCTGACATGTGTCGTGTGGCATGTCATTTCAGACATGTGTCATGTCGCGTCGGGCCTGATCGGCCACGCGAAGGGCGCAGGCGCAGTAGCAGAGACGCCGACCTGGCGGTGCGTGTCCACGCAGGGCGGGATTTCCGGCTGGAAAGGGCTGAGGCCGGCGGGTGAGGCATCTTGCAAGGAAGCATCCGCGAGCGAGGGGGCGGCCGTGTGCGCACCTCCGGGTCCTGCATAGTTCCCCGCGTCGTGTGCGGGTCCCCACGGGGCGGCCGCGGCCCCTTGACCCCCCACCGGCCGGACCCGGACCCAGACCCGGATGCGGCGGGCAGCGAGCGGGGCCGGGCGGCCGCGGAGGAGACGTCCAGGGCTCTGCTGGAACGGAGGCAGGTGGCGCAGGGACCCTCCGAGCCAGGGACCCGGTGACGGACGAGGTACTAATGCAGACACTTTTATTTGATTTGATTTTAGTCATGTCATGTCGTGTCTCGTGTCTCGTGTCTCGTGTCTCATGTGTCATGCCATGCCATGCCATGTCTAATATGTCTGTGTCATGTCATGTGTGTCGTGTGTCATGCCATGCCATGTCATGTGCCATGTCATGTGTGTAGTGTGTCATGTCATGTGTGTTGTGTCATGCCATGTCATATCCGACATGTGTCGTGTGGCGTGTCATTTCTGACACATGTGTCACTTCTGACACATGTGTCACTTCTGACATGTGTCATACCATGTCATTTCTGACATGTGTTGTGGCATGTCATTTCCGACACACGTGTCGTTTCTGACATGTGTCGTGTCATGTCATTTCGGACACATGTGTCATTTCTGACATGTGTCGTGTTGCATGTCATATCCAGCATGTGTGTCACTTCTGACACATGTGTCATTTCCGACATGTGTGTTCGTGCCATGTCATTTCTGACACATGTGTCACTTCTGACATGTGTCGTACCATGTCATTTCTGACATGTGTCGTGCCGTGTCATTTCTGACATGTGACGTGTGGCATGTCATTTCAGACATGTTTCATGTCGCGTCGGGCCTGATCGGCCACGCGAAGGGCGCAGGCGCAGTAGCAGAGACGCCGACCTGGCGGTGCGTGTCCACGCAGGGCGGGATTTCCGGCGGGAAAGGGCTGAGGCCGGCGGGTGAGGCATCTTGCAAGGAAGCATCCGCGAGCGAGGGGGCGGCCGTGTGCGCACCTCCGGGTCCTGCATAGTTCCCCGCGTCGTGTGCGGGTCCCCACGGGGCGGCTGCGGCCTCTTGACCCCCCACCGGCCAGACCCGGAAGCGGCGGGCTGCGAGCGGGGCCGGGCGGCCGCGCAGAAGAGGTCCAGGGCTCTGCTGGGATGGAGGCAGGTGGCGCAGGGACCCTCCGAGCCCGGGAGCCGGTGACGCACGAGGTACTAATGCAGACACTTTTATTTTATTTTATTATAGTCATGTCATGTCGTGTCTCGTGTCTCGTGTCTCGTGTCTCATGTGTCATGCCATGCCATGCCATGTGTAATATGTCTGTGTCATGTCATGTGTGTCGTGTGTCATGTCATGTGTGTCATGTCATGCCATGTCATGTGTCATGTCATGTGTGTAGCGTGTCATGTCATGTCATTTCTGACATGTGTCGTGTGGCATGTCATTTCTGACACATGTGTCATTTCTGACATGTGTCGTGTGGCGTGTCATTTCTGACACATGTGTCACTTCTGACATGTGTCGAGCCGTGTCAATTCTGGCATGTGTCATGTGGCATGTCATTTCTGACACGTGTGTCGTTTCTGACATGTGTCGTTTGGCATGCCATATCCGACATGTGTGTCGTTTCTGACACATGTGTCATTTCCGACATGTGTCTTGTGTGTCGTTTCTGACATGTGTGTTCGTGCCATGTCATTTCTGACACATGTGTCGCTTCTGACATGTGTCGTGCCATGTCATTTCTGACATGTGTCGTGCCGTGTCATTTCTGACATGTGTCGTGTGGCATGTCATTTCAGACATGTGTCATGTCGCGTCGGGCCTGATCGGCCACGCGAAGGGCGCAGGGGCAGGAGCAGAGACGCCGACCTGGCGGTGCGTGTCCACGCAGGGCGGGATTTCCGGCTGGAAAGGGCTGAGGCCGGCGGGTGAGGCATCTTGCAAGGAAGCATCCGCGAGCGAGGGGGCAGCCGTGTGCGCACCTCCGGGTCCTGCATAGTTCCCCGCGTCGTGTGCGGGTCCCCACGGGGCGGCCGCGGCCTCTTGACCCCCCACCGGCCGGACCCGGACCCAGACCCGGAGGCGGCGGGCAGCGAGCGGGGCCGGGCCGCCGCGGAGGAGAGGTCCAGGGCTCTGCTGGGACGGAGGCAGGTGGCGCAGGGACCCTCTGAGCCCGGGAGCCGGTGACGCACGAGGTACTAATGCAGACACTTTTATTTTATTTTATTATAGTCATGTCATGTCGTGTCTCGTGTCTCATGTCTCATGTGTCATGCCATGCCATGCCATGCCATGTCATGCGTAATATGTGTGTGTCATGTCATGTGTGTCGTGTGTCATGTCATGCCATGTCATTTCTGACATGTGTCATGCAGCATGTCGTTTTCTGACACGTGTCATTTCTGACATGTGTCGTGTGGCTTGTCATTTTGACATGTGTGTCATTTCTGACATGTGTCGTTCTATGTCATTTCCGACATGTGTCGTATGGCATGTCATTTCTGACACATGTGTTGTTTCTGACATGTGTCATGTGATATGTCGTTTCTGCCATGTGTCATGTGATATGTCATTTCTGACATGTGTCGTGTCATTTGTGGCATGCAGCGTGTCACATGTCATGTGTCATATGTCATGCCATATCTGTCATGTGTCATGTCATGTCATGTCTGGACGAGAAGAGATGCGGCCACCTGCGGCCCCTGGAGCTGGATCTGGGCAACGGGAGGCTCCTCACTCCCCTCCCCCGTCTTGGAATATGGGTTCCACAGCCTTTTCACTCCTGGAGCCTGCTGTTCTATGTTGGATCACGAATCGGTGTTCCTTGTTGAACGTGGCCTGAAAATGTCCGTTAGTCTGTGTGCCCAGTGCGCTCTCTGGTTTACACGGATCTCACAGGACTCTCCAGGGATTCCCCCCATCCTTCCATTGCCTGGAAGGGTTTGCATGAAGTGGGGACTGTCTGAGAGTCATTCTCCTGGGGAACCAAGTGAGACAGGGGTGTTCATTTGTATTTCGTGTCAAGGGCAACCGTGAGCTGCCAAAACGCCATTCCTCTGTGGTTGCACATCTGTCCCAGCGTTCTTCCTCCTCTGGCGTCGCCCTGAGCTGTGCCAGCCTCCGCGTTGTCCCTAGCATCTGATACCAAGCTCGGGGATCACAGTTGCCACGCCTGTGTTCACCCCTTCCTGTTCCTGATGTCTGTGTACCTGCTTTGCTGCCTCAGAGCTCCGCCTCCCCCTGAGGGTCAAGGAACTTGACTTGGCTTTGCAGCCCTGTCCTTTCTTCCTTTTTTTCCTTTTTTTTTAAGACATTATTTGTTTATTTATTTGTCAGAGAGAGAGAGAGAGAGAGCATGAGCAGGGAGGAGGGCCAGAGGCAGAGGGGGAAGCAGGCTCCTCGCTGAGCAGAGAGCCCAATGCAGGGCTCGATCCCAGGACCCTGAGATCATGACCTGAGCCAAGGGCAGAGGCTTAACCAACTGAGCCTGCCCTGCCACCTGGTGCTTAGCTGGGACCTGTCCCTGCAGATGTGGCATGCGTGACTAGACATTTCCTTTGTCCTGGAGGCAGGACGACTCCCCAGGGACTGACACCCGGGGAGGGTGGGCCTGGGAGCCTCCCGGTGCGGGGAGCCCCACCTGGGACTGAAACACAGCTCAGGGCCACATCTGCAAGCAGGTGGTGCCTCCAGCCTCCAGCCCCAGGCCCCTGCCCTGGAGCCGAGGGAAGCAGAGGGAAGTTTCTTCTGGGGAAACTGAATACCCTGGGGGAAACCAACCAAGAAACAACACAAGACCTGGTGGGTGTCCCACGGGGCAGCGGGCTTGCCAGGATGACCATCGGCAGAGTTAAGGCTGCGGACCTGGTAAAGCCTGGCCAGGACAGGCGGCCTGGGTCTCCAAGGGGAGAGACAGTGGAGAGCGTGCAGAGCAGGCAGGAGAGAGATGCCAACACAGGACCCAAAGGCAGCTGGGCTGCAGGAAGTGATGGTCACAGTGGAGCCCGGGACAGGCCCAGGGTCACAGAGGACACCTCAGTGTCACCTCAGGGTGGAGGGCAGCCATCGTGGCAATGGGTTCCCAGGATAGCAGTAAGCAGAACGTGGTGGCCATCCCCAGAGCCCGTCAGCCGTCACGGTGGAGCCGGCTTGGCCTGGAAGCCAGCCAAGGGCCGTTAGACTTGGGAGAGGATGTGTCATAAGGCAGAGGGGACCAAGGGTGGCGGGGATGGGGACAAACTTCCCAGCGGGCTGCATCCCTGTGAGCAGGAAGGAGGCTGAGCAAGACTGGAGTCCGACTGTCCCTGTGGCCCCACGGGGCCCCAGGCCTGCTGGCAACAGGAGACAGCCAGCAGAGAGCCACGATGGGGAGGAGGGCCTCCGGGAGACCTCCCCGTGCCCAGTGCCCAGTCCCAGGACCCAGGCCCCAGGGACACACAGCTCCCACCAGTCCGGCCTCCACAGCAACGTTGCCAGAGGGATCTGGTAGATGAGAGGTGTCGTTTGCCCAGCCCGCGTGGCCGAGCCCAGCATCCTGCCCTCAGTCTTCGCTTGTCGGAGCTTGGCACAGCCCCCAGTTTGAGCCTGTCCCCGGAACCCCCGCCCCCCTCTGTGCCTCCACCCCTCTCTCGGCCCTCCCGCCCTCACCCTGCTCATAGCACAGAAATCCTGTCTGGGTGGGTGGGAGAGACTTTCTGGGGAAGAGCAGGGTCCTCCCTGTCTCACTCATGGTGGGAGTGAGATGGGCCCTTTTGTGCACCCGACCCTCTCCAGCAAGTGGGGTATAAACTGGCCCTTCCGGAGAGCTCAGGGGCCTTCTCAGCCTCCTGTCTGGGAGGGCTATCCCCTCCAGCTGAGGCCGCCCAGCCCTCCCCGTTCCCCCGGCAGCCGCTTGGCCCAGCACCAGATCCTGGGTGGGCACAGACACCCATGCCACGTGGTGGTGCCAAACACCCCCGGGGCCCCCGGCAAGCAGTCTGAGAGGCAGCACAGTCCAGAAGCATCTTCACAAGGAGGGGTGAGGCTGGGGGTACACAGCCCCACGCACCTGACAAAGCCCTCGGGCGACTTGGAGATGGAGCTCGGGTTAGAGAGAGCCACAGACCGGCTCGGAACTCGTGGCATTTCACGTCCAGCCCCCTGCTGTGCCCTCTCTCCGCGTGACTCCCGGACCCGGCCTTGCGCTGACACACCAGCGCACACCGGCTGCTGGTCTGTGCCAGTGCCTTCGCCTGTGGAGAGCCTGCCTCATCACGTCCCCTGAGGAACACACTGTGTCTCCTCAGAGAGCCAGTCAGGCATCCCCTCCTCGGAGCAGCTCTCCTAACGGCCCTGGAAGGCTTGCTCAGGTCCCCAGCACAGACACAGGATCTACCTCTGTGGCACCATTTCTATGCCACACCCTCCCCTCACGATTTGCTTAAAAGGTGGTGTCCTGCGAGGCTGGAGGACTGAGGGAAGCAGAGGCCATGTTCTCTTCATGTCTGTGTCTTCCAAAGGCAACTCAGGGCCTGTCACATAGCATTCGGGATGGATGGATGGATGGATGGATGGTGGATGGATGGATGAGTGGATGGATGGATGGGTGAGTGGGTGGATGAGTGGGTGGATGGTTGCAATTTTGAGATGAGGCTGGCCTTCTAGGGGAGGGTAGGCTGTGAGCAAGGGTCTCTAGAGTGGAGGAAAATAATAAATCGAGGTGGTAGGAATCAGCCTGAGAATATTGGCGATTGCAATAAACCCAGAGCAAGTGAACTTACCGGTGAAGACGTCGGTAATGAAGGTGGATGTACACCGCTTGCAAGACAGAACTGAAAGCTGAAGGGAAGAGGGTAGAAAGAGATACTGCAGGCAAGTGCCAGGAAAAAGATAGCATGATTCATTAAAAAGCTTTTTTGATAAGTTGGATTTTGTCAAAATTCAGAACATGCTCATCCAAAAACACTCCAAGGAAACGGGAGAGCACGGAAGTTGCAGGCAGGGAGAAAACATTTGCAGAAGAGAAAATACTTGTACCCAGAACGCGTAAGGGGTTGTCCACACCATAATGAGGAAGCAGAAAGCCAAGTAAAGAAATCCTGAAAAGATGGGAACACTCCCCAGAAGGAACCACACACCGGCAGACGGGCGTGGGAGAAAGTGCCGGCCGTCGTTCGGCATTAGGAAGAGGCAGAGTAAGACCAATGCACAGCCGTGAACGCGGGATTGGGGCAGGATCGGGGGGAAAAAAGCGGGAAGCCGAAGGCCGGGGAGGGCTAAGTGTCACGGACCACACCGGGAGCCAGGATGTGGACAGCGGATCCACTTCCAGCCAGATTGCGGGAGACCCGCGTCGGGCCGACAGTCTGCAGCAGGGTGGGGGTGGGGGTGGGTCGTGTATAAACCAAGACAAAACAAAACAGTAAAACTGCAGGGGAGTGAAAGCGACAGCGACGTGGTCTGTGAGGGCCAAGTGCCAGTGCCGTGTGGTCCCATGGGCGGGACCTTCTGGAAAAGGTAGAATTACAGGCGGAAAACACATCATGAGCCGCCAGAGGCTGCGGGACAGGGGGCTCAGGCACAGGGGACCTGGAGTGGGGGGACTGATCCCTGACTGCGCACGTTCATCACAACTCAGGTCCACACGATCAAGCAGCTGGATTTTCCCTCCTAACCCTGAAACCTGACCCTAGAGCGGGAGCCCAGAAGTAACAGGTGTGGAAATCATCATGAAAGTGGGACCGTTGTAGCTATTTTGTTAAAAAGGAAAAAAGGCACCAGACACGGATATTTTAAAGATGGGTTCTGTCAAAATTTTTAGCCATTTGTCAGCCCGGTTTGAAACAAGATCTTCCTCCCAAAAGAGGGAAAGAGTGAAACCCACACACCTTGTCCTAAGACGCCACTGTGAGGCTAGTGTCACCCCCAGACCGTTCATTCTAAGAAAGGACAATGGAGGGGCGCCTGGACGGCTCCTTCGGTTAAGCGTTTGGCTCTTGATCTTCACTCAGGTCTTGATCTCAGGGTCGTGAGTTCAAGCCCTGCGGGGAGATGCCACCCTAAGTGGATCATGATTCGAAGTACCTTCTATGAAATTAAAAAAAAAAATTAGCCAAGAGGGAGTATGGCCTATCACTTTTATTTAATATTGCGTTGAAGTTGTAGCTAATGTAACGAGAAATGGAAAGGAAAAAAAGAAGCCCGGCATTCTCATGTACCACCGGCAAAGCCCTGGCCATTCCAGTGAGGAGATGCCACTTCCACATCGGTAGGAGTCTGTCTACTCAAAGGGGTACAAGAATCCAAGAAAGGAAATTATGAAAATTATTTGTTCCTAATTTTTTTTATCATGGTAAAATACACATACATATATCTTAGGAGCACCTGGGTGGCTTGGACGGTGAAGTGTTCGACTTGATCTCGGCTCGGGTCACGATCCCAGGGTTCCGGGATCAAGCCCCATGTGGGGCGCCGAGCTCAGTCGGGGGTCTGCTTGGGATTCTCTCTCTGCCCCTCCCCCGCCCTCTCTCTCTCTCAAATAAGTAAATAAATGTGTGTGTGTGTATATATGTATATGCGGCAAGTCCCCCCGCCGCATCCCACCTGGACTCTGGCCACCACAGTCAGAGGGCAGACGGGGGCCCTTGAGTCTTGGGGGAAGAAACCCAGGCTCGCGGAGTGTGGGTGACCCACCAAGGTCCCAGCTCCTCGGTTGCTGAGGCAGAATTTTCCCAGGGAGGCTGTGGGTCCTGCTGCGGACACTGGTACGGGAGCCCGGACGCTGGCGAGCGAGTCCACGTCCCGGAGGCAGACGGGCATCCGAACTTCAGGGGCCGTGGCCCAACCCCCAGCACTGCAGGACAGACTGCAGGAAAGGGACGGAGGGTCCAGGCCCAGCCGGGATGAGCCCCCCCAGGGCAGTCCCTTTAGCTGCTGGATTTTTCTCCCTGAGGCTGAGGACTCTGGCTAGGGAAGGCCAGTGCCACCTGGGACCTGGGGATGCCCATGGATCTCGCCTGACCCGCCCGCCCTGCCTGATACCTTCCACGAGGTCTGGTTCTGGAGAGTCGGCTCCAAAGGGATGGCGAGACTCCCCCAGAGAACTGAGGCCACTCTCTCCCTTCCCCACCATCTGTCCAGGGGAGAGAACTGCCCCCAGGGACAAAGTGGCCGTGGCTCAGGGCAGGGGGAGGACACCATGTGGCTGGAATCTTCAGGTCCTGGGCAGGGGCTGAAGGGAGGGAGAGTGTGGACCTGCGACCCTCCCAAGCCAGTGTGTGCCCCACAGCCCCAGCCTCTCTGAGCAGTCCCCAGATCAGCCTCGGAGTGACTCCCTCCCGACTCTGAAGGCCCTTGGGGGCGGGGCGCCATGCAATGACAGGCCAAGACCGCATTAGCTTGGGCGGTCCGCCTGGTGGCCACGGCCTGAAGCACGGAGACCCCCAAGACCTGGGCCCCCAGCCCCACCCACACAGCCCTAGTGAGGGTCCACCCCGGGGAGGCGGGCACAGGGCTGACTGACTGAAGCCCACGGCCAGCCGGCACCTGCTCCGCGAGCGGGTGGCACTCACGGGAGGGGGCCGGGACTCCTGGAGCTGCCATGCCGGGTTTCACGTGACCGGGAAAGCCCACCGGAAGGCAGCCAAGGGCCCACCCAGGAAGGGGGCGGGGCCGGCTAATTGGAAGAACCTGGCGGTATTAGGGGTCCAGCTCCCTCCCACAGCGCCCGACAGGAGCCCCTCCAGACACCCGCGGACCCCAGCCTGGGCAGAGCTGCTCAGCCAGTTGTGACATTTCAAGGACCTCCTAAACCCCTGGTTGGGACAGGCGTGTGTGTGTGTGTAGGTGTGCTCACGTAAACCCACCGCCTCTTGGAGAGTGGCACATTTTAAAAATATTTTCACACGGAATCACCAAATGTGTCTCCTGGGGCTTGAACTGGAAATATCCAGACAGGTAATGATGCCAATGATGCCTTCATTCTTTACTTCCCCGGGGGGACATTCCATTTGCATACCGAGGCTTTACGTTCAGCTGCACCGGTGACAGGTCCTGTGGGGGACCTCCTGCCCAGAACACTGGGGTCCCAGAACACTGGGGTCCCAGAACACTGGGGTCCCTGGGGGGCTGTTGGAAGGGACAGCTTGAGAGGAAGTGAGTGAAGACGGCTGCGGGTCCCCCGGAGGCCGGCGCTGGGGTTTTGCGCTGGCCCTGGGCTGGCTCCACCTGGAGACCTCCCCTCCTGGGGGCTCAGGCTCCTGCTTCGGTCAGGACTCAG
The DNA here is from genome assembly GCF_020171115.1 of Neogale vison. Lineage (NCBI taxonomy): Eukaryota > Metazoa > Chordata > Mammalia > Carnivora > Mustelidae > Neogale > Neogale vison. The sequence continues at coordinate 743,805 of NC_058104.1, read as the reverse complement.
GGGGCCGGGGGCGGGGCTGGGGGGTCCCCTGGTCTCAGCCCGAGCAGGGGCTGGCGGTGGCCCCAGACAGCAGGTGTTCAAAGGAAAACAGAGTTAATGAAAACCTAAAAAGTTTCACTATAGAAATAAAAATCAAAAAAGGACGAGAGGCTATACTCATTAAAAAAACATGTTTTCTTCCCCAGAACTCATTCCTGATTTCCTTTCCCCCCATCTCTCCTTTGCCAGTTGATGCCGCTGGGAGGGTCGTCTGTGACTCGCAGATGTCCCTCTCTGCTCCCAGTACCGTATGTGCTCGTCCGTCTTCAAAACCTGATTTTATCTTAAGCCGCCTCTACCCCAGCAGGTCGCAGGCCACGTGCCCGCAGGAGCGCTGCTTGTCGGGAGTCACTGTGAGTGTGAGCTGGAGGACGCCAGGGTCAGGGGCTGCTGCTAGAGACCCAGCAACACGCAGCTGGTGGACCTCGAGGTGAAAACAGCCCAGCGCCAGGGGGACAGAGGGGCCCCGGTGTGCGGACCGGCCGCCAACGCTGGCTCTGAAGGTGGACCGAGGTACCCTACACCAGGGAGTACCGGTGGCTCGAGAAGCTGGAGACCACCAGGAACGAGGTCTGCTCTAAAACCTTCCACACCTCTCTCGAGCTGGTGAGAGCCTGGGACTCCCCGGTGAGGACCGGGAGGTGGACAGGGTGCCCTGTGATGGGGGCCTGTGTGGGCGGCCTCGGTGGGTGTGCTGGCTTGCGTGCGGGGTGGGCCGCCACGCGGGGCCGGGGCACCTGTCCCTCAGAAACCGAGGGAGAGGGTTGGCCGGCAGGCAGAAGGGAGGCAGGAGGGTCGCCTGCCCTCTCTCCAGAAGTCTCCGCTGACACACATCCTGTGGCTGAGGGAGGGTGAGTCAGAGCCGGCTCCAAAGTCTCCCACTCTCAAGCGACAGGCCTTGCTTCGGTTCCCCCCGGGGTGCGGACAAGCCATGGCGCCAAACCTGGTTTCCACGGGGCAGGGGTGCAGAACTCATTCTAGGGGAACGCTGCAGCGGCAGCACATCTCCCCACCCACAAGCCAAGAAAGGAATGGCATCGTGGGAGTGAGGGAAGGCGGCCCAGGATGGAGAAGGCCCTTCCCTGTGCTCCTGGGCCCACGGTGGCCTCCGGGATGGGGGTACGCGGCAGTCACTGCGGGAGACCTGGCCCCAAGGCCCACAGGCAGGCTGGGCACAAGGCCGGCCGCCCGAGGTCACTACACTCTCCAGTTGCTCCTAACTGTCCTACTGGTGGTCGCTGCCTCCTCCCCCCGGGTCCCTGGAGCGGGGAGAGAGAGAAAGGAAGGGAAAACAGGAGGTGGCCCACCTTTGTGGCCTTCCTTCCACTGGTGCAGCCTCTGGAAGCCCCAGAGAGGAAGGGGGCAAGGGTGGATCCCCCAGTCTCGAGGCCTGTCAGCATCCCCAGTCCCTGCCACTGTCCAGGTGTCACTGCTGAAATCTGTCCCCATGTCCACACACCACAGCCCACCCGCAGACGCGGCTCTGGGCTCTGGGCTCAGGCCCCACTGCCCTGGGAGGGTCCCCACTGGCTCCCCGCTCTGCCCAGCCTGGGGGCAGCTGCGCGACCGTCCCCCAAAGCACCAGGCTTCCCAGGGGTGCTTGGAGGGTAGTGTGTGTGTTGGTCTGACCGGGCGCTGGGCGGGGAGGGCGCCGGTGCAGAGTGGGCACTCCGTTTGGGCCCCCCAACACAAGACGGCCCGCTGGTGAGGGCACGCGGCTGCAGGATGGGGCGGAGAGCACTGCTCCTGGAGGGTCCCGACCCCGAGCGCCCCAGACCCTGCGCCCGCTTCCCGGCTCCGCGTTTCCTCTGCAGATGGGCTCCGATGTCAGGTGAAGGCCTGGGATTTGGAAGCGCCTGGTGCCTCAGTCGTTACGCCTCTGCCTTCAGCTCAGGTCGTGATCGCAGGGTCGTGGAATCGAGTCCTGCGTCGGGCTCCCTGTTCCTCATGGAGTCTGTCTCTCCCTCTGTCCCTTCCCGAGTTTGTGCGTTCTCTCTTTATCTTAAATAAAGAAATGATATCTTTAACTAAAAGTCCTGCACTTAACACCCGGCACAAGCAGCAGGGGCCTTTGGCCTGTTCCTCTGCATCTTGGTTCCTGCCCCTCCTGCAGTGGGAGGAGGACGGGAACACCAGAGCCACGCGGACAAGACCGCAGCACACCTCTAACCAGCGGCGCTGTGAGAACCGTGGGGCGAAGGTGCACCTGGGCCCCCTTCAGCCCACTCCCTATGGACCTTCCGGCAGGGGTTTTGCGGGCTCATTCCTCCCTCAAACTCCCCACGGAGCCAGCCTCTGTCAGGTCCTAGGCACCGCGACAGAGAGACGAACGTCCCTGGGCTCCCAAGCTGTGGCAAGGCTAGTGCGGAGACGGACCCTGAGCGAGATCGACAGGAGTGTGCAGCGGGGCCAGCGGCCTAGCCTCTACCTGTGCCTGCAAAAGCTTGGCCACTGTGGGGTCAGCTCCAAAATCGCCTCCCACCGAGCGAGCGCCCACCGCCCTGCCAAGCCCGCACGCACCTGCACACATGTGCACGCACCTGCTTGCACCCTCACACCCTCACACACGCACCCGCACACACCTGCTCGCACGTGCACACACGTGCATGCACCCGCTTGCACCCACTCGCACACACCCGCGCACACCCCCACGCACCTGCTCGCACCTACGCACACCCGCTCACAAACGGAAGCGGCTTCTGGAGCCCCTCGAGGCCGTCGGAGAAGCTCGAGTCCGCGGTGGATGGAGCTTGCAGCACCCGCCGATAGCCAGCCTGGGAGCCCAGCCGCCGGCGCACCACAGCCAGGTGTTAGGGGACCTGGTCCCACCTGCCGCGCAGCTGGGCCACGCCCCCCCTGCCCCGACGCTCGGGTCCGTCCGCCCCCGTGTGGCCACGAGGAGGTACTGCAAGCCCGTTGTTTCAGGCGGAACAGGTCAGTGTGCACGCAGTCATGGAGCAGAGGTCAGTACGTACAGGTCAGGGGGCACAGGTCAGGGCGCCGACGTCAGTCCGAGCAGGTTAGGGCGCAGGTCATGCCGCTGACGTCAGTACCTGCAGGTCACGTGGCGCAGGTCATGACGACGACGTCAGTACATGCAGGTCAGGGGGCGTAGATCATGACACCCACGTCAGTATGTGCAGATCAGGGCGTACGTCATGACGACGACGTCAGTACGTGCAGGTCAAGGGGCGTAGGTCATGACGCCAACGTCAGTACGTGCGGGTCAAGGCGTACGTCACGTGCAGGTCAAGGCGTACGTCACGTGCAGGTCAGGGCGTACGTCATGAGGACGAAGTCAGTACAGGCAGGTGACGGAGCGCAGGTCATGACGACGACATCAGTACATGCAGGTCAGGGGGCGTAGGTCATGACGCCAACACAGTATGTGCAGATCAGGGCGTACGTCAGGAGGATGACGTCAGGACAAGCAGGTCAGGGGACATAAGTCATGATGACAACGTCAGTACGCGCAGGTCAGGGGCGCGGGTCATGACGCCGACATCAGTATGTGCAGATCAGGGCGTACGTCATGAGGACGACGTCAGGACATGTAGGTCAGGGGGCATAGGTCATGATGACAATGTCAGTAGTCGCAGAGGTCAGGGGCGCGGGTTATGCAGCCGACGGCAGCACGGGCCGGTGAGGGGACGCAGGTCAGGGTGGCGACGGCAGTACGCGCAGGTCAAGGGCGCAGGTCGGGGCGCTCCGGTGTCCTGGCGCAGAGCACAGGAGAGCAGGTTAGGGCGCTCAGGGAGCTGAGGTCAGCGCCCCGCGTCCCTGTGGAAGCCTGTCCCATGTCCCCACATGCCACACCCCACCCGCAGACGCGGCTCTGGGCTCAGGCCCCACTGCCCTGGGAGGGTCCCCACTGGCTCCCCGCTCTGCCCAGCCTGGAGGCAGCTGCACGGCCGTCCCCCCAAAGCACCAGGCTTCCCAGGGTGCCTGGAGGGCAGGGTGTGTGTTGGTCTGACCAGGCACCCGGGCGCTGGGGGGGGGGCGCTGGTGCAGAGTGGGCACTCCGTTTGCGCCCCCCACCGCCCCCAACACAAGACGGCCCGCTGGTGAGGGCACGCGGCTGCAGGACGGGGCGGAGAGCACTGCTCCTGGAGGGTCCCGACCCCGAGCGCCCCAGACCCCGCGCCCGCTTCCCGGCTCCGCGTCTCCTCCGCAGACGGGCTCCGATGCGCGGTGAAGGCCCGGGCTGAACCCTACGTCTGTGCGGCGCCAGCCGGAGTGCACGACGAGTCAGCCACAGAGACCGCACCCGGAGTCAGCGCGGGAAAGCCAGGCTCGCTCCTGGACTGAGCCACGCTGCTCTCCGTCCCGGGCCTCCGGGGCCTTGCCCGCGCTGGGGGAGGAGCAGCAGGAGTGTGGGGTTTCCCACCGGGAGCTCCCCGCCCTCCTGAGCCCTCTGGCTGCTGGAGGCGAAGCACACGCCCTTGGCTAAGCCTCTCCCAGGCTCTGGCCAAGTCCGTAAATCAGGGGCAGGGGGCCATCCCAGGGAGGGCTGGACAGGGTCAGGCTGCAGACTTCACCAGGCTAGTCCCTACATGGATCCGCGGATGCCTGGATGCTGGGTCTGTGCTAGGTCAGCTCAGCAGCCCCAGCCGTGGAATGTGCTGGTGACACTAGTCAGAAAGGAGAGGGACGGTGGGAAGGGTAGGGGTGGGCACCCACAGCTGACCTGCGGAGCGCTTCGCGGGTCCTCTACGCTGGCGGTGCCGTGGCTGTGGGACGGAGGCACATCTGGTAAGACAGGCCTGCGGGGGTGTGATTCACGGGGGAAGCTCTTAGGATGCGAGGCTGCGGGGCGTGTGTGACTCGAAAGGTGTCTCCTGCCTTTCCTGCCACACTTGATAACCCAGTTATCGAGCGACAACGCCTTCGTCACCTGCTGGTTTGGGGGAGCCCAGAGCACGAATCTGCTGCAGGTCCAGGCCAGCACCCGTGACCCAATGCCCAGGCTCGATGACTTGGCCCCGTGAAGGCCGTGACTTACCAAGGTCTCACAGCCAGTCAGGGTAGACTTGGCCCTAGACCTCTGTCTCTGCAGCTTGTGGCCCCTGCAGACTCCCGAGCAGTCAGCACTTAGGGTCTCCAGGGCTGGGGCCGTGGCTGGGCTTTCTCACCCCTTTCCCCCATCCCATGCCACACCCCCACTCCAGCCAGCAGACCTGTCCCAAACCACGCAGGGGCCCTGCCGCAGCCTGGTGCCCAGCCTCTGGCATCTGGCGGTGATAGGACGTTCCTGCTTCCTGCTGTGGGTCCGTCCTGCCTGGCTCCGGGAGCTCCTTCCTTCCTGGAGGACGGGGCAGTCCGTCCGTGGGGCTCTCCCAGTCCGAGCCCTCTCAGAGCCCCCCCCTCTCAGAACCCCACACCCTGCGCCTGCTCTTGCCTTGGCCCCGCCCAGGGGGGCCCCTCCGCCACCTGCCCGCACTGCTCCCAGGAGCCACCCCGCCCCCACCCCTTCGCGTTCCCACGGTAGGCCGCCAGAGGGCATCGTCTAGACGGCAGCCCCAGGCTAGGTGCCGCTGGCCAGACGCAGGCACGCAGTGACCGTTGGGCATGCAAGCACCTTTCCAGGCCTGGCTGCCGCGGGGATGGTGTCTGGGTCTTCCCTGACGGCCATCACAGCAGAGGCCACAGCCTGCGGCTTAAGCAACAGACACTCCTCGGAGTCCTGGGGCGAGAAGTCCGAGATCAGGGCCCTGGGGGGTTTGGGCCTTTCCTGGCCTGCAGACACTGTGCGTACAGAGAGAGATGCTGACGTCCTTCTTCCTCTTCTCACCAGGGTCGGGGGCTCACCCTGTGCCCGCACTTAACCCTGATGACCTGCAGAATGCCCAGCCTCCAAACACAGTGGCACGGGGGGTCGGGACCTGAACACATGGATTTGGGGGACACAGCTGAGCCCCATGCAGAAGCTATGAGAACCCAGCAGGGTCACACACGCCCTGACTGATGAGGGAACCTGGACCGGTGAGTGCCTCAGGGGCAGCAGGGTTAGCATCAGCTCCCCAGATTCTCCTGTCATGGGCCCTGCCCTGCCTCCCCACCCCCAGTCTCCAACTCACCCTGGGTGGGCCTCAGTTTCCCCCTGTTTATCTCGGTTCCTCTTCTGTGAGGCACTGGCCTCTGGTCTTCCGCTGCCAGCCAGTTTTCCAGGCTTCACTGTTTCCGTGATGGGCGTCAGCGAGCAGCTCATTATTTAGGTTACTCAGTAGCTGTGCCTTTTTTCTTTAAGATTTTATTTTTAAGGGGCGCCTGGGTGGCTCAGTGGGTTAAGCCGCTGCCTTCGACTCAGGTCATCATCTCAGGGTCCTGGGATCGAGTCCCGCATCGGGCTCTCTGCTCAGCAGGGAGCCTGCTTCCCTCTCTCTCTCTCTGCCTGCCTCTCCATCTACTTGTGATTTCTCTCTGTCAAATAAATACATAAAATCTTTTAAAAAAAAAAAGGATTTTATTTTTAAGTAATCTCCACACCCAACGTGGGGCTCAAACTCAACCTCGAGATTGAGTCACATGCTCTACCGACTGAGCCATCCTGGGGCCCCAGAAATGTGGGGCCTTTTAGTGCGTTTCATTGAGTGCCCGGGTCATCAGCTGCTAAACACACCTCCAGCTGCTCCCGTCCAGAACCCAGACAGAACTCCCTCCCCGACCCTGTTCCCCCACTCTCCAGCTGGTGGCTCTGGGCTCCAGGACCGGTTTCTTGTCCCCCCACCAGCCGGCACCCTGCAGCCCTGCGTTGGCGTCCTCAAGTCACCAGCAACCCCACTGGTTGGTCCTGACAAGACGTGAGTGGCTTTTGTGTCGTCATCATCGGCGCAGTAAGTGATAACATGATGGTTGGCCCTGTGACCAGTTCTCAAGCAAACGGGTCAGCGGCCTTGGGTGCGTGAACAGCGACGGGAGGTTCCAGGACCCGGGCTTCCCGCAGAAGCTACTCCTGCCAACCCCGAGGACCCTGCCGCCAGCCGCCCAGAACCGCCAGCCTGGGCCTGTCTCTAGACATTCCGCACACCTGGAATCCTGCCCCGCGTGGCCTCCTGGCTTCTGTCCCTCCCCGCGCTGCAGGTTGGTCCTGGTGGCGGTGGGCATCAGCGCTTCCCGCCTCGTGCGGCCTTGCGGTTGTCCCCTGTCCGGCGGCCGGGCTGCAGACCCGCATCTGCGCCCATGAAGGGGGTGTGACTCCTGAGCTCTGCCTGGAGAATCGCGCGAGCACGTGCGGACCTGCTCCCCTGGCCATGCCCGGGTTCAGTTCTCTCGTGCGGATACGTTAGGGTGAAACGTCTGCGTCTTACAGGAAGGGGCTCTCAAGGCTAAACCCCAATGAGGCCATTCCAGTATCACCCAGACTCCCCCAGCCTTCACCCCACTGTTCCGCTTGGCTGTCCTCCACGATGCACCCCTGTGCCCGTGGCTCCGTGGGTCCCTCCACAGGACCTCAGCCACAAGCCTTATGTGCTGGTGACCACGGCTGGCCAACGCAGACCTTGCCTCCCAACACCGTGCACTCTCCCCTGGGGGGCCCGCCTCCTTGTACATGAGGAGGCCCAGGTCTGCACCTCAGGGGGTGTCTTGTGGTACCCAGAACCCAAAGGGCCCCAAATAGGGCCCCTGCCCACCCATGATCCCACAAACCTGCAGACTCCAGCATCTCCAGGGTGTTGCCATGGCCAGCTGCACAGCCTCAAGGCTGGAGGGGGTGGTCACCCTTGACTTACTCTCTTCTTCCTGTTCTCAAGCACGAGTCCTAGGCCTTTCTCCACCGGCCAGACACTCTCCTCTTCCGAGATCAGGCCGTCAAATTCCTCCCCCCTGATTCTGCCAGGAGCCAGGGAGCCAGCCGGTTGGTCCTGCTCTCTCCAAACTGTTGTGCACATCCTGCGACCTACCAGTAGGTGGGGCTCCAGGTCCACCCCGTTTCTAAAATGCTTCCCATCTCCCCCGACCCCACCGCATTGCGGGACCCCCTTCCAGATTGTCCTACCCTGGCCCTTCCGAATCACTTGGCACCTCCTCCCTGACTGTGTCCCTTGCCATCATTCTCCATACCCTCTCAACACCCGCCAAGATGTTGTCTCCTCCAGGAAGGCTGCCCTGGCCAGTGAGAAAGCACTAGGGCCCCTCCTTTCCCGCGCAGCTGTGAGAATCTTATGGTGTCGCAGGCCTCCTTTACAGAGCCGTCTCCTCTCTGGCCTGTCAGCCCTGGAGGCACGTCAGGGCGTTGGGCTGAGCGCGATCCCCGGAGAAGGCACACCTGTGGTGAGTCAGCCTCCCACCTGCCATGTGGGGAGCCTGTGGGCAGGCGGGGGAGGGGGCAGACATGGCTGTCAGGCCCTGGGAAGGCCCTGGTGGACAGGGCCCCCGGGAACGGGGAGCACAGGGGAGGTGGCGCTCAGGCTGAGCCGCCCTCCCTGCGTCGGTTCTGGGCAGCGTGACTGCCCCTGAGGCTGTGCCCCTGCTCGGGGAGAGGCCGCCAGTGACTGAGAACCCTGCTGGGCTGCAGGGACACATGTCCTTGGTCCTGAGCTTCACCAGGGCCTGGCGCCCAGAATGTGGAGACGGGGCACCCAGAACAGGGTGTGGGCGTGCAACAATGGTGTCCTCACAGGATGCCCACGTGGGGCACAGAGAACATGGGGCACAGAGAACATGTGTCCACAGACTGCTCTCAGGGTCCCAGGAGCTCGCTTTGAATACCACGGAACCGTGGCGTGAAGGAGGCCCCTGGCTCCCAGTAAAACCTTCCTGACTCAGGTGAAGAGAAGGGCCCCCTTTGGGCCTCTGTGGTTATTGTCCTCTCTCTCCGAGCCCTGCCCCACCATGTCCACCCCCAACAAGAAAGGACCTGTGTGTGCACACGGGGTCTTGGCAGGTAACTGTATCCGGCCGCAAGCGAGGAGTCTGGCCAGCCTGCACTCCGTATGCGGGGCCACACAGCACAGGAGGTGTCGTCCCCAGCTGGGGTGGGAAGTCCCTTCTTCACACGCGCTAGTTACCTGGTTAGCTGAGCTAAGACAGGAGCAGCCGGGTCCGAGGGTGCCCGTGGCTCAGTGTGGGCCAGGGTCAGCCCTGCCTTGCTTGCCACTGCCATGGGGGCACCTGGGCCACAGGACATGGAACCGCGTCAGAGCACCCCCAGCCTGGTGGGTGTGCTGTTCCTGCCTTCGTCCCTCCGCGTATCGTGAATTCCTGCCCTACCTAGGTGCAGGTTGGGAGGCAGCCAGACGATTGTAACATGATGGGGAGGGCCGTCCAGGTGCAGAGGGAGGCAGCCAAGGAGCTGTGTTTAGAGCAGGGAGGAGGGGAGCTGGGGGGGTTCACCTGGCTGTGGTGTGGGGGGTCTGGAGGCAGGAAGTGCTGCAGGTGCCTGGAGGCAGTGGGTTGGGGGTCTCCGTCTCCTGGTTTGGGGCAGTAGAAGACAGCCATGGTCAGGCCTGAGCTGCCCAGGGGCAAGGACCCACACTGGTGGTGGCTCTGGGGTCCTTAGAACCCCTCCCTCGTTTTGATGTGGGGGCTCAGGCTGAACAGGGCTCTGGACATGGCGCCACGGGCGTTTGCACCTGCAGGCACGCGGAGCCAGCGCCCTCCACAGAGCATCCCACCAAGGGACAGCCATCAGTCTCCCACGATAGCAAATGTGTCTCATCTGAGAATGAGACAGCAACGGCCAACCTCCCCTTGGTCTCTGCTCGAAACACTGGGAAGGGATGAACGCCCATGTGACCCCATGCACCTGCCTCGTGGCATTTTCTGTGGGTTTCAGGGAGCCAGGTTCCTTCCGCGCAGTAGTGGGGGACACCTAGTCCCACCAACCAAGCCCTTTATCCTCTGCTCCTCAAGGCGCTTGCGACAATCGGGTATTTTCCACACTGGTCCCTCCGCTCTTCCCGGGCCGGGTCAGAGCAGAAGCAGAGACCCAGCCGCCGGGAGGCACGTGCAACGGGGTTTGCCCGCTGCCCAGCCTGTTCTCAGCGTCTCTTGCAGGGGACAGTGGCGACTTGGTGGTTCACAGTAACGGGCATCTGATGACCATCTTCCTTTCTCTTTGGGAGCAGGAAGACACCATCAAACCCACAGGTCATAGCACAGGCAGGTCAAGTGCCAAGACTTTGCTCTTTCTTTGTTCCAATGTACAAAACCACCCACTGGGCAGAGATAAGCAAGCTTGGGGACCACAGACCAGGTGTGGAAGGACATGACACCTTCATGTGGCCCAGGACCTGGCTTGGAACCTCTAGAAGGTGCCTCTGTAGTCAGGCCAGGGGCCAAGGAGCCTGGAGCAGGCCGGGGGGTGGGGGCAGGGTCCAAGGGATGCCCCATTCCTTTGAGGAGCTTGCAAAGGCAGCCCCTTGAAGGGGGGTAGTAGGACCAGTGTCCCAGCTAGGTCACTACTACTTAGAACATCCCAGGAAAGTCTCGGCCTGACAAAAAGACCCCCCCTCCTCCCCCAACCCCGCAGAGACACTGGGTATGTCCTAGATGGAACTGGGAGGCCAAGGGACAGCAGTACAGCAGAGCCTGGAGGAGGAAGTGGAGGACACCAGCCTGGGGTGGAGGAGAGGGGGCTGCAGGGTCTCCCTGGCAATCTGCATGCGTTCCCCAGAGCTGGAAGACGAGGCTGCCATCCTCCTACAATGGGTCCTGAGGTCAGAAAGGCATGTCCCGCCCCGCAGACCCAGCCCTGCCCTCTTGCAGGGAATCTTTTCTTCCTCAGTTTGCTTTGATGTGCAAAAGTTCTTAACACGAAGTCCAATTCATCTGTTTTTTTCTTGACTTGCTGGTGGTTTTGGTGTTCTATCCGAGAAACGATTGGCAAATCGGTTTTGTGAGGATTTCCCCCTGCGTTTTCTTCTACGTATTTCAGTTTTAGCTCCTACATTTGGTCAGGTCTCTGACATGGTTATGTATGTGGTGTGAGGTAAGGGAGGTGAGGGGCAGCCCTGCGCGCAGACCTCCTCCAGGCCTGCAGCTGGCCTCCAGTGGGCACCCAGGGGGAGCAGAGGGTCCTGCCCCTTCTCCAGGCAGCTCTCAGGGACACCACCCCCTCTTTGTGGGGTGGGTGTCAGACCTGCCACGGCAGGCTGGCTTCCTCCCTCGTCTGGGTCTTACCCTCACTGACTCTGGACAAAGCCCTCACTCTGTCAAGCCTTAGTTTCTCCTTTGTATCCAGGGAACTGGGCCCAGGCCAGTCGCATCTCTCCCACTGAAACTGCAGTGCTTAGAACACACAGCAGAGTCCCCAGCACCTTGGAACTGTTACATGACGTCCCGTCCAAGTGCCTGGCCCAACCTCATCCCTGCTTCCCAGCCCCCTCACCCAGCCCCCGGCCACAGGGGCCTTTCCCTCCTAGTCCTTCTGCCAGGATCTCCCCCAGCCTCCCCACAGCTGGGGCCTGGTCCTCCTCCAGAGACCTCCCCGACCATGCTGTCTAAACCAGGCATGTTCCTTAGCTGTGTGACAAGGCCCCGAATGCCTTGTGACTTTAAACAAGGCCCTTGTTATCTCATTTTCTGTACATCAGGAGCCCAGGCTCAGTGAGGCCCCTGCTCAGAGTCTCCGGCCCTCATCTGAGGCTCCAGGCCTTCCTGCAAACTCGCTGGTGGTTGGCAGAGTTCAGCCTCACCCCGCCCCCATCTACTGAAAGCCTGAGGTCCCCACTTTCTTGCTGGCTGTCATGGGGCAGCATCCTCAGGTCCTGGAGGCCACCCCATTGTTCCCTGCGTGCCGTGTGGCCCAGTCTACACCATGCCCTTGTGCTTCTTCAAGGCCAAAGTCGGTGCTGGATACATGAGCATGAGCTGACCAATGAAGGGACGGCCAGAAGGCCATCGCCGTGCATGTGTGTGCCAAGGTGGGAGCTCAAGGAGGCTTTGGGCTGAGGGTGCCAGGTGGGGGGTAGCCTTCTGCTCACCCCCTGCCCTCCAGCCTATCCTCCAGCTGATCTCCTCCAGCAGTCTTGACTCTCTTCCCAGCACGAGGGCCACTTTCCCCTACATGGACAGTCCTTCCTGCCGGTTGGGACTTGGCAGCCACAGTCAAGGGGCCACACCTCCCCATCTCCAGGTATCCCCTTGGCACACATATGGACAGGTCCTGGTCTTAGGTTTCCTTCTCCCTAACCTTTCATGGCTCCCCAAGGCCCATGGGATCAGACCCAGGCCACGCGCATTGGTCGGCCTCCCCAAACTACGTCCCCCCTACGTGGCTTGCCCTGCTCGCTCTCTGCCCCATCTGCCCGGAGCCCACGTAAGCCCCTGGTTCTCTCTGTCCTCCAGCAGTGCCCATCACCTCTTAGTGGCCACTGCCGTGTGTCGGGTGCCTTCCCCACACAGCCCTTGTCCCCCACAAAGCCCTGTGCAAACCCACTGGCATCTGCAGGGGAGAGCTGGGACCGAAGCCCATGCCCCGGGCAGGAAGCCAGCTTATTAAAGAGTTGTCCCCAGCCATGTGCCGCACAGCAGGCTCACCTGGGGTTCCTGTTAAAACACACCCTTCCACTCCCAGGACCACTGCTGGGGAATCTGGGCTGGGGCCCCAGAGAACAGGTGTCTCAGATAAGCCCCCATGGGCCCGGCCCCCTGAGGTGGAGAGCAGCAGCTGCCTGGCAGGGGAGGGGCGAAGGCAGCAGCATCCCCAAGCTAGGCCCATGCTGGGTTACTGCGGGGATCCCGGAGTGCGCAGCCCCTCTGGAGGTCAGAGGCTGACAGAGACCTGGGACGCCCACATTCTGCTCAAGGGGGCCAGGCCCTCTGGCCTTTGTCACCTGGGACCGAGATCACTATAGCCAAGCTCTGTGGGCCACTGCTGACCGGGAGGTATCCTAGGCAGAAGCCCCTCCCTAACCCAGCCCAGCCACTACACCCAGGAGGCCCCCACCCCATCTCGAGACTGGTGAGACGCCGTCGTTTTATTCCCCCAAGAAACAGGACGGCCGGGAGCCCACGGAATGCATGCCCTGAGCGGCCGCTGGACGCCGGACCGACCTATGGTTCCTAACGCTGGGGAAGCCCGCAGCCTCAGCAGTTCCAACTAGGGGTCTCTGGGGAGAGGAGGGAGGAGAAACGGAGGAAAAGAAGTGAATGGATGCGAGTTGCTTTGGCAGTCCAGCGCCCCCCACTCCACGCAGTGCAGCCTGAGTGCGCGATGCCCTCCACCCGCCGCTGCTCGGAGTGGGGGAGGGGGGACACCTACCAACTCCTAACCCCGAGGTGTCCACGGGCGGAGCAGGCTGACCTTGGAAGGCGCCTGCTCCCCCACCGTGGGCTGGAGTTTGGGCAGCGAGGCGCGCCCGACGGGGAGGCGCCCGGAGAGGCCGGGAGGGGCCAGTATTCGCTACGGGCCAGCCCGCCCATCCTTTCCCCTCCCCTCCCCTCCCCCACCCGCCTGCAGCCCTGGCGCCCCGCCCCCACCCCCGGCCAGCCCCGGGTTAGGGAGCGTCCGCTCTTCTCCTCCCGTCGGTCGGGTCGCGACTCGGCCTCTTGTACCGGGTCAACTCATTGGGCGGCTTCGACGGACGCCCCGCCCAGGGCCCCGAGCCGGCCAATAGCAAGGGGCTTCACAGGCCGCCGTGCTCCGGGGACCGTCACCGTGCTGCGACGCTTCAGGGGATCCTTAGGCCTCAGTGGTCTTTTCCCCCCGGCCCCTATCTCCAGCCCCAAGGAGACCTCCGGGACCCGTGCCCGAAGAGCTGCCCGCGCGGCATCCGGGGAGCCCTTGGAGATCTCGGCCTCCCTCTGCCCCTGCTGCCCGCCGGCGTGTCCTCGAGTGGACGCACGCATCACGAGGGGGAGTTTGCCGACGCTCCCTCCATTCGGGGACGCGGCTCCTTTAAGGGCGAAGGTGTCCGCAGCGCAGCCTGACTGGAAAGTCGCACCCGGACCAGGCTCCCAGGCCGGTCCCGGAGCGCGGGCCCGCGGCGACAGGGCGCGGGCGGCGGGCGGCGCGCGGGGGCGCAGGCGGCGGAGGCCGTGGGGGCGGTGCCGGCGGCTTGCGGGGCAGGCGCGCGACGGGCAGCCCTCGCAGGCCCCGCCCCGCCCCGCCCGCCGGGGTCCTCGGAGCGCTCGGGCTGCGCGCGGAGCGGGCTCGGGAGGGAAGTCCCGAGACAAAGGGAGCGCCGCCGCCGCCGCCGCCGCCGCCTCGTCCGCCTCGCTCGCCGGGCCGCGGCCGCCCGAGGTGAGCGCGGGGGGCGCGGGTGGGCGGCGGGAGGCGCGGGCGGGGGCCGGCCTCTGGGCGCAGGGGCCTCGGCCGCCGTCGGGCCCGGGCCGGGCGGGTGCCTCCTCACCCCCGACCCCCCGGCCCGGCCTGCCCCGCGCACCCCGGCTCCCAGCAGGGCCCCCGCGCCCCGGGGTCAGGTCCGCCTGGGAGCCGCGGCCGTGCGGCTTACCCCCCCGCACCGCGTCCCGGGTCCCGCCGGCCTCGGGCCCGCCCCCGCCCCCGCCGGGCCTGGCTGGGGTCGCGGCCGGCCGGCCCTTCGAGCCCCCGCCGCGCGCCCGTTCGGGAGCGGGGAGAACGGCCCCCTGGCGCGCGCGCGCGGCGGCGTCCCCGAGCTGCTGCTGGCAGCGGCCGCTGTTGACAGGGACGCGAGCCTGGGCCGCCCCGCCGCCGCGGTTCTCCTCCGCCCCAGGGAAATTCGTTTCCGGGGTCACGGTCTGCACACAGACCTGTGGCGCTTGCCAGCCGGGGAGAGCGTGCACGGCAGGAGGAGCTCCAAGTGGCGGAGTGCGGCCGCGCCGGCGGGCCTGGCGGGGGTCTGGAGAGCGGAGCCGTCCGAGTTTTCTCCTGCCTTTGAAGCGCGCCGCTCGCGCTTGGTGGGACCCGAACGGAGCGCTGAAGGGGGGCTTCCAGGAGGTCGCTCTGTGGGGGCTGAACGGAGGGCGGACCTGGTAGCTCCGAGAGCAGGAGGAGGGGCGGGCACGGTGAGCCGGGCTCCGGATCGCGGCCGTGCCTGGCTCGCTGGGTGTAGTGCGGGAATATCCTCAGTTCCTGGGTCTGTACAGCTGGCCTTCGACTTGTTGCCGTCTGGGGTCTGGAGCCCTGAATATTTCTTGCTGTTCAGGGAACTGCCTTTGGGTAGAGAACCGACTTTACAGAAAGGGAGATGAACCCCCACTTTCTCTGCATTGTTTGTGGCCTATTTTAGGGGCTTTCACCCATTTTACAGACTGAGAAGTTTGAGGAAGGGGAAGAGAAGAGCCTTCCGGGCACTCGGGCAGCCAGGAAGTGGCTCTGGGGTTCTTGCCCTCGGGGAGCAGGGCAGGATCGGAGAAGAGCATCTTCTAGTACATCCCAGTGTGGGAGCGGTGGAGGGAGGTGGAGGGCAGACCTCCCATTCTGCCTGTGGTTCAGAGACAGTCTTCATCTCGCCTCTGCTTCTCTGCAGTATCTGGTTAATGCGTACCTACATTACCTGCTCCCTAAGTGCAGGTCTGTTAGCTTGGGTTTTCGGTGGAGATCCTAAATGATCCCTTCTGTGTTGTAGTTAAAATGTAACAAATGGGCTGCTTTGTGGAAGATAGCGGGAGGGCCGTTGGGAGTGGAAGCATGTTTTAGAGACCAGGTCTCTACCGGGCAGCTGTGCACCTGTGGCTCTTCGCCCTGATGGCAGAAACCTGCTTTGGCACCCCGTCTGGCCCATTGGCACCCCTGAGGAGGGGGCTGCAGGAGCTCTCACGGGACCACCCCTCATTACCTCCCACAAGGTGGGACAGCTTACACAGCTAGGATCTGGGACAAGACCTCTGCAGGCGGCTCTGTCCGGTCTTCAGGGCAGAGGAGGTGGCCTGCAGCAGGGTTGTGACACAGGGTCAGCAAGCAGGCGTACTCAGGATCGCTTGGGCGGGCCTGGGGTTTCAGGAACCTGTTTTGATTCCTGGCTGAGCTCAAATTCGCAGAGACCTTGCATCTCACTTAAAAGAAGTGCTTGTCAGGCTTCTTGTGTTTGGGCACCAAACCTCTGTGCCAGCTGATTTGGCAGAAGCGACCTGCCAACTTGTGCCACCTGCTTGGGGGGCCGGGGGAGTGTTGCCAAGCGCCAGGGGGCAGGAGTGTGCCTTGTCCTCGAGTCTTGCAGGGAAGGGCATCTCTGCTGACCCTGGGATTGTTGTTGGGGCAAGAGTTTGAGAAACACGTGGAGGTGAAGGATTTTCAGTCTCAGGTTCATTATTGCCCACATCTGACAAGAGGACATGCACCCTGGACCCCGCTTCTGCCCGGACAAATACTCCAGACGGGTGCTGTGCTGTGAAGGAGATCAGGGCAGGTGTGTGCAAGGGTGGTCCCAGACACCCATGGCGTCATGTTCCTGGCGGTCTGGTCTGCACAGGGCTGGGGACAGAGGGTGCAGACCAGAATGCTGGGATCTTGTGGTGCTGAATTGGAGGTCTTTTTTGGTCCTAGCATGGTGGTGTCTAGTTTGTATGTGATTTTGAGGTCCAGTAAGGTTGAGCATTTGTTACAAGGTGTGTTCTGGGGTCAGATCTGTTCCATCATCCTTACGGCCATGCATCATGAGTAGAGACCTATGATTTTTTCGTGTTATAATTTCAGTAAATGTTTTTTGAAACGGGTTGGCGTCTAGCTGGTCTGGCGCTTTGTCGTGACTCACCCCACTTCCTGAGACCTGGGCTCTTGCAGGACACCGGGGACTGTGGTGGCTCTCTGGGACGGCCATTCCCAGACCACTCGTCCCACTTAACTTCTTGGGAAAAGAATTGTCCAAGAGTCTCCTAAACCCTGAGCACTGGGCCCTACCCAGAGTTCCTGACTGAGGGCCCCAGGGACTTGGAGGATGTGCGTTTCTGACAAGCATCCAGGACCCCACTTGGAGAGTCTAGGGCTGGTCTCTATTGAGCTATTGGCCTCACTCCTGCTGCACAGCGGTGTGGGAGCCCTGGGCAGGGTGTGTGTCGCTCGGGGACTGGGAGTGGGGTAACTGCGGGGGAGCAGCGGGGGCCGGAGTGATGAGTGTGATGTGGATTGGAGGGCTCGGGGGCAGTCGAAGGTCAGCCTGAGCTGGCCTGGGGGCTGCTGCACAGGAGTGGCTAACAGGAAGGGCGGGGGGGCCCTAGCTGGCTTCAAGTTGAGGTTCCCTGCTTAGCTGGAATCTTGCTTTCTGGGTTTCTCTTCTGGTTGTTCCCAGGTCTGTGTTGAGCCTGGCTAGGGACGGGTAGTTGAGCCTGAACTGGGAAGCGTGGCTGGGAGGTTGTCCTGAGTCTGGCTGAGAGCCCTCGTGGTGTGCAGAACCCTGTGTCGCAGTCAGGCACGTGGGGTGTTGCACCTCTTTCCCCGCAAGAGCTGAAGGACCTGTTGCCGGCCTTCTGTGGAAGCCTGAAGGGTCGGTGTTCTCTTCCAGGAGACACCTTCTTCGTCTTGTCAAGCTTTGTCTAGGGGAAGTGCTGGGTTCTGGGTATCTCCAGTGTTTCCGTGGACTTTGAAGACCACCAGACGGACCTCGGGTCAGACTCTCTGAGGGCAGCTGGGGGTGCCGGCCTGTTAGGCCCCGCTGGGGAAGCAGCGGACTGGACAGTCCGCTTGAGCTGCAGGTTGTGCGGGGCTGTGCATGGGGGATTCTGGGCTGGGGTGGGGGTGGAGGTGGGGGTGGTCTGGAGGTCCTGCGAGGAACGGCAGGTCTTCGAGCCGCCCTCCCCCCACCCCACTCCAGCACCCACTCCCAGGACAGGTGGACACAGCAGGCGGGCCGTGGGCTGACCTGCCTGCGGGCCTACCAGGGTGTCTTCTGGCCTTCCTGGGTGCTCCCTGCTGCCACCCCAACCTTCTGCTGACTCTCCCGAAGTGAATGGCAGACAGGCCTTGACCCGCCAGGGGATGGGGGTGCTGTGGGATGCAAAAGTGGAGGGGACAGAGGACAGTTCTGGGGGCCGCGGTGAGAGGTAGGTCTCTTGGGTGCTGTGGGCTAGGTGTGGTCTAGGGACTTGTCTGTGATGCGCTTGGACAGCTGTCCGCCCTGGGGCGCTTTTCTTCTCCGTTGCTTTCAAGAACAAGGATTATTTTCCTGGCCAGACCTGAATTTAAATTCTAAGCTGGGGCCTGATGGCACCCCACCCGCATCTCCACTGGCAAAGGAGAGCACCCTGCCACACCCATGGCCCCCTCCCCGTCGTCAGGCGGTGCTGTGGACAGCCTCACCTTGTCCTTGCGTTTCCTGCGGAGTCTGGCAGTGAGGAGTCTGACAGCTTGGGATCCCTGTTGCTCTAGCCCGCCACCATGGGACGCAGGAGAGTGGGCAAGGGTGTGGGCATCTGCCAGGAGTGCTGGCGGGCTCTCCCTGCACAGCACCTGACAGCCGTGTGGCCCCAGGCCTGTGCCTCGGCCTTCCTGCACCCCGGTCTCGCTGTGCCTGCGGTGTGTGCCTTGGGGCCCTGGGGGCGGCGGGGAGCCTGAGGGCTGCCTCAATTAACTGCTTGCTCTGTCCGGTCTCTTCCAGGGACTTTGAACATGTCGGGGATCGCCCTCAGCAGACTCGCCCAGGAGCGAAAAGCCTGGAGGAAGGACCACCCGTTTGTAAGGAAAGCTTTATTTCTGCACGCAGCAGAGTGAACTCGATTCCCCCTGTGGAAACCGGGAAGTCCCCTTTCCGCTCGGGCCTGTCACACGCTGTGCAGAGCGCCCGCTGGGGTCACAGGACAGTTCTGCGAGCGGGCGAGCTGGGATTCGTGGCACTGATGTGCCTGTGTGCTTGTCTTCTCTCAGGGCTTTGTGGCCGTCCCGACAAAGAATCCCGACGGCACGATGAACCTCATGAACTGGGAGTGCGCCATTCCGGGGAAGAAAGGGGTAAGAGAGGCTTTTCTTACCGGAGCTGCTCTTACCTCCGGCCAGCCTGCCCCATGTCGGCCCCACAGGCCCTGGCCCCATCCCCCTGGGGGGGCAGGGGTAGGGTGACCTGTGATGCCCCCAGCCCCGCCCCATGGGCACTTGTAATTGAGAAAGGGGAGCCGGGCTGTGGAGAGGGGTGGATGCCACACCCCCACCAAGCCTGGGGGCCAGAACGTGCTGCATTTCTGGGGCAAGAGGAGCTTTGAGGGCCTTCACACTTGTCCTTCAGCCCCGAGCTCGTGATGCTGGTCCCGGCAGTCTTTCCGGGCTAGCTGCTTCTGCTCAGATGCAGACGCTCCCCGTGGGCCAGCTGGGAAAGCTGTGTGCAGCCTGAGCGTGCCAGGGCCGTTGGGGACCAGCATGCTGGAAGCATATGGGAGTGAGGGTCTCCCACAACCCTGTGTCCAGCTCTTCCGGGATGACCCCAAAGGGAAGAGGAGGCCCCTGAGGTGTCCCCATTATTCCCGAGGCCTTGTCGCCTGTTTTCTTTCCCCTGTGGTTCGTGGTGACCGTCCGGGAGCCGCCTCTTCCTCTGTGAAGCTGGTGGGGGTAGGACATGGCTTTGCGCGGTGACGGGGTCTGGGTCTGGGTTCGGCGGCCAGCCTGCGCCTCTGCCTGTGCTGTGACCATTCTCCATCTCTTGTCTGAGACTGCAGCGGGGGTGGCCGTCTTCCTCCCAGAGGAGGCTGGGGAGGGCTGTGGGGTCACAGAGCTGGAGGGAGGGGCCTCGATGCAGCTGCTTAGATGGAGATCTGACCGCGACCCACTCCCCCCAGTCCTGGGGTCATAGGCGCTGCCAAGTCCCTGCTATCTTTCCAGAAGTCCACCCTCAGCCCCACTCCTCCCCAGGGAGGGCTCTTTCCAGGCCTCTTTGGGGGCCATGAAGACACAGCTCTGTCATGGGGACAGCTGGTCTTTGGGCTAGTTTAGGAGTCCACCTCCCTGTTGGGATGGTGCCGGGGGACGGTCTGCAGAAGCCGGCTTTTCTGTGCTCAGCGCGCCGCGCTCCTAACCGCTGCTTCGTTTCCCAACAGACTCCCTGGGAAGGAGGCTTGTTTAAGCTCCGGATGCTTTTCAAAGACGATTACCCATCCTCACCCCCAAAATGTGAGTAGAGCGAAGTCTGCCAGAGTCACTCGGCTCCGGCACGTTCCAGCAGAGATCTGCGATCCAGTGTTCTCTGGGGGGTGACTCTGGGGACTCCTGTCCCTGAGCCTGGCTGTGGATCGGAGCTCATTCAAGGCCCCTGGGCTGGGAGGCACACACAGTGGGCTGGGTCACAGATTCTGGCTGTGATCACTGGGAGGCTCCCGGGCTCTTTGTGCCTCCTGGGGAGAAGGTGCCACTATCTCCAGCCCCAGCAGGGATGGGCATGTGAAGGACCACAGTCCAGGGCCTCCCCCCTCAGGCTGCCTTATGTCCCTCACTCAGTGTCACTCTCCCTGCTGGTAACAGTTTTGTGTGTGCAGCCCGGGCAGGTCGCGGTGCCTCACACAGTGCTGTGCTCTATGGCAGAACTGTGGCGGTGAGGGCCTACAAGTCCCTCCTGCTTTGTGGCCAGAGTTTCCCCAGCCCTGTCCGTGGTCGGTCAGTTGGGCAGTGAACACGTGTCTCCGTGTGTGCACAGCCCGTGGCAAGGCCAGGCCGTGTGTAAACGTTTACTCTGCAGTTATTTATTCAGAAGATAGAAGTACATTTTCCATTATGAGGGCATGTACCAGAAGAACTTGAGAAATCAATGATTAGCGGGGTAACCACTGGGATGGAGACTGTTCAGGGTGATTCTCTGCTGTTCCGATACTTTCGCCACGTGCAGCTGTCCCTTCAAATGACTGCCTTCATTGAAAAATGAGATACATTTTAGTTGCTTTTCTCAATTCTGTTCAATATGGAAGTTTGAGCAAATGCAACAAGAAAGAGAAAAGTGCCCACAGAAGAGCATGAAAGGGAGACGGGCTGCAAGCCGCCTTCCCGGCACTGGCTTGTGAAGGTCATGGGATGAGAGGTTAACGTGCAAAAGCCTGTTTTCCTGGAGTTGCTACAAGTGAAGCATTCAAACCAGGTGCTACAGTAGCCTCAGACACGAGAGTGAATCCACCCAGAGTTCACATCTCCAGACTGGAGGGTCTGGAGCACAGCACAGAAGCCAAGGACAGGTTCCGACACAAGGACCTGGGTTCCCCGGGTGGGCGGGAAGCCCCAGTGCTGTGAGGGTGTCTGTTGTCTCGAAGCCTGTCTGTGGGGCACGTGTGATCCCAGGTACAGTCCAAGCACATTTGTGTGGCAGTGGCCACGGGGACCCTGGCAGGTAGAGGCGCAGAGGGTGGAGAGTGGTTTGGCCCTCAGAGTGCCGGGGGTGGTTGTGAGGCCCAGGCAGAGGCTCGTCAGGAGCGGGTACCCGGCTCTGACAGCGGGATGGGCAAGATGGGACCTCGACGCCCCAGCCGCGGGGACCCGGTGACGGGAGACGCAGGCCCGCGGAGCAGAGCCACCACACGCAGGGTGGCTCAGTTCTTGACAGAAGGAGCAAGAGGTGTGGGAAGAGGGTGCCCTAAGTAACAGACCACGGGGCATCGCAGCGGAAGGAGGAGGGAATCAGCCTCCCAGAGAGATCTGGACGCCCCACGCAGAGGTGGAGCCGTAGGGCTCTGAGAGGAAGGGGGTGGGTAGGAGGTGGCACCTCCATTCCTTGGGTCCCTTTAACTTTGAGCAGTGACACAGGGCGCCCCCTGGGGGCGGAGCAGCCCGCAAGCGGATTGCAAGACACCTAGAGCAGGCCTTCCCTGGGGACAGCGGCGGAGTGGGGTGCGGAGAAGGTTCCGGGTGATCCTGAGCACGTACCCTGAGTACCTGAAGGGCACGCACGCGGTCAGTGAGGAAAAGGCAGAGAGCCCGCCAGCCAGCAGGCCCTTCGCAAGAGAGGCTGTCGTCCCTGCCAGCCTGCAGAGAGAAGGAAGGTGCCCAGGTCTGTCACCGGACATTTGCAAGCCACGTGCGGCCAGGGTGGAAAGGGCCGAGTAGCTGGGGCCCGCCACCTGCTGTGTCTGCGCCGTGTCTGCGGGAGCCGGGCTTGGGCCTGCCCGGGCACCAGCTGCGCTAACCAAGTGATTATCCAGACGCGAGCGTGTGCTCACCGGAAGCCCGAGGCAGCCCCAGGGTCCGTGGACGAGCCCATGGTGGGCAGTGGGGGCTGGCCCACAGCCACCGGAGGGGAGGACCCACACCACGGCGGTTCTTCCCCACGCGATGACACGCAGTCGGACCCAGAGTCCCCGTGGGAGTCAGCGGTGGGCTCTGTGACGCCTTGGGCTCTGTGACACCTCGGGGCAGGGACCTCTCCAGGCAGAGGGAGCCAGCGGGGACCAGAATTGGGGTCAGGGCTTCAGGGGAAGCGGCTGCTCCCTCGACCGTGCGCTTTCCTCGGTAACACAGCAGACCCGCCCCTCAGATGAGACGCAGACCAGGGGTTGTGCTCACTGGAGGGACCAGAGGAAGAGCGAAAAGGCATCCATGGCACGGAAGAAGGTTCCCGCGAGGCCCACCAGATGGGGCTTGTGGCCAGAATGTGCGTGGCGCTCGGCGAGTCGGGATGGCCCCACTGCAAATGGACGAGAGACTTGATGGGTGTTTTGAAAAGCGGACTGTGTGGCACTCGCCCCCGGAGTCTCCAGGGCAGCACCAGCCCGAGTCGCACGAGGCGGCTGCCGCTCCGTAGCGGGGTGGCAGAGCTCCACGGGGCCTGGCTGGCTCTGCTGGGCGTGTGGAAGCTGCGCACGGGCACTGCCTCCTTTTCAGGACAGACACACAACGCCTGCTCACGGCTTTGTCTACGGCGGCCGGGTGCGAGCAGAGGTGGCTCCGTGGTGGGGTGGGGGGGACACTTGCCACGGCGCCTGTGTCTGAGGAGTCCCCGCCGGGGTGCTGCTCGCGTGCTGGGGGCGAAGAGCAGCTCGGGGCGGCTCCAGCTGTCTTGTCGTTTTGGGATCCTCGAGCTGCTCTGCCCCCGTCGTGCTTTTCTGGGTGAATGTACGTAGAGGGGGAGGGGGAGGGTAGGGCGCCCACATGAAGAGAAGTGGCCTCAGACCTTAGCCGTCCCAGGGTGGGTTCAACGCAGTTCTTGTTCTTATACATTTTATAGTTTCCTATGTGGTGTTTTTGTTTTGTTTTAGTTTTTGTGTTTTAAAAAACGTGGAGGGGGATAGTGTGAGGTCCTACAGGCCTGTCTTCAAAGCAGGGTGATTTGCTCTGAAAATGGCCACTTTTTTGGAAGGACCTCAGAGTTCCTGCCCTCCACTGTGCCCCCAGGACTGTCCTCATTGCTACAGCTGTCCTCCTTCCCACATCTGGGCTGGCTTGGGGAGGTGGGTGAGGGTGACCAGGGCCAGGGACCTAGGCAACCACATGGCTTCACCCCTGAGTCTGGGAACTGTGTGCGCCCCGCCCACACTGCCACCTCGCAGCCCCAATTCTGAACCGCATGCCTGCTGGCCAGCAAGGTGCCCAATGCAGGGCAGGGGACAGCAGCTGCCACAGAATCGTGTTTCCTTTCTCTCTCTGCCGCAGGTAAATTTGAGCCACCGCTGTTTCACCCGAACGTGTACCCTTCGGGCACAGTGTGCCTGTCCATCCTCGAGGAGGACAAGGACTGGAGGCCAGCCATCACAATTAAGCAGGTACGAGATGCAGGGGGCCAGCCTCAGCCTTTCTGTGGGGCCAGAGGACGGTGGTCTTGCTCTGAAGCCGGGGCCAGTGTTCTCGGAAAGCTTGGTTTTGTAACCGCTGAGCTCCGTGTTTTCTTTATTTCTTACACAGATCTTGTTAGGAATACAGGAACTTCTAAATGAACCAAATATCCAGGACCCAGCTCAAGCAGAGGCCTACACGATTTACTGGTAAGTACTGGTCCGGCTGCCCTTGCCGTGGCCGCATGTTGGCTTGTACACGCTTCCCTAGAAGTCCAGCCCAGGCTGCCACTCCCTTTCTTGCATGGCCCTGAGACTCGACCCGTGACCGGGAGACCGAGTAAGGTGGGCATGGAAGCGTCTGAGGCCGGGAAGCAAGCAGGCAGGCCCTGTAGGCAGTGGGAGCTCCATGTGCAAAGGGCCTGTGGTGGGCAAAAACAGGTGACCAGGGCCAGTAGGGCCACAGCACTGTTGGTTAAGGGTGGGGGGACGGTCAGGAGACGGAGGTTGGATGACATAGGCTCCTATTGGCTACTTTGTCCCTGATAAGCTGTGGCCAGGCAAACCAGGTGCCTCGGTGAACCCTAGTACAGCTCAGAGAGCAGGGCCCCCCGGGCGGGCACCAAAGGAGGCATGTTCTGTATCATGGCTCCCCAGGGGCCCACAGCTCCCGCCGTTTCCATCTTGCTGCTCCTCCCAGGCGTAGATGTGGGCCACAGGGGAGCGGTACTCCTGGCTTGATCTGGGTCACCTAGCTGCCATGCTGTCCCCACCAGATGTCAGGAGTTCACTCCTCGCCCCAGCCCTTCCCTGAGTGGTACTGTGTTGCCCACCGCCTGCACTGAGGGAGGCAGTGACCAGGATAGATTCCCAGGCCTGGGCCAGTCAGCCACAGAGAGAACCCTGTGCTTGAGCAGAGGCCCCACGGTTGTGGGTCCTGGGTCCCCTGGCCATGTCCGCCAGCCTTTTAGGCTGGCCCGGGTTAGGGGCCTTATGCCAGGGAGGGGACTCTGACCCCTTGCTCCTCCACATTTGGAAAGCTGGGACCGATGGGGCTAACTTAGGGGAGAGGCTGGGGCGTGTTCCTCCTGGGGGACGTTTCTGGAATCAGCAGTGCCGAGGGTCAAAGCTGAGATCAGGACTGTACTCCGGCCACTCTGGACATTGCCAGGTGACGTGTCCGGGGAGCACCTGAGAAATGCCAGGTTGCAGGCGATGGCATTTGTCCCCCCAAAGTGGTTTCAGGTCCTAGGCCCAGCCCAGTGTTGGCCAGGAGCAAGCAGCAGGATGCGCCCAGCCAGGGCCGGGGCCTGTCCCAGTGGGGCTCAGCAGCAGGTCCCTTGTCCTGTTGGCGTGTGTGCACTCACAGTGACTCAGGAGATCCGTCCCCTCCCTTGGCCCCAAGCCGGGTGCTGTGCGATGTCACCGTGCCATCTGTCCGCACTGACACAGTGGCCTAAGCCTCGCATACAAGGCCACTCAGGATGCACCACGTTCTCGTGACAGACCAAGTAGCCTGCAGAGCTGAGGAGGTCTCGGGCCTTCCGAGAACTTGCTGGCCTGGTGCGCGAGGGTTTTTTTGTTTTTTGTTTTCTTAAGATTATTTATTTATTTTAAGGTTACTTATTTGTTAGAGACAGAGCACAGGCAGGTGGAATGACAGTGACAGAGGGGGAGGCAGGCTCCCCGCCAAGCAGAGAGCCTGATGTGGGGCTCGATCCCAGGACCCTGGGATCATGACCTGAGCCGAAGGCAGAGGCTTTATCCACTGAGCCACCCAGGCGCCTCCCGGTGTGTGCTTTGTCATGGGTGACGCTCATTGTGGCTGATGGTGGCCACAGGCACCGCAGTGTCCCCGTAAGCAGCCGGCCTTCTTCGTGTCTCTTCCCAGCGCCGGGGCAGCAGGACTGGAGGCTCGCTGTGATGCACCAGCAGACCCGGCAGGGTGTGTGGCCGCTCCCCCGGGGCTGCTGGGTGTCTTTCCTGCTCTGGGAAGCGTCGCCGCCAGTCCTGGCCTGCCCTTGTTCCCACGACTTCTCCCGTCAGCGTCCCTTTTAAGAGCACGTTGGAACAGCTCCGCTGGCCGCTGCGGGCCACAGGGGCTCCCCTGGCGGTGGACAGCCGGCCTGGCTGCCCCTGCCCTGGAGCTCTGGGGCCGGAAAAGGCCGCAGACAGGAGTCCTGTGGCCTTGATGCCGCAGCTCTCCGTGGCCCGGGCAGGTGGCTACCACTGTGGTGTGTTCACTGGAGCCTGCTGCCCCTTGAGGGAAGTCCCCTCGGGGGCCCTTTGTCCCTCCACCCTGAGAGCCCCAGCGTGCCCGGGGCCTGGGCCACAGTGACCTGGAGCAGCGTCCTGAGAGGCGTCCATGGAGAGACCACAGCTTGGGGGGACCCCTAGCTTCTTTGCGGGGAGCACTCCATACCCCCAGGCGAGTGTCCCCACGTGCACACACTGCACCTGGGCTCCGGGCAGGATCCCAGGTCAGCCCTGGAGCTTCTGTTGGCCCTCAGGGCCCCACAGGGAAACAAGCAGGAGTCCCGTCCGTCTGTAGCCAAGATTTGTGCCCAGCAATCTGGACTTTCTCTCCAGAACGAAAGCAGCGGCTTCCGGCTTAGAGCGCGGTACACGCCTGGCCGCCCCCCGGGCCTTTCTGATCAGAGGCCGACCTCTGAGCCTGCTCTGCGTCCCATGACGCCCTGGGCCCTGAGGGGGCCGCGCCCGCTGACCTGTCTCTCTCTTGACCTCCTCCTCAGCCAAAACAGAGTGGAGTACGAGAAGAGGGTTCGAGCACAAGCCAAGAAGTTCGCACCTTCATAAGCAGCGACCACACAGCAGCGTAAGAAGGAAGGGATTGGTTTGGCAAGAACTTGTTTACAACATTTTTGCAAATCTGACGTTGCTCTGTACAATTACTAGTCACCTGGGAGGGGGGCGGGCGCCATTTTCCATTTCCGCCGCTGGCACGCAGTCCTCGACGCGCTGAGCTGCCCGGTTTTTCATACAGGGTCTCTTCCTTCGGTCTTTTGTATTTTTGATTGTTATGTAAAACTTGCTTTTATTTTAATATTGATGTCAGTATTTCAACTGCTGTAAAATTATAAACTTTTATACTTCGATGAGCCCCGAGGAGCTAGTTTCCTTTGCTCGCGGATGCAGGCATGCCTCCCGCCGTGTAGAGCTACGCAGCCGCC
Organism: Neogale vison; assembly: GCF_020171115.1. Lineage (NCBI taxonomy): Eukaryota > Metazoa > Chordata > Mammalia > Carnivora > Mustelidae > Neogale > Neogale vison. The sequence goes on along the minus strand of NC_058104.1, from coordinate 717,046 downwards.
CGCCGGCCCCTCCCGCCTTGCTCCCCGCAGACCCCGGTTGTGTTGCTTATGAGCCTCAGATCCAAAGGCCGCCGGCGTCTCGTTTCCGCATCACTTCCTTTGTGTTTATATGGCGTTTTGTCTGTGTTGCTGTTTAGAGTAAATAAACTGTTTATATAAAGGTTTTCGTTGCATTATCGTCATTAAGAGCGTGAGGAGGCGGCCTCACGGTGCCTGGCCCCCCACACGGCTGCAGGTGCCCGGAGCCCAGCTCGCTGCTGTGCCCGGCCTTGCCTGGACCCGCGTGGCGCTCGGCCCAGGCCTCTGAACAGTGCTGTGTGCGAGGACGGCGTGCGTCCAGGGCCTGTCCCCACACCCCAGGTCTGGGGGCTGCGCAGAGAGCGGATGGGGTCAGGTCGGAAGTGGTGTCAAGAGCCTTCTAGAACTGGCGTGGGCAGGACCCAGCCCCAGGGAAGACGGGGCGCCAGCAGCTCCCCCTCGTTCTGGCACGTGCTGGTGTCCACCTCGGGCCTGCAGTCTTCAGTGCCCACCCGGCCTCACTGGCTGCCCTGCGACCTCCCTGCGCTCGCTGCGCCAGCCCCCACCCCAAGTGCGGGGGCCAGGCTGAGGCCACCGTGCACAGGCGCCTCCCTGTTCCCGAGGGGCTCTGAGCCCGGTCTGCCTGCTGCGCTGTGCTCACATAGCACCCCAAAACCTGCGCCCACTGCACAGCTTCCCCAGGTCAGCTGCCTGCTCAGTTGGGAAACAGGTCTGGGAGCTGGCTCAGCCGCCGGAGGCCCTAGGTGGAGACGGGCAAGCCAGGGGCCCGGCCTGGTGAGCTCAAGACCCTGCACCAGCTGACCTCGCCTTTCCCCCATCCCCCGCTCCAGGGACTCTCAACGGCTCACCTGTGGTTCCAGCGCATAGACCGAGCCAGGGCCGGAGGGCCCGTCGCAAGGGCCCTTGGTCAGGAAGGGCATCGGGACACGGCCCAGCGGCAGGATGGCCGCAGAGGTTGGAGGCCGTGTCCGGAGGCTCCTCGGCCACAGTTCTTGCGTGGCTCCGAGGTCCCAGTGCCTTGCTCGCTCGCTTAGCCGGACGAAGCTGGACGTTTGATGTTGGTGATTTGTTCTGATACAGACGGCCTTCACGGGGACTCAGCTGGCTTGTGTGTCTGTAGCCTCTCCCAGAATGTCTTATTTTGTAATGACTGAGCGACACTTAGTAACGGCTGCACATGTATATGGTTAATATATATGGAAATTCAATATATTTTCTAGTTGAAGCATTCTGAAGTAATCAATGTTTCTAGCAGATTGTCATGATTTCCACTAATGAAATGTCCTTTTGTGCCACAGTCCTTGGCTTAATAAAGATGTGACTCTTGTAACAGGAGTATGCAATGTGCCCGCCTGTTTCCGACGTGAGGGTCGAGAGTGTGTTCCCGGCATGGGGCGCCGAATGATTAGTAAGGAATTGTGGGCAGTACATAAACCACTGTATCTAAGAACCCTCCAATTAAAAGCATTTCCACAAAGTGCTGCCTGTAGGGTGTGTCCTTTTCCTGCCCCCAACCCCTCCACCTCAGACTCTCAGGGGTCTGCGGTGGGGGGAGGGGGGTGCCAGTGACCCTGGAGCCAGGGTGGAATGCCCCTGTGGACCCCCTGGAGACCAGGCACACGTCCTGTGCTGACTTTGGCCCTGTGGCCAGGGGCCCCCTGCATCTCCCAGGCCTGCTAGAGCAGGGCGTCCCCCCCCGGGACCCCAAGCTGTCCTTGACTCCTGGGGTGGGCCTACCCCGGGAATGCCCAGCTGCATGTGAGTCCTCAACTCAGACCCCAGTACTGCTGGGATGGCCTGGGGCTCTGGCCTGGCCTTGGGGCTCCCGGGAAAACCTGGCCAGGGCTGGAAGGGCAGTGGGTCCCCAAGAGTCCCCCTGGCCTCCCAGGATGTTCTCGCCCAGGCCAGATCCGCACCCTCACAGCTGTCCTGTGTGCAAAGCTGCCTCCTTACCTGGTGGGGCTGCCGGAAGCCTCTGGGTGCGGCTCAGGCTCTGCGGACAGGCAGCCCCCATTTTGAGGTTGCCATGACGACAAGTTGCCTGGTGAAGGTTGGAGGGCCAGGCTGAACACTGGCTTGGGCCGCCTAGAACCAGTCTGAACCTGCTCCAGCAGGGAGGGGCCTGAGAAATGCTGGTCCAGGCTCTGTCCCCAGCTGACCCTGGTGCTGGGTCAGGGGGCTTTCCTGTTGGTGTGGCCCAAGGCTTGTCTGGAGTCCTCCAGATGCTGGGATCCCATCTGCAAAGGCCCTGGCCCTGACTGAGGGGGCTGGCTTAAGACCATGGGGTGGGACAGGGTGGGAGCTCTCGGTCCCGTCCACCCTGCTGTCCCCAGACCTAAGGAACCCAGCACCTGTCACGAAGTTGCGGGTCCAAGGCCTCGGTTCTCCCTCCCTGACCTCTCCATTTCCAGGGGACCTACTCAGCACCCTCCTGAAGACAAGGGCCCTTGGTGCTCATGCTGCCCCTCCCGCTCCTGGAGCCTCAGAACCTGGGCCCCCCCTTGTGCAGAGGAGTGTGCTGGGTACTCAGCTCCTCCATCTCTGCCTCCTGATGGGGCGCACGACCTTTGCCCCCTCCACGGCCCCTCACAGAGGAGTGAGTGCAGAAGGGGCCTTGCTGGGAGGTGGCCCCGCACACCTGCCTCTGGGCCAGAAGCTGATGGGCAGGCTTAGTGGACAGACAGTGGACAGCGCTCTGCGGCGAGGAGGCTGGCCCCCACGGAGACCCGTGGAGCCCTGTGTGGGCCCGCTGCTCTGCTCCCGCCCCCTCCCCCAGCCCCACGGAAACCTCAGGCCCACAGTGGCACCTGAGCCTGAAGCCCAAGACCACCCTGACCTGGTGCAGGCTTCACCTGTGCAGGTGTTGGCTTCTGGTGACATGACCCCTCCCACCTGGGGCCACATCTTCTACTGGCAGAACCACCCAGATGGCACAGGCAATGGGACGCATTCCTGTGGTCCTGAGTGCCCTGGTCCAAGTCCCTGGGCTTTGCCTCTGCCATTCTCCATGGCTGCCCTCCCCCTCACACCTGACAGGTGCCCAGGAACAGACTGGAGCTAGTGGGAGGAGCCTGCCTGCTAGGGGCTCTGCCTGCAATTCCAAGGGCTGCCACCAGAGGGCATGAGGTCAAGCTACTCCGTTTTCTTACTCTAAAATTTTATTTTTTTATATAGGCTCGAACCTACACTCGGAGATCAAGAGTTGCATGCTCCACTGACAGAGCCGGCCAGGTGCTCCAAACGTCTTTGAACCATGAGGGCTGGCGTGTCCTTCCAGAGACGCCCCCTCACCTCCGGGGCTGCCCTTCTCCCTGCCCTCCAGCTGCCGGAGCATCTGTCCAGAGCCTAGGGGTTCTCTCCTGGCCGTATGGAGGGAAAGCCGCACCCCCTGCCTGCCCAGAGCCCAGAGGAGGTGAATCCCACCTCTCCACCAGTCCTGCCAAGCCTGATCTCTCTAGGTGAGGTTTTGTGCCCCAACTCCTGCTGTGAAATATGCGTGCTCCATATTGCCCCCTCCCCACCCTCTCTCCTTGCTGTGGGGTCACCCCCCCACACCTACAGAGGTGGGAACTGAGTGCCCCGAGGGCAACCATGGCCATGGGTACCGTCCCATGTGGACCTGACCCAGTACCGCCTCCTCGAAGAGACCCCCCCCGCCCCCTTGCTGAGGGGTGGGTGCCGTTGCTACGTCCATTTCACCAACAAAAGGGAAACTGAGGTCCAGAGCAGCAGAGGGGTGTGACGGGACAGAGGCCTGACCGAGGCGGGGAGGAGGATGGGAGTGGGCAAGAATGGGCCCATCTCTCCCTTTCCAGCCAGTGTTTGTGGATGGAGGCCCGAGGGATTTTCTGGGGGAACTGAGGTCCAGGGCCAGGCTCGGGACCCAGCCAGTTGCTTTGTGGCCCGGGAACAGCCCTTCCCCTCCCCAGGACATAGCTTTCTTATCTGTCAAAGAGGGTGGTGAGGTCTCCAACAGGCCTCCACCCCAACAGGCCACAGGGTTAGGGCTGGGGCCTCTGTGCTGCTGGACCCCAGCCCCATGCTCCCCAAAGGACAGGGGATGTGGGTGCAAGCAGCGTTCTCTCCCTTGGCAGCGGCCCCTCCTAACTTCCTGTTTATAGCGGCTGTGGGATCTCATCTCTTCACTCCAAAGCCATTATGATCACCATGGCAACCAGGCCCGTGTTTGTTCCAACAGGTTGGCAGAAGCTCACGAAGGACTGCAGGGGCTGGGGGGGGGGCGTGGGCTCTGAGATCCTAGCTCAGGACCTGCCAGCCCCCAGGGGAGAGCAGCAGCTGCTCCCTCCGCAATCCCCATCCTGTGCAGAAGGCAGCCCGGGCTCAGCTTGTCCCAAGCAGTCAAGGTGTGTTCCTGAGCATCTCTATCCCCCTGTGCTGGCTGTGCTGGGCCAGGATGGAAGCAGGGTCCGCAGGCAGAGAGCTTCCAGAAGCCAAACCCACCCTGGGAATGCCATGTCTCCTCCAAGGCAGTTTGGACCCGTATGGGTCCGGACCTGGGAGCTGCGACAGGTGGTGTCCCCCTCAGAGCCCTGTCCGTCCCATCCCGGGGTGATGGGAGAGGTGCTGGGTCCCCCCAGGGCCATGCTGTTGCCACACTCCCTCCCTGAACTCCACCAAGTGGGCATAATGGGGCTGCAACGTGGGAGGGTCACAGCCTGGTGCCCAGCTGCGTCTGAGCTCCCTCCCTTCGAGTGGCTGTTCTGGAACCCTGGTCCCCCACCTTTGGCGCTCAGCTCAGCCTACCCCTGGCCTCCTGCCAGCAAACCTTGTCCTTGCCCTGGACTGAGCTGGAGTGTGTTCTGGGCCTTTCTATTTCCGGCACTGCCTGGGCCCCCACCATTAGAGAAAAGGTACTTGGGGTTAAAAACATCTCCAGGGCGCCTGGGTGGCTCAGTGGGTTAAAGCCTCTGCCTTCAGCTCAGGTCATGATCTCAGGGTCCTGGAATCGAGCCCCGCATTGGGCTGTCTGCTCAGCGGGGAGCTCGCTTCCCTCTCTCTCTGCCTGCCTCTCTGCCTACCTGTGATATCTCTCTGTCAAATAAATAAATAAAATCTTTATTAAAAATCTCCAGATCGGCGGATTCCCTAAGTACCAGGTCCGCTGATGATCCCCCAGCGCCACCGGGAGCTCGTCGGAAAGGGCTGGTGGGCCGGCCCAGACTGCTGGGATCAGCAGGGAGCCACTGTTCTCTGGAGCTCGCCAGGTGCACACAGGGCGGGGCCCCAGCGGTGGGCAAGGAAGGGCACAGGCGCAGGGTCCCGCGCGGGCCTGGAGCTCCCAGCTGGCGAAACCCCGCACCCTCCCAACCGGGGCGACGGGGGTCTCGCCTGCGGCGTGCGGACGCTGGCCCAACAGGTGACGCGGTGTGGGGAGCGCCTGGGGAAGATCCCTGCAGCGGTCAGAGCCTGGGCGGGGAGGCCCTTCGAGAAAAGTCTGCGCGGCGGCCCGGGCGGGTCTCGCTCGGTTTTTGCAACTTTGGCCGGCCGAGGGTCCCCGGGGAGGGGGTCCTGACCCAGCAGAAGCCGCTCCCCGCTCTGCACCCACCCGCGGCTTGACGGTCGGCCCCGCGTCCCCTCCGCGCCCAGGTGCGGGGGCTCTCGCGCCCGACTCCCCTGGCGGCCGGCGTGCGCGCTGCAGGGTCCCGGGGCCTGGGTCGCGGAAGGGGCGGGCGGGAGCGGCGGGGGCGGGACGGGGGGCGGGGCTCGCGGCCAGGCCCGGTCCCCGCAGCGCTCAGTCGTCGGCGCGGCTGCTAGCGCGCAGTGCCGGCCGTTCGTGGAGCAGGTGCGGAGCGCGGCGTCTCCCCAGCTCGCGACCACCCGACCCCCGGACACCGCACCCCCGCCCACGGTGAGTGCTCGGACTCCGGGCGGCCGTCGCCGCCGCGCGCCCGGTCCGGCCCCTGCGTTTGCGAACCCCGATGGGTGCGGCGAGGCCCCCCGAGGAGGAGGGCGACGGCAAGTGGGAAGGCTCGCCCCCGGCTGCGGGGAAACTGAGGCCGGCGCGTGCTCGGAGGGACGGGTCCCTGGCCCTTCTGTCGGCCCGCGTCTCCAGGAGCGCCAGAGCCGGCGGGGGTCGAGTGGGGGGGGGGCGGCAGGACGCCCCTCCGACCCCGCTGCCCCATGCCCCGCGGAGGCCGCTGGTGGGTCTGGGCTGGGGACCACCGTGCCGCCCCGCGGGGTTTCCCGGGGGGCAGATGCAGCCGACGCCGCTCCCTCCCTCCCCGCCGCCCGTCGTCTGAGGACCCCCGGTCTCCACGAAACCCCTCGGGGGGCCGGAGCGGTAAAAACAATGCGCACTCACCAGGCTTCTAAGCGGCCCGCAGACCCGCCCCCCTCATTGAGGAGGGAAAGACCTCGACGAAACTGGGGGGCCCCCGAGGCTTCTGTGGCGGGCACGGAGGTGGGTGGCGGGGCGGGGAGGGGCAGAGGGAAGGGATGTGCGTGAGCCAGGCGGGAGGGACGTCGCGGTGGAGACAGGTGAGTAAAGGCGCGGGAGGGAGCCTCGCAGGAAATTCGGACGGAGGGGCCTCTGTTTTCGTTCTAGAAATATCTGGGTGGCCCTTTGCAGTGGATCCCGCGCCTCACAGGGCTTTAGGTCGGACTGCAGAGCTGCTCAAAATGCACGTTCCCAGGCCCTTCCCCAGGGCTCAGGCTGGGACTGGATCTCAGGGAGCAGCACCTGTAATGGGCGCTGGGCTGCTGCTGGGCTGCTGCTGGGCTGTGCCCTGGGGAGCACTGTCTGGGGAGCCATCGGAAGGCGACAGCCGGAAATCCAATAGAAAAAGTGAAGGGGGATGGGCTGGGAAGAGAAGACCAAGAGGGTGACATGGAGACCAGCATGTGGGGCCAGATACCCTGTCACTCCCCCTACACACACAGGGTAGCCGCGGGGTACCCCTGCCTGCAAGTCTCCAGGGACCAAATCTTGGTACAAAGGGTTGTAGTGCTCTGAGATGTTGATCATAAAGTTATTTATTCACTGTGGGGGTGGCCAGGGGCCACAGGGGACTCTAGCTAGGGAGAAAGCCTGGCTCTCTGGCTCAACTGCCCCCATCACCAGCTGCTTTGGTGCCACCTAAGCCCCCAGGTGGGCTAGGAGACAGTGTGGCTCAGAGTCCCTGGCTGGAGTCCAGGCTCCAGGCAGCTCACCCAGCCCCGGGGTGTGAGATGGGATAGGGGGTCCACTTTGTAGGGTTCCCACTTCCCGTTCAGCCTGGGCCTTGGGGTCAGCCAGGAGACAAGGTGGACATGTTCATATTGGCTTGGCCCCCATGCCGGTGTGACATTCAGGTCCTTGGCCAGCCTCACTTTGCCTACTGGACAAGCAGGGCTGGGATCCTGGCCCTGGTGGCCAGGCATGAGCAAGGATGCAGGCCCATCTTGTTCCATGCCGCTGCCCAGCCCAGGGGGACCAGAGACACACAGAGCTCAGGGAAGAGTTCTGCTGGGGCCTGGCAGACAGACGGAGGGGCCCTGCAGCCGGCGGGGGCTTCCTAGGGGTCAGCTGTGCGCTCACACTGTGCAGCTCTGGGCGAGGAGCTGACTGGTTCCCAGGACCAGGCCACTGTGTGCCGCAGTGTCAGTGCCCGAGTGGTGGACCGTTTCCAGGGAAACAGGGCGAGTGTCTGGGCACCCAGAGATGAGCCATCTTTCCCAGACACCTGTGCCCGGATGCCACTTTTGCCCCTGTCCAGTGAATAGGCTGAGGGAGGGAGTGCCACAGAGCCGGAGGCCAACCTCCTTGGGCTCCAGAGCTCAGGATGTGCCAGGAGCTTAGAGCTTGGACACTGAATTTGGAGGTGGGCTCTGTCCCTGGCCACTTGCGGGCTCTGTGGCCTCGCATAAGCTTCTAAGCCCGGGACCTCAGTTTCTCCAGGTAGATGAGGGGAGCAGAGCAGCACCCTCTTTCTGGGGCCGAGATTATGGGGTGGGGCAGCTCTCCCTCTGTCTTGAGCATTTTATTCTCAGGGAGGCTCCCCGACTCTGTAGCCACTTGGCTTCTGCGTCATGTCTGTCTCTGGGTCCGTGAGTCCCTGTAGCCCCTGTCACTCGGCAGACGCAGTTGGCGGTTGCCTTGGCAACAGCTCAAGCACTGGCTGCTACCCGGCTTTAAGGGGCTGCGGGGGTAGCCGCTGCTTCCCCACAGCTAGAGAGGGGAAGGGGGCCCCGATAATCTCACTGCTGATGGCCTGTAGGACAGCACCCCCACGTTGCAGCACCCGCCTCCTCACACCCCCCCCATCTTTGCAGGAAGCCCCCCCTCCAGGGGCAGGCAGTGGTCAGTCTGAGAAGGGAAGGCAGGGCCTCATTTCAGAGTCGGAACCCGCAGCCCTTTCTGTCCCCAGCTCTTGGGCTGCTCAGATGAGACCCTCAGAGCCCAGCATTCCCCAAGGCCCCACAGGACTGGCGCTGGGGCTTCAGGGAGCAGGCTGCATGCTGCCTGGGTGGGCTGAGCTGGCCGGGGGCACAGAGCAGGGATGGTAGCCCTGGGGCCACAGAGAGACAGATGCAGCGCAGGGCAGGGATTCGGTCAGGACTCGGGAAGTGGCCAGCATGCCCGGGCTCCAGCGCTCCCACCAGGGCATAAGGTGCAGAGGAGGAGGGAGCAGGTGTTCCCTAGGGACTTGCAGGGATGTGGACATGATCCCTGGGGCGCTGGCCTGGGCACACTAGGTGGGAGGGGGGATGCTCTCCTGGCTCTCCTGCCACGAACTGCCTGGGAGATCTGGGGCCAGAATTGTTGCACCCAGCTGAGTGCCCACTTCTCTTTCATCAGCAAGGTGACAGTGCTCCTCTGCACAGGCTGGGCCTGCCTTGAGGTTCCCGCAGTGAGTGGACGGGTGAGCTCTGCCAGGAAGGGGGACCAGGGCAGCAAGTGCAAACGTCCTGTGGTACACTGAGGAGAACATGATGTGTGCCATACACCAGGGGCTGGCAAGCCTGGGGCAGGGAGCCCAAGGGGTAGGCACAGAGTGGAGGAGTCAGCCTGGCCCGGGGGTCAGCACTTTGATGGCTTCCAACAGGGGCACAAGGAGACCTTGGGATTTGGGGGGAGGCACAGGTTGTTGGGTGGCCCAGGAGAGAGGTGGGTGCCTGGACCAGTCAGTGCTGTGGAAGATGCCCCGCGGCAGCTCTGTGGTCCCGCTGCCCTTGCCTCTGGGTCTGCAGGGGATCCTGAACCCCCTGGAGGAGGTGAGCCAGTGTGATGGTGGTTGGCAGGGCGGGGGAGACTGCGGATGAGAACGAATGCACACGGCGACACTCCTCAGGGGAGTCCTGGACAGCAGGTTGTTCCCAACTCGGAGATACACACTTCTGGGGGCCTGGGCTCAGCCCTTTGCAGGGCGGTGGATTTGTCCTCCAAGCCTGCCTGTCCGCATTCTGTCTGCACAGAGCAGAGCCCTCAGGACACACAGGCCCTTGCTGCTGAGGTGTCCTCCAACTCCAGGGACACAGCCAGGAGACCCCCCCGGATGGGTGGTGGGTGGGGGTGTGGCAGGATGGGCTGGAGCCCAGCAGCTCCCAGCCACAGAGTGAGGGCTGTGCCAGGCTCGATCAACCAACCTACCAATCAATTTATTGTCACCTCTCGGCACTGTCCAGTCCCCAGCTCAACGCAGCAGGGGTGCCCCATTTTGCAAACAGGCCATGAAGACTTAGACCAAGGTACTGGCCCCAGGTTGCCAGCAGGAGTGCACATGGCCCCCAGGGTGCCCAGTGCCGTCCAGCAGCGAGGGAGGGGGGGCTCTGGGGAGGCTCAGGTGCCCCCTCCTGTGCCGTGGGCAGCCCCATAGGGAGGCAGCGCTCTGCCACCGTCGGTCTGTAGCTGGTTGGACCATTGCTGGTTGTGCAACTGTGGTGGCTGGGGCCAGCATGGCCGAGCTGCTGGCCGCTGGATGTCAGAAGCTCTGCTCTCTGCCCGCAGACCCCCCGCCATGACGACCCTGCTGGAGATCAAGAGCAGTGTGCTCAGGCAGGTGCAGGCGCGGCCATCCTTCCGCCGGAGGACAGAGGGGGAGCCAGGGAGCGCTGGCACTGACCCACAGGAGCCCACCGCTGCAGGGGCTTGGTGGGTGCCCCCCCCCCGTATGGTCACGTGCACCTGGCTGCCCTTCTCTCACTGGCGCCCACTCTCCCGCTGCCCTAGCACTGCCTCTGGGGGGAGCCCAGGAGAGTCTGAACCCAAGGCCTGCAGGGGGCGGGGTCCACGCCTTGGACATCGGACTGAGCCCTGGGACAAGCGGAGACCCAGGCAGTCCCCTCAAGTTGTAGGGGCCGGTGGCTGGCCCTGGGTGGGGGGGCAGGCACATGCCGGGAGCCCTGAGCTTCAGGGAGGACCCACTGACCCTCGGCCCGGCCTCCCTCTGCAGGAAACCTGGGGACGGTGTGGAGTTCTTCGCACACATGCGTCTCATTCTGAAGAAGGGCGAAGGCAGACAGGGCCTTCCCTGCCCCGAGGTGAGGACGGCTGGTGCTGCTGCCCAGTGCAGGGGCACCACGCTGGGCTGTCCCACTGCCCCCCGCCCCCACCCCTGCACCTCAACTCCTCCCCTCCCTGGAGTGGTCCCCACAGGAGGCCCTTACCCGAGCGCCCTCACAGGTCCTCTTACGCAGTGGTTCACCAGCCCCTGCCGAGCCCGTGGACCCCAGCCGTGGCCTGAGAGCCCTAACCCAGGAGGAGGTAAGGGGGACAGGGGTCTGGGTCCAGGGAGATCCAAGAGCACTTCCTGTGTGCCATGCTCAGGTCCTGGGGATGGGCGGACAGCAAAGGTGGTGGGGGTGAGGACTAGAATTCCCCATGGAAGACGGTAAGTCGGGGGTCAGACCCCTGCAGGGCCGAGCAGGTACAACTATATGGATGCTGGGACCCGTCTCTGCCGGTGGGCGGAGCTCCTGGGAGCTGGGATGCCGGGGTGGGGTGGGGGGGAGCAAGGTGCCTGGACCCCCAGTGGCCAGGGCTCAGGGGGACAGGGATGGGCTGGCTGGGACTCAGGGCACGCCCTGCTCCCTGCCCATAGGTGGAGATGCTCTATGAGGAAGCCCTGTACACAGTCCTTTACCGGGCGGGGACCATGGGCCCTGACCAGGTGGACGACCAGGAGACCCTCCTGGGCTACTTGCAGCAGGTGAGTCCCACTGGTTCCTTCCTCCCTGCTGGCCCAGCCCGGCCCCTCCCTGCCCTGCTCTCGGGAGAACGGAGCCCACTGTCTCTCCCAGCCCTGTTCTCTACCTGGTGTTGTCCCCCTCACCCAAATAATGCAGGCTTGGCCCACATACAGAACACCCCCCCACACACACGTGTGTGCCCAGGCAGACATGCATACAGGCTGACTGGCATCCCCGGAAGGATGGGGCAATGGACAGACACACGGACACACAGAGGATGTATAGATAGACAAATGCATCTTTCTCCTCTCCTGTGTGGCCCCCAGGAGACTGGGCGGCTCTTTTTTGGGGGTACCTGGGCCCTCACACCTGCCCGTCCTCTACAGGTGTTTGGTACAAGCTCCGACGAGCATGCCAAGGCCATTGAACGCGTGAAGAAGGCCAAGGTGGGGCCGCCACGCAGGGTGGGCAGACGCTGACCAGCCGCAGGGCTAGGGTTTGGGGGTGGAGAGGGCACAGCGTGGGGCCCTGTCCTGGCCCCACAGATCCTCCCTCAAGCGGCCCCTCGGCACCCTCGGCCCACAGGCCCCCACGTATGCCCTGAAAGTCTCTGTCATGCGTGCCAAGAACTTGCTGGCCAAAGACCCCAATGGTGAGTGGGGACCAGCTGGGAACTTGGCTGTGCCCGGGCCTGGTGGCTGTGGAGGGCCGGGGGCAGCCTTGGGCCGGGGACTGAGGTGCCTGTGGCGTCTCAGGCTTCAGCGACCCCTACTGCATGCTGGGCATCCTGCCGGCCTCGGGCGCCCCACGGGAGCCAGGCCCGCACAAGGAGCAGCGTTTCAGCTTCCGCAAAGGCAGCAAGCGTGGAGGCCCGCTGCCGGCCAAGTGTATCCAGGTCACCGAGGTCAAGAGCAGCACCCTGAACCCCGTCTGGAAGGAAAACTTCTTCTTGTAAGTCCTTTTTTGCAGCCGGGCAGCGGTGGTGGGAGTGGGGACACGGGGGGCTGCTACGCCAGGACGCGTGCTGTCTCAGTGCCTGCCCCAGCGATCCGAGGACGGGCTTCCAGAGAACGTCACTGTCTCAGAGAGAGGTGCTGGCCCCAGTGGCCACACGGTCAGGATTCACGTCCAGCCAGTCTTAGAAGCTGGAGCTTCTAAGGGACAATCTAAGGATTGTCCCTTCCTTGGCCCACCAGCCCTGGGCAGAGGCTCGTTCTGCAGCCTCTGGCCATCTCTCTGTTTCCTCATAGTGAGATCGAGGACGTCAGCACAGACCAGCTGCACCTGGACATCTGGTATAGGCCCTGGGGCCCTGCGGCGCAAGGGACATGCAGTGGGAGGGGACATTCAGGGCCCAGCCAGGCCCCAGACAAGCAAGGTCTGCCCCCTCGCCCGCCCCTAGGGACCATGACGATGATGTGTCTCTGGTGGAGGCGTGCAGGAAGCTGAACGAAGTCATCGGCCTGAAGGGCATGAGCAGGTAGGACGGGGGGACCCTGGGCCCCCAAGACATGGGCCAACAGGTGGCGGCTTCCCGGGGACCCCAGGTGGGCATCTACCCTGCTTTGCTCAGGTATTTCAAACAGATTGTCAAGTCGGCCCGTGCGAATGGGACAGCAGGGCCCACAGAGGACCACACGGATGACTTCCTGGGGTGTCTCAACATCCCCGTCCGGGTGAGTAGGGGCCAGGGCCTGTTCCCCCTGGGGACTCTGCTGGTGGCTATGTCCTGTGATCCCCCCAAGCCTCTCCCATCCTTCTTGGGCTGGGTGGGGGCCTTATGCGGCAGAGGAGGGGGAAGGAACAGGTTTCTGGGGTGTCTTGTGTCCAGGCACCCCTGAGTGCTCACTGTGTGCCAGTGGCCTGTGTTCAGTGGGAAGCAGAGGTCTGTGGGAGGGACGGGGAGGAGAACTGCCGGTCTGCACCCCCTTCTCTCAGGAGGTGCCTGTGGCTGGTGAAGACCGCTGGTTCAAGCTGGAACCGCGCTCCAGCGCCTCCCGAGTGCAGGGGGACTGCCAGCTGGTCCTAAAGCTGATCACCACACAGGTGGGGAGCTTCGGGGTCCCTTGCCCTGCATCCTGGCCCTCCAACCCTGCTGGCAGGCCGGGGCAGGGCTGGTGACTGGCGGGCCCTGCCTTCCAGAGGGACACGGGCATGAGCCAGCGTGGGCGGTCGGGCTTCCTGTCCTACATGCTGCTGCTGAGCCGTCTGCTGCAGTTCGAGCACCGGTCCCAGGAGGTAGCCACGCCCTAGGGACCGGGGTGACCTGGCGCCTGGGGAGGGAGAGCAGGGGAGGCTGGGCACCGGGGGCAGGAGGCGATGGCGTCTGCTCCTTCCGCTCACGTCTGCCCCCCTTCCCAGCCGGACTCGAGCAGCTGGCGCGGAGAGCTCAGCGGGCCCGCGGCCACCGTGCTGTGTCTGCACGGCGCCCAGAGCAACCTGTCTGCGCTGCAGCTGGCGGTGCTGTGAGTGGGCGGGGCGAGGGGAGGAGCCGCGAGTGGGAGGGCTGCGCTGTCGGGGGGCGGGATAGGGACGGGGTTGTGGCGGGAAAGAGGCGCTGCCAGTGGGCGGGCTAAGAGGGGCGGGCCCGGGAAGGGGCAGGGCTGTGGGGAATGAGGTAGAAAGTGGGCGTGGTCTTGGAAGAGGTGGGGCATGGTGGGGAGGGCCCCTGGGGCGAGGAGGGGCTTGAGAAGGGGTGCTGTGAGTGGCAGCAGCTGAGAGGGGCGGAGCTGGAGGGGTCTTGTGGGAGGGGAAAGAGGCGTGCTGTGTGGTGTGTGTGGACGCGGATGGGCGGGCAGAAAGGGAAGGCGTAGGAGTACTTTGAGTGGGAAGGGGTGAAAGGGGGTGGTGCCAGGAGGGCACTGTGGGACGGGAAGGGGCAGTAGAAGGGGCACAAGGGGTCTCCTGGGGGGTTACCTCCTTGACTCTGCACTGACTGCGGCAGGGCTGGCCCCCACAGGCACTGGCAGGTCAGCAGCCGCCACCATCAGACCTGCACCCTGGACTATGGCTACCTGCTGGGGCTGCTGGAGGACCTGCAGGCACACTGGGAGGAGGCGTCATCCCTGCCCCAGGAGCAGGTGAGAGCGCGCCCTCGTCCTTGGCTGAAAGTGCTGTTCCTGGGGGTGTGCCCTGGGCTGCTTGTGGGCTGGACAGACAGGCACATGGCCTACAGGGTGGTGTGAGCTTGAAAATAGACTTCGTGGCCCAGGGCAGAGCAAGACTGGGCACTGCTGAGATCGGGGGATGGGGTGGAATCCCAGGAGAGGGAGGTTGTACCCTTCACTTGGCTGAGGGGCCAAGGCAGTGGGCTCTGGCCACTGGCCAGGGAGAACTGGTGGTGCAAAGGCCCTGAGGCTGTGGGAGATAGTATCAGGGCCAGGCCTGTGGATGGCTGCAGGAAGCCTTTGCAGACGGGCTGCTCCCCCACCCCTACCCGCGGGGATGGCCGTGACAGGGTCAGCTCTGACGGGCCCTGTGTGCCTAGGAGGAGAGCCTGGCTGACAGCTTCTCTGCCTTCTCCGAGTTCGGGCTGCGGCTGCTGCGCCAGTTGCGAGACTATTTCCCAGCCACCAACAGCACAGCCGTGTACCGCCTGGAGCTGCTGTTGAAGTGGGTGCCGCCCCGGTGCTGGTGGGGCAGGGGGGGGAATGCGTGGGACTGGGGTGGCCGCAGTCAGCAGGTGGCCCCTGTCCAGGTGTCTCAGCAAGATGCAGCTCTTCCAGCCGTCCTTCGAGAGCTGCCCCTTCGAGACGGAGCTGAACATGGACATCGCCGCGGCCCTGAAGGTGTGTCCTACCCCCAGTTGCCCACCCCGCCCTGGCCCCTGGCTCGGCTTGCTCTGCCACTCTCTGCTGCCCTTTTAGCCTCCCCCGTTCGTCACAGCGTCTCGGTGACTTGTCTTGCAGAGAGGCAACCGTGAGTGGTACGACAGGCTCCTGAACAGCAAGAGTCCTCGGGAGCAGGTGCCGCTCAGGGAGGGCCTGGCCACAGGGGCGGGGTGGGGCAGGCCGGGCCCAGAGGTCATGTGAACCCCGCTTCCTTGCAGCCGGGGCCGCAGCGCCTCACCGGGCTGGTGCAGCTGGCTGACGCTGTCTACGAGGATCTGCAGTCCTGCTATGGGGTCTATGCCAGCCTCTTCCACAGGTGGGGCCCTTGCCCTGGCCCCTCGGGGATGCCGCCAGGCCGGGCGTGGGGCAAGCAGGTGTGTGGGGTTTGTTCCGCAGCATCGTCGAGATCGACTTCTTCACCCTCACCTTCCGGCAGCTGGAACGTCTGGTGAGGAGGGGAGTGGGGAGAAGCCCCCTGGCTGGGAGGGTGCCTCGGTTTCCTTTTTGCCTGCAGCCCCTGACTCCACCATCCTGACAGGTGGCCGAGGAGGCGTGGGTGCTGACGGAGGAGCTGAGCCCCAAGTTGACCCTCGAGGTGGCCTCGGGGCTCTTCGAGCTGTACCTGACCCTTGCCGACATCCAGGGCTTCTGGAGCAGCCTCCCCGGCCGGTGGGTGCCCTGCCCAGACTCTCCCCTTCCCTCCACCCGCCCCCACCTGTCTCTGTCCACTCTTTGCCTCCCAGACCCATCCCCACTCCTCCCCAGCCCCCCCGCCCCCCCCCCGCCCTGGCTGTCCTCCAGCCTCCTCTAGGGGGCCCCTGGGACAGGATCCCAGGGGCCTTGGAGGGAGGGCACCTGGGCTTTGCTGGCTCCGGGTGGCTGAGTCAGGGCGAGCTCTGTCGGGCCCCCGCTGCAGTGACAGCCGCTCCCTTGCTCTGGCTGGCATCCACGCCCCCTTCCTGCCCGCCGTGAAGCTCTGGCTGCAGGTGCTGCGGGAGCAGGCCAGGTGCAGACTGCAGGGAGCCGTGGACGCGGACACAGTGAGTAAGACCCAGGCCCGAGGCTGCTGGGCTCCGCCAGGGCTGCCCTGCCACCCAGGCCTCCTCCCGCCCTCTTAGCTGGAGCCCACGGATGCCTCCTCCAAGCACAGCAGCTCCGCGGCCACTGCCAGCCTCTGCTTCAGTCACATCCAGGAGCTGTGGGCCCGCCTGGCGTGGCCAGACCCGGCCCAGGCCCAGGCTCTGGGCACCCAGCTGAGCCAGGTGTGCGGCTGTGGGTTTGGGGAGCGTGTGGGAGGGTGGCAGCAGCAGCAGCGGACGCAGCCCACAGCTCCCACCCCTCGTGTCTCACCCTAGGACCTGTGCGAGGCCACCCTCTTCTACACAGAGCTGTTGCGGAAGAAGGTGGACGTTCAGCCTGGGGCCGCGGGAGAGGCAGTGAGTGAGCCAGTGAGTGGGCTGGTGGCCAAGCCGGGGCAGGGTGGGGGCTGGTGGCTGCGTGGGGCCAGCGCAGGGCTGCCCGCGCACTCACCCACACCTGGCCTGCCTCCCAAGCTCTGCGTGGTGCTCAACAATGTGGAGCTTCTCCGCAAGGCTGCTGGGCAGGCTCTGCGGGGTCTGGCGTGGCCGGAGGTGACCTCGGCGCTGGAAGGGGGGCTCCCGCGGCCCCTGCTCAGCTGCACGCAGGCCCTGGACGAAGACCTGCAGCAGGAGGTCCAGACCGTGACCGCGCACCTGACCTCCAAGGTGGGCGGGCCGGCAGGCAGGTGGGGGAGCTTGCTGCTGGGTGCCCTGCCACGGGGTGCCGAGCGCTGCCCTCCCGCAGATGGTGGCCGACATCCGGAAGTACGTGCAGCACATCAGCCTGTCGCCGGACTCCATCCAGAACGACGAGGTGAGTGCGCGGCCCGGCGAGGGGGCTGTGGGGGACCCGTGGGCGGGCTGGTGCTGAGGGTGCTGCCTGTAGGCTGTGGCCCCGCTCATGAAGTACCTGGACGAGAAGCTGGCCCTTCTGAACGCGGCGTTGGTCAAGGAGAACCTGAGCAGGTAGGGCTGGGTCCGGGGTGGGGGGGTGGGGGGTGGGCAGGGTGCGGCCCGTGGTGCTGTAGCCGATGCCGGGTGTCCCTGCAGGGTGCTGGAGGCCCTCTGGGAGCTGCTGCTACAGGCCATCCTGCAGGCCCTCGGGGCCAACCTCGACGTCTCCACGGACTTCTACGGCCGCTTCCACTTCGCGCTGGAGGTAGGGCCCTGGGGAGGAGTGGTCCCTGCCGGGGCGCCTGGACTTCCAGGCCTGAAGGGGTCCTCAGGGATCCTGGCCACCCCGCATCTCCTGTCCGCCCACCCACTGTGTCAGCAGCACCTGGGCCCCTGGGCCTTGGCATTCTCCCCCGCTGGCCCGGGGCTTCAGAGGGGCGTGAGGCGTGAGAAGCGGGTCCACCAGTCTCAGCCTTGGGCCCCCGGACGGCTGTGCCTCTGACGGCTCTGCCTTCTTGCCCTGCCCCAGGCCCTGGTGAATTTTTTCCACGCGGAGGGTCAGGGTCTGCCCCTGGAGAGCCTGAGGGACGGAAGCTACAAGGTGAGGCCTGGCCTGGGGTCCTCCGGCCAAGGGGGGGTTGTGCGCGCTGGGGCCCGTGCTCAGCGCCCCGTGCGCCCCGCAGAGGCTGGAGGAGGAGCTGCGTCTGCACCAGTGCTCCACCCGCGAGTGCATCGAGCAGTACTACCTGGACAAGCTCAAGCAGGTAGCGAGGCCCGGGGCTGCGTATTCGGCCTCTCCCCGCGCTCCCCGCTTCCCAGCCCCACCCCCAGCCTGGTCACTGGCCTGAGCCCTTCCACAGAGGTCCCTGGAGCAGAACCGGTTCGGGCGCCTGAGCGTCCGCTGCCACTACGAGGCGGCGGAGCAGAGACTGGTGGTGGAGGTCCTGCATGCCGCGGACCTGCCCCCGCTGGACGCCAATGGTGAGGGGGCGGGGCGCCGGCGGGGGCGCGGCTGAAGGGCTGCCGGGCGGCGGGGCTCACGGCCGCTCCTGGCTGCGCCCTTCAGGCCTGAGCGACCCTTTCGTGATTGTGGAGCTGGGCCCGCCGCACCTCTTCCCGCTGGTGCGCAGCCAGAGGACGCAGGTCAAGAGCCGGACGCTGCACCCCGTGTACGACGAGCTCTTCTACTTGTGAGTGTCCCGCCCCGCCCCCAGCAGTCCTCGCGCGCCAGTCCGGCGGGCTCCGATGACCGCCCTCCGCCCGCAGCTCTGTGCCTGCAGAGGCGTGCCGCCGCCGGGGCGCCTGCGTGCTGTTCACGGTCATGGACCACGACTGGCTGTCCACCAACGACTTCGCGGGGGAGGCGGCCCTCGGCCTGGGCAGCATTGGTGGCATAGCACGGCCGCAGGTGGGAGGGAGCTCGAGAGCCAGGCAGCCTGTCACCTTGCACCTGCGCAGGCCCAGAGCCCAGGGTAAGTGCAGGTCCGGGGTGGGGGAAGAGGGCTGGCTGGAGGTAGGGGCTCACGGCCCCCCACCCCACCCTCCCCCTGCCGGCAGTGAAGTCAGCGCTCAGAATGTTGGAGGGCCGCACCAACAAGGAGGCGCAGGAGTTTGTCAAGAAACTCAAGGAGCTGGAGAAGAGCATGGAAGCAGACCCCTGAGCCCCTCCATGGGTCCCCTCGTCGTCCTTATCCAGCCCCGTGGTCAGCTTTGTGCAGCCGGGGCGCGCTCCCCCACCCCACCGTGTGGTGTGCATGCGCAGCTGGCCCTCCCGCTCCTTCCTAACCTGACCGTGTCCATGTGGTGTGTCCTGTGAACCCCGTGAATCCATCCAGCACCCCCCATGCCAGGTCTGGGGGGCTGACTTGGTGGGGCCTGGCCAGCAGCCATGCCCCTGGACGCAGAAGAGAGCAGGCCTGGCCATGAGGTGAGCTTCCCCATCTGCCAGCTCAGCCCCCATGGCCCCACAGCAGGCAGGCACCGGTTTGAGAGCAGGGTTGTCAGTGGGGTGGCTTAGCTCCCCAGGAAATGTTAGGCCATGTCTGGAGTCAGTTTTGGTAGTCCCAACTACAGGCTGGAGGAGGGGCTACTGGCATTAGTGGTGAGACCAGGGGTGCCCCGAGCAAAGGTGCGCCGTTCTCAGATGTTACCAGCGCCATAGTAGAGAGCCCGTCTTAGAGGAAGCTCTGTCTTCTCTTCTGGGGCTGGTAGTGTGGCAGGGCCTTGTGGGCCAAGAGGCAGGACAGCTTGGGTTTCAGTCTGGACCAAGCAAGGTGGCAGGAAACTGCTCCCAGGGGCTCTGACAAAGGGGAGGGTGGGCACCCAGAAGTCTTTACCCAGAGGGTGTACAGACAGGTTTGTTTAAGAAATGCATAGGTCTCCATTCACCACCTGGCTCTGAGGCCTGGGAGAGGGTCCCCTGGCATCGCTGTGAGGCTGGGGACGTGACGCAGTTGGTCCGTGTAAGGAGCTCTGTGCTGGGCACGCAGCTGTCCAGCGTATTCTGTGTCTACCTGCACCTGCCCATGCTAGACCAGCCTCACGCCTGGCACCCCACGGTCCACACCCTTCGCAGGCAGGCCCTGCCTCACTGCATACTCCTCCCCCACAAGCCTCCCCAATCCCCAGACCAAGTGCAAAGAAACAGGCTCACACTGGGGTCTCCTTGGCCCGCAGCTTCATTGGGAGGGCTGGACAGCCCCAGAGCGCAGCCATGTCACATGCATGGGGACAAGAGTCTGGTGCTGCTCAGTGCTGTGAGGGCTGAGGTTACTAGGCCTATCTGTGTCCCCACAAGTTCTGCTGTGTCTCCAGTCCTCATTGCTCCGCCATGAAAATAAACGTGTGTGCAGTGTTTAGTCTCTCTGCCGTTTCTTGATTCCTTCCCAAATCTCTGCGGGGGCCTTGGCCTTTGCCCCTTGCTCAAGAGGACTGTCCTCCTCAGGGCAGCTGCTGCTGCCGTGGTCTCCTTCGTCCTCAGCATCAGGGCCGTGCCCCTCAGACTCGTCCTCGCTGTCGCTGTCACCGCTGTCTGCAAGCAGCCTGGAAGGGACAGGTATGTTCACCGAGGGCACACTCGCACCACAAAAGCCCAGCTGAGAGAAGATTCAGCTGTTCCCTGGGAAGCCCAAGGACCTACCGGGTGCCAGCCACTGGCCTGTTGGGGTTTGCAAACTCGAGCCCAGAATCCACGTCAAAAGGATCTGAACAGAGGAAGCAAGCAAGAAAGGGATGTACAGGTGAGCTCAGAGCACAACCGAGCCTCCCAGGTGCTGGGGCAGGAAGGCCTCACCCCTCGGCTTCTCAGAAGGAGGTGTGGCATGCCTGGATGGTCCTGGCTCCCAACCAGAGGGCTTGCATCCATGCCAGGCCTCACCGATTTCCTCCTCCTCGGGGCGCTCCTTGGCGTGGGCCAGGAACTCCTGCTCGGCCTGGAGCACCTCCTCCGCGCTGCTGCAGGCTGCATACTTGTCCAGGAGCTGGCGGTTCAGGTCTAGGAAGCTCTCGCCCCACTTGAACTTCCGCAGCAGAATGACAGCAAGGTCCGAGAAGCCTGACGGCGTGGACACCAGAAACCCAACAATGCTGACAATCCGTCTCCCATCCCAAGTGTATCCCCAGGACCCACTATGCCATCCCCACACCTGAAACTCCCCATCAGACACCATCCTACAGTCCAGATGAGCCGCTCGCTCGCCTCTGCTGTTCACAGAGGCCCTCTCACGGGGCTGACTGCCCGAGCCTCCACAGGGAGCATGTGTTCTCTGAGGGCAAGGTGAGGGGTGACAGGTGGCACTGGAGTCTTGGCCTGTCCACCTCGACCGCCCCACACATCCTCACGCTGCTCGCAGGAGATGGTGGAAAACACAGCTGCCGGCGTGGCCAGACTCAGCGGTTCGCCGGCACTCACCCAAGATGCAGAAGGTGGCGGCAAAAGCCTCCACACAGGACAGCTTGCAGGGCCGGCCGTAGTTCACAGGGTTGGCGGCGACTAGGTGGGGCAGCAGCCGCAACTGGCTCCCCCGCATCTTCCCGAACGGGGTCTCATCCAGGCGGGCCCAGGAGCAGTCGACCACAGCGACCCCACTCTGTGCCACCAGCTGTCTGTCGGGAGCAGGGGAGGGCTAGGTTCTGGAGACGACGTCCCTGGAGACTGACCTCTCCAGGGATACTAGAACGTCATTCCTCCGCCCCCAAACAGCCCCAGCAGCGTGTGTTCCGGCAGCAGACTCCTTTATTCACTCAACACACGTTTACTGATACCTACTAGGTCCTGCGGGAGGCAGCGGGGGCGACCTAGACACGCACGCCTCGCGGAGCCCCGCAAGAAAGATGCGACAGGGTCCCGCCCACTCCGCCATCCCCGGGCCCTGCTCCTACCTGTCTGCGGGGGACACGTACTGGGAGCCCACCGGGCTGAGCACGACGCCGCCGAACCTGTGGCCCAGGCGCAAGCAGCGCACCAGACCCAGGCGGGCCAGCTTGCGGCCGGTACAGCGCCGGGGGTCACAGTGGCCCAGCTCCCACATGGCCAGCGTGCAGGGTAGCCGCGCCGGGCCCGAGGAGGCCCCGTCCCCAGCCGCCTCTGGTTCCACGGACGCTGCACGGGGGCGCGGAAGGATACCGAGGCTCAGGCGCAGCTCGTGAGCTGGCCCCAGACCCCGGCTCCCCGCCCCGCGGCCCCCGATCGCACCCACTCACCGCGCAGCGCGGCGCCCACCTCCTCGGCGAAGGCCTCCAGGGAGCGGCCCGCGGGGTGCCGAGCGCGGCTGCCTTCGGCCCCCGGCCTCCGCGCGGCCCTTCTGCGGCCCATGGCAGGCAGCGGGTCTCCTGACACCTGCGGATTCACAGCCCCGCCGCAGGTGAGCCACGAGCGCTCGCGCAGGCGCCGAGCGCCACTTCCGGCCCGGCGGCGCCCACGTGACCGGGCAGCGCCCACGTGACCCCGCGCGCGGCGGAGCGATGGCGCTGGGGCTGGCCGGTTTTCTGCTGCTGCTGGGGCTCGCGGCACGCGGTTAGTGTCCCTGCGCTCCGGGGCCCCTCGCGTGCGCCGCCCCCCGCCTCCCGCGCGCCTCCTCACCTCCCGCATCACCGCAGGGCCCGCGCCCGCCGCTGCCGCCAAGATGAAAGTGGTGGAGGAGCCCAACGCTTTCGGGTGAGCGGCCCCGCGGGGCGCGGCGGGGCGCGGAGGGACAGCCCCGAGCCGGGTTGCCGCTGACCCTGCCGCTTCTCGCAGGCTCAACAACCCGTTCCTGCCCCAGACCAGTCGCCTCCAGCCGAAGAAGGACCCTTCACCCGTGTCTGGTGAGTGCGGGGCCCTGGCCGCGCCCATGGGGGCGACCAGGGAGGGGAGCGGGTACCCGGCGCGGGTGGACGGGGCAGCCGGGGAGGAGGGTCCCTACAAGGGCGCGGGGCGCGTGCATTCGCTTGTCAGCCGCTCAGTCTTTGAGTGCACCAGCGTTAGTATTTCCAGAACGTTCTAGTACCACTTAAACAGGTTGCCCGGATGAGTTCGCTTTAATTTTTTTTGTGGAGGTGATTTCCGTTAGCCTTTGGGCACTGACGTCTTTTGTGCTTTTACGTGCCTAAAGGTACAAGGAAAAACGTGCATTAATGTGTTTTGGTGTTTTCTGCTGCTGTTTTTTAAAACGTATCTTTTGCCCTTTTTTGGGCCATTTTTCAGCGCGAGCTACACAGGTTTGCTCATTTGGTGTTGGGAGTCACTGTGTGTCTTCCTGGTGGGGAGTTCCACCGACCTCCACGCTCCTCACTTGATGCTTGGTTTGTTAGAGAATGGCGCTGCATTTCCGTAGGTCAAACGTTCTGTTTAAGTTCGTTGGCTACTAGAAGCAGTGCTGTGCGGAACATTCCCCGTCCGGACTCTTCCTGAGCCGGGTGCACGGTTTCCTAAGGCAGGATCCCAGAAGTGGGGTCGCGGGGTCGGGAAGCAGAGACCCAGTAGTGTTTTTTATTGAGCATACTGTGTGATAGCGTGTGTGGTGGGAATGCAGAAATAAGCAAAACATAGAGCGTTTGTTCTCCAGGAGGTGACAGTCTAATGCGGGGGGGGGGGGGGGAGTGTGTGCGCGTGTGCACGGGGATAAACCAAGAAGTAGGGGAAGTGGGGGATGCTTGATGATGAGGATTACTCTGTAGGTGTGGAAAGCAGAGAAAGATACAGTATGTGTGTGAAGATGTGAGTGTTGTTTTGGTGATTGCCATTTTATTTTATTTTTAACTATTCTTAAAGTGTACACGTTGTGGGGCTCAAACTCATGACCCCAAGATCAAGAGGCATGTGCTCTAGGGACTGAGCCGCCGGGCGCCCCTTGGAATTGACATTTTAATTAGGGAAGTCAGGAAAAAGCTGAGAGAGGACATTTTGGTCCGAAGCTGAAAGAGGAAAGGACGTGAGGCAGGGATGGGGGTACTTGGGAAGAGGGGTACAGCAAAAGGGGGGGCCCAAGTCAGCAGGGTTGGGGGTGTGTGGGATGAAGTAAGAGGGAACAGATGTGACAAGTCTATTCCTGCCTTTTTTTTTTTAAGATTTTTATTTAGTTATTTGACAGAGAGAGAGATCACAAGTAGGCAGAGAGGCAGGCAGAGAGAGAGGAAGGGAAGCAGGCTCCCTGCTGAGCAGAGAGCCTGATGTGGGACTTGATTCCAGGACCCTGAGATCGTGACCTGAGCTGAAGGCAGCGGCTTAACCCACTGAGCCACCCAGGCGCCCTATCCCTGCTTTTTATTACTAAAAGTATCAAAAAGAGAAATGGAGAAACGGGACCGTGAACACCAGCGTGCTCTGGGCCTCCGTGAACGTTTCACACTCACCTGGTCTTCCTTTCCGTTACCATTTTGAGAAAAGCGAGTTTGAAACCAGGTTATAGACGTTATGACATTTTGTCCCTAAATAATTCCAGTATGGGTCCCCCAGTCCCCCAAATTAGCCAGTGTGTAATGTAAGCAGTCCACGTCCCCTGGTTGCCTCAGTGCCCTCCACAGCTGACCCCCATCCCAGGATTATTCAAGGCTCACACGTGTTTTTGGTTAGTCAGGTGTCTTGTTTGTTTGTTTTAAATAATTGAGTTTTTGTGCTCGCTTCGGCAGAACATATACTAAATAATTGAGGTTTTTTTTTTTAAGATTTTATTTATTTATTTGACAGAGATCACAAGTAGACGGAGAGGCAGGCAGAGAGAGAGAGAGAGAGAGAGAGATAGGGAAGCAAGCTCCCTGCTGAGCAGAGAGCCCAATGCGGGACTCGATCCCAGGATCCTGAGATCCTGACCTGAGCCGAAGGCAGCGGCTTAACCCACTGAGCCACCGAGGCGTCCCAAATAATTGAGTTTTGTTTATTTTATTTTATTTATTTATTTGATAGAGAGATCACAAGTAGGCAGAGAGGCAGGCAGAGAGAGAGAAAGGGGGAAGCAGGCTCCCCGCTGAGCAGAGAGCCCAATGTGGGGCTCGATCCCAGGACCCTGAGACCATGACCTGAGCTGAACGCAGAGGCTTAACCCACTGAGCCACCCAGGCGCCCCAGGTGTCTAATTTTAAATCTGGAACAGGTCCCTCTACCCTGTACCTCCGTTTAAAAAAGGCCTTCATGGGTGCCTGGGTGGCTCAGTGGGTTGGGCCTCTGGCTTCTGGTCAGGTCATGATCTCAGGGTCCTGGGATCGAGCCCCTCATTGGGCTCTCTGCTCAGCGGGGAGCCTGCTTCCCTCTCTCTTTCTGCCTGCCTGTCTGCCTACTTGTGATCTTTTTCTGTCAAATAAACAAAAATGTTTTAAAACAATAAAAATAAAAAAGACTTTCATGATCTTGGGTTTGGAGGAGTCTGGGTCAGTTGTCTTAGAGAATGAGCCTCCTGGATTGGTCTGGTTTAGGTCATTTGCCTTGTCCTCCTTCCTTTGGCGTGTGCTCCATGAGTGGGAAGATAGCTGGGGAGCGAGCTTAACTGAAGTCAGGTGGTCAAGTCCAGCAGTCTGGACACGGATCCTTCCTAGTAAGACACGTGTGGCCTCATGTGGGAGGTCAGGGTTTGGCTGTGGCACAGCGTGGACAGGGTCTCTCCAGGGTTGACACAGACTTCTGCCTGTGCTCTTGGTGTGTGGGCTTCAAGCTGTCCCTGGGCTTGGAGCGACCTCTGTGCCCAGGAGTCTCACGCTGTACCCCATGGGAGGAGGAGAGTGCGTGTCCGCTTTCTGCCGCTCTCGTGCCTTCTGCATCTCCTAGCTGACTGTCTGACAGGGAAGACCCTTCCTCTCCCTTCCTTTTTCTTTTATTTTTGAAGATCATTATTGGCTCAGACTGAAACCATTTTTATGGGGCTTACGTGTGACAGTTGCTCACGTCCATGTCCTGGCTACCCAAAACAAGGTGGAGAACAGGTCTGTCACCCAGAAAATGACCG
This sequence comes from Neogale vison, assembly GCF_020171115.1. Classification (NCBI taxonomy): domain Eukaryota; kingdom Metazoa; phylum Chordata; class Mammalia; order Carnivora; family Mustelidae; genus Neogale; species Neogale vison. Next base: position 691,663 of record NC_058104.1, on the reverse strand, counting down.
TGTTCCTTTCCAGATCCTCCTCCTCCCTTTCTGGTGTCTGTCATTGTGGACGGGTCTCTGTGCGTGGCCTGCAGCTACATGGCGCCCCAGCACACAGATGCCCGTGTCTGGTTGCTTTCTGACCTCGTGTTTCCGGGAGTCCTCGTGCTGGTGTTTCAGTGCTCTTACTTATTGGTGCATATAAAACTGGAGCCTGAGTATGGCGCGTAGTTGATTGTGTCATGCGTGTATGTCCGTGTCGTAGTCGAGGTGATGAAGCAGAGCTGGGTAGGCGGTGGGAGAGGCTGCGTGATGGTACATGGACTGTGGACCTGGAGTTTTGCAGCTTCTTGTCTCGTTATTTGAAAAAGGATACGCATGCGTGTGTGTGTGTATGAAGGAAGACCCATGTGACTTTAAGTTTCCAACTGAAATGTAGTACTGCAGGGCTGGGGTTTTTTCCCCCATCTTTTTCTAACATTGAAAAGCTGGGATCCTTAATTACATAAGTACGTCTACCGACTTACTCCCTTAATTATATCAAATAGCTTTGGGTTTATAATAATAGTAGTACCAGTAACCATGAAACAAGAGGGTGGTGTTGGAGTTTTGATGCAGTTCGTTTTAGGGTGTATCCAACCAGAGATGGACCTCAGAGCTCTGGGCTACAAGGCTGACCACATCTGCATCTACTAATCACTTTGATGAGCACTTGGGGAAATGTTTCTGCCTGTGCTCACTGGTAGTGCCTGATGTGCATTTTTTCCACCAAGGATTTTCGCTGAACTTTAAAACCGTTTTTATTTTTTAAGATTTTATTTATTTATTTGACAGACAGAGATCACACGTAGGCAGAGGCAGGCAGAGAGGAGGAAGCAGGCTCCCTGCTGAGCAGAGAGCCCGAGGTGGGACCGGATCCCAGGACCCTGAGATCATGACCTGAGCTTAAGGTAGAGGCTTTAACCCACTGAGCCAGCCAGGCACCCCTAAAACTGTTTGTTTTTAAGGTGGTTTTTTGTTTGTTTTTAAGATGTATTTATTTTAGAGAAAGAGCTCACGAGCAGGGTTGGGGGGGAGCTAAGAGGGGCAGAGGGAGAGAATCCGGAGCAAACCCCTCACTGAGCGCAGAGCCCCACATGGGGCTCCATCTCACAACCCTGAGATCGTGACCTGAGCCGAAATCAAGAGTTAGACACTCAGCAGATGACGCCCCCCAGGCGCCTGAGTTTTGTTTGAGTTGAACAGTTTTGTGATAGGGCCTGGTGGGAGCGTGTGGGAGAGCGGCAGGAAGGCCTTGGAGAACGCCGGTCCCGCCGAGGCCGTCCTGCTGAGGCTGATCTCATAGCTCAGATCGTCTATAAATCTTTCCATGTGGACGTCCTAAGGGCATAGCCACATTATTTTTGTCACACTTAGGAAAAGATGAGCACTGATTCTTTCGGTAAAAATCCATCTGTGCTTCGGGTGTCTGATGGTCTCCCGTGTTCAGGAGCTGGTTTGTGCGAGTCCGTGTTCTCTGTGTCGTGGCCTGCTGGGCTGCGCGTCTGGATCTAGAGCTCCGCCCCCTGTTTCCTCACAACTTCTTTTTTTTTTTTTTTTTTTAAAGATTTTATTTATTTATTTGACAGAGAGAGATCACAAGTAGGCAGAGAGGCAGGCAGAGAGAGAGAGAGGAGGAAGCAGGCTTCCTGCTGAGCAGAGAGCCCGATGCGGGACTCGATCCCAGGACCCTGAGATCATGACCTGAGCCGAAGGCAGCGGCTTAATCCACTGAGCCACCCAGGCGCCCCACCTCACAACTTCTTTATTGAAGAAATTGGGCCATTTGTTTCCCACATTCTGAATTTTGTTCACTGCGTTCCTGTGGAGCTTAAGAGTCTGGATTCCTGTTGGCTGGAGGAAAGGCCCTTTTGTTTTTCTCTTTCCCGTCCTTAGTCTTTCCCGCCTCTCGCTCAGGCCTGACCGGTGCCTCCGAGCCGCATCAGTCCCTCCACGCTCCTTGCCCGGCGCCCCTCTGTCGGTCGGGGTGTCCGCTGTTGCCGTGGGAGATGAACGAGGTTCCTGGCTGGGCCTGCCCGCCCACGCTCTGCGGCGCGCAGTGGGGGCGGATTTTGGCAGAGGCTCTTCTGCACCCGTTGAGGCAATTGGGAGTTTGGTGTCTTGAGCCGTTTATCCAGCAGCAAGCGTGAGTCCCTGAATGCGGAGCCGACCTGTATCCTTGCCGTGAGCCCCCCTCAGCCGTGACGAGTACATGTTTTATATACTGATGCATTTAAATTGCTGTTTTTGACCTGCTTTTCATTTCCAGAATGTCAGTCTTTTCTGTTTTCTGCGTGACTGCTGCGACTCTCGGTTCCTGTTTCCCGTTCCTCCCTTGAGCACCTGTAGTAGCTGCTTTAAAATTCTCTTCTGCCTTCAGCATCCGCGCCATATGCGGCTGGACCCGCCGGAGTTTTCCTTTTCACTCAGGCGCGGGTCACAGTGCCTGGGCGCTCGCACAGCTCGTGTTTCTGGAGTGAGTTCTTGACATGGGCACAGCTGTGCTCCTTTGTGTGTTTTTTGTTTTCATTTTTTTGGTTTTTTTTTGTTTTAATTTTTTAAATTAACATATGATGTATTATTTCCTCCCAGGGTGCAGGTCTGTGAATCATCAGGCACATCTCCCAGCACTCACCATAGCACGTATCCTCCCCCACGTCCATCACCCAGCCACCCCGTCCCTACCCCCAGCCCCCTGGCAGCCCTCAGTTTGTTTCCTGAGATTAAGAGTCTCTTATGGTTTGTTTCCCTCCCTGGTCGTATCTTGTTTCATTTTTTCCCCTCCCTGCCTGCCCCCACACCCCACCCTGGCTCTCAAATTCCTCATATCAGGGAGATCCTATGATAGTTGTCTTTCTCTGACGGACTTACTTCACTCAGCATAATCCCCTCTAGTTCCATCCACCTTGTTGCAAATGGCAAGATTGCATTTCTTGTGATGGCTGCGTAGTGTTCCGTTGTATGTATATACCACATCTTCTCTATTCATTCCTCTCTTGACCGACATGTAGGTTCTCTCCAAGTGATGAAGTCTTAGAACATAGGTGAGGTTCGGTGGGTGAGGTCTGGAGCCAACAACCAAGAAAGAATTCGTGAGACATCTTTGGTGCAAAATGGTGGTTTATTGAAGCTTGGGGACAGGACCCGAGGGCAGGAAGAGCTGCTTGCCCTCGGGCTGTGAGGGGTGGTCCCTTATATGCTTGCAAGTTGGGAGGGGGTCAGGGATGGCCTAAGTCTCTAAGGAGTTTTGGCAGCAAGGTTTCCAGGGCCTTGAGGGGCTGGCTGTTGTTGGGAAAAAGATTATTCATTAACAGAAATAAAACCTGTGTTGTGAGACCCCTTAGCTGTGTATCAGTGGGCCATATGGTCAGAAACGTCTGTCAGCACTGTCCTGGGCAGTTCAGAGATCGTTTCATAAGGAGTTGGTAAAGCAGACTTCAGGATCCTGGTTGGGGGTCGGTCAGGTGAGGACTGCCCTTTGCCCTTAGCAGAGCCTTAAGGGGGAGGCAGTTGAATCCCTAGAGGATGCCATGCTGCCTGCTTCTAGGGCCTGTCAGTGGGTTAGGGAATTCAGCAATCTTTCTTCTGCCTTGTTCCCCACATCATTCCCCTCTGAACAGTTTTGACCCTTAACTCTTTGAGGTTGTTGAGGGCAGAAGATCTCATTTTCCGTAACTTTTTCCTGCTGAAGAGAGGTGTAGAGCTGTCCCTGCCCGCGGTCAGCACCGCTCAGTTGAGGAGTGCGCGGGCGAGCTACGAAAGACGGAGGCAGCTGAGTCCTGCGCTGCCAGCGAAGAGGTGTCTGTGTGTGGTTCAGGATCGTCTGTCATCGGGACAGACATCGTTGCCGCCGCGGAGTCTCGGCCCAAGTGGAGAAACACTGAAGAAGGTGACATTAGGATTAGCAAGGCTGTAAGAACGAGAAGTCCGCAGAGGAGATGGTTAATTGCTGACCGTAGTCCTCCTTCAAACCAGAACTTAACCGATGCCTAAGAGAGAGAGAAGGCTCCTGTAGAGCCCCTGTCTGGGCGTTCGTGTCTCTCGTGAGTCCTGTGCCATTCTTGGTGATCTGGGGGGTATGCACAGCATCCCGCCCTGACGATGGCGCCTGCGCCGCCCTGCGCGGCCGTTTGGACACGAGAGGTCCTGTCCTGCAGGACTGCCGCACCTGTGTCTCTTCGATACCAGGAAGGGAGATGGCGTTCAGTGACCCACTGAGCACCTTCACGGGGTAGTTACGAAGGACATCTCCCTGCTGGATACCACCTCTGGCCTGCGGAGGGAGCAGAAACGGATGGGAAGTGATGATACCATTTAGAAACATCATGTCCCTCTTGGCTTTAAATTGGGGAGATTCGCCGCGGTAGTGGGGGTTTTGGTAATGCGTCCGTGACTTCGGGCAAACCCTAAGGCGCAGCGGCCTGTGCCCACCTTGCTGGAAGCCGGGGCCCCAGGTAGTTCACGTATCCAGTGGGTTCCGTTTGGCACTGGCCATGTGACGCTGGGTCTCCTTACCTGGTCAGTGGCAAACCAGTTGGTGGCCGGGAGCGCTGTTACGTGGGGACACGCTTCTGATGCTGGCCATCCCAGGCATCGTGTGTTACTTGTACAAGTATCATGTGTAGGATGTCTTGGCTCCCAGCATAAAACTGCCTTGTGACTGAGCTGTCCCGTAGCGGCTGCGAGCCACCAGTAAGTACCCCAGGTTTGATGCACGCCCTGCTCGGGACCGCGACCGGTAGGGGTTTCTAGCTGCGGCCCTGGTTGGTGGGGGTTAATTGGTGGGTTTGTGAGGTCAGTTAGGACTTGAATAGTTTGATATGAGAAGGTTTGATTACGTCCTGGTGTCTTACCAGCTGTGGGCCAGGAAGGAACTTGTTGATTACTGACAGCTTTATTCCGACATGCACTGTCCCCTCATATTGTTTCTGAAACACAGTCACGTAGAGGGTGCCGGTCTGTGCGCTGCGAAGGGGAAACCCACCAGGGTAGCCCCGACGTACTGGCCATGGCATGGGCATTCCCCATGCCCAGTGCCTCATTTCATTTCACAGCTCAGCGTAGTGCTGTGCCCTCTGTAGAAAGGAGCTGTCAGTCAGGACAGGCGGGAGGAACATAAAGAGAAGAAACACGCCTTCATTTTCATTGAAGAGCACTCTTGTACGGGTTCGCAGGAGAAAGAAAGCCCGCGGTCTGCTCACCGGGCTCCCGTGCCAGAGGTGCAGCCTTTATTCTAGGTACCCGAGCCCGTGGAGCATAGCCTTCCTGCTTTACCGCAGTGGGAGTACATGGATACCCAGTAGGACCTTTCCGTTTTGGATGTAGGTTTGCTGTTCTTGCCAACTTCCAGTTTTCTCAATAAGACATGCCTCTGGGACTCGCACGGGGTGGGGTTTCAGTTGTAGTTAAGTCAGGTTTGGGGAGTAAATGATTAGTAGATACGTGGAGTAACTCATGAAGTAAGCCAGCTTCCAGTGAGTAATTCAGTAAAGCATTAGAATCTTCATGTAATAACAGATCTGCAGAAAGAAATGGCTGAGAAAGGGCTGAGTCCCCGAGGTGGTTTCAAAGCAGTCCTTACCCTGGGACGCCTGAGTGGCTCAGTGGGTTAAGCCGCTGCCTTCGGCTCAGGTCATGATCCCAGGGTTCTGGGATCGAGTTCCACATCGGGCTCCTTGCTCGGCAGGGAGCCTGCTTCTCCCTCTGCCTCTGTCTGCCTCTGCTCACTCGCTCTCTCTCCCTCTGTCTCTGACAAATAAATAAATAAAATCTTTAAAAAAAAAGAAAAAAGAAAGCAGTGCTTACCCTGAGAGGTCCTGATGGCAAGAGAGTGACCCGATTTTCCTGGGTTCTAGACTGAGTTTAGCAAGGTGGCGTTTTAGAGTTTGATCAGCCTTTTCTACTTCCCGGAGGATCGTGGATGCAGCCTGAATGTGGGAATTATTTAATTTTTAATGTTTGTGCTGTTTGTTGAGTTATTTGAGCAGTAAAAAAAGGACGATTGTCACTCCGGAGAGATCAGGGAAGGCCGAATCTAGGAATAATGTCCCACAATAGCATCTTAGTTACCTCTACGGCTCTTCAGTGTCCCCGGGAAAGGCCTCGACCATCCAGTGAAGGTATCAGCAACACTAATAGAAACCTGGAGCTTTTGCAAGATGACCTTTGTGTGAAATCAGGTTGCCAGTCCTCTCCTGGAGAGGATCCACGCCTTTGGGCTGGTTTTAAGAGAGCAGGAGGTCGAGCTGCGCCTCCCGGATTTACCTGGGCCCAGACAACACAGGATCGGCAGACGTGTTTTTTTTTTTTTTTTTTATTTGACAGAGAGAGATGACAAGTAGGCAGAGAGGCAGGCAGAGAGAGAGAGAGAGAGAGAGGAGGAAGCAGGCTCCCCGCTGAGCAGAGAGCCCGACGCGGGACTCGATCCCAGGACCCTGAGATCATGACCTGAGCGAAGGCAGCGGCTTAACCCACTGAGCCACCCAGGCGTCCCGGCAGACGTGTTTTTTCACGGCTTTTAGGTTTACTCCATCAAATGTATTTTTATTTATTTATTTATTTTTAAAGATTTTATTTATTCGACAGAGATCACAAGTAGGCAGAGGGGCAGGTGGTGGTGGTGGGGAAGCAGGCTCCCCGCTGAGCAGAGAGCCCGATGTGGGGCTGGATCCCAGGACCCTGAGATCATGACCCGAGCCAAAGGCAGAGGCTTTAACCCACTGAGCCACCGAGGTGCCCCCAAATAGATTTTTAATTAAATGTTTTAAAGCATCTTTGCCCAAGTGAGTAGTAGCCTGGTGTGGGCCCTGGATTACCTTCCATTGACTATTTTTGGGTATAGAGATTTTCCCTCATCGTTAACAAGCCCGTCCTGTGTGTTTCTAATACATCCTCGCTCCTGAGCTGCGTGAGTCTCTTGGTCTGGGTAGACTGGAGTTACGGATGCTGTCGGAGTTCATGCTAGCAGAAGGCTGAACATCTCTTTATCCTTTGCTGCCTATTTGACTGCACGGTCTGCTAAGTTGTTGCCTTAAGATTCTAAGATCATATCCTTTCGATGTCCTCTGAGGTGAATCATGGCTCAGTCCTTGGGCAGGGGTACAGCCTTAAGAAGGGTCATGATTGGGGCGCCTGGGTGGCTCAGTGGGTTAAAGCCTCTGCCTTCGGCTCAGGTCTTGATCCCAGGGTCCTGGGATTGAGCCCCGCATCGGGCTCTCTGCTCAGCGGGGAGCCTGCTTCCCCCTTTCTCTGCCTACTTGTGATCTCTGTCAAATAAATAAATAAAATCTTTAAAAAAAAAAAAAGGGTCATGATTTCGGGCCTGTATTTGACTGGGGAGTCACAGCTTGATAGTGATCCCCTTTCCTTCCCGATAGCTCCACGGGCATGTCATGCTGGGAGGGCATGTTTGGAGTCTGTAAGTGTTGATTTTTAAACCTTTAACCAGTTGAGGAGCACGGGTGAGCGCTATTATTTCAGCCTTTTTGGCAAAAGTTTTTTTTTTTTTTTTTTTAAAGATTCCATTTATCCATTTGACAGAGAGAGAGGAGGAAGCAGGCTCCCCGCTGAGCAGAGAGCCCGATGCGGGGCTTGATCCCAGGACCCTGGGACCATGACCTGAGCTGAAGGCAGAGGCTCAACCCACTGAGCTGCCCTGGCGCCCCTGTGTAGAAGTATTTATTAAAAAGTATTAAAAAGTGTTATTTATTAAAAAGTATTTATTATAAAAAGTATTTATTAAAAAGTGTATTTATTAAAAAGTGCCACAGACAAACTGTGGCATACGAAGCCTCTCTTTCTCCCTCATCCGCGAAGCTGCTGCCGCCAGTAGGCCAGTCACCATCTGCACTTTCAGTGGGGAATTCTTTTCACTCTGGCCCGCTAGCATGGACAAAACCAGTGACCTCTGAGCAGCTGTGTTCCGTACAAGTACGACGGTCAGGTGCTGGCATTGGAGAAGCTGGGTTTAAAGCTCACAAGTTGTGAGTGTTCCTTCAGGTGTATCCGAAAGCATAGCCTGGTGTTTAGGAAGGCGGCCTTCCGCCACCCGTTGGTGGCCCTCGGTCTCTAAGACACTCCGGACCTGTTGCGAAGTCATCACTGTCAGGGACTGTCCCGCTCTGAGCTTTGAGGCCTCTCCTGCCAGGAGGGCTGTGGCAGCCACCGCGCAAAGACAATCCGGCCACCCTTGGCTCCACTGTCACGTGACTCTGAAAAACCACCTGCTGGCCTTGCTTCATTGCCTTTTTGCATGAGAGCTCCCAGGGCTCGGCTCTGCTTTTCTACATACAGAGTGAAAGGTTTTCCCCAACTCGGGAACGCCAGAGCTGGAGCTGACGGGAGTTGGGCTTGTAACGTTTGAACGGCCGCGTGCTGAGCTTCAGTCCGGAGCAAGGATTCCTCATCTGGGCCGTGAGCGGGTCATGCAGGGGTTTGGCTAAGAGTCCAAGCCTGGATGCACACGCGGCGGAACCTGCCGTGCCTAGAAAAGCATGGGTGGTTCTTCCACAGTCGGAGGCTCAAGTTCCGGCATGGCCCTTTTTCCGTCAGTGGCTAGAACAGGGTGACCTGGTGTGTTAGTTCATGCCCTGAATAGCGCACCTTTTGTAGAGATATTTGTGCCTTTATAGGGGATGCACGATACCCTCTTTCCGCCAAGAAACTAAGTAAGGTTATAGAATCTTTATCAGTGGTCTCCTCTGTGGGACCGCAGGTCAGAGTGCCGTGGGCATGTTGAATCACTGTCCCTTCAGACGAGGGCATCTCACCGAGATCTTTGCTGAGTGCGGCTCCGAGTAGGTGAGGACTGTTTCTGCATCCCTGTGGCAAGGCCGTCCAGGTTAATTGAGCAGCCTGTGGCCTTGAAGGTGAGGTCCACGCAAAGGCAGACAGCGGCTGCGTCTCCTCCCTTAGTGGGATGCAAAACCAGGCGTCTTCTTAGTTACATCCCGTAACCCCGTCGGCGCCACCAGGGACACGGCATACCGGCATGGACAGGCGCTACTGCCGCATTCACAGCTCTCAGGTCTTGGACCATCCAGTAGTCCCCATTTGGCTTTTTTTACCGGTGAAACTGGGGTGTTCTAAGGAGACTGACAAGGCTTTAAAATGCCAAGTCTGAGAAACTTACCAGTAAGCAGTTGTAAGCCAACTTCGGCTTCGGGCCTCGGGTTTGAGGGGTTTTGGTTTTATGCCGCGTGCGGGTTGGGTCCTTGAGGACCGCCTTGACGGGCTGGGCTGTGAGAGCCCGTCCTGGGGTATCCCAGTCCCAGACCTGTGGGCTTCCTTCCTTCCAGACACTGGAAGTAGGGGTAGTAGGGTATGGCCTGAGCTCTCTAGACATTAGAGAAACAAGCTGTTGTCCTCTGTAGGAAGAGTGCAACGGCCCCCGGTTTATCCATGAAGTCTCGTCCCGTGATGGGTGGGACCCGACGGAAGGACCGGAAAACCTGAGCCACCAGCCGGTTCTTGTGCCTGCAGGTTCCAGGCACTGTCTGGCGGCATGTCTCAGTTTCTCCTTCTGTGCCAGCAACTGTAAGGTTAGAAGGACGGGTGGGGCCAGAGTGCTGAGGAGGGCCAGAGCCCGTGGCTCCTGCATCTGTAAGAAAACTAGTCAACTCACCTCCCACGTCCAGTGTGACCCGGGGCTCGGTCGTCTTGATGGCAGAGGGAGCTGGACCAGCCGCAGGGCCCCATCCTGCCAGCTTCTCCAGCTCCGGATCTCGGGCGGGGAAGTGAGTCCTGTCTCCCTCTCTCTGGAGAGAAGGACGGTCTCTCTTCCAGTATCCTGTTTCTTTACAGACTGCGCATGGCCCTGGTGGAGGGCGTGTGGTCACACCGTCTTTGCTCCCATGCCCCGTCTGGCCACGCGTATAGCAGGGGACTCACTAGTTCTTTGATACCGGACTTTTCTTTTGCCCCTGGTGAGTCTGGTGCTGCCCGCAGGGGCGGCCGCCGTTGTTGGTTCCTGTACCTTACCCTGCGGTTCAGCCCTGCGGTGCTTTTCTTGCCTTAAGGCCGTGTCTCTGTTACTAAAGATTTCGGTCGCTGCCTCTAGTAGGCGCTGGATGGGAGTTTGAGGGCCTAAAGCCGTTTTAGTTAGTTTTCGACAGATGTCAGGTGCCGACTGGCCTGTAAAACGCGTGTTTAGTCCAGTCATGTCTCAGGCGGGCCGGGGTGCGAGCGGGTGTGTCTGCGGCCGGAGCGGCCCGTCGTCCCTGAAGCAGAGCGGGAGTTCCCAGCAGCTCCTCATGGGACCACCTGAGCGTGATCCAAGTTCACAGAGTTAGGAAACCCTTTTCCGTTCCTTCTGTTAAGCGATCATGAGGTCTCGTTTTTCTCTGCCCAGACTCTCCTCCCAACAGTTCGTGTGGTCCAGCACGAGGGCCAGCGGCGCCCCGGCCGGCAGCGACCCCGATCTCTCACGGCCACTCGTCAGCCCACCCCTGCGCTGCCTCCCAGACTCGTTTCTTCTCAGGGGAGCGATGGCGAGTTAAAGTGATAAATACATCCTTCCAGGTGCCCCCGAACGTAATAGGTATTTCTCGAAGCCTTCAGTAGAGTGAGGAGGATTGTAGAATGTCGTCCTGAGCCAGGTCTGCCGTGGAGGAGGGGATGTGGCCCCTCATTGTGCCACTTCTCCACGAGCACCTTCCCTAGGAGGACGCACCCGACCACCAGCTGGAGCTCCTGGAGGCCGGGAGTCCCGCTCCTGGTCTCTCCAGCGGGGCTGGGGGCAGAGGGGTCTTGGGGTTCGGAAGGAGGAAGGAGAGCAGCAGCGCCAGCGACCTCTCTCTTCGGGCGGGCCGGCCATTCCTCCAGCATCCCGGCTTTGTCGAGCGGAATCGGCCTGTTTAGACAGTCACCATCCAGACTGTCCGTGGCTGGGGGTTTCTGTTAGCCGGGCTGAGGGTGACCTGCTGTACAAGAGGCCCGCAGGCCTGGACCTCGATCTAGGGCCATAAAGGCTTGGACGTATGGGACTTCAGTCCAGTTACCCTTTTCCTCGCAAAAGAGGTCTGACAGATTGAGTGAAACTTAATGTCCCACGTAGGGGCCACTTCTCCTCGTCTCCTGGGGAGTACTGAGGCCGTTCAGGGTTACAGAAGACCACCATTCTTTTTTCCCTCAAATCTTGCAATCCAGATTGTTTCCAGTGGGTCAGAAGGCGCCCCAAAGGAGAATCCGTGGGAGCAGAATTAGAGAATCCCATGTTCCTAGAAAAGTGAGAAGGTCCATTATCACAACCCCCCGACTCCCAGGTCCGTTATCACAGTCGGGTTGGGGGGGACTCCGGGCGGCGTGCCATGCAGGATGCGTCCGAGGTTCCAGGTGTCAAAAGCGACCAGAGGCGTCCCTCACGCAAGACATCGCTCCTGAGCACGAGCCTGCCTTCCAGGAAGGTGTTCCTGCCGTAGATGGCCCCGGAGGGGTGCCGGCGCCCTTCCCCTCCCCCATCTCATCCTGGGCTGCCGATGGGTGCCTGGTGAATGGACTGAAACACCATGCCGCACCGTGCCATCATCTCTCCTGCAGGTTGCATGCTGTCTTGCCATTTTTTTTTTTAATTTTTTTTTTTTTTTTTTATCAGAGAGAGGGAGAGAGAGCAAGCACAGGCAGACAGAATGGCAGGCAGGGGCAGAGGGAGAAGCAGGCTCCCTGCCAAGCAAGGAGCCCGATGCGGGACTTGATCCCAGGACACTGGGATCATGACCTGAGCCGAAGGCAGCTGCTTAACCAACTGAGCCACCCAGGCATCCCTGTTTTGCCATTTTTTAAAAAAAGATTTTATTTTTTTATTTGACAGAGACAGAGATCATAAGCAGGCAGGCAGAGAGAGGAGGAAGCAGGCTCCCTGCTGAGCAGAGGGCTTGATCCCAGGACCCTGAGAGCATGATCTGAGTGGAAGGCAGAGTCTCAACCCACTGAGCTCCCCAGGCACCTCTGTCTTGCCATTTTAACCCATGGAAGATACTAGAAAAGTTTGGCAAGGGGAAATTACCCAATTTTGTAGCTTTAAGTTCTTAGTAGAGGACACTGAGAAGAAACAGTAAAGACTGAAGTCCACCATGGTCTAAGCGACATTCCAGTACACATAGTTCCTACAGCCAACTTCCTAGGAAATGGTCCGGTTGGGTTTTAATTCAGTTGGGTACTGGTTTCGCCGGCTCCCAGTGGAGGTCCCGCGGCCAGAAGCACTAGACCAGGGATGTGGAGGGGATCACATTAGATCAGTCAAGAGGAAACCTCACACAGACTCCTAAGATTGGCAGGTGTCCTGGTGACTTAGGTGGCTGTCCCGTGCCCAAGACAGACAGGAACGGAGAGAGGGCATCCAGTTCTGGGTCTCGTTACCATTCCGGCTGGGGTACTGACTTCCAGCCAAAAGGTAGGCATTCTCCTCCCCCTGGAGCAGCCACGGGCTAAAGAACTCCAGCCTGAGCAGTCGACATGCAAGTGTTCCAGTAAGACCGCCCTCCTTGAAGAGCCTCTGAAATGAGACTAAAGGAAGAGGAGACAATGCACTTGCCGATTTTGCCCGGAAACTCAGAATCCGATGTAAAGACTCACAGCCCCACATTCCGGCACCAAATGATTAAGTCTTAGGAGATAGATGAGGTTCGGAGCCGATGACCAGGAAATAATTTTTTTTTTTTAGATTTTATTTATTTGACAGACAGAGATCACAAGCAGGCAGAGAAGCAGGCAGAGAGAGGAGGAAGCAGGCTCCCTGCCGAGCAGAGAGCCCGATGCGGGGCTGATACCATGACCCTGGGATCATGACCTGAGCCTAAGGCAGAGGCTTTAACCCACTGAGCCACCCAGGCGCCCCCCCAGGAAAGAATTCTTGAGACGTCTTTGGTGCAGAATGGTGACTTATTAAAACACGGGGACAGGACCCGTGGGCAGGTCGGGACCCCTGCTGCCCCGGGGCTGTGCCCTTATGTCGCCGCCAGTGTGACGAATCGACCAGGGTAACCGAGGGGGCTAAGAGGATGATGAAAAAAAGTTAAGAGACAAAGAGATGGGGGCAGGAGGGACACTGAAGAGGATGTCCAACAGTGCCGGATTTATTCCACGTCTTACAAGCATTTATAAGGCAAACCAGAATAGGAGGAGCATTACATCAGTGCCTAGTCAGATGACCGCAAGTCCCTATAACAAGTTTACATTAACTACAAGCCAACCTCGTGAGCCCAGGTAGTTTAGCAGGACAATCAACCAGGGAGTGGATCACGGGAGGTACAGAACAGCACGGATTAACTAAGAACTCAGGACTCTGGCCACATTGTTCCCTACTGCCGGGATAGTGTGTGTGGGAAGTCACGTAGGCGAGCGCACCACACGTAGCACAGACCCTTTCTCAGTGCACTCAACTTTCCCGTCCTTAACCTCGTCAAGGTGTCCGGACTTTGAAGGAGACACAAGTCAGGGCCTGGTTTGGTCCTCGACTCCAGCCGTGCCGTGGCCTCCAACATCCTTACATGCTTGCAAGTTGGGAGCGGGTCAGGGATGGCGTAAGACTCTGAGGAGTTTTGGAAGCAAGGTTTCCAGGACCTCGAGGGGCTGGCTGTTGTTGGGAAAAAGGTTTTTCATCCCTGGTAATAAAACCTGTGTCCGGAGACCCTTCAGATGTGTGTCAGTGGGCCATATACTTGGGGGGTGGTGGCTGCCAACGCGGATCTTGGAGGGTTTAGAGATAGTTTCCAAAGGAATTGTTAAAGCAGACTTCAGGATCCTGGTTGGGGGTAGGGGTTGGTCAGGCTAGGATTGCCCTTTGCCTTTAGCAGAGCCTTAAGGGGGAGGCAGTTGAGTCCCTAGAGGAATGTCATGCTGCCTACTTCTAGGGCCTGTCAGTGGGTAGGAAATTCAGTAATTTTTCTTCTGCTTCTGTTTCCCACATCACATAGTTTGGCTATTGTGGACATTTCTGCTATAAACGTTCTGGTGCACATGCCCCTTCGGGTCACTATGTTTGTATCTTTAGGGTAAATATCCAGTAGTGCGATTGCTGGGTCGTAGGGCAGCTCTGTTTTCAACTTTTTGAGGAAGCTCTGTGCTGTTTTCTAGAGTGGCCGCACCAGCTTGCGTTCCCCCAACAGGGTAGGAGGGTTCCCCTTTCTCCGCATCCTCTCCAGCACCTGTTGTTTCCTGACTTGTTAATTTTAGCCATTCTGACTGGTGTGTGGTGGTATCTCATTGTGGGTTTGATTTGTATTTCCCTGATGCCGAGTGATGTGGAGCACTTTCTCATGTGTCTGTGGGCCATCTGGATGTCTTCTTTGCAGAAATGTCTGTTCATGTTTTTGGCCATTTCTTGATTGGATTATTTGTTCTTTGGGTGTTGAGTTTGATAAGTTCTTTATAGATTTTGGATAGTAGCCTCTTATCTGATATGTCATTTGCAGATATTTTCTCCCATTCTGTCAATTGTCTTTTGGTTTTGTTGACTGTCTCCTTTGCTGTGCAAAAGCTTTTAATCCTGATGAAGTCCCAGTAGTTCATTTTTGCCCTTGCTTCCCTTGCCTTTGGCAATGTTTCTGGGAAGATGTTGCTGCAGCTGAGGTCCTTCATCCATTTTGAGTCTATTTTTTGTGTGTGGTGTAAGGACATGGTCCAGTTTTGTTCTTCTGCATGTGGCTGTCCCGTTTTCCCAACACTATTTGTTGAAGAGACTTTTTTTTTTTTTAAAGATTTTATTTATTTATTTGACAGAGAGAGATTACAAGTAGGCAGAGAGGCAGGCAGAGAGAGAGGAGGAAGCAGGCTCCCCGCTGAGCAGAGAGCCCGATGCGGGACTCGATCCCAGGACCCTGAGATCATGACCTGAGCCGAAGGCAGCGGCTCAACCCACTGAGCCACCCAGGCGCCCCTTGAAGAGACTTTTTTCCACTGGACATCCTTTCCTGCTTTGTTGAAGATTAGTTGACCATAGAGTTGAAGGTCCATTTTAGGGCTCTCTATCCTGTTCCATTGATCTGTGTGTCTGTTTTTGTGCCAATACCATACTTTCTTGATGATGACAGCTTTGTAATAGAGCTTGAGGGCTGGAAGTGTAATGCTGCTAACTTTGGCTTTCTTTTGCAACATTCAATATTTGGGGTCTTTTCTGGTTCCATATATGTTTTAGAATTATTTGTTCCGTATCTTTGAAAAACATTGATGGTGTTTTGATAGGGATTGCGTTAAATGTGTAGATTGGTTTAGGTAGCATAGACATCTTCACAATATTTGTCCTTCCAATCCATGAGCATGGAACGTTTTTCCATTTCTTTGTGTGTCTTCCTCAATTTCTTTCATGAGTACTTGATAGTTTTCTGAGTAGAGATTCTTTGCCTTCTATTTTTAAGAAGATTTTATTTTTATTTATTTGACAGACAGAGATCACAAGTAGGGAGAGAGGCAGGCAGAGAGAGCAGGGGAAGCAGGGTCCCTGTTGAGCAGAGAGCCTGATGCCGGCCTTGATCCCAGGACCCTGAGATCATGACCTGAGCTGAAGGCAGAGGCTTAACCCACTGAGCCACTCAGGAGCTCCTTGCTCTTTTTCTCTTTGGTTAGGCTTATTCCTAGGAATCTTATGGTTTTGGGTGCAACTGTAAATGGGATCGACTCCTTAATTTCTCTTTCTTCTGTCTTGCTGTTGGTATATAGAAGTGCAACTGACTTCTGTGCATTGATTTTATATCCTGACACTTTACTGAATTCCTGTACAAGTTCTAGCAGATTTGGAGTGCAGTCTTTTGGGTTTTCCACATGGAGTATCATATCATCTGCAAAGAGTGAGAGTTTGACTCTTGCTTTGCTGATTTGGATGCCTTTCATTTCTTTTTGTTGTCTGATTGCTGAGGCTGGGACTTCTACTACTATGTTGAACAGCAGTGGTGATAGTGGACATCCCTGCCATGTTCTTGACCTTAGAGGAAAAAGCTGTCAGTTTTTCCCCATTGAGAATGATATTGCTGTGGGTTTTTCATAGATGGCCTTGATGATCTTGAGGTATGTACCCTCCATCTCTACACTGTGAAGAGTTTTGATCAGGAAGGGATACTGTACTTGGTCACATGTTTTTTCAGCACCTATTGAGAGTATCATGTGGTTCTTGTTCTTTCTTTTATAAATGTATTGTATCACATTGATCGATTTGCGGATGTTGAACCAACCTTGCAGCCCTGGAATAAATCCCATTTGGTCGTGGTGAATTATCCTTTTAATGCCCTGTTGGATCCTATTGGCTAGTATTTTGGTGAGAATTTTCGCATCTGTGTTCGTCAAGGATATTGGTCTTTAATTCTCTTTTTGATGGGTTCTTTGTCTGGTTTGGGGATCAGGGTAATTCTGGACTCGTAAAATGAGTTTTGAAGT
Organism: Neogale vison; assembly: GCF_020171115.1. NCBI lineage: Eukaryota > Metazoa > Chordata > Mammalia > Carnivora > Mustelidae > Neogale > Neogale vison. The sequence continues at coordinate 675,283 of NC_058104.1, read as the reverse complement.
TTTCCTTCCATTTCTGTTTTTTGGAACAGTTTCAGAACAGATACTCATTATCCTTAAAATGTTTGGTAGAATTCCCCTGGGAAGCCGTCTGGCCCTGGGCTCTTGTTTGTTGGGAGGTTTTTGATGACTGCTTCAATGTCCTTACTGGTTATGGGTCTGTTCAGGTTTTCTATTTCTTCCTGGTTCAGTTGTGGTAGTTTATAGGTCTCTAGGAATGCATCTATTTCTTCTAGATTGTCAGGTTTGCTGGCGTATGGTTGCTCATAATATGTTCTTTTTGTTTATTTATTTATTTATTAATTTATTTGACAGACAGAGATCACAAGTAGGCAGAGAGGCAGGCAGAGAGAGAGGAAGGAAAGCAGGTTCCCTGCTGAGCAGAGAGCCCGATGTGGGGCTCGATCCCAGGACTCTGGGATCATGACCTGAGCCGAAGGCAGAGGCTTTAACCCACTGAGCCACCCAGGCTCCCCTTTCATAAATATTTTTAACATCTTTTTTCCCCAACTGAAAAAACAGAGTGGACAGCATAAACATGGTTTAGTAGATTACATTCAGGGCTTGGGGAAAATGACCAGCTAAGCACTCCCTGCTCAGCGGGGAGTCTGCTTCTTCCTCTCCGTCTGCTCACCCCACATTTGCGTTTTCTTGCAAATAAATAAAATATTTTTAAAAATTACCCAACAAAAATATAAAGGCTTTCAAAACAGCTGTAAGGGTTGAATTTTAAATTATTCTGTGATTTTTAAATGGGCCTCATTGGTTCGCGATGTATCGGAGGTCAAGCTGTTTCTCTCCAGAGCCTGAGACGTGTATGGTGCACAGAAGTTACGTCTCTGGCTGCTTCCACCTCACAGGAATGTTCCTTCAGAAAGCAAAGCTAATCTTCGCTGGCCTGATTTATGAGGTTTTTAGTGTGGCTGTTTACAAAGATGTAAAAAGAAGGACCGAGAACACTGCCGGGTTCTTGGGTGGCGCTCTGCTGCTGGGGGCGCAGGGCTCCGTGGGGTGCCCGTCTGGGCTAGGTGCGTCCTGGCTGATTCAGAAGGTCTAGAGACAGTTTCTTCAGGACTGTCTGTCCCGGTTTCCAGAATACTTATTCTCAGACCAAGCGCCGACGTGACTGCACAGGCGCGCTCTCTGCAGGTGTTGGGAGGACACGGCCCGGAGCCTTGCAGGGCGGAGGGGGGGGGGAGGCCCCGGCGCTACCCCTCGTCTGTTCTCAGTGGGGCGGCCGCGGCTGCTCTCCTTCTCTCGGAGGCTCTCAGTGAGGTTTTCTCACCAGAGTTAGTCTTTGCTGAGAGACAGCTCGCGTCTGGAATAATCAGTTGCAGACTGAAGGGTTCAGATGTGTGACTACGCGCACGTGTGTGACAGTGGCACTGGGTGGTTGTGTGGCTCGCAGTTTCCTACAGAATATTTGGTGGCTTAGTTTCGTGGACCGAAGACAGACGTTCCCCCGTCTCCCACTCCTCCCTGCCGACGTGTGCGTCCCTCAGTGCGAACCGCGGGCTTCCCGCTCGCGGAGTCTGAGGCTGGCTCTAGGGAAGGCAGGCAGGGGCTCTGTCAGGGCTCCCGGATGACCTGAACTGACCCCGAGCCACCCAGTGAGTGGTGCAGGGAACGCGGCCTCGGGTAAACCTCATCTGTTTATTAAGCTTCACTACTTTTTAAAAAAAATTTTTATTTATTATTTATTTGACAGAGACACAGCGGGAAAGGGAGCACAAACAGGGGGAGTGGGAGAGGGAGAAGCAGCTTCCAGCTGAGCAGGGAGCCCGATGCAGGGCTCGATCCCAGGACCCCGGGATCATGACCTGAGCCGAAGGCAGATGGCCAATGACTGAGTCACCCAGGCGCCCCTAAGCTTCACTTTTAAAAAGCCATTAGGATTTCTTCCAAAACAAACCGTTTCACGTGAAAATCTTGGGTTTTATGAAAATAACGTAGTGAGAATTTTCTCTAAGGGAATGATGAAGGTCAAAACTCGAAAGGTCGGAGACCTGGGAGAGGGCCAGTGGTTCTCGGACCGCCTGTCCTTGAAAACATCAAGGGGAACCGAGCACAGCGATGGTAGCGGCTGCGTGACGCGGGCTCTGGTCTCTCGCCGAACTCGGAGAAACCATCTGGAGTACATGAGGCACAGACCAGAGTTGAGGACCATTCTGTGAGGAAATTTCCCTCCGTTCAGTGACACGGGATCTCCTCTGGCAACTAAATCAGAATTTTAAAAGGGAACATTAAGTTAATCAAGGATTCAAAAGAGCCAAAGGCAGCGACAGGGGCTCAGGCATCCAGCCCGAGCATGGGGCACTTGGGACCGGTCATGGCGGGCGGCGGGTCCCACAGGACTCCATGTGATGCGGCACCCGGAGTTCTCCTACGGATTTCCCACATTTCCCAGAACATGAGCTTCAGTCCTGGTCTTCAGAATGCAAGACTGAGAGTGGCCAGCGGTTTGCCCCGACCGCACTGGGCCCAGGGCTCTGATGTCCTCGGGGAGCAGGGGGAGAACCACAGCTAGCGTGGGGCGGGGACACCCCCGTGCGGGCGTCTGTCTCTGTCTCTTCCGGCGGGGAGCAACGGGGACATGTCGGAGACCTCAGTGTCCTCCAGGCCAGACGGCGCAGTTAGCCAACAGCCGTCGCCCAGACGCAACGAAACCGCTCGTTTTCTATTTGCTTTTTTTGTATTTGCTCGTTTTGTATTTGCCACACCCAGCGTTGGGACCCCGAAACCGAGAGTCGTGCGCTTCTCCAACTGAACCAGCGAGGGGCCCCCCGGTTTCCCTTCTGACCCCTTAGAGCTGAGGTGTTCGAGAAGGAGCGCCACCACCATGCTCTCAAGCCCGGGCAGGTTTCTCAGAAGCCTCCTGCCCACTCCACCGGCTCTAGCCCCCCACAGCTCTGCAGCAGAAAGCGAGGCTTTTCTCCTTCACAGTCTGATCGCAGCGTTTCTGTGACGTCGCTTGCCCTCTTTGTGCTGTGTAGCAACAGCCGGAACGAGAAGCGGACCGAGACGGTCTCCGCGGGCGCAGAGAGGGAGCGCGGGGGGCCGCCAGTGGGCCGGCAGGTCTGTGCACACGGCCTGCGCGGGACACGGCAGCCACGCGCCCCTGCCTGGTTCTTCCCGCTCAGTTCTGTCAAGGACGCGTGTCCTCGCCCTCACAGAGCAGAAGGGCTGATCTGCCCCACCGGCAGCGCACTTTCCCGCGGGGACGCTGTCTACACCAGGCTCGGGGCTGCTGTCCTTCCCCGGGGCCGCCTGCAGAGGGAGATGCTGGGGGCTCTTCCCTGGGGCCCGCTGTCCTGTTGCCCTGACATCCCAGCTGCTGGGTCACCCCCCAGCATCCCTGTCACTGGGGCCCATGACCCTGGGTGGGCTCGTCTAGGCCCAGGCCCCGCGGCGGGACCACGTGCACTGCCGAGGGCCCTGCGGGAGGGGCGGCCTGGCGACTTCTGTGCTGCCTTTTTAATAATAATTTGAGGTTGTTTATTTTTTAAAAGATTTTATTTATTTATTTGACAGATCACAAGTAGGCAGAGAGGCAGGCGGGGGGGGGGGGAAGCAGGCTCCCCGCTGAGCAGAGAGCATGATGTGGGGCTCGATCCCAGGACCCTGGAATCATGACCTGAGCCGAAGGCAGCAGCTTAACCCACTAAGCCACCCATGTGCCCCGAGGTTGTGTTTTTTAAAGACTGTTTTTATTTGTCAGAGAGAGAGGGCGAGAGCGGGGGCACAAACGGGGAGCAACAGAGGGGAAGCAGCTCACGTAGAGGAGGGAGCCCAACGTTGCACTGGATCCAGGACCCCGGGATCATGACCTGAGCCGAAGGCAGTTGCTTCAGCGACCGAGCCACCCTGGCGCCCCTCTTGGCTTCTTCCTACGCAGATGAGGATGTCCACGGCTCTCACAGCCGTGACTATGAACTCGTGAAGCGTGTGCTCTCAGCTCAGCGAGAGGGACCTCCCGTGAGGTCACGCTCCCCACCGCACACAGCTGGGCTCCGCTGATTCGAGCTGTGGGACTCACAGTCGTGTGTTAACTAGGGCCACGCGGCCGCACTCATGCGCTTCTCACGGGACGCCGTGGGCAGGTGTGCACAGACCTCCCAGCCCGCCAGCGAGAGGCCCGTCGGTGGGTCCTCTGTGAGCCCTGGGGGAAAGCAGATGAAGAACATGCTGGTGGCTGCGGCGTGCAGTGCTTGGGCCAGCGTCTGCAGCTCCGGACCGTGGAGCGAGCGGCCTGGCATGCTCCTCCAGATCCCAACCCCAGCCCGCGGTCCTCCCGTGCAGGGCGAGCAAGCATGGCCATCCCGACGCGGGGCCGTGGCTCCCCGGGGGAGGTCTGGAGCTGCTTCAGAGAACCCTCTCCTCAGTCCTCGGCGCATTTCCGGCGAGGTCACCGGTTCAGCTCTGTGGGTCTTGGTGGTGTGCACTGCACCTGTCTCCTTGCTGCCCATGGGCGTCTCTCTCACTGTGGACGTGCCCCCAAGGCACGCGAGTCCTAAAATCCCAAGGCCGGCTCTTCAGTATCGTTCCTCAGAGTTCGTTTGGGGTCAGAGCCCACGGAGTCACTGGGGACACCGGTGTCATAAGGCTTCTCCTCTGCTTTTCTACTAAGCTTTAGGCTTAGCCTCAAACCCATCCAGAGTTCCGCGGTACGTGGTGTAAAGGAAGGTTCCGTGTCATCCTGTGTCCGCTTTCCTCTCCCGGCACCGCTTACTGAGAAGACGGCCCTTTCCCCACTGGGTGGGCCTGACGTCAGGGCGTGGGGACAGACGTCCGGGACTGCGGGCTCCCGGCTGTCCCTGCCTGTGTCCCAGCCTTCCGCGGTGTTTCTCCATGGCCCCGCAGCACAGTTGGGAACCAGGGATTGAGTTTTTCCATTTCATTCTTTTACTCCAAGATAGTTCTGGCTCTTTGGGGTCCTTTAGATTCCATTTTATGATGGGTTTTCCCATTTCTGCAAAGAAACATTACCGAATTTGGTACAGGTTGAATCACATTATTTTGGGCATTTGTCATATTTTAGGATTGAGGTTTCCTTCCCGCAAATACAGGCTTCTGTCCGTGCGTCTCTGGTTGCGTCCGCGGGGTCCACGCTCTGCCACGCGGAACTGCGTGTCGTGATTCCTGGATGGTTAGTGGAGGGAAACACTCCGGCGTCCGCAGTGTTGTGTCCTGAGACATTGTGAACGGGCTTGGGGACTCCGTCGTGGCCATGTCACTGTATTTCTTCTTTTCCAGTTCAGATGCCTTTTCTTTCTCTGGTGCCCGACTGCTCCGGTGGGAACGGGCACGCGGGGCCGGAGCAGGCAGGACTGCGCGAAGCCGAGAGGCAGCGCGGGGGTCTCGTGCCGTGTGTCTCCGGCAGGACGCGCGCTGTGGGGTCTGCCTAGGTGGCCTCTGTCGTGGTGCCGCCTTCCTGCTCTTCCATGCTTGCGGCTGCTGTGTCGTCCCCGTGCTACCCCGGCGGCTCAGTGCAGGCACCCCTGCAGTGGACGAGCCCCTGGGATGGAGGGATGGACTGTGGCCCCCGGCCTGCTGTCGGAGGACATCGGCGGTGTTTTCGGTGAGGGCTCTCCACACTCGTGCTCATCGTAGATCTCCGTGACTTTGGTGCTGCAGGGACGCTGGCCCCGGAGGCTCTGGGGATGCGTGGGGAGGACAGAGTGGCTGTGTCTCCAGGATCGTGTGCATGTCACACAGATCGGCTGCTGGGTCGGCTGCCAGCGGGCGCTTCTCCCGGCATCTCATGTCTGCAGACCCGGCCGTGTCCCCTCCATCCCGCCCGACTGGAGGAGCCGCGGCAGTGGGCTGGCGGTCCGGCTGAAAACCATGCAGTCTGCTGGGCTCTGTGAAGAACAGTGTCGCGTTTGCCAGCTTCTCTCCGGCCTCTGCCCCGTCTGTCTCTCCTGTCACTAGTGTGCGTCTGCTGAGCCCCTGGGTCTAGTCTCCAATGCCGTGAAGACACAGGCTCTGCTCGTGGCCTGAGTTGGAGCCGCACCCATGAGCGCTGGAGGCCTGTGGTCCAGGCTTCGTGTTAGGGCTTTTCGATTTCCCTTGTGACTTCCCGTGGGCCGCGGTGGAGGCGGCTTTCCAGAGCTCTTTGAGCTCCATCTGCCGGGGCCGTGGCTAGAGCATCCGCGTCTCCGATGACCCCGCGACCCCGCACGGGGCCTTCCCCACAGCCAGTGCAGCCCTCGGGAGAGCACGGCCTCCCCGGAATGGCCCGGCCTGGCCCGGCAGCTTCTCTGTTCCTCGTTGCTCTGTTGACATTTTCTTCCAGGCGACAGGCTCGATGTCACTCCTCTTCCACGTGTGCCTCTCCCTCGTCTGTCTTCTCTGGAAACTGCAGGGGTTAAGGACCTCGGACACCATTAAGTTCTGAGTTTTCCTTTATGCCCTACATGTACTTGGGTTGGCTCCGCCCTCCCCCAGCCTGGACACTGGCCCTGCAGGCAACCCCGTTGGACACGGGGCGCCCCCAGCAGAGGCCAGTGCCGACGTGTCTTTGAGTGACCATCACGGGACCCTGTCGGCCGTGCACTCACGCGTCCCGGAGAAGAGCACAGACCTCGTTCCATCTGGAGGGGCGCCCCGGGCCGTCGTCACTCCGTCCCCATCGGGGAGGGCTGTTCCAGACGCACCACCGCCGCCTTCCACGGGGCTGTGCGGTTGGGGTCAGAGCCTTGCCCGCCCGTGCTGCGGGCTTCACGGCTTCTCTCCGGCTGTGCCCGGGGCTCGCTGTGGCCGTTTGCTGGCACTCCGTGCTCTCACCGGCCCATCCTGCAAACCCCTTACCGGCCTCTGGCTCCAGCGTGCCTCTCCCGGCACCTTCCTATAGTGTGGGTCTTTGTCCTCCCGTTCTTGGAGCTTATTTAAGACCGTTTGGAAGTCTCCTAAGTCCAGCGTCTGGCTGCTCCCGGGAGGGTTCTGTCCCTCTTCCCTTGGGTGTGGCCATGTGGCCACGCTGTCCTGGCGTGTCCCGTGTGAATCGGGACGCCCGGGCGGGCGCTGGGTGCACAGCTGGGTCCGTGGCTCTGTGCTCCAGAGCCTCCCGTAAGGCCGGGTCTCCTGGCTTCTGGCTCTTTGTCCAGTACCCACGCTCCCTTTCCCAGGGCCACTCATCCCGCGGACGCGCCCGCCTGCCCGCCCCATGCCGCACTCAGCCGGTCTGCTCTCTTCCAGGGCCCGCGCATCTCTCCAGGCTTTCCGGCAAGTGCTTCAGCCTGCTGGAGTCCACGTAAGTGAGCTGGGTGCCGGCGGGGGCGGCTGCAGGGACCCCCCCTGACGCGCCTGTGCCCCCAGGTACAAGTACGAGTTCTGCCCGTTCCACAACGTGACGCAGCACGAGCAGACCTTCCGCTGGAACGCCTACAGCGGGATCCTGGGGTGAGCAGGGGGCCCCGGGCCAGCGCCCCCCCCCCACTCCCACCCCGCCTCACGCGTTCCGTTCGCCCTCAGCATCTGGCATGAGTGGGAAATCGTCAACAGCACCTTCCGGGCCATGTGGATGCGTGACGGCGATTCGTGCCGCACCCGGAACCGGCAGAGCAAGGTGGGACCGTGGGGAAGGGTCTGAGGGCGTGGGCACTGCCCCCCCCAGCCTGCCCACCAGCTGTCCCCGCAGGTGGAGCTGACCTGTGGAAAAAGCCACCGCCTGGCCCATGTGTCCGAGCCGAGCACTTGCGTCTATGCGCTGACATTTGAGACGCCTCTGGTCTGCCACCCACATTCGTTGTTAGGTAGGACCCCCCAGCCGGCCGGGCAGCGTGGGGGGGGGTAGGAGCGCGGCTCAGCCGGCTTCTGCTGGACCCTAGTGTACCCTGCACTGCCTCCGGCCCTGCAGCAGCGGTGGGACCAGGCGGAGCAGGACCTGGCCGACGAGCTCATCACAGCACAGGTGAGGTGTGGGGCGGGCACCCCCTCCCCTGGGCACAGTGCAGCCTGGAGCTGGCTCTTCCCTCCTCCCCCCATCCCCAGGGCTACAGCAAGGTGCTCCGAGCACTTTTTGAGGACGCCGGCTACCTACGGCCTCTAGAAGAAGGAGAGTCAGCGCAGGAAGGAGCGGTCAAGGACCCAGTGTTCCAGACCTTAGAGAGCTGCAGTGAGGTAGGGAAAGGGCAGGGCGGCCAGCCCCAAGATGGCCCCCAGCAATGCGCTGCACCCCTGCCCTTGGGGCTCGTCTGTCACAGGCACACAGAGAGCTGGTGAAGGAGCTGCGGAGACTGCAGAGTGTGCTGACGCAGCACGGCGTCCCCTACGCCAGGCCCGCGGGTGAGTCATGCCCCTTGCGGGGCCCTGGCCCCATGTGGGACCTGCGGCCTGCGGGCCAGGCCCTGTGCTGACTCCTGCCACTTGCTGTTCTGGCAGGAACTCCCAGCTCCGAGCACGTGGGCCCCAAGACACCCACAGACGGGACAGCAGAGCAGCTACGAGGCGACCCAGGACTGCGTGGGAACACCTTGTGACCCGAGACAGGCCGAGGGCATCCCTACACCCGCGGGGAGGGGGGCAGGAGGGAGCCGCTTCCTCTGGGGCCCAGGAGGCGCTCAGGCTTGGCTCAGAGAGGCAGACAGAATAAAGACTCAAAGTTTTAATTAATTCCTGTACTGATAAAAATAATTCCATGGATTCTGTAAACCGCTGCATAAATGCTATAGTGTAAAAAACTTTAAACAAGTGTTAACTCGGAACAATTCACTACAAGTAAATGATTATACATTATAAATACTACTTTCTGGGTTAAAGTTCCATTCCGGTAACGTTCTCCTCTAACACTTAGAATGTAAGCAGAGGCTTCCCTGAAGCCACCCACCAAGTGAGGTCTCCTGTGGCCCCAGTTACGCCAGCCGCGGAGGCGGGACGTGGCCACGACCACGGGCGCCGAGAGGCGGGAGCAGCTACACCCAGCACCGTGGCCATCCACCTGCAGGTTAGCCGAGGCTCCCCACCCAGGGCGGGAAGGACCCCAACAGGCAGTCCCCCAGGGGCCTACTCGGGGGGGGGGGGTTCTCTGGGTCCCCATGGCTCCTGTCTTGCCCACCGCAGGGCAAGAACCAACCAGAGCAACTTTTACAGGCTTCAAGCTGAACTGCCTGCCCTTAGTCCACACTTTGAAAAGGTCTAGACTAGGTACTGATAATAAACATTGTCCTGTTTCCCAAAAATGACCAAAGGCCTAAAATGGGAAACGATGCATAAATATTAATAAAAATAAAGAATTTTAAACGGTGATAACAGTAGCACAAAATATACGTAATTTCTAAGAGCTAATAAATCATCACTGTCATTAAAAACAAAGTAGATTCACTAAAACCAAGTCAACAGTTACCTTCGTAGCGGGCCAGCTGCGGAACATCACGTGGAGCCGCCCTGGAAGTGAGAGCTATCGGTATGTCCTAAGTTAAGAAAGGTTTTCAACCTCTTACTCTAGTAAATATTTGGTTACTGATAAGAATTTTCACCGAGCCGCTTACAAAATGCTATGAAAAGTCTTTGGCAAAGCCACATGTGGGCCCAGACCTCGGGGCCAGAGGGGCCGCACCTGTTCCCGCTGCCCTCTACGGCGTTGCGAGGACGACAAAGTCTGGGCCAACTACACACATCCTCTGCTTCTCCCCAGATTTCTAGGAAAACGACCCAGCGTGGACCAGAGAAAATTCAGGTCGTCCCCAAAACCACACCAGCTCTCAGGAGCATTTTTGCCAGGGCCAGGTGGCTGGGCTCTCCCTGCAAGCCTGGGGTCACCTGAGTGACCCTGGTGACCCCCTGGGCTACGCCAGAGCAGGGGGCGAGTCTCTGGCCTCAGGCCGCCCAATGGGGGGCCCGGCAGGCTCCCGGGGCTGCAGAGGCTCAGGGACGGCTTTGCAAGATGAATGTGAGAGCCTCTGCCATCAGGCCCCTGGGAGTGACAAGCCCGAGGGAAGGGCCTCGTTCGCCCCTCGTGTGAGGCTCAGGCACTTAGACAAGCGGCTGCGGGTCCCGGAGCGCGATCGGGGCTCGGCGCCTGGTGCCACTGCACGCTCCTGGCCTAGAAAACCAGTTAGCAAGCATGCACAGGGTGAGGGTCCTTCCGCAGACTGTCTTTCGGCATCACCGCTACAGATAGTTTGCACTTAACTGGAAAACTAAAAAAATTAGGCATTTCTCACTACTAGATAAACGCTCATTTCATAAGTACTCATTTCAGAATAGGAAATCTAAGAGCTTAACCATACCACGGGTTAATGAACGGACAGGAAATGGTGTAAGTTCACAGTCCACATATAAAGCTTCGCATTATCGCGTATTAAAAAACCACAAACCTAGAAAGCAGCTTACAGCAACTCAGAGTGTGTAACGCCCCCAGTTTACAAAGTGCTTGGCAAGGTCACCTGCGTCATTCCTGAGCCCGTGGGGCCGGCTGGGCCGGCTCTGGGGGGGTACACCCCTGAGGCTGGAGAGGCGGCAGCCGCAGCCCAGGCCGTGAACACAGGAACAGTCACCACGGGAGGGGCTGGCCCTCACAGTAGGGGCAGGGGGGCGCGCCCGCAGTGCACGACTCACAGAGCACGCGGTGCTGGCAGGGCTGGAGGACCGCACCATGGGCGCGCTCCCGGCACACGGCGCACTGCTTGGCTCGCAGCTGGAAGATCACCTGTGGGGTGAGATGCGACCGGTCGGCGGGGGGATCGGCAGCCTGCTGCAGCCAAACCAAGGCCCCAGGAAAACCACGGATGGGGCCTCCATGGGACGTCGGAGAAGGTGGCCCCGGCTGCAGAGTCAGGGCTGGGGAACCCCTCACAAGACCCGGGAGCTGAGCGGCTGCACGGGCACGGAAGGGGACAGCCCCACAGGTGGCCACCTTGAGGGACCAGGACCACATGGAGGCCCCAACCGCGCCCTATGGCCAGCAGACCTGAGGGGCTGGGCTCGTGGGCACCCTGACTTGGGACCCGGGCCTCTGGCCGAGAAAGCAGACAGAGCCTGGGGGGCTGTGCGGCCATGGGAGGGGAACAGTGCGTGAGGGCCGTGGAACCTTCCAGATGTTCTCACAACAGGCCCTGGTGTGGAAGGGATTTACAGCCCAGAGTGGAGAACACAAAGGGTGGAAGCAGGCAGAGATCTGCCCTGGGACCTGGGGCGACCTCAGGGAGGGGCCGCTCTGGCTCTGATCCCGCCTGGCGAGAGGGGTGCCCAGCCCGTCCCCCTCCTCCGAGGGCAGAGCCAGCAGGGAGGGGACAGACCGGCACCGCTGGCCTTGGCAGCTGCCTGGAGCCAACACCACGACTCACCCCGTCCACGGCTTCCAAGTCCAGGCGCAGCCGACTCTGCAGCGAGTGCAGCTGGGGCAGAGGGACGGCACCCAGATCGGCGCAGCGCCGCAGCCCGCGGCCCTCCAGCTCCTCCTGCAGCCGCCGGAACTGGGCCTCCACCTCCTCCTTCTTCTGCAGCGCCAGCTGCCGCGCGCTGTCTGCCGCCAGGGCCCGCTCCTTCGCCTCCTGCGCCTCCCGCTGCCACGCGTCACAGGCCTGCAACCCAGGGGGAGAGGGGGCTGCAGCAGCGGGCAGCACGGGGTGCGCCCCCCCCCCGGGCCATGGGCGCACCTGTCCCGCCTCCCTGCCAGCCCCCTTGTGCCCCACTGGCACGCACCTGCTTCACCTGCTGCCAGGACTCCTCCCACTGCCGGATCTTCCTCTTGGCCTCGTCCAGCTGCCGCCGGACACGTGCTAGCTCAGCACCGCTGGGACTCGTGCTTGCCGGCGGGGCGGGGCCGCTGTTCAGGATGGGGGACGGACTGGGTGAGAAGCTGCCGGAAACAAAGTCCCAGATGCTCCCGGGGACGCCGTTCAAGCCTGTGTGTGGAGGAGACGGGAGCGGTCACTGGCAGCAGTGCTGAAACGCCACCTCTGGGCCCCGCTGACAGCTACCCCCACCACCATCTTTTGCTGCAGCCTCTTCCCGGCCACTCAGGGCGCGTAAGCAGAAGAGGAACTGAGGTCAGAGCTGTCACCGCGCGAACCCTGGCCCCCGAAACCCCCTCGCTTCAGTCTGGAGGCCCGGGAGCTGTGGGGTCGCCTACGGGGAGGCATGTGGGGCCTGAGAGTGTCAGGGGCGGCACACGAGTGAACCGTCCCTGATGAGGAAATAAAGCGAGGGCTGGTGCCACTGTGCGCTGGGTCCCAAGTGACATCCCAGGTCCCCCTACTCCCAGGTGACAGGGCCACCCTGACAGCAGGCTACGTGTACAGCCCATCCTCTTGCCCCAAAGCACTGCCAGCAGACTGGACAGGGGACCCCCTCGGGCAGTGGCCGCCCCCGAGTCCAGGCGGTGCAACCACGTTGGGGGGCCCGGCTCACCTAAGGAGCTGTAGGATGCGGCGGAGGGGCCCAGCGCCCCGGGCTCCGACCTGAGGGCCGGCGGCTGCTGGGGGGGCGTCATGGCCGAGGAGACGAGAGGCCCCGACAGGGACTGGGACAGCGAGCTGAGCGGGGAGGTGGACAGCGATGAGGATGAGTGCAGGGACGGGGAGCGGGGCGGGCAGCCCGGGACGGTGACAGGCACCGAGCCCCCCAGTGACCTCGGACCTGCGGAGAGCGGACGTGGTTGAGTGAGCGGGTGGGGCTGGGGCTGGCCTGACCATCGTGCAGGACCGTGGTGGCTGTGCCCAGGTCTCTGCAGAGACCATGATGCTAGGCCAGAGGCCCCGAGGGGTCGGGGGGCTGACCACAGACTGGCCATGGGACCCTCTGAAGAGAAAGCCTGGCCAGCCCAGCCAATAGCCCCGGTGCGCTGTCCTACCTGCCGGGCCCAGGTCGGCGCTGTCATGCTCTTCCAGCTCTCTGTCTAGGGCGGGGAGGCCAACGTCGCAGAGATGAAGGTCCAGAGCAGGACCTGGAGAACAGGATGTCCTGTGAGTGTGGGGCCGCACCAGAGCCTGGCCCCTGCGAGACATGCGCGCTCTCCTTGCCCAGACCACGGCGCCGGTAGGGCTTCTGGGACCCCGGCACGCTCTAGGCCCGTCTGTTACTGGAATTGAGGCCTGGAACAACATGGGGCTCCCCACCTCCCAAAGCGTTCCCTCTCCTGCAAGCAGGGGTCTCCCTCCCCTCATCCCCTTCCCCTCTGACACCGGCCCCCAGGCACCTGGCTCTGGGCCAGCAGCCCCAAGAGCTTCTCAATTCCAGCAGCTACACAGCGGTCGACTCAGGGAAGGGGCGGCCAGAGGACACCCCCACCAGCCATTTGTGTGACTCCCGGGACACCCGCTGGGCCCAAGCTGCCGCCATCTTCCAGCCCAGGGTCCACAGAAGACCCCGGGGTGCTGAAGGCACAGCACGAGGTCAGCCACACAGCCCCACCGTGCACCCTTCTGTGAAGCAGGTGGCCTTTCCCGTGTGGCTGAGCCTTGCTCCTCCCCTGCCAGCCAGCAGGCCCTCTGACCCCCCGACGGCCCGTCAGGTGCAACAGGAACAGTCTCTGGAAGCCACAGGGTGTCGCCCGCCCCCAGAGCCCCGGGCCCGAAGGCCATGCCAGAGCCCGAGGCATGCACCCTGGAGGCCCAAGTTGGGCCTGCTCGTTCGGGGTCTGTGAGCCACACTTCTGGAGCCTTCTGCTTCAGCCCTGCCCCCAGCCTCCTAGTATCCAAGTCGCCTGAACTCTGACAAATGACAGCAAACCAGAGGCACCAGGAAGAGGAGCCACTGCTCGTTGCTGACCACATCCCGCCCTCGGCTGGGCCCAGACTCCTGGCCGTGCTGTGGCTCCAGGGACATGCCCGGAAGCAGCAGGGGGACCATGACCAAGGCCAGCAGCGAAGTCCAGGAGTGAAGCCCAAACCTCCCGGCGGCTGCAGAGAAACTACCACCCTTCAAACAAAAAGCATCTACCGTAATTACCAGGCAATTACTGTAGTTACCGGGGAAACCCAGGCAGGGAGGGGGAGAGAATTAGAAACGGGACTTCGGAACCACCGCAGGCCTGGGATGGGCAGACTTCCCGGGAGCCGGCTGCAGGACGCCTGCGGATCAGAGCTGGGGTCTGGCCCCACTGGGGGCCCCCAGCCACACCACCCCTTCCCTGTTCCTAGGGCTGGTGGACACCGCTCACCACCGTGAAGCCCACTGAGCTGGCCGCAGGGATGGTGCCTTGTGCTCCGCAGACTCCTAGTGGCCGGCCTAAAGGGAGCCCCAGGCTAAGTGTCCTAGCGCAGGCACACACCACCCCGTCCTCCAGCCCATGTGGAGGGGAGATGTGGGATCCCTGGGACTGGGACTGGGGGCGGCGGCAGGCATGGCCGGGAGTGCACAGCGGGGGGCACCGTGCAGGCATGCCCCGCCCTGCCCCCCCACCCTGCTTTGGATTCCCATGCCCAACAGAACTGTACCCAGGTCAGCTGGCCTCCCCCACCCCCACTGCGGCCTGCCCGCTTAGTAGGAAACACTCTTCCAACAAAGGTTTTAGGGGCTCCTGTGGCTCCCATCCAGGGAGGAGATGAGCACGCACAGTGGCTGCCGCGAGCCCACCCCCTGCTGTTCTGAGGAGCAAGAAGCCGAGGAGCCGAGCGCAGGACACCGGGCTGTGGTCCTCCGTGGGGCTGTAGAGAAAGACCCCGCGCCAGAGCAGCCAGGGAACCCACTGTGGCACTGGAAGCCCCCGGCAGCCCTGCACCGGATGGCTGCAGGGACAACGGACAGATCGTGTCCCTCAGGCAGACACGGCTCAGCTGGGGCCCACAGGGCCCCTTCCTCCTGGTGGGCTTCCCCAGCCCGTGCTTCTCCGGCCTTTCTTTACAGCCAGGACCCCCCCACACACACACACGCCCACCTGCTGGCCCGCTCCTTCCTAAGACCCAGCAGCACAGGCCACCTGCACCCAAACCGAGCACCACTGGAGGTGGCTTCCAACAGTGCCCCACAAATCCGCCCCACGAGTCCACCGCACTGTTAGGAGAGAAGGTGAGAGCAAGGTCCACAGGGCCAGCTTCCTCCCATGGCTCCGGGGCAGGCTCAGTCCTGCCAGTGTTGCTGGCAACCCCTGGCAGTCTTGGGCCGGTGGACACCCCAGCCCTGGCCTCAGCTGTCCCATGGCCACCCCTCCACATCCGGGCTGAATTGTCACCTTCTTAGACACATCGCACTGGGTTAGGACCCATGCACATGACCTCGTTTTACCTTGACTACATCCACAAGGCCTGTTTCCAAATAAAATCCTGTTCTCAGGGATTAGAACTGAGAGCTACCTTCTGAGGACACAAAATTCAACCCACAATAATGGGGGCCAAGGACAGACACCTCCCACAGACCAAAGGCCCAGAGCTCCTGGGACCCTCCTCGAATAGAACTATGAACTGCCCAGAGGATCCACCTGCTCCTGGAGAAGACACTGCTGACCCTGACGCCCCTCACCCATGCCCACCCCTCGCTGACCAACCCCCCCTTGACATCCTGTCCCCACCTTACCCCAAACTACTGCTAAACCTTGCCCTCCAAAAAAAAAAATAAAATAAAAATAAACCTTGCCCTCCAGCCTTGCACCCATGCCTCCATGCTGTGGGAAAAGGCAGCACCCTCTCCCCAGCACCACCTTGCCCTCCCCTCCCCTACCAGGACCCCCTTCTCAAACCTCCCATCCTCTCTGGGGGGCCTGGGGAGGCCCAGTAGCCCCTCCACTGCTTGATCCACAGCCACACAATCCGCTTCAGCAGCCCTAACCCTGGGATGTCAACATCCCCCCCTGCGTAGACACTCTGCCTCCTCCTACCAAGGAGAGGCCCACTGCCCCATCAGCAGCTTCCCAAACTCTGGGGACACAGATCCCCCCACCCCCCTGCGCCAGGGCTCATGCGCTCAGCAGGGCCCCAGGAGGAGCCCTCAGCCCCTCCATCCTCCCGGAACCTGCACAACCGAGGGCCCTAAGCTCCAGCGGTCTCTGCGGGCTACCCCTTGTGCCCCACCACGTTGTCCCACAAGGGGCCTTTCTAAAATGCCAATCCTGGCACGTCAAGAGTCCTACCTCCGGTGGAGACTGTGCCCCTTGGCATGCTCGTGGCCACCGGGGCCAGACCCTGCCCCCACCATGGCTCTTCCTCTGGGACTTTTGACACTAGACACTGCCGTAGGCTGCAGCCTAACCAAACCTTCCATCGGCTCCCCTCATCCTGCGAGAACTTCTGCTCAGCCTCCCAAACCCTCGTTTTGGTTGTCTGCCTGGACCCCCTGCAGACTCACATGCTGAAAGCGAACTCCGCCCCCCCCACCTGCCCTGCCCCCACCTCTCTGCGCTCTGCACAGTGGCCACAAAGGATGGAAGGCCCAAACCCACCCTTCTGGCGCAGGCCTGGGGTCCCAACCCTCTGTCCTGGACACGCAGGCCAGCCAGGCCTGATGACGGGGCCTCAACCTTCAGCACCAGATTAGGTGTGGCATGCTTTAACCCAACAAAGTTCTAGAAACACTTTCTCATAACAAAGGCACAAATGAACCGACCATGGGGGAGAAGAAGCTGAACCAAGAGCCTTTCCTCACCTGGAAAAGATTTAACTTCTCACAGTCCCCCACCCCCACTCCATGACTCAGCAGAGAGGCCCCCCCTCCCCCAGCCTCAGGAGCAGAGGGGGCAGAGAGGGACCCACAGCCCAGGACAGCACAGCCAGCGTGCGGTCTGGGGCGCACCAGCTGCTCATCTCCGAGCAGGACCCATGGCTGCTCCACATCACTGCTCTGGGTCAGACCCAAGTCCTCTGGGATATTCTCTCAAAGGAAAGCAGACTTTAAAAAAAGGCTTGAACGCTCAAAATCAAAGCTAAATTACGTAAGCTGTGCCATCGGACCCAGAACCCGCCTTGCCCAGCCACCAGGAACCACCCAGACCTTGGTGAGAAATCCGCGGAGAGCTGCTGAGTAACGGCCCTGGCAATCCCCGGATCCTGACGTGACACAGCACATTCAGGAGGCCACGCGGTCCTTCAGGGTCAAAGGACACATAGGGACAACGAGCACAGTGCACAGAATTAAAGACCAGCATGGGGCAGCCCTGACGCGAAGGTGCTCCCCACCCAGGGCCGGATGCCCCCCAGCAGACCGTCCTCCCCTAAGACAGCATGGAGAAGCACCCGGCAAACCCGCTCACCCACCGGCCTGAATTTCCAACAGTGCAGGTGACGATCCCCGGCAGGACCAGGCAGGAACCCCGCCGTCACTAGGAGCCAAAGCACCTCTGCTAGGTGATGCAGGCCCCCCTGAAGAAGCCCCGCGGCTCCCGCCCACGCAGGGAACCCGCGGGCGCCTCTGCAGAGCAGGTTCCCCAAAAGGGTCTGTTTGCATTCACACCACTGACAGCCTCTAAGGGAGCTGGTATTGACACCTGGGTGCCACCCCTGGCTGGGCACAGACGCGACGACAACGGGTACGAGCAGCACCTGGAGGCGAGGGGAGGTGCACCTGGGAAGGAGGAAGGTGAGAGGGGGATGGGAGACACACTTCGCCTGGGGGAGGGGGCTCGGTGCACGGGGTAGCGCACCTGGGGAGGAGGCCCACCGGGGAACTGGAAAAGCAGAGAGGTGGGAGACGCACCTCACCTGGGGAGGTGGGCACGTGGGGACATGGCGCACCTGGGGAGGAAGCGCAACCGGGAGGGGTGTTTGCTCTCCTGGCGGAGAGGCGCGTCGAGACGGAGTTGGCTCTCACCTCGCCCGGGGTGCACAGCTAGTTCCGCATAACGACGACCCACACCCAGACAGCGCGGGGCTGACGTTGCTGACTCACCGTCCACCGCGCCGCCGCCGCCGCCGATTCAAACGCAGCCCGCGCCCCGCCCGCCCTGCGTCGGGCCCGCCCCCGAGTGACGCAACCCTTCGGCCCACCCCTGGGTGACGTAACCCTGAGACCAGCCCCACCCACCCAGCGCCGGCCCCACCCCCCCGAACAACTCGACCCTCCTACTCACCCAGCGCCAGCCCCGCCACCGGTGACGCAACCCTTAGATCTGCGCCGGCCCCGGCCCCGCCCCTGGTGACCAAACCCTTCGGCCGCGCCGGCCCCGTCCCCGCTGCTCCTGTCGGGGGCGCCGCGGGCGGGGTCCGGGACCCCGCCAGCCCGAGTCCTCGCAGCACCCAGTTCCTTGCCGCCCTGTAGATGGGACCCCAGAGGGGCGCGCACCTCCTGACACCGGCACCTCGAGGCGGTGTGCGCAAAGCCCACGTCCAGGTGCCCGAAGGGGCTCTGCCTGGCAGGGCCGCTTTTGTTCAGGTGAAGGACCTTATCTCCCGTCCAGACACGCTCAGATGGAAACGAGCACACCACAGAGCACGCCATGGCCCGGGGCCAGGCCCCCTGCCCAGACCCCTGCCCTCGAGGTCGCTGCGAGCCAGCTGCCCACAGCCCTGCGCCCCCCCCTTCCCCTCCATAGTCCATCTGGTCTCTGGATGAAGGCTCTCCCACCCTTGACTCCGGGCCACTCCTGGCAATGAGCTGCACCAGGACTATTTCAGGGTCACTATTTTAATCGGAAACCCGCTGGTATGAAGTGGAAGGCAAAGGAAAGGAAATCCACCAAGTGCCCTGAAATGATTCCACTAAACCCACCAATCACACAATTAGTTTGCAAACAGCATCTACTCACACGAGCGTTTACTCATTCCCCATGGGCAGAGCACCATAAAGTCAGAACCCAAGCCACACCAGCCTCCATGAGGCCACCGCGTTGTCTGCACCCGCCAGCCCCTGCAGGTAGGGCAGGCTCTTTCCAGGTGCCCCGCAGTGTGGGGGTCCTCAGCAGCAGGAAGGCCGCTGGCAAGGGCCCTCCTGGGACCAGAGGGTAGTTCTGAGGAGTCCTAACTGGGCCTGTAGACTGGGGTATGACCACACGCGATGATGTCCAGAGAAAACGATGACAGCAGCAGCCCCTGATTCTAACAGCAGTGGCACCGAAAACGTACTGTGTCAGCAGGCAATGCTACCTCTGGGCAGCTGGTTCGGGGAACACTGAGGTGAGCGGAAGAAGGACCTGCAAACACTCCGTGACACAAACAGGCCGAGGACCCTGACGGAAGGGTGATAGCTGGGGACACTGAGAAGACGCGGATTCCCCTGGGGCCGCCACACTGCCACGAGGCCACTCTCAAGGCGCAGGTGCCCCCAGCTCTGTCCGTTTGGGGGTCTGGGGGCAGAGCTGAATGTGGCCTCGCCTGCTTAGGGCAGGGATTTTCTTCCCTGACTGCCTGTGTAGGAGTCTCCAATTTTACTATGACTACCTGTGAACTAGGAAAATAAGCTTTTTTTTTTTTTTTTAATCTCTGCATTTTACACATAAAACCCAAAACAGTAAAATCAAACATGCCATTCAGAGCAACAGCTTCCTGGCTCCTTTCCAGCTGGAAACAAAGGCATCCAGTGCGCGCCGGTGCATGTGCCCAAGCCAGGCTCGGGTCTTTAACCACACGTGTCCGGCAGCCAAGCGCCTCAGTCTAGCATTCTCTAGGGGAGCCACTTAGAGACACACGATACAGATGGCGCTCCTTGCATAACTAACCACTCAGCCCCCAAGCCAGGGGACCTGCCCAGTGGCCAGACAGCTCGCACACGCTGGCACCACCACCCCGCCGCCTCCGAGTCTCTGCCAGCACGTGCGACTCGGCTGAGTTCTCCAGCCCACTGGCCACGTCGAGTCCACATCACATCTGTGGTTCAAGAGGAACACCTCGTTCCACCCCCATTTCACGTCAAGCTAAAACACATGTGTGTTTGGTTTTGCTTATAAGAAAACGGACGCAGAACCCACCCACGAAGGAGGTAAGCTTTGAAGCAACAAGCCAGTCTAAGGAAGAGCCCAGGGGAGAGCCGCTGGCGGTTCTCACAGCTGCGTGGACAGAATTTCCAGAAAAGCCCAGAGCATGGAAGCAAGAGTCACAAGTTTGAGAAGTTCAGGGCTCAGGGGGGAAAGCTGGTGGGGGGATGGGGCAGCTGCATCGGGAGTCCCCTCTCTGCCCCCCAGCTTCCCATCCTGGGGGGCAAGGCCAGCTCGACTCCAGAAGATTCTTCAGCAGAAGAAGCAGCTCCGAGGTGGAGCCCATGCAGGAATGCCAGGGCTGTGCAGCAAGACACGCCTGGCCACAGAAGGTCTCCCGGTTGTAGAACAGTGACCCTTTAAAGACCCTCCTGAGAATGAGCACGGGGCCGGGAGGCCAGCCTGAGCCAGCGATGCGGAGCGCGCCCCGGAGTGGGCCACGATGCCAGAGCAGGACTGTGTTCACCTGTCCGGCATCCCTCACATCAGCAGGAGGGACCACAGGGCTCCGTGGCCCCTTCAAGTCCAGGATTTGCCATCTGCATGGCCGCTGGAAAGATACTCTCCTCCCTGTCCTGGGCTGCCGTGACCGGGGTGCCCAAGTTTAAGGGGGTGGAAAGCAATATGCACACACCCCCGGGCCACCAGCCATGGACGTTTACCTCTGGGTAGGAGCGTACCATCCCCGGGCTGGCCACCTGACGTCCAAGTAGTGCCCTGATGCAGGTACACAGGGGCCTTCCCAGTCCCCTGCAGTCCCCAAGAGAGCAGGTGAAAAAGAAAGGATGCGCTCCAGGACTCCAAGTGCAGAGGACGGACGGCACTGGAGCTAACTGGGCTGGCCTCTCACCGGAGCGACTTCCCTGTGGTACCCACAGCCACACTGTCCCGGCCAGCCCTGGGACAGAGAGCACGACAAGAGCCATGAACAGAGCCCCTGCCGAGTCTCCCTTTACCGGGACAAAGATGGGGGCTCGGGTCAGGCCAGCAACGCGAGCCCTCTGCAACTGTGGCCATGCATGGGATCACCCAGACGGGGCCCTGGGGCGGGGGGTGCTGCCTAGCATGGCGAGGTCACCCTCTCCCCCCCACCCCCCGCTTCACACCCCTCCTCTCCCTGCTCTCAGGACAACCCTCTCCCTCTGGCCAGACTCCAATCACCTGGGTCATCAGTCCCCAGACCCTCAAGGACTCCCAGCAGCTAAGGACCACTCAGCCACGCCCCCGCCTTCGGCCAGCCTCGTCCCCACACTCTCTGCTCTTGTCTTAGGGCCAGGAGACTGCTGCTAGGGGGCGTGTTTCTAGATCACAGACAGTACAGCCACGGGACAGGTGCCTAATACACAGTGGCTTTTCTACAACAAGGAGCCTTCTACCACGTGTCCTGACACAGAGCCCTAAAAAGATACGACGTGAGTGCGAAGCGAAGTCAGGAAACCAGGAAGTGTTAGACTTACCTGGGACAGGCTCGGCAGCACCGCTGGGGGGCTCGGGCAGGTGGGCACAGGCCGGGAGGGTGGGCAGGGCGGTCGGGGAGGAGCTGCCGGAGCCAGCGCTGGACCCCACACCAGGGGCGAGCGGGTGAGCCACCGCGGACACGGACAGGTGGTTCTGCGCAGAGACACGGAAACAAGATGAGTAGACGGGTGCGGGGAGCGGCAACGTGACTGAGGCCAATGAAGGGGGCGCGGGGACAGTCACAGACGGAACAGCTGGCTAATGTCCAACCCCACAACAAATATAACACAGTGCGACTCCTCTGAATGTTTCAGTTCTTTAACTGCCTAGTGGGTTGTAACGACCAAGACAGTCACTAGCTGCCAATCACCCAGGGACGGGCACAGATGCATCTAAAAAGTGTCCGATTTAATGGCCTTTTCTGCAGAAACTGTTTCAAGAGCAGATACGTGGCAGTAAACAAAAAATCCACCGAAAGGCATCAGCAGAGAACCAACACCGCTTCTGAAAACAGAATAATAATCTCATTACCCGAGAAGGGTAAAAAAGCAGAGGGCAAGGCGCGCAACTTCACTCGGTAGCCTCAGATCAGGACAAGTGCGGTCCCGGGGCCCAGCCGGCAGCGCAGCAGCGCACTGACGACCCACGGGACCGGGACAAGGGGCAAGCCAGGGCTCGGGGCCCTGCAGGTGGCACCCCAGTCACCGTGCGGTCGGGGACCAGTAGCCACATGGAAGGGAAACGTGTGGTGTCTGGTTTTTGCTTCAAAACGAGACAGAAGTCAGCTTTGGACAGGGGCCGCGCCAGCCTGGGCCGGGATGGCTTTACTACGTGGTCGGCCCCAGTTACGTTTTCCACGATGATGACGATGACAGGAACAGAAAGAACACGTGCTTCATGAGGGAAGGCCACCCTGCACAGACAGCTCCTCTGAGTGTTTCCCGGACGGCTGGCGGCGTTCAGCCCCCGGTGCAGGCACCAGCCGTGAGCACGGGGGACACTGTGACAGCCCCTGCCGCACGTGTGACATGAGCCTGAACCGCCCAAGTCTGGAGGGCAAGGTCCCTGGGCTCCCGGGGCTCGGGCTCCCGCTCCGTCCCGGCTGAGGCAGGAAGGCAGGGCAAGCAGCCCACCATCCCCCATGCGCTGAGCCCGGCTGGAAGCTGCTGGCTTGAGGCTCCCGTTGTGGCTTCCTCCACCCACGGAGTCACAGTGCAAAGACGTGTTCTTGGCAGACATCAGGTGACACTCAATCCTGAAACCTGAGGACACCCTCACTCGTGTCTCCCTGGGGCTACACGGAGGGAAGGTCTGGCGCCGGCAGGCACACAGGTGTCCAGAGCCAAGTGAGGGGTCCCCAGAGGACGGCCAGGCCAGCCTCCAACCACGCGACCTTCAAACTGGGGGTCCCAGGGAAGTGCTGGGAGCCACTGCAGTGACCTGGGAAGCCCCAGTGGGGCACCTGCTGTCCTGGAGGCCGGCTCTGGACGGGATGGAGGGCGTCTCCGGGTACATGCGGGCGGGAGCCTGAAGAGGAGCCTGGCAGCTTGCTCCCGGCTGCTGGCGGACATGAGGATGGGCTGGGGGCCAGCGCAACATGCCCTGGGGTATCTGGGCTGGTGGGTGCCTGGGTCCCCCGGTGAACCAGCTGTTATCGCCCATGTGTCCAGCTTCAGATTCTTAACGAACATCTTACAGTTTTGATTCCCTTGCAACCTCACAAAATAACTAAGTTGCATTTTCACTTCCAACTCCCTTTCTGCTGCTGTCACAGCTCCTGAGACGAGAACGAACCTTCGCAACTTGGTCCAGCCACGATGCAGAGCCCTCTGGGGACAGCCGCAGACCAGGCCGGAGGGAGGCCTGGTGCGCCGCCTGCAGAGGACTTAGGAACAGAGCCCACAGCACAGACCCACGACGAGAAGCGACGTGCTTGCCCACAGGGGCACGTCGGCGGCCACTCGGCACCCCAGGCCTTCCAAGCATGGACGGCGACAGAAATATCAGTGTGCCGAGTGCTTAGTGCAGCCGCAGCCAGCGTTCGTGGGGACCCGCGTCCTCATGGAAAGCGGAAATCGCAGACAGCGCCAGACGCAGGGGAGAGCGCCAGGCGAGATGGAGGGCCCGGCCCTGCCCACGCCGGGAGGACAACTTGGGGATCTCAAGGGCGGCTGGGGCTGTGGCTGACGCAGCCCCATGGTGGGCTCTGTTCAGGCAGCTCCAAGACACACGCAGACGGGCCGCGAAGGGCACCCCGTGCTCCCTGTGAGGACAATGCTGGGGGCTTCTGTTGTTTCCAAAGGGCAACAGCAGCATTTTCTGAACATTCGAATGAAAGACAGAGGCACAGGCCAGTTTGGGAGGAAGGCAAGTGGAAACAAGGACACCACAGATGACAGCGGCTGGAGAGGTCGCAAGTACCTGCTTGCCGTCCTGCTCGCTGGTCCGGTGGCTGCCCTCGGCAGGGGACTCTCTCCGCTTTGCCTGCAACAGAAGGAGGCAGTGGTGGGCTCCAGGCACACAGACGCCCAAGCCTCGCTAATGCGCACAAGGCCGAGTACGGATGGCTCAGGAGACAGCAAAGGTGTTCATGTCGTTACCCTCCCTCAGGTCTGAATCTGTCTCTCCCACCTGCTCCCTGACCTCTGACCTCCGGGCTGGTCCTGGCAGGGGTCGGGGGGAGCTCTGCACCGCAACCCCCACTCCCCAAGCCCACCAGCAGTCAGGCTTGAGCTGGAAGCAAAGGGCTCTTCCACTAAAACTGCAGAAAGCCGGGAAGGCAGAGTAAGCTTCCTTCGTGAAGGCACACCCTCCCCTCTCCCACGCCAGCACCGTGTTCACAGAATAGGCCTCACTAAGTAACCCTGGCCTGAGCTTACTTCCCCCATGCGTTTACTGTCCCACAGCTCACCCCCCTGGAAACAGAAACCCTGTTGCTTTTGTCTCGCTGGTCCTGCACGGCTCACTACTTGTCGTTAAAAGGGTATTAAACTGCCACATCTAACTGCTTCTCTATGAAGACTTCTAAATGGATACATAATAACCCTTTTCTCCTTTTATCAGTTTAAATTGCAGGGGCCTGGCCTTGAACCAAAGAGGGTGGTGAGAAATGTTTTTTTCTCCCCTACACATATAGAAACCCTGACTGACAAGCCATCTGCTGGGCCCGCTGGGCCCGACGAAGGCTGTGCTCAGAGCTCAGCATCGGCTCTGCCCAGGTCAGCATCCACACAAGAACCGTGGACCAAAATGTCCTTCAGATCATCGGAATATTCGGATTTTTATAACTCATTTTACAATACGTGAATTCAGCGGTGGCTCAGGGCATCCTGGCCTTTCTTCCTTTCTTTTTTTGCCTTCTGGAATCACAAAAGAACCCAGAATGATCCCCAGGGGGCGAGGCGGGGAAGGTGTCCAGAGAAGTGCTGATTGGGGCCCCTCCTTTCGCAGGGCAATGGGCCACGGGTTCAAGCCAGATTCTTCTGAATCCCCTTCAGCTCTCTTGTCCAGAAGTGACCTCCTCCCTGCAGAGCAGGCTGAGGGCTTCCAAAGTCACTGACCAAAGACCTGGGTATCTATGCTTCCAGGCTAAGTGACACTGAGGAAAGCAAGGTTACCCCGAAACCATTCTGCTTGCCTTCAGAATATAGGGCTCCCTGAGGGCAACCTCACCCCTTCTTCCAGGCCCCTCCCCGCTGAGGGTGCCTGGACACCCCACACCACATTCCTGTGACACCCAGTGTCAGCTGTCCCCATGCCAGTCCGGTTCCAACACCCTCTGCCTGGGGTCAGATTATAACCTGTGTTTCTGACCGACCACTGTCAATCAGGACGCACACAACTCCCCTCGGGCCCCGCCATCTTCTGAAAGAGCTCACAGGGCTTCAGGAAGCACACACTTACGTCGATTTACTGTGTAACGAACGACAGGGCAAAGAACGCAGCCAGCTAGAGTCGCACGGGCTGAGGTCTGCAAGAGTCCCACTGCGGGCTGGGGCCGCCTCCCCAGCACGGAGATGCTCCCCACCCTGGACGTGGGGGATTTTCACGGACGTTCGTCCCATTAACTCCATCCCCAGCCCCTTCCCGCCCCTGGGGTCACATGGGCTGGTGCAGAAAGTTCTGAGTTTCTAACCGTGGCTTGGCCTTCCTGGTGACCAGCCCCCATCCAGGAGCGCTGAAGAACCCACCCAGAGACCCACCTCAAAAAAAAAAAAAAAAAAAAAAAGAGGGTTCTATCACCCAGGAAATTACAAGGGCCTCAGTAGCTGTTCTCAGGAACAACATACAGGTTTTCTAAGATTTCACAGCCTGACCCAGGGGACGAGCACCAGCACACTCGGGCCGGGGGCATGCCGGGGGGACGTGCCTTCCCACCCCGCACGTGAACAAGGGAGTCCAACCCTGGAGTCCTTGAACCGGCACAAGGTCTACACACAGTGAGACCCCAGGTGTCCTCGGGTGTGCCCGACACAGGGACACGGCCTGAGTGAATCTGACAGTGCCCCAGAGGCTCGTGGTTTTCGTGCCAAACCTCCACTGGCACAGACCTGTTCATGGTGCAAATGAAGCAGCGGGGGGCACGCAGAGCACAGGCCAAGGTTTGGGGTTTGACGTCAACCCTTACAGATGATGGTACTTGGGAGTGAGGCAGACCGAGGGCTCTGGCTGAGAAGTCCTCCCCGCACAGCGCCCGCCCCAGCGCGATCTCGTCCAGACCTGGTGCCTGGTAGTGGCCAGGCCGGTGACACCCCCAACTTGGCCCTCCCGGAGGGGCCACTACAGCAGGAGACCTCAGGGAGGTCTGGGCCAGTGTGCCCCGGGGCCGCCCCCAAGTGGTGCACGTGGGGATCCAGACATCAGAGCCGGCCCACAGGAGTGTGCTGGCCCACTCGTGTTTTACTTTAACAGACACAAACTCACAGAACAGACACAAACTCACAGGAGCACACGCCTCCCATAGCGGAGGGCTCTGCAGCACTCGGCATGGTCACGAGGCTGCGTGACCACATACCACCACACTTCAGACGTCCGTCCCCCCAGGAGCTCGCCCACGACCCGGGACCCATTCTGCCCGCAACGGGTCCATTTTTAAATTGCCAAATAACTTAGGAAAAAAACATAAAAGACGTTTGCACCAGGCCGTGTCCTCACCAGGCCGTGTGTGCCGGGTGTGGGCTCACTGCTCCCACACTGTCCCCCAAGGAGCCCAGGGCTTCCATCAGGAGTGCTACCTCCCTGGGTACAAACCACCCCCCCCAACAGGCTCCACGCAGCCCAGACCCTCAGGGAGGCCCAGCCAGTGGCCGTCTGACCACCACCTAAGCCCACAACTGCCACAGCCCTGAGAACCACCACCAAGAGGAGAGAGGAAGGGTTTCCTGCCGTGTCCAGTGAGGCTGTGGGCTGACTGGTGGTCCAGAACGCTCTCCGCTCAGTCTGCCAGGGGCTACCTAGCTGGGCATGCAGAGGGACTGGACACAAAGAGGGTCAATGGCATGGAGAGGGGGGCCTGTGTTCGGTGGCCACGGGAGTGGGTATGAGGGGGAATCATGCTGGACCCCCCAGTGCTTCCAAGCCAGGACGGTAGGGACGCAGCAGGCGCACGACTGTCCTGGGCTCTGGGCTCAGACACCAGTGCCCACGGGCAGAGGCCACTCCATGCTGGCTCACCGGGAGCGCAGCCACGGCTGGGCAGCCCCCGGCATAGGACACAGAGGGGCGCGGGATGGCTTGCAACCAGGTCTTTCAGTGGCCAGGCTCCTTGCAAGTGAGTTCCATGAAGAGCAGCCAGTGGTAAGGTGGGTGGGAGATGCTTGCGCACTTCCCGTTTCCTCAGACGGGGGCACTTTCTGGGGAACCCTGACAGTCAGCCTGCAGGAGGGGCAACTCTCACACCCCTGCGAGCGTCCAGCGGGAGCAGGCAGAAGGAGCCCCCGCCCCACAGACACGAGGGTCCCGACGTGGATACCCTGACTCTCTCCGTGCCTTTAGCAAAACTGCAGCACCAGCCCCAGGCCCAGCTGGCCAGGGGCCACCTGCCCTGCCCGGTCCCTGCCCCTCCCACCACAATGCCTACCCGCGAGGGGTCCCGCCCGGACTCAGAGCCCCTTCCTGATGCCCAGCCCAACGCCATATTTCCCGTGTGCTCAGAGTGCATGTGTCCAGCGAGGCTGGGTCAGCCCACCCAGGCCGGAAGCCAGCCAGACTTGCACGGACTTCTAGAAGGAGCCGCTGACCCCACATCAGACCCCATCCATCCATGTCCCTAAATGCCATGAGGCCTGGGGTGCCCTCCCCAGGACCCTGTCCACTTACATGTGCAGGCTGGCCGCTGCTGGCCACAGAGCTGCTGGCGGGGGCGGGCACCGGATCTCGGCAGCCCCAGCCGTTGGCAGTCCCAAGGCTCTCTGCAAAAAAGGGGGATGGTGGGCTGTGAGCCCCCGCAGGCTGGAAACAGAGCCAGTGCAGGGTGGCCGGGTCCCGGGAGCCCCAATGTGAGGGAGGAAGGGAGGCCTGGTGACCACAGTCCTCCCAAGTGACGGGAGAGCCACGAAACAGACAAGGAATTTCTCCGAGACCAGCCACCCTCCCCATTAACATAAAAAGCAGACGGGAAAGCCAGAGGGTACAACTGTCCTCACTGGAGCCTGGGCCCCACAGGGCAGGGTGGCCCCTGAGCGGGGCGGGGGACCAGCCCAACACGGCCCTAGAAGGCCTGTCATGGGCTGCCGGCTCCCCTCTTGCTCCAAGTGAGCGGGAAGCCCAGTGGGAGGGGAGCCGCGGGCAGCCGCGTCGGGCACTCACTATCCATGTGCGCGAAGGCGCAGAACGGGCCCCGTGGGCAGTACCCGGTCTGCCGCATGTCATTGCACTTGGTGGATTTGTAGATCTAAGAGACAAAAGCAAAACAACGAAATCAATGAAACTCAAAAATAAAGTAGGGATGCCTGGGTGGCTTGTCAGTGAGGCACCAGGCTCTTGGCTCTGGCTTGGGCCACGGTCTCAGAGCCCAGACCCTGCAGGAAGCCAGGGGCTGCCACCTTGCAGGGCAGAGGACCCCGCTCCCAGTGTCTGCAGGGCTTCCTGAGGACGGGTGCGCACACGGCCCATGCGCCGGGGTCCCCTCCCTGCCACAGAGCAGGTCGGATGTCCTTGAAATCACACGCAGAGTCGACTGACCACTTGGCGTTTTCTGTAAGACGCCCCGGATTCAGGGCGCAGCATACAGCGGCCACTGAAGAAATGACCATGATGTAACACGGGCGTGAGCTCCACGGCCAGCCTGGAGCCGCCTCACCTAGATCGGAAACGCGCTCACGGTGCCTACAACACTCAGTGCTGGCCACCAGCTCACCAGGACCTCGACCCCAGGCCCTCCGCACCCCCACCAGATCCCACCCAATATCCTCCGGAAGGCTTCCCCTGCCTCCCGCCTCCCCTGCCCCACAAACGCCACTCACTCTTCGCTCTCCTTCCCTGGGGCTGCCAGGACCCAGGCCAGAACAGGGCCCCCCCACTCCTGACAGCCAGCACAGACCACAGGGCAGCCCTCTTCCCGGGCCCGTCGCCCGGCGTGGGCACTGACAGGTCCCCATTCCCTGCTCTCTGACTTGACTGCTCCACCCCTGTCCCTGGCTCTCCCCACCCGGCTCCCCTCCTGCAAGCAGGCTTGGTTCACAGGGATTGGCACACCCCACCCTCCCCACCCACCCACGAGGCCTCATCCTCCACCCCCAGCCGCCCTGGTCCACACGCTCTCCTGCTCCCCGAAGGGGCTGATCTGCTGGGGTTTTGTCAGTTTTTTAAAGATTTATTGATTTGGCTGAGAGAGCACAAGCAGAAAGAGAGGCAGGCAGAGGGGGAAGCATGTTCCCCGCTGAGCAGGAAGCCCAAAGCAGGACTCGATCCCAGGACCCTGAGATCATGACCTGAGCCGAAGGCAGACCCTTAACCCACTGAGCCACCCAGGCACTCGGTTTTGTTTGTTTTTTAAAAAGATTTACTTAACTGTTTTGAGAGACAGACAAAGAACACGCAAGCAGGGGAGCAGCAGAAAGAACCTCAAGCAGACGCTCTGGTAAGCGCGGATCCCGACACAGGTCCAGTCTCCCGACCCTGAGCCCACGATCTGACCGAAGTCGAGAGCCGGCCGTCCGGCGGCAGAACGCACACCCCCCACCCCAGCGCCCCGCTGGTTTGTTTCTGACACAAACCCAAGCTGTGTGCTGCTCAGCTCAGCTGACTTTGGCCAACTACACCCTTCACCAGCTCTGGGGGCGGCGGGGGGGCAACATCTGAGCCCCTGGAACGTCCTGCCTGGGAAGTAAGTCCATTTACCTGGTCGTGCGCCACAGCAGAGGGTAACAACGTGATTTATGGGGGCGGCTCTGGGCCCCACGGTCTTAGCTCAGCCTCGGGAGGGCGGGAAACTCAGCCACGGCCACATGACCCCCGATGAAAACCCTAGACACTAAGGGCCAGGGGGTTTCCCTAGTTGGTGACACATCGCCGCTGAGAAAAGTGGGTGCTGGCCACATGACCCGCTGGAGGACAGAGCAGGGCGCTGGTGCCTGCTTCCCGGGGACCACGCCCCACGTGGATTTTGGCCTGTCTCCAGTCACTTGTGACCCCTAACCGAGGGCACCACAGCACTGCTGGGCTCTGCGAGGCCTTTGAGCAAATCACGGGACCTGTGGAGGGGTCCGGGGGACCCCAGACCCAGAGGGAGACCTGTCCTGGCGCAGGCTGGGAGGGGTGCCCTGGCTCGTACCTCGGGGTGGAACTGCTGCTCTGCGCGGGAATGGCAGTACTGACAGCTGTCCCCGCTGTCACACCTCGCGGGCTCGCCCCACTCGTCACCGTGCTTCACGCTGGGACACGGGGTGGACCTGGGGGCACAGGGTGGGGTCACCAGGGACACGAGAGCAGGAGTTCTTCCTGCGCGCCCCGGGCCGTCCAGCTGTCGCGGGGCTCCCCCCACATGCAGGACAGCGCACGTGGCCCCGGACACGCCACCTTCCCACCAGGACACGCGAAAGCAGGCTGAGCGCCGCCTCGACCCAGACGGGGACTCGGGAAGCCTGTTTCTATTTTCCACTAAGGTAAAGAAAGAGAGGCTGAGTCCACGCCCCCCACGCTCACGAGCGGAGCCCGTCGGGGCAGCAGCCGGACCCCTATAGCCGGGGAGCCGGCAGGCCGGGCCACGTGCATCGAGAACCCGCCCCCGGGCCTCACTCCCCCTGCACTTGCAGGCAGTGGGACTGCCCTGTCCTTGGATGTATGGGAAGAATCACCCGCAGAAGGAAATGAATCGTATTATTGTTATTCCCTGGCACACATGTGGCCTGGACACGCGGGAAATTCCCCTCCTGTTCTCCGGTGCGTCACTGGGGTCACAGGGAGTGACTCCGCCTCCGCTGAGGAGCGCCCGGGGCTGCAAATCGGTGGCTCTCCGCCCCGCGGTCCCGAAACAACAGGGAGAGCCCGGCTGGCCTGGGCACATTCGGCAGCGGCGAGTCCCTGCACGGACCCAGTGGAGCTCGGGCCGGGCCGGGCCCCCGCGCCCCAGGGCTCACCGGTACTGGAACCTCCTGGGGTCCCGGCGGCGGTCCCGGCTGTTGTGGTAGTGCGGGCACGCGTAGCCCTGGCGGCACAGGCGTGGTGGCTTCGGGCACTGCTCCGTCTTATAGCTGCCCAGCACGAAGCTGGAGTCTGAAAAACAGGGGTCAGCGTGGGAACGTGTAAGGAGGAGCCACCCCAGTCTCATCGACGGCCCAACATGAGGTGTCCGCCCCATGGCCGTGCACGGGAGCGGGGCACGACACCCGCCACAGGCTGGTGAACTGGAGAACCTGATGCTCAGGGCATGGCCAGATTCAGGGGACCAGTGACTGCGGGGTCCCGCCACGGATCTGCTCACAGAAAGGGCACGGGGGCAGCAGCGGTGGCAGGGATGCGGCTGGCCCAATGGCCGGGACAGTCTCACGCTAGCTCCCGACAGGAATGCTTGACCCCGAACATTCCGGAAACCCTGCAACGGACACCTGAGCTCTGATGTAAACGAAAGACTCTGGGAGGGAAGAGCTCATCCTGCCCGCTTGCCGAGGTCGGGGACATGTGTCCTGCAGCAGCGGGGACGGGGACACGGAGCGCAGGGAGTCACGGGATGTGCGGGAACCTCCCCGCACCTTCCCATCTGTGGAACCGAACACTGCCCCCCGAACAGGTCTATGTTTCAAACGGTTAATTTCACGCTCTTTAAAGGGCATCTCAAAACAAAAACCTGCAAAACGCCACTGGGGTCATTTAAAAATGGAGCTGATAGGACATTCTAGAAACCGTCCTGCTCTCGGGCTGGCTGCTCATGGGCGAGCGCTGAGCTCCATGCTGAGGGGCAGCAGGCAGCTGCGGCAGGGACAGCCCCGCCCTCAAAAAGCATCTTCTGGTCCGGCAGTGCCGGAGTCTGTCTCAAACACATCATCGAAGACAAGAGCGGTGACCCACACAGGAGGCCGTGCAGAGAGCAGAAGGGGCTTGAGGAACAAAAGGGCCAACTTTGAGAAAATAAAAATTACAGAATAGGGATTCCCAACGCTGACCGCGCGCCTGCTGCAGACACAGGTCCTGTGCCACGACGCCGGCAGAAACGAGCCATCTGTGGCGAGCGGGTGACACAACGGCTCCTTAAAGCCTCCGACACTGCGATGAGCGTGAAGGCCACATGTCCGGAAAGTCAGCCGCGAGTGGGGGTGCCCAGCTCCCGGGGAGGCGAGGGTGCAAGTCTGCACACTCCCAGGTGTGCAAACGCACCCCAGGGGCAGCACACACATCCCACCCTCGGGGCAGAAGACACCCAAGACATAGCCTATGACCCCAAAGTCCTTCAGGAGGTGATGGACACAGTCGTGGTGGCCCGTCCCGACAGTGGGCTCTTCGAGGGGAGAAGACACAAGCCAGCGAGCCCTGGAGGAAGGGAGCCTGAGAAGCTACACCCTGGACAATTCCAGTTATGGGACATTCTGGAAAAGGCAAAGCCGTGGGAACAGAACGAAGGTTTAAAGGACCAGGGGTCTCCAGGGGCTGGGGCAGTGGCAACAGCCTGAAGGATGCTGCAGGGCAGACACAGGACGTACTTGCCCAAGCCCCCCTCTCCCGGCCCGCAGAGCCCTGAGAGAAACCGCACTCGCTGCTGAGTGACAAAGTGTCAACCTTGGTTCCCTGATTGTTGCAAACGTATCAGGCCGGTGCAGGTGTCTATGACACGAAATCAGGATGCGGGGGCAGGACAGGGAGGCGTGGGGGCTCACACTACCTGTGACTTGTCCAGAAATCTAAAGAGATTTACCCATGGTAAAATCTAATTAAAGAGCCCACCCCCACCTCAAGCCCACTCTGGGACAGGAAGCCCAAAGCAGCAGGGCCCGCAGCAATCTGCTCCCCGGGGGCAGCCGGAGGCTGACCTCACCACAGACACCCGGGTGTAGAGGTCCGAGCAGCCTGGGGACAAAAGCAGCCTGGGCTCAGACCCCACTCGGCCGCCACCACCCGATGGACTGGGGGTAATGCACGCAGCAGGAGACTCCGTTTCCCCACCCAGTCTCCAAACAAAGAGTGGGTCAGCCGAGCCGCCGTCACTTTGCAGACAGACACGAGCATCAACCCCTCCCCACCCATGGCGGCCTCGGGTTACCTTGCCACCGGGGGTCCTCACCCAGGATCTTCTCGATCATGGCCTGGCTGGCCAAGACCCCGGGCTGCAAGTCAGGGACACCATCCGTGCCGCACAGTTGGCCGTCCTGCAAGGCTTCCTGGGCCTGCAGCTCCCTACAACCAAACCACACGGCGGTCACAGCTCCGCCGCGGGCTGCCTCAGCCCTCCGCACCAGCGAGACAACGGTTCTCCGCCGTCACCCTATGCGGCTGCCTGGAAGGTTCCCGACGGGCGTCCCTCGGGTACAACCCGAGATCCAGTCCCGTCAGAGCTGTGCAGGGGTTGGCAAGGCCCTGGCCGCCTCCCTCAGGCTCGGCCCCACGAGCTCCCACGGGCACCCACGTCGGAAGGAAGGAAACCATGTCGCCAGGGCGAAGGCAAGGCTGGGCGGGGAGCGCAGCTGCCCCACACACCTGATGTCGCACACGGGGGGCCGCAGGTCCAGCGGGCCGTGTGCGAAGGCGCAGTGCGGCCCATTCTTCGCGCAGTGGCCCCGGGCGTCCGTCTCATGGATGCACGTGCCCGTCTTGTAGTAGCGCAGGTGGTACTTGCGCTCTGTGTCCCCGGTCGTCCGGTGCAGGTACGGGCACCTGGAGAGCAGAGGGGCCGGCACAGGCCAT
Organism: Neogale vison; assembly: GCF_020171115.1. Classification (NCBI taxonomy): domain Eukaryota; kingdom Metazoa; phylum Chordata; class Mammalia; order Carnivora; family Mustelidae; genus Neogale; species Neogale vison. Next base: position 641,718 of record NC_058104.1, on the reverse strand, counting down.
CTGAGGCCTTGGGGCTGTGGGGACACACTCAGCACGGACCTGCCCCACCCCACCTCAGGAGCCAGCCACCCCGTCTCACCGCGGGACCACCACCCTGGGCACAGCATCCATCCCCAGACGCTGAGACCCCCCACAAATCCCTCCACTGTGTGTGATAGAAAACACTATTGGGTCACCCCTGGAAATCATCCTGCGTCATGCTGTGACCGTGGACAAACGGGGCTCCCCTCCCGCAGCTGGGCACGCCCTGTCCCTGACAAGCACTATTAGACGAAGGATTGGCAGTCACTCCCATCCCACTCAGGGGCTTTTGGGGACCCCTCGAGGGAAGGAAGGGCCTGGACATGGCCGGAGGGGGACGCTGGTTGCACAAGAGAGAAGCAGGTGCAGGGGGAGGGGCAGGGTCACGTGTGGACACCAGCCACTCAAGCCCGGGGACAGTCCACACGGCTCCCCAGGCAGTGAAGGGCTCGAGTAGCACGGGGCAGACCGGCACACGTGGAGCCGGGCCCTAAGCTCCATCGCAGTCAGTCCCTCTAGACAAGAGCCACAGACACACAGGAGCGAGGAAAGGAGCCCGAGCCAGCCATGCCCCAGAGCCGCCCGCGGAGTGATGTGGGAGCCTGTCACTGCCCGGCCCCTCCAGCGAAGGCCAGGGAGCAGCATGGGAGGCTCGGGCAAGGCCCAGCCCCACCTCGCTGCGCCGCACGTTTCCCCACAAGGAGCACGGACCAGACTCGGAGAGAACGGCTCGGAGGCCACCTCACTCTCAACCCCTCTCCCTGGAGTAAGGAAACGCAGGCTCGGCCCTCGCACCGGGGCACCCAGACCTCCGGGGCACCCGTGCCACACACAGCATGAGGAGACAGGACTCCATGCCCAGCCGGACAGTCCCTCGGAACCAACCAAGCAGCCACCAAAGGAGAAGCCAGCGGGCGGGCCAGGCAGGTGTGCTCCCGGGATGCGGCCAGAAATGCACTGGATACCTGGAGGACGTTCTGCTCAGTGAAAGAAAAGAGACACGAGGGGACGACGGCCTTACGAGGCCGCCCCAGGTGGTCCTAGGAAGTCAAAGTCAGACCAGCGGGCTGGGGGGGGGGAGCGTGGGCGCCAGCGGCTCGGGAACCAGCGGGGACCCAGTGCAGAATGGCAACGCCTGCGTACGAAGCTGGAAGGATCTGGAAGCAGAGACTGGGGACGGGTGCACAACCCGGGGAGAGTGCTCGCGGCCACTGCACCGCGCACGGAAACACGGTTAAAATCACACGTTTCAGAGCGCACGCGCGTAACCGAAATCATCAACAAAACCCCCGGGACCAGAGGAGAGAGGGGAGAGAGAGACCTGACCTACTCCTACAGGAAGGTGTGCTCACAGCGCACTGGAATGGGAAGGGAGGCGACTGCACACCACAGGGAACCCCTCCGGTCAGCGTCCTGCGAACTCTCCACGCGAACAGTGGCAGCCGCTGCCGATCGCCAAAGACGTGTGAGACACAGAGAGACATCCCAAAACGCCTCGGTCTCACTTTGTGAAAACAGAGAACAAGGACCACGTTGCCACTGCGCATCTGAGACCAGAGAGCCTCCCCACTGAAGGTCCAGTGCAGGCATGAGTGCGGGCACCACCTTGACCCAGGCTCCGCTGCACCAGCTGTGTGTCACGCGTCTGCGTCCCCCCAGGCTCGACCCTGTGTGTGCATGACACACTGGTTTGTGACTCAATCTGGGGCAGCCAGGTGGTCAAGGCAGCCATAGAGACCAGCATCACTCGCAAAAAGCACTGACCGTGCTCCCTGCAGGTGCCCCCCGCCCCGACCTCCCATCCCAATGTCACAATGTCACGGCTCGGCCCTCACTCCCTTCCTAGCAGCCCCTCAGCAAAGTGCTAAGCACCCTCTGCTTTCTTTGCTGGTGCTGTTGCCAGCGCAACCAGAGCCTGCCTAGTCCCCCTCCCCAGGCCTCAGCACTGAGCATGGAGCACCGAGCACAGAGCAACCAGCACCAGCACAAGGGCCAAGAATGGAGTACTGAGCACCAGCACCAAGCATGGAGCAGCAAGCGTGGAGCACTGAGCACCAGCGCAAGCACCAAGCACGGAGCAGCAAGCACAACCACTAACTACCAAGCACGGAGCACCAGCACCAAACAAGGAGCAGCAAGCATAGAGCACAGAGCACCAGCACCAAGCACAGTACACAGAGCATGCACAAGCACCAAGTATACAGCACTCAGCATGACCACCAAGCAGAGGGCACCAAGCATGGAACACAAACCACAAGCACCAAGCACAGAGCATGGGGCACCAACACAAGCACCAAGCACAGAGTACCAAGCACAAAGCACAACCACCAAGCATGGAGCACCAAGCACCAGCACCAAGCATAGGGCACCAGCACAAGCCCCAACCACAGAGCATTGAGCATTACCAACAAGGAGAGAACACTGAGCATGGAGCACAAAGCATGACCACAAAACAGAGAGTGCCAAGCATGGTGCATGGAGCACCAGCACAAGCACCAAGCACAGAGCACCAAGCACAACCACCAAGCAGAGAGCACTGAGCACCAGGACAAGCACGGAGCAGCAAGCATGGAGCACAGAGCACCAGTACAAGCGCCAAGCATGGAGCACTCAGCATGATCATCAAGCAGAAAGCACAGAGCATGGAGCACAACCACCAAGTACAGAGCACCAAGCACAGTGCACGGAGCACCAAGCATGGAGCACTGAGCACAAGCACAGAGTACCAAGCACAACCACCAAGCAGGGAGCACAGAGCACAACCACCAAGCACAGAGTACAGAACACCAGCACCAAACATGGAGCACCAGGACCAGCACAAGCACCAAGTACATAGCACTGAGCACAGAAAACGAAACATGACCACCAAGCACAGTGTGTGAAGCACCAACACAAGCACCAAGCACAGAGTACCAAGCACAAAGCACAACCACCAAGCATGGAGCACCAAGCACCAGCACCAAGCATAGGGCACCAGCACAAGCCCCAACCACAGAGCATTGAGCATTACCAACAAGGAGAGAGCACTGAGCATGGAGCACAAAGCATGACCACAAAACAGAGAATGCCAAGCATGGTGCATGGAGCACCAACACAAGCACCAAGCACGGAGCACCAAGCACAACCACCAAGCAGAGAGCACTGAGCACCAGGACAAGCACGGAGCAGCAAGCATGGAGCACAGAGCACCAGTACAAGCGCCAAGCATGGAGCACTCAGCATGATCATCAAGCAGAAAGCACAGAGCATGGAGCACAACCACCAAGTACAGAGCACCAAGCACAGTGCACGGAGCACCAAGCATGGAGCACTCAGCATGATCATCAAGCAGAAAGCACAGAGCATGGAGCACAACCACCAAGTACAGAGCACCAAGCACAGTGCACGGAGCACCAAGCATGGAGCACTGAGCACAAGCACAGAGTACCAAGCACAACCACCAAGCAGGGAGCACAGAGCACAACCACCAAGCACAGAGTACAGAACACCAGCACCAAACATGGAGCACCAGGACCAGCACAAGCACCAAGTACATAGCACTGAGCACAGAAAACGAAACATGACCACCAAGCACAGTGTGTGAAGCACCAACACAAGCACCAAGCACAGAGCACCAAACATGGAGCACCAAGCACAGAGCACTGAGTGCAGCGCACCAGCGCAGAGCACAGAGCAGGCATTATTATTTCACATGGGCATGATCTCAAGAAACTGAAGGGCTCTTACTTAATGAAAGAAAATGGTTCCACCTTGGGAAGGTCTGAGAAGTGAGGAGAACACAGAACGCTCAGAACACAGCGGCAAAGCCAGACCCTCTCTGGGGCAGGGAAGAGCTGGGGCTCAGCCCAACATGGCACAACATTCTTCCTCGCAGGAGCCCACTAGTCCCTGGGCCACGGGCGATCCTGCCGCCCCCACGATGTACCTAGGTGTGACTCAGTTCTGCCGAGCACCAGTTCAGGTGACGCCCTTGGTACTCAAGCCATCTGCCCCAATCAGTGACCCAAACAGTGGAATTCAACCAGCATTCTGTCAGGGGCATCCGGCACGTGCAGGAGACCAGCACAACCCCAACGTGCTTGAACCCGTGGGCCAAGAATCGGGGAGCAGGGAGGAACAGACCGGGAGCTCAAGACTGCCTCTACCTCTCCAGGACAGTCTGAAGCTGTCCCCCTCCCTCTGGTAGCGCTCACCAAGATGGGTCTGCAAAGGGGCACAGAGATGGCCCACCAAGCTCGGACCCACTGCGCATCAGCACCGGCCAGGAGCTCACCGGGGAGTGCGTCACAAGCCCTGGAAGGGTGGGCCAATCCCAGAAGGTCTGATGCTGCCAGTCCAGGTGAGAGCCTCAGAGCCCACCTGCAGGAGAGCCCCAGGTGACGTCAATGCTACTGGGCTTTAAGGGGGACTCCCTTTAACCCAACATCCTGCCAGCTCCCAAGGGGCTCAGAGTTGGGGGGGACCCGAACACAGCACACAAATAAGTAACAGGTGTGGAATGAAACGGGCCAAGCCACCAAGGCCAGGCACTGAACATAGGAGACAACAAACATGAACAAAGGGAGGACCCATGGGCCGCAGACAACTGGGGGCAGGGAGGTGGGGGAGGGTAGATGGGGCTTCTGGGAGAAGCTCCAGTGCCACGGCACACCCACCCCTACTCTCTGATGCTAGGGGAGGGGAACTGCCCAGTAACCCCATGTTGACCACGCCCAACCCCTCCCCCTGCGCCCCCAGTCTCTGGACCTCGGAGCCAGGCCAGTGACCCGTGGCTAGTCCCTCACAGGGACCAGCAGCACCACCAACAGATGTCACTCCTCCCCGTGTCCCTGCCAAGCTGACACCCCGTCCGGAAGACAGAAGGTTCCAGTGGCCTGCAAGGGGCGTCCCTGTGCCTGGGGTCGCCTCCTGGTCGCCTCCTCCACCCCTGCCCCTTCGCTCTGTGGGGTTCCCCCAGGCCACCCTGGTCACCTAATTCCCTCAAGCTGGTAATGTGTCACCTAAAAGCCTGTATCTTCCAGACCACAGCCCCCTGACCATGAGCTACATGGCTCTAACCTTCAGAACCTGCCCTTGGCTCTCACCTCACCCCAAACGCCCAAGCAGAGTTCACTGGTAAGACCAGTGTGAGGCAAGCGTACAGCTACGCCGCAGGGAAATTCACCCGAAACTGGGGACCGCAGACGCTCGGGTCTCTGAGCACAGCAGAGCAGACAGAAGGCAGGTGTGGTGCAGCAGACGCTGAGGACAGCAGCTCCAAGCAACACCTGGGCGTCCAGGGGCAAGCCCACCGAATCACACACCAACAGCCCACCTGGTCCAGGGCCTGCGTCCTTGGAGACCCCAAGCGCAGTGAGGAGGGGGCTGTGGGGACAAGAGCCAGGCCTGCCAGGGGAACCCTGGAGGAACGGGTCGGGCCCATCTCTTATCAAAGGATTGGGAGGGCCACTCGCCAGGACAGGAGCAGGGTCAGCAGAGGAGACTGGTTACTCTGTACTCGGGGAAGCTGGGGGCTGCTGGTTTCCCCAATGAAAAGGTTCTCCAGGAGAGGCCTCGCGGACCTGGGCGAAGCGAAGCCCTTTCCTCTCCTATGCCAAAGCCAACCTGAGGGAAGACACCTGCGCACGCACGTGCTCTCGGGCAGGGGGAGGGGCCGACCGCACTGCGAGCACTCACACCAGGCCGCGGGCCTGGCGAGCGGAGCAGGGTCTGTACACACAGACCTGCTTTCGGGACCGGGCCGACCTGAAAACCCTCGGCACAGGCGTGGCCTTCCTTGAAGCCCGGCCTAAGAAATACCTGGGACGGATCCTCCAAGAGGGAACACCGGCACGGTGCAGGGGGGCCGCGGTGCAGCGGGGCCGGAGCCCAAGCTCCGAAACAGCCTCTCGCACCTCTTACCGTCTCCGTCTACTGCTACAGGCACACCGCGCGCCGCGGACCCCGGCGCTCCGGCCGCGGGGCGGGGCTGGGATACGTGACCCGCACGGCCAATCGTGGCCGGCCCCGGGGGGAAGGGGCGTGTCCGGCAGAGGGGGCCGCCCCCAGAGAGCTAGGACCGCGGGTCTGGAGCGCGAGACTGATTCCCTCCCCCCCCCCCCCCCCCGGGGCCAAAAGAGGGCCCGCCCGCCCACAGAAGAGGATCGTGGCGGGGTGTCTCTGGGGAGGGGGAGATGACAGGGATGTTTACCGAGAGGGGACCACGGGGGGGAGAAGGGGGCCCTGGAGGAATGGGTGATGGCGAGAGGGAAAGGGTGACAGCCCGCCACGGAAAAGGGGTGTGGGTGGGGAGGGGCCACAGGAAGAGGAGTGACAGTGAGGGGAGAAGATAACGGCCAGCCTAGAAAACGCCGTGACAGCGGAGGTGCCATCCCTCCATCTCCATCTTGTCCTGCCCCACAGCTCAGCTGAGAGGTGGCCCCAGCCAGCGCTAAGACCAACACTGGATGCTTATGTCACCTGACAAGGACTGAAGGGGTTCGGCCCTCTCAGGGTGTTCATGCTTTAAAATAACAGATTGGCACAACCTACTTACAAATTCCATGAAGATGCTATGTGAACCAGTCAAACCGGACAAACTCTGCGCCACTCCACTTGTGGGGAATGAGAAAGCCCCTCTCCCATGTAGTGGAGCACCCATTACTAAGGAGAGATCCCCAGGGGACATGCATGCTACCAAACACTTCCTAAAGGGTTGATGCTCAAGACAAAGGACAAACTGTTTACTTAGACGTGTGACTTTCTCACTGTATGGACAGTCACCGGACACACCCGCAACAGAAAAGGGCCAACAGGCAGCTCACTCCCACTCATCCTGATTCTCAGTGATGACCTCCGTGTCCCTGAGATCGCATGTCACTATTTCTGTAATCAATAACTGTGCGCTACTTAACTATTCCTGAGCCCAGCTGAAATGACCATGTGCAGGTAAGTGTCCACTGCCAACTCTTCATCCTGAGAGGCCGGGGTGCCATCCTAAGGCCCAGCAAAGAGGCCGGGTCAGTACCAGGACACACAGACTCCAGAACCCCAAACAGCTGTTCCAATAGGCTTTGGCCGCATGCATTAAGAGCATTAGTGAATACTGCCACTTGGTTCTCTAGGACAGGGTCAAACATGCTGGGTGACTGGATCCCTAGCACCAGTGACAAGCATCTGTACCCCCGCCCCCTGGGGTAATTCAGGACCCAAGGCCGGGGGGGTGACTGACATGGCCAAAGGAAATGTGGGACCTGATGTCAGGCCTCAGCTAGACAAACACGTCCCTTCTGAAGACCCATTTGCAGAAAACATCAGCTCAAGAAACAATTAAGTAACACCCCGTAACACTTCACAGAAGCAGGGGTGCCTCAGGAGCTCAGTCAGTAAAGCGTCTGCCTTTGGCTCGGGTCATGCTACCCGGGTTCTGGGATCAAACCCCCTCATCGGGCTCCCTGCTCAGTGGGGAGACTGCTTCTCCCTCTACCTCTGCCCTTTCCACCCTGCTTGTGCGCGCTCTCTCTCTCATTCTGCTTCTCTGTCAAATAAATTGAAAAACAAAAACAAAAACAAAAAACTCCACAGAAGCATCACCGTCTCAGCAGGGGAGGAGCAGGGCACATCTCTTCAACAGGATTCCAGCTGCCTCGACAACAACCTTACTGATCTTAAGCTCAACTACACTTGCAGTAAGTATAAGAGTATAAAGTTTATGATAGCACACGGATGAAAAGTTTCCTCCCTGGCCTGAGCATCTTTGGAAAATGAAGGACAACAGACACCCCTCTGCTCTCCCTGCAGCAGAGTGAACACAGTCTTGGAAAGGGAGCATTCCTGGAGACCCAGCTCCTTTCAAAGGGTCAGGCAACAGAGCCTGCAGGACCGCCCCCAAATCAGTGCTGGGTCTGAACAGAAGGGGGGCAAGTAGTGGTTACCAGAGGCCCTGGGGCCCAGGGAGACTGCCCCAATCCAGGCAGAGATGGACCAGCCATCCTCTTGCCCCAACAGTCCGGGAGAAAAGTGGAAAGCCTCCGGCTACAGATTTCTGCCCACTCCGTGAACGCACATACTCTGACTTGCGCTCGCCTGTTTCCCAGTCTACATATTGCTGAATAAATACATCTGTTCATAACACCATGAAGAAACTTGTAAGAAAAAAGCCAACCAAAACAAAACCTTCGTTTCTTAAATTTTAAGAGTACTACGGAAATGGCAGCCTACAGATACGATAACGTCCCTACCAGTCTGTTACAGAGAAGTTAGACGACTGAGCCACAAGAAAGGAACTGCTCCAGATATGATTTGCAAGCATTCCAGCAGCCCTCCGGCTGACAGCCACAGACAGCGTCGAACAAGTGCACATCCTAAGGGCTGGTTTTAACGCAGGGAGTGCGGGGACCCGGTTCCCACGTGGGCGGGGCAGGGGGTCCGGAGGTCCGGGCGCCTGGAGACACACAGCCCCACAGGCAGAGAAAGCCACTGGCGGCCACGGGAAGGCTTCCGAGGGAAGGCAGGACCCGCTCCGCAGAAGGCTGCCCGGCCGCGGCGCACACTCACTCGTCGCCGTCGGGGCACACGCCGCTGGCCTCGTCGTACTTGGAGCAGTACACGTCCGGGCTGTAGTTGAAGGTGCCGTCCCGCCTGCGGAGCGGTCTACGCCGACGCTGATTTAGGAAATGCCAATGGAAACAGGTAAATGGCCTGTGCTGGGCGCACTTGTGCTGCACAAACAGGGCGCACTGCTCTGTCCTAAACTCCTTTAGATACCTAAAAAGACAAACAGCGTTGCGGGTCGCTTCCGCCGCCACTGCCGCCGGCGGGCGGCATCGGGGGACTCGTGGGCGGGGACCGGACCCCGCAAGCCAGGGCGCCCCAACCTCAGGAGCAGCCCCCACTCTGAAGGCAAATGACCCCAACGGCCGCCCCCCATCCCCAGAGCATCCCTCGCATCCCAGGCACAGTCCCCGACCCCAAGCGCAGGCAACCATCTCCGCCCCGAGGTGCGACCCTCCACTCTGTGTCCGGACGGCCGCCCTACCCTACCCCCAGCCCGGGTGCGAGTTCCCAGACCCCGTCCGCAGCATCCCCCATCCCGGCCACGGGCGTGACCCCCAAGTTCAGGCGCGACACAGCGACCCCGGGAGCGCCCCAACCGGGTACAGAGGCAGCCCGAGTCCAGACGGCCGCCCTCCCTCCGAGCCCAGGCGCGGCCGTCCATCCCCGACCCCAGGCGCGACCCCCCACTTCCAGTGCAGACGGCCGCCCTTCCCCCAGCACGAATGCGATTCCCCGGACGCCGTACGCAGCATCCCCCATCCCGGCCCCCGACGCGACCCCCAACTTCAGGGGCGACACGGCGACCCCAGGCACGCCCCGAGCCCCAAGCTCTGGTGCCATCCCTGATCCCAGACGGAGGGAGCCCGGGTGCAGATGGCCGCCCTCCTCCCGGCCCCCAGGCTCATTCTCCGCAAGCCCCCGAACCCCCAGCGAAGGCCCGTGGACCCCCGCCTCCTGGCGCGCTCCCCAGCCCCAGCCTCCAGGTGCCGCCCCAGACCTGGGCGCCGCCGCTCGACATCAGGCGGCGGCAGCCCGCGTCGGACGGCGGTCAGCCCGCCCCGAGCCCAGGTGCGACGCTGAGGCCGGGGCGGGGGCCGGGGGGGCGGCGCGGGGCTCCAGGCCGCACCAGCGGCGGCATCTAGGCCCAGGTGCGCGGGGCGCGGGCCGGGGGGCGCACGGGGCCGCCCCCCGGCCCGACCCCGTCCCCGCCGCGGCCGGCCCGGCCACTGACCTGTAGTGGGTCGGCTTCTCCGTCTGCGGGGGGGACCCGCTCAGCGCCGCCGCCGCCGCTTTCGAAACCGACGGCATTTTCAGTCAAAACAATGCAGCGCGCATGCGCCAGGCGGGCCCGCCCCCGCCCCTCCGGATCTCCTCCGGCACGGAGCCCCCCGCGACCCCGCCCGCCTACCCCGCCCCCGCCCCGCCCCCGCCGGCGTCCAGCGGACCCCAGACCTGCCCGGAGAGCGCACCCAGCGCCCGGCTCCGCAGGGACACGCCCCGAGCGCGCCGCCCCCGCCCCCGATGCACACTTCTGGGCCCCCGCGGGCTCCCCTCGTCCGCGTTCACGCCAGCCCGCGCTCAGGCGGACCCCGGCCCCTCCCGGCCCCTCCCGCGGAGCGTCCTGCACGACCCGGACCAGGTGCCCCGCGTGGGACAGCTGGCTGGCAGCTCACAGTCCACTCCTTCGACTCTACCCCCCCAGGCTGGGTGCGGAGCTGCGGGGAGCGGACGCCGTGGCTTAGGGCTGGGTGTAGGAGATGTGGGGGGCCGTGCAGCGCTGCTTATGGGTACCCAGCTTTCTCTTAAGGATTGCGAACAGGTCCTCAAATTAGGCTGTGGTCATGGCTGCCCCAAGTCACTATTTGAAACGTTTTTTTTCATTACATACTGCAAGTGGGTGCATTGTGTATCAGTAACGCTGATTTTAAGAAAGAATCCAAGAGGCCCACAGTCAAGGGGAAGTCACACATGGCTCTTGTCACCACGCGGACGCACTGGGGGGGGTGGCTCTCGGGGAAGCAAGCGGCAGAGCAGCAGCAGGGGCCTGGCTCGGTGAGCCTGGGGTAGGAGGGAGGATATGCACTTCAGGAGGGAGAACCTAGGTTCAGAGCACGCAGTTTTGTAAATATGAGGCATGAGACACTTCTGAAAATGTTCAACCCGGCTAGTAATTAAATTAAAAATTATCTTAAAAAGCAAGTGAAAGTAAGGCAGAGCCCACAGAGTGGGCATTTTCTGTTCTGAACAGAAACCCTCCAATGCTGCAGCAAGACAAGCCCTTGAAGGGCGGTTGGGACAAAGACTGAGACAATGAAGGGCTTTAGAGAACAGCTCCCCTGCCCACCTTCTCTGCCCTGCCCCCTGGAAAAGCCCAGGTCCCGGAGGGCCTGCTCCCACTGTCACCAGCGCCTTGGTCTTCCTTTTGCTCATGAGGCCCACTGTGCCCCGGGTGTAAAGTCCAGAACCACAAACCCCCTCGCCAGCGGCTGCCGTAGAGATACTCAGGATGTGTTCCCATGTGGTACATGATGTTTCATCCAAAAGATTACCCACCCCTGTGTTTTGAAAAGCTGTGTATTTATACACACAAAACAGTCTGGGAAGGTAAACAACAAAGTGTTCACAGCAGCTGGCTCTAGGCGGTGGGATTTTTAGTGTTTCTGATTCTCCTCCTTTTGCTTACTCTGGTATCTAACTATTCCAGATAAACCATATTGCTTCTGTCATATGAGAATTAATTTTAGTTAAAACAAAAATTCTTTTCATTAGGCCTTTTTCTTCCCCCTGCAGGAACTACTGAGAGAAAAGTAAGGGTTCAGGTTTGAACAATTTGCTCCAACAAAATAGTTTACAATTAAACAGGTAACAACCATGCCAGGTTAGAGAAAGGATGGCTTAGTTCTTTGCTCCTGCTGGGATAAAAATGTAGCCTGAGGGGCACCTGGGTGGCTCAGTAGGTTAAAGCCTCTGCCTTCGGCTCGGGTCATGGTCCCAGGGTCCTGGGATTGAGCCCCACATCGGGCTCTCTGCTCAGCGGGGAGCCTGCTTCCTCCTCTCTCCCTGCCTGCCTCTCTGCCTACTTGTGATCTCTGTCAAATAAATAAATAAAATCTTTAAAAAAAAAAAATGTAGCCTGAGCTACAATTAGGTCAATCTTTCCAAACCCTGATCTGTCTTTAAATAATGAACATACTTGCATCAGTTTTATTTCCCTACTGAGCCCAGACCCTGCCTGATGGAGAGTACTCCCTCACAGAGACCCTTCTGGAAGCCAGCACGCTGGCAGGCATCCAGCAGCCTTCCAACACACCAATGAAAGAAACCTCCAGGTAATTTTGGGACCAACGACATGCCAAGATAAAACCTTCCACTAGAAGCGTAAGTAAACAAAATCTTCCTTTACTGCATCTTGTATTTAATTAAAAACCAAGGGGTTTCTTACTTACTACTTAAAAAGGCTATCATTTAGATGCCCAAAAATACTGTCTGCAATTTGTCAAAACAAATACTTATCAGGGGCACCTGGGTGGCTTAGTCCTTGGGCGTCTGCCTTCGGTTCCAGTCCTGATCCCAGGATCCTGGGATCAGCCCGCATCCGGCTCCCTGCTATTTGGGAAGCCTGCTTCCCGGTCTCCCACTCCCACTGCTTGTGTTCCCTCTCTGTCTCTGTCAAATAAATGAATAAAATCCTTTTTTTAAAAAAAAATCACCAAAAAAAATTAAAAATAAAAAGAAATACTTATCAGTCTTATTCTATTCAGAAAATCTGGTGACCTTTTTCTGTCACCAGAAAACTGTTACACCTAAAATTCTGTAGAGCTGATGTAGTTCATTATTTCCGGCATCCTTTTGTAAACTCCACAATTTACATTCACATTTCTTCCCTCAGTTCCAACTCTGGAAAAACAGAAGAACAAAGGAACTGGAAAGGACTAAAAGTCTCCCCCTCTATTTTTCTAAAATGAAACGCAAACAAGGGGAGGGGATCGGCTTAATTCCACATTACCAAATTAAAATGTACTGTTAATTAGTTTGTAAAACAATTTCTACGCACTACAGTACACTGCAAATCGGAAGGTTAACTCTTTCGCCAGCTGTTCCGTCCCCGAAAACAAAAGACCCGCGAACTGGATCCGGGGATCACGAGTGTCACCGGCACCGCTTCGGAAACGCGATCGCGCCGTAGAAAGACACATCACAAATCCAAAAGCGCACGACGCAACCGAGGCTTCTCCCGAGCATCTGGAAACGCCATGTCCTCTGGACGTATCCGATGGGTATCAGGGTCCGGCCGAGAGCCGGCCCCGACAGGATGGCCTTCCGCTCCGCCTTCCACGCGGGTCAGGGCGGCCCGGTGCGCCGAGTTCTTCACTCCACTGACGCGCGCAACGGCGGCAGAATCGCCAAACCCGATGGCCAAAGCGTCGGGGCGGCGGCCTGTCCCCTCGCCGCCAGCCCCGCGTCCCCCGCTGTCCCCGCGCCGCCATCCCGCTAAGTCCTCGCCTGGTGGGCAGCCGGAGCTCCAGGCTCCTGCGAACCCTCGCCGGGCTCCGCCTCCTCTTCCCCGAACACTTGCTTCAGCCTCCGGTCCGCGCCGGTCTCCTGCCGCAGGAAGCACCAGAAGACCAGAGCCATGAGAGAGAGGCTGAAGGGCAACACCCTCCACCAGGCCCGCTGCTGCTCCTTCCCCAGGGAATGCTGCACCGTCCAGCGGGACGGGTGGGCTCGGCTGGAGGAAAAGTGAATGGGACGGTCAGGGTCGTCCTCTTCCTCGGCCGCGGGCGGGGCCTGCGCTCGGCCACCCGGCGGCGGCTGGGCGCGCGAAGTCCAGCGCACGAACCTCAGCGTCCGGACGGCCCTGCAAGAGAGACAGCTGTGAGCGCGCCCGCCCGTCGCCCCCGCCCTCTGCCGCTCCGAGAAGCTGCACAGCTCACCCGGCCGCCGGCGCACACAGAACGCCGCGCATCGCGACCCGGCCGCCACGCTCGGCGCCGTGGCGCATCGGGTTGGCGTCACTTCCGACGCGCGAAACCGGAAGCCGGACGCCGTTCGAGGCCTCTTTTCACGACTACAGAACGTGAGTCCGGTCGCGCGACGGAAATGACGCGCACCCTCGGGCGGCCTCTTCCGTCGCAGCCAGCCACCCACGCTAGGCCGCAAGGGCGTGCCGGGAACTGTAGTTCGCTCCCAGCCCGAAGAGGAAGGAGCCGAGAGGTGCCTGAGTGCAGGGCCGGGTTGGAGCGAGATCCTCGCACTGGCCCCCGCACACCCCGCACCCTTCCTGCCGTGCAGGTGCAGCCCCGGGATTCGTGCGGCTGCGCAACCGCAGGCCCTCGCCCACGTCCTGGCGCTGTGCGTTGACCTGTGCAGCGCACGCAGAGCTGCCTCTAGACCCAGACCTCTCTGTGGGGCGGCGTTTCCGCGCAGGGCTCAGCCTCGGGGCCGCGATCCCGCAGCCGGCGCCGCAGGGCACGCGCACGGCGCTCCCCGGGCGTTGGCCTGCTCGCCGAGGGCCAGCGGGACCCCGTGCGCACGTACGCTGCCCTCCAGGGTCACCCTCCCGAGTCAGGCTGTGGGCGGGGGGCGCCCTTCGGGCTGCCCTTGGGCTCCCTGCTCGGCCCTGTAGGGACGCTGCTGGAGCTTTTGTCCTCAGTGTCAAAACTGGGCCTGGTTTGCTGATCTTTCCCGTCAGAGGGCCACGGAGGGTGTGCAGGCATCCTCACAGACGTTGTGGGGGTGCGTGTATGGGCGCCGGGGACTGCGTGACACAGTCAGATGGCGAGGCCGCCCTGTGGACGGTGATGAGCTGCCTCCCCAACCCGGCGCCTTTGCCTCTGGACCGCTCCTAACTGCACCCGCTTCCGGCAGAGACACCAGACCCCGCGCGGGTCTCCGCCCCGCCCCGCCCCTCCGGGGACTCTCCAGACACTAGGGCGGGGGTGGCGGGCTGGAGACGGTCCCCACGCAACAGCACCTGCGGGTCCCCCCAAGCCTGGGAAGCCATGGCGCGCTGCGGCAGCTCAGCTCCCAGCCCGGGACCGTGTCCAGAGCTACTGTGTCAACAGAGGCACCTGTGTGTCCGGGTCCTCCTAGCTGGGCCCCACCCCACCTGTTCCACCCTGTCCGTGCAGACTGGCCAGCAGGAACCTTCTAACACACGAGGGAAATACGGAGTTTTATTCAAACCGAGAGCCGCCCGGGAGACAGGTCTTCACGGGGGAGAGAGTTCTGGAGAATGAACTGTTTTCTCAGAGTCAGAGAGTTCTTTACAGCTCAGAAAGGTATCGATTAGCTTATACGCTAATCGCTGTGCGTTTAGGATTACAAGGTTTAACTTCAAGGAAGGCAGCAGGAGTGTGGCTGACATCTCAAAAGCAAGAGGGTTTTCCCTTAGGATGCTCACTCAGGAGCCAGACATACAATGTGTGTGTGGCAGGCCCTTAAGTCCGGCTTTTGGTTTAAAGAAAGTTTATGTACCGCCATCCTGATAGAGAAATCTAAAATGACTTCCCTTGTATATCAGACCTTCGGAGAGCTTCCCTCTCCTCTACCTCAGAACCCCACCTGAAATCACTGCCTAACCAACTCACCCACAGGCAAGCCTAGGAGCCCCCGCTGCAGATTAGTGGAGGGGATTCATACTGTGAGAGAATGGGCTGGAATCATCCTGGTGTGTAGCCTGGAGGGCTTCCTGGAGGAGATGGAAATTAAAGTGCTCTGAGGTTGGAGGTGGAGCTGCTTAGTGGGGTGTCTGGAGAGGATTCTCTCCTTCCCTCTCCTTCTGCCCCTCCCCTGCTTGTGCACGCCCATGCTTGCTCTCTCAAGCTCACACTCTCTCCTTCTCTCTAATAAATACATAAGTCTTTTTTAAAAGGGGGGAGACACCTGGGTAGCTCAGTCGTTAAGCATCTGCCTTCGGCTCGGGTCACAATCCCAGGATCCTGGGATCGAGCCCCGTATCGGGCTCCCTGCTCGGCGCGAAGCCTGATTCTACCTCTCCCACTCCCCCTGCTTGTGTTCCCTGTCTCGCTGTGTCTCTGTCAAATAAATAAATTTTAAAAATCTTAAAAAAAAACAAGCAAATCCATGTGTCCAAATGACGACTCCTCTGTCCCCAATTCCTGCTGCCACTTGGTCTCCACTGATCGTGAAAATGCTATGCAAAAACACAGGTCCTGCAGAGTCCTTTTTTTTTTTTAAGATTTTATTTATTTACCTAAGTGAGAGAGCAAGCATGGGGTGGGGGGAAATGGGGTGAGGTTGGGGAGGGGTGGGGGGAGAAGAAGAAGCAGACTCCCGGTTGAGCAAGGAGACAGTTTCAGGACTCTATCCCAGGACCCCAGGGTCCTGACCTGAGCCAAGGGCCAGAGCTTAACTGACTGAGCCTCCTGGGTGCCCTGGTCGTGTAGAGTCTTAAGAGGGCAAGAGCCCCTGGCCTTTGGGAGCTGGGACTCATAGCTGGGGTCTCTATTGGACATAAGCATCTTTCCACGCAAGGACAAGTGTGGGTCAGGCCACTGCGGGACTGCTTGGGTTGAAAGAAGATTCCGCTGTAATCACATGTGAGCACACACGGTCCAGACACCGCCCAGACCTCGGCAGCCCCACCTCGTCTGCCCTCCTTTTGGGTAAGATGCTCTAGGGTGCCGGACCGGGCTGAACTCTGTCTCCCCAAATTCACATTCACCTGGAACTCAGCACGTGACTTTATTTGGAAATAGGGTCTTTGCAGATGTAGATCAAAGGTCACTGGGTTAGGGGGCCTAAATCCAAGGCCTGGTGTCCTCCTAAGAAAAGCAGAAAAGACACAGAGACACATGGGGGAGGCCATGCAGAGAGGCCCCAAGCCACGGAGTGCCGAGGATTGCCAGCAACACCAGAAGGAAGAGAGAGAAAGGCCCAGGACAGACCCTCCCCGAGATGGGGGGGGTGAGCCAGCTGACACCCTCACTTCAGACGCTGGCCTCCAGACCGAGAGAAGACTTGCTGTCATATTAAATCACCCAGTGTGTCGTGCTTTGCCCTGGTGGCCACAGGACGTGGTCGCAGAGATTCCTGCTTCCTACCAGCCAGCACCCCAGAGCCGAGCCCCTCACCCGACACTGCCCCCGACCCACAGCCCTTTCCAAGGCTCTCCCCCAGAGGCAGCCACATCCCCCGCCCCAACCCCAGCACTCCCCACCAGGGCGCTGGATGACAGGTGCGGGAGCCTGAGCAGGCGGTGCTGCCCCCTCTGGTCTAAGTCCCCTCCCCCACCCCCTCAGGGCATAAACCGACACCTCGGCCTTCATTATCTCAAAGCACACAGAAGAACCTCTCGGGGTCTAATGTCTCCCTAATGGGCAGGGCTGGTTCACCTGAGAGCTGACATATTGGGGCTATTGATTTTCCCCAGGAAGATCAATACGGGGTGCGTGGGGACAAGCAGGTCCGTGCCTTCCGAAGAGCAGAGCCTCTTTCCAGGGACAGAGGCCTGACCACGGAGCAGGGGCTGGCAGGGGCAGCGAGGGCGTAGAGCTCTGTAAGGCCTACCACACCAGAGCTGGCTGGGAGCAGGTGCTCAGACATGTGCTGGGGCCCGAGCCCGAGTGCATCAGTTCCAGGCCCACTGCAGCGGTCCCAGTGGGAGCAGGGGGCTTGGGACACCTATGTTACTTGGCCTGGCCCTGGCTACCCAACACCCAGCTGGACTTGGGTACGCAGTGGTTCTGAGAAAGTGCTTCTCTACCAACCCAGCCTTGCCAGTAACAAAAGCCAGAGTCCAACCTCCAGTCGCTGGACTCCCGGTTCCTCCTGAACGTGGCTCAGACGCAGGAGTGGCAAGGACGGGGGTAATTCACCACACCCTACTAAGACCTCAGATCTGATTCTTCAGTCCCTCTCATGCTTGTCTCCCACCTTCACTCCCTCGGGCTGTGCTTTGTGGGGCCCTAGCATTGACTGCTGAGGCTAGTGCAGTGATGTGACATGTCCACAGTCCCTGGGGATTGGGATGCGGACGTCTGTAGGGTCCCCTAACCACAGGGTGCCAGCTCCTCGTCGCCGAGGCCTTTCCAGGCTGTCTCCTCTGCGGAGACACCTGCCCTTCGCACAGATGGCCAGGTGAGCTCCTGGTCCCATCCGGTGCCCAGCAGATGACGACCTTCCTGAAGCCCCTCCTCTAGACACACGGGGGTAGGGGGGAATGTTCTCATTGGCGGGGGACGGGAGAAGCACCCACACTCTGCCTAGCCCGGACAGGGCACAGAGGAGGGCTGGAGACTGAGCCCAAAGGCCCTCCTGGAGCCGCCACCCATACTGCACCAGCTTCGGGTCCTTGGGGCCACCTGCCCCAGCCCACCCACTTCCCAGGTCCTGGCCCTAGTCCTTCCCGAGGAGCAGCAGGGGGCGCTGTGGTCGCAGTCCCCGCGCCTGTGGGGCCCCTCCCTGGGATCCCGGCTAGCAGGGCTGAGGCTCACTGTGCTGGGTCTGAGGGGACACCAGCTGCTGGGGAGGGCCACTTCCCCGGCCAGAGCCTGGACAACAGTGTCACCGAACCCACAGTCTCGGGGCAGAACTGTGGCCATGCCTGAGGTCGGTTTCTGGGAACCGGGGTCCAAGTGTAGACTGAACCCATGAGACAGCTTACTTGTGTCCTGGCCGCGCCCTGGGATGTGGGGAAGGGGCCGTGACGATCCGGGAACCACGAACCATAGGCATAGGGGGGCCTGGCGTGCCACACATGACTGCACACTCTCTGCAAGGCCTTGGCCCGGGCAGACCACCTGCTTGGGAAAGATAGGCGGCTCCAAAGACCCACCCACGGCAAGTGACCAGCCTGGCCGGGGCCCGCCCCACGCTTCATTCCCCGTCACTTCCCCACAGCCGGGTGTCCTATGACTCCTCCATCGGGCCCTCCAAATGCCCAAGAAATGCCCGCAGCAATGACCCCATGGCCCCCGGTTGCAGGAAAGGCCCACCCCCATCTGTGCCCACAGCTCACGTAATGGAGGGTCACTAGGTAGGAGAGGTGCTGTCTCCTGTCTGAAGGGAGCAGAGACTGGAGCCAAGGCCAAAGGCCCAGGGAGGACTGTGAAGGCATCCCCAGAAGGGTGAGCCCCCATTGGTGGGAGGAAGATCGGGGACCAGGGACCCGCCAAGCAGGGAGGGGGCTGCCGTCCTGCCCTCAGGACCTGGCTGGCCCACAGGCAGCGGTAGCTTCAAGCCAAGGCCAACAGGACTCTGGAGACCCCCAGCTGGGAGTGAGGCAGCTAGCAGGGGCCACGTGCGCTGAATGGCTGTCCCCCAAACTTCGTCTGCCGGAACCTTGGGATGGACTCTCCTGCGGAAACGCGTGTCTGCAGCTGCAGTCGTGAATACCAAGTCGGACTGGATCCCAGTGGGCCCCGAGTCCAATGATGGGTGTCCTTGTGGGAGAGAAACTGGGACCCAGACTCCCATGGGACGGCTGTGCACAAATGGAGGCAGAGGTTAGGGTGACACATCTGCAGCCAAGGAGCCTCACTGCGGACACTGGGAGGGAAGCATGGGTTCTCCCCTGGACGACACCCCTTTGCTGCTCCTGGACCCCCCGTTTGGGTGACTGGCTACTGTGGCCCCAGGACGGTCAGGGAGCCTCAGGCGGCACCGCCCGGGGTCCCGGGATGGTGTTGGCTGTAACCCAGTGTGTGTGTGTGTGGGGGGGGGGCTCATGGGGAGGTCCCCAAGTGGGCTCTGCGGTGGGGGCGGGGGCAGTGGTGTGGGACCAGTTTGGACCCTGGGGGTGAGGCCCTGTGTTGGGGGTGCAGGGGCTGAATCGGGTTGGTTGCAAACGCACTGGCAACTCTGGGACGGCTGGGACCTGTCACAGCGCCCCGGAGGGCCCGGCGCTTGGATGGGGCCCACTGCATAGGAGCCCACCACCTGGGCCCTGGCCGGGGGTCCCCCAGCCTCCTGTCTCGGGCCTGCCCGGCTCCTCCCGCCGGCCAGAAGCACCATTTACCCAGAGAACCACAGAAGCAGGATGTCCTCTAGAGGAGCCTACTCCAGAAGTCAAAATAGCATGAAATTTAATTTTCCGCCTATTTGACAAGGCTTGGTCCGGGTCCCAATCAGTGGCGGAGATAAGGGTCTTCGGCCCCGGGTGTGAGCCAGCTGGGCCCGCAGCAAACACTCCACGGTCCCCGGGCAGGTTGAGGCTCCCCCCGCGGGGCCCTGGTTGCTGGGCGCTAAAGCAAACGGGCTCTATTTGCCCAGTCTGCGATGACAATGCAGTCGCCAAATATTTGCCAGCCCGGCCGGCAGAGGAGCCCAGCTATAAATGCTTGAGCCCAGGTGCAGGTGGGCCTGCCCCAAGGGAGCTGCAGGCCTTGGCAGGTAGGAGCCGGACTGGGGGGCGGGCGAGGAGGGTGCTGGCGCTGGCCGCGGGGACCTGGCCACCTCCCTTCTTCTGGAAGGCGCTATGCCTTTGGGCCAGGTGGGCTATGGGACCACCCACCCACCAGGAGGGCAAGGGGTGGGGCTGGAGAAGGAGGGCAACCTTATCGGCTTCCCCACAGCCCAGTGCTGGGGCCAGGGGGTCCCCGGCAGGGAAGAGCCCCTCCCCACGTTGTGAGCAAGAGCCAGAGCCCAGTGCGGATGGACGGCTGTAGGCAGAAGATTGAGCCTCCCGGGGTGGGGGTTCTGACAAGCAGCAAGCCCCCCTCTACTTCACACCACTTTCCCTTTCTTCCCGTCCTGCCAGGAGGCAGAAAGGCCCTCCCCGCTGCAAGCTGTCCCCACCCCCCCACCCCCCCCACCCCCCCGCTCCCTCGCACTCTTCCTCGGGGCCCAGAGCACGCCAACGCTCGGAGACAGCCCCGTCTGGCCTCAGACCAGCCCTGTCTCTGTCAGCTCCCCAAATCCCACCCCACCCGCCCTGCCCTGAGCGCCAGGCCCACACAGCTTCCCTGCTTCCTGCTAACCCGCCCAGCCCTCCAAACCCCAGGGGCCCGGGGCTCTCACCAGTGGCCCCGCTGGATCCATAGCGTCAGACGGTGCAGGGGGTTGGGGGGAAACAGCACCCAACTTGGGGCCGGGCCCCTCCACCCATGAGACCCCCGAAGCCAAAGGGGCTGTGGGACCTGGACCCAGAGCACTGACTGGGGCAGCCAGGCCCAGCTCCCAGGGTGCCCCTGGCCGGCACCTGTGCAGATGCCCCGGCGGGCCGGCCTGTTGCTCCGGAACCGCCTCTGCGCCCATGGCCCTAGTCTTTCCACGCATCCCTGGCTTCTGATCGTGGCCCCTGCTCCAGGCTCAGTGGTGGCCACACAGGCCTGGGGACCTGAGGGCTCACCTGTCCGCCCTCTGCCTCCCTCCCCAGCCACAGCTGCTGCCCCGGAGACGCGGGCTCGAGGAGATGGCTGCGGGTGTGATCCGCCCTCTGTGCGACTTCCAGCTGCCTCTGGCAGCCCGCCGGCCCTTCCTGCCCTCAGACCCAGAGCCCCAGGAGACCTCCGAGGACGAGGACGAGGAGGAGGAGGAGGAGGAGGAGGAGGACGCGCCAGAGGCTGCGGGGCTGGGCGGTAGGAGCCCAGGCCCCCGGGCCTCGGGCTGGGCCCCAGAAGCAGCTCCTCGGGGCCCTAGCAGCCCAGAAACACCCCTGCGGCTGCTGCGGTTCTCCGAGCTCATCAGTGGCGACATCCAGCGGTACTTTGGCTGCAAGGATGGGGGGCAGGACCCTGACGCCGGTGACGTCCACGCAGACGACCTCCAGTGCGCTGACCCGGCGCGCCCGGCTCCGGCTGGGCCCCCAGACGGCGACGAGGCTGCGCAGCCCGGAGTGCTCTCCCCCAGGGGTCCCGAGGGGCAGGTTCGCGGGCTGGGGCCGCTGGCCGAGCTCTTCGACTACGGGCTGCGGCAGTACCCGGTGCTTGGGGCCCCGGCCGGCAGGCGGCTCCGGCTGGAGCGCAAGTACGGCCACATTGTCCCCATGGCCCAGAGGAAGCTGCCGCTCTCCTTCTGGGAGGAGCCGGCCCTGGGCCCCCTGGGCCTGCTCCACCCTGGCACGCCTGACTTCAGCGACCTGCTGGCCAGCTGGTCGGCGGAGACTGGCCCCGAGATGCCCGGGGGAGGGGTCCCCCAGGCCCTGGACGGGGTGCCGCTGGCCGAGGCCTAGTGAGCGGGTCAGGGTCCGTGGGGCACCAGGGGCAGCAGGCACTGCCTTTCCTTCAGGGGCGCAGCCTGTCACTGCTCTCTCTGCTGGAGCCCCAGGGGCCGATCAACCAAGGTGGCCGGCCACCAGCAGGACAAGCCAGCTCAGGGAGGGACATCCCAGGCCTGGGGAGGCTAGGCCAGGCTCCTCCTGGGGCCTGGAGCTGCCACCACCAGAGGACCCCGGGCAGGGAACAGGCGGGAGCCGCCATCTTAGACAGCCTGGCCCTTGGCCCTCGGAGCTCTGCCCCCGGGAGGGGAGGGCAGGTGGGCTCAGGTGGTTTGCACACTGTGCCCCACTCTGGGTGAGGCCCACTGGCCATCCAGACCTGCCCTGAGGTCCCAGGTTGGCAGCTGCCCGCCTGGCTGGTCCTGGGGCTGCCCCTCCCCAGGCCCCACAGCAGGTGGCAGGACCAGCTCCCGTGGGATGAGCAAGGGTGTTCTCGGAGGCAGGAGGAAGGGGCACTACGAGAGTGTGTGAGCAAACACACAGTTTGCTCCCTATGGTAGGGCAGACAGAGCTGCTTTCCGGGTTCGCCACCTCAGTGTGAAGGGCTCGGCCAGCCACTGAGGGCCAGGGACCAAGACCCCAAGCCTGGGCCAACAGGCCTTCCACAGGGCCTACCAGGAGCAGGCAAAGCTCCGGGACTCTGCGGCTGTGGACAGGACGGCCTGAGACGGTGGCGGGCCTGCAGCTCGGCTGGGCCTCAGACGGGAACGGACGCTCCTGGGAAGGAGCTCAGACTCAGGTCCTTGGGAGTGGCACCTTTATTTCTGGGCAAGGGGCAAGGACATGAGCTGGCGGGCAGGCTCCTGGCGGAAGGACTTCCCCAGGAACGCGCTTGGCCTCCGCTGGGCCACCAGGTTCAGGAGGACCGCCTTCCACTGCAGCCACCTGCCCAGGAAACGCGGCTCAGGCCCGCTGGCCTTGGGGCCTCCCAGGACCACCCCAGACCCGGAGGAGTCTCCAGACAGCAGCTCCCCACAGCCTACCTCGCGGCCTGATACACGCCCCAGCGGTTCACAGGGACCACCTCTCCAGCAGCCGTGTCCTTGACGAAGGACTGCTGCTTCCCCAGGGCCGCGAGGACCCTTCTGCTGCCTAGCGTCAGGGCCCAGGGGCCCTCCTCACTCCGTAGACGCAGGATGCTCTCACGCAGGCTGGCTGTCTCCTCCATGCGCTGCGGAAAAGGGCGTGTGAGGAGCGGCTGCTGTGGGAACCCAGGCATCCGGCCCTCGGGAGATGGGACAGCCTTGGATTTCTCTCTGACAAAACAGGGTCTTATCTACCAGGAAACCCTGCTTGGGCCAGACACACAGACATACGGGCACGGGAATGCCCACAGAGCCAGGGACCTGGCAGGGAGGGGTAGGGGGCCAGGAGCTCCCCCCAAGCGCAGGGACCACTTCGCACCAGCTTGGTTTCTGTATTAAACTTGAGGTTCTGGATAGTCTTGCTGTCCTGCAAGCTGTTTTCCAGTTTCATTATCTGGTTCTGGAACTGAACATGGCCCCTGCTCGTCGGCTCGGTTGTGGTGTGCTGGCCCACGTGAGGGCAGCTCCCACCCCAGGCCCCTGCAACAGGGTCCGGGCCCCTGGCGGTGATCCGGTGGTCCTGGCCAGCACTCAGGCCGGCTCCTTTCACCATGAGGACACCCCCGGCATGTGAGGCGCCAGACAGGTGCCCCACTGCATGCTGGCTCTGTGAGCCACTGGACCTCAGGGTGTCTGGGATCTGGGGCGTCCCAGGGCCCCCTCTGCTCAGCAGGACAGGCGTGGAGGCCCCCAGGGTACCGTGGCCAGCTTGCCCTGGATCTCCGCGATCTTCCGCCCGGGGTTGCCCTCCCTGAGCAGCTGCACAGACGAGAGCAGAGTGGCCAGTTCCTGCCGCATGGCCCCGACCTCGAACTCTCTGTCAGAACAGGAGGCTCTGGGTGGTAGCCCAGAGGCAGGGGGAGGGGGAGGGCAGGGGTGCAGGGGTGCGTGCTCCACTTTGTCACCTCTCCAGTGGGACCTGCGGCGTTGCCAGCACGTGATGGACGGCAAAGCTCGAGGACTGTGCGGGCTGCCCTGGGTGGGGGCTGAGCCCGGCTACCCTCCTGCCGTCCGGCGGACGTGGCCTCACCTGGCTCGCCCCTCCGCTGAGATCTTGAGGTCCGAGTCACTCTTGTGCAGGACGCACTTGTCAGAGACGACCTCTATCTGCAACGCACGCAGGGTGGGTGGGTAGCCCAGGAGCCTGGTGGGCTGGGGAGCCGCGCCCCCAGCCCTCACCCACCTGGTGGGGCAGGCTGTCCACTCGCTCCTGCAGCTCCCTCAGCCGTGCCTCGGCCTCCTTCTGACACCGGGCCAGGCCCTCCCGCGATCTCTGCTCCAAGCCTTCCCACTCTCTCTTTGCCTGGAACACAGACACCAGTGAGGGCCGGAGCTGGGGGACGGAGGGGGACGAGGGGGGACAGACAGATCGACGGGGCCCCTGGAGCCAATGGGGACAGACGGCTCTCTGGCCACCTGGGTAGTCCAGGCTGAGTGGAACCATGTCCACAGGGAGGCCTGGCTTGGCCCCCACACACCCGAAGTCAGCAGAGATGGGGACAGATGGCCTCCCCCAGCTGCGGGAGGGGGTGACCCCGGGGTCCATCAGCGGAACAACACACAGACTGGGCACACGCCACGTGCGAGCCTTTGTAGGCAACGTCCAGAACGGGCAAATCCCCACAGGCCGGTGGCAGGTCGCGGGTCACCAGGGGCTGTGGGTGGGAGGGGCTGCTCGCCGCGCGGGGCTTCCTCCGTGGGGACAAGATAGCTGCTCAGCCCTGGATCCACAAGGAGCCGCCACACCCTGGGCCTCACGAGGGTGGACCGCACGGCATGGGGACTGTGCCGATGACGTCGTGACGAAGAAGAGGAAAGAGCCCACGGGCGAGGGCTCGTGGCCCTGCCGTGGAAGCCGCTACACACTAGGGCCCCAGTGGGCCTGCTGTGCTCACTTCGCTCAGCTGCAGGCTCAGCGTCCGGTCCTGCAGGTCCAGCCTCCAGCTCAGGGCCACGAAATGGTCGCTCAGGTCCTTTACCTGCTTCCCCAGCTCAGCCAGCGACACCTCCAGAGCCTGGCTCTTCTCTCGGAGCTGTGGGTGGGCAGGGGAGGGTGGGCTGAGTGGGGCTGTCTGGGGTGGCGGGGGCCCCGGGGTCACAGACCCGGCCCCCACCGCCCTCACCAGCTCTAGCGCGCTGTGGGCCTCCTGTCGGGCCAGCTGGCCGGCCTCCAGGCTCTCCTGCAGGAAGGCGGCCAGCTCCCCGGCCTGGGTCTCTTCCAGGTGCCCCTTGCTGTCCCTGGGGGTTGGTGCCAACACAGACTGTCCTTCAGCTGGGCCAGGCCAGCTCTGGAACCATTCGGGAGAACCCCAGGGAGCGGGGGATGGAGAATGATCAGGGAGCCCCCCTGGACGGGGCTGCGTCCAATGGTGAGTGCAGAATCCTCCGCGGGGCGGATGGGAGCCCCTGTCCGAGGGCGCTGGGCGCCGGGGACACCCACCAGGCCTTCTGCTCGGCCAGGAGGATCCGGTTCAGCGACATCTGGTTCTGCCGCACAAACTTGGTCAGCTGGATCACGGCTTGGTCCAGGCCCCGGCACTGCTCCAGAAGGCGGCCTTCTTCCTGCTGAGAGGGGAGAGGTGGGCCTGAGCCCCCCACCGCCCCCGTCGCCACCACCCCCAGCCCTGGGCTGCCCACCTGACGTTGCCCTTGCAGGGCCTGCGCACGCTCCTCGGCCTGCTCCTGGAGCCTCTGCCACCGGCCGTCCAGCTCTCCCCGCAGGCTGCTCTCCGCCTTCAGCCGGGTGCTCTCTGAGGCCTTCATTCTCTGTGGGGAGACCAGCCCCCACCGGCTGTGAGCAGAGAGGGTGCGGGGGTGGGGGGCACGGCCCAGCCGCAGGGCCAGGGCCCCCACCTTCTCCAGGGCCAGGAAGCTCTTCTGCAGGAAGCCACACAGCTTGGCCTCCCTCTTGAGGAAGCGGAGGCTCATCTCCTCGCCGAGCTTGGTCACCTGGGCCTGTGGGAGTCAGTGCGGTAGCCGTGGGGTCCGACCATCCTCCTGGCCTCGTCCAGCCCCTGCCCTGCCCACCCCTGCCCCAGACCCAGGGCGAGCTCGGACTGCTCTGTGTCCTGGCTCGACTGTGTCGACCCCAGGCCGTGTCCCCTAATGCCCTGAGCCTCGCAGCACTGCTCCCACCACACCCTCCTTAGGAAGGCAAGGCCCACGTGTCCTCCCCGAGGGCCAGGCACGGGGACTGTGACGGGCCCACAGGTCAAGCTTGTGGGGATCCAGACCATGGATGGTACTCGCGGCGACCACGGACGCTGCCCTGGACAGATGGCAGATGCCGCATCGCGTCCCGAGGTGGGAGCCTCCGTCAGGGCAGCCGCGCGCACATGTGCGCCCACACGCTTGCAGACTTGCACATCGATGCGCACACGACGTCCTCAGCCCCGGGGCCCACAGCCCCTCCTTCTCCTCCCCTTCCTACTGCATCAAGGATTGGAGTGTGTCCAAGCTGTGGTGTCAAGGCCGGGGCTCCAGCTCCCACAGCCACGGGGGTTGCGCCCTGAGCGCCTGCCAGCCCCTCCCATGCTGTGAGGGTGCTCTGCGGAGGGGGTCGGCAGGCTGTTTCTGTAAGGAGCCCAAGGATGTGGGGTCTGTGCCCAGGGTTCTGGAGCAGACCCAGAAATGGGCCGGATGTAACAAATGGGTGGGGCCATGTGCCGATCCAGCTTGGTGAACACCGGTGGTGGTCACGGCCTGCTGACCCTGGCCTAGGGGGCGGTGCGGGATGGCCGTGCTCCCTGCCCGTGCCTGGAGGACCAGGAATCCCTGGGCCTGGGGCCTTTGGGAGCTCCTGGTCCCAGCAGGGCACAGTGTCCCGATGGAGCCAAGACACGAGCTCCCCAAAGGGCAGCGGCGAGGGGAAAGCCACTGAAGCTGGGCAGCCGAGCTATGTGGGCAGCAGCTGGGCGCGCTGGGCCGGCGCCGCGGCCCCCAGGCTCTGTTTGCAGAGCTGAAGAGGCTGCGTCTCGAGCAGGAGGGGATCCTGCTGCAGCCCAGGGGTGGGGCCGCCCCGGGAATGGCTGAGAAAGGGGCTGCAGGCCTACAATGTTCTGTCTCTAGATCTGGGCACCGGTCACAGGACGGGGGGGCAAGGACCAGGGGCAGAGACGCCACCAGGGAGCGAACAAACGTCCATGCTGACAGACGAGCTCCATCTTGGCTCTGCCCACATCAGCAGCTACGGGCCACACACGGACGTGGGGTCCCTGACGCGTGGCTCGTGGGATGGAGGGAACTGAAACGCTGGCTCCCTGCAGACAGAGCCCCCTGTGGCTGGTGGCCACGGACTGGATGGCGCAGGTCCTCGGGAGCACCCCCCACACCCTGGGCTGCACGACATGGCCGGGAAGGATGGCTCGCCCGGCCGCCCCGGGCCCAGCCTCCCTCCTGGTACCTGCAACTGGGCCACCTCACGGTCCACCCTGTGGCTGGCGTCCTCCTGGCTCCTCTGTAGGGCGCTGCAGGCTGCTTCCCGGAACTGCTCCTCCCGCTCCAGCTTCCCGGCCAGCTCCGCCAGCCTAGGACAACAGCCGCAGGTCCCAGCCGCCCCACCGGGGCCCTGAGACACTGTGAATGCTTCCTGGGCCCAGGCCTGCCGCTGGGGGGCCCAGGCTGACCTACAGGCTGGCGAGGCAGGTGGGGTAACCCCACCTGAGCAATCAGAGACAAAGGGCAAGACATGGACTTCCGTGGCCCCAGGTGGAGAGCCCAGAGCGGCCTGGGCTAGCGCGACTGGATGGGAGAGGATGCA
Source organism: Neogale vison (assembly GCF_020171115.1). NCBI lineage: Eukaryota > Metazoa > Chordata > Mammalia > Carnivora > Mustelidae > Neogale > Neogale vison. The sequence continues at coordinate 614,138 of NC_058104.1, read as the reverse complement.
GGGCATCTGGGCTCGCACCTCCATTCCCGGTGCCCACACAGGGTGGGTCCTGAACCAGCCCCTCCCGAGGGAGGCCAGCGGCACCCACCTGAGGTTGGCCTCCTGCTCGGTGTCCTTCCGCTCACTGTCCTGCAGCACCTGCTTCCTCCGGATCTGGGTCAGGGCCTCCCGCACCTCCACCAGCCTGACACACAAGAGCCGTTTAGGTCTGGGGCCTGCCCGGCCTACACTCCCGGCTGCCTCTGGGGGGTCAGGGTCCTGGCCCAGGGGCCCTAGCTGCAGGCCCCCCGCCACAGTCACGCAAAGCCAGACCTCTGAATTGGGCCGCAGTTGCACATGACTTCCCTGAGCAGGATAAGGAGGAGGGACAGGCAGATGCCCTGGGGTCCCGCCCCAGTCGCCGCCTTCCCCAGGCCCCCAGCCTCCCAGTTACGCCTGTACCTCCGGGTGGGGGGTACCTCTTGTCCAGGGCCTGCATCTGGTGGTTCTGGTTCTGGTTCTGGGGGCTGGGGAACTGCAAGGAGGAAGGGGAGGCTAAGCCTCGCGGCCCGGCCAGCACAGACGGGGGCCTGAGCTGAGCGCGGGGGGTCCCGGGAGCAGGGGAGCTCGCCTCTGGGTGGGCATGGCGGTGGCTCACCTCGAGGGCCTCCTTCTCAGGGGCCTGGGCCACCGGCCGCAGGTCCTGCCGCAGCCTCTTGAGCTCGGCGTCCTGCAGCTGCACGCAGGCCCGGAGCTGCAGCATCTCCCGCAGCAGACTCAGCACCGCTCGCTCACAGCGCTCCTTATGTCCCCGCAGGGACGCCACCTCAGCCTGCAAGTCGGCCACCCTGGCCGGGGCGAGGAGCAGGCTGAGTTGAGACCCGCCTGCCGGGGGGGACGGCCCAGCTGTCCCTCCCCAGCCCTGCCCAGGCTCACCACTGCTCCGGCTGCGTCCAGCGCTTGGGGGAGTCCCGCTCTGGGAGGGAGGTGGCGGACGCCAGGGGGCTTGACTCATGCCTCCCCATCTCCTCCAGACTCAAGAGCTCGGGGCTGGCCAGCTCTTCCTCCAGGCAGAGCCCCAGGCCCCCCAGGGTGACAGTGCTTGTCTGGGAGGGGGGTGAAGCCCCCGACGACGGGGTGCTAGCATCCAGCTCTGCAAGAAGGTGGCTCCCGGGCTGATGGGTGCCGGCTCCTAGGTGGGGCTCAGGATGACGGGGACCAAAGTCACTGCAGTGATCGGCTGAGCGTGTCTACTGGGCTCAACTTGGCCGGTCGGCTGAGTCACACAGGCTGGCCCAGGCGGCGGGGGGGTGGGGGGGGCAGGAGCTCAGCTCTTGCTCCCCCGCAACGGGGAGCTCGTACTCAGAAAGGCCCAGACCCCCGCCTGAGAACTCACAGCACCAGGAAGCAGAAACAGCACTGTGTCCTGCCTGCCCCGCGCCAGAGCAAGCCCCCGGGGCAGTATGGCGCTCCTTGAGGGGTCAGGAAACAGAGCCGCCCCGGGAGGCCCACAGTGCACCCCCCGCACAGGCCCTTCCCTGGACGGGCCTCCCGGCTTGGCCCCTGTTGGCACCAGGCTCACCTGGTACGGCTTCAGCCACTGGCCAGAGGCCCTGGGCCTCGCGCCCACGGCTGCCGAGCACTGGACACCAGGGCGGCCGGAGGGAGGAAGGGCAGGTGGGGCTGGAAGGCTCTGGGGCCTTGGGGGGCGCGTGGGGTGTCAGGAAGGCGCGCCTGCCCTCACGTCGCTCCTTACAGGACAAAAGTGCGGCAGACGAGCGGCAGGTGCTCTTCTGGAACCATCCTTCTCTCGCCAGAACCTCGTGACTTCGTGGACCAACTGCCAATGGAACTTGGGCCCTCGACCCTGCCGGCCCCCCACGGCCCCAACTGCCCATTGCCAGAAAGATCTGAGGGGCACCGCGGAGCCAGCTGGCGTGGGCAGCGGTCACTGGCCCAGGAGACAGGGCCGGGAGAGCCGGGCGCCTGGGTGGGAGGGACGTGCAGGTGCTCACAGCCAGCCGGCAGGAGGGCACAAACAGGGCGCCCCCGGAGCCGGGGGAGGGTGCAGGCCACAGGCATGGGCTGCACGGTGCCTACAGATTCCTTGCGGCCACAGTCAGAAAGCGAGCAGAGACAGGTGCAAGTTTCCAGTGTTTTATTTCCCCCGCAGGGACCCTGGCTCAAAATGTCATCACCATGAATCACTACGTCCCTGCTTTCCCACCCCAGGTCAGGCCAGCGCAGACCTGATCCCAGTGCCCAGTGAGCCAGGCACTCACTCACCGAGGGCAGACTGGGCCTTCCCCAGGACAAGGCAACTATCCCAAAGTCAGCCCTGATCTGGGGGCCTTTCTGAACCCCACAGCTCAGAACAGCACCCAGACCAAGGGCCCCCAGGGGGGTCCAGAGTCCAGTGCTAAGATATCCCACAGACAAGCATCTGCCACAACTGCCTCCGTCCCCTCCGGGGGGTCAAGGCAGCCCCGTCCCGGATGCCCCTGGTTAGCGGCCTGCAAAGCCCCGACTGCTGGACCGTGGCGTGTGCTGGGCAGGAACCAGGGAGCCAGCGCTGGCCGTCAGGATATGATTCTTTTATTTCTCCCTTCCAGAGCCCCCAAAATGTTCGTCACCCTGTGTCCCCCAGAGGGCTCCTGCCAGGAAGGGACTGGCTTTTGAAGGCCCCACTCCCTTAAAAGGGGCCCAAACCAAGATGGACGACTGTCCCCGCCCCCAGGTTCTGCCACAGCGGCAGCCAGGTAGCCTTGTCTCAGAAGCAGTCCAAGGAATCACCTCCAGAAAGAGTTCCTTGGGGTCCTGGGGACACAGAAGAAGCAGAGTGTCCTTGCTCCAGGCCCACTGGCCCATCCCAGAGCCCACCTGCCCCAGGACCGGGACCAGAGCTGCCCCAAAAGGTGGCCCTGGGCCAAGGGTCCTTGAAGGCCAATGGGAGCCGTCCCCCCTCAGAAGTGCCAGTCTCTCGGTGCACACAGGCGACAGCCGTCAGTCCTGACGTCGGGGTGACGGAGCTGTTCAGACCCACGGATGGTTCTCAGCTCTCTCTCCGGCCAAGACCCTGGAGGGCAAGTCTGTGAAACAGCTGGCCTCCCTCTAGAGCCTGCTGCTGCGTCTGCTCCCCAGGATGCCCGCCTCCAGGTGCAACCCCATCACCTCAAGGCCAAAGACGGAGTGGAAGGGACAAGGCTGAGGGCTTCTTTGGCAGCTGTGAGTCCCCCAGGCCCCAGCCGGTGAAGTGCAGACGGCGTGGTCCTCCTGGGCCAGTCCGCAGGGGAGCAGACGGCGCAGCCGCAGCAAGGGGCCCGCCCACCATCTCACACGCGCACAGACACACAGACACATGCGTGCCCCGAGCACTGGGGGATGCCGCATCCACCGCTGCCCCAGGGAGCGAGGGGGCGCGGGGGGCGGGGCTCACGTCTGGGCCAGGGCCAGCTCCTCCAGGCCCCCCCTCCCGAGGCGGTACCTGGCCAGGTCCTTCCTGGTCACTAGTCCAACCACCTGCGGGAGCAAAGCCGGGGCAGGGGCTGGCAGCAGCCTCTTGCAGTCGTGGAAACCCAGCCCCATGCCCTGCAGGGGGCAGCACCACGAGGGGGAGCCCCAGGGTCAGACACTTGGCGGGTCTGGGTACTGAGCCTTGTACAAACCACCACCCCCCACCCGCCCAGGGGCTGAGAGCAAATCCCCGTGGTCCCCTCCCCTGCCCCTGCCCCATAGCCACGCGCCCAAGAGTGACCAGGGCAGCCAGGATACTGCGGCCACTCACCTGGTTGCAGTTGTCCACCACCACCAGGTGCCGGAGGCCGAGAGCCCGGAACAGCTTGAACACGCGCGGGAGGGATGCGTCCTGCAAAGGGGGCAGGCACGCTGCTGAGCCCCCCCTGCCAGGCCCATCCGAGAAGGGTGGCACCTCTGACAGAGCCCGGGGCCGCTGGTGGCCCCCTCCCCTGCCCCTGCCCCACAGCCACGCGCCCAAGCCGCCCATCCCCGGCTGCGGCCTGTGGCAGTACCTGGGGCACCGTGTAGGGGGAGGGGTTCATGAACTCCGAGAGGTCCATGGTGCACTCGCGCTCGTCCTGCGACACGTGGATGGACTGGATGGGCGGGAAGCGCGGGTAGGCGTCTCGGAAGTCCTTCAGCCTCAGCCGCCGCCGCACCAGGCCCATGCTGGAGCGCTCCACGAACACCTGCAGCGGCGGGCGTCAGAGCCACGAGCCACCCCCCCCCCGGCCCCCAACCCCCCCGGGTGGCCAGCAGCTACCTTGTGCTTCAGGAGGACGATGAGTTGGGAGCGCAGGATCAAGCCCTGCAGCCGGGCCGGCTGTGGGAAGAGACCTCGTCTGTGAGGAGCCAAGACCAAGACCCTTCCAGCCACGGGGGCTCCCTGCTGTGACCGCAGACGTCGTGGTGAGACCCACCCCGCCGCCCGCCCACATCCGTCCGCACCGCTTCTGACACAGGTCACCGCCCCGACGCCCTGGCTGACAGCACAGCGTGGAGTCAGACCCCAAAACGCGTGGGCGCCGGCAGCCCTGACCAGCAGTCAGCAGCTCCCAGGCCGCGGTCTCCTGGCCGCGGGACCCCATTCCTTTGCAGCTGGTGGACGTGAGCTCCATGGGCCTGCACAGGATTTCCACACCATGCGCTACAGCTAAGGCCACGCACACGTATAGGCCGGACAGCCGCCCGCACCCAGGGGCCCCGGGTACCTGGTTGTCGCCAGCAAACTCCACCACGGGAAACCCGTTGTGATTGGACGCCGTGTTGCTGAGAATGTCCACAATGACGCCCACCTTCTCCCTCCTCCGCAGGCAGGTGACCGGTGTGCTCATCACCTCCCTGGGCAAGAGTGTCTGCTGTGGCCTCGCCGCAAGCGACCACATGACTAATATCCTCTCCTCGCCCAGACGGAGGCTCGACAGGCAGGAAGCTCCCAGACACAGGAAACCGGGGACGAGGAGCCAGGGGGCCCGCCACCCGGACATCCAGACACCAGTGCGCCCTCCCCAACCTCCCAGGAATGTCTGCTGTCCACTGAACCCCGCTGGCCATACCTGGCGGTGAGCGAGTGAGAGGTGACGGGGGCCTCCCAGTGCAGGAAAGGCACGCTCTGCAGCTGGATGTGCATGTCGTACAGGCCCTGGGAGGGGGGCGGGCGGCGCTGAGACCGGCAGAGGGCCCCTCCCACCCCTCCGCTGCCCACCTCCCAGCCCCCAGTCTCAGGCTCCCCACTGGGGGCGGGTGGGGTCGCACAGAGCAGGGGACAAGGCAGGCAGGCCTCCTCCCATATGCCGCACCTCGATGAAGATGTCGCCCACGATCTTGGCGGTCATCAGGACCAGCATGATGGGGAAGCCATACGTCACGTTGCTGGTGGCCTCCATCATGATGACAGTCAGGCTGAGGGTCATCCTCACAATCCCACCTGCCCAGGGAGGTCATCAGGGGAGGCTGCAGCCACAGAGACCACTCCGTGCAACCCCCCTCGTCTCCCAGTGTCCATGCCGGCACCCCACCCACTCGCCCCGGTGGTCTGGTCCTGCAGGCTGCAGAGTGAGGACAGCGACCCTGCATGCCACGGGGTGGACTCGCAGCCCCCCGTTCCCCAGGGAGAAGGCGCCCCCTCCTGACCTTGGGACACCCACTGGGCGGCCAGGACTCACCCAGCTGGGCAGCTGCTCCCATGAGGGCATATTTGCCAGGGTCTGCCCAGATCTGCAGGGATGACAGAGGAGCTGTCGGAGGGATGGCAGCCCCCTTCTCAAGCCCAACGAGATACGTGACTCCCCCGCGGTGGGCCCTGGGCCCAGCAACACCAACCCTAGAAGAAACTCCTACGTCCACACACACACAGGTAATGTGGTCTGCAGTAGCACCTACGGCAACAGAAGCCTGGAAGCCCCCTGGGGGGTACCCCGCTCAGGAGGCCCTGAAGGATCTGGGCCACACGCATATACGGGACAACTCAGTAGCTACGGCAGGAGCCTGCATTCCACGTGCCGAGGAGGGAAGCAGGCAGGTGTGTGCAGGGAGGCCGGCAGAGCCCAGCGTGGACCAGCAGCAGTGAAGCCACACACAGGCCACACTGTGCAACTCCTCTCAGGAAACGCCCTTGACAAGCAAACCCGTGGAGACAGAAGGCAGGCAAGTGGCTGCGGGGGCTGGGTATGGCAGCGACTGCACCAGGAACACAAGCATGACGCTAGACACGTGACACAGACCACCATCACTCGGGGTGAGCCCCCAAGCTGCACGCTTCCACAGCAGGAGGCCTGACAGTACGTCAACTGAGAAAGGAAAATCGGAGCCACGCCTGGGAGGAAACGTGACACAGGCATGGCGAGACCTAGAAAAGGGAGCAGGCGGGCAATGGGGACCCACTCCGGCTCCTTGAACGGTTTTAAAAATCTTATTTCAAAGACTGAAGTGAGAAAGGAAGATACACAAAAAGAAACGCTAGCCCCCAGGGGCCGGGCACACGTGCCTGGGTCACACACTCAAGTCACACCGAGCATCTCCCTGGTCCATGCTTCCAGCACCGTGTCTGCAGATGGCAGTCTCGGTCAAACACCAGCGGCCAGAAAACTCGAGGCCACGCCGAAAGACCAGGGGCTCAGATGCACCTGTCCCCTTGCACGGAAAGCCCTGGATCCCAGGCCTGGAGCGTGGAGAAGCCCACACTCACCGCAGCCCCTGTAACGTAGGACAATGAAATGCCAAAGAGCCGGCCCCAGGCGGCCCCGATGAGTAGCGATGGGATGAAGACACCGGCGGACACCGTCAGCCCGTAGGTCCAGCAGGCCAGGAAGAAGTAGACCAGGGTGAAAAGGCCGAGCGTCATGGGGTTGTAGGAGCCTAGAGGAGAGGGGTCTGGCTAGGACCTGCCACATGGATTCACCTGGAACATGGTCACCCGGCCCAGCTGCCCAGTCCGCTGCCCCCCAATAGCCCCATCTTCAGGGGCCATAGTGAGAATCTTGGAGGCCTAGTCCCTGAGGCAAGAGGACAGGGCCTGACAGGTGGGGCTGACCTGAGGCCAAGAGAAGGACGTGCGGACCCCTGGACACCAGGGGAGGGAGACCGCCAGGCATCAATCTAGGGCAGACACTTCCAGGAGCCAAAAGAAACCCACCCAAACCTGAGACCACCCAGTCCAGGAGATTGCTGTCTGCCCAACAGCCTGGCCCAGGGCACCAAGGGCTCAGCCTCACCCCGTGTTTAAACCTTCCCGCTAAATCGCATGGACCTGCTGCGCGTGTACAGAGACAAACTAGAAAGTTCTCAGTGACCCTGTTCACAACAGGGAGCAATTAGAGATGGCCTAAAAGAGCCCCAAACGGAAAAGGTGAAATGATGTCGCAGAATGACCACCTCCTGGCTTCCACAGGTGCACACAGCAGCTGCCCTTGTGGGCCTGGTGCCATGGGCGGAGGCGAGCCACTGCGCACAGCAGCACCATGGCAGACGCGCCGAAAAGGAGCACTCTACACTCGACAACCTGTTTTTTTAATTAAAAATGAGTGCAGCTGGGGGCCGCGGCCAGCTCAGTCGGGGGAGCGTGAGTCTGAGCCCCATGGTTGGGGTGGAGGTCACTTAGAAAGGAGAAACAGTGGCCAGTGAGTGTCACCGGGCTGGAGACCGCCCATGCAAGCAGCTCCCTGAGGGAAACACGGTGGGAGACAGGAACATTGTCACCGACGGAGACAGCAGCTGCCCTCTAGGAGGGGAAGGGCCTGGCCCACCCGAGCTCCCACCCCCTTCGCCAGCGCACCCGCCACAGCGGCAAGGGTGCTGACCTCTGCCCTTGGGGCACACTGGCTGGAAGGGAACCCTCAGGCCCAGGGACTGCATGTCAGTCTCAGACCAGGCTGGAGGGGCCAAGACCCCCCATGTGGCTGATGGCATGGAGCTCAGGCACGCACCTGGAGGGTCGTGGAAGAGGCTGACCACGCTCTTCTCTGGGGTGTTGAAGAAGGCAGCGGCCATGGAGTTGTACTCGCCATCTGCACAGAAGAGCTGCGAGGTTGGGAAAGAGAACGTCTAGTGGGTAGACTGGTCCTTGTGTCCACGATGTGACGGTTGGCTCAGGTCGTGGCCTCAGAGAGGCAGGACGCCAAGATCCAGGCCCAGGGACGGCGAGGGCTCCAGAGGCAGGTCTAGCCTGCAGGGCCAGTCCATAGGAGCCTGGCCGGACAGGGAGTCTGTTGCTGGGGTACGCGGGGTATCTGGGGCTCTGTAGCCAGCACCTGAGCCCTGGAGCCAGCGGGCTGAGCCCTCTCAGGCTGAGTGGGGCAGGTTCTGTGACCCCTAGGTCCCCCCCAGCCCTGGCCATCAGACATCTGCCCGGCCTCCGTGGCTTTGCTGGTTCTGGGCATCTCGCACACAGAGCATCACACGCCCTTGGGCCGTTCTGTCTGGCCCATGTCCAAGGTGCTTCTGAGCTTTAGCCACGGCCTGGCGTATCAGAGCATCGGCTCTTTCCATAGCTAAACACACCCACTTACGGACGAACCCCATTTTGCTGGTCAGTTTGCCAGGTGGGCCGTGGCCATGCTGTGGCCATGCCGTGGCAGGTCTGTGCATGTTTGGGGCTTCTCGGGTCCACACCTATAACGCCCCCCCGTCCCCCATCCTGAAGTCCCCGTGTGGCCCGGGAGGAATGCTAATCTGGGAGGAGGACCAAGGAGACCCCACCCAGCGTAACTTCTGCTCTCCTGATGCCTAGCAGGCCCGGGAAGCCCGCTTGAGCCGGATTTCAGCTTCTGGCCACCCTCTGGCCCCATCCCGCCTAACAGACCCACCCACCGGACCTGGGCCTCCTACCTGGAGGGGGTAGGACACAGAGCTCCCCTGCAAGGGCTGGCAGTCTCGGGATGAGTAAATCAGCACGAAGGCGACCGTGGCCGTGACTGCGGCCACCAGCATGGCCTCGATCACCTGGAGGCAGGGCCGGTGGATGTACCTAAAGCAAACAGCAGGATGAACCGGCCTCAGGACAGCTGCACAGCCGAACAGCTATCGTGGCACCTGGAGTCCGTGTCTCAGGAGAGCTCGTCACAGAACAGGATGGCGTGACAGATGGTGATGCAGAGCACACAGTCACCAGGTCATCTCCTGGGCGCTGCCAACAGCATTTTAAGTCCAGGCAAGAGAACGAGAAGGCAGAAGTGCATCCTCAAGCCCAGGGCCCACCCAAAGATTTCAAGAAACCCGAAACCTCCCAGAACTGCTCTCCAGGCCTGAGTGTCCCCTGGCTCAGGGCCTCCGACACATGAACCACTGACAAGGAGGGCTGTCAGCATGTGGCCTTCCATGCAACCCCACGGGCACAGAGCCCACAACACGCCCATTTCGAAAACCCTGGGTGCACAAAACAAAGGCTTCTCACCTGATTCGAAACATTGTCAGCCAGTAATTCAAGGCATTGAACACGGCACCAAGAATACCACCTAGGACCAGGAGGGGACAGCATGTAAGGGACACGGGAGAAAGGACAGGAGGACAGGGTCTGTGCGTCTGTGTGCTGTATGTCAGCACAGCCCAGCACACGCGCAAGTGGATTTCTCAAAAGCTTTGCCTTCCTTCGGGGGGCAGGAGGTTTTTCAGAGTGAGAAGTGCTGTCCAGAGCTCATTCTACTGTAGAGGGGCACCCACCGAGGGGCTTCTCCAGCCGGGGAAGAGCTCCAGTCTTCCAGCTGTGGGCTCCCTCCCAGGGGTGCGTGCACAGGGCGGAGCATGGGAGGACAGCTCCCTGGCTGTGGGGGCCACGGCCCCCTCCAGCCGCGTCAAAGCTGAGCCAGGCCTGTGGTCTGGCAGGCCCGGACCCCACCACACACTGACCCCGCCAGAAGTCTCCCGCCCCCACCTGAGTAGGGGGGACGGGAAGCGGTCCTTCATGGGACAGCCCTTACCCACTACACCCATGGCGATGAAGATGGGAATCTCGTGGATCGTGTACACCATTGTCTGCGGAGGAGAGAACGAGCGCCCGTGGGAACACCGCCGGCCCCCTGCACTCTCACGTGAGCAAGGACAGCCCGCGATCGGCCCACGCACAGGCCATCCGACACTTTCATGCAGACTACAGGGGTCCGCAGGACAGAGGCACGGCGCTTCCGAGCACACCACGCTCCCTCTAAGGGCTTTTGCCTGCTCCTGGCCGGGATCTTTGTCCATCTGAAGGTGGGGACGGCCTGAGCTTTCACCAAATGGCAGTCAGGGGGGCACCAGTGAGGAAGAACCCCAGGAATACATCTTGTGACCCCAAGTGACCCGAGGGCTCTGCTGTGTCCATATGTGCGGTGCCCATGGGAGCAGGGTCCTAGCGCACAGCACCCACTTGCTCCATGGACACGACCGTATGAGCACCCTGGGCCCGTGGCCTCAGCAGACCGGCCAGACACCCCAGCAGTGTCAGGCATCCGGACCTGCACAGGTAGGTCAGCTGTGAGCTTCCCTACGTCCCCTCCTGGCCCCCAGCACTTACAACCAAGAGCTCAACCCTGCAGCGGAGAGTGACAGTTCCCCAAAAGCCCACACTCTCAGGATGAGCCTCAAGTGTGACCATGACCCCAGCCAGAGAAAGCAAGACAAGAGAGCACAGTGTATTACCTCTGTGTCAAATCTCCCAAAATTGATAAGCCCTGGGCTGGACAGGTCCCATATGTTTCCATGGTAAATGCTCAGGACGAAATTCAGGGTGAACGTGGAAATCATAGAAGCAAAGAACTGTGGGCAGAGAGGAACATGGGCACCGTCAGAGCCAAGCATTCCTGAGGCAGGGGAGTTGGGAGGCCCCAAGGCCAGAAGGCCGGGAGCTAGGGAGATGGGAGGGGACCCTCCCCTCCCGTCATCCAGGAGGTGCCTGGCCCCCCCATGGCTGGGTGAGCATGTGCTGGGGCCAAGCCATGACGAAGCTGAGGGACGAGATGTGCGGTGGGGTCTGGGTGGGCCCATGAAGGGGGCGACAAGGTGCGAACAAGGCCCATTGCTGCTGGGGGAGAACACGAGGTGGGAGGACAGCAAGCAGCTCAGGTCGGGCAATGGGCAGAGTCGGCCACAGCAGCCCCATAGGAGCACGGCTCCCAGCACAGCCAATTAGAGACCCCAGGGGAAGGCACCACAGCATGGGCCAAGAGCCAGACGTCCCTCAAGTGAACGGAGGCCAGGCGACAGCACTGCCTGACGGAGTAGCCCTCTGCAGGCACTTACTATCCTCCACGTCAGAAACTGGTTCCAGAACGAGGCACCCTCCTCCAAGCTGAACAGGACCCCACCTGGAACGGCAAGCAGCCCAGCCCTGATGTGCTCCCCAGGACACACTGGGGAGCTCGTGACCCCAGGGCACCAAGACAGGCAGAGGCAGTCGCCAGGCCTGTTGGGCCACATGCCTGCACCCTCCTCCTCCCCCAGAGTCTGCAAACAGCAAGACCCCTCTCCCACACGGGAGGGACCACAGCTTGTCCCGTGTGGGCTGCCCTCCTCACCCACGGGGGCTCCAAATGCAGCAGACACGCCGGCCGCAGCTCCCGCGGAGACAAAGTCCCGCTTCTCCGTGTCCCTGCGGAAGTACTCAAAGATCTGCAACAGGGGACACGGGGACACACTTCAGTAGCCTCCCCACGGGCACCCCTGAGAGCACAGCAAGGTCAGGAGCACCAGGGACACCGGCCCGCGGGAGAGGGCTCTCAGGATGGTCCACCCATGCGGACTCATGAAGACCACAGAACAGCCGTGGCACCACAGAACCACAGGCGCCCTCGTGGGCCAACAGCCAAGGGAGGAGGCTCGCAACACAGGGGAACCTTTACAGACCACCCAAGACCCACCAGACGCCTCAAAACCCCAAGGAACACCGGACAAAAACCAAACAGAAGAGATGCTGAAGACACGTGCTTGATATAAAAACACAAGACTGGGGGTCCCTAGGGGGCTCAGTCATTGAGCGTCTGCCTTCAGCTCGGGTCATGATCCCGGGGTCCTGGGATCGAGCCCCGCATCAGACTCTCTGCTCAGTGGGAAGCCTGCTTCCCCCTCTCCCACTTCCCCTGCTTGTGTTCCCTCTCTTGCTGTGTCTCTCTCAAATAAATGCACTTAAAAACAAACAAACAAAAAAACCAAGACTGTCCTGTAAAGACCGCAAACATCTGAATTCCCGTGTAAAGTCAGTGCAACACCCGTCAGGATGCTGGTGACTTTGGGAGGAAACGTGGCAAATTGCTGTGAAACAGATCTTGGAAGCGCAGGGTCTTCACTCGTCACATGAGCTGCCCTGACCTCCTCCGAGGCCCCATGCACCTCTGGCACGGCTGCGGGCAAGGCCGTGGTCCTGGGCACACCGGGGCGGTCCACACCGGGAGGGGGCACGCACCTTGAAATCTCGCTTCAGCGATGTCGACCTCCCCTGGGAAATTCCGGCGGCAATGACGGAGCCCGAGTGAATCATCGGCCCCTCCTGGAAGCACAGGACAGCCGCCCTCAGACAAGCGTGGCTCTGAGAGAACTAAGTGGCCTCGGGTCACCAGCAGCAAGCAGGGTTCCGTTACCTTTCCCACTGCCAGTCCGCCCACCACGGACAAGATCACGCCGGACACTTTGATCACGAGGGTCTAAACACAAAGGAAGGCATGTCAAGTCTCTGAAGAAAGGCCGCGTGTAGTTCGAGAGCGTGCAGCACAACCCGACCAAGTGCCCAGCTCAGAACCCACGACACAAGGCAGGCACACAGGAAGGCCGGCGCACAGTGGGCGTCCTAGGCGTGGGGCTCCGGCTGATTCTTCTCGAACCTTCAAATCTCTCATCCCGAGAAGTTGTGCACCCCTGAAAGCCGGAAGCAGCAGCTTCTGCTTCACTAGACTAGACACAGCCCAGGTGTGTTTGCTGACCCTGCGCCCACCAGGGGGACCCCGCTGCATGCGGCGGGTACAAGCCCTGCTCCTCTGGCTGCCACCGCCGGTCCCCACCCCCGGGACACAGCCCAGGGCCCCGGGAGCACCCCGCCCCGGACGAGCCAAGAGAAGCCTCCGGCTGAGGCATGCCGACCCGACACCTGGAGATGGCCACGGAGGAACCACGCTCCTGGATGCCCCAATCTCTTCAGAATTAGGGCGTTGTCAAGAATATTAAGCAGAACGTTAAGGAAAACTACAAAAACAGGAAAAAACTCACGGAAAGGGTACCTACCACTCCAACAAAGCTATTCTGACCTTGAGATACTAACTACCAGGCAGAATATACGGACACGTTCCACATGGCTGGTGAGCCCAGCTGCCGCCCCGTTTAAGCACAAATGCATAATTTACAACATGTAAGAGAAAATTCTAGCCCCTTCTGAAGCAGGTTTACGTGAAATGCACACCCTTGCTCATGGGCAGCACATGGAGGGTCTGGCCAAGTCCCAGAGGCGCTCGGGGACCCACCGTAGCTCCCGCCCGGCGCAGCCTCCGGGCCTCACCTTGAGCCGGACCACGTGAGGGATCTTCACCCCGTTCAGGAAGCACTTGATCTGGGGGATCCCGCTGCCAGCGGCGACTGGCTGGAAGGAGAGAGATCAGCACTGAGCAGGCCGAGCGACGGCGGTGCTACAGCCCCCACGGGTCCCAGCGGACAGGGCCACACAGCACCCGGGACAGGACAGCTGCCCATGGAGCTGGGTTCTTCTCCTGCTTCCTCTTATTCCAGAGGCAGTGATGATGGTGGGGAACGGGGAGCAGACCATGGGAGGGGTCGGGAATTGAGTGGAAAAGAGGCCCAGTGTCCCAGGGGTGGGGGACGGGCACTGCAGATAGAAGCTTCCGGATGCAACACTCATGGCAGGGGAGAAGCCAAGAGAGAGGCAGGCCACAGGAATGGAGGCTTCTGGGAAAAGTCCAGGAAGGGGTGCTCCCTTCCACCCGGACCAGCCCTGCTGCTGAGGCCCCGCCCACCCCGGGCGCCTTCTGCTTTGCCAGAACACGGAATGTCTGCACCAGAGGCCCCGCCACTGTAGCTGCGTGGACCTCGCTGGCACAGATTTCAGGGTTCCCTCCCACAGGAGGCCCCTGGCGGCCGTACCTCCACAAAGGCGACGATTGCAGAGCCCACGAGCACAAACGCGGAGTTCAGCGTGGCCCACAGCAAAAGGGAGAAGGAGAGCCCGCCCCTCTCCGTGAACTTGTCGATATCTGGTGCTCATCAAGGACGACCGGCAGCTTCACCCCTGGCCTGCCCGCTGCTCTCCTGGGCCCGGAGCACCACCCTGGCTCCTGATGCCCCCATGCAGCCACGCCTCCCCCATGAGGATGGCAAACGTGCCCGGCAGGGAGGCCTCACCGCTAGCCGGCTCAGAGCTGCACAGCCCCACCCGGCGGAGCCCACGCCACCTTCTATGCTGGGGACTTCGGACAAAGGATACTGTCCTTGACGACCTTGTACTTCAAGCCAGCCACGTTCTCTACCACGATGTCAATGAAGCAGGCCACAAGGCCCGTGAGGATTCCAATCATGGCACAGATGACCCAGCGCTTCATCTCTACCGTCCGGAAGGCCTGCGGGGAGGGTAACCATCAGAAACAGGCGCGGTGTGGGCGCCTCCACCACAGGCCCCTCTGGACACGGTGCGTCCAGCCCCAGGGGTTCTGCAGGCCATCCCCAGTGCAATGCGTGCGGGACCCCGCATCCAGGGAAGGCGGCCTCTGGTCAACGTCTCATAGGCGGTGGACCTTCCCCACCAGTTCACAGTCAGTGGCTGATAGCCCAGGCACCCAGCTGACGACTGCCTATCCTCCTCCATCACACCCACCTAACACACCCACTCCCATCCCTGTCCCTAGGCGTCTCTGGCTCCAGGACACAAACCAGGATCGGAGGCTGGAGGACCCCAGAGGGGGTGGGAGGGGGCCGCACCCAGGCCAGGGGGCAGCACGAGGGCAGCTGAGAACAGGGTGCATGGCGAAGACACCCAGCGCAGACTCACCGTGTGGTTGATGCGCCTCTCCTCCTCCAGAAACAGCTGGTTCTCACTGTTGTCATAGTCCAAGCTCTGCAGGAAGGCACACATGACACACAGCTGACCCCGGTGCTTCTGGGTCATGGAGCAGAAGGGGGAGGAGCGAGGGGGCGAGGGTCTGCATGGGGTGGGGGCGGCAAGGGAGAAGGCCCACCTCGTACTTGAGGGACAACAGCTTCTCGTTGTGCGGGATCTCCTTGGGGAAAGGGTGAGGGGGGTCCGTCTCCTGCGGAAGGAAGAAGCAGAGCCGTATACTTGACAACCAACATGCGCAGGAACAGAGCAACAAAAAGGGGGAGGGCACATGTCCGTGTGTCCCACGAAGCCAGGAGGCTGCAAGTGCAGGCCCATGCCCTGCGGCACCACGGGTAGGTCAGGATCATCCCAGCTACACACCGGAACTCAAGTGACACGGTGTTTGTGGCGGGAAACATGTTCCTGGTCTGTGTCCCAGGTGTTGCCTCTCTAGATCCTGCGGCCTCTCTAGAGGGTGTTCCCTGTGCGCTCAGGGGCCGGTGGGGGCTGCCAGCCAGAGAGATCAAGGCTGACCAGAGGGCAGATTCTCAGCTCCACACCCTGACCCGTGACCTCTGCAGAGGGGGAGGGGCTGAGACTGAGCCTATCACCCACGACTGAGGAGCCCATCAGCCCTGAGGCCCCCTAAGAATGGAAGGGGTGCGGGAGCCTCTGGGCACATGGGGGTGCCAGCAGGGGGCAAGGCCTGGAAGCTCCGTGCTCCTTCCACACCCCGCCCGCCCTGTGGGTGTCTTCCTTCAGCTATTCCTGGGTCCTGTCCTTGACGATGAACCAGTTTCCCTGAGTTCTGTGAGCCGTTCTAGCAAATTATGGCTGGACAAGGAGGTCTGGAACCCTGACTTACAGCTGGTGACAGCCTGGACATGGGGGTGGTCTCGTGGGACCCGGCCGGCAGCCTGGGGAGGGGGTCTGCACTCATGCCCGGCAGATGGTGTCAGAACTGAGTTAAGCTGTAGGACACCCAGCTGCTGTCTGCAGAGGACGGGAGAGTGGCTTGCTGAGGAAACCCACACGGTCGGCATCTGCAGTGTGGTACTCACGACCCTCAACACTGCTGCGACAGGATAAAGGACAAAGTCCTCACGATCATCTCAACAGACTCAGAAAAAGGATCTAACGAACATCTAACACTCCTTCACGACAAGAATACGTCACAGAGTAAGAACAGAAAGAACCTCCTCAGCCTGATCAGGGTGTCCAGGAAAACCCCACGGCAAACGTCCCACTCGACGGTGAGAGACGGAAGCTTCTCCCCTCAGATCAGGAACACGACAAGGACACCTGCCTGGGCCCCGCCTGCTCCATATGGCCCTGGAGCTCCGACCATGGCAGGGAGGCAAGAAGAGATAACAGGCATCCAGAGCAGAAAGGAAGAAATGAAACTCACTATTTGTAGACGACATGACCTCGCGTACACAAAATCCCCAAAAATACACTAAGAAATTATCAGAATAACGTGCTCAAAAAGACCGCAGGACAAAAGGCTGGTGCGCAAACCCACGGGCTTCTCCACACGCCTGCAAGCACAGCCAGGAAGGAAATCCAGAGAACTGCAGTGACAATAGCAGCGAGAATAAAATAACTGAAGTGTATTCCCCAGATACACTCGACGGAGGAACACATGTACACTGACAACCACAGAGCGCTGCTGGGAGGAGTGGGAGGAGAGAATGAATGGAAGGATGCCGCGTCCTTCCATCAGGAGACTGGGCATGAAGCCGCGGCGGGCAGCCCTGAAACCACAAGGAAATGCACAGGGTCTCGAGCAACCAAAACGACTCTAAAAAAGGAGAACAGGGGCACCTGGGGGGCTCAGCCGGTGAAGCGTCTGCGTTCAGCTCAAGTCATGATCCTGGGGTCCTGAGATCGAGCCCTGTGTCAGGCTCCCTGCCCAGCCGGGAGTCTGCTTCTCCCTCTGCCGGCCGCTCCCCCTGCTTGTGCTCATGCACTCTCTCAAAATAAGTAAATAAAATCTTACAGAAAAGGCGAAAGGCAAACAAAGCTGGAGGACTCTCACTTCCTAGTTTCAAAACTCACCACAAAAGACCTAGTCCTCCAGACGGCATGGCCCGGGGACAAGGACAGACGCGGGCATCAGTGCAAGAGAAGCAGAGCCCCGAGAGAAACCCTCGTGTTCATGGCCAACTGGTTCTCTAAGACGGTGCCTAGATGACTCATTAGGAAAGACTGGTTTTTCAGAGAGACAGTCCTGGGAGTCCAGACACCCACACGTGAATGAGCTCGTACCCTTTTTCTCCACTGAACACAAGATCGGTGAAAAATGGATCAAAGGTCTAAAGTCAGAGAACTCTCAGAAGAAAACGGAAAATCTTTATGACCTTGGGCTAGGCAGTGGCTTCTTCGACACGATGCCAACAGCACGGCACCAACAACACAACAGTCAACTTGACGTCCTCACAATCAAAGCTTTTGGGGGGCACCTGGGGGGCACAGTCGGCTGAGCGTCCTACTCTTGATTTTGGCTCAGGTCATGATCCCAGGATCATGGGATCAAGCCCTGTGTCGGGCTCTGCAATGGGCCTGGAACCCGCTCCAGATTCCATCTCCCTCTCCCTCTACCCCTACCGCACCTCCCCACTCTCTAAAAAATAAAATAAAATAGGCTCTGTGCTGTCAAAAACACTGTCAGAAAGCGAGAAGATACCCTAAGACGGGGTCTGCAGATTTCGTACCTGACAAACAACACGCGTCTAATATACAAAGAGTTCTCACAACCCAATGACAAAAATATAAACAACGCGATTAGAGTGGCACAGGATGTGAAGAGATGGTGCCGCAAAGAAGACATACACGTGGCCACCAGCGCAGGAAAGATCAGCTGGCTGTCACCGGCCATCAGAGGGGGGGCAGGTCAGAACCGCAAAACCTTGGGGAAGAAGTCAAGTGCAAGGCTGGAGAGCAGGGCAGGCTCAAGAAACATTCCCTGCCAGCTGCCACACAGCTTGGCACGGGGGTAGGAGAAGAGGACAAAGGTCCAAAGGTCCCTGTCTAAAGGTCCCTGACCCCTGAGATCCCTGTACCCAGAGCCCACCTCCTGCCCACTCAGGGCCCCTGTCCCACACGTGCTGCCGGCTCCTCTGGCCTTGCTTCCTGCATTTGCATAGGACAGGCTCGGGGCAACCTCCTGCGTGCACTTACCCCATCTCTGCTCATGTAGGTCAGCCTCAGGGGACACAGACCCTCGGAGCCAACTTCCTTGGTTGCCCAGGCTCTGGGGGCCTACGGTCATTTTGTCCCCCAGCTCTGCAGAGACTGCCCACACCTGCCCTCCCACTCTGCATGGAACTGCCTGCACCTGCCTTCTCGCTCCGGAAAGAACTGCCTGCACCTGTCCCCGAGCTCTACACTGCCTTGCTTGCTGTCCATCGCCTTCCTATTCGCTGTTTACCCCTGCGCTCTGCTTGGCACCTCCACAAGAGTGGGCCGCGACCTTCCTGGGGGTGGGCAGGGGCTGAGAGCTGCAGGGTGGAGCGAATCCACTACTCACAGGGTCGAGCAGCTCATCGTCTAGCTCCACGTTGCTCATCTGTCCAACCCGGAAGAATGCTGAACGTGGCGACTGGAAGAGAGATTGCGGGTGCTCAGCCGCAGGTCATGTGACCAGTGCCAGACCCCAGACAAGTCCAGACTCTGCATGAGCCCAGGCCTTCTTTACCCCACAGGGCCCCCTATGACCTTGGCCTAAGACATGGCCGAAACGGCAGACACCTGCCAACCCTGGGGATGAGATCGGAAGGTCGCCCACGCCCAGGCTCCCCCACCCAAGCCACTTGCTGAGTCCCCTCATTATGAGACTGAGGGGCTCCGGCAGGCAGGGAGCCATCCCCGGCTTCTAGGCAGGCCCTCCAGACACACAGCCACACTCCCGTCAGCCCCCCGGGAAAGACAGGCAGGCACGTGATTGTCCTCACACGCACCGCATGGCAGAGGCCTGGGAAGCAGAACACAGGCGCCCGGCAGGTGTGCGTTTCCGTGAAACCTGTTTCGGGGTCGGTACATCCCAGATGCTGCATGGAAGCCCGACCCGGGGTTCCTCGGCAGCGCAGGTGGAGCTGGGCGCCCTGTCGTTTACCCTGCGGCCCTCCATGACCGCGACACGCACACCGGCCCCCGGAGCCACAGCCCCATGGGTTCAGCCGGGAGCAGATGACCCTCCTCCCGCCACACCAGCAGCTCAGCAGTCAGCTCGCCCTGCACCCCACGGCGCCGGTCTCCCTGCTGGGACCCCTCACGTGGGAACGGGAGCCCCGTGACGGCAGCACTTGCGTCCCCGTGTGTCGCTGCACGTGTTCTCGCCCGACCTCTTGCCGCGCCTGACGTACCAACTGCCCAAGCCGGGCGCTGCTGTATGCACAGTCCGCAGGCTCGGGCTGCACATGCTCGCCCCACCAGGGGGCTTTCTGAGCCGCGTGTGCACACGGGCGTCGCCGTGCTCCCCACGCCCAGATGGGCGCCCTTCACACACGCGTACCGAGAGCCAGCAACCAGGGGTGGTGGAGAGAAACCCATTTCTCTTTAAAAACACCGACAGTGCCCCCAAACCGCTGACTCCAGGAGAACTAGCACCACTGGCCACCGTGCCGGCCCCGCAAGGAACCCCCGTTCTCAAGCTGGCTGCCACCTCCGCTCCACCGACAGGACACGTGTGAGCAGGAAGGGGTCTGGGCTACCACCCAGCCCGCAGCCTGGCCACAGCAACACCAAATGCACATCCCCGGGGATGTGTCTGTACACACAGACCGGCCAGCCAGACGGGGTGCACAGATGGACAGACCCCACTGAGCAAGGCCAGGCCGCGTGGACAGTGTGACGGGATCCACACCCTGACCCGGCAGACGGAGCCGTAGAGAAAGGCTGTCTGGTCACTTCCAGCGCCCCCACCAGTGACCAGGAAAGAAGCTCAGTTACATGGGACCGTCACCCCTCCGCAACAAGGGGACCCAAAGTCAGGGCCCATCACACATCTCCTCTCGCCTCTGCAATTTCCAAGAGCCACGCGGCAGCCTTGGGAGAGGTGTGACAAGAACAGTCAGGTCAGGGGACGCCTGTCCCCTGTCAGTCAACGAGGCATCTGCCTTCCACTCAGGTCATGATCCCGGGGTCCTGGGATTGAGTCCCACACGGGGCTCCCTACCCGAAGCCTGCTTCTTCCTCTGTCCCTGCTCTCTTTTTCTTGCTAACAAATAAAATCTTACAAAAGAAAAAAAAATGAACAGTCTAGTCGGCACAGACTTACTGGCTCAGGGGATACAGGCCCTCAGCCCCTGACCAGAGGACGCCAGCAGGGCAGGGAGGCACCCCAGGAGGGCATGCCTCGACCGGGAGGTGGCGGCCCCTCCCTTTTCCCCCCGCTTCTCTCTTTGGCTGTACGTGCATCTTCCAGGAAATATCTTTTGTGGTAAAGCAAGCTGATTTAGAGCTCAGTGATCTCCTCGAGGTGTCTGTGTCTTCCCCTTGAACACAGGTTAGATCACGTACCAGCTCCTCAAACTACAACACGTACAAGAGGCCAGACAGAGGCTCTGGGGACTGATGCCGAGGAAAAGTGGCCAATCCCACAAATTACACACTGAGCAGCCGCACTGACCCGACCTCAAAACGTCAGGCCCGGGGGAATGGGAGCGGGTTGGGTGTGGGAGGGGCGACCTAGAGGCAGGATGAGAGAGCTCCGTGCCAAGGCCTGCGCTCTGCACGCTGACAATGGTGGCACGGATGCAGACACAAGTCAAGGGCAGAGGGTGCCCATGCTGACGTCCCAGTGTCCACTCAGTGCTACTGTTTTGTGGTCCGGAAGCCATGGAGGAACCTGGGGAAGGCACATAGGCCCTCTCTCTGTGGCCTTGTCAACTTCCTGCAAATCCACGCTTATCTGTAAACATTAAAAAGCGGGATGGCCACAGCAAACTGAGAAACTTCTGTGTGTCACGGGAGACAACAGAGTGGAAGGAAAGGCAGCCCGCACGACGGGAGAAAGTACTACAGATCGCACACCCGAAAGGAGTTAACACCTGCCTCACGTCAGGAACTGAAGTCAACAAAACAACCTGGTAAGAAACAGTGGGCAAAAAAAGAAAAGAAAAGAAAAGAAAAACAGTGGGTAGAGGACCTGAAGACACGTCTCCAACGGTGACACACGCACAGCCAATAAGCACATGAAAACACACTTGACACCAGCAGCCGAACCACAAGGAGATGCCGCCCCCAGCGCAGCGTGAGCCAGGGAGGGGGCCGGAAGCACGCTGGGTGGGTGCACGGCAGCACAGCAGCTGTGGAGAGCAGGGTGGGACGACCATGTGCCCCAGCGATCCGACCCCTGGCATGTCCTCAAAGACATTGGATGACCACGTGACCCAGGGATCCAACCCCTGGATGTGGGAACCCGTGTGACTCACATCAGCCAAGGGCTGGAAAGGACACCAGCGTCCCCTGACAGATGAGTGGGAAAACCGGCCAGGGCCCATCCGGGCAGCAGAAGGTCGCAGGGCCTTGAAAAGGAAGGAAATTCTGCAACCTGCTACCACGGGGAACAGGGACAAGCCTCGGGCACATTATGCTGAAGAAAGCCGCCCGTCACAAAAAGACACACATGCCACAGTGTGAGACTTCTAGAACAGTCAGGTTGACAGAGAAGGAAAGCAGAAGGGTGGGCCCCAAGGCCTGGGTAGGGGTGGGGGCTGGGTGTTTCATGGGGACAGTTTCAGTTGTGCAAGGCAGCCCAGTTCCCCAGGAGGCTGGCGGGACAGTTACACAACAGCACGCAGGCCTCTGAGTCCAGGGAGCTGTGCGCTTAAAACTGGTCATGGCGGTGAATTCTGTTGTATGTTCTGACTCACAGTAAAACCAAGTTTACAAACAATCCCAAGGCCATGGGCTATCCCGCTGGACTGGTGTGTGTGCCCGCAGCCGCCAGGCTCCACGCTCAGCACGAAGGACACGGGGCTCCAGCAGCCACAGGCTTCCAGGCTAAGCACACAGACGCCCATGGACAGGGTAACTGCAAATGTGAGGAAGCCGGTGAGGTCAGGCGGACGAGGAGGCCTGCAGGCTGAACCCCACCCCAGTGAGGAGAAGGACTGCGCTGTGCGGGGGGGGGGGGGCAGTCCCAGGACCCTCAGTCTAGGCCTGGGCCCAGTCCTGTCCCTCAGCTCTCACTGACCCCGCACAGGTGAAACCGAAGACAGGAGGGACACAGACCTGGGCAGCCCTCAGGCAGCCCACCCCAACCCTACCAGCGAGGCCATGGGTGGGCAGAGAGCCAGGAGGAGCTGAGCCCAGTGCTAAGAGCCACCTTGGAGGAAGATGAGGTGCTCGCTTACTGCAGAGCACAGCTCAAGGGGCCGGTGAGGACGACAGATGAGCCACCCCTGAGCGCCGCCTCCGCTGCCCCTGGCACTCCCAGGCTGTGGTCTGGGGCCCCAGCTGTACGGGCAGGACACAGAAGTAAGTCAATTCCCAAAGAAGCTGGATCCTTAGAACGGATTCTAAACCTGAGAGTCCTACCCCCACCCCGTGCTGCCAAGTGTTGCAGGAGGAGCTTCCCGAAGCCGTGGGCCCTGGAAATGTCCCACAGTCACCAACGCCGCGGCTATCCCACCCTCCGCCTCCGGAGCGTCTGTTTCTGCCTCAGAATTCCCTGCAGAAGCTCTGGAAATGCTCCGCTTCCTGCTGCCCACACACATGACAATGACTTGCTGGCTGACCTCACCCTCTCCCAGCGGCTGAATGGCAGTGACGCTCTGGTAACTCACCGTGACCCCCTGCTCCAGCATGTTGGGCCCAGGGGCCTGACAAAGGGAAGAGCAGCGCACAGGGGCCTCTGAACAGCTGCTCCGGGGCAGGTGGAGGCTGAGCTCAGGGCGGCCAGCAGTCTCTCCTGCCCAGGGCCATGCTTCTCCCCGTGAGGCACTCAGTAGCCTGCCAGGCAGCCACACGGCACATGCCTCCCCAAGCAACAGCTTCCAGGAGGCTGGCTGGCTCTGCTGTGCCCACGCCACCACCATCCCACTCTGGATGTCGGGCAAGAAACCCCAAAGGGCCGGGAGGTGGCCAAGATGAGCTCCCACGTCAGAGTCACTAGGACATGCCCATAGGATGGTTGTTGGTCCGGCGTGTCCTTTTAGTTCCAATGGCCCCCGTCTGGCAGCACCTCACAGGCCACTGTCTGCTGCAGAACTAGGGTGCCCCCGAGCCCAACACTGAACTTGCCCTGCGAGCCCAGAGCACACCTTCCCCACAAGAAAGCTGGCATCAAGGAATCCCGTCAGCTGTCAGTGGGGTCACCTGGTGAGTGATAACCCAAAGACTGTCACTTTCATGCTGTCTCCGGTACTAACCCACGGAGTGGCCACCATCCACCAGCCGGGATGGGCACTGCTCAGAGCGGCACACACATTCACCTTCCTGTAGGGGGTCACCCTGAGGCAGCAGAGGCCGCGGGGCTTGCCTCCTGGGGTGCGGAGCGGTCTCCCCCTTGCCACCAGTCTGCATGATCCCTGAAGACTGAAATCTCCAGCTTCCTGCAGGACTCCCCTTGAGAGAAAGCTGGATTCAAAGCCAAGAGCTGTCCCCTGCAGGTCTGACCTACCTCTCTCCCCGCTCCGATCTACTTTCCAAACTCACAGAGGATCCCATGCACGCTCTCCATTCTTTCCCACCTGTCAGACTGCCTGTGCATCTTACACTCAAGATCGGACCCCGATGGTAACTCTCCTGACCTTGGGGCCCTTCAGTCTTCACAGAGCACCAGGCGTGCTTCTCCACAAGCCTGCAGCCAGTAGGAAGGAAGCTGCTTCTGCACCTCTGTTCCGGGTAAACTGCAGGCAGCCGGGCACACACTATGTGCATAGTAATTCTTTTTCAGTTGTTTAAGAGAAGCTAGTCAGGTGTTACTAAACACAAATGCGCAATAGTTTGCAAACAGTTTTTAACAATGATTTTTTTTTAAGAGTTCAAAAGACTCTTCTTTAAAAAAAAAAAAAGCCAACTCCTTTGGTCAACTTGCAAAGTGGGAAACACACGTTCAGTCCTGAGATAAACCCAAATTGCACCTCAATGTTTCTAGCGCTTTCCCTGTCGACTCTTAAAGCCAGTTTCACGATTCCCTTTAATAGACCCTAGGCTACTTTCTTTTAGAAGGAAAAAATAATGTTCCAAGAAGAAAATAACAAAGCACCCTTAAGGCCCTCCCCTCCAAATTAGCCATTTCAGGCACTTCTCGTGTAGATACACACGGCATTTCCGAACAAGATGCCACTCAAAGAGCAGAACTGCACTTTCACGCTCATGCAATTTCCAAGGGACGGGGGCAACCTGGGGATAAGTCCTACAGAAACGGCCTGACGTTTGCCTCCTTCCCGCTTTTTGAGGACTGTTCCAATGGTTAATGGATAGACAGAGAAGAAAAAAGGAACAAGAATAACAATCAAAAGCAGAGTAAGACCGAGCGAGGAAGAAAAACAGCTCATTAACTCAAAATGAACACAACACCCGTGCACGCCTGCAACCGCCCGAGCGGCGCAACCGCTCTGACCTGTTGCTTAGAGCGCGGGTCTGCACGCTCTCCGTCGCGTAACTGGTGAGGAAAACGCGGTGGAGACACCCACCACCCCTAAGATCGCCCCGCACGGACGCGTGCAGAGAAGGGGCCCGCAGAGCGCCGCACTGCCGAGAGCAGCCGGCGGCCGGCAGCTCATGCGCGCTCGGAGCACAGGGTCACGGTGAGCTCGGCCTGCTCCTCGAGCCCCGCAGCCACCCGGCCCCGAGCTTCCTCCCTCCCGAGACCCCAGAGCCCCAGGGCCTCGATTCCGAGGCCAGCGCTGCCACGTGCGGAAGACGACCCCGGGCCCATTCCCGCGCCCCACCGCGGCGCATCCCCTCCTCTTCACCGGGGGGCGATCGGAGCACCGACGCGCCGGTCAGCACCCGCCAGGCACAAGGCCACCGGCGAGAGAGCCACCCTCCGCCTGCCAGAGCCGCTGACCCCCGAGTGCGAGCGGCGCGGAGGGCCCGGCCCACGCCCGCCACGGCGAAGCCGGCTCCCGGCGCGGGGAGACTGAGGCGCGGGCCCGGGGCTCTCCCGGCGGACGGGCCTCACCTGACGGGCGGCCGCCGGCCCGGCCCCGTTCAAGAGCGGCGTGCTCTCCCCGGCCGGCGCCCCGGGCCGCGCCGTCCTCCGCAGCAGCGGCGCCGCCTCGTCGTCGTCCAGGTCGCGGCCGGACCACGACACCTTCTTAGACACATTAGCCATGGTCCGCGGCAGACAGCCCGGCCCGGGAAGCGCGGCGACCGGGTGTTTGTTCTCGTGACCCGCGCCGCGCCCACGTGACCCGCGAGGCCTGCGCACTTGAGGCACAACGGCGGCCGCGCGGGGTCGTGCGCGCCGGGGGCCTTCTGGGAGTTGTAGTGCCGTGCCCCGGAGGGTGCTCCACCGCCGCTCAGGTGACCAGCGGGGACCGGGTCCCGGAGAACGGAGAAGGGAGCCGGGATCCGCGAGGACTGGACAGGAGGAAGGAGGGCAGGCTGTCCCTCCCGGAGCAGGTGGCGGCGCGGGAGGAACGACCGGTCGCAGGCGGGTCCTCCACCGTCCGGGCAGGTCCGCTGCGTGCGGACCCCGTGCGCGGTTTCGGCATCTGCCTGCACGTTACCGACAAGCGGGAAGGGGAAGAAATCTTGGAAGCCCCGCGGATGCCCCCCGGAGCCCAGGACAGGCTGAGCACCGCGCGGGCCTCCCGGGGCTTGTGCTGACGAGGATGCGCGGCTCTGGGGCATGGCGTCCCTCACCACCGGGCAATTGCACACACCCTGCTAGGCGGCTGTGCTCCGCCGCGAAGGGCCAGGACCCCCCTCTGTGATGGGGTTAAAGGGACAGGACAGCTGAAGGCTCCCGGCGACTGGCAGGGACGACTGGCAGACCTTGGGCGTGCACTGGGCTGGGTGGGGGGATTGCCCGGTTCCCTGCCCAAGGTGAACATTGTCTTGGGGTCACCGCAGGAAAAGTCCTTATTCTCAGGAGACACGGGGCTTATGCGGGGGGATGGGCTGGGACTCGGGGACCTCCACCATCATGGGGACGGGAGCCAGTGACAGAGGGGACCAGATGTGGCCCGGTGCTGACGCGGTCAGGCTAGGCCCAACCTGTATGACCACAATGTGTTCGTCTTGCAACTTCTGTTGTTTAGGTATGAAACTTGTCAAAAGAAAATAGTTTATGGGGTATTTCAGAGGCTCTGAGACTGAGAAAGGAATAGAGCCCCTCCCCCCACATAACTCGAAATCAAAACGAAAACCAGAATAAGAGAAGTGGGACAGGGTTTTGAATTTTCCCTACAATGACTGTGCAATGCTCTTTTGGAAATTCCGAGAACAACGTTCTTTCCAAAAAGGGTGTTTTCTCATTCGTGTCATCTGGCTTTATCGAGTGATGGACCGGGGCGGTGTAACGGCCCCCAGTTGTGGCCTCGCACACCAGCTCTGAGGCTCAGGTGGGCTGGGGCTGGGCATGGATGCCCGACTGGACTGGATGAAGGGGTTCCTGCTGGAGGTCGGGGGGCATCTCTGTGGCCAGTCCCAAGGGCCAAAACTGTCAGACAGATGAGGGGTCTGACTGCAATTGTGTGGGCCGAGTGGTCCTTCTGGAGGATAAGCAGGCCAAGGGCAGGGGGTGGGGAGGAGCCAGCCCCAGCTTCTCACCAGGCCCCAGACCCTGTAGCATGAGAAGGGCACCTCAGGGTCATGCTGTCCTTACCTGGAAACACAACAGGCTCAGGTCGTAGATAGGGTTTGATGGACTACAGGTGGTCAGGCTTCAGAACGCAAGGTTGGGCAGGGAGGGGGGAAACTGACCCTGTGGGGATGGCCGATTGCTCGAGTTTTGTGTTCAGACTGTCCTGCTTCAAACCATGCATGGCTTCCCTTGTCTTGCTGGACAGATCAAATTCTCAGTGACCAGAGCCCACCCTGAAGCTGTCTCAGCCCTGACTCCAAGCCCTTCCCCAGCCCACTCTGTCCTCCTGGAATCCCACTCCCCACAAAGCTTCCCGAGTATGAATGTGGCTTGCTGTCTCTGCCCTATTCCTGCGGCTTTAGGGTCTGTGGACTGTAGGGGAATGCTGCTATGAATGGTGGGCCATCCTGGGTACCCCAGGCGTTAAAAGTACCCACAAGAAGGGGAGGGCCTGGAAATAGTACCCTGTGTGGTCTTTTTATGCTGGGGACCCTGCTGTCCCTGAAGAAAGAGATTACCAGTGTTCCCTAAAGCAGCGTGTCGTCCCAAGACCTCCAGAGAAAGTCCCAGGGGCCCAGGAAAGAAGAGCCCGAGATGGTCCCTAAAGGTGCATGTGCCCTGGGGAAGTGCAAGGGGAAGCCGAAGTCAGTGATTCAGTGAGCACCCATGGGGCCACCCAGGGGGATTTCGGTCCTAGAATGCCTCCTGTGACCTTGACTCATGGGGAGGCAGCCACCTTGTCTTTGACCTCAGGGCTCCTGATGGCTGGGACCACAGCTCTGCAGAGATGGGAGTGCCCTAGAAGACCCAGGAAGTCCTTATTTAGATAGAGCACTTCCCTCAAGGAGCAGCTTCAGGGCTGAGAGGCCAGGCCAGTCTGGCTGGTGAGGGTGACGTGGGGGAGGGGCTCCTGGGTGGCTCAGTCGGTTAAGCCTGAGATCTGACTATTGGTTTCAGCTCAGGTCATTATCTCAGGGTGGGGAGATTGAGTACCCCCCACCCCCAATGCATGGGGTGCTCTGCGGTGAGTCAGCTCGAGGGTCTCTCTCTCCCTCAACCCTTCCCCAAGCTCTCGTGCGTGCACACATGCGTGCTCTCTCCCAAACAAATGCATAATAAATCTTTAAAAAAACAAAATTGGGGGAGTTCTCAGGGCATATGCCTGGCTCACCTGGTGCAGTGTGGGACTCTTGATCCCGAGGTCATGAGCTGAAGCCCCACACTGGGTGTGGAGATTAGTTAAAAATAAAATCTTTTAAAAATAAAAAAATAAAGCAAGGAGAGTTCTAAGAACCGAGGCTGTTTCTGAACTCGGTGATTCCTCACCTCTCCCAGCCGTGGTGCCCCCCTTTGCCCGAGCACCCTCTCCTGTCTTCATGGCCTCCTTCCTGATTGTGTGAGTTCGTGTTTGGTTCTCCCATGAGAATCCCCAATACCGTAGGAGTTCGTTTTCATCACACTGAAACGTAAGGCCCTTCTGTCAGTGCCTGATCTTTTAGGGGCCTCGCTTCAGAATTGTAAAAATAAACATTGGCAGGCAGACATCTAGCTGACACCAGCAGGGGTGGGGTGGGAACGGAGAGGGAGGCAGCTCCTCTGCAAACCGGTCTTTCTTTGAAAGTTCAGACATGAGTTCCCCACGAGACCCAGAAATTCAAGCCCCAGGCCCCTGCTCAAGGGAAACAGGAACCCGTGTCTGCACAAGGACTCATGTGAGAGTGCTTGCAGAGATTTATTCACAAAAGCCAAAGACTGGAAGCAGGTGAATGGAGAGCAGTGTGGGGTCCCTGGGGGCGAGGCGTCACCCAGCAGGCAAAGGACCCAGCCCTGGTGTGCCACCGCGCCCAGAACGGGCCGATCGCCCAGAGAGCCGGTCAGGGGACACCGGACCTGAGGGGGACAGGAGTGACCACTAACACGCATGATTTGGGGGGGCATGGAAACACCTTAAAGCTAGGTTGCGGTGATGGGGGCACAGCTCTGTGAATTCACTGACAATCTCTGCACTGGACACACATCCCGGTGGCCGCCTGGCTCCTGCTCCCATAGTACCCCAACGAGGGTGCCTTGAAAGTGCAGCCTGTGATTGCTCCTGTTTGTTTCTGAATCGCTTGAATCGCTTGCTCCCTTCACAGACTCCCACAACGGCACCTTGATGGAGGCCCCGGGGGGGCGACCGGTCAAGTCGCTGGGGCTTCGAGGCAGGAAATGAATTCCTGGTCCTTTTCATGTGGGACACGGCAGCAAGGACCACCCGGGGGCTTTCCAAGCCACCTCGAGAGAGGGCCATTCAAACGCACCCACCCAGGTACCACGAAAACAGGGCTCTCTGTCGGCAAACCCAGCCCAGACAGACGCGAGGCCCCACAGAGTCCTGCCCCCCCAGGAGGGAATGACATCACAGCCCGCGGGTCCTCCCACAGCCCCACTGCACCTGTCAGCCTGCTCCCTCCCTCCCACATTGCCCTGCTGGGGAATAGTATAAAATCAAGACAAAGTGTTTGCTGTGGGGAATGCTAGGCCCACTGTGAGGAATTGTTACCCAGCCACAGACTTTTCACGGTTTCAGAGAAAGATACATTTAAAGCGTCTTGTCCACATCCCAGCTCTGCAAAGCCAAACGCCCAGGGTGTCCCTCAGGGGCCCTGGACAGGGCACGTGCACTGGGGTGGCTGGGGAGGGGGTGGCTGAGGGCGGTGGAGGCTGCTCCTGTGGGGACCCAGAGCGCAGGGCCTCAGGGACAGAGCTCCAGGCAGCTGCAATTCACCTGCTTCACAAACCCGCCTCTCCACTGGGCGTCGTCCAGCGTCAGGATGGCGCCCCCTGGGACCTCCCTCCCGGTGGCCAGTTTTGCGACCTCCCCAGGGACCAATGCCCGGTCCCATATGGCCAGGCCTGCCAGGCTCCCCACAAAGGCCTCAGAGCTGTCAAAGCCACCGCCCACACTGTCTTGCTCCTGGCCCAGCACCAGGGACCCTCCTGCAGGGATCTCATAGCCTGCCCTGAAGTGGGAGCCGGTGGCCGCGAGCCTGCGGTCCACGTGCAGCCAGTACTTGCCCAGGATGGACGTCCAGATGACACACACGTGGTGCCACTGGCCGTCCAGCAGCGGCTGCAGGGGCAGCTCCCTGAAGGCCGGGTCTCCGATCACGAAGTGGATGGCTCCCGGGGCCAGGGAGTTCCCGCCGCCGTGCAGCACAAGCTTGTTGTCGTTCTCCTCCGTGGCGTAGGACAGCAGGGTGCCCAGGCGGCCCGAGGCCGTGCGCACCCAGCTGCAGACGGACAGGGCTCGCAGGCCCCACGGGAAGCTGGGGCTGAGGAAAGCGACGTTCTGGGTGGAGGCGTTGGGGAAGACCAGCACGGGGCCCACGTCACAGGCTGGAAACAGAGAGGTGATTCAGCCCCGGCAGCACACGGAGGCAGGGGCTGCAGACCCGGTGGGGCTGCCTCAGCACGAGCCGGGAGGCTGGCAGAGCGGGGTCCCCGTGGGCCCCATGGCATGATGGGCTCATCCTGCAGGTGGGGAGACTGGGAGCCAGCGCGGTCTACGCCCCAGAGGGAGTGAGCCTGCAGGCACGCCCCCAGCTGCGGGAGTCCCACAGACTCAGGGGTTCCAAACAACATGCACTGAGTATCTTCCATTTCTGGAGGTCAAGGCCAGAGCTGGTCCCTCTGACTAAAGTCATGATGGAGGCAGCTGGCTCCAGGTGGAGGCCCCAGGGAGAATCCTTTCCTGCCCGTCAGCTTCCGGAGAAGCCCCGGCTCCGTGGCTCACGGCCCCTCCCGCGTCATCAAAGTACCTTCCTCTCACCTCCGTCCCTGCGGTCCCAGCTCCCTCTCTGACCTTCCCGCCTACCCTGAGAAGACCCTGGTGTTAATCCCAGATCCCCTCCTGTCTCACAATTTGTAATCACAGCTGGAAAGTCCCCTTACCCCGCGAGGGGCTGCATCCACAGGGCCCAGGGGTCAGGATGTGAACGTCTTTGGGGCCACCCCCCTTCAGGTCAGCCTGACAGGGGGGTCTATGCGGTGGGGTGAGGTCTGGGGTTCCGACTGGCAGGCTGGGGACCTACAGGTCTCACCTGCCAGCCCACTGGACCCAAGGATGGAGGGCTCCCAGTCCCTCTCTTCCCCTCAGGGGTATCTGTCGTAATCTAGGGCAGGGGGCATCCAGGTGGCTCAGTCGGTTAAGTGTCTAGCTCTTGATTTTGGCTCAGGTCATGTGATCTCAGGATTGTGGGACTGAGCCCTGGTTGGGCTCTGAGCTCAGCATGTTGTCAGCTTGAGATTCTTGCTCAGCCCCTTCTGCCCCCTTTCTCTCTCTAAAATAACAGTCATCATCATAATAATAACATAGAGCAGGTGCCACTGGGGGTGACTGCCCCCCCAGCACACACCTAGGGATATCTGCAGGCATTTTAGTTGTCAGAACTTTGGGGATCCCCATATCTTTCCCAGGGGCCCTGGTGGTCCCTCCGAGGTCAGCTGGTCAGCTCCATCTCATTGGTGAGGCCGCCAGAGCGACCCAGAGGGAGGGGGACCCTGCTTCCGATTCCTGGGACCCCAGGGCTGGTCAGCCAGACAGAGAAGTAATCCAGTCAAAAACAAGGAAAACATGGACAGGCCTCCAGTGCATAGAGGCTGGGACCGCTGCTCAACCCCACAGTACCCGGGGCAAGGCCGCTCCGCAGTAGTGCCCAAGAAACCCTCTCCTGGGAGATCCGAGACAGCAGAGGGCCAGCTCCGCAGAGGGGCCCCGCACGGCACAAACCACCTCCCCGAGCAGCAGAGGACATCTTGCTAACCCACCAGCCCTTGTGAGAGCGGTCATAGGAGGAAGCACCTGATGGGTGCAGCACCTGATGTCTGTGCATGTATGCTCCAGGGCGCTGGGAAGAGCCTGTAGAGAGGTGATCACCTCCCCCATGGCCCCCGTTTCTGTGGGGGGTGCACAGGGCTGTTAAGTGTCCTCTCTCCACAGCTCGGGGGGAAGGCTGCTCAGAAGGGACCAGAGGCCTGAGGAGGCACGAGGGAGGAGAGGGGAGGCCGACAGGGTAAGGGCAGGCTGTGGTACTCACTCTCTCCTGGTTTCTCGGGGGGCCACGCCCGCTGGCTGCCAGGGCCAGGGGGTGCCCATGTCCCTTGCGGATGGCCTGCAGAGTCCTGAGGCGGGTCACCGGTCTCAGGTGAAGGTCTGAGCACCTGCCTCCCCCTGTGCACCGCCGGGGAGCTGGGGCTGGGCAGCCCAGGTGGGGTGAGGGGCTGGGCCGGGGTCAGCGCCGGGGTCGCGGTGCTGGGACCTGCCCCCTGCATCCGGGCCTCGAGAGCACCCAGCCTGGCATCCTGGCCCTGCACGAGGGCCGTGAGGTGAGCCAGCGTGTCCTGCAGGGCCCTCACGGCCGGGGCCAGGCTGGAGAGGGCGCCCCTCCGCGCCTCTTGGTCCTCCCTGTCCTGGGTGCGCTGCCTTTCGCTCAGGGCGGCCCCCAGGGCCAGCAGCCTGGACTCCACCTTCCGGCTTCTGCGCTGCGTCTTCTGCACCCGGGTCCTGAGGTGGCTCAGGTCACTCTGCACGGCAGCGTGTGACTGGTTCACAGCCAGGGCCACGGCCTGGGTCTCGCGGGCCAGGCTCTGGAACCGGGCATCGACATCGTACGACAGGTTGTAGTTCCTGGCAAGGTCTTGCAGGTGGGTTAAGGTCACCTCTTGGAACCTCCGGAACTACAGAGAGACACGCAGCAGTCGCAGGGGCCTTGGGCCAGCGAGGACGCGGGACAAGCCTTCCCGCTCACGCTTCTTGGTGCCTGTCACCCCCCCGGCCGTGCCCCACACTGACCGGCTTCTCAGGCAGTGGCACCAGCGCTGGGCCGATGACCACACCCAGCCCCGCGGCGGCCTTGCTCAGAGACGCGCGAGACCATCCCAAAGTCTCTGGGATGCACACTGTGGGGTGAGGGCTTCAGGCTCCCATCTCCCCTACACCCCCCATACCCTGCACGCCTCACCCCTGTGACACTCGGGGTCCTGCCTGAGTGGACGTAGGGCAGGACGAGCTTCATGACTGGGGATCAAAGCGGGCAGTGCCGGCAGAGCTCCCACCCTGATGCCCAGCACACCCCAGCACCCCTCCAGCGCCCCCTCTTGGGGCATCCCACTCCGCCGCCCAGCCCGACTCCCACCCTGTCCTCCACGTCTGTTGGCTTGACTTCCTAGCAGAGCCCAGCAGCCTACTCTACGGGTGGCCCACTGCAGGGGACAGTAGAGTCACGGATGGAAAGAAGCCTGCGTTTCATATCTGCATCTCCAGAGCAGGACGCTCACCGTCTGTCGCTGCGTCTGCTATAGAGCTGCACTCACAGCTGTCCCACGTGGTGGGGACACTCACCTGCTCTTCCAGCCTGCGGAGCCGCTCGAGAAATGGCTTCCTTGGCCCTGCAGGGCTGGCTCCCTGCGACAAAGCCCTGTGCAGATGCACCAGCACAAGAATAATGAGGAGAGACAGGGCCTTCCTCCCCGGGCAGCCCATCCTGACGACGTGGAGAGGAGCCCCCGACTGAAAGGCCGTGCACTGTTGCCCCCACCCCCTCAAGCTGGCCAGTGCAGCGGCTTTCCTTCTCCCACCCTGGCGGGGAGTCAGCTTCCTCCTGCCACCTTAATGAAAAGCATTTGCCCTCCAGTCAGTGAGCTCTAGAGAGCTAGAGGTTCCCAAGGACACAAGCTTAAAACAGATGCAAACAGTTTCTCTGGAAGACAATTCTGGGTGCGAGCCCTGGCCTGGCCGGCTCAGAGCCATGCGGAGGTGATTGCTTTAGCATGCACTCAGCTCCCAAAAACCAGAAGCTGAGGCAGGCTGGGGCCAGGGAGCCTCTGGAGCCAAGTCCGCTGTGGGGCCCGGAGTGTGGGCCGTGCACAGAGGGGTCTGTGAAGCCTACCTCTCTCCCTCGGATAAGGCAAAGGAAATGGGGTTGGGGGCCACCTTAAATTATTCTGTGGTAGAGGTTGCATGGTGGGCTGAACAGTGGCTCCCGAAATTGTAGGTCCTCATCCTAACCCTGTGAACCCCGTGCACCTGCAAAGGTGAGTTTATTTGGGAAGAAGTCCCTTGCAGACGTCATGAAAGGTTTCGAGAGGAGACCATGGCTGAATTAGGGGGTCCTTACAAGAGACAGAAAAGACACAGGGGAGAAGGCCGTGGGAAGACAGAGGCAGAGACCGGGGCGCTGCAGGTGCAGGGAGAGCTGGATAAGGCCGGAGCGGTCTTCCCTGGAGCCTTGGGAAGGCGCAGCCTGGGACCTGCTGACCTGGGACCTCCATTGGTTACGGGTCATTGGTTGTGGCCTGGGGACACTGACTCCTTCCCTCCCTTCCCTTGGGCGGCTCTTTCCACAGCTCCCCCTGCTCTGCCCTTGACCTGTCACTCTCCCAGGCCACAATGGATCGGTGCCTCCGGTGCTGCTCTCCTTGCCCTCTCCTCGGCCCTGGGCTCCTTCATCTTTGTCCTTCTGCTGCCATCGAAGCGGTGCCTGGGGAAGAGGAAACTTGCACGGCTGTCTAACTGACCGCCGTTTATTCTGCTCCCTCCCCGCATCATAGTCCCTGCAGCCAGCCCTGGGATGAGGTCCCCACTGGCCCCACTTCCTTAGGCCACTGGCTGTGCTCAAGTCCCACGGCTGGGCTGGTAACCCGTGACCCCCACAGGGGAGCTGAAAACAGGGTTTTTTCTTCTGCGCCCCCAGTGCCCCATGTCCTAGGCCCTGCTCCTTCCTCCCCATGGCTCTGAAAAAGCTTGCATTCACGTGGGTGGGCCTAGGACCTGGACCTACGTTTTGGGAACCACCATTCGGCTTATTACAGAGAGCTCTGAGAGGCCAAGGGCATCCAGGGACACTGGGAAGTTGGGGCATGGCACAGGCTTGAGTGAAGGGACTCGTGTGAGTCTGGATAGAGAGCTCCTGGGTCCCCGGGGCCTCCTTGAGCTCCTGCAGCTGGTGAAGGCTCTGTTCAGCCATAGCCGCCACAGGATGTGGTCAGCTGGCTCTCCGGCGCCCCCCTTCCCCATGCCACGTGGGCGGCTGAACCCCTGCCATGTGACTGGCCTTGAGGTCCTCCAGGGATGTAATGCACACTGGATTCAGAACTTAGTACAAAAAAGGAATGCAAACCACCTCACTAGTCATCATACTTTATACGGGACTACAAGTTCAAAAGGTAACAATCTGGACTGATTGGGTTACATAAAATATATTTGCTGGGGCGCCTGGCTGGCTCAGTCGGTACAGCGCCTGACTCTTACTCTCAGGATCATGTGTTCAAGCCCCCATTGGGCATGGAGACCACTTTCAATAAAGAAACTGACTTAAAAAGAAAGAGATGAGAAAGATGCTGCATTTTGAATTGTGGGGCGCTGAGGGTTCCACCCGCTTCCAGAAAGCAGCAGCCACAGCCAGACACCTGCCCCCAGGTAGGAGGAGGGACTTCTTTAACCCTGGGAATAAGCAAGAGCCCCCCCCAATCTGTCAAAGCAAGTTCCCCTCATCTGCATACACAGCTTCTGGCCCTTAACCGTCTCGGGCTTAATATGAAGGCTAAACTAGACATCTCTAGACACAGGGGCCTCTGACAGAAATCTGCCCAAACAGAAAAACGCAGAGAGCCACGGAAAGCTCTGAAAGATCTTAAATACCACCCCCAGGAAGACAAGAAAATCTTTGTGTCCGCAAGGCGGAAACGTGGATATTACGAGAAAAGGAATAATAAAAAATGAAGAAGTTGGTCCGGAAGGATGAAAACGAAGATTTTCCAAATAAATAAGTAATTAAATCAGGACAGCTAAAAGGCAAGGCTTAAAGAATTGCCCAGAAAGTAGGGCAAGAAGACAAAGAGATGAAAAGAAAAGAGAGAGAGAGAGAAAGAAAACATGCCCTTCAAGGTCAATCCAATGAAAAGCGAGTACGGAGAGTGAGACTGAAGAAAATGGGGGGGGCGCCTGGGGGGTTCAGTCATTAAGTGTCTGCCTTTGGCTTGGGTCATGATCCCAGGGTCCTGGGATTGAGCTCCACATCGGGTTCTCTGCTGAGCTGGACGCCTGCTTCTCCCTCTCCCCCTCCCCCTCCTTGCGTTGCCCCTCTCACTGTGTCTCTCTCTGTCAAATACATAAGATCTTTTTTTAAAAAATCTTTTTTTAAAAAAAGATCTTATTTATTTAAAAAAAGACTTTTTTTAAAAAAAAAAGATCTTATTTATCTATTTGACAGAGAGAGAGAGAGAGATCACAAGCAGGCAGAGAGGCAGGCATAGAGAGAGGAGGAAGCAGGCTCCCCACTGAGCAGAGAGCCCGATGCGGGGCTGGATCCCAGGACCCCGAGATCATGACCTGAGCTGAAGGCAGAGGCTTAACCCACTGAGCCACCCAGGCACCCCAATAAGTAAAATCTTAAAAAAAGAAAAGAAAAGAAAATGGGAAGATAGTCTGGGAAGGTGTCACAGTCAAGAGCATCTGTCAGTCTCAAGGCTGTGTGTCAGAGAAGCCAGGTGTGTCATCAAGTGTCAGAACCCCGTGGATGAGGAGAGGATTCTAGAAGTGTCTTCGGAGGAAAAACCTAGTCAATGGGAAAGATTGACTCTCCTTAGAGAACTGAATGCTGGCCGGCTGCCAAAAACAGAGGGGCGGGGTGTCTGGTTAAACCTCTGCCTTTGCTCAGGTCATGATTTCAGGTTCCTGGGATTGAGTCCCATGTCAGGCTCCCACGTCAGGCTTAGTGGGAAGTCTGCTTCTCCCTCTGCCTGCTGCTCCCTCTGCTTGTGTTCTCTCTCTCTGTCAAATAAATAAGATCTTTGTTGGGGCACCTGGGTGGCTCCGTGGGTTAAAGCCTCTGCCTTCAGCTCAAGTCATGATCTCAGGGTCCTGGGATGGAGCCCCCCATCGGGCTCTCTGCTCTGCAGGGAGCCTGCTTCCCTCTCTCTCTGCCTGCCTCTCCGCCTACTTGTGATCTCTGTCAAATAAATAATAGAATCTTTAAAAAATAAAAAAACAAAATATTTGAAATAAAATAAACACAAAAAAATTAAACAAACAAACCAACCAACCCAGAGGAACAAACCTTCACATGCCCGAGTGAGTGAAATTTATTTTCACTTAAAATTGTCCATCAGGCTCAAACGTGAACCTGCCTGGAGCAAAGAGCAAATGCACTTTTCAGACACGTGAAGGCGGGAGAGGTTTGTGTCCCGCGGCAGGAGGCGCCTAGCAGCCTGGCAGGCCTGCTGGAAACACGGGAGTCAAGGTCGAGAGAAGCTGCTGTATGTAGCAAGTGAGGAGCGAGGCTCCAACCCAGGGGCGGCCGGGAAGTCCCAGGAAGGCGTCCTCCGGGACTCCGCGCAGCCTGGCCCAGCCCATGTCCCCGCCGTCAGCCCCGCTCCGCCGGGCGCCGGGCCAGCGCTCCGCCCCGCCCCGCCCACACCCGGGCTGCACCTGCCGCGCACCTGCGCTCCCCGCGCCCGTAGCTGCCCGCTCCCGCGCGTCTCCCGCCGGCGCCCAGGGCGGGAATTTCAAAACCAGACTCCAGAGCCGGCCGCCTTCTCTTTCGAAAGATCCGATCTGAGAGCGCGCGAGAGCGAGAGGCGCGCCCGCGCGAGCCGGGGACGGGCAGAGGCGCACGAGGAGAGAACCGAGAGTCTCCAGCCCGCTCCCGGCCGGCCAGCGGGGAGCCGCAGCCGGGGCCCAAACCCACGACCCCGGCCCCAACCGAGAGTTCCGCGCTCCACCGGCTGCGCCACGCAGGCGCCCCTGCCCAGTTCTTCCCAACATACACGTCCCGCCGGGACTCCGTTTGTGCCCCTAATTCGGGAGCGGGGACTCTCGGCCTCACGGTCCGCCCCGAGCAGGGCTTGGGGTGCGCAGTGGGCATTTAATCGGTGCGCGCCGAGAGAAGGCCTGCCTAGGCGTCGCCTAGGGCAGTCGAGGCTGAACCGGCGCCTCCCGGAGGCCTTCGCAGATCGCACCGACGCTGCCCATCGCACGTGCGCCGGGGTGAAGAGCGGCCCTTGGAAAGCGGCCACCGAGGAACCGGATTTCGGCCCACGGACGCGGCCACCCGCGCCGGCGACCCCGGCGTGGAACGCCCCTCTCCCTGTCGGCTCCGCCTATCGGGGGTCCCGCCCACCAGGGCCACGCCCCCGCTAGGCGCAGGCGCAGATGCGGCCGCTCGTCCCCTCGCCTCTTCCGGGCTGCCGGCGCTGCGGCAGATTCGTCGCGACCTGCCCGCGGGGACCGGCCCCACATACTCGGCAAACTCAGCGGCACTTCTGCTGCTCGTGCTCCGCGGCCTCACGCTCTAGGCTGGGAACCGCACGCGGAGCTGGGCCTCCGCGACCGTGGCGAATCGGCGGATGGGTGGCCGCGGCGGGGCGGGCCGTGAGCGCGCCGGGGAGGCTCCGGGGCAGGACCGAGCGGGTGCGCGCCTCCCGAGACCCCCACCCCGTCGGTCCCCAGGCCCGTGCGCGCCCCGAGGCCCCTTCCACCCCCACCCCCAGGCCCTCGCCCGCCCCGGAGACCGCCCTTCCGTCCCCCAGGCCCACTGCCGGCTCCACGAGGCCCTTTCCCGCCACGCCACGATGTGGGCTCCCGGCGCACGCTGGGCAAGGGAGCGTTGGGTGGGTTGGTCGCGGCACAGACCGCGGAGACCCGGCTGGGTGGGGAGGCGGCTCGTGGGGGCCCTTCTCATGCGGCCTTATCCAGTGTCCGGGTGCACTGGTGATAGATGCCCCCCTAATGGTACTCAACCCTGCAGGGACCCGCGACCCCAAATACTAGCAGAGGTGATTCTGGTTTCTGGGGGAGAAGTGATAGGAGGCCTGTGGTCCAGGGTCCGCCAGCCTCAGCACAGCCCACCTTTGAGTTTGGACTAGTCTCTGCTCTGGGTGCTGTCCTGCCCAGATGGGGTGTTGACCAGCATCCCTGGCCTCTACCACCCACTCCCTAGGTACCAGCAGCACCCCCACTTGTGCCCCAGGGGCACAGTGCCCTACTGTGGAGGGTACCCAGCTGTGAACTGACTTGGAAGATGCTGCAGGGAGAGGGTACTGCTGGACGACAGCAGGGGTGAGGAGAGATGGGGAGGGGGCCGGTTCTGAGAGCATGTGAAACACACTTCTTGTCTGAGACCGGCCCTGCGTGGGTGCCAAGGGCTCTGTGGACTTCTCACGGGCTTGTCCTGTGGCCTCCAGGATGGATCCGGCGCGGTCTGCCGTCCTGCTCGCTGTCCGGGAAGCCCTTCACAACCTTTCCACTTCTGAGGATGGCGGCCACATCCTTTCCACCCTGGGGGCCCTGAAGCGGTATCTCCAGGGAGCGGAGAACCCAGCCCTTCCCGGGGAGCAGGAGGAGTTCGCCAGGATGCACTTCTCCGCCGTCCTCAGATGTCTTGTGGGCAGGCTGAGCTCAGGCTGGCTGGGGCTTCTGCCCGACGGCCAGTTGGAGGACCTGTGGGCCAGCTTCTTCCTGGAGGGTCCTGCTGACCAAGCCTTCCTGGTGCTGATGGAGTCCATCGAGGGTGCTGCCGGGTGAGTGGGGTCTGATGATAGGGTCACTTGTAATGTCCGAAGCAGGAGTGTGGCCTGAAGGATTGCAAACCAGCAGGTTGTCCGGCTTCTCTGACAATGTGGTGTCCTGAAAGGTGAGAGACTAGAACACGTGCCCAGCAGAGCGTCTGAAAATTTAAGGCGGTTTGTGTTAATCTCCTTTGCAGTCCTTGCTCTGGGTCCCACCACACTGGTGACGGGAGGGCGCATTCCCATCCCGATGGCTTAGGCAGTGGGTTGGCTCCAGGCTGGGGTGACATCGGTAGGCAGTGGGCGTCCTCGCGAGGCCCTTTGCTTCCCTCCATGGCTCTCAGCTCTGCAGTGAGGGCCCCCCAGACCCTGCAACGCACCTGTGGGGACACCTAGCTCACGGCGGTTCCCAGACTCCGTGTCAGAGCACGAGACCATCCTGCCACATGGCCACTGTGTTCTGACGCAACTGGGTTGCAGGTTGCTGCCGTAAAGCGCAGGGTCAGCGTGGAGCGGGAGAGGAGAGTGGCAGTGTCCGGCGACTGGGGAATCGGTGCTGGGCCCTGCGGGCGCGCACGCCCCACCCGTGACCGGCGGCTTGGCAGTGGGATAGTGGGATTTAGATCCTCGTGCCAGTTGAGCTGCAGGATTACTTGTTTAAGGATGGCTGTTGATCCTCCCTGGGGCCCGGGACGCCAGGGATGGGGGCTCACGCCTCTGCCCATCACTCCTGCTCTCGCTGCAGCCCGAGTTTCCATCTGATGAAGGTGGCGCAGCTGCTGGCCAGGTTCCTGAACACGGGCAGGATGGCTGCTGTAATGGAGGGCCAGTGTCGGCCGCCGGCGGAGCCGGCCTTCCCCCTGCTCCAGGAGACGCTCCTCACCAAGGTGGTGGGCTTGCCCGACCATCTGGGCAACCGTCTGCAGCGGGAGAACCTGGAGGCCTTCCTCCCCCAGAATTACTTCCCACTGCTCGGCGAGGAGATCATGCGGGCGCTGCAGGCAGTGGTGGACTCCCTCCGAGGTGCGGGCCCCCCACATTATCCCTCCAGCCATCTTCTCTGGTCACCATCCTGTCCCTCCCTCCTGCCCCTGGCTTCTCACAGCCCCTGGGGACTGGGATTCTCTGGGCGATGCCAGTGGCAGGTCAGTTGTCTCCTCTTGGAGCGTGACCGCCCGCACACTGAGCTGCACCCACTTCTTGGCTTACTGGCCCTGAAGACAGCGCTGACCTTGACTCCTTTAGCTCCTGGTTGCACGCACTGGGGGGGCCGTCCAGATGGGGCTGCTCTCCGCTGGGGCCTTCACTGAGTGTCTTAAAGACCACATCGCTCCATCTCCGCTGCTCTAGTTGAGCCTGGAGTCTGCACCACTCGCTGTTCTCCTGTCACGGGGCGCACACAGGGTCCCACCAAGACTGTGGCGTGTGTGCCCTTCCCACGCGCTCACGTTGTCCCTGTAGAGGGTGCGGAGCCAGGCAGAGGTAGGACACGCCGGCATCCTCCCAGCCCATGGGCTCTGTCCGGCTCAGCCAGGCTGCCCGCGCTCCTGCGCTGTGCTAGGAGCCGCCGCCAGCATGTTCTGACTGCATCTGCTTCTGTGGGGGGCTGTGTCCGCCTCGTCCTCGCAGGATCTCAGACACCACTCGCAAGGCGGCTGGTGCTTCTGTCTGTCGTGCACATCTTGACTGTCTCCCGCTGGGCCCCGCCATCCGGGTGCTTCTGGTGGGTTGGTGGGCCTGTCCTCCCCTTGTCCCCATGACCCGTTTCCTGCCCTTGGTGCCCCCTCTTCCCCGTGCCACCACACTGGTCTGTACTGCATGGGGTCATCACAGGTGATGAGGCAAGCGGGGGCGTGGAAGGCTTTCGGGAACTATGCTGGGTGCTTCTAGCTAGAGACGGTGCTCCTCAGAGCTCAGGCGGAACTAGATGGAGAGGAGTGGTGCGTCTGTGAGGCAGAGATGCCTGTCCAGAAGTGGGGTCTGTCTGCTCCTCCCCAGTCCGGGGTTGTCTCTTGGTCTCACCGCTGCCCTGCTTTAAAATCCTACTTTCCTTCTTGTCGCAGGTGGCTGGGACTGCTCCGTCTCCTTCCTGTCTCGGGTGCTCGGGAAAGCCTGCGTCCACGGGAGACAGAGTGAGTGGTTCCTGGCCCAGGAGGAGCCCCTGCCCTTTCTGGACGTCTCCCCACCTCTCCTGCCGCCGTCTGCAGCAGGGACGGATAGCACACTTCCCTTGTGGAGGGCGGTCCCCTCGCCTGGGGAACCTGGGCCTGCTACACACCCCGCCCCCAGCAGGGGCCGGGCTGGCAGGCCAGTGGACCATGTGTGCCACACGGCCCCGAGCTCAGGGCCTCCATGTGCATCCCCTCAGAGGAGATCCTGGGCGTGCTGGTGCCACGGCTGACGGCGCTCAGCGAGGGCAGCTGCCTTTGGCAGAGGGTCTGCTGGCGCCTGGTGGAGAGTGTGCCCGACCGGGCCATGGAGGCTCTGCTCACTGGACTGGTGGAGGTCGCTGCAGGGTAAGGAGCCAGGAGTGCAGGAAGCAGGGCTTCCAGGGACGGCAAGTGTCCTGTTCTCTCGTGTGTATTCTGAGCTCATGCGGAGAGCTGCTGCCTCCTTCGTCACCCTGACAAGACGTGGCCAGAGCAGGGAAGGACATCCTTTAGTGTCGACGCGCTGGGCTGTTCCCAGGAGGAGGGGGAACTGGGCGCGACTCAGAGCTGGGGCACAGGCCCTGGGCCCCCAGTGGTTAGCACGGAGCTGGGGAGGGCTGGAGCGCTTTTCCCGTCTCCCCCCGACTGTGCCTCATAGGCCTGAAGTCCTCTCGCGGCTGTTGGGGAACCTGGTGGTGAAGAGTAGGAAGGCCCGGTTTGTGATGACCCGAAAGATTCTGTTCCTCCAGCACCGGCACTCGGTGAGGCTGTGGTGAGGGTGTGGGCTGAGCGCCGCCCCGGGGCCCTGAAGTGACCGCGGCAGGTGGAGCTGAGCTCAGTCACCCGGAAAACACTGCTGAGCCTCAGCCCTGCCCCGCTTCTGCTCGGGGACCCCTGGCCGGACGGGCCTCAGCCTGTCACATGGGCAGCTGACGTCTGCCCGGCAGACAGTGACGCCCAGCCCCTGTCTCAGACGCCCACGCTGCAGAGCCTGCTGGGGTACTTGGCCATGGACAGCCAGCGGCGCCCACTCCTTGTGCAGGTATGCGTGGTACCCCCACCCCTGACGCTCTGGTCCGGGCCAGAGGTGCCAGCAAGAGGCCCTCCTGGCCTGGCAGTGGGGCTACCTGACGGCGCCGTGCCGCCCGCCAGGTATTGAGGGAGCTCCTGGAGACGTGGGGCAGCAGCAGTGCCGTGCGACACACGCCCCTCCCGCAGCAGCGCTACGTCAGCACAGCCCTGCTCATCTGCCTGGTGCACCTGGGGGAGGCCGAGCTCCAGGATAGCCGAGATGGTGAGCAGGCGGCCAGGAGCCCCATCCCATCCCCAGGCCTGGCCGCACGCGCCCCCGGCGCTCAGCGTGTGGCCGTCGGTGCTTCCAGAGCTGCTGGCGAGCCTCATGGCAGGAGTGAAGAACCGTCTGGACAGCAGCCTGCCGGCTGTGCGCCGTCTGGGCATGATCGTGGCTGAGGTGGCCAGTGCCCGGATCCACCCCGAGGGGCCTCGCCTGAGGTTCCAGGTGAACAAGGGCTGTGCCCTCGGTGTTTCCCCGTCCTGACCTCACCTCGCCTTCCCTGGTCTGGGTCCATAGATCTGCGTGTTGGTGCGGAGTTGAGGGCCCCGACCCTAAGGGGAGGGGGATAGCCTCCGAGTGGCTGCCTTAACACTTGCCCCCAGGAGGATTCCCTGGGGCGTCTGGAAGCGTCCTCTCTGGACAGGCTCAGGCATGGTGGACAGGCGTCCCATCTCCTCCACCTCTAAAAGCCCCCAGGATGTCCTCGGGGATGCCAGCCACTCCGGAGGGTGGGCTGCCCGCTGCCCTGTGGAGACTTGCATGGTTGCAGGCAGTGATGGAGGCTCCCGGGGCCACGGGCCACCTTCTGGCACCCTCCCCTGCCGGCCCCAGCCTGTGTGTATTGCAGTATGAAGAGGACGAGCTGAGCCGAGAGCTGCTGGCCCTGGCGGCGCCCCTGCCTGTGGCTGACAGCCCTGCGGAGGCGGAGGCGAGGTGAGGGTCTCCGTGCCCATGGTCCCCAAACTCCGGGAATGGTTGGCTGAGCAGGGCCCGTTCCCTCACACATGCTACATCCTTACCTTGTCATGCTGGACTCCACTCGCTGAGACACCAGGAAAGAAGTGCCGGGTGGCGGCAGGGAGAGCACTTCCCCCGCAAGGTGGCTTCCAGGGCCAGAAACTTGGGCGGGGCCTCCCTGAAGGGTTCCTTCTTTGTTCTCTGAAGCCCCAGTGTGGCTCCAGTGGCTGCAGAGACCCCTGACAGAGGGAGCGCAGATGGTGGTGTCCCCCAGGCCCAGCTGGAGGGCTCAGGCTCTGACCTGGACAGGTAGGGGCTGGTCTCAGGTGGAAACTACAGAAGTGGGGGGCAGCTCCATGCTGGCGTCAGAGCCCCACACACACGCGCGTGGGAGCAGCGACCCATGCTGTCTGGAGGTTGTGGATCAGCCTCGCAGCACCGCTCTCCTGGGGCACCCTAGGAAAATCTGTTATTCCTGAGGCTTCGGGGACTAGGGGTGAGGGCCGGTGGCTCAGGAGCACGGCCTGCCTGTTGCCTGCTCCTGGGTGACGGGCTGGCCCCGTGGTCTCTGCTGCTTCCCAGTGATGATGAGCTTGTCCCGTATGACATGTCAGGGGACCAAGAGCTGAAGAGTGGGAAGGCGCCTGCCTACGTCCGGGACTGCGTGGAAGGTGGGCCTTTTCCCCATCGGGTGCCCCGCTCGCACCTGCCCTGGGGTGGCTGAACAGTGGGAAGTGCCCTGCCCAGGTCCCAGAACTTTTCTGCTTCCGCCCAGCGCCCAGACTCTGGCTGTAGGCTCCGCCTCATATGAGGTCAGGGCTGAGGACCAGCGCTGGCCCATCTGTTCTATGTAGCCCTGACCTCGTCTGAGGACTGGGAGCGCTGGGAGGCGGCCCTGCGAGCCCTCGAGGGGCTGATTCTCAGGAGCCCGGCTGCTGTTCGTGAGGTAAGCGGGGCAGGTGATGTCGAGGGTGGGGTAGGTGTTGGTCCAGGAGGCCCGTACATGGCTGGGATGGGGAGGTGGAGGGCTGCGGGGCCCCAGAGCAGGTTGGGGGCTGAGGCACGCCAAGCCCTGTGCCTGCAGGTGAGTGTGGAGCTGGCCAAGGTGCTCCTGCACCTGGAGGAGAAGACAAGTGTGGTGGGCTTTGAGGGACTGCGCCAGCGAGCCCTGGTGGCCGTCGTGGTCACAGATCCAGCTCCGGTGAGTCACGGGTGGGGCGGGGTGGGGCGGTGCTGTGGTCCTGCCACCCAGGCAGCATCTGCATGGGGGTCCTAGCCCTGGGTGGCGGCCCCCAGCGGCCTCTTGTGTGCCCTGCTTAGGTAGCAGAGTATCTGACCTCACAGTTCTATGCCGTCAACTTCAGCCTCCGGCAGCGCATGGACATCC
The DNA here is from genome assembly GCF_020171115.1 of Neogale vison. Lineage (NCBI taxonomy): Eukaryota > Metazoa > Chordata > Mammalia > Carnivora > Mustelidae > Neogale > Neogale vison. Next base: position 569,261 of record NC_058104.1, on the reverse strand, counting down.
TGGATGTAAGTGCCCGCGCCTTCTGTCCGCTCATCAGGCCCAGGATGCCCTCAGGAAGGGCGGGGAGCACGTATTTCCCAAAAGCTACCTGACCAGGACCTTCCCAGCTCCCTTGTGGCTGGATTGGAGGGGCTGGGACCGGCGCCCGTCTGGGGTTTCTTGGCAGCGCATGGGATTAGTGGAGGCTGCGCCCTTTATCTTAGACAAAAGCTTTACTGAGAGACAGTTCTGTGCAGCACTTCTTGTCTTCAAGTGAGCAAATGGGGTTTATGCATACCACGGACCGCTACTCAGCCTCACAGGGAAAGCAGTTCTAACGGCCACCATGGCGTGGAGGCACCTACCGGCCATGGGATTCGGTGGGAAAGCCGGTCCTGGGAGGAGGGCCAGGGGTCCAAATCAGACAGGAATTCTGGAGATGGTGGTGGTGGTGGCCAGGCGACGTGAGCTCACTGGCCCCGAACTGCATAGTCACCACGGTCGCGGCTCTGAACAGGGTCACCATCTCTATGCTGGCAGCTCGGTGGCATCTGTTGCATTCACAGTGGCGTGTAACCTTCAGCATCCTGCATCACCCTCAGAGGAATGGCCGTTAGCGTGCCCTGCCCGGCCTGGGGCCTGCCAGCACCAGGCTGCCATCTGTGGCCTTGACTGCTGGGGCGTCCTGCATGTGTTCCGGGGCCGATCCGTGTGCAGTCTGGGTCAGAGCCTCATTCTTTTTCCCAGGTGTCTGGGCACCAGATGGGACGAGGTCCAGGAATAGAAAGGCTCCGGGTGCGGAGCAAGGCCAACAGGCTGTTGCCGGGGAGCACGTCCAGCTTTCCCTCCTGTCCCCCACATGTGCAGTGATGCCGGGATACTCAGAACAACGTTTTGTGTGCCCCCTCCAAGTGTCCTCCAGCACAGCTTGTGGGGGCCAACGGTGCAGAGGGCTCGAGGGCACTCAGTTTACCTCGAGGGTCTTCCCTCTCCTCTAGGTCCTGACTCTGGCTGCCCAGGAGCTGTCTCGGCCTGGGCGCCTCCCCAAGGCTCCCCAGTGTGGCTCCCCAAGTCCCGGCTCCCAGCCCAGCAGCACCCCGGCTCCCGCCTGGCGGGCGGTCGTGGAGGAACGGATCAGAAACAAGACCCGGCGGTTCTCTCAGGTTAGCCGGGACCCGGGGCCAGGTCCTCGTGGGTGGGACCCAAGTAGGTGCCAAGTGGTCCATGGCCTCTAGGCGCTGCCAGCACGGAGGTGTGGGGGGTGGCAGCTGATTTAGGACCAGGACAGCACCAGTGCTAGTGTTCTGTGACGGGAGTCTGTGGTACAGACTGAGTGAGGGACACGTGCTGTAGGGCATCCAAATGACATGGTTTTAAAACGGGACTGTGACATGCTTGCAAAGGCAGCCCGAGGAATACTGCATCAGCAAGAAGGGACCTGGCATGTGCTGAGTCATTGGGTCCCTTGGGTGGGGGCTGTCACGGGGCAGGAGCTGCTCCCCCCGACGGCGCACAGGACAGCTCCTGCAGCAGGAGTCTTGCACGGGGGAGGGGCGGTGGCATCCTGAGCGCCATCTGTTTGCAGGGCTCTGCCCGGCGGGGACCAGATGCTCGCCCCAACGAATTTAACTTGGTGGCTGGCTACTTCTTCTTCCCACTCCTTCGGCACTTTGACAGGTGAGCGGGAGATCTGCAGGCCCTCAAGGACAGGAGGCTTCCCAGCGTGGGGTCTGCAGTCCTCCAGCACGGAGGCAACCTGGGCTGGGGCTGTGTGCAGCTCTGTGAGGTGTCCTGTGTGGGGGTCTCCCAGGTGCCGGGTTCTGGTGGGCGGGGCTGGAGCCAGCTCTGGTGCCTCGATACCCCACCTGCTCTGCACCTGCCCAGCGCCTTCCCCTCATGACTCTGGGTGCCGCCTGGGGACAGGCAATGAGGAGGAGCTTCCGGGGCCCTCTGTGTCCCTCGGTGGCTCAGGGGTTTGGGGAGCCTGCTTGGTCAGTGGATTCTGTGTTTTAGGCCTCTGGTGACCTTTGACCTTTTGGGAGAGGATCAACTGGTTCTTGGGAGATTGGTCCACACTTTAGGGGCCCTGATGTACCTGGCGGTGAACACCACGGTGAGTGGGAGGGGGGAGCTGCTGCCTGTCCCCATATAGGGCCTTACCTTGGATCTAAGCATAGGGTCGAAGGTGGGGACTGCTTCTGCCTGCCAGGGCCCCTGCCCACTGGTCTGTGCGGTTTCAGGTGGCTGTGGCCATGGGCAAGGCCCTCTTGGAGTTCGTGTGGACTCTTCGCTTCCATGGTGATGCGTGAGTGGCCATGGGGCTGAGGGCAGTGGTGCCATGTGGACACAGAGACGGGGTTCCATGTCCTCCTGTGACATGGACAGGTGGGGGTGGGGGGTGGTCCTAGCTTGGCCTGACCCTTTCTAAGCAGGAAGGGGCAGGCGGGGGTCGAGTGTCCTTTGGTTGCCCATGGGTCTGCTGTACCCCGAGGAGGAGTGGGGTCTCCCTGGCCTGGGGTTCCATCAGGACTCAGCCTTCTGTCCTCCCTTGGCAGCTACGTGCGCCGGGGCCTTCTGTCTGCGGTCTCCTCCGTCCTGCTCAGCGTTCCGGCTGAGCGGCTGCTGGCTGACCTGCCTGATGAGCTGCTGGAAGCCAGGTCCTGGCTGGCAGGTGAGCACCAGGCCCCCAGGGACGGCTCTGGGCCTCATGCTACAGGTTCAGTGGCATCCTGTGTCCCGGGATGGGTCCCGTGGAGACAGTGGTATCTGTTCCATCCTGCTGCCTCCCTGCCACCATCGCCCCAGGAGAGTGGGGCCTACTCCCACATGGGGATGGAGCAGAGGCCTTTGCTGGGGTCTGAGGTGCTGCTGTCTCATGGGGAGGGTTGGGCGGGAAGGCCGGGCCCCACAGGGGCTTGTGTGGGAAGACCTCCCCGAGAGAAAACCGCAGGGGGCTGGCACGCGCAGCCGGGTGACGCTGCCGCCGTGCGTGCTCTCTTGGTAGACGTGGCGGAGCAGGACCCCGACGAGGACTGCAGGCTGCTGGCGGTGAGAGCGCTGCTGCTTCTGGAGAAGCTCAGACACACACTCGTCCCGCCGGCTCCTCCGTAGTACGCCCCCAGGCTCCGCCAGCCATCCACGCGGGCCCTCAGGTGCTGCCCCCATGGACGGGCACCTGTGCATGGACCGGGGATCCCGAGGAGGGAGGGAGCTGCTGGGGCCCCTGCGGGCTGATTGTCAACCTGTCCCCAAGCCCTTTCCTCACCTGAACACAGAAGACTTTTAAAAAACTACAAAAAGGAAAAATAAAAAGGAGCTGTGGGTGTTCAAGCCCAGGCCACTTGGCTTTCACTGCTCGGGCAGGGTGTAGTGCTCCATGGGCCCAAGGTTGTCCTTCCTGCACTGACATGCCCCGAGGCCGTCCCCTCACCGCGGGAGCTGGTGCCAGAGCTGTGTGGGGCTGCCTCCTGGAAGGAACCCACCCCACACCGGCCACCGTGTCACCGGGGCAAAGCCACCCCCGTGTCCATTCCAATGGACACCAGGCCCCATGGTCAGGGACGGCATGTCCTGTTGGAAACATTCAGTCGTGCTCTCCAGCGACTCCCCTGCATGCTGGGACGAGGCACAGTGAACATACGGACGGGCACAGTCCTTCAAATTCTAACATTTTAGGCTTTACAGTCTGTACTTGGGAGACTGTCATGGGAAAAAATGAGCCAAATCCCTTCCTGGTAAAGGGACCACAGGGGCCAGGAATGCCGGAGGACCACGCTGGCCCCTTCTAAGCAGGACGGCCAGTGCCCTAGAGAGCCAAATACCAGTTTTCATCTCACCAAGGTCAGGCTCCTGCTACCAACCCCGGAAGGTTCCAGAGGAGCTCGTAGCAGCGGCTGTCAGGGCTCACTCTCCACCTCCTCCAGCACCTCCTCGTCTACTTCCTTGCGGTCGTCCACGCTGCTGCGGCAAATGCGCTCAGGCATGGTGCGCACCAGGGGGAGGCCCAGGCCCTGGTGCACGGCGTCCACGGTCCGCTGGCTCACGTAGTAGGACATGTTGGCAGGCGGCACCCGCTTCCGCATCTCCTCCAGGTACCTGTAGGCCTGGGTCGGGACAGCAATCACCCGTTTAGTCCGCGGCACAGACCGAAGCGCCCACCCCTCAAGTCTGTGGCCCCGCGTTTCTGGTCACCTGCCCCCGCCTTCACGGGAGGGGCCTGGGACAACTGTCTAAGCACGCAGCTGCTCCAAGGGCTGGCGGTGTCCGAAGCCCGGGCTCTGACTCGTCGGCTGTGGGCAGCTCCCCCAGCTGAGCAGGAAGGTCCTGGGAATGGCTGGGGCTCGGGGACTTGGGTGTTTGGGGGCCGTGCTCCCTGGAGGAGACCTGAGGGAAGGAGCTATTCCTGCTGGATTCTGCTTCTCGGGCAGGCGCCAGACGTATGCCATCTGTCTGGTTCTCTGACCAAGCAGCGGAATCTGCCCCAGCTCGCTGGGCCTCTCGTTTGTACGATTCTCAGTCATAAGCCAATAAACCATGGAACTATCAGTGGTTTTCCTGTGGAACTTCCTCTGGTTCTGCCAGTGGGAGTAGGTGGGAGAGCCTGGGGTGGAGGGCTCTGAGCCTCCCACAGAGGTCACCACACCTATAACTGTCTGCATCTGCTCACACCTGTCCACGCCAGGCCTGTCCACGCCTGCTCACACCTGTCCATGCCTGCCCACTCCTCTCCATACCTGCCAAAGCCTGCCTATGCCTGCTCACACCCCCCTATGCCTGTCCAAGCCTGCCTGAGCCTGCCCACACCTGCCTACCCTTGCCCACGCCTGCCTGCACCTATTCAGGCTCACACCTGCCTACACCCGTCCACACCTGCCCACACCTGCCCACGCCAGCCCATACCTGCCTATACCCGTCCACACCTGTCCACACATGCCTACACCCGCTATGCAGGCTCACACCTACCCACGCCTGCCCACGTCTATCCGCACATGCCTACACCTGCCCACGCCTGCCCATACCTGCTATGCAGGCTCACCCCTGCGTATACTCAACCATGTGTCCACATGCCTGTGCCCGCACCTGTCCAGCCTGCTGTGCCTGCCCACACCTAAGCATGAGGTGGCTTCTAATGCTTACCACCAAGGTACACTTTATATTAGTTCAGATGCGATCAAAACTTCCAGGAGCTTAAAACTTTTTTTTAATAAGGAATGATCAGATCTTAGTGTTTCTTTTTAAAAGATTTTATTTATTTACTTTGAGAGAATGCATGAGCACGAGCAGGGGAAGCCGAAGGCAGAGGGAGAAGCAGGCTCGACGCGGGACTCCATCCCAGGTCCCTGGGATCGTGACCTGAGCTGAGGCAGATGCCAACAACAACCGCCACCCAGGCGTCCCAAATCTTAGTATTTCTTTAAAGATGATAAAATTTCCAGAGCAATTTTGATTTGGGTGGGTAGAACTAAGACATAAAAATTAGACATAAGTGCCTGCTTTCGGTTCAGGTCATGATCTCAGGGTCCTGAGACTGAGCCCCACCATGGGCCCCCTGCTCAGCGGGGAGCCTGCTTCTCCCTCTCCCCCTGCTGCTCCCCCTGCTTGTGTTCTCTTACTCTGTCAAAGAAGTAAACAAAATCTTAAAAAAAAGAGAGAGAGATAAAGATGAAAATAGAAAAGTAAGTGGCGCTTGCTGGAGGAACGTACGCCGGGCAGAGTGCAAGTCCCAGGTATTCTCAAGCGAGGCGGGGAGACCCCCACACGGGAGGCGACTGCCTGCTGTGAGCCAGGCACTGTGCTGGGTGCCGGGACCCAGGTACAAAGCAGGGTTTGGGGCTCTAGGGACTAGACAGAATTCAGGGGTCGGGTCTAGAAGCAAGAGGCCGGTGGAAACCATGGTGCAGGGTGGTGCCCTTCTGCGTGTAGAGCTGGTTTTTCAATGGGCAAGGCAGCCGGTTCCACAAGGAAGGCATGGCCACCAGACCCAGCTGGATGGCGACGAAGAGAAGTGCTCCAGGCCGTCCAGGCCGAAGAGGACTCCTGCTGTGCTGGGTCAGGGGCCTCAGGCCTGGGCTCTGGTGCGGCGGCTCTGGTGATGAGTGCAAGGGGACAGTGGGAGACATGGAGCAGGGATAGGGGCTTTCTTTCCCTACCAGAGGAGGCCTGGCCTGCCTACCCCCTCGCCACTCACAGGTCTGTTTCTTCTAAGTTAAAGTTGCTAAATCCCATGGGCTCCAAACAAGGGTTGGGATAGCGAAGAATCTGGTGAAATCACGAAGAGTGATTTTTCTATTGGTGTTGAACGAGCAAACAGTCTGAGTCCACTTTTGTGTTTCTTCTCCAAAATAGAAGGAAACCCGCTGAGAGATTTGGAGATGCTTCCTCTGACAGCAGAGGGTCAGTGAGTGGACATGGGAGGGGACCAAGAGGTGGTGAGCAGCAGGCCAGGGAGCCAAGTGTCACTCGCGGTGCTGACCTGTGGGCTACAGCACCATGCAGGGGCTGCAGTCCCAGGCACCCTGGAGGCCAAGGCCCAGTGCCGCCGGCCTGGCTCACTAGCCATATTTCTGAAACGGATTCATCGTTAGGTGCTTTAGAAGAGCTCGGGAGAAGCTGTGAGGCTCCCTGAGGCCGGCCTAGTCTCTCTGGGAGCTGTCTACTCTGAAACTGGGAGGGTGCCCACAGGATGCCCTTGAAACAAAGGAAAACTGCAGCCAATATTGGAGGGAGACTTCTTACGTTGGTAACAAGAGGATGGTGAACATGGAGAATGGCTTCTGGTGGGGGCAGAGGGATGGTCACAAACCAGCCCTCCCCCAAGCAGGGACATGCCAGGTGCTGGGAAGCAGGGAGCGGGGGAGGGGGTGCAGGGAGTTCCTGCTTCCCGTAGCTCTTGCTTGAAGGGAGGCCCAGTCAGGGGCCACTGGGGGAAGCTGACTGGCACATAGAAAACCCACACTTACTGGCTTGAAGAACCAGAATCCGAACTGGGGTCAATCAGAGCAGCCGGAAATGAGGAGACATTGGAAAAGAGAGAGTCTCAGAGGGGAGCCCACGCCTGGGAACGGACGCTGCTCTCCAGTCCACTCGAAACACTGCATGGTGGGGACCAGGGCCCACTTTGAGCCTAGCCCAAGCTAAAATACGGAACGGCGACTCCCACCGCTGCCTGCCACGGGGGGAGAGCTAAGCCTCTGAGATGAGTGAGAAGGTGCTGGAAGGAAGAAAGGAGGAAGAAACAAGCAAGCACACTCTTTGGAGGAATGTAACAGAACCGTCTCTGCTGGTTTAGCCACAGTGTCTGGGACAGAAAAGAATCGCCAGCTGTGAGACGCCACAGGAAGACGTGAGCTAACAGGCCGAACGACCAGAGACTAACTGGACAAGTCCAGAGGCTGGCAGGGGCGAGCTGTGATGGCAGGCGCGGCGGGAGCAGCGTCAGAGTTAACGCTGCACGAGACGGGTGAACTCGAAGCAATAGCAAAAGCAACAGCCAAAAACGAAAATCAGGGAAAATTCTGGATTAAAAAGGGGGGGAAGAGAATCAGTTGAGCTAGGAGACAGTCTACACAAGCAACTGGCGTTCCGGTGGGAGAGGAGAGAGGGATGGGAGGGAACGTCCCGCAGACGGGAAAAAAGGCTGGCAGGTTGTCCCTGGTCCAGGAAAGGCACGTAGGAATGAGAGGCCGCGACCAATGTAAGACGACAAAGCTGAACAAGACGAGGGGCAGGACCTGGGCACTCCGAGAAGGACGTGAGCCTACGAGAAGGCGCTCCATGCCGCCAGCCACGGAGAGAAGGCGCCCATAAACCACAAGACACAGCCCTGCAGCACCGGAGCAGAGGCACCGAGGGCCTGCACATGCGCGGGCGGAGACAGGGAAGCACGCCTGTGCAGGCCGTGCCGGTGCACGGGACTCCGTCTGGGGTTGTCAGTGCGACTCACGGGGGCTGTGGTTGCTCAGGCCTGGGGATGTTCCGGTGCAGGCCCAGGTGGCCTGAGACTGTCTGAGAGCCCCGCCTCTCCCCTGCATACTGGTGTGGGGCTAGATCTGCTTCATGGACTCCAGCTAAAAAACCCACCCGCCAAAATGAGAGCAGGGGCAGAAATGAAGAGTCCATCCCGCTGGCCTCCACAACGTTAAAGAGACCTGGAAATGTGTAAAACAGGCCTACTCTTCCCACGCAATTTCTGTTTTGGAAAATATAAAAGTTTTTTAATGGAAATGTTATTTATGTCAACATGTGGTGGATTTATTTTATTTTTCAGTGACTTAGTTTTATTCTGTGACACAATACACAGCGTCATGTCGCCCCACACGGTTAACTTCCCAGTGCAGGGGGTTCCTGAGACCAAAATGTTTGGGAACCACTCTACTGAAAGGAATCACCAAAATCCTTGCACAAGAAAGCTCCAGACCCGGCTCGGCTTGGTCACGCACTCGATCAAACACTGAAGGAGGAAGCTCCCCAGTGTTACATGAACTCTTTCAGAGAACACAGGAGGTGGCCAGACCATGTGGCCCGAAGATCCTTGACACCAACCACAAAAGAGAGAACACAAAAGAGAAACTAAAGGAAAGTCAGGCAGTTTCTGAAAATGAGAAACGAGCTAGCTGTGCGACCTCTGTCCCACCCTGAGGTGTCCAATCTAGTGTCTGCAAACTAAGGGAGAAGGGCAGGACGCGTGCCGTGCCATTCACATATCGCTCAGAAAAATACCCAAACATCAAACAGGAAGAAGACATGCAAATAGAACGAATAAACAAATGTGGCACAATGCCGAGAACTGCGGAATCTGGTAAAGGTACCTGTAGCTTCTATTATTCTTGTGAATGTGTCAGTTTGAAATTATTTCAAAAGAAAAAAAAAAGGCTAAAAGGACAAATACAGAGAAGCACCTCTTCACCGTGAGCTCCTGGACCCCCCGGGCTGAGAGTGGGGGCCGCCAGCAGCAGGGCCCCCCACCCCAGCTCTCCCCTAGTCCCGCGAGGGCCTCACCGTCTGGAAGTCCTCGGCCTGCAGGAAGTGCTGCACCAGGAAGCCGCAGACGTCCCCGATGCGGACGGTGCTGTCCAGCTCGGGCTCCTCCAGCAGCAGCTCACACTGCCGGACCGCCTCCTTGGGGTCCTCGGCGTACGTCCTGCCGAGAGCGGAGTCAGTGGAGCCCGAGCCCAGAACCCCGCCACCGGTCAGGGGCTGTGGAGCTCCTGGCATTCGCGGGATGGAACTTTCGTGAGGTCAGCTCCCGTGAATTAAACAAATTCTCTAATAACTTCACCAACTCACTGATTCACTTGATAAAAACTTCCTGGTCGCTTGCAGTCCCAGCACCGCGCTAGACTCAGCCTGTCACCCCAGTCCCTGCTGGTTACCAGTCTGGAGGGGGCACCGTGATGCAGGGGGGACACGGGGCAGGGGATGAGCATGAGCAAAGGCCAGTGCAGGGACACGCTCCACAGGGCACACGCGGGTCTGCCACAGAGCAGCGTTCAAGCCGGGGAAGGTCCCGGGGGAGGGACCCAGTGGGCCTTGGTCCTGGGCTGGGACTGCAGTCACGGGGGGCTTGGGGTGGGTGTCAAGCTCCAGGTTTGGGGAATTCCCCAGGAGGAGCTCAACATGGAGGCGGCAACACATCGTCCACGTGTCCTACTTAGGGCCCGCGGGTCTCCTCTGCTCTTGCTCCCTGCCCGCGAAGTCGGGCCTGGTCCGCGACGGGGAGAGGAGCCTGGGGGCCGCGTGTCCCTGCTTCCCTGCGCCACGGCGCACACACCTGCGGGCCTGGATGAACCGCTTCACCAGCGTCATCTTGCTTTGCAGCTGAGCCAGCTTGGTCTCTTGATCCAGGGGGCTCTTGGCCTTGGCCTTGGACAGGCACTTGTAGGCCTCCGTCAGCGCCCCGTGGGCTTTGTCGTAGTTCTGGTACTCGTCGATCTCCACCTGCGCGGAAGAGCGCCGTCAGTGCAGATGAGCCCCCCAGGGTCCCAGCACCCTCCCGGGGGTCCTGGCCCTGGCAGGAAGGTCTGTACCTGGGCACAGGCGTCGTAGAAGCCGGCCAGCAGGTCGAGGGCCCGGCCCTTGGTGTAGAAGCTGATGATGTTCCTCATGATCTCTGGCTCCTTCCGCCAGTCGAGGGCCTGCAGGTAGTTGGCGGCCATGATGTAGATTTCCTTCTGCCTCGAGACGCCCGCGAAGAACACGATCTTCTCCGTGTCCCCAGACTTCAGCAGTGCTCTCATGGCCTAGCCGGAGGGAGGGTGGAGGAAGAACGGGGCCTGGCAACGCTGCGAGGCCCCTCTGCCCCCTCGCTCAGGCGGGATGTCGCCACAAGAGGGAGCTCGGGCTCCTCTGCGCAGGGCCCCGGGAAGCTGCCACCTGGGAAAGCGCAGCCCTGGAGAGTGAGCCCCGGCTGCAGGTCCCCCCCACCCCCACCCCGCCCCTTCCCGGCAGGGCGCGCTCACCTTCAGCTTGTTCCCCGCCTGCGTGTACTTCTTGGTGGCCAGGTGGTAGCTGCCCTGGCGCATGCAGCAGTTGGCGATCTGCTCCAGCAGCTGGCGCCGAGACTCCTCCGACAGGTCCTTGGAATCCTTGGACACAGTCATCTTCTCCGCCATGTCCTCGGTGATGGTCATGTTCTGCTCCAGGCAAAGCTGCAGAGCTTCGTGGTACTGCAAGCCGGGAAGGGGTGGTGAGAGGCGGGTGCGGGGGAGGCCAGGTCCTCAGTCCAGGGGCAGCCCCTGCCTGCCAGGTCGCGCGCCCCAGGGCAGGGACGGGCGCCCTCGCTGGTCACGGGCCAACACTCATGCACTGACTCTCTCACGCTGTTCACGCTCTGAAATGGGACGAGGGGAACGTGGAGCTCGGAAGAATGCTGTGTTGGTCGTGGGAGGAAAAGAAACCAGAAATTAACTTCCTTCTACAGTTTGTTTTAAAATTTTTAAGCTAAGGGCTTTGATTAGTCTTCTTGAAAATCGAAGGGAAATTTGACAGCCTTCACTTAAGAACCGGTCTTGCACAAACAGTGGATGTCTTGGAGGCGGTGTCCTCTCTGTCGGTCAGGAGCTGCGTGGGACCCAACACAGCGACAACACTGGAGCCCTTGGTGCCCGCCCCCTGTGGTAGGGAAGGGGGTTCTTTATGCGGGGACAGCAGCGAGTGGGTGCCACCCACATGTGTACAGTCCTGCTGAGGACGGATCCCGAGGACGGGAAGCGCTGGGTCGAGGGGCCCGTGAGCTCTCCTGGAGAGGGACACTGTGTTCACACCCAGCCCGAGTGTTTGCTCCCTCGACTCCCTGCGGCCTGCTGACCTCTCACCTTCACTGGTCTAACCCAGGACAAGTGGGATCTTCATGAGTTTTCATCTGTGCGTGTCTGTGGGGCAGGCCGAGTGTGATCTGCTGGGTCTGCCCACAGTTCCTTCTTAGAATAAACTGTCCATGGTCTTTGTCCCTTTCTTTGGAGTGGCTGCCAAATTTCTTACTGGTTCATAGGAACTCCATATCTATTACGAATATTACACTTTGGGATAGAGGTATGACACGTTATTTCCCCCATTATTTATCCTTACTTTTTTATGGTGTCTTTTTCCATGTGTGATTTTCAGATTTACATTTGGCTGAATGGATCAGTCCTTCCCATCGGCATTTGGGTTTTGAATCCTACTTAGAAGATGCCTTTCTTCTCTCGAGATTGTACAAGACATCACGATTTCCAGGGGAGCGGGGCTGTGTGGCTGACACGCAACTCAGGCCACTTGGAACGGGCTGGGACTGGACTTACCTTGGTGTTTTCCCAGTAGCGGCAGGGGGGCCTCGACCCCTTCACCGGAGGCTTACGTTCCGCCTGCTGCTGGGAAATGCTCCTTTGCACTTATGAGATGTGCCTGTGCAAGTGGTGCTATGTCTGGATTTTCTGGTATTTTCTGCTGATCTGTAAGCCTGGTCATGCTCTGACCCCCATTATCCTCCCCATCACATATTTTACGGTCTGGGGGCTTAATCACCTCTGTTAATCTTCCTCCAGAGCTCTCCTGGCTGTTCTGGCTTATCTGGTTTTCATGGTGAAATTACAGAATCCACTTATCTGGCTAGAAAAAGCCAGAGTGGTGTTTCTCCTGGGGTCAGATTAGGTATGGGGCTGCCTTGGGGAGGGTGGACATGTGCATGTGCTGGGTTTTTCTAGAACACGTGCTCAGGAAGTCTTGGGTGGCTCTCCCGGGAAACACTCAAACTGTAAGCACGGTTCTGGCTTCTGCAAGAGAGATCTTTCAATTTGAACGGGCTAATTTTGCATGAGTAACCATCTTCTACGTCACCATTCTGTGGCTATCTGAGAGAACTTTCTACAGTGCTGGTGAGGCCGTGGGGCATTGGGACGCCGTGTGCAGCTGGCGGGGACATGCTGGGGCGCCGTGTGGAAGGCCGTCTGGACGTCCCTCACACAGCGAGAACAGTTACCAGATGACCTGGCAGTTTGAGTTCTGGGTAAACACCCAAAGGAACTGAAAGCAGAGTTCTTAAGAGATACATGTCCACGTGTGTCCACAGTAGCACTATGCACAAAAGTCAAGAGGTAGGGGCCACACAGTGTCCATGGATGGGCAGACCCCAGGCAGCATGCACACGAGGGCAGCGTGGTGCAGCCTTAGAAAGGAAGGACATTCTGGGGGCACTTGGGTGGCTCCCTCGGTCAGGTGTCTGGCTCTCCATTTCAGCTCAGGTCATGATCTCAGGGCCGTGAGATCGAGCCCTGCATCAGGCTCTGCACTCCGCAGGGAGTCTGCTCGGGTCTGTCTCCCTTTTCCTCTGCTGCTCCCATTTGCCTACACATGCTCTCTTCTCAAAACAAAGCAGAACAAAAACAAAGGACATTCTGACACCTGCTACCACATGGATGACGTGACACTCAGGGAAGCCGGACTCAGGATAAATCCTGTGTGATTCTAGGTACAATGGTCCTTGGTGTGGTCCCATGCACACACACAGAAGAGGGGGCAGGGTCTGGGGAGCAGCCGGGGGGCTGGTGTTTGGTGAGGCAGCGTTTCAGCTTTGCAAGATGAAAACAGGGGCACGGAGACAGTTCTCACCACAGTGCGAACGCACTTGGTAACACTGAGTCGTACCCTTAAAAAACAGCGACAATTGTGACTTATATGGTACGTGTATTCTACCACGCATTCACCTCCCTGGCTGTGGGGGTTACAAGAGGCGTGGCTGTGCGAGGTGAGCCTGTTCCTAGCGCTCCTTCCCCCTGGGGCAGGTGGGAGCCACGGGCCTCTTGGGAAATCGTAACCGAGAGAGATGGTGAAGCCATGCCCACCCAGTCTGGAAAAGGCGGCCCCCGGGCCTCGGTTCCCGAGTGGGTGCCAAGCGGGGACTCCCAACCGTACCTTCTTTGCGGCCAGCAGCAGCTCGACCGCCTTCTCGTACTGGCTGTGCTCAATGAAGAAGTCAGAACAGCGGGCCAGCAGGGCGGGGTCTGAGCGCTCGTCCAGGTCCTCTGCTATGAGCTGCAGGGCCACGAACTGCTGGGTGGCAAAGGCCAGCTCCAGGGCCTTGGAGAAGTGGCCAGCCTGTGGATGGGAGGTGCTCTGAGCAGCCGCCCAAGCCCCAGGCCCCAAGAAGGCCTGAGTGGCCCCGGCATATACCGAGGCAGGCCCTGGTGTGCCTGCCCTCGCTCACCTTGTGGTACAGCATGACCGCCCTGTCCATGTGCTCGCCCTTGTCCTCATAGTAGAGCGCTGCCTCGGTCATGTCCTCGGGCGAGCTCAGCAGGGCCAGGTTCATGAGCTGGTCATCCAGGCCATTCTCCTGTGGGGGACAGTGGATGTCAGGGCTTCCTGTAGGGGCTTGCTAAGGCTGCCACAGGGGAGCCCAGCACCCCCACTCGGACATGCTGCTGGCCCCCGTGACATCGGCTTCTTTCTTTCTTTCTGAACATTTCATTTATTTGAGAGAGAGTGAGAGAGACAGAGCACAGGCAGAAGAAGTGGCAGGCAAAGGGAAAGAGAAGCCGACTCCCCACTGAGCAGAGAGCCCGACATGGGATTCGATTCCAGGATCCTGACCCGAAAGCAGACACTTAACGATGGAGGCACCCAGGTGCTCCCGATGATGGTTTCTAACCAGTGTCAGATGGTCACATGCAGTCTGTGCACCAGAATTTGGGAGCCTCTTTTTTCTATTAACAGAACACAGGTCTCCGAGCCCCGGGCTGGGACCCGTCCACACGTGCAGAAGGTCCTTCCTGCTGCTTACAGGAAGCAGGCCTACATGCTTGCAGGAGAGCCGTGGAAGCTGAAGGGCTTCTCGACGGCACTTCACGAAGCCCCTGGGGGCTGAGACCAGGGGGAGCAGCAGCAGTCACTCCAGCAGGAACGCTGTGCGAATGGGCCCCGGGGGGGGGGGGCGTGGAGCCCACCAAGCAGCTCTCTAGGGGCCCCCTGCCCACCTGCGTGGCATGGACTGTCCGGGGCTGTGTGCCCGGCGGCGCCTACCTTGCAGAGGCGGATGGCATTGTTGAAGGCCTGCGCCCGCGAGTAGAAGTGCACCGCCTGCCTCACCTCCTCCTGGCTCTCGTACTGGCGGGCCAGGTGGTAGGACGCTGCCCAGTTGCCGCTCTCGTTGGCGATCTCAGCAGCCTGGAGAGAGAGCAGGGAGCCGTGGGGCTCTGTCTGCGCCTCCCCATGCCCCGCAGGCTCCGGGACGCCCCTACCTTCTGAATGTTGCCCTGGAAGCAGTGGATGCGGACCAGGGAGAAGTAGTCCTCCGCCAGCTCGTAGTAGCGCAACGCCGCGTCCATCTCGGCCTGGCTCTCCAGGTACTGGGCCCACCACCGCCACAGGGTCCTGCGACGAGCCCACCAGCCCCGCTCAGGGCCTGCGGCCCCTGGAAAGGATCCCCGGGTCCCCAACGCCATGCTCGCCGTGCATTCACGTGGCCAGCAGCCAGGAGGGAGTGTGCCAGCTGGGTGGCTCGGCCAGGACTGAGGGCCCGGGGTCTGGAGAGGCCCCACCCTGGTAGGCTGGGGAGCAGCTCCCAGGGAGGGATCGGTATCCCCACTTTCCCATGGGAAGCAACAGAGGGAGGCTCCCGGCTCCATGGCAAACCCATGGTCCGCCTGCCAGTGGTCCTGTGACACTCACTTGTCCTTCATCTTACTGATGTACATCTCCAGCGATTGCAGGTCCTCCGACAGCATCCTGGGCACCTCGAAGCGGTGGGTGTCTGACTTCTCGTAGCTGTGAGAGAAGAGAAACAGCGGCTTCTCCCCATGGTCTCACACTATATCGGCGCCCAGCGGGTCACGGCCCTGCCGTGGTACAGCCAGTGACCCAGGGCCTGGAGACCCGGAACCCAGTGTGGGCTGGGAGGTGGGCTGTGTCTGAGGTTCTCCTGGTGAGAGCGAGCTCAAGCTCCCCCTGCACACCCAGAGGCCACTACCTTCCCCGAGGCAGTGCCTCATGGAGAAGCTTCCTCTACGGGCTCCTACTACACCCTCACTGGGGCAGAGGAGGAAGCCGGAGTAAGCGGGCCCTCCCTGGCTCAGTCTAGACGGGGCCCCCCCGCGCTCACTAGCTGAGGGCCAGACCGCGGTCAGTGCTGGCCTCCAGGTGCCTGGCGTAGTTGTAGTAGGTGGCCCGCAGGTGGATACGGTCATGGAGCTCCGCGACCTCCACGGCCTTCTGCCACTGGTCAGAGGCCTGGTACAGCTTGTTCACGAGGTCGTAGCGCCCGCACTTCCTATACAACTGCTCCGCATCCTCCTGAAGATGGGACAGTGTGTGTCAGCCCTCGGGCTCCCAGACAGCGGCCCCCGCGGGCAGCAACACCATACGCCATTGCAGCACTCCGTCCTACAGCGTCGGCCGGGAAGGCTGGGGGCTGCCCTGCACGCTGGGGAGGAGATCCCACTTGCTGCAGCATCCTGTGAACAAGGAGCTGACTCGGGTGTCTGCCCGCCCCCTCCCCGCCTGGTCCCCTAGGTTCTCGCGATGCCTTCAGCCCATGTAATGGCAGGAGATGGGGAGGACATCGGAGAGGGGAGAGGAGGCCTCACTCTGCTTTCTGGCTCCAACTCCTTCCAGGGGGTTTCTGTTCCTTGCTACCGCATGGCCCAGACCCACATATGCTGGCCTGCCCTGTGAGGCCAGTGCCTGCCCCCCGCCCACCTCCCCCTCTGCCTGCGCTAGGGCAGTGCCCGACTCACCAGCATACCCAGCTGGATGGCCAGCATGGCCACCCTGGCCTCCGGCTCCGGCTCCCGCTCAGCCTCCCGCAGTGCACGTGCTCCACGCGCGTGGCCCATGTTCCCTAGGCACACCTTGGCGACGTCCAGCCGCTGGGTCTTCACGCACATGCGCGCCATGTTCTCCCAGACCGCCTCACTGTGCCGGGGATGCGGTGGTCCTGTGAGCTCGGAGCCCTTGCACCCCTGCCCCTGCCACCGCCCCAAGACGCAGACCTGACAGGCTTCACAAGCATAGCAACGTGGCTCCGATCCCTCCCCAGGCTAAAGTCAGACCCTCTCAGACGGGCCTTCCACACACCCACTTTCCTCCCTACCACGACGGCCGCCTGCTTGGTGCCACCCCTCCCTGCACCCTCGAGCCGTGGAGGCGGCTGAGCTGTCCTCCTCAGGGAAACACAGGGAGAAGATGCTGCGGAGACCTGGCCATGAGGCCCCTGAGAACCAGTGCGTGAGGCCCAGTGTGGGGTTTGTCGGTGGGCCCAGGCTGAACGGAGGTGGGGATCCTGAAGACGATCCTGCATGTTCCCCGGACTCCGTCCTTGTGCTCCCGGGCTCCCACGGGGCTCCATGCAGCAAGGGCTACGCTGGCCAGACACAAGCCCTTCCCTTCTCCAAATACGTCCCACGTGGGAGCCTTTTCCAAGATACTCCACGCCCCCGGGGTATCGGGGACTCTCTCCCCGACCCTTTGCTTCGTCCAGAAAACAGGTGGCTGATCTCTACCGTTAAAGGGGAAACGCTGAGTAAGCCGAGGAACACGAAGCTGTCCCAGAGCCCTTCCCTGACCCGGCTCCCTTGTGCCTCCCTGGGCTAGTGCTGCAGGGCCTGCTGTGTGCACGAGTGGGACGGGTCGCTGGAGGCCGGGCTGCTCCCACACTGGGCTCTGAGCTGGGCCACCAGTGGCCTCCGCCGAGCTTGGGGGTGGGAAGCGAGCCCTGGAAGAGAGGTGGGGGGGCGGGGGCGGCCCCTCCCGCTGGGCCGAGGCAGTGGCCCGCGAGCTCCGCCACCAGCCTCAACACAGGACCAGGACGCAGGACCAGGACCAGGATGCAGGACGAGGAGCTCTGGGTTTGGAACAGCTGCCAGCCCCCCATAGCTCCGGCACTTCCTGCCGCCCCGCCCACCGTCCTCCCATCTGCTCTTCATCAGCACAAGAGGCGCAGACGCCAGAGCACATGGCTGCCCAGGGGCCCTGCCCGAAGACGGCCCCCCTTTCTGGAAAGCCCTGTCTTGAAAGCTGCTGGAACCAGCCACACAGGCCCCCCTTCTCAGGCCTGCTACTCAGGCTTGCGGGGTTCAGGGCCTCCGGGCCCACCACACAGCCCAAGCTCCGGGACTAAGCTCCTGCCCGCCCAGCCATCATGTGCAGGAACAGGGCAGGCGCCACCCCCCCACCCCCGGCCAACCCCCATGCCCAGCAGGGGCAACTCAGGGGGACACAGGAAGGACCAGTCCTTGGGAGGTCTGGGTGTCAGGGTGGGGCCCCCCCCTTTTTTGGAAGATTTTATTTATTTATTTGACAGACGGAGATCTGCAGAGAGGCAGGCAGAGAGAGGGAAAGGGAAGCAGGCTCCCTGCTGAGCAGAGAGCCCTATGTGGGGCTTGATCCCAGGACCCTGGGATCATGACCTGAGCTGAAGGCAGAGGCTTAACCCGCTGAGCCACTCAGGTGCCACCCCAGGGTAACTCTTAACTAATATTCTGTACCTAGGCCTGTAGCTCCCAGCTAGAATCTGGGGATTGTGGACGGGGCAGGGCCTCCAGAAACCAGCTGGTAGGGGAGCTGATAGTGGATCCAGCAGCCATCAAAGACCACCCAGGGATAAATGACTTAAATAAATAAGGTGGGGGACTGATCCCTCCAAGCAGAAGTGCTGGAAGAGCCTCCTTATGGAGGCGACGCACTACACTGTGTCCCTAGGGACTCTTGAGTAGTCCTAGTCCTCTTGGGAGAAGGGGGCCATGGCAGAGGGCCATGGGGGCCCCCTGAAACCCCCAGGAGGCTGGAGCAGAGATGGGGGGCAGGACACAGGCCAAGGAGAGAAGACAGTGGCAAGAACTCAGTTGATGCATTTGCTACAAAGTCTGCCGGGAGAAATGCTGAAGTGGGCCAAACCCTCATGGAATGGAAGGGCAAACGAATCCCCAAAGACCCCTGTCTTGCAGGGACATAGGCTTGGTGGTGTGGGGGGCCGTGCCTTGCCTGCAGCAGGTGCAGAGCCCCTTATAGACATGTGATCCCAAGTAATGGGGGCCGGGGAATATTTTTGCTGTTCTGATTTTGTAATAATCAGGACAGGCTAAAAATTGGCTATGTTAAGACCACGCATGTGTCCCCAGACCTGGTTCTTTCCCTAGTCTGATCAAGGCTGGTGATAGAACAAGTCTGATGTATTTGATGCATCTCTTTTTTTAAAGATTTTATTAATTTGAGAGAGAAACAGCATATGCACATGCCTAAGCAGGGGGAGGGGCAGAGGCGGCGGTGTGGTAAGAATTCAAGTGGACTCTGCATTGTGCACGGAACATGATGCGGGGCTCGACCCCACAACCACAACCTGAGTAGAAACCAAGCGCTGGATGCTCAACCCACGGAGCCACCCAGGTGTCCCTCTGATGGACCTTATGTGTGCGACTCCAGGCCTCTGACCACCCTTGAGAGATGACAGCTCAGCGAATGTTAGTGATTTCTGAAGGTAACCCCTGCCCATTTAACGATTAGCAGTTGCCATTAAATGAGCTGTAAAACTAAGAACCCTCCCCCCCAAAATGAAAAAACCTACAAAGTAACAGAGGCTGAGGCTTCCAAGGCACATAGGGGCTGCTGTGTCAGAGGCGCTGGAGCTCCCCGGAGCTCCAGAAGGAGGCGAGTGGGGGGCAGGCAAGCCGAGGGGACCAGACCAGTCCCACTTCACTGGGCTCATCTTGCCGACTCTGTCACCTGGGCAGGTGTGTGGCCTCCCTGCACCCCAGCCTCCTCGCCTGTGACGAGGGCGCCAGATGGTGGGCGGGCAGCTTGGAGCCCGAGGCTCTGACCGGACAGCATCCGGGGCGCGCATGCTAGAAGCAGGTGTGCAGCTGCTTCAGGACCCCAGCTGGGTGTGGCATCTCAGACGGTCAGCACCGCCCCTGACCTGCGTGTCCGCACGTGCAAAAGGGACTGAGCTCCCTCATCGGGACACACAGTCAGCACAATCACAACCCAGGCCACAAACCCCAGTCCCTCCGCCCTCAGACCTTGCTGGGGGACCTGCACTGCGGGTCCAGGACCTGCCCCCCGCACCTCCCTCCAGGACCACGCTCTGGCCTGCCGGTTCTGTGGGTATGGGCCCCGATACGCCCATCTGGGTGGCAAGTGGGGGCCTCTATACTGTGCCCGGCCATGTTGTCCACTGTCCATGAACCCCTGTGACAAGCGCAGGCCCCGGGGCACCTACATGCCGGGGGAACCACGAGATGGCTGTGGGTGACCGGCCACCCATGCCCTGCCCACCCAGGTCCCCAGCCCAGGGCAGGTCTCCAGGTCCCCCATGGGGACCACCTGCCTCCGTGGCTGCTGTGGAGTACCTGAGCGCGGGGCTGGTGGGGTGTGAGACAGATAGGTGGGACCATGGGTCTGCTCTGGGCAGGCACCCCGGTCTTCCCTTTAGGAAAGGAAGGTGGGGAGGGCAGGGGAGGAGGGTCCCGGAGCAGGAGCTGAGAAGGCCGCCCTGCTTTCCTATCAGGAAACACATCCTGTTAGTGTCTGGCTGCCGTGGCCTGGCTGCTATTTGTTGCAGTTGGCTACGCCCTCCAACCAGCTCACAAAAAACAGCCTCAAAAACAACCATTTCCTCTCTGCGGAGTGGCGGTGGGGGGGCGGTGGGGGGCCGCACGCGCGCACACACACAGACACACACGCACACGCACTTCCCCGCCGCAGGCGTGCTGCCTTCCAGGACTAGCTGTTTCACGGCGGAGGCACGGGGCAGGGTCGCACACGGCGAGAGGCGGAACGGCTCCCGGCACAGCTAGCCCCAGCCCTGCTCCGAGCCTGGCTGCTGGCTCCGCTGTGTGGAGCTGGTTCTCAGGAGTGAGGCGGGACAGACCCCCACGTTGCCGCCCACCTCTCCCGTTTCTTGTGGGAAGAAGAGGCCTTGCCTCCCAGGAAGACGGCGCACGCACGACTCTGGACTCTCGCGGGTGCCCCGGCTTCCCCCCAAGGATGGGCCGAGAGGCCGGCTGCAGCTCAGGCGTGGCCCTGCTCCAGGTGCAGGAGGGAGGGTAAGGAGGGCCCGAGGTGAGCTCACTGCACCTGTCACACGGGCCTTCCCCATGCTTCGAAGAATGAGCGCTGATGTCCTCTAGCAGCCCCTAGCTGGTCTCAGCTCTCCCTGGCCACAGCAGCTGAGCGGGGCTGGGACTTTCTTCACAACCGGCGGACAGCACCAGCAGTCAGCGATGACTGTCCAGAAACTGGTGGCCACGGCAGTGCTGGTGGCTCTGGTCTCCCTTGTCCTCAACAACGTGGCGGCCTTCACCCCCAACTGGGTGTACCAGACGCTGGAGGACGGACGCAAGCGGAGCGTGGGGCTGTGGAAGTCCTGCTGGCTGGTGGACAGGGCCCGGGGAGGACCGAGTGCCGGGCTGCGTCCGGGGCAGACAGACTCACGGGACTGTGAAGCTGTGGGCTGGGGCTCTGAGGCGGCAGGCTTCCAGGAGGCTCGAGGCACCGTCAAACGTAAGTCTGCTTATCTTTGTGCCTCCTTTATAGGGCAATCAGGACCTGTGAGCTCTGATGGCTCAAGGTGGGCATGGGGCGTGCGTTTGGTGATGGGCAACCCGGGGGAGCCCCGAGCTCTGAACCCACCCTCCTGGTGGGGCCCACACCTGCCCTGGCTCCTCGAGAACAGAATTCTTCCTGCGAGGAGGTGGGGATTTTCTCTGCCTCCACGCACGGGGAAAGGGCAGACACATTAACCAGATCAAAAGGGACCCACTTTTCTTGGTGGAAAATACACCTTGTTAGGGAGTAAAATAAACAAGGAGCTTAAAAACACGTGGCTGAGTTCTGACTTCATTCCACAGCTGTCGGGGTCATTGAGGCAGGACTTCTGGGAGACCAGCCACAGGGACAGAGAAGGGGTTCCCGGCCATGGCTCTTGAGAGGAGAGTCCCTTGCTGTCTTGTCCTGACCCTGGCTGGTCGCTGGCAGTGGGGTCTGTTTACTGCTCTGGAAGGTGGGGAGTGGACTTTGACCGTGGGGTCAGGTCCAAGTGTGTGGGTGGGAAGGCTCACAATGAGACATTGGTCACCTAATGTGTCATCTATGAGGTCACAGCCGCTGACAGGCAGAGGTCTCCCGAGTTGACTCTTCGAAGCTGTTGACGAGGGTCTCACTCACAGACGGGCAGGAGGCAGAGCTCGCTCTCTTGAGAGCACGAGGCCTTGGCTGGGCCTTTGCTAACTGCTCTGCATCCGACAAGTCCTCAAGGAGCACAGGTGAGGAGCTCTGTGCTTGGGGTACAAATGTCCCCACCTGCCACGTGCTTGGAGCCCTGGTACTTGAGGAAGTGCAGCAGGGGTGGCATCCAAGTCCACAAAGAGATGGAGGCTGCAAGAGACACGTGCTCAGCCGAGGTCCCTTGGCGGGGAGGACAACCCCAGTCTGCCCACTCAGAGCCCCTTGCCACACAGCCTGGGGTTCTGTCAGCCCCTCCCACCTCCCTGACGCACAGGACTTTCAAACTTTTCCACAGACTCTCGGAATTCAGTGCAGCTGACCTCGGGTCCCAGGGGACTCGCTGGGTCCTGGGGCTGTCCTGAGGAGTCATGCGAGACAGTGACCCTGCGGCTCTAGTGTGGGCTCTGCGCCGCCCGGCCCACAGAGCACTCCCAGTCTGGGCTGAAGGGTCGAGCAGGTGCCCTCCCTGGGCATCCATAACTTCTGCGGCCTTGCCGAGGCCAGGAGGGTACACGGGGTGGGGATGTGCTCTGCCTCCAGACCCCCTGCCCACCTGGCCAGCTGCCTGTTGTCCCTCCCTGACTTGATAAGCTCTTTGTGCAACTTCTACAACAGCCTCGCTGCTGGTAACGCATCTGTGGCAGCTGAGCCTTAACCTCTGAGCACCAGTGTGTGCCCCAAGCCAGGGAGACACCACGGAAGGTTCTTGTGAGGGACGCTGAGTCCCTGATGCACTCCTCACCGGGTCCGTGTGCTCGGGCTGCAGGGCGGCTGGAGGCTCATCTGCGAGCAGCCTCCCAGCACCTGGTTTCCGAGTTCCCAGGCTCAGGGCCCCAGGGAACACCCCGGCCCCTGTGCACCGCCACCGCGCTGGGTGCAGGGATGGGGGAGGAAGGGGCTGCTGGCGCCACGCTCAGCACCGAGCGCCCGCAGGCTCCGCAGTCATCCCGATCTGGGAGAGTCTGGTATTGGTGGCTGCAGGCCTGACTTGATCTGTCCCCAGCTCCCCGTCTCAGGTGCGAGAGTCAGGCCATCCTAGAGACTCTACACATTGCGGCAGGTGGGGGAGCCATGGTGGCAGCTCAGGGATGGGCGTCATGCTCGTCTGCTCTGCTCCCAGGGTCCTGGCAACACCCTGCAGAGCCCGGAGTCCAAGACACCCGTGTTCATGGGGCACATGTGGTGAGGTGGCCCCACCTGACGTCCTGGACTCGGTCAGGGAACCATGTGCAGGGTTCTTGAGTGACATGGCACGTGGGGCCCTGTCCTCCAGAACCGGGGGCTCTTCCTTCCCTCCACCTCGCTGGGCTGTGTGCGGCGGTCGTGATGGTTATCCCTGCTCGGGGGGCTTTCCTCACTGGAAGAAGCGGTGGGGACTTGGCAGGGATGAGTCCTGGTCAGACTTGTTCTCCGGGTGTTTCTTGTCGTTCCAGATTCCAGACATTGTCAGGACCCTAACCTCCTTTTCTAAAGCGAGGAAGGGGTGAGTAGGCATGCGGTTAAACCTGGGGCACCCTGCCCAGAGGGGTCACCGCTCTCTGACCCCAGCGGGTGAGGAGTCTCACCACAGAGGCAGACAGAGGGTGCTGAGGCCGGGGTGCGATGGTGTGCGTCACGCTCGGACCGGCCACAGACAGTCCTGCCACGTCCTTGCGGGGTGCCACTGCCCAGGCTACGCACATGGTGATGACAGCCCGTCAAACACCAGCGCCCTGTGCGCCCCTCCCCACTTGAAGGTCCCCTCCAGGTGGCTGGCGGACAGAGTGTCGCCTGCAAGGCAAACTTTTCAGGCAGGTGGCGGGTCTGCGGGCCGTCACTACTGTATCCCTCCCCCTCCCACATTTCCACATCCACAAGGCCAGAGGTTGATGGGGTAAGGATGCCACGGGGGGCCGTGGGTGGCTAGGGTGTGCTGTTTGAGCTGTGCGCTTGGCGCCCCAGGAAGGACAAAGAGCTGGGTGGAGAGCGCAGGAGGGCCGGCCGCTCCCCTCCGTGCAAGTGTGCACCACAGACTCCTTGCCCGGCGCGCGAGGCTGTGCTGGGGAAGCCCACAGTCCCCTGGGCTGGCTCTGAACCCGAGTGCCCACTGTGTTTACCGCCCGTCATCTCTGAGGTCACACCACCTCCCAGATCCGAGCACCTCTGAGGGTAGAACCTCTGCGTGGTCACGTGCTGGTAAAACTAACTGCGACGAACACAGGGCGTGAAGACCCCAGAAGAGCACGTGAAAAGCAGGGCCTCCGTGGGGAGGCAGGTCGGCCAGTCTTCAGCACACAGGAAGGGCCGGCCTGGAGCCCGATCTGTCCTGATGGCAGGACCAGTCTGGCGTCTGGCACACATATGTGGCCACTGGTCAGGCTGGCTGTGCCGTGGGTTCCGCCGTGGAGACTCTGTGGGCAGCCAGGAAGGTTCAGGCAAATTGGCCTGAAGCCTGGCTCTCAGCCTGAGCAGCGACCTCTGGCCTGGGGAGGCGAGGAAATGTGGGTGCTGGTGCCTCTCCACCAGGCCCCACTGCCGCCCCGGCGCCAGCAGCCCGCACTCGCCAGGCCCCGCCGTTGGCACCCCAGGTGCTTACTGACTCAGAGGAGTGTGAGGGTTTCTAGCAATGGTAGGGACACTGTGCAGTTGCCCTCATGAGCAGAGCATGTGCCCCCAGCCCCGGCAAGAGAGTGGCATTGGGGAGAAAAGTCAGAGGGTAGAACTGGCCGCGCTCACCGTCCACGTGGCTCATCTATACCGCCAGCCAGGGCAGAAGCAGCTGCTGATTCAGCGATTTAGCAAGATGAGGAAGCTCGATGGGTGGGGGCTGTCATCCTCCAGCAGCCCCTCTGCCCTCAGGGCCACCCTGACTTCCCAGCGGCCAGGTCTCTGCTGCTATGGCCCTGCCCGTGTCTGTGCTGGCCTCAAGGAAAGGCCTGGAATCTGCAGGGGACAGGAGCCCTCAGCCTCCAACAGACAACGGGGAGGAGGAAGCCGCTCGACACGTGATGGGGAGGGGCAGCCGGACCTGGGGCGGGCAGAGGCCTAACGTCTCAGCTCGCTCCGGGCTCTCAGGCGCTAAATACAAAGGCCACCTGCCCACCTGTGGGCCACAGTCACAGACACAGTGGCAGGCTGGGGCCTGGTGGGGCAGGGCCGGGACAGCCACGGTCCTCTCTGCTCTTAGGGCAGGGGCATCGTGGGGGAGGGGCCTGACTTCCCAGGGGGCGTGATCCTGCCTACGCGCGGAAGCTGTGTCCCTCCGTGGACCTCTTGTGACAGCGCATGGGAGCTAGAGCGCGAGGGGCCAGGGATGGCAGGTCGGTGAGGCCCTGGGAGCAGACAGAGGTGGGAGCCAGTCCGAGCCAACCACCTGTTTTGTTTCCTGTCCTTCTCACAGTGCAGTTCGACATGATGCGCGCCTGCAACCTGGTGGCCACAGCTGCGCTCGCCGCGGGACAGCTCACCTTCGCCTTGGGGCTGACAGGCCTGCCCCTGATGTCGTCTGAGTCACAGTGCTGGGAGGAGGCCATGGCTGCCGCGTTCCAGCTGGCGAGTGAGTACCCCGGGCCCCGGGCAGGCAGGGCGGCCGCACTCTCAGCCGTGTGGGGCTGGCGGGCCCGCTGCGGTCCTCTCACATCCCCGCGAACCCCGTGGGTCCCCCTCCCACCTCTCGCTGTGGGCAGAAGCGAGACAGAAACACAGGGGAGGGCGCTGAGGTTGCACGAGCACCGTTGTGTGTTTCCGGCTGCCCCCAGGCTCCCGCACTCTCCTGCTGTGAGAAGGGGCTCTGGGGGCGGGCACTCGAGGCTCCCGGTCTGGCTCTCTGAAGTGTGCGACATCTGCTCCTTTCTGTGCCCGTCTGCAGCCAGCGTGGCTGGTGGCCTGGGCTGAAGCCCCTCCTGTGATGACGCGGCAGCCGCAGGCTGCCTCCTCTGCCGCTTCCCCCACTAAAGCCACGTGATCGGGGAGGTCAGCAGAGCACGAGGCTCTGGCCAGGCCCATCTACACACTCCGTGACCTGCGCAGCTTCCGGGGACCCGGCCGGGCCAGTGGCGGGCTCTCCCTCCTGAGCAGCACAAAGTGCCAAGGACACTTTCACACCTGAGCACACGCCCTATCGTGGCTCTCACACCCAACAGCCCCTGCCCCCAACAGGAGTGAGACTGCTGCAGGGTGAACAGAGAAAGGACACGGGCACACCCAAGGTCCTGAAAGGCTGAGAATGGTGGCAGCAGCGGGGTAAACAGGACAGGGCTGTTTCGGGAAGTTGTGCATAAGTGGCCATGGAAGCCACAGAAGCTCTCCACGTGACCCCACGGAGCAGAGGGACTTCTTTGCTGGCTTCCCCCCACCCCGCCTCGCCTCCTTCTCCCCAGGTCAGGTTTAATGAGTGTGGACACCTGGGGATGTTCACGTTTTCTGCTGCCCACTGGGGAACATCTGAGCGGAGGGCCTGCGGAAGTATGACGTGCGCCGGGGAGTGGGGACGTGATGAGCCGACCCAGCTGCCTCTCCCGCCGGTGGAGAGCGGCGGCACGCCCCAGCACCGAAGGTACAGTTCCAGGAGCCCCAGTAAAGACATGGCAGGAAGTCCGAAGTGAATCACTCTGGGAATAATGGCCCCCGGCCCTTATCTTTCTGGAGAATGAGGCTGACAGACTGGCAGGAATTCACATGCTGGAAAGTGACCTGGGTGGGAATCAGGAATTGGAAACAGGCCTTCCTGTGCCTTTTAATAGAAGGCGGGTGGTCCTGGACCAGTCACTTCCCCACAGCCGGGTCATCTGCAGGGCCCAGGAATGGCAAGGGCTGACCAGGCGGTTTCCAGGGAAGAGTAGCTCTGGGGCTGAGGCAGTTGGCCATGTGCCTTAGCCCTGTCACCTGTGATCCATGGGAACTGGGGCTGGTACCTCTGTCTGTCCCCACCAGGCTGGTCTTGAGAAGCAAAGAGATGGGTGAGATGGGATCTCTGACACCCCCGGCCTCCTTCCCTTGTCCATGGAGCTGGGTAAAAACACGGACGTCCCAGAGGACAGTGACCGTTCAGAAAAATCACTCCTCTGCCCTCTGCTGACCTTAGGGCCATAAGGCAGAAATGGGGTCCTCGGCCTCACTGAGGCTGCCCACTTCTATCGCATGGGCTTATCTGAAACTCCATCCCTTCCAGAAGGAAGTGGAAGATTAGGAACAGATATCCAGGCACTGAAGAAATGAACAGAACAGCTCTTGATCCTGAAAGTAACTCCTTGCAGGAGAACAAACGGGCCATGGCATTTCTTACTTAGAGTTATTGGGAGAGAGAGCATGGCTTTGGCTTCAAATGGACACCTTACTTGCGGCGAGCCCTCATTCCAGAACAAGACAGTGTTGCTTCCAAATCACACATGTGTTGAACAAGTGGAGACTGGGGAGCCCAGTGAAGGAAATGTGAGCTGTCTGGCAGCATCCCCAGGCACCCTGGGGCCTGTCCTGGCCGTGGGACAGGGGTGCTCTCTCCTGTTGGTCCCCACATTGGTGCTGGCTCCACTCACAGACCATCAGACCTGCAAAGGCTGCCGGAAAAAGCCAGGAGCACAGGCTCTGCAGGCTTCTCCCCGAGGCGTCCCACCATCACTCCCACAGGTCTGTTTTGCCCAAAAAGGAAATGCACTTGGCCGTGTTTAGACTTGTTTCATTGACAAACAGTACAGAATGCAGCCGCGTGTCTTTCTTCCACCATGCTGCTAATTTTAGAGTTAGGTTTTTTCCTGTGCTCCGGTCTGCTTTAAACAGTCAGGGAGAGACTGAAGGGCGCCGGGATATCCTGTCCCAGGAGGGGAAATGCCTGCTGGTACCTGTTATGCAAGCGAACCTTCAGTCCCCAGCGCGGGGGCCGGAGGGTGGGCAGCAGGGCGAGAAGGTGCTGACGAATTCATGGGGAGGCCGGACAAGCTGGACTCCCCGCCCGCCCGCCCGCCCGCCGCCCTTCCTGTCCGGGCACCCGGCCCTGCTCCTCACACCTGCTCCTCCGAGGGACCCTGTCATAGGGACACACGAGGCCCTGAAGCTGTTGTTCTCAGACCAGTCACTGCCAGCCATTCCACCTGCTGTATTCCGCCCTTGTCCACGCAGTCACACGCACTAGTTTCCAACTTCATTGCACAATCTTCCAAGTATAATTTTAATTTACCTCAAAGTTGAAAAAACCATATTCTGTCCCTATTCCACCTCCACGAACTGATCATCCCAGTGCAACCCCGATTTTCCCTGTGACGATGTCAGGACCGTAGGGGTGGGCAGAGGAGCCCGGAGGATCTGTGATGAGGACCTGCCTGGCGCTGACCGACGGGCTAATCCCCATGCGCGCGTGCACACAGCCCCCTCCTGCAGCCTTGCACCCGTCCGGGCTCCTGGAGGCTGGTTCTGCAGACCCGTCCTCTGGCCTTTCTTCTCCTGCTCTGGCCGATGGCTGCTTGTGCGAGTCTACTCTCCCTGCTGCATGAACAAAGGCACACAGCCATCCTGGCGTGATTACCGCGGATGCTACATTACACACAGAGTGACACCTGGAGCACCGCAGGCCACCGAGAGCGGAATCGGCAGGCAGCACGCCCGGCGGGACCCGTGGGGTGAGGCTCCTTCACTGTCCCTGGAGCGTCTAGGTGCCATGTCAAGTTCTGAGGCCCCAGATGGCCCACCTTGCCCCTACGCTCCTGGGCAGCTGTGCAGCTGACGCCAACCTGCCGCTGGGACCGTCCTGACTTCCCGCTGTGGGCCTGCTGGGGACGCCACACTGCCCTGCGGTCAGAGCGGGGCACGCCCTGCCGCACCTGGAGTCCGTGCCGGAGCCCCACCAGCAGACCTGAGGACTGCCCTGGCCGGTGGGGCCCAAATTTCCTAAGGTGGCCATCCTGTGGCTCTTTGGTGCTCAAAGTCCTGGGCCCTGGCTGCCGGCTGTACACGACTGATTGGCCAAGCTGGGTCCCAGGCGAAGATTTTTAGTATATGTGCTGCCGAAGTGAGTACCCAGGTGAAGATTTTTAGATGGGACAATCTGACAGCTCTTCCGGGCTCCTCCGCTGGCCCAGCTCCGCGTCTGCAGAACTCTGGTCTGGGCTCCCTTCAGTCATGTGAGCGACACTGCAGCGTGCTCAGACTTCTGGTTCTTCTGCAAGCCTGATCGCCACCGCTAACAGGTTTAATTCAAGTACAAACGTTTAGTTCAAACGCAGACTTGCAGAGGCCTCCGCTCTGTGCTGTGCTCTGACTGCCTCCGAGATGGCACCGGGCTCTCCTTGGGAACCGTCTCCAGTGAGTCCTCACCTCCTGTGGGGACGCTGCCCGGCGGGCCTGAGCTCACGTCCCCCTCCCAAGTGAGCGAACGCACAGGTGCAGCTTGGGCCCTTAGCCCTCGGTCACAGTCACTTGCACCTCAGGGTGCCGCCCCGCACGCACGTCCTACGGCTGGTGGACTTGCCCACCCACTAGCCCGCACCTGGCCCGGCCCTCCTCCTGACACAAAGCCTTCCCACCTCGTGGGATGACCGAGGGAGCAGAATCACTGCGGAAGCCCCAGGGCTCCGCGTCTCTGGCTTCTGGAAATCTTAACATTTCTTCTTACGCTGGCAAACTCTACGGATGCCCTAAGCAGTCTTTGCCCCTGAGAACGCTTGTGCTATCGGGCCTCATGGGCCAGTGGACTGGGAAGTGGCAGCTGTCTTGGCATCTCCTGAGCCAGTGGGGTTCTGCTGTTGCCACAGGCTCCGGGACCTTCTCAGAGGAATATACAACTTCCTGTTTTTCACAGTAAGGCAGTGCCCGGCTCCATCTGGACAACGTGCATTTCTGTCTCTGGCACCTGCTTCCCCGGCGCCGGTCCGCACCCAGGCCGCGCCCCACGTTTTCACCTCACATCCATGTCCTCCAGGCTGCCCGGAGTGGCAGAACGTCAGGCGCCATGTAGGAGCTCAGTTCCATGAAAACAGGACCAGATCCGCTGTACGTTTAGCTTTTCCTTGCCCAGAATCCCTGCCTCTGGGGAGGAACAAGTGGATCCCATCATGTCACTGCTCACAGATGCTGGGACACCCCAACCACGGCCATGCCCGGAGGCGGGCCACGTGCGAGTCCACTCTGTGGATGGTCTCTCTGGAAGCCGTCGCAGGTGTCATGCAAGGCAGGTCTGCTGTGGGAAGGTTCAGGGTTCAGCCCCATGGTCTCTCCTTCTACCATCTGCACGTGCTTGACCGTCACTCCAGCAGGAAGGCCCTGTGACAGGCACTGAACCCTCGGAAGCGGGCAGGAAGGAAGCGAGAGGGAAGGGACACGCTGCGGGCTGAGCCATGATTCACAGCGCCCGCGTGGCCTGCTCACAGGAAGGGGCTGTTTGCTTTGGAAACAGAAATCCATGAGGATGGGACTAACCCCACATGTAGAATTCGAGCTGTTTGCTCAAACTCTCCACTTGCGTTTCTTTCTGGACAAACACGAACATCACTGGGAAGTCTTGGGCGAAAAGTCTCTGGGACAATTCTGAGGGGGTCTGCACAGCAGGGCCTGCCAGAGATGGGGGGCCCAAGGCTTAAGGCCAGCCTAAACTGGGTCTACTCCCAGAGCCCTCGCCTCTCCCCCAGCAGAAGATTTCATGAAGCAAACAGCAAGCAGGATTTCAGAAGAATGTCTACGTGATGGCAGTTACCCAGCATCAAGGCGGAGGCTGGAGGTGGCCGGCGAGGCCACGTGCCTGTCCATGTCCCTGCGGCTTTTCACTGCTGACATGTGGCACACACGGCAGATCTCTGCGTGCCGTGTGTCTGTGCAGTTCGTGCCACCCGCAGTGGCCCGGGTGGGGTCCACCCATCCCTGCGCCAGACCAACATCACATCCACTGCAGCTCAGGCTCTTCTGGAAGTTCTGAGCCTGGGCCACTGTTCTAGCAGCTTCCTCGTATCCTCCTGGTCAGGAAAGCCTCCTTCTACATTCGTTTTTCTTAACGCTGGGGAACCAAGCCCTTTTCCTTACTATATGTGTTCTAAGTTGAACTGAAACCAAGTAAAAGCCAACATGGGTCTTTACGCAGAGTAAGTCACATACATGTGGATTCTTCAAGTCTTTTATCACGTGAGGATACAGAACTAGACTTCCGTTCCCACTCTGCCTGGAGAGAAGAGCCAAGTGAGGGGCAGCCTGTGAGGCTGGAGACTCGAGACGTACTGTCCGCAGGGCTGCAGACCCACTGGGGCTGCTCCTGCTGGGACTTCACAGTGCTCTGGACAGACAGACTCCCTCCAACTCTGTCCGTCCGGCTCCGCGTTGATACTGATCCATCACCTCGCAGGGCGTGGGGAGTGAGGCTCAGCTTGTTCGTGCCTCTGTGAGTTCACGTTCTCTAGCCCACCGACCCGCCCCGGAGTGCCCTTTCTTTCATCTTTAATATACAAATCTGACTCTCCACACAGAAGTAGCTCCACGCTCTGGGTTTGTGTGCATTGCAGGCAACAGAGCCAAATATGATGGAGAATGGGATAAACAGACGAAGACAGTGACAAAGTACTAATCCACCCTGTGTTCAAAGACAGACGCATACACGACACCGACCTCAAGAAAACAAGCAACAAGGAAGTTAAGAAACCCTGTGGTGCTGACCAGTATAGATAGGACAGAGTCCCACA
Source organism: Neogale vison (assembly GCF_020171115.1). Classification (NCBI taxonomy): domain Eukaryota; kingdom Metazoa; phylum Chordata; class Mammalia; order Carnivora; family Mustelidae; genus Neogale; species Neogale vison. The sequence goes on along the minus strand of NC_058104.1, from coordinate 537,960 downwards.
TCTTGCCCTGTGATCCAGCCCCCGCATGGGCCCGAGAGACCCTTGCCACTCAGGGACGGGACGGCGCGGCGGCGCGGTGTGGGGTTCCGGAGGCCGGCGGCTGCTCTGTGCATCACTTTGTCGCTGGTCCCATGAGTTACTACTTTCACTGCCTGGAGTCGAGTGTCCATACACGGGGGCCTCTTGGTGTCAACGGCCCAGCCAACACCACTGTCTGGCAGGGTCTATGCGGGCCTGTCCCCACTACCCTGTGCTCACCACATAGGACCGGGGTGACTCAGTTACCTGGAGCCCCACGCTGTGGGGATAAACTTCATCTGCATCCCTGGAAGAAGAAAGCCATCTCCCCTAGGACAAGGGAAGCATGCCTCCGCCGAGCGCACACGACAGGCCCTCCTGTGGAGCGCGGGCCATGCTGCGGAGCACACGCATGTGCAAACTACAGGACGGCGTGGGAACCAGCATCCTGCGGCGGCTCCAACCCCAAGTGACGAAATCATGGCGAACAAGCCCTTGTCCCCCTGATGGGCTTGGTCACCGTAAAGTTTCCCCGGAGCCCACAGTGCATTCAGTTCCGCACACAGGGTCTCCGTGGGCTTGCCTCTGTACTCTGCCCCCACACCTCCCACGCAGCCAGTGGTGCTGCAACACCGGAGCTCAGGCCGCCCGTTGGGCGTTTCAAATGTTTCTGCAACCAGAGCAACCCCGCACGGTGCTTGGCAAAGGGCGAACACAGACTTGGACCACGGCAGCCGTCGCGGGGAGTTCCCTCCCGCCACGCTGGCCTCCACCGCCACCCTGCTGGCACCACCCTCTCTGCTCGGCCTGACTCCCTGCCTGAAGGCTCCCACCAGCCTCACCGCGAACACCTGTCCCCCAGCCAGCACCGCCTCGCTGTGACCTCAGGCACTGGCCACACACTAGCTGCCTCTCCTGTCATCCCCGCCCACCCCGTCCTGCTGAGTCCTGTTGAAACATGCCAAACAAGCTCCCTTGCCTGGCAAAAAATGTCCAAAGACGCAGAAACATGAGGGGACACAAGAAGCACTGTCATTTTCATGGCACAAAATGCACTCCCAGTCCTTTCTGCAGGAAGGCAAACCTTGGTGCCACAGAACTGTGAGTAAGGGACACACTCCTTCCTCACTGTGAGAGAGAGATGCCAGAAGTTTCTTTCTATCAGTGTGCACAGCAAAGAGAATGCATTATTTTTAACAGAAAGGAAGTATCTAGAAGCATTCTGCATATAAAGAGCTCCACAAAGTGCTGCAGAGAACCAGCACAGAGATCAGTCACCGCCACGGTCCTCTGGCATGTGACTGAGGGGGACAAATGTTTCCTCCGTACTTTCTGGAAGGTACAGCAGCAATAAGGCCGAACTGCCTGTGCTCGGGAGAGCTCAGGCCTGCCCCTGCCCCTCGCCCTGCACTAATTTACAAGTTTCCAGAACCAGGAGCTGGCACTACCGCGGCTCAGCTCTGGGGCCATAGGGGTCGTGCATGATCTGGTTTCCTGAGGAAAGCAGGGGAGGCTGTGGGGAACAGAGGGACCAGCATGAACAGACAGACGGATGTCACAGCACCGGGCAGGGGGAGGGACTGCAGTGGGAGGCTGGCCTGGCCAGAGCCCAGGGCAGGGGACAGAGACTAGTCCAGGAGGGGCTAGAGGGTTCCATCCGGACCACTGTGAGAGACTGTCCTTGTCAGGCACTTTGGGTTCCAGGAAACAGCTCCCCCCAGCTCACCACCATGGAAGGTAGGGTACTGCTGGAAAAGACGAGCTTGGGAGCTGCCTGGGCCCCTGCCACCGCCTGGGCCCCTCACCCCAGCAAGACGCAGCCCCCACTCAGCACTGTTCTGCCTTCCTGCCTCATCTGCCTCATCCGGCCCCTCCCAGGCAGCAGCACAGCACGGCCTCTCCTCTGTCCCTGTTGGGGCTCCCAGCCCAGACTCAGCCCTGAGCTCTAGCAGACATCAGTGCCCGATTATCCCGGCCGACAGGTCCCAGGCAGGGAACGCTGGTTCTCCTACTGCGAGAACTGACAAGCTGTGAGAGGAAGTGACACCGACAGCGTCAGGTCCGCATGGGGCTCTGTCCACAGTCAGGAGAGAAGGCTGGTGGGGGAAGTGAGCAGGAGGAGGGGTGTGGGGGTGCATGGGCACCTGCAGGACCAGGTGCAGGGTGTAGAGGCGAGGGGAGGCAACAGCAGAATGGGCCGTGTCTGCAGGCCTGTCCGCAGTCCCCGACCCCACCGCGGATCACACGGGCATGGGGCATCCCGAGTTCCGGAGTTTGAAGAAAACCTCTAGCTCCTCTAGAAGCGAACACAGAGAACAAGAAAACCGCTAACACAGGACTAAGTTAGTCACCGACGTGAGCTGTTCCTGGAGACGACTTAGACAGCTTCTGCGTCTCCCTTCACTTGAATGAATGAAGCGCTTCTGCGAGCTGGCGAGGGGCTCGGCAGAGGAGAGGCTGGCTCTGTTGGGGGGCGAGGGCCAGGCGGCAGCAGCGTTACCTCCACAGGCAGGGTGGCTGGGACGTGGCCCAGCCCTGGAGACCAAAGGACGCGTGCGTGGGGACCAGGCTGCTTTCTCGGGGAGCCCCCCCAAGCATTAAGTAGACACGCATTGTCCCTCTGCAGCGCTCCAAAGGTCACAGAAGTGCACAGAGGCCGACAGAGCAGCTCGACACTGAAGGGCCACTCATGACTCGGGCTCTCACCCCGAGGCGGACGCAGCGGGGAGGAAGGGGGAGGTGGGGGAGAGCAGGGCGCTGCGCTCTTGTGGGGCTCCACAGCCCATTTCCAGTCTTCTTCTGGCTCTGAGTAAGGCTGTCTCAACACTTCTCTCTTGGTTGCAGGTTTCGTCCTGGTCATTGGGCTGGTGACATTCTACAGAATCGGCCCATACACCAACCTGTCCTGGTCTTGCTATCTGAACATCGGCGCCTGCCTTCTGGCCACCCTGGCAGCTGCCATGCTCATCTGGAACATTCTTCACAGGAGAGAGGACTGCATCGGGCCCCGGGTGATTGTCATCAGCCGCTCCCTGACAGCGCGGTTCCGTCGCGGGCTGGACAACGAGTACGTGGAGTCGCCGTGCTGAGCCCGGGACTCTGTTGCTGTGACTAGACGGTGTGGGAGCCCAAGGGCTGTCTGTGCGGGTGATGCGCGGGGTTTGCTATATATACATGTGCGATACCCGGCTACGTTTACTACGTCATATATACGTATATTGTGCGGTAATATACCGCCTGCGCCCCCTCCTTCTGACGCACCCACGACTCGGCTTCACTTCTGCGCACGCTCCCAGGAGGAGACCGCGGCCAACGTGCACAGACGGTGGCGGCCAGCTCACTCGGCACCTTGGCCTAGGATTAATTTATTCTGTGTCTGCTGAGGAGCGGGTCCTCGGTCGTAGTTACTGTGGTAAAGCAGGATACCCGGGAAGATTTTCTGGAAGGGTCTGTGGTCTTCCTCGAGTGCCTCAATTTACAACCAGACGGTTATGGGCTTTCTGACAGGACTGTGTTCCACATGCCTGTTTTGCTCCTGATTATTTTTTTAAGTTAAAATAAAATGCAAACTTCCCACCACTGTGTAAAACTTGTGTTTTATCCGCTGTGCTGCCACGTGGGTGAAAAGAAGTTGGTCGATTTTTCTGTCATTTTTGTGGGTTGGCGGCAAGAGAAGGCTTGAAACGTTTTCAGAACCTGGCGGGAACACAGCTGTGGGCCCTTACCCACACCTCCGTTCAACCGAGTCTCCGAGTCACAGATCGAGCATTGTGGCTGTGAGACGGCAGACCAACAATTGGCAGAGTAAGAGGGAAAAAAGGTCTATTTGTTTAAAAGACAATTCACAGAGATTGCTTTAGGTTTTTCCCTACAAAAATCTTCATCCTAGCTTCAGCCAGATGCCGGGTGGGCTACCGATGGCCTTGACAATATCACACCGATTCCAAACAACCCCAGTCCTACATCTGGGCGAGGTGAATCCGCGCTAACACCAGGCGGAACAGAAAACATCAAAGGGCTACATGGAAGGGGTTCAGGCCTGGCGCCACCCCCGAGAGCCCCAGACTGGCTGACCACACCTGCAAGGGCCATCTGCCACCCGCACCTTCCCCGGGCTCTCCCTGGACACTGCACTGCTTGACCCCGCGCCACCTGGTGGCAGTGATTCCTACGACACGGACATGGGGCCGTGGGTAGCACGCAGAGCCGGGTCCGCCCCAGGTCAGCTGGCTGCCTCCCCAACTTGGGGCTGCCTCCCGCTAAGAAACGTTAGGCCTTGCTGCTTTTGACCTTCCAGAGAGTGTGGAGATCAGTGTGTGGTTCGTCTCCAGGAAGAACGAACAGCGGATTGGGGTTGGTGCTTTAGAAAACATAAAGCAGGGGCACCTGCGGGGCTCAGTCAGTTAAGCGTCTGCCTTTGGCTAAGGTCATGATCTCAGGGTCCCAGGATGGAGTCCCGCATCAGGTTCCTTGTTTGGCGGGAAGCTGGCTTCCCCCCTTCCCCCCCTCCTCTTGCTCTCTCTCCCCTTGCTCTTGCTCTCAAATAAATAAAATCTTTAAAAAACCAAAAAGAGCAATTGAGAATGACCAAAAAAGCATCTATCGCCTGACAATTTATAATTAACTCATCACACACTGTAGAAATAACCAGGTCATGTCTGATACCAGCACACTCATGGCAACACTCAAGTCTGACCTTCCTCGAACCTCTGAGCTCCTGTCTACAAAGGACTCCCCTCGACCCCAAATCACATGCTAAAAATAATAGTCTTCCAAAAAAATAATAAAATATTTAAGATCTACAGCTTCACTATATTACACATACAACCATGTAAGGGTATGTGGAAGTATTCAAGTTGACCTTGTGGTCGATCACGGTCTGTGACTGTGTTTATATTAAATGACAGGTGACCAGAGGAAGGCTGGTCCATGCCATCCAGACTCCGGTTCACCCCCCAAACTAAGAACCCTCTTTGTCCACATCCACAGCCAGCGTGCAAAAGGCTCTTCCATCACAAAGTCTGGCCTCACTGTGTTAGAAATTAGACAAAGGACTAGGGCTCGAGTGCTATTTTGCTATTTTGCTATTTTGCTTCAACATTACAGAAACCTTCGCTGCGGGGCATTCTGAGGCAGGCCAGGAGGGGGCGGGGCCTGTTTCAGGTGACTTGAATTTTTCATCTTTTTTTTCCATTTTAGTTTCATCCTGCAATAATTTTCCTATCCTTTGGAGATTAAAACCTGCCAAATGCTCTTGAGAACTGCTGGATTCTCTCAGGTATAGACAGGAGGCTACTCACAGACAGCCCTTGAGCAAGAATTTCTTTTAGAAAAGGGGTGTCTGGGTGGCACAGTCAGTTGAGCTGATTTCGTTTCGGCTCAGGCAGTGAGCTCCAGGGTCCTGGGATTGGACCCGCATATGGCTCTGCACTCAGTGGGGCGTCTGCTTTCCCTCTCCCTCTCCCATGCACACGCGTGCTTTTTCTCTCTCCCTCTAAAATAAATAAACAGGGGCGCCTGGGTGGCTCGGTTAAGCATCTGCCTTTAGTCAGGTCATGATCTCGGGGTCCTGGGATTGCGTCCTGCATCAGGCTCCAGCTTCTCCCTCTGCCCCACCCCCTACTCATTCTCTTTCTCTCAAATAAAAATCTTTTAAAAAACAATCTTTAAAAACTTTCTTTTAAAAAAATTTCTTTTACAGCAACATTAATTGCGTTTTCACTATACTGTTTCGAGTGTTTGTTATTCAAACCTTCCTGTCTGGTAGCACTTATTCCCAGAGGAACAGGCATTACAAATATTTAGCAACTGCAGAACTTTCGACTAGGAAGAACAGTGAACACTTTCTGGTAAAGCAAGCTAGTAGGAGCATCTGGGTGGCTCAGTCGTTCATCTGCCTTCGGCTCAGGTCCTGACCCCAGGGTCCTGGGATTGAGCCCCGCATCGGGTTCCCTGCTCAGCGGGAAGCCTGTTCCTCCCTCTCCCACTTCCCCTGCTTGTGTTCCCTCTCTCTCTCGCTGCATCTCTCCTTGTCAAATAAATAAATAAAATATTAAAAAAAAAAAAAAAGCAAGCTAACAGCATCCCAAGAGCCCAGGAGCCCCGTAGAGGCGAGCCAGGCTCACCTGCTCTGTGCGCCCTGTTGTGCTCCCATAATACCCCTGCTCTGTGGCAGCGCACCGGGGGGGTCCTGGCATCCCCAAGAGTGGCGGTGTTTCCGCGGGTGACAAACCATGAGATATGCCATGACACAGTCACAGAAGAGTTACTGATCCTCAGAACCTCAGTGGGAAAGGGATAGCGCCCTAAAGACAGACCCCAGAGCCACGCACATCCCCCTGACACCTCCGGGAGCAGAGTCCTCACCTTTTGATGAGTTTGATAGACTTGAAGGCTTCATCCATGTCTCCGACGGTGACGAACAGACTGAAGTGAAGCATGGCGTCCCGCGTGGCCTTATCACAGTCCTCCAGCCCGACGAAGTCTCGTAGGGGTCTCCTGCCCACGCACGGGCAACCTGAGTCCCCCTGCTCTTCTCTGTCTGCTTCTCCTGGCTGAATGACAAAGGCCACCGCTGGTCATCAGCTCGCGGAAAGCAAATGCCTACGCTAAGTCTCTGCCTTAAGAGCTGCGTCAGTATTGGGTCTGCCTGCAGGCGTGGATGTGGCAGGTGTGGACGCCTAGCCACAGACCTGCTAAACGCAGTGCGAGTCTGAGGGTGCTCAAGGTCATCAGAGACTCTTACTAATGCCACCTTCTCAATAGTTATGAAAAGACTATGCAGGTGCCTGCCTCCCAGGTCTGTTCTGCCCTAGGAAGAAGTTCCATGACCCACCTGGGCACAGTCTTAAAATTAAGTGACGGCAATATGATTTCATGTAGAATCTTCTAAAACAATAACTTGGATTCCTAGTGTGCCAGAGGACAAGGAAGCCTCTGCTCTGTGGCCTGTGGTCAGAAGCACAGGACCGGGGCCTGGCATCTGGGGTGGGGGCGGTTGGGTGGGGCTGAGCCCCTAATCCGTGGGACCTGCCGCTGTCTCTGGGTGGATGGTGTCAGGACTGAGTCGGTCATGTTGAGCACAAAGCTGTAGACAGAGGGGCGCCTGGGTGGCTCAGTGGGTTAAAGCCTCTGCCTTCGGCTCAGGTCATGATCCCAGGGTTCTGGGATCGAGCCCCGCGTCGGGCTCTCTGCTCCGCAGGGAACCTGCTTTCTCCCCCCTCTCTCTCTGCCTACTTGTGATTTCTCTCTGCCAAAAAATAAAAATCTTTAAAAAAAAAAAAAAAAAAAAGCTGTAGACAGAAGTGTTAAGTCACTATGTTGTATACCTGAAGCTAATACAACTTCAGACATCAACTGTACTTCGGAAAAAAAAAAAAAAGAAAAAGGGGAAAAAAAAAAGAATTGAGTTGAATTGTCCAGCACCCAGATGGTATCTGAGTGGCAGCTGAGACTTGCAGGGTGCTCTGGGGGAACAACTCACCACCGCGGAATTTGGCCCAGGAATCCTGATCTCATCCCCGGTGCTGCTGTGTGACCCCTGCCTCTCTCTCAGTTCCCAGCAGCCCCCATCTCACTTTTCCCTCTGCCATTCACCTGTGGTCCCCCATGTCAGCATGTCAGGGAGGCACTTGACCTGGGCCTTCAAACATGGGGAGGATCTGTCAGACCCAGGTGTGGATGGCAAGACTCTTCCAGGCATAAAGCAGAGCATAAGCAAAGGACCCGGGGCAGCCCACCGTCTGGGTGGCTCGAATCTAGGGCTCGCGGAGGAGCACAGTTCGGGTCGTGTCAGGAGGAGGCTGAGTGCTGCAGAGCTTGCACTGAGTGGGAACTTCCAGAAGATGTACGCACAAAGCACAGGGCAGAGGCCTGACTTCCGTCTGATGTGGAGTTCTGACCGAACAGGCACGCTGCGGTCGCGCTTGGGAATTCTCACACAAACAGGACAGCCTGTGGGTCACCTGCCACGTGCACTCACCGCTGCCCACAGTTTGGAGCCTCATCTCTGTTCTGAGAGGAGGACACAGAGCTGGGGACCCTGTGGGGATCAGACTCACATCCACACCTCGAGCGTGCAGGTGGGGAGCCCCCGGACCCGTGCTGAGGGCCTTGAATAGAGGCCAGTAACCTGAAGAAGGGCGGCATTAAAGAAACACAATGCTTCAGAGCCATCTGTTACAGCCACGTCAGAGGTCAAATTGGGAAGACTTCCGGGGCACCTGGGTGGCTCAGTGGGTTAAGCCTCTGCCTTCGGCTCAGGTCATGATCTCAGGGTCCTGGGATCGAGCCCCGAGTTGGGCTCTCTGCTCAGCAGGGAGCCTGCTTCCCCTTCTCTCTGCCCGCCTCTCTGCCTACCTGTGATCTCTGTCAAATAAATAAAATCCTTAAAACAAAACAAAAATTGGGAACACTTCCTATATCACCAACCCGGATGAACAAACTCCCTGAATCACAAACACTGGGTGACGGGCTGCTTGTGCCACAGTCGGAGCCACGTGAGGGCTCTGTGGTGCAACACGGGTGTGCTGCTCCCACCCAGGGGCTGCCGTGACACCGCAGTCCCCAACAAGCCTGGTGACCGAGGCACGCAAGCAGACAGGACCAGCGAGTGGACAAGTGCAGCTTAGAGTAAAGTAAAACAGACCCTGGGAACATGGCAAGGTTCGGGGGACAGATGGTAGGTGAGGAGTGGCACTCAGAGCTGTGCCACACACACCTGCTCTCTGGGACCAGGAGCTGCGTGGACGGAGGTGGAAAGGAGGTGGGAGAGAGGAGGCATGTCAACGTATGGAGTAAACCACAGTCTGTGATGGGAAAGTAATGGGGAAATGTCATAGAAAGGACCTTAAGTGCCTTCACAACTTTTTGAGCTCTCAACTTGAGGAGAAATGGAAACGACCAAGGAGCACTAAGTAAGAAGGAGGTGTGGCAACGTCGTGGCGGCACGGATGGTTTACACTGAGGGAAGGCAGGCAGGCCGTGTGGACAGAGCTGCGGCACCCAGCAGCCTTGCCGTGGGACATTCACGGTTCTAGGGGCCAGGGTGACGAGGAGGCCAAGCCCAGAGAAGGCCAAGAACTTATCCAAAACAGCTGAGCTGGGAGTGTGCACGTGTGGCTGCTAACAACCCCATCTGTCACCACTGAACACAAGTATGTGCCATGCGGCTCCTGAGAGGGCCACCACCTGGGGCCGGGACTGTGCGGGTCTACATCATCGTTAGCCCTGAGCCTGGGGATCCTGGACCCTCCACCTTGGCCCTACCCTGTCCTGACGGCAAAGCCAAGTCCTGTAAGTTTCCTGACCCAGAAACCGCCTAACTGCTGGACTTCTAGGGAACGAATGAGAGCAGATGGCTCGCCTCACTTAACGGGAGGGGAGCCGGGGCACCCTGGCGGCTCTCCGTAAACTCCTCCCCAACAGGGGAGGAGGACCCGAGAACGCGGCCCTGTGCTCATCGGGCTCCCACCTTTCTCGTGAAGTAATAATGAGGCACTTCAATCCCCAGAAGATTCTGGTAGGCGGGAGGCCGGGGGAAGCTGTCCTGGAGCAAGAAGCCGTGCTCCTCCGTCACGAAGAAGGACAGAATCATCACGTCCGCCTGCGAGAGAGGGAAACTGTTGTTTGCAGTTCGGCATCTAATTCCTATTTTCAGGGTTAGGATGTTTACACACAACAGAGAAAAAAGGAGGAACCGGTGAACACAGTCGTATACAGATAACCCACTCCCCGCTTCTGGAAGGATGAGCCTCGTGCAGTCTGAGAGCAGCTAGGCCCTTCACACGCATGGATTTTGTTGCAGCAAAAGCTAATTCTTCCCATCACAGTTGGTGAATGAAGCTAAAGAACTCTGTTTCCAGGGGCGCCTGGGTGGCTCAGTGGGTTAAGCCGCTGCCTTCGGCTCAGGTCATGATCTCAGGGTCCTGGGATCAAGTCCCGCATCGGGCTCTCTGCTCAGCAGGGAGCCTGCTTCCTCCTCTCTCTCTCTGCCTGCCTCTCTGCCTACTTGTGATCTCTCTCTGCCAAATAAATAAAATCTTTAAAAAAAAAAAAAAAAAAGAACTCTGTTTCCAGGTTTTTCTGTTCAGTTCCTTGACTCTCATTTAAAAATCCATAATAGTGGTGGCACCCGGGGGCTCCGTCGGCCGAGCCTCCACCTCTTGATTTCAGCTCAGGTCATGATCTCGGGGTGATGACACAGAGCCCTGCCTGGGGCTCCGCACTCAGAGGAGGAATCTGCTCGAGATTCTCTTCCCCTGCCCTTCCCCTGCTCACATGGTCTCTCTGAAAATAAATAAACCGATCTTTAAAAGCACCAACATTAGAATGATTCTCTCCTCTGCTTTGAAGGTAGAACGGACATGGAGCTGAGAGGCTGGGGGCTCGGCTGGGTCCCGCCGTGTGTGACCTGGGGCAGCAGCACCGTCCGCATGAGTGGAACATGCCCGACCAGAGCAGTGGGAGGTTGTTGTGCCAGGTCGCTGTGCCGGTTCCCGCACTTTCTCATCATCTTCACAGGAGCCCTACAGAGTCTCCGACCAGAGTGCCGGGAAGTGCCTTTCACAGGAGATCAGCACGTGCCCTCCTCGCTTGCCTGGGGTCGACACCCTCTTCCCGGAGAAGCCCCCGCGTGTGCCTGCCTCTCACTTCCGGAGCAAGACACCAGAGACACCTGCTCTGCGTGTTTTATCACTCGGCGTTTCAGAGCCAAGGATCGGATCTGCTTCCAAAAGTCTTGGGGCATGGACACTGACTGCTGACAATCTTGGGGCCCCCGCTCCCCCCACCCTGTGGTAGGGAGACAAGTTGGCCAATGCAAGCGGGCCAGCTGCCCTTGCTGACGTACTGGGAACCTACTATGGACCCCTCCGGAACAAGACCATCGCAGGAGGCCCGGCTGGCTGCTGGGCTTTCCCAGGGAGCACAGACGTTCCAACAGCACGAGTCTGGACAGTGTTGGAGTCCTGGGCCCTCCTGGGGGAGGCATGTCCCGCAGAGCCAGGGAGTCTGGTCAGGGTGGAGGCCAGGGAGCAGGCAAGGAGGCCAATGCTGCGGGAATCGGCCCCGTTGGTGGGAAGAGCGACAGTCGGCTGACTTAGCCCCAGGACAGGCCCCCACCATGGCTTAGCTCCATAACCCTTTCGGTCGTGGGCTGGGCCCCAGACAGAAATACGCCACACTCAACGTAACAGGAAAACTGAAACAGGAGAGTGTGAGTGAGACCAGACAGAGAGGGCCGCGCCAACCCAGAGGGAGATGCAGGCCAGGCGGCCTCAAGGTGGCACTCTGCTCCAGGCACCAACTTCCCCCGAACTTCCCCATAAAGCACATCGGGAGGATCATGAGCCCCCTGAGCCCCCTGTAACTAGATACAAAGGCGGTGCGGCCACTGTACCGTGGGGCTGGGACTGTCTTCAGTGGGTGGCTTCTTGTCCCTGGGCTGCTGCTGGTCTCCCGGCGCCTCCCGCACGGCCTCGCACACAAACAGCCTGGGCTCGCTCTGGTCCCAGAAATGGTTCACAGGGATGAGATCCATCAACTTCTCATCCATGAAGGCGTGGCTCCTGTAAGAGAAGGCCCGGCACGAGTCCTGAGAGCCGAGAGGAGCACCCGTGTTCGCGGCCTCTGGAAGCGCGTGCCAGGGACCCGGGTCGGCGTCAGCAGGCCATCGGGCACCGCCTAGGCGGCTGGCTCCGGAGCCCCTCTGCCCAGCACACTGCGCACAGCCTGCCTGAGGACACCCAGACTGAAGTGAGCTGGTCGAGAGGCCCCGCGGAGTCTCGCCAGGGAGCTCTGCTTTGGCTCTGCAGCCGCCGCCACGGAGGGCTCCTGCCGTGCGGGCTGCTGGGGCGACGGGACGTTCCGGGGCCCAGGCACCGCAGTGCTGCCCACAGACGAGCTGTGTCCGGAGGCAAAGGAAGGGTCGGATCTCAGAAGAAGACAGGCGTCTGAGGGGAGGCTGAGCACTGTCCCACCGCCTCTGGAGAAGTGACAGGATGGGCCGGATGTAGCTCAGAGGTGGAGGGTGGAGGGCAAGTCTAAGACACAGCTCAAACAAGGAACACGGGATGAGTCACAGACGGGAGACTGAGGGAAAGGTCAGCTGGGAGGTTTCAGACCAGGTGACCACGAAGAGTGAGCAGGGCGGACAAGAACAGCTTCTGGGGAATGGCGCTCCGGTGATGGCAACTGGTTCCTGTGGCTATCTGGAGCCCGAGAACAGAGCAAGGCTGGGGAGAAGTGGGGTGGGGTGTCCAGGTGGGACCACCAGCAGCAGTCAGTTTAAGCCACCAGGAGAAAGAAGGTTCTGGAAAAGGATTTGAGCTGGGCCAGGAGGCGGAGAGCAAAAGGAACGGAGCCAGCAAGGCCAGCCGTGGACTGTGCGGCCACGCGCTCGGTGCAGCACTGGTCTAGCGTCCACCCCGTGCCCAGAGCGGCGCCCGCGGCCTTCAGGCGTCCCTTCCTGCAGAACCAAACGGGCGCCCTCCACAGAGCAGGGTGGACATTCCCTGCGGCAGAAGGAATGATGACCATGAAATCCTGAAGAGTGCCCGCTATTTCTCTAGAAATACGACGTCCACCCACGTAGAATCCCTCCCTTCTCAGGCGCTGGCAGCTGAGTGACCGCCACGCCCTCCCTGAGACTCGGCCCTGGCCACCACCGCCTTCCAGAAGCCCGGTTCTTCTGGATAATTCCAGGACCTCAGAGGCTCGAGTCCATCCCCATGGCCCGGGCATATTGGCTGTCCCACCCGTTTGGGGCCCTGGTAACTACCAGGGTCCCTGAGCTCTGGAGCACAGCTCAGCAACCTTCCCAGGAGCTGACCAGTAACTCAACAGCAGTGTCAGCATTTCCCATAAAACCCTCCCAGACCACAGTCTTACTTCTTGGTCTCTTGGCCGTTGAGGGACAATGTCTCCCTCTGATCAATCTGCCCCGTCTTGAGGTCGAGGATGGTCACCGTGTCCATTTCCACATCATAGAAGCAGATTTTGGAGTCGGGGCTGTTGTCTGCCTGGGGGAAGAGAAAAACGGAGCTCACAGTACCACTGGGCTGACACACCACAGATTTGAGAAGAAGCGTCGTGTCCACGACCCACCGGCCACTCTGGCATTCCTAACGTGGACATCGACTTACTTCATCCCACTGAGACCCCTGCTCGATCACTACTTTGTAATTTCCAAGCACTGAAAACAAATCCTAACGCGTCGTGAAGGCCCGACTCCCGCTATCCAGCTGTGGTCAGTGTTGACTGGAGTGACTTCATCTTCGCAGAGGTGGACTGACCACAGGGACATGGGGGAGTCTGGGTCCCAAAAAACAGTTCTCATGCAGGTGACAAAAACAGGAAAGAGGGAACCAGCTTGGTTGCTCGGGCAACAAACACCAAGAGTTCAGATAGACTGAGCAAGGCTTTATTCTAGAAGATGGCAGAATGCTAAGTGGGCCTGAGTACTTAAGGAAGGTAAAAAAAAATGAATTTGTCAAAATTTGAGACAGAAGAGGATACTGTAAGGTTGACAGCAACAGAAAAATCGCAAAATTATCAACAGGTCTGAGGATCTAAGAATGTGCTTCTAGTGACCAGGAACACAGTCAGCGCAAGCAAAGATGAGCAACAGACCGGAGATGTGTGGGTAATGATGAAGGTGCGCGGCCTCCGGCCCCAGACCCTGCCTGTGGGAATCCAGACCCTCTGCTCCCAGCACTCCCCAACCCCATGGAGTGCCGGCAGGGGCGGGTGGCAGCTGATTTTCCCTGCAGCTCCCTTGTGCTACCTGAACTTCTTTTTGTCATTTTTTCTTTTACCACAGGCAAGAATTCCAACACAAGGAGAGGCATTCTTAATGCTCAGTGTCACTGTGCTCTGGAGAAGTGGGCCTGCGCGGCCAGGCATCCCTGTGCCGTCCCCACTCCTGCCCAGCACCACAGAGATGGCACCCTATCCTGGGGTGCTTCTTCCCTTCCCCCCTGCACGCCCCACTTCTGCTCTGGTGCACGTGTGCTCGGGCACAGCCATCCAGCTGCCCGCATCAGTGACTGTCCACCCAGGATGCAGTGACCATCCTCCACGTGTCCGGTCTTGGTGCTCCGGCTGGCAGGGCTGCTCTTTTCCTCCTGAGATCCCCCATTTCCAGCCAGACTGCCCTTCTGAGACTCAAGCTTGTCTTTACAGGCCCACTTGCTGCCCTCTGATGCCTGTAACTCGACAGAGACAGGACGCGCCATCAGCCCCGCAAAGGGGCCTCACCAGGTTCCCCTCCACCTCCACACTGCTGCGAGGGCTGGAACCAGCCGATCCCGACCCTTAGGACGGCTGCGGCAGGCCCCCAGGAAATGTGCGCACACCCCCACACTGAGAAGCAATCCGAGAAAGCTGCTTCCTCACTCTCCTGCCTCAGCCCTGTGCCAAGGCTGGCTCCTGCGTGGCGGCCCACCAACCGTGCCAGCCTCGGCCTTGCCCCTGCCATGGACTGTAGACCCTTGTCCAGGCCAGGCTCTGCCTTCCCCTTGTACTCTCGGTGCCTCTGTGCGGTAGGGTCACGGTCCTCGGGAAGCCTCCCGATTGGTGGCTTGCCTAGCACCACGCAGCAGGTTGACTCATTCTTAGATGGGTGTCTGTTCAGCCATGGGGAGGGGCCGAGCTCTCCTGTTCAACCACTGGCTGGTACCCACAGTGCCCGGTCCATGAGGGCACCCAGTAACACGGCGGTCCTGGGACGGCCGCTGCTGATGCCACCCACCTTGCTGAGGAGGATGCTGATCTTGCTGCCGCTGGCGTTACACCTGAGCGAGGCCACGGCCACAGCACCCGGGATCAGTGCCGCCAGGTTCTTGTCACCGCAGTGCACCTTCGCCTCCCTGCAGGGGGGACACAGGGTCTCAGGGCAAAGCACAAGCCCGCCCCTTAGCCATCCACCCTCCTCGCATGCGGGCAGCTTAGGGTGCCAGGACTGGCTCTTTGAGTGACTGGAAACCTTCATTCACAGAACTCGGGGCTCCTCAAAGGCCGAGGCGTGCTTGCTCTGGGGATCTGGACACCCGGGAGGGGGGCCAGCTCAGAATACAGGGCAAACTTAAACTTCTTAAAAAAATAATTTAAAAATTTTTTAAAAAATATTTTATTTATTTACTTGACAGACAGAGATCACAAGTAAGCAGAGAGGCAGGCAGAGAAAGAGGGGGAAGCAGGCTCCCTGCCGAGCAGAGAGCCCGACGTGGGACTCGATCCCAGGACCCTGAGATCATGACCTGAGCTGAAGGCAGAGGTCCAACCCGCTGAGCCACCCAGGCGCCCCTAAACTTTTTTAAATTTTTAAATTGAGGGGTACCTGGTGGCTCAGTTGGGGAGGCATGTGCCTTCGGTTCAGGTCATGATCCCAGGGTCCTGGGATCAAGCCCCACATTGGGCTCCCTGCTCCGCAGAGAAACCGCTTCTCCCTCTGCCTCTTCTCCTGCTCAAGCTTCCCTCTCCCAAACAAATAAATAAATGAAATCTTTAAAACATAATAAAATAAAAATATATTATTATTTTAAAGATTTTATTTATTTAACACAGCAAGAGAGGGAACGTAAGTTGGGAAAGTGGAAGAGGGAGAAGCAGGCTTTGCACTGAGCAAGGAGCCCGACGTGGAGCTCAATCCCAGGACACTGGGACCATGACCTGAGCCGAAGGCAGACGCTTAATGACTGAGCCACCTGGTCGCCCCTAAAATGAAATTTTTAAATTGAGGTATAATTGACAATAACATTGTATTACTTCCAGGTGTAAACATAATGATTCAAGATTTGTCTGGGTAAATTTTTAAAGTTCCTAGGTTTACTGAACAAATTAAATATACACCCTCCCCCACTCTTCTGACATGAAAAGCAGCTGCTCTGTACCCCGCTTGTCCCCGTTGGTCCTGCCAGAACCGGCTGTCGTCGATGTGCCACAGCGACAGGGGCACAGAGCTGCAGGTGAGCAGCCCGCATTAGCTGGTTCTAGCTGGTTGCTGCTCCAAGAAGTACTGGCTGGACAGCAGAGGCTCATCTCGATTGTTTTCACGGAAGTCCCACTTCCTCTGTGTTTCCCTAACATCCTCTGTCATTGGAGCCCCTCCAGGCCCCACATGACATTTCATAGTCCTGTCTCCTTCGGCTCTTCTGGGACAGTTTCCCAGACCCCAGGCTCATGGGCACATGCCTTGCCTCAGTCCCATGATGTCTCTAAGGAGCCCGGTCCTCCTGATGGAGGATGCCATGGAGACCTGCAGCTGGGTGCGCTCGCAACCTCTCAGCCGCTGCACACACCCAGGACATGCATGCGGACTGCCGGATGTAGGGGTATCTGACCCAACTGAGTCTGTCTTAAGCTAAACGTGACTTTCACTCAACCCATCACCATGCGGCTGCTCTCACCTCCTCCCCCTGCTTACCTGTCACCTCCTCCCAACAGTGAAGTCCCGGCTCCCAAAACTTGCATTGGCTACCCAGTCCTTCACCTCTGCACCCAAACGCCGGTGCGGGCTGGTTGTTCCACGGCTAGGGTCGGGGGAAGGTGCACTGCGGACTGCAAGGCAGCTTTGTGTGCGACCCTAGGCCAACAGTGTCAACAAGCCTCCGATCCCCAAAGCAGGGAGACCGTTTCGCATGTTTCTGGCACACTCGCAGTGTTCCTTCACGGCCTGTGTTCCATCCTGGGATTCCCGAAAAGATCTCTGAACTTGGCATACATTTTAGGCTCACTACATGCTATAAGGTTCCACAGGCTCTGACAACCACATAGAAAAATTTTTACCACCTAAAAACTACCCTGTGCTCTACGTGCTCAACTGTCGTCCTGTTTGCTCCCTCCCCCAGGGTACAAAGACCAAGAATTTATACCAAGGGGCGCCCGAGTGGCTCCACTGGTTAAGGGTCAGCTCAGGTCACAACCTCGGGTCCTGAGACGGAGCCCCGCGTGCAGCTCCCTAGTCAGCGTGCAGCTGCTTGGGATGCACGCTCTCCTTTGCCCTCTGCCCCTCCCCTCTTTTGCTTTCTCACTCTTTCTCCAATAAGTAGATAAATATTTTTTAAGAAGGATTTATGCCAAAACACAAGGTGTTACAAAAAAATTCAGTCATAAAAAACAATTAGTGGAACAAGAGGGTGAGTTTCCAGCTCCTATCCATTTCTACACACCTGTCTCCTGACTAATTTTTAAAATGTGCGCAGGCATCCCTCACTTTAATGCACTTTTTTTTTTTTTTAAACAAACTGAAGTCTGTGACAAGCTGTGTTGAGCAAGTCAGTGCCATTTTTCCAGCAGCATTTCCTCACTTGCTGCCTCTGTCACATCTCGGTCATGTCTGCATCAACTCGAACCTTCTCGTGATTCTTGGATTTGTTACAGTGACCTGTGATCCATGCTGACAGTGTGTTGAGAGTGTGCATGATGGGTAGCGTGGTTTAGCAAAAACATAAATTTCTAATTAAGGCATGGGCATTTTTTTGACACAATGTTACTGTGCAGCAGAGATAAACATAACTTTTACATGTACTGGGAAACCAGAAAATTCCTCTAACTCACTTTATGGCCATATTTGCTCTACCACAGTGGTCTGAAACCGAACCCATAGTACCTCCAAGTAGGCCTGTACTTTTAGACAAAAATTGTACCTTCGGGAAAGATCAAAGCTTTTAAAGTGAGCCAGGTCTGTCCCCACAACCAGGAAATTTCCACAGACGTCAAGGAAGCATGGGTTCCCCTCTGCCTCGGAGAACAGTAGGAGCTGTTTCACGGTCCCCTGAGAAAAAGGGAAGATTGAGGATTGAGGAAAGCAGCCTGTGCAGTCTCTCACGTCTGATCTTGAACATTACTCACAGGTGACCCCGTGCACCACACAGACACTGAGTGCTTACTGATGGCCCGGGTGCACCCAGCGCCTTGCAGATTCTAACGCTACGTGGGGAAGATCAGCAGTGTCTGGTGCTCACAGCTGCTAAAACCCTTGGAATTTCCCAGGATAAGGGCCAGAGCAGTGTCTTCTGTTCTGTTACTAAAGGGGACTTTGGGTCTTCGCCCAAGCGCAGGGCAGCTGCCAAAACAATCAACCACCCATCAGATGGTTCAACTCTCGGTCCCACCGCAACCTCCAGGGAGGGGACAGGTCACCCCCCAAGGTTGAATCAATCACCAATGGCCAATGATTTAGTCAATCATGACTACGCAATCAAGCTCCATGAAAACCCAAAAGGACTGGGTTCGGAAAGCTTCCAGGTAGCTAACCACCCGGAGGTGTTGGGGAATGGCTCCTGGGGAGGACTGGGAGCTCTGTACCCTCCCCAGACCTTGCCCTGTGCCCTTCCTCCTTGGACTGTTGATCCATCTCCTTTATCCCATGCCTCAATAAAGCGGTAAATGTGTCCCTGAGCAACGTGAGCCACTCTGGCCCACTGGAAGAACCCAAGGAGGAGGGACCTTCCGCTCTGCAGGCTGGATCAGAAGCACAGGACTGGGGACTGGCATCTGGGGAGGGGGTGGGGGCGGTCAGTAGGGCTGAGCCCCTCACCTGTGGGGCTGATGCTGTCTCTGGGTGGACAGTGTCACAACTGAGGGGAATTCTGGGAATGCTGTGGTATCTGGGGAGCCCTGTCCCCCACCACCCGGAACCGGCTCTGGGAACCTATGAGACTCCCTCCGTATGTACCTGCCATTCACCTACTCACCAGTCCCCAACCACGGCCTCTGCCCTCTGCTCTGGCCTCCGCCCGGCTCCAGGTCTCTACACCTCACTGGTGGCCCCCCTAACTGACCTCACTGTGGGCCAGCATCCCCAGGCTTCCCCACTACACAGACACAAAAGTTATCTTCTAGGAGAAGATCACACAAAACCAAGAAACAAGCCAGAATGCTTGTGACCGTCACTCCAGGCTTCGCGACCCCCGCTGTCTTCGAGGCGAGGGCCTTCAGTCCAGCCCGGTGGCCCTCCTGCCTCATCTCCCACCACCTCCGCTTCCACCAGCGCCAGCCCCGTAAGGGAGCCCCCCCAGGGGGTGCCCAACCGTCACTGCCCGAAAAGGCATCAAACTCTGGGGATGAGTGGAGCTCTACCGCCCTTGCCTGGACAGAAGTCCCGTTAGACGGCTGGAAGGTGCACAGCGGCCGTCTAGCATCGTCTCAGTGGAGCAGCAACAACCGTGGTTTGTGTGTCTATGTCCTCAGGAGTGCCCTGCTCTGGAGAAGGGTCTGGAGACATGCGGTCCGGGCTCCCAAAACCCGAGAGTTACCGTTCGCTGCCGCACACATGCTGAACGGTTCAGTCAAAAAATTAACAAGACTTAACTCCAGGCCACTTGTTATCAGAGGCCCTCATGGCCAGACAACCAGGATGCTCGGCCGCCACCATATTTCCCAGCAGGCAGCTCTTCCTTTCCGAGTAGGTCTGTCCTGCTTTCTCAGCGTGTTCATATCCCGGCGAAAAGTAATAAAAGGAAACCTCATTTAAAATGAAAGAAGGTGGCCAGCAGGGGGCTATCTCGGCACCGCCATTCCCGGCCAGTTACAGACCTAACAGGAGGAAGGAAGCTTATCCTCCTGCCCCAGCAACAGCCCAGCCAGCGAGAAGCCACCATTCTTGGAAGTCCGGTGCACGCCAATGGACTTGTCGTTTACAACCGCCTCCCAGCTTCCCACGCCCCTCCTTGGGTTTCCAGGTTTGCTTGGTTAATTGTCCCTATTGGATGAGCCACTGTCCTCTTTCTTTTTTCCTTTTTCTTTTTTTTTTCAGTGTCCTTCTAAGCAAAGTCCTCAACTCATATTGGCAGACTCCGCAGTGCACCTCCCATCAAGATTCAAACGATCTCGCAAAATTTTTCCCCAAAAGAACACCCTACAAATAAGGCCTGGCCTTCAAGACATCAGACCCCTAACAGATTACACAGCTCAGGGACTAATTATCCCCTGCACTAGGCCCTGTAAGATGCCTGTTTGGCCTCTGAGAAAAATCCGTGGCTGGGGACGGAGGTCTGCTGAGGGTCTGTGAATCCGTGTGGAATCCTCAGCACAGCGGACCCCTGCTGCGCAGCTTCAGTGCTCCAGTTGGTAGGCACGGCCAGCAGTGTCCTGGTGTCTCTGCCAGCACCCCTCTTTTCACAAAGCTGGAAAGCCGATCTGGAAGACAGCTTTTTGCAGACTCTAGGTTGTGACAACGGGTGGAAGATTGTTCCCGCTGCACAAACCTGCACACGGGATACAACACGCACCCGTTCAGACTTCCGCCCTCAAAGAGACGAGTCTCCGGAGAAAACGTGTAGCGTGCTTAACCTCGGGCGTGGGGCTTTGCGCACCTGATCTCAGAACAAGGGTCACATCCGGACGCAAACGTAACTCCTCAGGACTGCTGAGCGCTGCCAGATCACCCCGGGCTCCCCAGAACAATTTACGGGCAACTCCTCTACCCCATGCTCATTTTCACAGCTTCTGATGATTTGTATTTGAAGGAAGACAATGGTTAAGTACCGTGCTGGGTCTGCTGGCGCCACTCCCTGTGAGGACATCGAGGCAGCACCTCCTTGCCAGTGACCGCTGCCCAAAAGGCCACTGCGCACCCGTATTGGAGCTTGCACGTCAGCCGGGGCAAAGCTGAACGCATTTATACTGGCCATCGTAGGCCTCTGGGGTAGCCCACGATTATTAAGGAATATTAAGGGGATATTAAGGAATCAACAAGGTTTCCTTAGCTTCAAAGGGGATAAAATTTAAGATGACTCCTATATCCAAAATTTATTAGATGCCATACTTTATTTTTTTTGAGAGACAGAGAGCACGGAGAGGGGCAGAGGGAGAGAGGGAATCTTTAAGCAGACTCTGTGCTAAGTGCAGAGCTCAGCATGGGGCTTGATCCCTCCACCCTGAGATCATGACCTGAACCGAGGTCATAGAGTTGGAAGCCTCACAGACTGCGCCAGCCAGGTGCCCTCGAGGCTGCACTTTTGCCAGCGGCTCTGGCCATTAAGGTTCCTGGGCATTCAGGACTTGACTCTCTGGAGGCCAAAGAAAACCACAGTACTGATATTTCCACCAAAAATGCTGCTGTCATGGAGACTGATAGCTAGACCACTGTCATTTTCCAAAGGGATATTCTTTCAAATGACAATTTAGAAAAACTGACCAAGAGATACCCAACAGTTGGCCCCAGAAAAGAAAGACAATGGCAGAAATCTAACAACTGTGAACTTAATAAGAAGAGAATTGTTGTTTGGACCGAGTTATAATCTGGGCGCACCAGAAATGCCAACATCCCACTATTTACCACCCTGTGTGTGTTAAAACCACTGGTTTACTGACAAAATGATAGTGTTCATGAACAAACATGGCCACGGAAATATTAATGAGGCCACAAGTGCCAACCTCACTTGTCCCACCTGTCAAAAGTATAATCCAGAGAAACCTATTGATACAAATGCATTTCATAGGGGCACCTGGGTGGCTCAGTGGGTTAAGTCTCTGCCTTTGGCTCAGGTCATGATCTCAGGATCCTGGGGTCGAGTCCCGCATCGGGCTCTCTGCTCAGCAGGGAGCCTGCTTCCTCCTCTCTCTCTCTGCCTGCCTCTCTGCCTACTTGTGATCTCTGTCAAATAAATAAATAAAATCTTAAAAAAAAAAAAAAAAGAACTACCATCCAAAGTCATGGTGTCTGAATTCACGACTTTCTATCTGTATAACTGAGAATGCGTCTGGTTCCAGAGTTGTCTTGAAATAACAGTACGGTTTTAAGACGTCTTGGAAGTTCTGTTGTTTTGCGCAGAGTTTGCCATCTACTGCTTCCTTTTAACACCTGCACTGGTCCCGGCAAACGTGCTCAGCTCTCCTGGTGCGCTCTGGCAGCCGTCGCTCTGCTCTCCTGGCTGCTGCAGGCATACACGACTCCGGGCTTGATTCACAGACAGACCCTTTCTCACTTACGTTGCCTATACTAGAGTAAGCGTTGGGAAATATTTCGGTTGGCTACCCTTACACCTGGCTCTGGTCCATCACACAATTATCATGTTACTTACTGTTCTATGCCATTATTTTAAGGTTTGTATTTTGTTATCTCTTCAAACTTTAAAATAAAAATGACGTCCGCAACAAGGAGATGCTCTCTAAGGCTTGCAGCATTGGAAAGAAACACATTTTCAGTTGGACCACCTGAGATTTTTCTCTCTCCTAACCCTCGTTGTTACTCGAATCTGGCCCTAAGTGGTCTGGATCAAGTTATGCGCTTCGCCTAAGAAGCAGGACATGACAACATGGAAGAGTCCTTTCCGGCACTGAGGGACAACGCCACTAAGTATGGAAAACCTGATTTATCAGTGATGCTTTCAAAGAATGATCTCCATCAAAAAGGGGAAATGGGAAACTTAACAAAGAGAAACCTCATTTAGAAAGCAGAGCCAGGAGGCCAGCAGGGGGCACGCTCAGCACCACCAGGCCTGGCTGGGCACCAACCCAGCAGGCAGAGACCCCCTGCCATGCAAGTGGGCGCAGCGGCTGGACCTCTGGCCCATCAGGGGTTTGAGCTGCGCTGTCCATTCACACGCTCACTTGCAGACGTTCTTTCTGGATACAGTGCAGGACTGTGAAGGTAGTTCTCTTCCCTGTGATTTTTCTTTCCTCCAGTTTTGTTGTCGTCAGAGTGCAATACAGACTATAAGGAACGGATGAAACGTGCACTCCCCGGCTGCGCTGTCTGTAGAGTCCAGTCACCAGGTTTTCGGGAGTCCAGTTCCACATGGAGTTTTGACTGCACGGGGGTCGGCACCCCCCTTGTTCAAGGCTCACCGGTGCTCTCCCAGCAGGAGGAAGGAAGGGGTGCTCCTCCCCCAGCAGCAGCCCAGCCGGCGAGAAGCCAGTAGGCCTGCAGCACCCAGCTCGCTCCGGTGGACCTTCCGTTCACAGCAGCCCATACGCCCCCACAGAAGAGTGCCTCTCCTGGGTCCCGCAGGCTTGGGGTGATTTTGCTGTAGCTTGCTGGGAAGTGGTCCCCTGGGGGAAGGTGTGGTGGGGGGCAGCGGGGGTAGGCTACTGGGCCCTGGAGGTTCTCGACCTATTGGAGGTGGGAGTAGCTCGCTTGTCCCAGACTGCAATTCTCCCCTACTCCCGGATAAACCCACTGCTGCTGGTACAATAACTGGCAGCTTCCCACTTAAGGTTCACGGCCGCTTCCCCGGGGCTTGTCCGCCCCCTGACCCTTCAGGGCCTGTAGGTTGCCTTGCTCACAGAGATGCGCCCTTCTTGGGTCATTAACACGGCCCCTCCCGGCCTTGGGGATATGTCCCCAGCAGAAGTCCCCGAAAAGTGTCAGCAGCAGCGGGCTTCAGCCTCCTTCCCTCCAGCTCCCCTCCCACCACCAGTAGGCCAAGGACCAGCAGCCTAGCCCCCTGCCCCCCAGCGCCTTCCCCCAGGGGGCCGCTTCCCCACGTGAGGCCTCTACTCCAGGGCCTCCCCAAGTCGCACCTCCCACCCATTGTGAGGCCCACCAGGAAGAACCCCACGGAGGGACAACGACAAGGGGTGTGTGTACGGCAGCCTCCAGAAACCGAACGCTGGATCCTAGCAAACAACTCAGGGACAGACAAAGCAGGGCATAGAGAGCTGAAACCAGGGCTGTGAAGGTCTTCCCGACCTTGACACAGAGCACTGCTGCATGTACCGGGTTGGGTGGTGGCCAAGAGCTACAGCCACCTACAACTTGTGACTGTGACCTTATTTGGGAAAGAGGTCTTGGAGGATGTAACTAAGGTTCTCAAGGGGAGATCATTCTGGATGAGGACGGCCCTAAATGCAGGGACAAGTGTCCTTAGGGTACAGAAAACCAGACACACACCCAAGGAGCACGCAGGGTTAGCGCAGAGGCAAAGACAGAGCGATGACCAGAGGCTGGAGAGCCTGAGACGGATGCGCCCTCAAAACCTCAGGAGCCAGCCCTGCCCACACCTGGATTTTGCACTTCTGATCTCCTAAACCGTGAGAATATAAATTTGTATTGCTTGAAGTCCCCCATCTGTGGTACTTCGTTACGGCAGGCTCAGGAAAGTAATGCTGCTCGTCAGCTCCCCAATTGCTGCAGGGTCAGGGATGCTGGCTGGCGGGGGCCTCCCGCTCCATGCCACCAGGGGAGGGAGGCTGCGTTCGAGCCGGTCACCTGCAAGGCCCACGCTCCTCCCCCACCCGGGCTCACCCTCAGACTCGTGCAGGGAAAGGCCTGTCCTGAGCTCATGGACACTGGGGATGGGCATTGACTCCAGCAAACACGCCTCCCCTCTTCCAACCGGAGCACACAGCACCCAGTGATCGTCCTCCTCACTGTGCAAGGGCTGGCCGCCTCCCGACCTTGCAGGGGCCGGCAGCCGGTGCACCCGCTGACCCAGAGCCCCAGGGGACCAGCAAGCAGCTGGCGGGGGGCTGTAAGTCAGTAAGCGGCTCTGGCTCAGTTCAGAGACGGCCTTTA
Organism: Neogale vison; assembly: GCF_020171115.1. Taxonomy (NCBI): domain Eukaryota; kingdom Metazoa; phylum Chordata; class Mammalia; order Carnivora; family Mustelidae; genus Neogale; species Neogale vison. The sequence goes on along the minus strand of NC_058104.1, from coordinate 513,482 downwards.
GGGCTCTTCTCTCCAAGCCTGCGATTTACCTGCCAGGTTCGAACTTGAACTCGGTTTGGCTCCACGGTGTACACATTGTCCTCATACATGGCTAACACGGGAGACTCGCACAGGAAGGTTCCTAGGATGAGAGAGAAACGTGATGTGGCAGCGGCCCGTCTCTCCATGTGTGCTCAGATGGTGTCGTGAGGGCTGCGTTTCCTGGGTCCCATAGATGAGGAGAGCGAGGCCCCAAGGCGCGCAGGCCCGGGGCAGGTAGAGGGATGCGGCCCCAGGCTCCCTGGCCCCCTGGCCCGGTCATGAGCCGCCTCTCCCATCTGACTAGCACTGCATGTGTGGTCTGGGGCAGCACAGGTTTTTAGGGGGGCCTCTGGAGGCCACCAGCCCTAGCCTCTGTCCCTAGATGGGTTCTTATCCAGCCAGGGAGACAATCACACACACGACAGGAAGCACCCTAGCACTCGCTGTGCTGTCCTACTGAGGGGACAAGAATTTCAGCCTGGCCCTGGGGGTCCACACTGGGTGAGGAAACATTAATCATGGGCATAATACATGGCAGAGCAAGAAACATGGGACAAGAAAACTTTAGGCAATGAAGTGTTAGAGGATAAAAGGAGGGACGATGGGGCGATGGGTGACCACCAGGAGAAACAGCCCCCGGGAGGCAAGGGGTTCTCCGACAAAGCCACAATGGGAGCCCTTCAGGGCACATGATGACTGGGCCTGCAGAGTCAGTGTGGGAAAACAGAAGAACTGTACAGAAGGACTGCTGGCGAGGGCGTGTCCAGGGGGTCGTTACAGTAAGCTGCATGAGACCCCCGGAGCTATCAGGCTCTGGTCCCTGGAACCTGTGAATGCTAGTATATGGCCAAAGACGGGCAGGTCTTGAGATGGGGGATTGTCCTGGATTACTCAGGCCCTAAATGCAATCGTGAGTGCTCCTTTAAGAGGGAGGTGGACAAGACAGGAACAAGGTGATAGGGAGGTAGATACCAGAACAATGCAACCTGGCCAAGGATGGCTGGCAGCCACTGCACACAGAGAGAGGCAAGGGACAGGCTTCCCAGAGCTTAGGAGGCAGAGCGGCCTGTCGAAGCCTTGATCTGGCCTAGGAAACCAGAGTGTGGACTTCTGACCTCTACAGCTGTGAGACAGCAAACATCTGTCCGGTTTGTGGCCACTGATCCAGCAGCCCCCAGTCACTCCCACAGGCGTGTGCTGAAGAGTGAGGGTCACGGTGGCCCACTGGGACGGGAGACGGAGGTTGACAGGGCACCTCTAGAGATCTGTCCTCAAACTTCCAGACAGAGGCTGGCCTTGGTCAAGATGCCGTGGGGTTCACTGCTCTGCCTGGCCTCGAACCAGTTCAGAAGCTGGGTGTGTACCAGCCCCCTTCCCTGAAAACTACTGTGGAGGGTTAATGCCCCTTTAGCCTTATTTCCCAGCTGTTTCATTGTCCCAGCACCCGGGAGGGCTTCTCAGCCACCTTAGCTGGCCCCAGTAGGGTGATGCCCAGCGGCACGAGGCCGGAGCACAGGCATAAGGACTGACACAAGGCGCTCCTGGTGCCCCTGTGCCAGGCCCCTGCCCCCACCGCAGGCACCAACACCCCTGCAAATGGTCAGAAGACAAAACAGGTGCTGTGAGCCCCTCCCGGGGGATAAGACTCCCACCTGCAGTCCGTAACGTGGTTCCAGAAGGCTCGAAGACCACCACCTGTTTCCCATTCCAGACAGCAATGGCATCCTTAAAGGAATCATAGAAATTAAGAAGCAACCTGCCGCGTGCCCCCCTTACCACCCGAACGACCCAGACAACCGGCCAGGCCTTTTGTCAAGCCCAGGCCACCCTCACAGTCACCTTGGTGGCGAACGCCCCGCTGACGTGCGTGTCTGTGCGCAGGCTGTGCGTCACCCCCGTGGACAGGAAGGACACGCTGAGTAAGCTTGGGGACATCTGCACCACGGCCACTTGCTGGTGGAAGTGTGAGGACATGGCCTGCTCGCGGAGGATCACCACGGAGCTGATGTTGTTCACAGCCAGGAGGTTCTTCCGGGAGCCCCACTGTGTTCCGCCAGATGCAGAGACAGGAGGAGGAGAGGAGGCAGGGGCAGGCCGGAAAGTGAGATACACACAGGCATCCGTCAGCCACCGTCCTACCGCTGCTCCTTCTCGTTGTGTAAATGGATGTAAAAACTTACAAGCATAAAGTATGCACTTTACCGAAATTCTAAAATACGGACACCCAAGTGGTATGCAACGGGCAGATGCTGATACATCTGCTCTGAGTAGCTGAGATAAAGTTCGGGATGTTTATGTTTTATAAGTGGACAGCAAGTCGACAGGATGTACCGAACTGCCCGGCTCCCCCAGGTGATGTGCAATACCACTTTCATAATTCCACGTCAAACTCCCACATCTATCTCCGTCTGCTCTGGGGTCTCTGACTCCACTCCACGGGTACGTTTAGCCATTCCTGAGTGAGCATGCACTGTTTTACTTGCTATAGGGTCGAGACATATTCTCTATATTCTGGTTTGGGATACAGAAGTGTTCTGATTTCCTACACATTTTTTCCTCAGCCATGTGTCCTCCCAGAAGACTTTATTTTGTTGAATTCTCCAAGGAAAAAAAAAAGTCATTATTTTTACCGGCTGTACACGAGATCCGTACGCTCACTTGGGAAGGAGTAACACGTGTAGCACTGAGGTGTCTCTTAGGGAGCACATACGTGCCATCACGTACCCGCCTCCTCTTTCACGTCCTTTAGGGTAATCTGTGTGGCTCTTCCTATTACTTCAAACCCGAGAAAGCCGTACTTTCTCTGCAGATCTGATGATATTCGGTGCTATTTTTTAGTCACTTATTTGAACTAATTAAGACATGTAATTCACTAGGGGCGCCTGGGTGGCTCAGTGGGTTAAGCTGCTGCCTTCGGCTCAGGTCATGATCTCAGGGTCCTGGGATCGAGTCCCGCATCGGGCTCTCTGCTCAGCAGGGAGCCTGCTTCCCCCTCTCTCTCTCTCTGCCTGCCTCTCCATCTGCTTGTGATTTCTCTCTGTCAAATAAATAAATAAAATCTTTAAAAAAAAAAAGATATGTAACTCACTAACTCGTCCAGAACTGAGATACAGAGCTAAATGTGCCCCCCACAGTGCTCTCTGGTGCCCTCAATGATTTCCCAGGTACGGCTCCCTTTTACGACTCCTTTCAGGACTCGTGGGATTAGGCGGATTCGGTCTGGGCGGGTTACACACAGCAGGTCTGAGAGAGCCTCCTGGACAGCAGGGCAGAGGCCTGAACAGACAGAACTGGGGGAAAGTACGAGGAAACAGCCATCTAGTGCTCTGGAAGTCAGGCGTGAGGCAAATGAAGCAACACTTACCCAGGAAAACCTGCTAAATCTGGTAAGAACAGCAGTGCCCGTGGCACCGGAGCCTCTAGGCCCCTGCCTCCAGCCTCCCAACTCAGCCTGCAGGAGCTCCCCCTGGGCAGGCGTGGCCAAGAGCTCAGCTCCCTGTCCAGCACCCAGCTGGGGGTACAGCCTCTCACTCCCCCAACTCCACGTTGCAAGGGTGGGGTCCCTCAGCCTCATGCGGCGCCCAAGAACGCCGGGCCCCCACGCCCAGGCCCCCGCCGGCTCATGCTACACAGGCTCTGAGAGGCGGCCACCACTCCGAAGCTCTGGAGCAGTAATTCAGACCTTTTCTCCCAAGGGTTGAAGCAGTCCATAGGAAGAGAGAGCTCTGACGGGCTCCCCAAAGGAAGTGACTTCGTTTGAAACACAATGTGGGTAAGTCCAAGCCTAAGGATGCTCTGGAAGAGAGTGGGGCTCTTGAAGAGAGCGTCAGGAGGAGGCGGAAGCTTTCTGAGAGCTATAAGCTCAACGGCAGGCCCGACCATGGACCAGAGGGAACTGGAGAAGGACATACCTAGTTGGAGCCTTTCCGCGTCAAAACAAACCTTAAACACCGAGCTCTAAGACCACACTTGTCCAAATCTGACAGGACTGGACTGTGGGGGCAAGCAAATCCCCAGGTCACTGCAGAAAACAACAGGGCCATCGAGCTGGGGGAGGCTGACCCACAGAGGCAGAAAGCTCACCAGGTCAGAGAGAAGACAGTCAGGGAGCCCCGGAGCCACTGCTGCCCCCGGGGACCACCCACATGCCCAAGGCCGGCCCTCTGAGAAGTGATGTCAGAGGCTTCCCACCACAGGGGAGAGAGACGCCACTGCAGTGCTCCAGCCGGTCAGTAAGCACATAAGCCAACAAGGCCACAAGCCCTAGAGACGAGGGCAGCAAGAGGGTCACTATCACAGACTTGACACAATTTTTTACCTCAAGTGTCTGGTTTGCAACAAAAAAATCAGAGCCAGGGAAAACAGGAGAGTATGATATAAACTCAGGAGGAGAAATCAAGTCAGAGAAATGGCCCAGAAGGCCGAGATGTCAGAGCCAACAGTTGAAGCCTTCACAGTAGCCACTACAAACACGTTCAAAGGAAGGAACAGAAGGTGTGACACAGTAACTCCCCAAATACAGACCATCACCGGCGAGACAGAATTTATAGATAAAAAAGCATATGCTCAAGAGAAATGACATCATACGTCCACACAGAAACGTGTGGCCAAATGTTCACAGCAGCAGGGTTCACAAAAGTCCAAATGTGGAAACAACCCAAGCATCCGTGGACAGAGGGCAGGACAGCGGAGGGTGGCCAGCCCCTACCCCGGGAGCGGCTCTGCCGCAAAAGCAAGGCAGTGTTGTCAGGCGTGGCCACACGGGTGGAAAACACGATGTCAGGGATGGAGGCCAGACACAGAAAGCTACAGGTTTACGCTTCCATCTCTACAATGTGCCCACAGCAGGCAAATCCACAGAGACAGAAAGTAGAGGAGCGTCTGTGCAGAGGAGCGGGGAGCGGAGCAACTGCGGACATGCACAGGCCCTCGTTCCGGGTGCGGACAGTGGTCTAAGAGGTTGGTGATGGGTGCAAAACCATGACTGTACAAAAGAAACACTGGTTTGCTACAGATCTCGATAAAGCTGCTCTTGTGGTAGACAGAGAGGGGCCAGAGATAAAGGGATGGGTACGTACACGCCCACAATCCCAGACCCGCAAGTCTGAAAGCCCAAAGGCCTTTCGAACTATGTTATTGTTATTTGTGTATAGTCTTGCTGCATACCTGACAGAAATTGACAAAAACAGGTCAAAGCTCATCACTTCCTCCACTTTTGTAGGGCAGAGGGTGAGAGCGCCCAGTACCCTGGTGGCTCGTACCTTTATCTGTGTGATGTTGCCTTCAAGCTCAGTGGGGGTCTGAAGTGTCCACCTGTCCTTGCCCTCTGCCTCTCGGCTGCTCTGAAGGCCTGGCAGTTTTCTCCACATGGCTACTCGCCCTTTATCGGTCCCCGCTGCCAGAAGACCTAGGGGTAAAAACAAGGATCCCAGGACTTAAGTTGAAGGGTTAAAAACAGTAGGAATCTCTTCCCTGACCGTGACTCTCAAATATCTGGGCATCAGCTTTCCGCCCAGGGGCCTCCAACTCCATATCTGCTCCCACCTGGGCAGACAGCGAGTGTGCGTGTGCTGGGCGAGTGCGTCTCTCCGTCTCCCATAAGAGCAGAGGCCTGTCTGCCTGTCCAGCGCTGCTTCCCCAGGGCTAGACTGGCACTCAGCTCTCAGCAGGCACAAAATAAACGGTGCTCTGGCTCATCTCCTGTTTCTCTGTCCTCTGTGTGTGTGTGTGTGTGTGTGTGTGTACATGCACGCACACGTCTGCATATAGGCCATACACACGTATTTTTAATGTTCCCATGCTTTCTCGCAGCTTCAGGTGGAACGGAGGTGGGCTGCGCGCAGCCAGCTCGCTCACCCTGTTGAGCAAACCCCTTGGCCTTCACACGTGCAAGCAAAGCTTTACTGTCACTTTCTCGTCCCCGAGTGACTCTTTCAAGTGACGGACAGTCACCACCAATTCGTCATTCCTTGAAGAGCTGCGGTCGCGTCATCATTTGGAAGCCCCAGAGCGAGGCACGAGGCTGCGTCCCTCCCTCTCCCGCGCCAGCTCCGAGAAGGCTCACCCTTGGCTTTACAGTAAGAAACACAGTTTATATTTTCAGCTTTTTCGAAACCGGACTTCTCCTCTGGACTCAGCACGTAATTCTCTCCACCTTCTAAGTCCCAGAATCTACAATGAAAGGAAGAAGGCTCCCTTCAGGGGCTGCGTCCGTGCGCTGCCCTTGGCCCCGAGGGTCATGAAGGGACTCCGACCACACGCAGTGACATGGGGCACCCCCACACAGGACATGGGACTGAAGCAGCTGGAAAAGCAGACACACCACAACATGATTCCGCTGACGCCAAGCTCAGAACACCAGGCAGAGACTCCGCAGGCAGCCATCGGGGCATCGAGGAGCCCGCCCTGAGGGACCGCGTGGGTGTGGGGCAGGTGGGCTGTTGCTTTTCCCTCCCAGAGCCCGCTACACGGGCGTGTCCAGTACGGACATTCGTCATGATCTCTACTTTTCTGCCTGTACATCACCCTCCAATAAGAACACTGCTCCAGAGAGACTGAGTCCAATCGTCAGTGCTGCGGGGCCGCTCTTACCTGAGAACGGGCTCCCCCACGGCAGTCACAAGCACGCTGCCTTCAATCAGGGCGATGTCTGCCCGGTGACCTGTCTTCCCACTCAACTTGACCTAGTAACGAGAAACAATCCAGTAGTGGCACGTGGCTGTCACCAGCCCAGGGCCTCTGGTGTGCGGCAGCCTGCGGGGGGCAGAATGCGCCAGCTGGGCAGGTGCGAGTGTGGACATGTGGGCAGGTGGCCGTGACCCTGCAGGGCTGCTCTCTGCTGTGCCTAAATGGCTGATGATGGCTGCCGCATGCATGGCACCCGGTGTGTGCATTTCTAGACTGACCGGTTCAGCCCTGACCACACACTGTCGAGCAGCTGTCAGGAGCCTGTTCTGCAGACAGCAGACCTGCCAGGGGCCCCCCAGCCGGTGAGTGGCTCAAGGGAATCCAAGTCCAGGTCCAGGTGACTCAGGGACTCTATCTGCCACTACTGTGCCAGGCGTGGGTGTGTGACCGGGTAAACACCGGCTTACAAAAACTCAGCTCTGTCGTCTCCAAGAGCATCTCCAGAGGAAGTTCAGAATTCTGAGTCGTACTGGGTGGACAGGCTGTAAAAGCTTGCCGGGCGAGGGGGTGCAGCCCTGAGTGAGCCCACACTCTCCCGCCCCATCCGATGACACCTGCAAAGCTCCTGGGAACCGAGTCATGGAGGCAATGCTAAGGGACAGCTCTGGCGGCGTGGGGAAGTCAGGTGAGGCCTGGGCCGGGCCGCAACCTGCCGCCTGCCGCCTGCCGTGCCACCTACCTTCATCACTTCCTCTGCTTCGCCCTCGGGCCTCACCGCGTACAGGGACAGCAGCAGGTTCTGCGTGACCACCACTAGGGCCTCCTTTTTCTCGATGTAGAAGAGAGTCTGGACAGAGCTTTCTGTGGAAGCCACCTGGGTGGTCTTGCCTTTCTCATCCACGTAGTGCACCGTCCCTAAGGGCAAAGGGGTCAGTCCAGGCAGCAGCATGGTCGCCAGCAGCCACGCAAATCTACTTAGGGACATTTGCAAAATAAACATTTTGTTATAAACACCTGCACAGAACCTGCCTGTTTAAAAACACCTGCACAGAACCTGCCCAGGCCATCTCTGACATAAGCTCCACCTTTCCAGCCACACTGGCCTACCTGTTCACGCCGCTGTGCTTCCGTGCGAGGCACAGCAACCAGCCGCACACAACAGCCCTGAGCTCTGGCCCTCCTGCAGCCGCTGCTCTGTCCCCTCTGTTACACATGTCCTAGCGGCCCCATTCTCCTGCCTGCACTCTCGGCCTCTGCGGGCACTCGTCCCGGCCCTGCCTGCCAGCCTCTCCTCGCCCTCCAGGTTCCCTTCAGGCCTCTGAGTCCGTGGGGTCTCTCCTGTGAGTGCCCATAAGGAGACGCATTTCTGCTGCTCTCAGGAGCCTCCTCACCCCCCTGGTCTCCTCTCATCTGTTTCCAAGGAATACGTGACTTCCCATTCAATTGGCAGGTTCAAGGTTGTGTAGAGGCCCGTGGTCGACACGACATGACCATGCCGGCACTGCCTCAGATTCAGCGAGCCTCGGTGGCAGGCCCGGCGACACACTCACATGTGCTCACTCAGCTGACACGTCCTGTGAGCTCACAGGCAGAGGTCTGACGAGATGGGGTAATCCGCCCCCGAAGCCCACAGCTGCTGCGGGAGGGACAGGATGGACCCCTCCAGAACCAGGCTTGTCCCCACTGCACACCCATCTGCCAGGCCGCAGCCCACACCATCTTCTCGGTGCCTTGCCAAGGGGCCCTTGCACTAGCATCTTCTTCCCCACGCCACCCAAGGCTCTGTGCCACTCCTGTCCCTGGGGACTGCGGGCAGTCCCCTCCATCAGCTGTCTCTCCCCCTCCAGAAACACACAGTATCTCCATTTTTTAAAATGACAAAGGCCCAGGGGCTTCTAGCCATGGTCTGCTCCCTCGTTCCCATCCAGGGTGAGCGGCGGGGTGGCGCATCCTCCAGGAGTTCAGCACCTTCGAGAGCCTCGCTAGCTTGCTCTTGCTCCCAGCTCAATGCTGGCCCCTGCAGAGGGCTGGCTGGTGCCGTGGGCTGGAGGCAAAGCCCGCGCCCATCCTGCCCTGTCACACTCCCTTCGCAGAGCTCAGCCAAAGAATGACAGAGAAGGGTGCCCCCCGATCGCACAGAGTGGACTGTGGGAGCGTGGCCCCATGCACACTGCCTGGAGGTGCACGTGGGAGCAGCTGAGGGGCACGGCTGGCACAGGACCCCTCGTGGGAGCCCTCCCAACATAAGCACTGCCGATCCAGCTCTAGGGGGACAAAGAGAGGCCCGCCTCTGACCACTGGGTAAGTCACCGCCGAGAGCAACGGACGTGTCACTCTAAAATGGGGCCCCACACAGCCTATTTTATACATCATCTCTTTGTTTAAAAACCTTAGCAGAACCCCTAAAAGGTTTCAAAGTCCTGGAGTCCCCACCTAAGTTTCTCACCATCCATCAAGCTGACAAAGAAGGATAGCCCCTCTTGAGATCGCATTTTCAGGAAACTTCCAAAGCTACTTTTCCTCCAGTTAAACATGTCCAGGGCTCTCTCATCACCGCTCACAGCCGCCTTCGCCAACTGAACGAGGTCCCTTTGAAAGGCAGAGATGACAGGAAGTCAGGATTCCTTACAGGAAGATGTTCCTTCCGGGCAGGCGTGGTCACTACAGACGTGCCCGGGGCAGCTGGGGCTTTGACCCATCAGGAGGATCCGCCCGGGACCAGCCCCCTGGGGATATAGGGACAAGGCCTCCCTTTGAGCTCCTACTTACTCGCCAGGAGGGGGGACCCGGAAGATGCAGTGAGTTAGGGGTTTCCCGTGATCGTGTTTCAGCAGCGGCGTCCCTTGCACTCGACCCCTTTGGTCCAACCTCCACAAGAGCAGGACACCGAGCTGGAAAACCCAACACCGGACGGAGGAGACACATTCTTACAGGGTGACCAGGGAAGGCAAGAGTTATGCTGTGCCACAGATCACACACGGGTTCCTTTTAAACTCAACTACACAACGACAACATGTGCACTGGCAAGTACAAATAATTAAAAAATCTCTCGCAAAGAAACCAGAAGCCGTCCCGTGTGCCCTTTGGCCTGAGACAACAATGATCACGAATTGGCTTTTCAAACGTGATTACAGGGGCACCTCTCTGGCTCAGTGGGTTAAGCCTCTGCCTTCAGCTCAGGTCATGATCTCAGGGTCCTGGGATCAAGCCCCGCATCGGGCTGTCTGTTCGGCAGGGAGCCTACTTCCCCCCACCACTGCTTGCCATCTCTCTGTCAAATAAATAAAAATCTTGATTAAAAAAACCCCAAAACATGATTTTAGAATAGATTCAGATTTACCAAAAGTGGCAAGTCATTCAGAGAAGTCCCATTCTCTACCTCGAGCTTCTCCGACTGGCAGGTGGTATGAGCACGGAGCAGCTCTGAGAGTTAACGGGCTCAAATGACAGAGCGTGTTAGCCAGAGTCGTGCTTTGTTCACGTTTAACTCCTCGCTGACGCCTGCTTTCTGTCCCCGGATCCCCTCCAGGTGCCACAGGACATTTGGGTGTCACGTCCCCTCAGGCTCCTCTGGGCTGGGATAGCGTCTCTGCCTCTCCGGCTTTGAGGAGGACCAGTCAGGGATGCTGTGGGACGTCCCTGAGCGGGGACTTGGTTGATGCTCTTCTCGTGACTGGACTGGGCCGTGGGTTTGGGGAGAAGGCCACGGAGCCCACGCGGCCTCATCACAGTGTGGCTTGTCAGGGTGGGTGACGCCGACGTGACTCGCCTGTGCCGCTGCTGCCCCTCCGCTCCCGGCCGAGGTCCTGTCTGTGACCTTGTCCCCTCCTCCTCTCAGCCCCATTCTGGTTGGAAGGAGGTCACCTCCTTGAGCAAGAACCGTCCACATAAATCATTTGGGGGGCCTCAGCACACGAGATTTCTCTTCTCTGAGATTTCTCTGACTTAATTACCATAAATCATAGGGCTACACTACCACTGAGATCATGGCCGTTGACTTTCGACTCTAGGTTACGATCCAGCCCCACTTTGTGTATTTTGATGTCCCAGGTTTGGCCCCTGGTGGGGGGGTCTTCCGTTAGCTCCCGTGTCCCTCTGACACACCCCGTACTGTGGGTTTCATGAGCACTTCCTTTCTTTCTGACGACAGATTCTCTAGGCTCACTGTCCATCCCCGGTTCTAGAATGAGCCATCCCTCCAAGGAGCCCTGGCTGCTGTTACGGGACGAAACCCCAGGAAACCAGCCTCTGGGTGCCAGGTGTACTCTAGGCTCAGCCCTTTACTCACCAGGGTCTCAAATTGTGGGGGCCACCCAGCGCTAGAGGTATGGTGGGGAAATGGCACCCCAGAACCAGTCCGGAGGCCTCTGGCCGGGATATAAGCCAGGCTTTGCTGCAGGCCGCCACCTCTATCCGAGTCCATTTTCAAAGAGGCCCTTTGCTGTGAGGCCCAAGGTGCGCCTCCTGCCCGAGGTCAGTGCACGAAGAAGTGCCCACACTCTCCCTCCTGCCCTTCGCTCCATCAGCAGGGCTTATCCGATGCCTGCAGGCAGGCTGGGGAGTGCCCCTTCAGGATGTGCTGACCAGATACGGACGACCCTGAACAACTCGGGTCTGAACTGCGTGGGTCTGCGTACGTGCGGTTTCTGTGGACGGATCCGGTAGCCTGCCGTAAACGTACTTGCGCCTCCTCGTGACTTTGACACTTTCTTTATCCTAACCTACAAGAACAGTATGTAACACACACAACGTGCAAAACGTGTGTTAATTGACCATGTTATTGGCAAAACTCCTGGTCAACAGTGGGCTATCAGTAGGTAAGTTTTCGGGGAGTCAAAGTCCTATGCGGATTTGTGACTGGGAGGAGCTTGAGGTCTCTAACCCCCAAGTTGTCCGAGAATCAACTGTACTGTTGGCCTTACCAAGCAACGTGCACAATAAATCTCTTAGAAAAGTTACAAGGAGTCAAATGTGTTCTCCCTCCCTCCCTGTGTTTCTAGACAACACCCAGGGGTTAGACTGGAGGCAAACCCTGAGCACTCCCACCACCCTTCAAACTTCATCCAGCACAAGTTTATACAATCAGCCTCAGACGAGGTATCTATAGGCAAGAAACAAGAGACTCATGCAAAGTCAATGTTTCCTGCAAAGTCAACGTTTCCTGTGTGCTACAGTAACACGCTAGGCTCTACACCACTGTAATTGAAAAGAAGTGGATGTTTGGTCATTCAGGCGACCAAACCTACAAATCTTCACCACTGGTTCATGGCTCACAGCTGCTAAAACCTTTGGAATTTCCCAGGATAAGGGCCACAGCAGTGTCTTCTGTTCTGTTACCAAGGGGGACTTTGGATCTTCGCCCAAGTGCGGGGCAGCAGCCAGGACAACCAACCACCTATCAGATGGCTCAACTTAGCCCCCAGCACCTAGGGGTGCTGCCTTGTGAATAGGGAGACACGGGAGAAAGAGATGGCTGTGGCAGAAGGGGCACACTACAAGGAGATGTGTGTCCACTGGCACACATCTTGGTCTAGACATCTGGAAGCCAGCTGTCCTCCTGTCCCGGGGACCATGGGACACTCCCAACGGCTTCAGATTAAGTGTCCCTTCTTACTTCCGATAGTCTGGGTTGGCTTCACCGGTAACCAAGCCCACCCTAACCAAAACAGTCTCTGGCGGGAGACAGAAGACCGTTGGCCAATGCTGGTAAGGACGGCTCTCAGCGGCACAGCAGCACGAAGGCTTACTCATTCCGTACTTGTTTCCCTACTTGAGCCCGTTATTCAATCAGACCAGCACTACTGTAGGTTTTCTTGGAAGGATCAAGATTTCTGTCCTTAAATATGTTGACTGGGAAAGCTTTGACAGTACAGATCTGGGTTTCCTTGAATGCCTGGGGAATCTGTTTTGTTAGTTGTTTCTTAATATACTCAAAAGGACGATGAGAGTTGATGATTGGGAGTTCCTCTGTTCCTACAAGGGATCTGCCAATCCCTTCCATGGCAGGGAGAGTGGAAAGATCACTGAGGAACTAGAAGTCTGAGGGCAGCGCAATGTCATTAGGTAGAAACTGAATTGAGAAACAAGAAAAATCTATGGGCACCTGGGGGCCTCAGTCTGTTAAGCGTCTGTCTTCGGATCAGGTCATGATCTCAGGGTCCCGCTCAGCAGGGCGTCCACTTCTCCCTCTCCCTCTGCCCCTCCCTCCACTTGCGTACTCTCTCTTTCACCCGCTCACGCTCTCTGTATCTCAGATAAATAAAATCTAAAAAAAAAAAAAAATAAGAAAAATCTAGAAGAAAGGGAAACAAATCAACACCAAAATGGGCAAGTGATTTGATCAGAAAAGGATACATAATTGGCCCCTCTAAGTAACAGTTCCCTTTAATAGCAAGAGAAGTGCTAAGTAGAACACTGCCAACACGCCACTTTTCTCAGCAAAATTCTGAATTTGGATCCAGCTGTCGGGGTTTGGGGCGGGCTGGCGTGTTGGCGGGGGCCGGCACCAGCCCCACGGAGGGAGGCTTGGGCACCCGCCACAGATGCTCATGCCCTGGGACCCAGGCGCCCCACCTACAAGACCCTCCCCAAACTTTTGCACATGCAGAACAACAGAAGCGCGAAGCTGGCTCCACACCTCTGTCTGTTTAGCCGAAGACTGGAAAGCCCCGAAGCACTTACCAGCAGGGGCTGCTGAAGGACGCGGTGACAGGCTCCCACCCCCCTTCCCGCAACAATAAAATGTCTCCAGATTCTCCCAGAGTCCGCAACTACGTGTTTCTACAACTCTGGTCTTTAACGCCCTTCCCAACATGTACCCCAAAGGGCACTGAGAGGCAAAGGCAGGGATCTGAAGTCAGTGCCCACCAAGTCTGCTCACCCTGTCCCCAGACATGAGGCAGTTCCCGCTGGGGCTCCACTCGAGGACGGTAATGTCGGAGGTGTGTGTGGGGGGCACCGCGTGCTGCTCCCTGTCCTGCTTGTTCAACACCGTCACTTCTCCGGTCTCCCACCCGGCAGCGAGCACCAGGCGCGTCGGGTGCCAGCACAGGCAAGTGACCCGAAAGGACCTCTCCACGTGTGTATCAGGCACGTGCTCGCCCTGCAACAGGCAAGAAGCAAACTCCACATTATGAAGAGAGACAGCGATTCTAGGGACTTCTGGCTAATCACTGACATGGAGATCAGCCAGAAAATAAAAAGAGCCGTTTATTAAAGAAATGTCCTCCTTGGGCGCCTGGGTGGCTCAGTGGGTTAAAGCCTCTGCCTTCGGCTCAGGTCATGATCCCAGGGTCCTGGGATCGAGCCCCACATTGGGCTCTCTGCTCCGCAGGGAGCCTGCTTCCTCCTCTCTCTGCCTGCCTCTCAGCCTACTTGTGATCTCTGTCTGTCAAATAAATAAATAAAATCTTTAAAAAAAAAAAAAAAAAAGAAATGTCCTCCTTGATTTTCAGAGAAACGCCAAGCTTGCTCTCAGTTGCGCTACAAAAACACACAGTTAACACTCAACCGAGCACGCCAGGCAGCTTATCCCAGCGGTCAACCTCATGCTCACAACTGCTTGGTTGCCGGCTAGCATTTTCACGAGTGCCCATATGACTCCATTTACAGAAACAAGCAGTGGGCCAAGAGGTCAAGTTTGCTGACCCCAAGGTTCTCTAAGCAGCCTCTGGGGTGACCCCAAGAGTCTTTTCAGGGTCTGCAAGGCCGAAGTTATTTTCAGCACCCCCTCACCTCCAGACTGTTTCCCGGGAGACTTCATGAAAATGAGGAACTGTGCAGAGAGCAGGACATCAGAAAAGGACCTGAGAGCATGCAGATGTCAGTGTGACCCCAGCTGCTTTACTGAAGTGGCAGGGGCGGCAACGGCACTTGCAGAGGGTTAAGGACTGGGAAGGAAAATCTGATTTTCTTCTTGAAGCACGAGGTGTGTCGTGCGCTGAGGAAGGGGTGGAGTGGGCGGAACGTGAGAAGTTGGAGGGGCTTCTACGAAGCTTCCAGTAGGGCTGGAATGGTGCCCCATGAAAAAGGGATGTTGAAGTCCTAGGGTGCTAGGTGGCACAGTCAGTTAAGCGTCCGACTTGGTTTGGGTTCAGGTCATAGATCGAGCCCTGCGTCAGGCTCTGTGGTCAGTGGGGTGTCTGCTTGGGAGTCTCTCTCCCTCCTCCCCTCCTGCCCATGCGCACGTGCTCTCTCTCTAAATTAATCTTAATTTAAAAAAGCACAAAAACATGAAGTCCTATCCTGGTGTCTGTGATACAACCTTATTTGGAAATAGAGTCTCTGCAGATGATCAGGTTAGGAAGAGGCCATTGGAATGGGCCCAAATCCGATGGCTGGCGCCCTTATAACAGGAGGAAAGAGACACGGACACACAGAAGAGGCACATGTGACAACAGAGGCGGTGCAGTGATGCAAGTACAAGCCGAGGACTGCCGAGGATTGCCAGAAGCCGCCAGAAGCCAGAGCCCAGCCTGGCACAGGCCCACCCCAGAGCGCTCAGATACACCATGGCCCCGAGGAGCCCTGATTTCAGACTTCTGACCTCCAGAATGGTGAGAGGATACGTTTCTGTTTTAAGCCACTCGGCCTGTGGCCATGTGTTACAGCAGGCACAGGACACTAGTGGTTTCCCATGGCCCGTGTGGCCAGCAGGAGGCTGGACCAGGGAGCACAGACGGCGCAGTGTGCAGGGGCCGTTTCTGGTTGGAGGTGTGGGTTGATCGTGGAATCGGTTTTACATCCCTAAATATGTCCCCAAACCGAAGTAGGGGGGCTGAATTCGCCACATCACAGGGCTCTTGTAATACAAGAATCTGCACCTTAGGAAGAAGTGATCCATGTAAGACACACACACCACACTGCCCCACGACACGCGCACACCACATACCACACACGTACTGCGTACAACACTCATAGCACCTACCATACACCACACTCACAACACACACACCACACGTGACCCACACACGCTCTGCACACCCATACCAAACGAGCACCAAGTACCACACACCACGCATCACATACCACAGACGTACCACATACCACACTTACAACACACATGCACATAGCACACAGGACACACAGACCCCCGCATATCACACACTCACGCCACACAAGCAAAACATACCACACAGCACACACACACCACATACACAGGACACATGTCACATCCACGCACTCACAACACACACCACAAAGCATACATACTGGACACACATGCACATACCACACACATCACACACGAAACACACAACACATACATCACACATGCACACACAGAACATACCACACATGTACAACCACAGCACACATCTACCCCATACCTCACACACACATGCCACACACATGTGCACATACCACATATCCCCTGTACATGACACACACACCACACATGACACTCACCACACGTACCACACACATGCACACACCACACAAACACAGCATACCCCCTCCACGCACATGACACACGCACCACACACAACACACCACACCCATGCACGAGCACACACATATGAGAACAAAAGGGACACAAGAGCCAGAAGCCCTGAAGTCAGACACGTTGCTTCCCAGGACTCACTTGTTCCAGGTATATGCCCACGCTGCCTCCTGAGGTCGTGCTGACAGAGGCCACCGCCAGGAATGGATGAACGGGGTGCCAGTGGATGTGCGAAGGAGACCCGGCAGAGTCTGGGGCTTCTATTCGGTGGTCAAAATAGAGCGCCATGATGAAACTCAGACCTAGGCAAAGCCGAAACCTGCGGGGAAGAAAAGCAGCCACGTCCTTTTGCTTCTGAACAATGAGAAGAAATGACCACATAGAATTAGGAAAGAAGCATCACAAACCATCCATCGTGACACAGTGCAACTTACAAACAGCCCTAAGACCACGAGGGCAGCTTTACGTGGAAGAGCTAACAGGGAACAAATACACAACTAGAAGCAAGAGACTGGACCTGGGAAGATTCAGGGTGCAATGGAAAAGAAGAAAACGCTGCTGTCAAAACCGTAAGAGGAAGTCCAGCTGCCCAGACCACACGTGTAAATCCCGATTGTCCGTATTCATCATAACGAAGACAACTCCTATTTCTATAGCTGTCCTTCAAGCAAAAATTTCCATCCAAACAGAAACACAACTCTGCTTCACAAAAGCAGACGGGAAAAGCCAGCATTTAGTTTATGATAAAGTGTGAACACCAAGGCTGTCTTCCACGTCCGGCTCTCAGGTTGTAGGAGGCATCAGGATTCCCTCGTTGGAGAATTAAGAAAGCAAAGCCCTGGCAGCTGTGGGGAAGCCAGACTTGATTAGGTTCCGAACTTAACATCTTCCTCTCCCAGAAAAGATGCGCTTATCGCCCCTTGGGTGGGATGGCGAATGACAGGTGGTCACCACTGCCCGCTTCACACCCCATAGTCAGCGCCGGGACGTTGACTGGTAGAGCAGAGTGTTTGTAGATGGGTCTGCTTTCCTTGACAGTCCTCAACGCTAGGCCCGTCAGGATGGCTGTGGTCAGGAAGAGAAAAGAACCGTTGGCAAAGGCGTGGACACCCTGGAACGCTTGTGCACCGCCGGTGGGCGTGTAAACTGTCACGGACACTGCGCGAAACAGTGTGGTGGTTCCTTAAAACTGAAACATAAAATCACCCTGTGATTCGGCAATTCCAGTGCTGGGTCCATCCCTGGAAGACTGAAAGCGGGGGCGTGAGCAGATCCTTGCACACCCGTGCTTGGAGAGACGCTACTCACAGGAGCCAAAAGGTGGAAAGAGCCCAAACGCGCACCAACAGGTGGAATGAGCCAACACGATGCTGTGCACGCTCAGGAGATGCGGTGCTAACCGCCTGGAAACTCCCCCGCGTCACGGCACAGAGGAAAGGGGAAGACACGCTGCGCGGTGACAGACGGACAAATGCAGTGTGTTTCCTCCTGTGGGAAGGATCTGGAATAGTCAGATTCAGAGAAAGAAGTGGAACGGTGGGTACCAGGGCACAGGTTTTAAGACGATGTTCTTTCTGGCACAGAGTGAAGAGCACATATTGGGAGCTACTGGCGAAGCGGCCAGTGGTGGCTGAAGGAGCGGCGGGCACTGGAGTCAGGGGAGCGGCAGGATCCGGAGGCCTCCCATGCGCACGCGCACACACACGCACACACACGCACGTGCACACCACGGAGCGGACACCTACACTGGTCAGCGCCCTGACTCCGGAGCGCAGCATGGACACGAGCTTTCATAAAGTCGTTACAACTGCAAAAAAACCCACATAAACGCCGGGTGTTTATAAACAGCAAAGGAAGGCTTGCGAGTTGAGTTTTCGTGGGCTGCGCCACAGGCTGACATCCTGGGCTGTGAGAAACTCGCGCTCGGATTTTACAAGTTCGCCTCGGGAAGATGCTCCTCTGATAAATCAGGAACGTCCGTGTGTCAGACTGACGGGGAAGGGATTCCTCATTCTTAAAGAAGTCAGGCCAGGTTGGGCTGGTTTTGTTTCTTATTCTCATTTCTCATTTTGTAATGAGCGCGGATGCCAGCTGATCTGGAGGGGCTTTTCCTCGGCCTGGGGTTTTCTCGCAGCTTCTCTCCCCAGCCTCCGACTGACATCACGGCTCGCCCAAAGGGCCCTGACTTCGCCCCGGCACTTGGACTTCATCACCAGTGCGTGGCGGGGTGACTGTCCCCCACCCGCAGCTGCCCCTGCCCCACAGAGCAGGGGCCCCCCCGGCAGTGACCCCAACCCGGGAAGAGGCCCCTGGTGACCTCGGGGACGGTGTTTGTCAATAAGGACGGATGCTCTTGCCGAGCTGCCGATGGGGGAGCCCACTTGCGGACACCGTTCGCCGAAGCTTCCAGAGCCGGCGGAGAGAGCACCAGCAGGGCCCAGCTTACCTGAACGCGGGACGGGCAGCGTCGGCTCAGAAACGGGCGCTACCGCTCTCCTTCACACCTGCTCTCCGTCTCCACGACAGGACAAAGTAGTCTGCCAATGTATACACTTCCGGGAAAAGACAAAAATTCTGTTTGTTCTAAGCGATTTTCTCCTCTCCCCTCCCGCCCAGCCCTGTCTTCAGTCCCCGGGGGCTCAGCTGAGGGGCTCTCAGCAGACACTTGGGCTGCGGGTGAGGGGGGCAGGGCTGGGGGGGGCGCAGCTAAGAGGAGGGGGTGTGAGGTTGAGGTCGCTGAGAGGAGGGTCGCTGAGGGGGGCTGAGAGGAGGGAAGTTGAGGGATGGCTGAGAAGGGGGCGCTGAGAGGAGGGGCGCTGAGAACGGCTCAGAGGAGGGCCACTCAGAGGAGGGAAGTTGAGGGGCGGCTGGGAAGGGCTGAGAAGAGAGTGCTGAGGGGTGCAGGGGGGCTGAGAGGAGGGGCGCGGGCACTCTCGGCCACCCCGCCAGACGCCCCCTCGGCCCCCGTCCCCGGCGGTGCAGGGTCACGGCCGCTGGCCGAGGACGCGAGGGCCGCACCCCCCCGCCCCCCGCGGTCTCATCCCCTCCGCTCCCGGGGACCCGGAGGGCGCCCGCGGAGGCCATCCTCCCGCGCTTACCTCGGACGCCGCGCCCGCTCCCGCCCGCCCGGCCCCGACCCGCTCAGCCGTGGCACGGCTTCCGGACGAGGATGACCCGGGAGGCCGCCGGCCGGGGGTCCCGCCCGCTGCGGGGTCCGCCAGCTCCCGCGCCCCAGGCCGCTCCCGGGCCCTCCCCCGCCTCTCGCCGCGCAAGCCGGCAGACGCCACTCACCCCGGCGGAGCCGTCGCGCCGCCGTGCGTTGCCGGGACAACGGCTGCGCGCGGCCGGCGGAAACAGCCGAAGGGAGCGCGGCGGACGCCGAGGCCTCCCGAGGCGCCCCGAGCGGCCGGAAAGAGCCGAAGACGGTCGGGAGCGCTCGTGAGGGGCCGAGGGCCGCGGTCTCCTGGTGGGTCCCCGTGGGCGGGGAGCCCGGCGGTCCTCCCGGGCACGCTCTCCCGGTCGCCGCCGCTGTCTAGACCCCACAACGCCGGCTCGGAAAGGGGAGGTTGGAGGTCAGGATTGACCCGTTGTGCGCGGAGAAGGAAGCCGGCGACGTTCCTGCGGGTCACCTTTCTAGCCGCGTCCCCCGGCGGAGAGAATGTGGGGGAGCGCCGCAGCCGTGCGGATTCTTGCCGGGGCTTCCCAGGCCGCAGGCCGTCGGCGGGGCCCTGCTTCTCTCATCTCCGGGAAGCGGGCTGGTGGTTCGAGAGGATTTCGGAAAAAAGCCAGTGGGTTCGACGTCACACTTGAGCTGCGGCGCTCTGGGGGGGACGTGTGCGTTCCTTCGTCAAGAAGGTGGCAGGCACGGGCGCGCCCGGCGTCATCCCCTCGGACGCCAACCTCCCCGAAGGCTCCAGCAACGTGCCCCCTGGCCTTTTCGGTCAGGCGTGCTTCCGCTTCGAGATTCGCTTTGGGCAACAAAGCCATGTCTTGTCATTAAAGAAAAAAAAAAAGTTGCTACGACGAAAGGGTCCACATTGTCAAGCAGTGAAAACATAAAAGAGGAAAGTGCAGATACTACTGGACCCGACAGTTTAGCTGCTGGATCCCATAGGTACAGGGTAGATCCCGGTTTTTTAAAACTTCATTTTCGCGGACACTAGAATTTTTTTACTGAAAGAATTTGACATGTAGCTTCGTGTAAGTTTAAGGTGTGCTGTGAAGTACTTTGATATGCCCGTGTCGTACTATGGCCTTGTGGCCATGTCAGTCCTATCACATAACTACAGTACGGGATCATTGTCTGTGATTGTTCGCTGTGCACGGGTCTCTATGGCTCCTGAGTCCTCCTCCCAGGCCTGGACCCTGGGACACAATCTCTCTTATCCTCCCCTGCATACATTACATCATCTCTCTTATCCTCTCCTACATACATTAGATCTTTATGGCTCCCGAGTGCTCCTCCCAGGCCCGGACACTACTGGGACACCATCTCTTATCTTCTCCCATATACACTAGATCTCCATGGCTCCTGAGTGCTCCTCCCAGGCCTGAATGCTGCTGGGACATCATCTTCCTCATCCTGCCCCACATATATTAGATCTCTATGGCTCCTGAGTGCTCTTTCCAGGCCTGAATGCTACTGGGACACCATCTCTCGTATCCTTCCCTACATATATTACATCTTTACGGCTCCTGAGTGCTCCCCCCAGGCCCGGACGCTGCTGGGACACCATCTCTCTTATCCTCCCCTGCATGTGTTAGATCCCTGTGACACTGCTCCTTGCAGGCCCGGACGCTGCTGAGACACCATCTCTCTGATCCTTCGCCTCCATAGTACACCTTAAAACTGAGAACACACTCCTGTTTCTCCATGACGGAGAAATATGACCCGAGTGCCCAGCGCCATCTACTACGCCAAGGACCTTCAAAAGCAAACTCTCAATATAATGAAGGACGCGTTTATCTGACTCCGTTGCACTTTCACACTTTCTCGTTAAAAACTCGGTCCGCGCCGGATTCAAGACTCTGAGCTGAGGCAGCGTTTTCTTCTCACGCATCCGTCAACACGGCCCCGGCCAATCACAGCCCGGGCCGTGGCCCCATTGGCTGTCCATCCACCAATCCGGAGAGACGCACTGGCTCGCACGGCCGCGAGGCCGGCGTCACAACACTACTGGCGTCACAGGCGCGCCGCGGGCCCCCGCCCAGCGTCCGTACGTACAAGCGCGCGCGCCCGTTGCTGGCCAATGGCAGCGCCCCTAGGGGAGACGCGCCCGCTGGAAACCTCGGGCGAGCTCGTCCCCGCGCGCGTCGCCCCGCCCCGCCCCGCCCCGCCCCGCCCCGCCCCGCCCCTCCCCGCGCGCCGTCCGCTCCGCCCAGCCCCGCGCGCAGTCCCCGCGGTCTCCGCCGGGCCGCCGTAGCCGGAACTGCTGCTGAGCGCGGTGAGCCCGGCCTCCGGGAGCTGAGAGGCTGCAGCACCGGCACCCTCATCCTCGTCCGCCGCTCGCCGGGCGCGGAGGGGACGTGCCGGGGCGAGCGCCTCTGGGCAACTGCTTCCGAGGCGGGAGGACCACAGCGGCGTCGCGGCTTCTGTGCAGCGGGCGCTCGGGGGCCGGGGTTGCCCGGCCCGGCCGGTTCTGCGGGCGCCCGGGAGGCCCCCGGGGAGCCCGCGAAGCCAGGCCGCTGCGAGGCGTGGATGAAGGAGGTGACCGGGGGCTGGGGCTCGGGAGGGGTGGGCAGCCCCGACCGGCTGTCACGGCGAGGCCCGGCCCCCAGCCGGAGCGGGGCTGCGGGAGCGGGGACGCGGTCTGCGCCCTGGCGGCGGTGGCTACGCACGCGGTGCTTTGTCGGGGTGGCCCGGAGGCGCCCGGACCGACCGGTGCCGCGGTGACAGCACTGTGTGTGTGCGGCCACAAGTCAGCCCGAGGCGCGGAGGGTTTTGCTTTTTCCTTCCCGAAACCTGACAGACGGGGCCGGGCGGGGGTTTTGCTGGAGCTGAGTCCACCTCTGTGCGCGGTCAGGAAGTAGCGTTGGAGGTTTTCGGTCGAGGGACTCCATCCCCGTGGCTTCCTTTTCCTGCAGGGGAAAGCTCCGAACGCGTCCGTATCCTCTGATCCTGAAAGGCCTTGTCCTCCCATGTTCAGTTTAGTGTCCTCCAGTGTTCCGCCGGGCAGCCGGGCAGATGTGTCCCGCTGTGGCTGGCCTGTGCTCGGCCCGGGCCTGACTTGAGGGCGGGCAGTTTGGGGATAATAGGTCCCTGGGAGTAGGGTTCTCCCCATTATAACCCGGAGAGAGGCCCTTTGAGGTATTTCCAGGGTTCTTAAGTAGGAATGGAAAGGTTGAGAAAGGAGCAGCGAGAAGCCCTACACAATGAAGTCCTTTAAAAAGTTTGGCCTTTTGTCCTGTCTAGGTTTTTTTCTTTTTCTTTTTTTGGTCAGGGTTTTTGTTGTCTTTTGTTTTTACTAGCATTAGCTAGATCATTCAAATGATTTGTTAAGACCCGTTCCAACAAAAGAAAACTTACTGGTCATTATGTGACACAGTACATCAGAGCGGTAGTAGGTGTTACTCTGATTTTTACTCATTTGTCAGTCTTTGGGTGAGAGATCCTTGCCCCTATTTCTGTATTCACTTGTCAGCCCTGCTGTCCTGCTCACTTTCCCCTTTTGAATGGAAATGTTTCCATTCTGAGCAGTTGTGTTGAGGACCTCACAGAGTTTGGGCACAGTTTCAACACCTGTTGAGGAATCTTAATATTTGTCTTTCTTGCTTTATCACAGGTACACATTACTGACCCTTTTGGGGCTCATAGTGTGGATGCTCCCAGATTCCGAGATAATTTTTGAGTGGGTCTGCATTCTGGGATGCATTTTTATAGTCGCCAGGTGTTGTTGACATTTCACGCAGCAGTGGGTGACAGAGTGAATGCAAGAATTTTATTAACAGTTATCAAGAGTTTTTGCACTGCCCATTCTTGCGTTTGGATCTGGACATGTCTGTGGGGTCGCCTCCACGGGTGGCTCTCACCTGTCCCACGCCACGGGCTCTTTGTTGCAGAGTCATTTTAAATTTGCGAATCTCTGCAGCAGCACACACCTCCCACCCTGGGAAGCCAGATTCCCAGAAACCGCGAGCTTATTACTCTTTAAGTGTGTTTTAAAATAAGCAGGCGGACCGGCAGCCGAGGGCCACCATGGAGTCCCCTGTGCACGCAGGCGAGCCCGCGCCTCTCCCCTGGCAGGGTGGATCCGGGCCCCTCGCCCCCACTCCGGGGCCAACTTTGGGGACCCGCGTGCAGGGCAGGTGCGCGGGCCCCGAGCCCCGCGCGTTTTGGGGGCGGGGAGGGGTGGGGTCGGGGGCGCGGGCGCCAAGGCCCGGGCGGCGCGGGGAGAGGCCCGGCGCGCAGGCCATGAGCCGCGGCCCCGCCGGGTAGGTGGCTCCGGGCCCGGCCCCGAGCTCTCCCCCCCAACCCCGGGACCACCCCCCGCCCCCCCCAGGGCCCCCCCTCCTCCCCGCCGACCCCGGCCCCTCCAACCCCCCACCCCCACCGCCACGACCCGGCCGGCCGGGGTGCAGCGCGCGGGCAGGGCCGTCCGGGCGCGGCCCCCGGGGGCCGTCCGGCCCGCCGCCTCCGCGCCGCCGGGCCGCCGTTTCCTGGGGTCGGCGCCGGGGGCGGCTGGGCCGGGGCCGGGCGGTGGCGGCGGGCGGGCGGGCGGCGGCGGGCGGGCGGCCGGGAGGGGATCGGGAACAAACAACGGCGGCCATGTTGAGAGGGCATCGGTGCGCTAAACTTCTCGGGCAGGCTGCCGGGCGCGCGCCTCACCGGGGTCTCCCCCCCTGCCCCGCCAGGATGACAGTGAAGTTGGGAGACGGCGGCGGCGGGGAGGACGGGCTCAAGCGGCTGGGCAAGCGGGCGGCCGACGACGACTCGCTGGAGGGCGAGGGGCCCGGCGGCGGGGACGCGGCCGACGAGAGCGGCGGCACAAAGAGGGACACCAGGACCCCCCGGGACGGCGACGACGGCCCCCCGGCGCCCGCGGACGGCCCGCAGGCCCCGTCCCCGCCGCCCGCCTGCCCGCAGGACCAGCACCACTTCCTCCGGTCCAGTGTGAGGCCGCAGAGCAAGAGGCTCAGGAAGGACTCGTCGTGCGCCGGGGGGAGCGGCAGCGCGGGCGGCTCGGGGCCGCGCGGCAAAGGTGAGGGGGATCTCCGGCGCCCGCGGGGGTTGGTGGGGGGGTGGGGGGCCGGGATCCCCGCCCGCGCCCTGCCCCGCGCCCTGGCGCCCGCGGCTGGGGGGCACCGTGAGCCTGTGTCTGTGTCGGAACTACGTGAGGACCCTTCTCCGGGCAAGTACAATGGGTTCCTGAAGGGCGGGTTTCGTTTTCTCGGGAAGGATCGTCCCTGATTGACGCTATTTTAAACCGCACACAATGCTCTGGGGAAGGGAACCTGTTCTATCTCTTTCTCGGACGTCAGCTGGCCCACACACAACAAAGGAGTGGGTTCTCCAAACCCGATCCTACTGGAGCCAAACTCAGGGTCTGGCAGCGGCCAGTCGCCCTCTACCCCAGGTAGACCCAGGCTCAGGAGTCCTGAAGACATCCACAGGCAGCCCCTTGAGTCCACTAAGGCTTCCCTCGGTTCCACAGAAACGGTGTCTCCTGGGGCAGGAGGCCACAGGAGCAGTTGTGGCCTGATAGGGGCAGGGAACAGGCTGGGGGTTTGCCCTCCTGCTCCAGGAGAGAGAGGGAGTACAGCTTTACTGGGGTCCCCACCCCGGTAAGAAGAAAACCACGTGCCACTGTCGCCGCTGCTCTCATCCGTTTAGGAGGCCGCCTTCCTGACTGTACAAGTGAGCTCCTCTTCCCGTTCTTTCTGTGGAGGCCGAGTTTACGGCTGCCCGTTTTTGTAGATGGCAGATGCAACAGCGTTCCAGGGAGTTTTGCAGGAAAGAGGCTTTTACTTGGTTCCTTGGGAAATGGTGATTTACGTTTATCAGAAGCCCCGATAACCTGACAAAGATTTCAGAAACTGATGGAGTGAGAACCGTTTTGGAGACCTTTGCCCAGTATGTACAATTAATGCTGTCTTCTGTCTTCTCCTCACCTGAGGAGGGCTGGCCTCGGCAATCGTGTGGGCCTCAACCAGATTTTTGGTATAAAGATTCTTGATGTAAACATGTTTAAAGTTGTGAGTGTAGGATACTTTAGTGTGTTCCAGAAATGAAACCTCGTGTTCTACGCGTTTATGTCGTGAAAGCTGCTGATCAATTAGCAAAGCGTTGCTTTGTTTTACCAGCTTTATTTTGTAAAAAAATAGTTTTTCCCTCCTAGTTACAGGTATGTCTGAGTTATCACCAGGAAGCTCCTGAGATGCCCTCATGGGTGGGTTTGTGGCTTCAGAAGCCCTAGCAGCAGCCACGACCTTGCCACCTTGGCCCTCTGACCTGTGTCTGCTCCTTTGACTTGTTGGATCTGCTGGAAGAAGAAGCGTACTCAACTGTGAGACAACAGCAGTGACTGGTCAGAGGAAACAAGGTGGTGGCGTGATCGCCTGTGAATGGCCTCGGGGTCCAGTTGCTTTCGGAGGTCAGGTGATGAGGGGAAGCGTGCTTTTATTTGCGCAGTTCAGCGTGGCTCAGACAGAAGGGCTCCTGGATTAGCTTCACATCAGGCATCGGCCTCTCTCTTCTTGTTTCTTGTCTCAGTGTGTGGCTTGGAGCAGCAGTCGACTTTCCGTTAGGAAAATGGATATTTGTTAGAATTGGTGCTTCTAGTGACTTTTACGTATTTTCCTGTTTCAGCAAGTGACTGTTTCTTTACATAAACGAGGAGGTTAAACCATAATGGTAGCTTTTAGGAGTAAGAAGTGTGTCTGCTGTGCTTCTCAGAAGCCAAAGTTTCCTGCTGGGGCCTGATCACTGTGCCCAGGACCCCCCCCTTCATGCCTTTGTACCCCGTGCTCACTGATCGCCTCCATTAACAGCCCTGCAAAGGTCCGGTTCTGAGAGCACACTTGGGACCTCTGCAAGCAGGTCTTAGAGGAGCGTGTGTCTTCCAGGCTGGAAGTCTCCACCCTGGGTGCTGAGAGCGGATCAGTGAGGAAACGGACAGTCTTGGCATTTGTTAGTTTTTCACTTGAAAGCAGTGAATTTCCATTACACTCCAGGAGTGCTCCTGGCCCTGTCGTTGATGGTTCTTTGTTGACCACTGACCGCTCTTGCCTGTTTGAATTGGAGCAGACAGGTGTGTGAACCTCGCAGTGACTCTGGAGGAAAAGTCTTACGGAGAAAAGGAAGTCTGCCTCGTGCCTCTGTGCACACCACTGGGTTTTCTTTCTCTCTGAGAAGACAGTCTTCTCAACTTCAACAAATAATTTTTTTGTAGTATGATTCCGAATTAGGTTCTGTTGGAATTTTAAGGGGCAGGGCGTGAAGACTTAGCATCTCTGTGCCGCACGTGTTACAGCCCTTTTTCTTCCATTTTAAATGGGTGCAGAAACCTAGGTTGGTTGTTTCAGTATCGTGCCCGACCTAAACATGGTGAGCTGCAGGCCGGGAGCCAGTAGATCTGCCTGATGCGGCTGTGCGTGTTCTAGCACCCCACCGTGTGCCCAGTGACCCAGGGGTGCATGTAAGACTGAGATCCAGAATTCACATATCTGTAAGAACCTGGTCCAGGACTCAGAGCCCCGAGGCCATTCCCCCTCTGGCCAGTTGGTGATCTGGGTGATTCTGGGCAAACTGGTCTCTCTTGGAGCCTCGAATTCTTTGTCTGTAAATGGGGATAATACCAGTGTCTGACTCCCCAGTAAGTACCACAGCCAAGCCATGCTGTAAGTGGCTAAAAGGCTCCCTGCGCTTCTGTTATGGAAAACGTGGATAGCTTTGAGGTTAGGGAAATATAGCGTCAGGACGGGTAGACTGGGTCACCTGTTGGGAGGTAGAGAAAGAGGTCCCAGGACTGCTGCTAAGCTGCTGTGCTCTGTGGGGACAGTTGTAAGGGTAAGGTAGACTCTCGGTTTCTCTGATGCCCTTCAGTCCCCTACCCTACCCCACTTGTGCCCAGGAACCATCACTCACCCTGCCTTTGGGCCAGCCGGTCATGAAATGTGCCCTCTCCACAGTGGGGCAGCGTCACCGGGTCTCAATGTGCTTGTGCTTAGGAATCAGTACATCACCGTATAGAACTTATATTTTACGTAAACTATGGGCTGCTTGTAGTTTCCAGGTGTTTTTAGAAGACATTGGATGAGCTCAGTCAGCCCAGTGTGGTCAGCCTTCGGGAGACGAGTACCGTATGGGGGAGAGCTGCTTTGTGGCTGGCTCAGCTGTGGGGCGAAGGGAAAGTTCCTTGACGTGCCCAGACTGTAGGTTCCTTACTTCCAAAATGTTTGGGTGGGATAGTGCCTAAAGCTATCCTGACCTTAACGTTTAGGGGTGAGGGGTCAGCTGTGCCGACAGGACTTCGATCCTGTGTGGCTCAAGAGAGCATTCTAGAAGGTAGGTTGCCTGAAAACATGGTAGCTCTGTGTTCGTGGGCTCTGCCTAGCCCTTGCCTCCGGGGGAGCCCCAGGCTGGGAGTGGTCAGAATGCGCCCCCTTCGCTCAGGGCCGTGCCCATGTGTCATGCAGGCACAGTTTGCCAGTCGTAGGCTCTGCAGTCGCTTGTGTTGTCGCTGCCCGGCATTTGGGCCAGGCCCCAGGAGGCTGGCTGAGGTATGGCTATGCATGCTCGAGCTCCCTGCCCTTCATGCTCTCCGGAGAGGGAGGGGGACAGTCAGACTGTCACAGACCACTGAGGCCCCAGCGCTCTGATTCCTGTGCCCGGTGTGAGTCAGTAATTGATGTTTAATGAAATCAGGTGCAGTGATGACAGAGTGGAGGCCGCTGTGGCCACCTGGGCCAGGGCACGGGGTTCTGCCGAAAGCCCTCAGGTTGTTGGGAGAAGAGGAGGAAGGCAGGACTCCACGCCCCTCCCCCCATGCACCCTGTTTGCTGCACCATAAGGTAGAAGACCCTGGCATGTCTTGTTGCATGCCCCAGACGCCCTGTGCATGGTAGGGCAGGAGGCCTGTGTCCCTGGCCACTTCTGAGACGGGCCCTGGCGGAGCCGTGCAGGCTAGAGAGGGAAAGCCCTGCAGCTGGGGGTCTCTTGTAAATTACTAGATTCGGAGTTGTTCTAGAGTTGGACGGCTTCCACTGGTGTCACATCGAAGACGTGGGCAGAGGATGGACAAACAGGTGAGGTGACCTTTCAGTACTGGTCTGAAGGCTCAGCTGCTTCTCCAGTACCTCGCTGGCTTTTAATGTCAGGACAAAGATTTCTGCGGTGTTTGCTTGTGGAATTGTCCTTTGCTGTGCAAG
This sequence comes from Neogale vison, assembly GCF_020171115.1. Lineage (NCBI taxonomy): Eukaryota > Metazoa > Chordata > Mammalia > Carnivora > Mustelidae > Neogale > Neogale vison. The sequence goes on along the minus strand of NC_058104.1, from coordinate 485,029 downwards.
GATATTGTAGGATTTTAATTTTCTGTCGTGCCACCTGTCTCGTTTCGTATCCTACGATGATGTCAAGATGACAGAGGAATGGTTTCCGAGAGCAGAGTCCTGGATGTGAGGACGAGTTCTGTCGTAAGCGGCGGAGCGCGGTGCGTGCTAGGATGCTTCGTCAGCGCAATGTTGGCCCTGAGGACCGACGCAAGCCACGCCAGAGGACGATGAGGCCCGCAGGTGTGGTGCTTGCGGGGTGTCAGCAGTTACTGACAAAGTCTTCACCTTGTTTGATGGCGAAGGCACATGTTTTCACGGACGCGAGGGGGTTTTAGTTATGCTTTTCTCAGACAGTCTGGCGAGAAGCAGTCTGCCTGTGAGGGAGCCCAGCCCCAGAAGTGGGAAGGATGCTAGGGCTTGGTCTTGTGTGGGGGCCACGCACACTATGGGCTGTGAGGTTCCAGCTCAGCTTAAGCTTCCGGACCCGGCTGCCTCAGAGGCAGGGACCCTCTTCCGCGGCTCGGCCACAGCGGCCGCACGGGCTCTGCAGAGACCAGTTGAGGGACGAGTGGGTGGGAGGCCGCCCTGGAGAGTGCCGGCCGCGTGGAGTAGGGCAGCTCGCGGAGGCCTGGCGGATGGCGGTGTGCGCAGTGACGGACGCCAGCCCCGGGGAGGCATTTGGATCCGCCTGCCGAGGTGACACGCCGCCTGGGAGTGGCCTTGGTGGAGAGGGTGCCCCTTTGGTCACGGCCAGGCTCCGAAAGTCCGCTTGGCGGTTGTGGTGCCCGATGTGGGTGACATGTGCTCCGAGGGGCGCAGGAGTGGCCCCCGGGAGACCTGGGCCTTTTTCCTCCGTCTCAACGGTGTCATATGGTGACCTGAGGTGGACAGGTCCTCGGCACAGGGGTGCCGTCCTCAGCCTTTGTGAGAGGTCCCTGCTCTCTTGTACCATGGACCCAGGCCACGAGGATGTGTTCCTGCGCCAGGCCGGAGGCAGGTGCACCCCAGGCGGACTTCCCTGACCTCACGGGAAGCATCTTTCATGCTAAGAAGGCGCAGTGCGCAGGAAGCAAGGGAGGCCCTTGTTCTCCCCTTGGGGGCTCGTGAGCACCTTGCACTGCTGGTCTGCTGCGCTCTGTGAATGTTCCTGACCCCGTGGAGGAGCCTCGCAGGCTCGGAAAGCGAGCTCCGGGGTAGGGAGTCATTGCCTAATAGGACAGTGTCGTCCTCGTCCTCTGTGTCTGACCCCAGTGAAGGCACACGGTTTTGTTTTTAGAGATGGACATCCTCCTGGCGACCTGACTCTTGCCGCCGTCAGCCACATGACTTTGGGCAGCTCACTGAACCTCCAAGTGCCCTTCTCTGTCACAGGCGGAGGGAGGGGTGTCGAGGTCCAGTGCCCTCCCCTCTCAAAACCCTGGGTTCTTTAGCTCTGTGTGTAATAAAGATACAGAAGCATCCGTGACATGGCCGGTAGCCACATGGCGTCGTATGGCCCGAGAGGAAGATGCCCGGGCTTGGTTCTCGCTGTCTGGTGACCTTGGGCCAGCTCTGTGATGCGGACCAAAGCTCCGTGCTGAGAAGACAGAGGAGCAGGGCGCCTGGGTGGCTCAGTGGGTTAAGCCGCTGCCTTCGGCTCAGGTCATGATCTCAGGGTTCTGGGATTGAGTCCCGCATCAAGCTCCCTGCTCAGCAGGGAGCCTGCTTCCTCCTCTCTCTCTCTGCCTGCCTCTCTGCCTATTTGTGATCTCTCTCTGTCAAATAAATAAATAAAAAATATTTTTAAAAAATACTAAAAAAAAAAAAAAAAAAACAGAGGAGCAGAGCATTTGTTGTGCCTTAGAGCTGCCTGACCTGGGTCCGAGCAGCAGTATGGCGTGCAGGGGAGCTGCTCCCCGGGCCTCAGCATCCCCAGCTGGAAGATGGGGATTGTTTCCTCCTCTTCAGATAGTGTGAGGGGCATGGGCGATAGGGTCCCAGGCTCATTCAGAGACGTGTGATGGGAAGGGGGGACATGGAGGAGGCAGGCAGCCTAGCTTGTCCGGAGGGGGCGTGGGCAGCCAGGCAGTCTTGGGAGGCAGAGCATAGCCACACGTCTGCATCCCACAGATGGAAACTCTGGAGAGGACGCCGGGGCTGGGGTTGGTGGTTTAGAGACCCGGGAGGAGGCTCCTAAAGTGGTCTTACTCGGAGGTGGTCTGGGAACGTGGCCGCAGAAATGGGGACAGGAGAAGCTGGGTGGCCCCTGGGCCTCTGGAGGACCGTGACACAGAAGTAGGTTGACAGGGAAGAGTGGGCTCTGTGTTAGAGGCACTGGGTCTCGGCGGCCAGCGAGGGGCCGCTGCTGCACTCTCTGTGGGTTTCTGAACTCCTGGGAAGCATCTTCTGTGTGTGAGGCCCACAGCTGGGCTTGGGCCCTGCAGAGTCAGACCCTGTCCCCGCCTTCAGAGACCTCACTGTTGGGGTCCTGTTCCTTGTACACTGTTTCCCTGTAGGTTCCTTGGATACAAACTTCTCATCACGTGGACCCTCGTTCATGCCTTTGTGGCCTCAGAAACTAGTTGCAGACAGTATTGACTTTGGTCTTCTGCTTTTTTCCGCTGGGTCTCTTGTCCCCCTCCCCTGTCCCCAGGAGAGAACCCCCATACCCACCCAGTCCTGGTCTTCTCTTTCTGCCTCTGGCCGTCCCATTTCTGTCCTCGCCTGCTTCTGTCGCCCCCTTCACTCTTCACGGTTGCATTGCGATGCTTCTGCACAGGTGGGAGCCCCTGCCCCCGGGCCCACTGGCGTGTTCCCCACAGTCTCTCTGGTCCCACTTCGTGTCTGTCCTTGAGCCTGGCTGCTTGGATGAGCCCGTGGTGATGCGCTGCGCTGCGCTTTCCTTGTCTGAACTTTGGGGGATGGACCAGACGGCCTGTTCTCTCTCTGCTCTGAAGTTCTGCAGTTCTGCCTTACTTTTAAGAAGGATTCAAGGTTTAGAGCGACGGTCACGGAATATTAGAAATGGTTACTAGGGGGTGATCAGCTTTGGCTTTTGAATGTATTGGATGTTCCTATGTTTGCTTTATTGTGCACTCTAATTCTGAGGTTCCCTCCAGCTCAGAAATGCTTCCGAAAGGTGTTTTCTTTCGCTGTTAACCATCGTCTCGAGTCTCAGCGGTGCTGTGATCCAGGGACGTCTCACAAGAGCTGGCCACATGCCTGTGCTGTAGACACCTTGGTGACACGGGTGTGTCCCTACGTGCTAATGTGGTGGCGCTGTGGGCTGGGGGTGCTGAGCCTGCCCTCTGATTTTCGGGCTGGCTTGGGAAAAAGAGAGTTCACGAGTGTTTCATGGGAAGCTGAATGCTTTGTTGTGGTGGCATGGAGGGGACGGATGGTGGCCCTTCCTTGGGTGATTCCACCTGAGTAGTTACGGACTCTGTGTCAGCAGGCACTTCTGGGGCGGCCCGGCCTTCGGGGTGCAGCAAAAGTGTCTGGGAGGCCATGGGAAGTGGCCCGAAAGCCCGTCATCCCTGCAGGTCACCGCCTGCTGGAGAAGTCTTGGGAGGTGCTGGGGTCACTTATTAGGTTGTGCGTTGGGTGCGGTTTGGTTGGTGAGGGAGGGCCCAAGTCAGGTGCGTAGTGAGTACCCCCAAGCCCGCCGGAGGACGATCTGTTGTGCCTTGGGCGGGGAGGGAGCAGCTGGCACGCGGGCTGGCTGGGCTCGGAAACCCTGAGCCTGATGGTGTCTTCCCCAATTGGGCACCTCCGATGGCAAGCATCAGGCTCTCCCCCAGAGCTCTAACCACACTTTTCTGCGCGGCAGAAATCGTCTGCGCTGCCCACGTGGGCATGGACCACAAAAATGTGGCTGGGGTGAACAAGGAACTGGGTGTTTAGTTTTATTGAGTTTTAATTAATTAGCATTTACATCTTGGGTCGCAGCAGCTGAATTGGACAGTGCAGCGGTGATGAACAGCGATATTGGGGGGGCCCAGTCACGTTACCTTCTGAAGTCGCTGAGCTGGTGCACTTCTCCACACGAGATAATCTCTAATCTCCCCCATTTTATGCAGCGGTGTGACTCTTCTGCGTGTGTGACCACACGTTCCGCTCTCCAGTAGCCGACAGGTCTAACACAGGCCCTGGCACAGTCTGGGGGAGGTCCAACACACGTGTCAGTGCATGGTGACCCTGCCTCGCCCTGTCCCTCGGGCTAGCCCTTCCCCGTGGCTTGTGTTTTTCCAGGGATGGTCCTGGCAAATGAATGTAGGTGAGTGGACTTAAAATGTTTCACTTCCTCTGATTTTCTGTGAACTCCCTGTCTTTTGTCGCCGCTCTGGAGGCAAACCCCTGTCAAGGGGGTGAGGGAAGCGTAGCCCCGTAGGGAGGCCCCTGATTGCCCCGGAAGAGGGCCTCCCTCCAAAGCTCATGATTGTCTCACTAGGAAAGCACTTTAACAATAATCTGCATTTGTTTCACTTTTGCTTTTCTAAACGCTTTTAATTTTAAATCTTACTTTTAGCACTAGCCCCCCACAGAGTGTTCAGCATTTGAGGACTGCTCACCACGGATGGCCCTAAAGTTCCATGAGATGGAATCTGGTCTGTGCTGGGCTGCGCCTTCCCTGCGGGCCGAGGAAGGCACCAGATGGGTGGGAGGATTGGGTGGGGTCATAAAAGGATTTTATCTGTGACCTTTGCCCCTCATTGATTGCCTCTGTTCTCCCAGGATTAGGGCGCTGTCCGTGGCCACCACAGGTTACTTCCCACTGCTCGCCTGACCTGCGGGGTCTCCAAGGGCTCCTCCAGATAGCAGGAAGCAATGCATTCGGGGCACCCATGAGATTGTCAGTTGACTCTCAAAATGTTAGGTTTTGTTGGTGGAGATTCATTAAGAGCAAGGAGTTCCAAGACCTTGTAAAGATTCTTCTAAAGGCATCAGATGATTCACGTTTCTGAAGTGTTGGTTGTATCTAAGACGAGGTGGTGAGGTGGTATTCTATGCGCACTCAGATGTTTTCTTGACTTTGAGTTTCAGTATGTTGGTTTGAAAAGACAAGAATTATTTCACCCCAAATACATTTGAGGAGGATGCTGTGGTGTATGATGGGTGTTTCCAGGTCACTGGGGCGAAGGGCTTTCTGACTCCTGTGGGGACGTGGTGGTCAGGCTCTTTCAGGGGTCTGCAGAAACGCTCTTTCTTCTTTTTCTCACTGCTTCTCACTGTGAAAAGATTGGAAAGAGTCATGAGATCAGGTCAGGATGAGGTCGTTGCCGAATAGCGCCTGGCAGGTCCCACTGCCGTCCCACAGGGGCGCCATGCAGTGGAGGCATGTGCAGGGGCCTTCGCGAGCTCCGCCGAGTTCGGGAACAGGTCACTGTACGGTTCTTTCTCTCCAAGGCGCGGACGGTGGTGGATCATCATCTGGAAATGGATCCGGGGCTCCTCCCACCGCTCCGGCGACGGGTTCTCGCTCCTCTTCCCGGAACCTGGGGTCGTCCAGTGGTGAGAAGGAAGAAGGCAAGAAGGCCCGGCGGCAGTGGGAGTCCTGGAGCACGGAGGACAAGAACACTTTCTTCGAGGGGCTGTATGAGGTGAGCTCTGGGGCCGGGACAGGCGGCAGAAACCTTTTCTTTCCCCTTTATGCACGTTTCTCTTTCAGTCTGCCTCTGCCTTGCTGGCCGCATGGCTGCGAGATCGACTAGTTTAGCAGTTCATTGGGAGCCCCTTGTAGGCAGCAGGCGTGGGTCCCTAGAGCGCAGGACCCACCCTCTGACCTTGGCCCTTTATCCCCTCATTGTGACTTTAAGAGTTGATACTAGGGAGAGAGAGGCTATTGGGAGGTGCCTTTGTTTGGTTCATTTCTTTCTACTTCAAGAGTCTACTGTTGTCTTTCTGTCTTTTTTGAAGATTTTATTTACTTAGCATGCGTGCAAGTGAGGGGGGAGGGGCAGAGAGAGAGGGAGAGAGAATTTTAAGCAGACTCCTTGTTAGCACAGATCCCCATGTGGCACTTGATCTCATGACCCTGAGGTCATGATCTGGGCTAAAACTGGGGGTTGGACACTTAACCGACCGAGCTACCCGGGTGCCCCTCAGATACATACTGGACTGAAGAGTGCAGCCCTATCTCTATCTCTGGGCCTCCCGTTTGCAGTTGAGAGGGCTAACTTGGGAGGAATGGTCCCAGACTGGGAGGGACAAGGGGACACTTGCCACATCAGTCAGAGCCGGCAGCTTGACCCTGAGAGTTGTTGTTGTAGTGGACCTGGGACAGAGTGGAAGGTCCTAAAAACAGAGAGAGAAGCTGCTCCCTGATCCCATCGCCCAAAGAAACAACCATGCTCCCTGCCAGCTGTTTTCACTTCCCTGTTCTGCTTTTTCAAATATTTATAACTGTAGAGAATGTATTCCTTTTATTAATATCAAATGCGCTTTCCTGGTAGGTTACGGTTGTTTTGCTCATTGTTTTTTTCTGAGTGCCTGTGAATATTTTGCTTCAGGCGAGAGCAGACTGTGGCTTGCGAGCTTGCTGCCAGTTTTTATAAATAAAACTTCATTGGGACGCAGCCATGCCCATTCACCTGTGTGTAGTTTCTGGCCACTTTGTCGACGGTGGCGTTGATGGCAGCTACTGAGTGGCTCACCCCTGGCCGGTCCTTGCTCTCTTGTTCCATCCTTGTGTTGCTGGTTGCCGAAGCTCCTTCCAGGTTCTTTTGTGAGCAGCGCTGCCCTGTATGTCCTGGGCACGTCCCGTATCCTAGACTGCTGCGCTGGGAAGTAGCATCGGGAGTAAGTGACTTGGCCAGCGAGCCTTCCACCCTCCGTAGCACAGCACTAGCGGCGCTGGAGCAGGGCTCGCAGCAGAGCGGGGCTTTGGAGGGACGCTCTGGGTGTCCACGAGAGGCTAGAAGGGGCGAGGAGCTCGAACTCGGCGCAGACGTCACAGTAGTCCTGCCACGGCCCTTCTCCCTTCGAGGGGCCACCGCTTCGCTTCTGCCATCCCAGTTGGAGGAGGTCGTCCACGGAGACCATGAACTGTATGTTTGAGGTTCATTCCTGTAGCTGTAGAGCCCCTCCGACGAGTCCCCACGTGTCTCTCTCTTCCCTGTGACGGTTTGAGAGGATTGCCCGGAGGCCGCTTCTGGAGGCCAGGTCCCCACGCTGTGCCTCCTCGCAGTTGCTGGGTAGGATTAGGTGATGACGGGCCCCGGGCCCGTCGTCAGGCTGTGCTTCTGATGCCCCCTGCCAGCTTTGCAGTGGCCTGTGCCACGGATGCCACTTGGCAGCTTTGCTGCGGCCCGTCCTGGGGGGAGCACCATTCTGTGGGGGTCTGGCTCCCTGGGCATGGAGCGCAAGCCGGAGACCTTTCTGGGAAGGGCTCAGATGGGCCTGGCGTGTCCCAGACTCTCCCTGTGGCCAAGGGTGGCGGGGAGGTCAGCAGGGCGAGCGCCTGCGCTAACGTCATCTGTGACACTCTCTTACTCTGTCGTCAGTGGCTCTTCACACAGCTGTCACCGATGTTTCATCGTCCTTCTATCTGCAGTTCCTGCCTTACAGCCGCATGTCCGGCATCCTGTGCTTGCTTCCCGCCGGCTAGATAATCACTACAGGCTCACCTGCACACACAACTCCACAGGAGCGCTGGGGTGCAGAGAAGTCCTCCTTCAGTGGCAGGGTGATCAGGACCGTTGGAGGTGGTGCCGACAGAGAGCCTGTGCTCACAGGCGGCAGAAGTCAGAAGGCAGCATAGTTGGAGAATCACCAAGCCCAGATTCGGCTCCCAGGCCGGCGAGTGTGTGCCCCTGTCTGAGTTTGGTGCCCTGCTGCACTCGGGAGCTGATGGATGGGCAGGCTGTCTGCACTTGCTCGGTCATGGTCAGGAGTTGAGGGAGGGTCTTGGGGGACGGTGCACCCACAGGAAAGCGTTTAAGAATTTTTTATGTATTTTATTTTTTTTTAACAGTAAAGACGATTTAATTCTTTTAGGTTTCTTATACTTTAACTTTTCACTTTCAAGCCATTTCAGACTTGGAAAAAGTTGTGGAAAGTGTACAGAGAATTCCATGTGTTCTTTTGCAATGTTCCCACAACCTCAGTGTGCCCAGCACAGCGAGGAGATTGGACGTGGAGACAGTATCACTTACTGACCTGTGGGCCTGACTCAGGTTTGGTTGGTGTTCCCACCGATGTGTTTTCTAGACCAGGGTGCCACATGCATTCAGTGGTCATGTCTCCTGAGCCCTCCCTCAGGGGCCAGGCCCTCTGTCTCTGCCTCCTTTGTTCTGTGAAGACCTTGACGCTTTTTAAGAAAAAATTTAAATTCAATTTAGTTAACATATACCGTATTACTCATTTCAAGAGTAGAAGTTAGCCATCACCTGCATATGACACCCAGTGCTCATTCCATCCCGTGCCCTTCTTAACGTCCATCACCAGGTTACCCCACTGCCATCCCCTTTCCTCCAGCAACCCTCAATCTGTTTCTTAGCATTAAGAGTCTTATGATTTACCTCCCTCTCTGATTTTGTCTTTTTTCTCTCCCTTCCCTTGTGTTCATCTGTTTTGTTTCTTAAATTCCACATGTGAATGAGATCATACCATGGTTGCCTTTGACAGACTTACTTTGCTTGGCATAATGCCCTCAGGGTCCATCCATGGTGTTGCAAATGGCAAGATTTCATTCTTTTTGATGGCTGAGTACCTGTAAACACTGGGATGCAGGTGTGCCCCTTCGGATCACTACAGTTGTATCTTTGAGGTAAACACCCAGTAGTGTAACCGCTGGGTTGCAGGGTAGCTCTTTTTGTAACACTGGTTTCCACAGTAACCGCATTAGCTTGTATTCCCACCAGCAGTGTAGGGGGTCCCCGTTCTCCACATCCTCGCCGACACCTCTCATTTCCTAAGTTGTTGCTTAGCCGTTCTGAGGGGTGTGAGTTGGTGTTTCATGGTGGTTTTGAGTTGTGTTTCCCTGATGCCGGGTGATGTGGAGCACTTTTTCGTGTAAGACCTTGACAGTTTTGAAGACTCCTGGTCTGTTAGGTTGTGGAATGCCCCTCAGTTTGGGCTTCTCTGAGGTTATCTCATGATTAAGTTTGCATTTTGCATTTTTATCAAGAATACCATGGGAGGGGTGCCTGGGTGGCTCAGTGGGTTGAGGCCTCTGCCTTCGGCTCAGGTCATGACCCAGCCCCGCATTGGGCTTTCTGCTCAGCAGGGAGCCTGCTTCCCCCCTCTCTCTGCCTGCCTTTCTGCCTGCTTGTGATCTCTGTCTGTCAAATAAATAAATAAGATCTTAAAAAAAAAAAAAAAGACTACCATGGGAGTGTCAGGCTGTCCTGGGCACATTCTGTCTAGAGCGCGTGGTGTGCTCTGTCCTATCTGGTGGTGTGAACCTTGAGGACTGTGTTCAGGTGCCCCCTGCCAGGTCCCGTACTGACTCATTTTTTGTTTTGTTTTTACTTTTAGTCTATGTAAATAGCCTGTTTTTCATTTTTTTATCCACTAACTGTAGCAGTCATGCCATTTTTTGCCTGAAATAGCTGTGATTACATGGTTTGTCCAATGATTTTCTGATTCCATCTTTCTTTCTATACTTACTGGAGATCTCGTGCAAGAAAGAGATCTCTCTTCTCCCTCATTTAGGTACGAAATCAGTGATTTTTTTTTTTTTTTTTTAATCTGCGTGGACTCGGGGACACGTAGGCTACTCTCTCCCCATCGGTTCCAATCCCTCTTGGTTTTGCTGCCCATATTCTTGCAGGTTTGGCTCCCGGGAGCCTCTCCAGGTTGGTTCCTGTTGTGCCCAGGCACTTGCACACTTTCTGGGTCAACAAGATACTGCAGGCTCCCTGGAACTTGTTCCACTCCCATCTCTTCATGGTGTCCTGGTTCCTTCTGGGGAATGGGATTTAGAAGCCAAGATGCTGGTGCTGGGGGTGCTCGTGCTGCTGGGCAGCTGTCCCCTGCGGGCCCACCCCACGTCGTCTGTCTTGGCTCCAATGGAGAATTGTAGCCCCCACACGGCGCCAGTGGTGACCGTGTTCTCCGGGACGCCGGTTCCACTCTGAGAATCCCAGAGGTCTCAGCCCCGACGCGGAGGTGTTGAAGGAAGGGGCGGTCCATGGGACGTGTGGTTCTCCTACGAGGTGCGCATCCTCGCTGTGCACTTGGATATAGGATATGTTGCATTTGATGGAAGCAGTGGGTGTTTCTGGATGGTTGATGTGTTGTTTAGATGAGGCATACCACACTGCCCTCCTCTGCCCTTGTTGTATGTGTTCTGTGTGTTCCTGTGATCGTCTTCTCGGGTGGTCTTCTCGTGGTCTCTGGGCCCCTCCGTCTGAGGGATGAGCGTCGTGCTCTCCCACTCCAGGGCCCTTGCCTCTGGGGTCTCCTGTGCCCTGATAGTTTTATCCCTGAGTTTCCACTGATGCTTTATCCGTTGTTCGAATTGAAACCTGAGGTTCTAGGGCGGTGAGGTTGAAGTTCCTGCACAGAGAAGATCCGTGAAGGAGGTCTGCTTGACCACAGTGGTCTCCTTTCCCATTTCTCCTGTCTCGGGAAGGGTCTGTGCATGCAGAAAACTGCCCTGTTGTAATCTCTGTGCTTTTACTGTGGACTTAATTTTCCAGCATGGGAAAGACTTTGAAGCCATTCAGAACAACATCGCCCTCAAGTATAAGAAGAAAGGCAAGCCCGCGAGCATGGTGAAGAACAAAGAACAGGTCCGGCATTTCTACTACCGCACGTGGCACAAGATCACCAAGTACATTGACTTTGATAACGGTGAGTGTGCTCGGCCACGGCTGCCTGCTGCTCAGGAGCTGGTGCCCACAAGCCCTCCAGATATAGCTGTGGCACCACTCTCACCTAGCCACGTGGCCAGGGACCTCTGTGCCTCGTGGCACTTAGGCTGCTGGTACGCCCAGGCACCATTGATTAAGCTGAATGGAGAGGAAGCTGCATGGGTTCTGACGGACCCGGGTGCCTGGGCGTTTGGGTGCCTGGGCGTTTAGGTCCCTGGCTCAGCCTGGGCCCGTGTCCCACGCCGGGAGGGCAAGGTCCCCGGTCCCCCAGGAGAGGCAGGGTACGGGTGCGGGCTGGACAGAATAGACACCCCTCCCCCCCCCCCCCCCCCCCCCCCCCCCCGTGCCTGTGCTTCTTGCCCAAGGGGAGCTCCTTGGGGTGAGGGTGGGACCAGGGGGCGTGGGGAGGGCCTAGGGGAGGGCTGGCTTTCTCAGGGCTCTTGTCTGTGTTTGAGGCTGGGCTCAGAGTCGTGCCGTGTGCGGTTCACATGTTGGGTTCACATGTCCCAGTCTGCGCTCTGAGTGGGCTTTCTGATCAGCCCCTGTCCCCAGGGGTGGGTGTGGCCGCCTCCTATCTCTACTGGTCACGCCTGCCGCACCCTCATCGATCCACCTTTCTTGGCCCTGTTCTTGGTGTCCACAGCCTCACTCCTCTCCCGGTCATTCCAGACGTTTGCTTTCACTAACTTGGCTAGTTTCTGACTGTGCAGTTAAAGTAGTCTGAGTTCTGACGTAGAACGACCTGGCGTCTGGTCTGTCACTCCCCTTGGAGTCTTTGCCACTGTGAGGCCTTGGTGTGAGCCCCTTATGGCGGATCTCCCATGTTTCCCGTGCACTCGCTCTGGGCCTGTCGGGGACGTCTTGGCCATGCACCTGCCAGCGCCCCCCAGGCCGACCCATCCGACTTCCCGCCCTGACCCTTCCTTGGGTCAGCATGTCGCGACCTGGGGTTCCTCCTCCAGCCCGAGAAAGGCCCAGAGAGCACAGTTCAGGCAGTCTCTTTCTGTAAAAGGTCAGATGGTAAATATTTTGGGCTTTCCTAAACTTTGGGGTTTGCAGTCTGTGGAAACTCTCTGTAGACAGAAAGTAAGCAGGTGTGTGTTACTTCGTTCAGAAACACTTCTTTCACAAAAAGAGGCCGTGGGCTGTGTTTGGCCTGTGAGCCATAGTTTGCGGACCCCTGCCCTGGAGAAACCCTTCCCTGCTGCCACCGGCCAGTGTGGGAGCCCTTGGGGATGGGGCACCCGAGCTCCAGACAGTCACAGTTGTTACCTGACTCTGTCACCTGAACGTAGTTCCCTCCAAATCCTTGTGGACATCTGTCACCAGTCAGAGTCTTGCTGGTTGTACCTCAGAGGTTTTCGGGTCTGTTCTTACTGCTTTGTCCCCTTGGTCCTATTTAGATCGTCACTGTTCTGCCACGGCCCTGTCCCACTGTTCTGAACCTGCCCCTCACGTCTCTGCGTGTCTGATCCCTGCCTGTGCCCCTGGACTCTTCGTGCTGACACGCAGGCTGGTGGGAGCAAGCTGTTTACCATCCTGGTGCCCACGCTGCCACCCCCACCTGGTCCGCCTCCCTCATCCTGCTCAGCTTCCTAGGCCGAGTGCCTGTGACGTTCTCCCCGAAATCCCACCCTACGTCCTTCTCTGCCCTCATCCTGCTGCCCGAGTGGAGACCGGCTTTGCCTGTGGCTCAGTAGATGAGAAAACCCAAGTGCAGCTGTGCAGGCCCTCGCCCAGGCCCCCCAAGACAGCCAGTGGGAGAGCCGATAACCCCCCTTCTTCCCAGGCGCCCTCTGCATGTGCTCAGCATAGCCCCCGCCCCACGAGTGCCGGCTTTCAGGCCACTTTTCTTGCCACTGTGGGCTTTTCTCTCTGCTCCCTGTTGAGTGATGTCATTGCAGGTGAACACATTTCACTTTTCCTTTCAGACTGACAGGTCACTTCTGGTGGCTTCGAATAATGCATTTGTGGACATCCCTGTTCACAGAGCACTTTTCTTCAGAAACGCTTTCTTCGGGAAAATCGTATGGTTGAGATCAACTTACTTACCTCTCGTTGTGAGTGCTGATCGTCCCCTGCGAGGATCAGGGTCCGTCCTGCTGGCCTGGCTGGCTGCTGCTTGCCATGTTTCCCATTAGGCTCTGTCCTTGACTGAGGCAAGGAGGAGCCCCTGGCAGTTGAGCACACCCCATCCGGGGGCAGTCCGTCTCCCCCGCAGGACCCCATGGCAGGGCCTTCCCTCTGCCAAGTTTACGGCCCCACCAAGCTGCTCTCTGGCCAGCACAATGCTCTTGTTTTCACGAGTCCTTTCCAGGTCCCTTTCCAGCTTGACCACCTTCCACGTCACCTCAAGCGGTGTCCTTCCAGTCTTCATAGGGGACACGTCTCAGTGTTTACGACAAATAGGAGTTGCCGACTAGGAGGAGGGCTCAGCACCCCGAGTTAGTTCCAGCCCCGGGGTCCTCCAGTCGAGCCTGGCACCTCCATGGGGAAAGTAGATCAGGAAGGAGCAGTGGGTCCAGCATCTTGGGACAGCGTGTCCGTCGATGTGGACGGCCGTTCATTCTGGAGACCTGTGGGAATGGCCTGTTGACTGCCATGCGTTAGGGACTGTCCCTTGGTCTTTTGCTGATGCTCTGTTGTTTATTGGGTTTGGGGTCTGTATGAGCATGAATAGGAGATTCTCTGCTGGCCTGGGAGTGTGCTGGCCAGTGAGTCATGTCTTGCTCTCGAGCAGAGTGTCACCGAGCCGTCCGCGTACCTGCTGGCTGCGCGTGTCCTTAGTTCTCTGCGCTTCCCAGATACCAGCACAGCTGCACAGCCTTTTGAGTCTAAGACTTGATAATGTCCGTGGTCTTTACGAAGCCCGTCCCTGCCTTCTTCCACAGTGGCCTGTGTCCCTGGCATCCTTTACCTGAGCCGTGTGCTTCCTGGTGGCTCTGCCTGGGAAGCGTCTACCTTCGGCTCGGGTTGCGATCCCTGGGTGCTGGTATCAAGCTCCATGTCGGGCGCCCTGCTCAGCCGGAGCTTGTTTGAGGATTCCCTCTCACTTTCTGTCCTTGCCTCCACACTCCTTCACCCCAGGACATGACCCCGTGAGAAGAGCCTTCTTTCTGTTGAACTGTCGGTTCCACCAAAGTTTTGTATTTATTTGTTTATTTATTTAGATTTTATTTATGTTTTTGAGAGAGAGTGCGAGCACATGTGCACAAGCAGGGGGAGGGGCAGAGCAGGAGGGAGAAGCCAGCTCTGCCTGAATGGGGATCCCGATGCGGGGCTTTATCCCAGCACCCTGGGAGCATGACCTGAGCTGAAGGCAGAGGCTTAACCCACTGAGCCACCCAGGTGCCCATCTACCAAGGTTTCTCGCTGGTCCTGGTGATCTCTCCATGTTGGTGGCAGCAGGGTGACCACATGAAGCCCGAGGGCTACCTGCCCCTTTGTGGGGCTCTGGCAGTTGCCTCGGCTTGGTACTGCCCTGCTGTCCTCCCTCCTTATGCCTGGATCCTCTTCCTGTCTCTGCGGATTTGCCTGTTCTGGACGTTTCATAGCGGCAGTGTCCCATTGTGTGGCCTCTCCCTGTGCACCGTGCTTTCTCAGCAGCCTGTCCACTTCGTGGCCGCTGTTAGAACTCTTACCTCGCGTGGCCGACAGATCCCACTCTGTATGTTCCACGCTTACCTGTCTGCTGCCTGGCGGTCTCAGCATCCGGAGCAGCGGTCCCCTGTGAGAGGCCTGACAAGGCCTCGGTGTCTCTCCGGAGATCCTCCAGGAGTGGTTGGCGTGACTTTAGCAGAGTCCCAGGCTCCTGCCGGCCTGTGTGAGGATTAGAAGCTTCTGTTTAGATCATTCGTTCATGATCTTATTTTCACTTGCTGACACGTTTTTGGTTTCCTTTCTTGGGGAATTTTTTTTTTTTTTTAAAGAATTTACTTATTTATTTGTCAGAGTGAGAGGGAGAGAGAGCGAGCACAGGCAGACAGAGAGACAGGCAGAGGCAGAGGGAGAAGCAGGCTCCCCGCCGAGCAAGGAGCCTGATGTGGGACTCGATCCCAGGACGCTGGGATCATGACCTGAGCCAAAGGCAGCTGCTTAACCAACTGAGCCACCCAGGCGTCCCCTCCTTTCCTGGGGATTTAATCACACACCCAGAGTGTTGGGAGTTCGGAAAGGGCTCTCTGCGGAGAAGCCAGAGAGAGCCGTTGTGAGGACAGTGGACGGGCTGAGTGAGGACGAGTTGCCCGGGTCACTGCTCGGTGACCACAGACTGTGCGGGCCCGAGCTGGCGGGTCGCCCTCAGGTTTGGCCTCAGGTACGTGGAACTCAAAGCAGCGCAGTGTTCAGCGCAGCGGGATTTGTTCTCTCTGTTCCAAGACCGCAGGGAGGTGGTGGGGCGGGTGCAGGGACAGGGTCTGCCCTCTTTCTGCTCGGCCCTCCCAGCATGTTGCTTGTGTCTAGGGCAGCCAGGCAGCAGCTGGGCAGGGCAGAGGGATGGGCCACAAGGAAGCGTTCGTCCTGAGTCCATCTTCAGTCCTGTCCGGAGCCTCGGGACATCTCCCGCTCACACCTGAGGCCAGGACGTAGTGGCATGGTGCTGTCTAGCCCCAGGACAGGCTGGGATGCGTGCCGTCTGACCTGGATGTCTTGCTTCCTGAGTGAAGCGAGCCTGTTGGAAAGGAGCTGGGAAGGTTGGGTGTTGGCACTGAGGGGGGTTGGGGCGGTGGTTCCTCTTCTGTATGGCCCTGAGCCCTGGGCAGTTGGTCAGTGGTCAGAGATGGCGCGACATGTCCGCGTCCTGGGTCCCGGAGCTGCAGGCCTCACACGGAACCCGGGTGTGTTCTGTGTGTGCGGAAACAGACAGTCCCACCCCACCTCCTCTGCCTCTGTGGAAGCTGGCCATGCTGACATCCCAGTCTGTCCTCCAGGGGACACCGCTCTGCTAGTGAGGTCTCGTTTCCTAGCCTCACCCCGGTTTCTTTGGTCTAACGTATTTTAAAAATTTGAAAAGCAGCCCCTTGTTCCTGTGTATGTCTCACTCCGTTTCCCCCCAGGGGCTGATGTCCTGGGGGACCAGTGCCTCTTCCAGTTGGCAACGGGAGAAGAATTAGGCACAAACAAGTCAGCTGTAAGAGATTGGGAGCAGGGACAACAGTCAAAAAGACTGCTACTACAAGCAACTCCACAGTCTCCCTTTCATTAGTTAGAAGTAGCCAACAGAAGGACGGATGAAGGTCAAACGTTAGTCACCTGTCTTGCGGACAAGCAAGGAGGATAAAGTTTATAGTTAACCAAACACATTCAAAGGGCTCTTCTAAAAAACAACAGGTGCTTCTGGGAAGAGAAAGGAACGATAATGGAAAAGGGAAGCAGGCAGTATTTTGTTCCACCCTGAGCTGACCCGGTGTTCCCCGGTGCTTGGCTTCCCTGTAGCAGGCGGTGTTCCGCCCTGGGCGGGCCAGGCGTCCCCGGCTGCCGGGCTTCTGTGAAGGGGCGGCCTTCTGCCCTGAGTGAGCGGGCATCCCCAGCTGCCCAGCTTCACGGTTGTCTATCGTTCTTCTCCCCAAAGACCTGTTGCCAGTATATGTTTTTCTTAAGGCCATATCTAAATGCACTTGGCAACTAGTAAAATCCTCCAGGGGTTATAGTTTAAGTAACAAATTGTTCCGAGGGGCAGTAGCAGACCAGTGCACATTGGCCGAAACTATGAGATGAGCTGCGTTCGTGTCCCTCACACTGGTCCTGTGCCGGGAGCTGGCCACTGTCCATGTGGGTATCTTCCATTGTAAAGCTCTATCTCGTCTTCGTCTTTCAGTGTTCTCCCGTGGGCTGAAGAAGTCATCCCAGGAGCTGTACGGTCTGATCTGCTACGGCGAGCTGCGGAAGAAGGTCGGAGGCTGTGAGTACGGGTGCTCACGGCTCTGGGAGTGATGCCCCCGTGTGCTTGCAGCCTCTCCTGATGGGGCCTGCTCTCCTTCACCGCGGGTCTGTGATGCCCGGGCTCTTTTCCCTCCGACAGGTGCAGTGGGCCCCCACATACCTGCACCGGCACTTGGTGACACATTGTTGACACTGGTCATGTCTGTGTGTGTGCCCCACCCCCGGGCATACTTTCTTGGTCGGCATCTGAGGAGGGCCCTGACATTCTTCCTGTGTCCCCTGAGCGCAGGGGCGTTGTCCTGCATGCCCATAGTCCTGTTACCCCGCAGGCTCTGCTGTCTTACCGAGTCTCTGCCTGTCTTACCGGAACACCCAACACCCGGTCCAGTCCCGTCGGTTAGGGATGTTGTGCTCTGGCCTTCCGGGGGCCCTGAGTGCCCAGTGGCCTATCTTGCCACCCCACGCGGACCCAGAGTAGGGGTGCCCTTGTCTCTGCAGGTGCCACTGGCCACCCTCCCACAGTGGAAGAGTGCTCACCCACAGGGCCACACCAGAGGCCCAGTGAGCCCCATGTGAGGGGATCGTAAGCCATCTTTTCTCTGGTCACCCAGCCACTGCTCGGCAGGGGTGGTTGGATGGGGGTGTGGAAGCAACAGAGGGACGGATGGATGGGTGTTGTGGTTCATGGACTGCTCTGCACATGCTGGCCTAGAATAAGGCAAAAACCAGACAGGAGGCTTGGCGCTCCAGCCCCATCCTCCCCGTAGTCTGAGCACTTCTCTGTCACCCGCTGGCTTCTCCTGGGGGGCTCCCGGGTGTGGTGCTATACAGGGCAGTGACTTCTCCCAGCCACTGCTGTGTGGCCCCTCCTTTGTCCCCGCCACGTACAGGTCTCAGCCTGTGCACTCCTAGCCCATCTGAGTCCTTGCAAGGCAAGCCCAGCTCTGTGACCTTGGGTGGTTTGCCATTGTCACCCCCCCACCCCCATCCCCGGGCAGCGCTGGGACCCTGGCCCCAGGGGCATCTGTACTTGGACCTCCTCCCCTCTTTCTGACACTCTACAGCTCAACTGACCCCTCCTGCTGGTGAGGGTCTCCCCCATCCTTCTTGACCCAGGCACCTGTCACACGTCCTTTGGACCCCACCTGAGTTCTTAGGGCCCTGCACCCCCATGGGGCTGGCCCAACTGAGCCCCACCTGCCCCGCACCCACAGCCGCACTCACTGGGACGTGATTGTGCACAGGGAAGCGGCAGACTTTGGGGTCGCTGCCTCCTGCAGAGACTGCTTGTGGGCAGGCGCTCCCGGGCTCTGCCAGAATTGCGGTCAGAGCATGCTTTTATTTAAGGTGGTGTTCCTAGCTGAGGTTTCTGGACCCTTATGAGTCCTGAAACAGTGGATGTCAAGTCTCTGCTGTGTCCCTAGGACTCGGACACAAGCTCCGTGCGTCAGCAGTAGGGCTGCTGTGCTGGGGGTGTCCCTGGGGCCGAAGAGGCTCCACCTCGATGAAAATAAGTTTCGTACAAGGCTCCTTGGCTATGAGGTTGCAGGTTTGCCCCCAGGACTGTGTCTTACACCCAGAGCTTATTCCTGCTGCCACAGCGGCCTGGTGTTGGCACAGGCCATGGGGACACACCAGCCACCTCCAGTCCTCACCCATGTGTGGGGCGGCTTTACCCTGAAGGCTGGGTCCTGGGATGGTGCCCGTCGCATGACTGAAACCTGGTGGTTGACACATCTCCATCCCTGGGCCTCTGTTTGTCTGTCTGGCCTGCCATACAGGACCGATGGGACCTTCGCTCTCCTTTTGGCACTGCTTTCTGCTTTCCCTTTGATCTCTGCTCCCACGCCCATGGACCTGCAGGACAGTCTGGCCTCCCAGTGGCGCGCCTGGCCCTGCAGACCCTGCCTTCCCTGGGGACGGCCTGCTGTGCTGCTCACCCCTGGGGCTGCTGGGACCTGTGTGTGCCAGGGGAGGGCTGCGCCCTCCTCTTTCCCTTCTGTTCAGAGGCCCATTTCTATCCCTCTGGGACTTGGCCTTGCTGTCCTCGTCACATGTCTTTCAGTGATCATTCATCTGTAAAGCTATGTTGTCTTCATTTTTTTTTTCTTCTTAAGATTTTATTTATTTGACAGAGAGAGAGAGAGAGAGATCGCAAGTAGACATGGAGGCAGGCAGAGAGAGAGGAGGAAGCCGAGCAGAGAGCCTGATGTGGGTCTCAGTCCCAAGACCCTGAGATCATGACCTGAGCCGAAGGCAGAGGCTTAACCCACTGAGGCACCCAGGTGTCCCTGTCTTCATTCTTGAAAGGTGTTTCGCGGGATGTAGAGCTCTGATGCGACCGTTTTTCTTTCTTCACTGTGAAGATGTGGCTCCCGCATCTGGCCTGCGCGGTTTCTGGGGAGTGCCCGCTGGCCTTGTGTCTTCACTTTTCTGGGGAATGGTTACTTTTCTCTTCATCGTTCACCCACCCTGGGGATCCGGTGACCCAGAGCAGACCTCGGCGGGCCCATGGATGCCCAGAGCCCAACAGGAGAGGCCTGCCTGCTAATGACCCTGTGGGGGATCTGTGCGCCCCACGACTTGGGAGGGTGGAGGCTCAGCGTAGGAGTCTGGCAGGGAACATCCAGCGTGTGGAGGCAGGTAGTGTTCCCCTGAGATAGTCCGGGTGGATTGAGATGATGTGCAGGTGGGGACGGCGCTCTGGGTCCGGCCTTTGGGAGGAGCAGCGGCTAACGCCGGGCCTGTGTTCTGGAAGGCCGTTATCTGATAACAACTTGGGAATCTTCATGGGTTTTGTTCCATAGAGCTTTGTGGTCACGTTTATTTGCTTTTCCTTTAAAGGTATGGATGACAAGAACGCCACGAAGTTGAATGAGCTCATTCAGGCCGGGTAAGTGGGGCCTGCCCCATGGAGTGCTGCTGCGGATTTGGGACGTATGCGGGCTTCTCTGAGGCCCAGACCCTGGGACTTGTGGTTTTCTTGCCTTTTCTCACTGGGGCACGTAAGGTGCCGAACTCCCTGGGGTTAAGCGGATTGCCGCTCAGAGCCCTGGGAGAGCAGGGGACTGCGCCCGGGCTGCTCCCCGTCTCCTCCTCCCCTAGGGGCCCCCTGGCAGGGTGGCAGCGCCCATGCAGCTCTGACCACCTCACGTTCCTGCCCTGTCCCCACTTGTGTTCGGGCTGGGAGTGCCTTCTCCTCTCGCTCCCGCCGTCCTGTGGCTCCTCTGGTCCTGTTCCTGCACTGCGCCCGCCGAGGCTCTGCACCCCTCGAGGCTGGGCCGGGTTTGCCCCTGAGGTTCTCCAGCTTGCTCCGTGCTGACTGTTGCTGCAGCAGAGATGATGTGTGACGCGTGCGTGGTGCCCCATTCAGATTTGGCCTTCGGGGCCTCCTTTACTCTGTCACCCTCACCGTTGGGCCCTGGCTTCGTGCTGGTGTCTGACTCTGGGCAGCTCTCCAGCCCTGTAACCGCCCGCTCCTCCCCCCTCCCAGAGCCCTGCTGGGACCATCCTGGTGCTATACTTCTCTTCATGCCGCTCTGCGCTCTCCTTGGGCAGTGGGAACGCTCCTCGGGGCCTTGGCGAACCTTCTTTGGGGAGGGATTCCAGATCCAACCTGTCCCCCATTTCTGCGCCCCAGTTTATAAATACGACAGTTTATAAATAGAGATAAAGCTCTATACGACATAGAGCTCCTCTGTGTCCCAGCCGGGAGGCTGCAGCAGCCCTTCCTGGGAAGGCCCCGACCTCACACTCTTGGGAGTCCCTCTTGGTTGCCTTTTGCTCCTCTTGCCCGTCAACCCTCTGCCTCTCCCGGCAGGTGCCCTAGCCACGCTGCTGCACGGCCCGGACCCTCCCCTGTTCCCCGGTCTGCGGGTTCTTTGTGCACGGCCTTCCCCCTGGTGTGGCCCTCATTGACGGCTGCCGCCGTGTCCCTCCCCTCGACCCTCCAGAGCTCATGCGCTCCGCCTGGATCTCTGCCCCCTGTCCTAGATGGACCCACAGGTCGTCCCTGGGCCCCTCCCAGTCGAAGGCTAGCTATCCCCTGGAATGTCAGCAGGACGTGGCCTTCTTGCATCTCTAGTCTCCTTTCTCTCTCAGCCTGGTGCTGGCTGGCCTGCACACTGGGCGTGAGCACCTGACAGCTAGGGCTGTGCACCCCGCGCATTGGGCGTGAGCTCCTGACAGCTAGGGCTGGCTGGGTGGTTTGTGCCTTGGCTCCAGCCCAGCGTCTAACGGTACAGATGCTCCCATTGGGCTCCCAGGGGCTTATTACCATGAACTGCCCCCTTGGAAGCAGGCGTGGTAGTGACCAGGCCATGTGTGTGAGCGCCATGTGGAAAGAGCGGCGTTTGCCCAGCCTGCCATGAAGGGGGTGGGCAGCCTTCACTGCCAGTGTCCTCGGGCAGGCGGAGCCTGTTGGAGGCGTGGGGCCAAGCTCCAGAGTGAATGACTCTGGCCGCCACTCCCCAGCCCCATTGACCTGCTGCAGTCTCAGCGTCTTACTTCTTCCTGCCCTCGCACAGGCCCTGCTGTTCTGGGGTCAAAGCTGAGTTTGTGGGTGCTCGGTGTGCCATGCGTGCCTCTGGGGCAGCGTTGCGGGAAGACAGAGGCTCCTTGGCAGAAGTGGTTGCTAGTGTTTGCGTCTCCCCCGCCAGCAGGAGAGCTGTCCCGCGAGCAGGAGCGTGCTCCCTGGATGTGATTTGGGGGGGCATCTCCTTCCCCTTCTATTGCACTTGCCCCAGACTCAGGGCCCGAGCCGAGATTCCTGGTTCTTTGTGCTCAAGGGCGTTGGGCACTGGTTTAATGGAAAACTGTGCATTTGCTTGGCTTTGAGTTAGTCTCGTTGCAGGAGCAGCACAGAGAGGAGGTGGCCTCCCGGCTTTCTGGACAGGGGTCTGCCTCACGGTCCATCGACTTTGGGGAAGGCATGTTGAGAAGCGTGAAAGCGACTTGGTGGTCGGTTTTAAGGCCTCCTGGAGATTGGAGAGGCCCTGAGCTGGGGGCCAGAGGGACGAGTAGCCAAGTCCCCACGGTCTGGGCAAGGGGCCATCATATTAAAGCCTGAATGCGACATGACTGTTGGGATGGTTCCGACCCAGGTAGGATGCAGGAGGTGCGTGTGCACCTCACGTTTGCCTTAGATATTCAGCGCCGCGCTGTTGGGATGGCCTGTGGCCAGTAAACAGTGTGCGTCCGGGGCAGGTGGATCAGTAACCGGACTGCTCTGGGGGGACCAGAGAGAATGTTCCCGGGCCGCATTCCCCACAGCCGGTGGAGATACCCGGCCTGCAGGGAGGTCATCATAATCCTCGCTGTGGGCTGCGTGCAGGAATTCCTGAAGGGGGCCGCGTAGGGAGGCGGGAGGTGGCCGGCCAGATGTGATCCGAGCCCCCCAGCAGCGAAGTCAAGACAGTGGCTGAGAGCGTGGGGAGGCCCGTGTTCTCCCGCTATGAAGGCATGGAAGTGGGGTTGCAGCCCGAGGCACGTTGTGTCTCCCCTGGCTGCCCTGGCACGGGACAGCCGTCGGGAGAGCTTGCAGGCTGGTGTGCCCGCTCCCCAGTACCCCCGGGTCAAGGAGGGGGAGGGGTGTTACCACGCGGGCCTCCCCGCATGGCTCCGGCCAGAGAGGAGAGTGGACGGAAGTGGTGTTGTTTGTCACAGTTGTGGGTGGAGAGTCTCAGGGCACTGTCCGTGGAAGTGTTTGCAGACAGCGGGCATGCAGTGTGTGTGTGTGACCCACCCTGTAAGTGTGCGTGGCCTCTGACCCCACAGTCCCACGGCGGAGAAGGTGTTAGGCCAGTGGCCAGCCACCCTTGTAAGGGTGCATACCCCAGCACACTAGTGCTGGTAGAGGGCGGCGCAGAAGGAAGCACAGGGCCTGGCGGGCTGCGGGGTGCGTTCTCCTCTTTTGAAGCGAGATGGGGTGAGTGCGTGGCCGCAGCGGGACAGCTCCATGAGTAGCTCTCGCCTCACACCAGGGCCCTCTGGGGGTGGTGGGCCTGCAGGGCACCTCCGTTTTTCAAACCAGCCTTGTGTTTGAGCATCTCGGAAGCGAGCTTCTGTCCTGTTAGAGGAGGGAAGTTCTGCGCTGGGAAAGGGTGTTCTTGTTAGCTCTACGCTGGTGTGATCTCTTTTGCCCTGTGGAGCCTTATTCGTGAAAATGCATTTGTCTGTATTTCTGGCTGCAGAAGTTCACTGTCTGTGGCGTCAGCCTTGGGACCTCGTGCTGAGTGGCTGCTGTCGCTGCCTGGTGGCCAAACTGTGTAGGAGCCCTCGGAGGGTTGTGGGGTGACAGCGACACCCCTAGTGCTGGCCCTGGGACCTCGAGGCGGGGACAGGTGGGAGTCAGCCCCACCACAGAGCTCGTGAGGCCCTGGGCTTGAGGAGTGTCCTGGACAGAGGCTGGGTGCCCTCGGGTCCTGCTTCCCAGCTCCTTCCCACAGGCCCCGTGGGTGGCAGGCTGCACGCCTCGCTGGGGCTAAGGTTTCTGACTGCTGTTGCCCCCCTCTGCTGCCGCTGCCCCGGCCCCGGGATACTCCCTCCCTTACCCAGAGACGGGCTCTCCCTCTTCCCCTGGCTGCGAGCTCAGACGCCGCCCCAGCCCTGAGCCTCCACACCGTCTGCGTGTTGTGTGTCTCTCCCGTATGACTGGCCAGCTCGGCATTCCCTTGGGCACCGTGGGAGCTTACCTGTCGGACTCCGGACCAGCCCATAGCTCCAGAATAGCTGAGTGCCAGGCACCGGGGCCAGGTCAGTCGGGGCTCCAGGGAGCCCCTCACAGATCGCAGGTGGGGAAGCATGGTGGTGCCGTGTGCTGCCGGCTCCGCATCTGCTCTGAATGACGTGCCCGAGAAGCAAGGCGGTCACTCTTTCAGTCTCTCAGAAAGCTGATCGTGAAAAAGCTCAAGCATCAGAAAGGTTGAAATAGCAGTAAAACAGACCCTGTCTCCCCTTGATCTGGATTTACTGGTGGAGGAGCCACCCACAGGCTGTGCTCACGTGCAGTGGCACTGGGTGGTCAGAGAGGGCGGTCCTGTGTGTGCACGTGCTGTCACTTGTCCTGTTGTGCTTTCCATTCCCTTTCTCCCCTGCTGGGCTGTGGCCTTTTCTGTGGTCTGCGGTACCGGCCGCTGTCTGGAAGCGGGTTGTGAGCAGGTGCCTTCTTACGTGTGTGGCAGGTTAGATCGAGAGTGACAGTGGAGCAGTGTCTTGTGTCCACCATAGGCTCCCTGCCCTGCAAGACCCCCGTGCTGTCCTGACTCGCTCCCTTCCGAGCCCTTTCGGCAAGGGTGCCTTTTCCTGAACGTCACCGAGAGGGTATCACCCAGAAGATGGTCTTTTCACACAGTCTTTCATGTCCTGTTCCAAGTGTGAGGAGGTGCACGGCGCAGACACGGCCAGGTCCATCACCCCCAGGCTCCTCTGCTGCCCCTCTGCGGTCCCCACGCCCACCCAGCCACGGCAGCCCCCTAGGGTCCTCCTCTCCCGGGATGCTGTCCACGCGGGGTCACACCACGCATGGCTGTCTGAGGTTGGCAGTTTTCCACGTAGCGGTGTGTGTGTGAGCTCTGTCCCTATGGGTCTGGAGTTGGTGCCTCTCCCTGCAGCGTAGCATCCCCGTGGCCGCTGTCCCGTGTGTTTCTCTGTCCCCCAGCGAGGGGCATGGGCTGTTCGCAGAAGGAGCTGCTCTAAACCTTGGTCTCCGTGTGTTCTTTCCGTGGCACCAAGGCAGACGGGTAGGGGTGTGGGTGCTGGTTTCCTAGGGAGCTGCCTGTGGTCTTCCAGGTCGGCCCGTCGCTGCTCACGCTCTCCACACTGGGCCTCACGGGTGGGAAGTGGTGTCTCCTGGCAGGGTTGGTCTGCATGTCACTGGGGACTGGCCACCCTGAGCATCTTTCTTGTGCATGTCCGTGTCACCCTTCTGTCTCTCTCCAGTAACCAGCCTGCTCAGATCTCGCTCCTGTTTCCTTGTCACCGAGATGAGAAAGTTCTCAAAGTGCTGCAGACACAAGTGTTTGGTCGGGTGGGTGTCGGCAGTGTCTTCTCCTGGTCTCCGGCTTGTCCTGCCTTCCTGGTGCCTATCACGGGCGGAGGGTGGGAGGAGGTGCTCAGTCCTGCTGAGGCCCCGTCTGCCGTCTTCCTTTATGGGCTGTGACTTCAGTGTCATCTCTGGGAACTCTTTGTCTCACTCAGAGTCATGGTGTTGCTCTCTGCCTCCTTGTTAAAGTTCCAGGGTTTGATGTTTCTATCCGTGGTCTGTGACATGCAGTTCGTGCCGTGGTTCATGTTTGTGGTCCGTGGGCATCTGTGGAAAGCGCCGTCCTTCGTGTGAGGGCCGCGGGCCGCGTTGCGTGGGTCTGTCTGCGGGTTTCCCTCTCGTTCCACGGCTGGGTGTGTCGCCTTCCACCAGCAGACGCCTGTTTCCGAGAACAAAGCCAGTGGCCCGTAAAGGTGAAGGAGACATGGGGGCCGTCAGTGGGGTGTCAGTCAGGAATGGCTCCTTTACTTGCCGTGGAGTGCCAACGCAGCTAAATTCCCGTGCTGCCGCTGCACGCTTCCTCAGTGGTCTGTCAGCGTCCTCTCGTTGGAGAGCTGTAGGACTCGGGAGCAGATGGACCAAGGAGCGCCCTCAGGTCGCCCCTCGTGGCAACAGTCCCAGGCTAGCGGCATAGAGTCAGGACGTGCTTACTGGGCTCGTCACGTGACTTTGCAGAAGGGAAAGCCAGACTCCATGCCTGTAGAAGAGCTAGCCTGTTTCCTGTTTCGTCAGAGCAACAACATGGGGGTGTGTGGGGGGGTGGGTTGCCTGGGGTCCTCTGTGTGACCTTCCGTCAGAGTCAAAGTGCAAGCCTTCTGCAGATGGTGTGTCTTAAAGCCGGGCCGCCCGGCCTGGTGGTCACCCTGCCGTGGCTTAGCTCCAGGACGGACTTGCGGCTAGGGGGCACGGACCGCATCCGGGACTGTGGCCAGGCCCATGAGGCCTGTCCGCGAGCACGAGCGGGGCTTTGCCTCGACAGCTGCTAGCCTCAAGACATTCGTAGGACCTCCGTGTAAGAGAAGAGAAAAGAGAGCACGATCTGAGATGTTTTCTGGTCATACAAAAGGGGGCTGTTCAATTTCACTTTAAAAAAAAAACCTAAAAAAAGGAAGTCAGAAAAGAGCAGTTTAACGGAAAATGTAATTATCGCAAACACAGGTGCCCCGTGGCGCGGCCGCGCCCACCCTGTGTTGTTGCTCTGGCGCAGATGGGACAAGAAGTGATGGGCCTCTGCCCCCGGGCCCCACAGCTGCTGGTGGGACCGGCCGCGACCGAGTCCGCCTTCCACACGCCCACGGCAGCTCTTAGCTGCCTCTGTTTCCCCGGGTCAGGGGGACCACACCTCAGGGTTTCACTCTTCAGCGGAGCGAGGTGTGCCTTCCACACAGACTCCGTCCTCTGAACCACGCTGCCTGGCCCAGTGAGGGGAGCAGACTTCTGGTGTCCTGGTCTCTTCGACAGGCGCCCCTAGCTCCACGCCGCTCATGGTGCTATGCTGATCGCCGGCACAGAAGGGACTCGGCCAGGAGGCGGCTGGGTGCGCGGCATGGCGGCTACATGGGGGCCGTTAGCGGTGGGGTCCTGTGAGACTGGCTGCCGCAGGCTGATCCTGCCCGCATCCCACCGCCATCCCGGCCTTCTAGACTCTCTCTGGGAGCTTCTGTGAAATCTGCTGTGGGGGTTTCAGAGCTCTTTCTCTCCCCAGGAGGAGGGCGGTGCAGCTTTGTTTCCTCAGAGGTGGGAGTTGTGTCCGAGCCGGCTGCAGCGCAAATGTGAGCGCGCCCGGGACTTGTCCGGGGAGGGGAGGGGGCAGCCAACGCTTTTTGTGCACCGCTGAGAGTACCAGGTCCTCCAGCTGTAGGCAGGACTGTTCCAGAGTCATGCTTCTATAGTTCTGTGCGTCACACACAGATACAGCCGCATGCACACCCAGTGGTGCAAACCCTAACCCCTGCCACCCTGTCCGCCTTTTGTTCCAGAAGTAACCACAGACACAGGGTCCGTGTGTATCTCTGATTTTTTTTCCACGGGGAGTTCATGTGTGTAAATGTATAGATATAATACGTGATTCTTTTTTTACACGCTTGGAATTGTAGCACATACGTCCTCTAAGTCCCTCACTGGGTTTTCTTAGAAACAGAGTGGCCATGACACAGCAGCTCTCTCCTGGAGAGGTCACAGCATTCCAAAAACTGGTTAAAACAGTTAAAAAAGCAACTTAAAGCATACCAGACCCTGCTAGAGAGTGTGAACCTGTGTCTGTAGCCACTGGTTGGCTGGCCAGAGCTGCCTGTGACGTCTCAGGGTCCTGTGATGACCTGGTCCCAGAAGCGCTGTGCCTTTGGTGACTTCCTGTTCCAAGTGGAGGAAGGGCTGCCATGTCCTGCCGGGTCCCCAGTGTTCCAGAGTTGTCGTCACTTCCCTGTCATTTTTCAGGACAGCCAAGCTTTCTCGAGTATTCCCAAGCCTCCCGAGTGATTTCCGGAAGGAGCTCTCTTTTGGATGTTCTGTTCATCAGTTACAGGAAATCCTTGAGTTTGTGTCATTCTAACACACAAGCTGTGGCCACGGTGGGGTTCACACAGGGTCATCCTCAGCTGTGGCAGATCCGAGGCCCACCTGGGGTCCATTTCGGCGAGCACGAGCTGGTGGCACCTTGTGTCTATGGGATGCAAGTGGCTCCTACTCCCGTGGGTTCCGCCGGTGTGGCTGATGGAGAGACTGCAGAGTGCTGTAATGGGGAGTAGTGGCCACCTTGAGCAGGGCTCGGAGCTTCTGCTCTCCAGGGACTCCGAGGAGGTGGAGGAGAGAAGGGCGTGCATTTGACATTTGACGGGCTCCTGCACAGTGGGCTTTCCAGGGAATGGATGGCAGCTGGTGCCACACCACCTGCAGGCCAGAGGGCAGGCCCACTTCCGGTGACGGGTCCTCCTCACAGCGGGAGGCCCTGGGCGGGAGGACAGTGGGACCTCCAGCGTCATAGTGTGGTCTCACTGTGTACAGCTGCCTGTGACCCCGGGAGCTTCCAGACCCTGTGTCTGTCCGGGCTCTCACTGGCCTTCTGTGTGTGCTTGGTGGGGAGCAGTCATTCACTTGGAGACCTCACAGTTCCCCTCAAACCCTTCTTAGGGCCACCACCGTGCGCTACAAAGGGAGGAACCTGCGGATCAAGGCACCTATGTGCCGCGCGCTGAAGAAGCTCTGCGACCCGGATGGTAAGTGCCTATGGCTGCGGAGCTGCTCCGGTGCCGGTGGCCGGCCGAGCTGGCAGTGTCTCCTTGGCGGCTCCAAACCTGCTTCTGCTACTCTTGCCCACTGGTAGCACCTGCACTTGAAACTCCATGTCACAGCAGTGTGTGCCCTAGGAGACTGAGTTTAGCTCAGAAGCCACAGCCTGTTCCAACAAAATGTCTGCCAGTGTCACAGGCAGGTCTCTTGTGGCTTCTCGTGGCCTGGCCCATGGCTTAGGCTTGCAGCTGTTCCCACAGCCCTGTTGGCGTCCCTACTTCAGAGCCTGGGTTCCTGGGTCCTTCTGTGCCGACCTCACTGGCATCGCAGAGCTGTTCGCCCGGAGCTCCGTTGATTCTCTTAGTTGTGTGGCTGAGTGCACGGCTTTCTACATCAAGGTTCACGTGTGCCGGGCCCCTCACGGCCCCGTCTTGTCACAGGCTTGAGCGACGAAGAGGACCAGAAGCCCGTGCGCCTGCCGCTGAAGGTCCCCGTCGAGCTGCAGCCAAGGAACAACCACGCCTGGGCCCGCGTGCAGAGCCTGGCCCAGAACCCAAGGCTCAGGTAGTGTGGCCTTCGGCACCTCGGGGGGGAGGTGGGGCCCCCAGGACGCCGACGCCACGCAGGGTAGGGGGCAGTGAGGCCCTGTTGTGGCGGCCCTCAGACCTGGGGGTCCTGGAGGGGTTGAGCTCCTGTTTGACACGTGGCAGGGGCTCTCGGGCCACAGGAGACAGATGTGGTTAGCAGGGTGATGGAGACAGTCCCTCCCCTCAGGACCCCTTCCCCGCTGTTGTAGCATCTCCCTGGGCATTTGTGTGGGATGTAGACACACAGCACCACTGGGAGTCTGGACCGGTTTTCACTTAGACGTTAGACTTCTTCTTTGAGGTGCAAGTCTTTTAAGTTACGATGAACTGTTAGTCATTTAGGGTGTCTGACTCATGGCACTGGGTACCTTCATAGGGCACTGTAGGATTTTCCCCTCAATCTGGCTCCAGAACATTTTGTTATCTCAAAACGTCGTGCCCACGAGGTCTTCACTTCCTCCACCCCCAGCCTCGGCCGCCCATCACACATGCTGGTTTGGTTCCCGTGAAGGGGACAGTGCGGCCTGCAGTCTGCTGTGTGGCTGCTCTCCCTGAGCAGAACACCTCATCTGTCAGGACCTCTTGCTTCCACATGGATGCAAGCTCTCCTGGGGCTCAGGCCGGCCCAGCTTCTTGGCCCCAGAGGACGCCAACAGAATAGCGTGATGGGCTGCAGCACGGCTGCATCCCGGGTGCGCGCTCCTACGACCTGTCAGGGCACACAGGAGCTCTGGTTTTTTTTCCCAGCTTCATGTGAATCTCTACTTCTCTCCATTTAAAGGGCTAATTTTGGGGCGCCTGGGTGGCTCAGTGGGTTAAAGCCTCTGCCTTCGGCTCGGGTCATGATCCCAGGGTCCTGGGATCGAGCCCCGCGTCAGGCTCTCTGCTCACCGGGGAGCCTGCTTCCCTTCCTCTCTCTCTGCCTGCTTGTGATATCTGTCTGTCAAATAAATAAATAAATAATCTTTTTATAAATAAATAAAGGGCTAATTTTTTTTAAAGATTAATGAATTGGTCAGAGCACACGCGTGCACAAGCAGGGGGAACGGCAGAGGGGGAAGCAGGCTCCGTGCTGAGCAGAGAGTCTGTTGACGGGCTCGATCCCAGGACCCTGAGATCGTGATCGGAGCTAAAGGCAGATGCTTTACTGACTGAGCCACCCAGGTGCCCCTAAAGGGCTGACTTCTAAGAGAAGGAGTCAGTGGCCCTGCCAGGCACCGTGCCTCTGGCCCCTCTCCTGCACTGTGTCCGCAGCCCGTGGCCCCATCTCGTGTACCCGCCGCAGCCTCGTGGTCCTCAGGAGGTTCCCTCCCCGTGTAACGGCCACCCTGTGCTGCCCGTGGTTTCTCTGCAGGATGATTGTGGAGCTCCACCGGAAGGTCTCCAGCCTCATCGAGTTCTTGAAACAGAAGTGGGCGCTCCACGAAGTGCGGATTGTATCTTTTTCTTAGTAACGTGTTCTCGCCCATACCTGCCGTGCCTGACACGTGAGGGCGCGGCTTCTTGTCTCCTCCTGAGGGTGCAGAGGGCTGGGGGCAGGGGGGCAGAGCGGGGACCAAAGCACAGTCCCTCGTCTTCGGGGGCTCAGCCTGAGCCCCTCCCTGCTGTCTACACTGCAGGTGGCTGCCGTCGGTCTCTGTGGCAAGGCAGGGGTCGCATAGCGTCCCTGCCAGCAGGTTGAGTAGCACAAGTGAGGACACAGCCCCAGAATTCTTGTGTCCTTGGCCACCAGCCAGCCTGCGGTCGCCGGTGGGAGGGTGGCTGCTGGGTGTACCGCTGGTAGAGGAGGACGTCCCTGGCATGCGTGCTCCGCGGCCGGCAACACATGGCGGGTCTGCTCCTGTGGCCGCTCCTTGACTATGTGCCCAGCGGAAGACACTCGAGGACCGGCAGCTGCAGCACTCGCTTACGGAGCCATCGCAGGAGAAGGTGGCGCTGCACCTGTTCCCAGGGGAGAGTTGCACGCTGACGCCGCTGCCGGGTGTGGCCCGCGTCGTGCACTCCAAAGCCTTCTGCACCGTGCACTGGCAGGAGGGCGGCCGGTGCAAGCAGAGCTCCAAGGATGCCCACACGTTGCCTCCCGCCCAGATCCTGGGCATTCAGAGTGGGCAGGGCACGGCCAGGGGCCAGGTGAAGTGTCCACGGGGCGTTGCTGAGGGCAAGGGCCTGGGACGTCCTCCTCCTTCCACCGACGCCTCCCAGAGCTCTGGAGAGAGCTCCCCTGAAAGTGCCCCTGGGGAGGGGCCCCCCCCAAGCCTCAGCAGCCTAGACACTCCTGACAGGCTGCCCCCTGGGCTTCAGGATGCAGGGACACGGCTTGAGAAGACCCCCACGGCTGCTCCTGCAGAGGGCAGGGATGGCCCTGCCCGAGAGCCCGGGGATGGGACATGTGCCTGTGGCCAGCTGCCGGAGCTAGAGGAGGAACTCTCACTCCTTGACCCCTTCCCGCGCTACATGAAGTCTTGTCAGGACCTCATCATCCCCGAGCAGTGCCGCTGTGCGGACCTGCGGCCCTCTGGGTGTGCCTCCCCAGAGACTCGCGTCCCCAGCGGGGCAGAGGTGGCTGGCCTCGCCCGGGCTGGGCCACCGTCCCCTGTCCATGCCCCGCCAGCTCCAGAGCCTCAGCCCGGCCCCGGGCTCCAGCCAGATGTTTGCACTAAAGACTCAGCAGATGCACCTGCAGAGGAGCCCCAGGAGAAGGCCAGCCCCTCGGACCCCCCGCCTCAGGGACAGCCTGCTGCCAAGCCTCCGAAGGACGTCCCCGCCAGCCGGCTGGCCCAGCAGCTCCGTGAGGAGGGCTGGAACCTTCAGACCTCTGAAAGCCTTACGCTGGCCGAAGTCTACCTCATGATGGGCAAGCCGAACAAGCTGCAGCTCGAGTACGACTGGCTGGCTGTGCTGGGCCCCGAGGGCCAGGCCCCCGGCGCGCAGGCCCAGGGCTCCCGCACCGGCTCCCCGCCCTCCACCTTCCATAAGCAGCGTCTCCTCGGCTGCCTCCTGAAGCTTATCTCTACTGAGGTCAACCCCAGGCTGGTGAGTGTGGGTTGACACACAGTCCTGCTCCCACTCCAGGGCGGGCCTGCCTCCGCCTACTGGCTCTCACCCAAGCAGCTGCGTCCTGGGGGAGAAGGAGGCGGGGACCCAGCTGACTGGGCAGGCCTCCATTCCTTCCCTCGAGCCGGGTTTGGGGGAGAGGGCTCTGGTTTGCTGCAGGCAAGGGCCTCCTCATGGCACACACGAGGCTCCAAAGACAACAGTGACCAAGGAGCCATTCCTTGTCAGGCTTCAGTAATTACACTCGGCCCTCCCTCCTGGCCTGGGGACAGCCCATGCAGAGGCGATGCGGTCGCCGTGGCCAGTAGCCAGGCAGGAACCTTGAAGATTTCAGCAGAGGGAATGGCAGGGTCATTCGTGCTTGAGTGGGGCCGTCCTGGGAGGACGGTGGCACAGCTTCCCAGGAGGGAAGGGGGTGGGGAGGGGACGGACGGGGTGCCAGGCCTGTGCCCAGGGGCTAGGTGAAGGGCTCCGGGGGTCCTCAGGGGCTACGTGCTGGGGGGTTCCTAAGCCTGGAGAGTGTCTGTGACCCCTTCCTGGGGCATCAGGTCAGCAGCAACAGAACAGAGGATGTCACCGAGAGAAAGTCCATTGGCTTTCTTGGGTGCGAGAGAACAGAGTCTGAACGGGTTCCTGAGCTGCTGCGCGTGCTTAGTGCTTGGGAGCGCAGGGTTCCATCTCCTCCAGGAGCAGCTGCCAGGGGAGCAGAACATGGTGGCCACGAGGGGGTTTGGGGGACAGAATGGGCTGTGGGGACCCTGTGGGCCCACGAGAGCAGTCATGTCTGCACAGCCGTTTCCACTCCTCCCGGCCAGACGGTCCTCAGCGTGCATCCTGCCTGCGTCCGTATGCGGCGTTTGCCACAGAGAAGGTGCTTGGTGGAGCGTGTGGGGATGCATGTGGGGATGCATGTGAGTCTGTGCTGTGGGACAGCGGGTGCTCACGGGCTGGTGGGACCTGGGCGGGGACTGCAGAGACCCGAGGGTAAGCCGTGGCCTTTAGGTTTAGTGTGGGTCGGGCTAGTGCCCCGTGGATGGGCGTGGGCAACGTGCAGGCGAGTGGACATATGAATTCAGAGAACATTCTAGAGTGAGGCTCCGGGAGGAAAGAAGACTGGAGGGACAGAAGCATGTATAGTACGTTGGGGGAGAGGACCCAGCAAGGCCAGCTCCCGCGGAGCCTGGGGCAGGACGCAGGCGTGGCCTTGGCCTTGACGGGGAGAGAATGGCAGGCAGCTTGGGAACACAAGAGAATTCAGAGCAGGGTGCTCAGAGCCATGCCCCAGGGTGGGTCCCCCACGGTGGCCTCTGCATCATCTGGGACTCATGAGAGATGTGCATTTTGTGGGCCCAGAGACATAGGGGCCCCTCCCCAGCTGACTCTGACGGTGCTCAGCTGTGAGAGCCCCAGGGTGGAGGTCCCAGCTGAGCCCGCAGCCCTTGCATGGGAGGCTGGCTGGTCCCACCGGCCCCTGGAGCTGCCGGGCCGGTGCCACCCACTCCCGGGCCACTGGCTGGCGGGACCTTGGCAAGAGGGTGCTGGGTGTGCGGGAGCGAGTGCATGGGGATTCTGAACAAACTAAGCGGGAGGGGGCAGAGCAGGGTGCAGGGTGGGAGGGTCTCATGGAAAGGGCAAGGTGGGTCAGGATGGAGCCCAGAGCAAGCTGCAGCTGGCAAGGTCGTGCCACAAGCAGAGGAACGGGACCCTAACTCACGGAGAGGTTGGCCCCGGTGCTCCTGGAGAGTGGGTGCTGGGGGAGATCGACGAGGGGTCACCAGGGTGGGGAGGAAGAGGGTGTCTCTGCGGCGGGGACCACGGCACTGAGAGTGGCCTGAGCCCGGGCCAGCAGAAGCCCTGTGGTTGGCATCTGAGTCAGCAGAGACCACTTCAGCTGGGACCGCGTTGAATTCTAAAAAATCAGTACGTACTTTCTCTGACTGACAGTCCGCAAAGGCCATCGCGGTTTTTTAAAGCCTTTTTTTAGAAAGACGAGCTTGTGTCCCCACCGTGCGGCAGCCCCTCCGGCAGCGTGACCACTTAGGGTGGCTGCGTCCCCGCTGGCTCTCAGCCGGGATGGGGTTGCCCATCCGTGCGGCCTGGAGGCAGTGTGCTTTCTCCCTGGAGGACCTGCCTGCGGGTGGTGGTGGGAAGGCGGCACGCTGCCAAGTGACGGGTTAGGGTTCAGACATGAACCCCGTGCGGGGGTTGTGACCCCTGAGCCGGTTGGAGCTCCTCATGCCCCCAGCCCTGAGCCTCCCCGAACCATCATTCACTATGTTCCGCTTCTGTCGTGGCCCATTTCTGTCCCAGGCTCCAGAAGGCAACGCTGGCTCCACGGCTTCAGTGAGGCCAGCCCAGGAGGAGCAGTCAGTGACCCCCCCGGGGAAGGTGGTGACCGTCAGCTCCCGGAGCCCCCGCTGCCCACGCAGCCAGTCCGCCCTCCGCAGCAGCAAGACCTTCTCGCCTGGCTCCACGCCTTGCTCCTCAGGTGAGGCCGGGCCGTTCCGCATGCCTTCCCGGGTGTGGGGGCTGTGCTGGGACCGCATGGGACACCTGCCGCGGGCCCCTCTCACTGGGCTGCTGTCTCACCGACGGCGTGTCAGAGCGGAAGTCCCTGCTGCTTGGGGGGACGGGGAGCTCCGGACCTGTTACCTAAGGCTTTGGGTCCTGGGGGGTGGGCACCATTAGGAAATGTGGGGTGGGCCTTGCCAGTTAGGTCACTTTGGGGGGTTCGTTGTGAGGTCAGCGGAAGCCTCCCTTGCCCTCTGAATCGGTGGCTGAAAGCCTCAGAAGGGCCTGTTTCCTTTTACATTCAAAGTTTTGCCATCAGGTGAGGGATCCCCCAGCCGTTTCACGTGGTCTTCTTGGAAGGAAAGGTGGGCTGCCCTGCCGGTCTGAGCTGTTGGTCCTTTGAGCCGTAGCTGGGGAGTAAGGTCCCTGCAGGGTCATTCTGGTTACCTGGCACCTAACACGACAGAGGTTGAGAACGGGCACGTCCTTCGTGCCCCGTGCCTGGGAGGCCTGCGCGGTTATTGTCCCATGGGCGCGTGCTTTCCCTGTGGCACCCTGGCCTTTCTGGTTGCTGTGAACGTCTCACGCGTGCAGGCGTCCAGCATCAGGGCCACGAGCTTCATGCGAGAAGCGGAGACGCATCTGCTCTTAATCAGACGCATGCAGGTGCAGGCACGCTGGAGCCAAGCAGACCTTGTGGCCTGTGTGTTAACGGCTTCTAGGTGTTTTGTTTTTTTAAGGTACGTTTTTTTGAGAGAGCACGTGAGCGTGAGCAGGAGGGGCAGAGGGAGAGGGAGAATCTCAAACAGGTTCCAGTATGGGGCCCAACATGGACCTCGATCCCGTGACCCCAAGGTCATGACCTGAGCCAAAATCCAGGCAGACGCTCAAGTGACTGCACCACCCAGGTGCCTTGGGTTATCTTCTGTCCCTGCGTGTCCCCGGCTTTATGTGTTCTCTGGCTGTGCCTGGAGTAGCCCGCTTGTGGAGTAGGAGCGCTGCGGGGCAGCCTCCGGGGCGACAGGCTGGCTCGGGGGTCTGTGCAGACCAGGGCTCAGGGAGCGACGGGTCAGCTGCCGGGGGCCGCACTCTTCCCTGCCTTCCGCTCTTCTCGCAGGCTGTCCTTGTCTCTGCAGTCTTTCCTGTCCTTTCTCTCTGCACTGAGGATGTTTCTAGACCGAGATACTCGCAGTGCCAGAGTCTGGTCTGGTGCTCAGAGGGCCTCAGCTTAATTTCACAGACTTGCAAATGAAAACTAAGGGAAGGGGGCCCGTCCCTACATGGCTTGAGGGCCTGTGCAGCAGCACCCATGGTAACAGCAGCTGGCAGAGTCTTAGAACAGTGGTTCCAAAGAAACATTCTCTGCCGCTTCAGACCAGGACCGGCCGACCATGGGGAGAAGCGTAGGAAGCAGGTTTGGGAACTGAGATCTAGGAAATACACGAGCAGATGGGTCGGTTGTCCCGTGTTCCCGCTCTGACTTTCTTCCAGAAAGAGAGCTCCGTGAGCATTGCGATAAGTGGTAAGTGGTCATTTTTGCCGTCCCTTGGCTTCTAGGTCTGAGGAACCCGCCGAGACCCCTCCTGGTGGCGGGCCCCTCCAGCACAGGCAGCGGTGACTCAGACGGTGGCCTTTTTGCTGTCCCGACTACTCTCCCGCCCAACAGTCGTCACGGGAAACTCTATTCTCCCAGTAAAGAAACAGAGCTGACTTTCCGGCAGCACCTGAACTCCATCAGCGTGAGTGGGGGCCGCGCCACGCTGCTGGCAGGGGGCCTGCTTCTGGGGGCGTGCTCTCACCCCGGTGCTGTGTCCTCGCAGATGCAGTCGGACTTCTTCCTGCCGAAGCCCAGGAAGCTGCGGAACCGGCACCTGCGGAAGCCGCTGGTGGTCCAGGTCAGGGCGCCTGTGTGCGTGTGCGTGGCAGGGACAGGCAGAGGAGTAACGGGGCCCTGACCATCCCCTGACGTACACATGGTTTTTGTGCGGCACGAGCACCACTTGTGAGAGAGATGGAATGTTCTGGGGATTCAACTCCCGCGTGTCCCAGGTCAGGGTGTGTCCAAGGACTCTTGGAGCCTCTGTTATGTACACGCAGCCGGCAGAGGCATATGACTGGGTAGATGGAGTGGCCAGAGGCCAGACTCCCATGAGCTCACAACAGGGCATGCCGGAGGCCCCGTGGCAGCCAGCTGCATAGCCGAGGGCACAGCCAGCCAGCGAGAGGCTGCGCGTACGGCTGAGGCCGGATTTCTGCAGCAACTTGAAGCCCAGAGTTGCGTGTGCGTCATGCTACCATCAGTGTACGGGCTCTGTTCGTCTTGCTGGTCTCTCACACATCTCTTCCTGCCTTGAGGTTAATTCATGTAGGAAGGAGAGATTGCGTGGCGGGTCTCAGGCCGCAGGGTGCCCGGCAGTGCCCCCTCACCTGTGGTTCTGCCATGGCTTGTAGCCGAGGTCGGCAGGAAGTGGGTGATGCTACGGGCACATCATCAGAAGGTCAGCGGTAGCCTCGTGCTGCCTCACGAGCCTGATCACCAACCTCGCTCACTCCTGTGGGTGGAGATGAGAGAGACCTTGCTGGCGTGACCTTGGTTTTAGTGGATAGTTACGGTTCTGTTTCGCTATTGATGGGTGTTGTTCAGTCACTACTGTGCCAAACTTACAGGTCTGACTTTCCCAGCTACGTCCCTGTAGGACAACAGTACTTGTAGGGTTGATGCCGTCACAGTCGAGGTGTCCATGGGGTGTTGGGACACGTGCCCTGTGGAGCTGGGACTGCCGTATCCTAGGACCCGAGCATTGTGGTAGCGGGCACAGTCCATAGCGGCACATCGGTGACGTCTGTGAATCCGCCTGTTACTGGCTGGACGGCAGGTCCGTGGCCCTGGGGTGTAGGCTCGCGAGTGCGCCCGGCCGGCGGCGATGGCGTTTGTCAAGCCGTATAACAGTGCTCCCGCGGGTGTGCGAGGGAGGCAGCCCGGAGGGGCGAAGGGCTCGTGGCTGGGCAGCCGTCCCTGCTGTCTGACCCCAGGACGTTTCCATCTTTCCACAAAGGAAGCCCATGGCTGTCACCTCAGGTGCCACCCCCCAGCCCTGGGCAAGCACTGTCTCCAGTCACGCTCCCAGTCCCTGAGGGTTGGCCTCTCCTGAGCATTTCACATAAGTGGAACCACACATAGTCTGTGGTCTTGGGCGTTTACTGTTCTGCTAGAGAGTGTTGTTGGCACAGGGCCCTTCGTCTCCCTGCCACGCACCCTGCCTTCCCGCCAGCAGAGTGGGCTGCTTCCTGCTGCCTCGCAGCTCACTGCCAGATGATCGGGTCGCCCCAATGCCTCCTGGCGCCGGAGCAGACCTGCTGGGCCTCTGTGTCGTAGTCCCCTCCTCTCCTCTCTTTGCCGACCCCGAGGGGCAAGGAGACAGTCTTTCGTGTATGAGCAGATAATGTACCTTGTGTTCAGAACTGGGCGTGTCTCTTGATGTGGCAGATACTACCTGTTAATGTTTTATTTCTGTGACCGCCGCAGCCGTTCCCGGGACTACCTGTGAGGTGGCAGCTGCCACACTGCCCTGCGTGACATGGCACCGGGACACTGGGGCCGCTGAGAAGGGAGGGCGAGTGCTGTGCCAGCTGTGGGCTTGTGCTTCGTGGCCTGAGCCCATCTGTGTCGTGAGGAGCTGCTTTATTTCCTCACGTTGCGCGCGAGGGGCCTGAGATCTGGGGGGGATTGTCTCTGAGAGTCCACGGCCAGTGTCCGTAACAGGTGTGCAGCACGTGGGAGGTCACTCTGAGCCAGCGCTATGCCATCGCGGCGTCCCTCCGGCATTCCCTGGGGGAGGTTGGCTCCTTGGGATTCTTGTCAGAGAGGCCCAGAGTTCAGGGGCTCAAGGTCTGCGGGCACAGCTGTCCTCCGTGTGCCCCAGGGCCCTTGCGTCATCGGCCCTCGAACCAGAGCCGCTATCCGTACATACTCCACTCCCTCTGACCTGGAATGTCCCTTACGGCTCATCGCTGGTTTTCTGAGTGGTGGCTGGCCCCGGGGTCTGTCCATCACCTGCTCACTGGCACTCCTCCCTCCACAGAGAACGCTGCTTCCTCGGCCATCTGAGCACCAGTCCCACAACGTCTGTTCCTTCTCTATCCTGTCCAATTCCTCCGTGACCGGTAAGCACACGGGCTCCCCGGCTTCATGCTTGCCTGGGCGTCTCCCCATCTTTGGGAATGGCAGGTGTTGGTGTCCTCGGTTCTCTGAGGACATCCCGGCCATCCCTATATCCCTTCTGTCCCCAGAGCCTGAGTGTGCCAGGCCTGGGCCCCGGAGGGCAGGCGCGGACACCTGGTGGGTGGTGGTATGCAGCAGGGGTGTGGTGCAGGAGGGGCCCCGGCTCTCGGAAGCGCTCAGGCTCCGACGGCCGCCGTGGTGGAGTGACGCACGCGCCGTGTCTCGCCCCGTGGGTCAGAGCACACACTCCGTGAGCGTCCACGGCTTTTCTCATTCGCGCCCTCAGCTGCAGAAAGGCTGGCGGGGGTGCGGAGCTGCAGAGGCTGAGTCCCGGTGCCTGATTTGCGGCTCTGCCTGCCACACCTGCCGCTCAGGTTGTGCGCCCGCCCTCCATCAAGGTCCCCTCAGTGAGGCATGCGGACCGCAGCCTTCAGCAGCCCCGGGAAGCGTGCTGGTGCTGGTCCCGGGGGCCCGGACTTTCTCCTCCTCAGGGCCTGCCTGACCTGTGACTTCCCAAGTTGGTGACTAGAAAATTCAGTGCTTCAGACGTGGCTCAGCCCCCATGGCCGTGGCTTGAGAGAAGCCCCATCATGCGTCCCGGAGATGCGGGCTGACGTGTCTGTTTCTGTCCTTTCCCCGCAGGGAGAGGCTCATTCCGGCCCATCCAGTCTTCCCTGACCAAAGCCACCCTGTCTCGGCCGATTGTGCCCAAGGCCCTTCCACCCCAGGCCACGGGCCACCTGGCCAGTAAGTTTTTGTTGCCAGCATGGCAGACCCAACGAAAAGGTTCCGAGTGAGATTTATATTGTCCTCTCCAAGTCAATGTCTTGTTACTGTTCAGGGAGAACACGAGAGCCTTCGCCCTTGCTTGGAAATGAGGCGTGAGGGAGAGGGTGCATCCTGATCCCCTTGGGTCACTGTCAGGGTGTCCCTGGAGCTGAGCTTCAGATGTCCTCTGTGCTGCCAGGTGCTGTTGACTTGGCCGCTAAAAGTGCCGGCATCATCCCCGGGAGCCCCCTCCCCGTCTTGGACACTGAGGGCCTGTCTGGTATCTCTCCACTGTCTTCGGACGAGGCGACCTCCCGTGTCACTGGTCAAGACCCCGCCAGCGGCCAGCAGAATGGCGATTCCATCCCCACCGTGGGGGTGAGTACGTTCAGGCTTTTCTGCGCCATCAACAGCTTCTGGGATAGGTCAGCCACTTTCCAGATGGATAGGCGCCAACGCCAAGGGACTGAGCTCATGCTGGGCTCCAGTTCTGCCTGAGGAGGCGATGGGCCCTGGGAGACTCTCGGAGAGTGCCTGAGCCAGGGTGAGGCATGGGTGAGTGCTGTGTGGCCTCAAGGGGACAGCTGAGGTGGAGGCAGTGGGACAGGCTTGCTCTGACGCTAAGACAGGCATGGGGCTCCTGGCTGCCTGTGGAGAAGGCAGCTCTGGCCACAACAGCTGGCAGGCCGCCCCATGCCTCCCTGGCACATCTGCGACCCCACCCCCCAGCCCCCGTGCCGAGGCTCTATGGGGACTCAGTTGCTCTTTGAACTAACAGCCTCAGTTGTGGAGACTCAGTGACCCATCCCCGACAGTAGTACCTCCTGTTGCTGTGGCTGTGAGGAGTGTGCGAGCGGGGGGCTCACTGGCTTTCCTGGTGTTGCTGCAGGGCACGAGTGACCCGTTCATCAGCGTCCCCTCGAGGCCTGAGCAGGAGCCAGTGGCCGACAGTTTCCAGGTAGAGTGTGCTGTTAGCTCGAGGGCAGAGTAGCTGCCCTGGGCCCCCTCTGAGCCAGGCCTCCCACCCTCGTGGTCTGCCCGTGGCCGTAGCCTCACTCCCCTGGACTGCCAGGTCATGGCAAGAGCACACAGACAGCCCTCGAGGCCCGGCAGCGTTGTCCTTCCCACCTCGCCTGGACAGATGAACTCGTAGCTCCCATTGGAGGCCTGCTTCCCCACCACAAGGCGGCATGTATCAGTCATGCTCCTGGAAGGACTGTTTGGGTCCAGGAGATGGAGGTCGTCTCCCAGTAGTGCTCCCTGGTACATTTCCTTTGCCCAGATTACCAGCTGTTCTGCCAGCCTTAGAAGCAGGACCAGGCCCCCCTCAACCACCACCCCCTTCGTCTGGCCTCCAAGGCCACCATTGCTCTTTCCAGAGAAGTAAATCCATTGGGTGTGTATATCACAGAGAAGGGGGAGGTGGCTGCTGGCTCTGAATTCTCTGTTGTTGGCACCTGTCAGTCACTGCCATGTGGGTTGAGGCGGTTTTCCCTTCCATGTTCCTGATCATCTGTTGTGTTCCCTGCCCCCCAACCCAGGGCTCACCCGTGCTCTCCCTATCCGAGCTGTCCAAGGCTCCTCTCCACAACGGGCCCCCCGCACCCCTACCCGTGCCGGAGGGCTCCAGCAGCCGCCTGTCTCCACCCAACGTCTCTGCGCTACTGGACATCTCCCTGCCCGGGCCGCCTGAGGATGTGCTCTCGCAGGGCGAGCCCGCCACGCACATCAGCGACTCCATCATCGAGATAGCCATCAGCTCCGGCCAGTACGGTGAGGGCCCCGGGGATCCTGACTTCGCCCGGGGGGGGTTCTGCACCGCTGCTGTGCACACCACTGCCCTGCGTTCCCTCCTGAGTGTGGAGTGTCTGCTGCGTGTGGGGTGCCACCCAACTGGCAGGGCAGCCCCAGCGGATGAAGGGCAGACGGGCGCTGTGGCTCCTCACGGCCTCGAGGGCAGAGCAGGCCCGCCAGGCCTCTGCAGCCCACAGCTCAGAGGGGCCTTTATCTGGTGAGCTCTGAATCTGGGAGGATAGCTTGAGGCTGTGCAAGTCCCAGGAGGGGTTGGGCTGGGACCTGTGGGGGTTTTGGCGTTGGGCTCTCTGGGACAGCATTTGCTGGTCTGCTTCAGGCTGGGGGTTTGCGGAGGACATCGCCTTCACCCTCGCGTCTCACTTCTCTTGGTGATGGGGAGATGCGCACCCTGGCGCGCTGGTGTGGCTGCTGTCGGCGCCAGCAGTGTGTGTTGGGGGTGGCTCTCTGCCCGGGGTCCGGCCGCGTCAGCATAGTTGCAGCCACCGCTACTCCCTGAGCTGGGCACGTGGCCCTGCCGCTGTGGGCTGCCTCTGTGGGTCAGGATCGTTCATCCTTCGTGGGCCCCGTGGGGTTCTGGGTCTACATGTTCAGGGCTCTGCTGCCCTGCTGATTTCCGGGTGGGGGGCAGGGGGAGGCAGGGTGCCACTCACCCACGATGGCATCTCTGATCTAGCGCTTCCGTTGACAGGGGAGGGAGTCCCTCTTTCTCCGGCAAAACTGAATGGCAGCGACAGCTCCAAGAGTCTTCCCTCCCCATCCAGCAGCCCCCAGCCCGACTGGATCGCCTCCCCGACCCACGACCCCCAGTGGTGCCCCAGCGACCCCACGGACTCGTCGCTCAGCAGCTTGTTTGGTGAGTGGAGGGCACAGCAGGGCATGGCAGGCTCCCTGTGGTGCACATGGGTGGGCCCTGGAGTCTGAGGTCCCAGCAGAACTGCTTGTTTCATGGTTCATGTTGTGTCCCTCACATGGCTAGGGGGGCGCCGAGTCTCTGGGGGCACTTCACAAGCTGGCATGAATGCGGACACCCCGATGATGCTGGCCCGGCTAAGATGGCCCAGTCTTTGCACTCCTGTCTCCTGTACCGTCTCCGGGCTGCCCGCTGTTGGCTCCTGCCAGCTCGGGCTTTCTGCTCTTGCTGTTGACAGTGGGACAGATGATGGCGCTTGGTGCTCTCAGCTTCCTCTTCCCGTCCGCAGCTGAGTGTTGTAAGCGGACGTGCCCACAGTCTCTTGGCGTGTTGACTATAAGCTGGAGCGTTTGCAGGATGGGCCTCTGCCCCGGGCACCAGGTGCTTGTGTGGTGGGAGGAGCCGTGAGGGACAGCCACACTGGCCACGGCGGCCTGCACAGGGTGGGCTCCTGGGGCCCGTGTGGGATC
Organism: Neogale vison; assembly: GCF_020171115.1. Taxonomy (NCBI): domain Eukaryota; kingdom Metazoa; phylum Chordata; class Mammalia; order Carnivora; family Mustelidae; genus Neogale; species Neogale vison. The sequence continues at coordinate 442,765 of NC_058104.1, read as the reverse complement.
AGCGCCCCCAGCGTTCTGTAGAGGACACGCGTGGGGTGGGGCCTGGCGGCCCGTAAGGGTTGTTTTACATACGGGTCAGGTCGGCACACATGCGGGCACGCGGGCCCATAGTTGGCAGCATAGGTGAATGAGGGTCTGATGAGGTACCGAAGTGGCTCTGTTCTGAAGGAGGTCACAGAATAGCGTAGGATCTGCAAAGTCAGATAAAGAACATGAGAGATCAGAAGCACCTTACAGGGAGACGAGGGTGGTGACACGACAGTGGGCCATGGCAGGGCTCCTGGAAAACAAGGCCGACTCCCTTGCGCTGCACGGAAGACTCCAGGCTCCCCGTGGGTGGGAGGCCGGGAGCACATGACTCCATCCGAAGCCCAGTGGCCACACAAGCACATGGATACATGCCTGGGGGTGCCTGGCAGGGCCGTCTGCGGCCTCCCCAGGACCCTCCAGGTGGGCCGGTCTCAGGATGTTTCCTCCTTGTCTTGGCAGCAAGCTTCATCTCTCCAGAGAAGAGCCGGAAGATGCTGCCACCCCCGTCGGGGACCCACAGCAGCACCTCCCTGCTGGGCCCCAGCTTGCTGGATGGCAACTCAAGAGACTCGTTTGTGTCCCGGTCCCTGGCTGATGTCGCTGAGGTAGGCGCATGGCCCTAGCTGAGACTTGACAGGCAGCCCGCCTTCCGGAGGTGGCCGGATGCCTCCGCCAGGCCCTTTGGGCACTTGGAAGCCGGAGCTCTCCTCAACGGGGAAGGTCTGGCCGCCCTGGGCCAGCACTAGTTCCCGTGTGGCGGCAGATGCGGGACGCGAGCCAAAAGCTCTGCCCTGGATGCCTTGGAGCTGGGGAAGCCCTGGAGGCGGGTGGCCTGTGGGGCCTCTGCTGGTGGGCAGTGTGGGCTCTGGGTGCGTTCTTCCCGTCAGCGCCGCCACTTTTGCTTCGGTTTCCTGGTCCATCCGTTGCTGCCACCGTCTTTCGAGGAGTAGGCGGCCGCTGTGGGTGGAACGTTCTCAATGCTGCCGCCCACGGGCAGGGGTGCCTTCCAGCCGCCTCTCCCTGTGTGGTGGCTTGAGGCTGCTGCCCGCTGAGCTGAACACCAGCTCGGGGTGGGGAGTTGACGAGGAGGCAAGACTCGGTCTGTGACGCCCCTCGTTTGTCCACTCGGAGCTGCCCGGGCCTCCACCCTGCGAGGAGCGAGTGCGTCAGGGAGCAGGCAGGACTGGCAAGGGCAGGGGCAGAGAGCGCAGCGGTCCGAGAGGGACAGGCAGGAGGACGTGTGGGAGACAGACAGAAGGCTCTGCGGAGAGTAGGCTGGGCCTAGTTCTGGGGTCAGAGGACTGGAGTATCGTCTCCTGAGTGCTGCTTCCCTGGGATGTGCCGGTGTCGGTGGGTCTCTCCAAGAGTTCCTCGTTGGTTTCCTGACGGAGCCCTGGATCCGACCGTTCACAACTGTTTCTCACAGACGCCTGGGCTTCCCCTTATCCCGACTGGCGTCTGGAGATCGGAGGAGCTCGTGGGGAGAGTTCAGAGCTGAGCAGTGATGTGACTAGAAATTCTACCCAAATAGACGCAGAGAACAGCAGCACACGCTCTCCTTGCAGTGCGCAGCATTTCTCAAACTGCTTGTGGGTTTGATGTCACAGGAGAAGCCCATCTTTCCCCTCCTGTATGTGTGTGCAAGTGTGTGTGTGTCTGTGTGTCTGTGCACACACGCTTACAAGCCCTGGGCCTCTGTGCAGATGGGCCTGCCGCACGTATTTGAGACCCCTTTTCAGGACTCTGCCCTTCTGGGAAGTCTCCAGAGCAGCAGTAGCAGCTTAGGGCTTAAAACAGCCCAGGGCTGTTTTAAGTGCAGACTCATGGGCCCAGCCCAGGTCCACCCCAGGTCCACCCCAGGTTCACCCTAGGCTCACTCCAGGCCCACCCCAGACCAACCCCCCAGGTTCACCCCAGGTTGACTTCAGGCCCACCCCTGGCCCACGTGATGGGCTTTGAACAGAATGGGCATGAGGAGGGGTGGGAAAGGTAGGGCCAGGCTGGCCCACGTCGACAGTGATGGTGGCTGCTGGTGAGCACGTATGGGGAAGATAGGCACTAGATGCTCTGCTTTTTGAAAACAGGTTTTAGTTTGACGTTTCTCCTAAAAAGCTTAAAAGTCTGTTTATCGAAGTAGTCTCGTGAGTCCCAGATCACAAGTTGCCTGGTCTTCTGACTGAGCCAGCGGGACGCCCCTGTCGTGAACCCTTAAAATTCAGTTCATGCCATAGCTTTACTTGGGATTTTCCGACCTGGCTCGTTGACCGGGGTTTCGAGTCTTCCCTGGTTCGTTCAGCTCCCACTGAAGTCCCCGCCAGTTGCTCCCAGGCCAGCGGCCTGCCAGCCGCCTGCTGACCTGGACTTCCCTTGTGTCCTCTGCCTTGTAGGTTGTGGACTCCCAGCTGGTGTGCATGATGAATGAAAACAGCATCGATTACATATCTCGATTCAACGATTTGGCCCAAGAACTGTCCATTGCCGAGCCCAGCCGCCGAGAGGCTCTGTTTGATGGCAGCGGAGGCGGCCCCCCTGTCAGTGACCTGTCCCAGTGACCACACCTCATCCCTGGTGGGGCATCCTGGAGGCTTCAGAGGAGGGCTGGTAGTCCTCCACGGTGGTAGGAGCAGCTCTCTACAGGCTAGAGAAAACAAATCAAGCCCAGGAGCCCCCTGGAGATGATCTGAACAGAGGAACCTCTGTGCCCCAGAATGTGCAGCAGGCAGGAAACCGCGTCCCAAAGGGCAGAGGGGTGTGGTGGCCTGGGAGACCTGAACGGGTTCTCTAGGAGGGCCCGTGTCAGACGCTGCTGTGGTGTTGGAGCGGCTCCCTGCCGGCCGTGGGACAGCGCGTGGGGGCCACATACCCGCCCGTGCTTCTGCCTCACTTGTCGTGTTGGACGTTGCAGTGGCTTGTCCTCCCCAGGGAAAGGTGTGGGTGTGCGGCGGTGGCCATGGCCTCTGGGACTCACAGCCTTGCTGCTCTTTGCAGAGGACGGGGAAGGGCAGCTGGGCATGGCCAGGCTCTGCCTGGTGGGGTTTGCGCCCTCAGCAGACACTTGGGAGGATGCCCGGATTGCAGGGCAGCGCACCTGGCGCCCATCCCCCAGAAACACTGGCCCTTGCCGAGTGCGCTCCCCCCCCACCCCAGAGCTTTGTTCTGACTGGCTCAACGGGAAGGAGGAGGGAATCTGGTTTTGTGCAGCTTGCGTGGACTTTTAGGAAAAAATCCTGCTAAAGTGGTTGGAAAAAGGTTTTCCTTGTGTTTTGAGAATAAGGAGACGTTGAAGAAGAAATGAATTCAGGGTTTCCTTCCTGTGTTCGAGCTTCTTGGTCAACGAAGCTGTCCTTTGCTGGGTCCGCAGCGGAGCTTTGGCCCACAAGTTCCCAAACCTCCCAGGCGCTGCTGGCTTGCCACTTACAAGCGCGCCCTTTCTGGGAAGGTCTCCGCATCTCCAGCGCCTCCTCTTCCTTCTGCAGGCTTCCGTGCAGAGTCCACCCCATGCACACATTTCCTCCTTCGTGTTTCCTCCACCCTGTGGTCCTGTGTCTCTCTTCTTCCAGCGCAGGGAGCGCAAGCAGGGCGCAGACGCCTGGGTGCAGTCAGAGCACACGAAAGCCATGTCCCTCTCGTGTGTTCGGGCCTCCTTTGGGTGACCATTTGCCATCACTGCCGGCGGGTCACTGTCCAGAGTTTTCCCAGGATGGAGCTGATGGGGTTGCTCTGTTGCTTGGCCTGGGGGGAGGCTTGACAGAACCCCATCCGGCTCCCCATCCGTTGTGGCCAGCAGCCAGTGCTGTGGTGTGGGTCCAAAAGCGCCCTGTGCACCACCGTCCTCCTGCAGCTTCATCCTCCGCTTGCTGTCCGGACCGCTTCGGCTTTCGAAACCCACCTGAACTGAGGACAGTTTCTCTCTCCTCCTGCCTGCCTGCCTGCCGTGGAACGGCGCAGTCCCACCCCAGGCCAGTCCCAGCCCTCCCCCCGGGCTCCTCTCCCTCTCCGTAATGGAGAGATGAGGCAGCGTGTAAGGGAACAGAAAAGGTCTCTGTGTGTGTGCAAGCAGGACGGATGCTCCTGGCGGCACGGTCTCCACAGCCGGCTGCAGCACGCCAAGCGGCGGGCAGTGCCATTCACCCCAGCCATGGAGGAAAGAGAGGCCAATTGGCCTTCCAGCTAGTATGTTCCTTCCTTCCTTCTCAAGTTTTTCTCAGAGCTCTTGCCTGTCACGTGGTTTTCTTCTTTCAGGTCTGGTTCTAGGTACAAACATCACTAATAAAAGCCACTGTGGGCTGGGCTTTTAGAGAAAGTCCTGAGGCTCTGGAGATGGAGAAGAGAGGGACGTGCCCTTTTAGGAAGACATAGCATCATTTGAACCAGTGTCCTTGGACTAGCTTGTGTGGCTTAGCTGTCCATCTGCTAGCTTCCAGAAACGAGCGCCAGCTGGAGGGGATGACAGCTGTGGAGCGCGCTGGGCCGCTGACTCTGTTAGGTTTGTAGTAGGTTAGGATGCCAGGCCAAGTTTAGGCTGCCACTAACTTGCTCATACTCCACTGTCGGGGACCAGACACCCACAGTATCCTAAGGCATCGATGCTGGGAGCAGGACCTGATGGCAGTGTGCACGTTGCCAGAGATGGTAGGGGTCCTGAGCTGCTTTCATCAGAGGACACCCCAAGGCAGTCTGGCAGGTAGGCTGGCCCCGGTGATTCAGTGACATGTAAAAGAAAGAAAACTAGGGATTTGGGGTCAGCTTTTGTAGGCTTTTCAGTGGTACCTTCCACTAGGGCCTTAACCACAGACTCCATCTGGAGTGTCACCTAGGGGCCAGGTGGATTAGGGAGGACAGTGGGCTCATTGTTCTCACCTGCAGCAAAGCTGACACGATTCCAGAGAATTCTGCCACTGCTGCGGCAACCTGACAGGTCTAAGCATTTGCTTGCCATGTTAAAAGGAAAGTAGAATTAAAAGAACAAGTCTGTGTTTTCCCAGCCTAAATGAATACATGTGTATAAACATAAGCAGCTGGTAAAGGCTGGAATTTTCAAAATACCCAAGCAGAGAAACTCCCCTCTTCCTGGATCTTCCTCTGCCTGTCCCACGGAAGTGGTAGTCTTGGTGTGCACGTGTGGCTTCCTTCGTGCATTTGAGCATGCTGTGAGTAAGACCAGATCTGTCCCTCGGAAAACTCCCTCCCTAGTCGCTCTAATGTTTGGGACCTTTTGCTGATTGAGGTTTTGTGAAGACAGAGACTTTATCTCTGGTCTTCATGGAGTTGGTGTTGTGGCCTGTGATGAGCTTAGAAGACACAGCGGAAGTGTGAAGTAGAGGCTGGTGACCGGGAGCATCTGTGAGGACGCAGCCCTCACCTGTCCTGTCTGCTAGGTGTAGAGTACTTGCTCAGGAGGGGTATTTGGAAAGAGTTCATCCACTGATCTACTTGCTTCCCCACATCTCCTGCTGCTTAGCTGCGGGATCTCGAAAAGGGCGTCCTTCTCAGTGGAATAGCCTCTCAACTAGATCACAGCATGGAATCCAAACTCGTGCGGAGAAAAGTCACGGAATAAGACACTGGAAGCAAGTAGAGGAGGAAAGTAGCAGTTGCTGGTTTTTTCATTATGTTTAAAGAGCTTGAGATCTATCACACGCATTCGTGAGAAGATAGGGCACTTTGTTTTAGAGGAGGAAGGAGCCCCCAGCGGAACCTGCCCCGGGACCGCGGCTAACTGGGAGCGCAGACGTGGAGCGTCGGATCGCGGCAGCCAGCGGGACCGGTGTCCACCGCGAGGCAGCGGCGGCGCCCTCCGCGGTTCCCTGCAGCAATCGTTAAGCCATATCACCGAGGTTTCGGCGCGCCGGAGACGTGAATCTGTTGTACGGATTATAAATATGCATATACAGTGTATGTACAAAGCAGAATGCCTGTCCTTCCTGGTTATTTTTTGTACCATATTGTAAATTATATTATTTATTCTTTACCAATTTTGGGAATAAAAGGTGTTTTGGTTATTTAATATAATAAAAGCTGTTAAACTTCTTATGTTTAAATTTCCAGTTCAACTTGTAAATCTGTTTTTATTATTGTGCATAAATACATACTAATACTTGATCTAATACTTCTCGACTGAGCCTTGTTTCCTTCGCGGCGGGCTTGACGCTGGCGGCCCGGCGTCGGGCCCCGCGGCTGCGCGGCCATCGGTGGCTCCCAGCGGTCCCCCGGCTTTTCCCCCTGCTGCTGGGAGGCGCTTCCGGAGTGCGTGCCTGCGCCTGCGTAGGGAGGGTCAGGGCCCACCCCGCAGCCCTGCTGCCCAATGTCGGCGCCCGAGTCCTGAGCGGCATCTGCTATCACCAATCGGCTGCGAGCGCGGCGCGAGCCTCGCGGGGCTTCCGTCCCTGTGGGCGGGGGCGCGGCCCGGCGCCGCGATAGGCGGCGGCGGCGTGACTGGCGTCGACGGCGTCTAATAGGCGCGGGTGGGCGGGCCTCGCTCTGCGTAGGGCCGGGCGGGAACCGCGGTGCGGCGGTCGAGGAGGCGCTGCACTACGGGCGACATGTTTCAGGCCCCGGAGAGTGAGGGCGCCCGGGCCGGCTCCAGGTACGTGGCGGGCGCGGCCAAGTGGCCGGCGCTGGTGCGGGTGCCGGGTGACCTCACAGAGCCGCGGTCCCCGCGTCCCGCTCCGAGAGGCGGGCGCTCGGTCGGGAAGCGCTCCCGTGCCCCGCAGGGTGTGGGCTGGAGGCCCGAGGCGCGCCGCCCGCGCTGCTCCTCCTGGGCCCACGTTCCCCTCATGTCCTCACCCGGAGACGCTGGCCGAACGGTGTGCGGGGCCGCTGCGGGGAGCCCGGGACCAAGGGGGTGGGCGGGGCCGCGCCCTCCGGTAGCCGTGCTAGCGCCGGTGCGCGGGGAACGGGGCCGCGGGGTGGGGGTCAGCGTCCTGGGCTCTTTCCCGGGGTCCCCAGGGCCGGGCGCCGCGCTCCCCTAATCCCGGGGCTTCCAGGTCCTGGCGCCGCGCTCCCCTAATCTCGGGGTTCCCTGGGGTCTGGAGCCGCGCTACCCTAATCCCGCCCACTCCCCTGGGCTGCGCTACCCTAATCCCGGGGCTTCCAGGGCCTGGCGCCGCGCTCCCCTAATCTCGGGGTTCCCTGGGGCCTGGAGCCGCGCTCCCCTAATCCTGCCCACTCCCTCGGGCTGCGCTACCCTAATCCCGGGGCCTCCAGGGCCGGGCGTCCTGCTCCCCTAATCCCGGGATTCCCGGAGCCTGGAGCCCCGCTTCCTTAATCTCGGGGTCTCGCAGGGCCCAGCCACGCACTCCCCTAATCCTGGGGCCTCCAGGGCCTGGCGCCGCGCTCCCCTAATTTCGTGGTCCCCTGTGGCCTGGCTCTGCGCTCCTCTAGTGGCCACCTAGCCTTGTCATTTTCGGGGGTTGTAGACGCCCATGAGCTTTCATTACTCCGCGATCCTTTTCTGTCCCCCAGCCTTGCCCTAACGGCAGAGGAGAGTGTGTAGGCCACAGCTGTAGAGGTAAATACCACATCCAGTAAGTAACACGGGGAAGAACTTGCCAAAAACCTTGTAAGTCTGGGGGAGTCAGGTCAGTGTTCAGTCACCAGTCATCCGACCACGGAACGGTGACTCAGTCACCCACGTCTCCGCGTGCAGCGATGGCAGCACAGGTTTATCCCGCAGGGCTCCAGCGGCGCCCGGACGCATTGTCCCAGCTCCCATGGGTTCAGCCGGTTTGTTCCGCAGCCTGGCCCCTGAGGCCCCGCAACCTTGGCAGTTCCTGACCTGCAGGGCGGTTCCTATCAGAAGCCACACTTCTCCGGGGCTCTCGTGCTGGAGACGCTATTAGGAGGAGAGGACTTTTCCTTTCAGGACTTGGAAGAAGAGCGATCTTCCCGGTTGGATGATTGCACGAAGCCGGAGCCTCTGCTTGGGATCAGCCAGACAGTTTGCGTCTCCGCAGCCATCCTAAAGGCCCTGCGGAGCGGGACAGGCCGCGCGGGGCCTCTGGTCTTACTGGGCCATGGAGGGCGGGAGTCCGGTGGGGGCTGAAGACCACCAGGCCCTGCCTCTTCTGTTTTCTCGCCGAGGGGTGATCGGATGTTCAGGGCACTTGGAACTGTCCACTTGTGGTGCCTCGGCCGTCCCCAACGGGAGGTGGTCCCTGTGCGCCGCAGACTGTGCGCCCGTTAAGAGTTTATCTGGGTCTCTCCATTACGGCTTCTCTCCAAGTCTGATCCGTCCCCCAGAGTCTTTCCTGAACACAGACGCCAGCTCTCGGGGGGAGGCTCTGGACCTGGAGGCGAGAGTGGCTTTTGTCTCCCTGCCGCTGCTGGTGCCATCGTCCCCTCGAGCTGTCTCTGTGGCTCTTTGTCACAAGCCCTCTGGCCCCATGTGTGTCCTTCACCATTTACTAGAGCGCCGGGGGGTACGAGAGAGGACAAGGTAGCTGTACTCGGCGCGTCCCCTCGCAGTCAGTTCTGAGCTCTCTGGTGTCCCCACCTTCCCTCTGTAATTTGTGTCCTGGAGGCAAGTGCCCTTGATGGGGAGCCTGGCGAAGGCCACACTGAGCCACTGTGGCTTCTGTTTTTATCAGAATAACCTCTTCATTCTCAGTCCCCTTATTCGAGACCCTGTTGGGGCAGCCTGTAGGATCTGCATGACCCCTGCAAGGTAGGGGGACCCTACCGCCCACTGCGTTGCCATTGTCCCTTCCTGGGTAACAAGGCCACTGTGCTGCTTTCTTCCCTTGTTTTCAAAGTACAATAAAGCAAAAGTACACAATAATGTAAGAAATACTGCATTTCCACCACCCAAACTTAACCATTTGGTCATTTCAAACAACTGGCTACGTCCTTTGCCGTGAGGCTGTCTTTCCTGGAAAGAGACCCCAAACTTGATATGAGCTTTGTTTCTCCAAAGGGGTCTTAGGGGTTCTACTAAGACCCAGGGCTAGTGGCATCACTGATGGGAACACTAGAGCCCCGTGCACCTGTGGCACTGGCTTTCCCAGTAAGTAAAGCTGCTGCAGGCACACACCACCGTTTGGGCATGGGATCTGGCACCAGCTTCCGGCGACAAGTGCTCAGGGGCCGTGCAGAGGGGTGAGGCCAGGGCGCAAGACAGAGGGGAGCGGGTCAGACGGATGCACACTGAATCAGGGCGATCTGTGAGTCTCGGGTGCTCTCTGCTCTTAGGGCCATGAAGCCCCCGGGAGGAGAGGCCAGCAATCTTTTTGGAAGTCCAGAAGAAGCTGTTCCTTCCAGCAGGCCCAATAGGATGGCATCGAATATTTTTGGACCAACTGAAGAGCCTCAGAACATCCCTAAAAGGACCAACCCTCCAGGTATGGCCTTTGTGAGTCATCAGTCCTTTGGCCTCTGTCCTCTTTCTGCTGTTCTTCTGATAACATTTTTTTATTTCTTCATGTCGGCCTTTTCAAATGTTTTCTGGTGCAGGTTATCCTTTGCTGTCAGAGTTCTAGAATGTAAGGATGGTTTTGTTTTGTTTATTTTTTTGTTTGCTTTTTATATGTATTTTTAAAGATTTTATTTATTTATTTGGCAGAGATCACAAGTAGACAGAGAGGCAGGCAGAGAGAGAGAGAGAGAGGAGGAAGCAGGCTCCCTGCCGAGCAGAGGGCCCGATGTGGGGCTTGATCCCGGGATCAGGACCTGAGCCAAAGGCAGAGGCTTTAACCCACTGAGCCACCCAGGGGCCCTGAGTGTTTTAAAATTTCACTTATTAGAGTGTGCACAATTAGGAGGAGCGGCAGAGGGAGAGAAAAAAGCAGACTCCTGGCTGAGTGTGGAGTCTAACACGGGGCTCGATCCAAGGACCCTGAGATCATGACCTGAGCCCAAGGCAGCAGCTTCACTGGCTGAGTCCCAAAGGTGTTCCCAGTTCAGTCATTTTTATTTTTATTTTTTTAAAGATTTTATTTATTTATTTGACAGAGATCACAAGTAGGTAGAGGGGGTGGGGAGCAGACTCCCCGCTGAGCAGAGAGCCGACGCAGGACTCGATCCCAGGACCCTGAGATCATGACCTGGGCTGAAGGCAGAGGCTTTAACACTCTGAGCCACCCAGGCGCCCCAGCTCAGTCATTCTTGAATCCTCTTCCCTCTGCCACCAGACCGTGGCTGATTATAGGCACTGAGGTCACAGGGGAGGATGCTGGGATTCTGGTTCCCACCAGGTAGGCCCTCCCAGTTCTCCAGTGGGTCCTTGCAGTGCCAGAAATTGTGTGCAAGTTGTGCTTTTAAATGTTCTTCAGAGGGAGGTTCCTCTGATTCAGATCGTCACTGGGATCAGAGCTCTATAAAGGATGACCCCGTCCACGTAGTTCTTCAGTGCCAGTCCCCCTTGCAGTAGTCACAGTGGGAAGGAATCTTACAAGTCTTTTTCTTGGCTGGTAGTCTCCCCAGTTGAGTGACCGACCGTATGGGGATAGTTCGCTGAAGAGCTCTCCCTGTCCTGTGTCCCCAAGGGAAAACAAGGTTGTGAGAGGCCCGACACAGGACTTTGTATTTCCGGCAGGTCAGTTCTGCAGAGCCGAAGCTGGCGAGGCTCCTGCCCTGTGCCAGGGACCTAACCCAGGGCAGCAAAGGCATTAGGTTCAAAAACTAGTTTGGGGTTTGGTTGCTGGGGTGGGTGGAGGGTTAAAGTTTGGGATACAGTAGAAGCAGGTGGTTCTTAAAAGTGAGAAACACCCTTGTCGCGTCCAGCTTACAGGTGTGGGGCCGGCGCGGTCAGCCCCATACACCCTTTGTATCAGCGACATCAGGACAGCCACCATGTGTCAGCTCTGTCCCAGCTGGCTGTGGGCTCCTTGTGTCCAGAGCTGCCCCTGGGGCGGGTCGGGTTCCCTGGAGAGCGTGGCAGCTTGGGGCATTGCCGCTCTGCGGACCCTCGGCCTCAGGTTCTCCGGCCGGCAGCCTGGGCCCCTCTTGAGCGGAGAGATAGAGAGCCTCTGTGTGGTGCACAGTCACAAGATGCGGCAACGGCTGCTGAACTCACTCCCTGTGCTGGGTTCCTGCTTCTGCGGCTGTTTTGTCTTTGGGGTTTGTTTTCTGTCCTGGCAAGTGCTCTTGGCAAACAGTCTGTGATGAATTCTCAAGGGAAGACTGAAAGGGAAAGCTCCCGGTGTGCCCCCTGCCCTCTGATGAGAAGGCCTGATTGAGAAATGGGTCCAGGATGGGGGTGGGGGGGGCGCGACTGGGAGGTGATGGGAGTGACTGAGCCCTTGATCGTCACTGAGCATTCGCCAAGGGTTGTCATACTCAGTGTCTCTCTCTCTTTTTTTTTTTTTTTTTTTTAATTTTTAATTTTTATTATTTATTTGGCGGACAGAGATCACAAGTAGGCAGAGAGAGGAAGGGAAGCAGGCTCCCAGCTGAGCAAAGAGCCCGATGTGGGGCTCAATCCCAGGACCCTGGGATCATGATTTGGCCAAAGGCAGAGGGTTTAACCCACTGAGCCACCCAGATGCCCCCCCATTGTTTCTTTACTCTTCTTGAGCGGGCTCTGCTGGCTGCCTGGCTCACATCTTCCAGATTGTTCTTGCTGCTCTAACTCTGGTGCTGGAGACATGTGGACAGTTCCACATTTGCCAGGGACTGTGCTCAGTGCTTTCCGTGTTTTTGTTTGGCTGCCTCTCCACCCCTAGGAGGTAGGTGTGGGGGTGCCCCTGGACAGAGAGGGAAACAGAGGCTTAGGGAGGGTCACTGCCACCCCCGGAGCTCACTCCTAGCCAATGGCACCAGGGGCCTTTCGATCCCGGAGCTCATGCTCTAAACTTAACCTGAAAAATCCTTTGGGTAAGTGTCTTGAAATGGAATTGCTGGGTCAGTTTTAAATCTTGATAGCCACTTCCGACTGGTCATGAGACGGGCCCAGCGCGCCCCACCATGTGTGCGATGCTCGCTGCCCACTCTGCCAGCATGTTGTCTCTCTTCTGCAGTTTGGTTCTTATAAAAGCGTATCTTAGGGGGCGCCTGGGGGGCTCCGTCAGTCAAACGTCTGACCCTTGATTTTGGCTCAGGTCGTTGGACTCTGCACTGGGCGTGGCATCCGGGTGACTTTCTGCCTGTCTACCTGCCCCTCCTGCTTGTGCGTGCTCATGCTCTCTCTCTCTCTGTCACTGTCTCTCTCTAGGAATTAATTTTTTTTAAAAGCCTATCTAGAATTTATTTATGGCTAAATTCAGCACCTTTTCCTTCTCCAAACCTCAGTTCATCTTCCAGGCAAAATGTCGACTAGGAGACCTGAAGGGTCCTTTATATAACGTACTGAAGCAGAACTGCGTTGTTTGGAGTTGAACATACACAGTAAAAATGGACCAACGATAGCAAATCTGTGGTCTGCTGGAAGCGCGGGCATTTGGTGACCTGGGTTGTGGGGAGGGTGCCCAAGGTTCTTGGGAGCCCGTTGTGCTCTGTGCACTCTAGGTGCCAGTTACCGGGGTCCTTGGCTTCTCTGTTATCTGTGACTGTTAAGTCTTAAGAAGTTTTGGGTTATGTTTTATAATTTAAAAATAATTTTCGGGGGCGCCTGGGTGGGTCAGTGGGTTAAAGCCTCGGCCTTGGGCTTAGGTCCTGGGATTGAGCCCCGCATCGAGCTCTCTGCTCAGCGGGGAGCCTGTTTCCCCCTCTCTCTGCCTGCCTCTCTGCCTACTTGTGATTTCTCTCTCTCTGTCTCTCAAATAAATAAATAAAATCTTAAAATAATAAATTTTTTTGATGAGCAGTGTCTTTAGCCAAAAACTTCAAACTGAGTTACTTTTATTTTCCACTTTTTAAAAAACTGAATGCACCTTTTAAAGAGAATTTATTTAAGCCTTTGTAGCACCACTAGGAGCAGCAGTGTCTGGGGTGAGCTGAAGCTGGAGTTCTGTCCCCTTGGTGGTGGAGATGCTCTTGCTGACAGCAGCCCAGCAGCATCCCTGAGGGCCGACCCTGCCAGGCACTGCTCTGCCCACTTCACGTGCTTTCACTCACTTATGTCACCCGTGGCCCGAGGGTCGGTGCTCTTGTTAACTTACGACCTCCTCAGTGTTGATAGATGGAGGCAAGAAGGTTCGAGCCCCTTGCCCGGGCTCCAGTGGCAGCCTGGCACTGTGCTGTGTGGGCATCTCCGGCCCGGGCCTGTGGGTCCGGGAAGGTGAGGTGTGTGGGTGCAAAGATGACATGAGCGCATGTCTCTGGCACAGGCAGCCCTGCACCTTCTTGATTGGTTCTCCTGCTCCAGAAGGGCTCTTCCCTTACTCTGTTCCCATCCTCGCTGGGCTTGTGCTCCATGTCCCCGTGCGGCCGCGTCCCAGAGGCCCCTCTGTTTTACTGTCCACTCTGGCTGCGGGGACCCTCAGGATGGCCCTGCAGGCAAGTGAGAGCATGAACCCCTGATGGAGCCCTTCCCCGCGGGCCCACAGGGAGCGAGGCGTCTGGGTCGTTCTGCGGGCTCTGTTTCTCTGTTCGCCACGTGGGCTGTTTCAGCCAGGAAGTGACTGCCTGGGATGTGGGCCCTCGAAAACGAAGCTCTGAGAAAGGACATGCCAAGCAGTCTTGAGTCCCACAGCCCGTCCACAGGGAGCCACGTTTGGGGAGGGGGCAGTGGAGTGACCACTTTCCTCCTCAGATGCCCCGAAGTGAGAAAACCCCCTCCATGTACATTGAGACGTTGCTCGCCATACGGACTGTCTTCTGCCCTCCTGCCCTGAGCGGTGTTTACGTCCAGGAGACGCTTCTTCTTCAGTGCTGTGGGACGCGGCGAACCTCTATTGGGCATTTGTGTCCCTGGCATCGTTCTGACCGTCTGGTGCATGAGCTCCGGACCTGCCTCTCAGGTCCTTTCGTTCTGCCCTTTCTGCAGCTGAGCCTCTGAGGGCACAGAAAGGCCAACCAATGTGTGTGGCCATCTAGCTAGCTAGTTAGCAGAATGCTCTTTCTTTCTCCTTGTGAGACTCTAAGTCCTTGGTGCCCAGGGCCATGACCGGCAGCCCAGCTCTGTTAGCACAGCTCTCCGCAGAAAGGTGCTGGCGGTTGCCGAGTGAAGAAACGCCAGCCAGGGGGTGTGGCAGCCGTCTCTCTGCTTCACGGAGCCGTTTGGGCGTCGTCTTTGCTGTCTGGCCAGACTCCTCAGCTTATGAGAAGTTACACGTTCGATGCATATTTCCATGATGGCTCATCAGATCACTTAGAGTTTCGTTGTAGGATGTCACATGTCTGTAATTTGCTGACATGTCTAGTTGTCACTGGTTGTTGCGGCCAGAATGAGGTCAGCAGAATGACTAATAGGTGTTTATTTTCCAGATGACAGGTTTGCCTTGGCCTGTTGTTGAATTCATTTCTTACATATTTAGTCTAAAAATGCAACAGCTCTTTGCTTTTAACATAAAGAACTTTCCATGGATTTAAGGAAGAAGATCCTTTAATAGGACAACACAGGTTCAAGGTTAAGGGAGTCCCAAGTAGGAAATGCTAGAGGCCCGCCGAGGTCAGCTTCCAGAAATGACGGTCCCAGCAGGCCCCCAATAAACAGGTTGATGTTGACGTACGGCTCACCAACCGGGTCACCCCCGCTGTGGGCCCGAACTAGGGACTGGCACTGGGGCGTCCCTGCGAGGGTAGTCATGAAGTAATGAAGGCGGCGTATAGCGCTGGGGGGCTGTCGTGGTTGCTCAATGTCCCGGAACTGTTTCTGCAGGGGGGAAGGGAAGTGGCATCTTCGACGAATCCACGCCTGTGCACACTCGACAGCGTCTGAACCCACCTGGCGGGAAGACCAGTGACATCTTTGGGTCCCCAGTTGCTGCCACTTCTCCTCTGGCACACCCAAACAAACCCAAGGTAGGGGCTATATTCAGCTAGCAGACGTGGAAGGAAGAGAGACAAAGATGGAGTCAAGGACTCCTTGGTGCGGCACTGAGGCGGCTGCAGTGCATTGCCGGGAAGAGGCGGAGTGGGTGACGTGGTTCTGTCGAGTGGGGTCCTTAGTCATGGGCTTTCACGGCTCCCCTGAGTCAGTGCAGAAACCCACTCCGGTGTGGCGATGAATGAAGCCTGGGGACGCTGGCCTCAGCGTGCCGGTGGAGGCGGCTGCCCCTACCAACGGGCTGCTGCTCTGCTCTGCCCAAGGGCCGTGCGGCTCTTCGTAGAGTTGAACACCTAAAATTTCCGTATTTTTAGTCGTCATCAGTAAGTACAGTAATCGGATTAAAATTCAACCAGTATTGAGAGTTTGGGGGCTTGTGATAATACTTTTAGAAAGTCTGATTTGTGGCTGGAGCAGAGGACAGCATCTCTGCGTGAGTCGCATCCCCGGGGGGCTGCTGCTGAGGGAGTTTCCCAGTCCTGAGGGTGCTCAGCCGGAAATGGAGGAGGAATGGAATGCTGATGCCACCGTCGCACTGACGGGTCATAAAATCCTGGAGCTCAGCAATGAGCGTCCGTGGCTGCCGTCGCAAGAGACAGCCAGCAATGCGGGTCCTTACAGAACATCACAGCCGACCTTCAGATTCTGGTCGGAAGGTCAGGTCCACATCAGACCAGCCGTCGGGTAACGGACGCCTCGGGGTCAGCGGGGTAACAGGAAGCAGAGGACTGCACACAGCAGTCACTGGAGGGCAGTCAGGAGTCCTGGCAACCGAGAAGAGGTTTAAATGATCCCGACCCCGTCAGAGCCTGGGCCGCGCAGTTGGGTGTCTAGCTCTTCGTTTTGGTGCAGGCCAGGATCTCAGGTTTGTGAGATCGAGCCCCGTGTCAGGCTCTGCGCTCAGCAGGGGGTTTGCATGAGCTCCTCTGTCTGCTCCTCCCTCCCCACCGCCACAAAAAAGCAGGGGAAAGAATACAGTCCCTATCAAAGTGCCTACCATAGTGTTTGGTTTCTTTTGGTTTTTTACTTTTTTTTTTTTTTTTTTTAAGTGGAAAGACTACCCTAAAATCCTCAGGGACTCGTGACTAGCCAGACATGTTAACAGTGAATAACAGAGTTGGAAAACTCACTTCCCAGTCTCAGAACTCACTGTCAAGTTCTAGTCCACCCAGTGTAGTGCTGGAAACATGACCTGAGCCAAAATCAAGAGTTGGACACGTAACTGTCTGAGCTGCCCCCGGCCTCCAGGCACCCCTAAAGGACATTTTTAAATTGGATATTTGCGGGTAATCGAAATACTGAGATTTGCTTTACAGACTGTCCAAGGGGCGGAGGGACTGTGGTGGGGAGTGTGTGGCTGAGGTCTGGGTAGTGGGGAGCTCTCGTCACTGCTGCGGGGCCTCAGGGCACTGCTCCCTCCGCTTCGCTCGGGGGTGAAACTCTCCACCATAGATGTACACAAGCCCGTTTGTGCCCTGAGTCTCATCATCCTTTTGAATGAGGGTAAAACGTGTGAATCACCTACTGACCTGGGGTTTTGCCTCAATTGCAGGACCACGTGTTCTTATGTGAAGGAGAAGACCCCAGTTCGGGCCCTAAAGGTGAGCTGCTGTTTCTGTGCCTTCCCCCTAGCGCTGTGCTGTGGTAGGGTTGCCGCCACGCCCCCAGAGGATGAGAGGGACTATTCCGTGCCTCTCCCAGGCCTGCTGACAGAAACAAGCAAGGTCCTGTTTGTTGCCAAGAGGATGTGTAGTATTTGAAGAAGACCAGAGAAGTAGGCTGTTATTTTGGGTGAAAACTTCCCAACTGGTCACCACCAGCCTTTCTTCACTTGGCATTGGTGATCAGCCCAGGCCACGACCGGGGACCCCTTCTAGAAGCTGATCTCAGGTAGTGAAGGACAGGGATCTGGAGCCAGGAGTGAATTTGTGGCCAACAGTAGCCCAGGCAGCACTGATGTAGAAGTGGGGGGCAGAGGAGAGCAGTAGAGGTGCCGGCTGAGAAGAGAGACCGTGAGGCCTGCACGGTGGGAGAGTTGCCCTTGGGGCGGGGGGTGCAGGGGGGTGGTCAGACTCTGAGCCCCACCTCTCCGTCCTAGTTGGTGCTGCGGGTCACCACTCCCTCAGCCCCTAACAAAGACGCTCGTTCATCCAGAAGTCCGGATGAACGACTTGCCTCAGCAAGCCTTGCCTCGCCTTGTTAGGTCCCCAGTTGAGATGAACTCCTTCTCTTCCTTGTCATGTTCAAGTTGAGAAGGTTTGTTACTGATTCTTGAAGTGGAAGAAAAAGGAATGGGGTCCCTCAGGTGTGTAGGATAATCGGTTTATTAGGAATTTATCAAGGAGTTTATAGTATGAAGCCCCAGCATTGTCCCCAGTTCAGGAATGGTCTCTGCCAGTCAGTCTCCTTGGGACGAGGTGGAAGCCTGGCTCTGTGCGCTTCTCTTCCCATCACGGTGTGGCCTTGTTGGCTGCTCTGGGCCACGCACTGTATGCGCACCTTGCCGGTTTGGTCCTGGGCGGCCTATAACGGGATGGCATGCCGACTTTGTCCTGCAGCTGCAACGAGCACGTCTCCCAGAGAAGAGGCGGGTGAGAAGGGAGGCCCTGGAGAAGCGGGCCGCGCCCCACAGCCGGTGCCCATGCCCACGGGTGACAGCCACGAGCCCAGGTTGGGCCCGCGGCCACGTTCTCACAACAAAGTCCTCAACCCGCCTGGAGGCAAATCCAGTATCTCCTTCTACTAAGAGGGGCTGCTGCTTCACCTGTAGCCAGACGAGGACCCCGAGAGATAGGATTTCAAATACTGTAGTTTCTTTTAGCCCAAAGGAGCCGGGTGGGGAGAGGATCTGCTGTGCCGCTGCTCGGGCCCCACCACCGTCGCGGAGCCGGGGGACCTCACTACATGGGCTGCCAAGACCTGGCCTGGTGGGGATAACACGGGACTCACTTGGAACTGCAGATGGGACGGTGTTCTGTGAGGGGCGTGCGGCAGGTGGTGCGGGGCCACGGTGGGGCCTGGTGGGGTGGGGCTGGCCAACGGGGGTCCGGGGGTCACTACCACGGTAGCAGTTTCTGTTTAAAGCCTTGGCAAGAAAATAAGAAACGACCTGTGTGTTGCTGTAGGACGGAGGAACAAGGCACAGGCCGAAACACTACTGCTGGGGGTCGGGGCTCTGTGGCCTCTGGGGTCCTCCCCCCGTTCACCGTGGGACAGCTTCCATCCCTGGGACAGCCTCTGCGGGCCCCGCTGCCTCCTTTCCGGTCAGCCCCAGTGTGTTCCTCTGCACACGGCCTGAGCCACCTCGGCCGCTGGTCCTCGGCAGCTGTCAACAAAAACCAAAAAGCCGCTCTCAGTCTCATGCTTTACAGTAAGATTTGTGCTGTGATCTCTGAGGTACTTCATTTCTGCCTTCTAAAACCTTGGCCAGATCTTACGTAGGAACCTCTGCCTTTTACACCCAAGCTGGTTTTGCTGTGAATCGTTCCCACTTTTCCTCAGCGGCCTCCCTCGAGGCCCACGCCCGTGTCCGGGGCTGCAGCCGGCTCCCTCGTCGAGCTGCAGTTCTCCCCGTGGGCACTCACCCCACTACCCACCCCCCCGCATCTGTAGAACTGTCCTCATGCATCCAGGCGACGGGATGACTGAGACCCTTCACGTGTCGTCACTCCTGTTGACTGTGGGAAGAAGAGGTGCTTCAGAACCTTGGGTTCTTCAGTTCAAATCTTTAAATATATCTGAAGGGCTTTTCTAAAACACCAGCTTTACGTAAGTGACTGCTGACTCTGCCCTGTTTCTGACACCTTTCTAGGAAAAAGGCAGTTGGCTCAGGTACAACCAAGAGGAAGAAACTTTGCTTGCCTGCTCTTTATAAAGCTTTGTGGAACCTCTGGACCATACTCAGTTTCCAGAAGGAGCCTGGAGACCTTGGTCCAGAAAATTGACCAGTTTGACATTGAAGGCTCAACAGGCCGATTCCATGATGCTTGTTGGCAGAGGTAATGGGCTGGCCAGAGTGTCTCGGTCCCAGCAGCAAAGTTTCTCCCCATTGGACCCTACAGGGCAGCAGTCTCAGTCCTACACCTCATCGTGTTGCACCAACAGTTAACAAGAGGACAGGTTTAGGGTGGGGGGGATGTCCAGGTGTGAGTGCCTCCCAAGCTAACACTGGGTGCTGAAAATACTACATCACGATGGAAACGGAGAAAAGCCACACCGCTGTGTTTCCATGCGCCCACCGTGGCCTAGACACTTAAGTGCCTCTGGGAGCTCCCTGCCGAACTCCGCCTCTTACACCGGGCACGCTGGGGGACCTGCACGTGGCTTTGTCAACCAAAGACCCTTTGTTTACCCCCTTCCAACTGCCCTGTTCACTTGGGAGGCTAGAGACTTTCCTTGTGACTCTCTCAAGTACTTCTTGTCTCCACCCTTCAGATGGCCACTTAGAGGAAAGTTTGGAATTCAGAGCATTTTTCCACCATTAGAAAATCTCATAAATGGTAGTTAGGGTTTAAGCCCAAACACACTAACTTTTACTTAACAATGTAACATTCTCATAATAGAAATGAACTACCATTTATTACTATGTTTTTTGTGGTTTTTAATATGCAAGAAAATGGTCTCTGGATGTCAAATTGGCTTGCAAGGAGCCCTGACATCCTACTGCCAGGCCCTATGGCTGTGGCCCTGTCCTCGCTGTCCACCTAGTCCTATCCACCAGCAGGGGGCGCGGGTGCGGTTGGGGAGCAGTGGTGGGGATGGGAGGCAGAGAAGGACTAGCAGAAACCTCTACAGGGTGAGGAGAGATGCCCTCCCTCCTCTGTCCAGCCTTCCCTCCCTGGGGCCGCAGAACTGGGTTTAGAGTGCCTGGTAGTCTGGTCATTGAGAGAAGCAGGAGAGGACTTTGTGCCCCTGTGAGCCTGATGGAAGTGGCCATTAATAATTTGGAAAATGCTCTATACATCGGGTACTGCCTGTGTTTGGAAATTTATTAACCTAGCATTCTGTTCTCAACCTCTAAGCTGCATTTTGAAATTATTAGTCTGTATTTTTATTAAGCCTTAAAACTTTTTTTATGTGCATTTGGTGCCAACTTTTTTCTAGAGCTATATCAAAAACAAGCCTGTACTCACATCACAATATAGTTTTGATAGGGGCATTTTGTTGTTTTTACAAGGTAGGATTGGGTATAACCGTTGAATTAAACTTAGCAATCATGTACTCGAGGTCTTTGTCAGTTCTTTGTGTGCATGTCCACGTGTGCTTTCCTCAACATCCATTGTCCGTGGTACCTGAGCCCTGCTACTTCCTGACAGCTTTTCTCTGAATGGATTTGACTTTTTTTTTTTCCCCTCCATTTAGCCGGAGGATGCCCAAACTAATCTCCTTCTCAAAGATTACAGATTTAAGGTTTTTAAACTTGGAAACCAAAGACTTAGCTTTGTGTAGAATGAGTAGGAACATGCCAGTTTCTTCTCCTACACCATTTGTACAGGAACTGAAGGTATTGAACTTGCGTCTGAGTGGGCTTTGAAATTCCAGTAACAAGCCTGGTAAGGAGTAGATGGGGTGCTCAGCTTCTGGTTTGCCTGCAGGCTAAAGTCCTGTTCAGAAAGCACAGATTGAGGATCTTTTCCTTATTTATTAGGTATTTTCGTATATCCTAAAAGCAGACAGAATCTGCACGCAGTATGTGGATCTAAGATGATGAAACCGCTTGGACTACCTACTTAGACACTCTACACACACATGCCTCACAGGTTGCACAGCGCTCTTCCTGCTGGCCCAAGGCCAACACCAGAACGGCACGTCAGAAAGAAACTGATAGGGGCAGTTGGCTGGTTAAGCTTCCAACTTTTGATCGCGGCTTAGGTCAGGATCTTGGTCGGGGTCTGGGTTCGAGCCCCGTGTCAGGTTCCATGCTCAGCAGGGAGTGTGCTGGACATTCTCTCTCTCCCCCCTCCCTCTGTTCACATGTGCACACTTTCTCTAATAAATTTTAAAAAAAACAAAAAAACCCAAACACCTGACATACACTACCTGACTCCATCATCATTTGTTATCTGAAAACATGTTTGAGTGCAGAGCCTGTCTCAGGACCTGGGCCAGAGGAGACTGGCAACATCACACGCTGGGTTTGCAGGAGCTGCTCTAGCCATAGGCCAGCTCAGGCCTGCAGAGTCCCAACCCGTTTGCCTCCAGGGGCTAGGCAATGGCCACCTCTCAGGTCCGAGAACAAGGTAGCTGCAGGTCGGTTACAGTGAGGGAGCCAACAGCAGTCAAAGGGTTGCCCTTTCATATCCTCTGCTTCCTCCAGAAATGGACTGGCTCTTGCAACAGCGTAACTTCTTATTACTTTCCAAACCCGGTGAGGGGGTATATTCCTCCTGTGTGACCCAGCTCATTTCCTGGCTTGATATCCTTGATCCTTGTTATTCTTGGAGATCATGAACGGGACATTCCTGTTTTATGTATGACTACGAAGTGCTATCGAAATTCAGTGTGGGAAGAACTGAGAGGGATGTTACAGGGACCTAGATGACGCTCGAGCAAATTAAATTAGACCTTTTTAGATGAGTTTTTGTTTAAATTCCAGTCAGTTAGCATACAGTGGGCTGTGTCAGGTGTCCAGTACAGGATCCCACATTTCCATACGTTACCCAGCACTCATCTCAGCGAGTGCTCTCCTGGAAGCCCAGTGCTCCATCCACTGAGGGGCTAAAGTGGAACGTTTTGAGACCTGTGTTCTCATCTTACATTTTAGGGTCTTGTAGTGAGAAGAAAATTTGTATTTCCCATTACCTAACAAATCTGAAAGCAAGTCTCTTTTTAAAAAAATATTATAACAGCATTTAAAAAAAAAAAGATTTTATTTGACAGACCGAGATCACAAGTAGGCAGAAAGAGAGGGGGAAGCAGTCTCCCCACTGAGCAGGAAGCCCCATGTGGGGCTGGATCCCAGGACCCTGACATCATGACCTGGGGCGAAGGCAGAGGCTTAACCCACTGAACCACCCAGGCGCCCCAAACCAATCTCTTTTTTTTTTTTAAAGATTTTATTTATTTGTCAGAGAGAGAGAGAGCGAGCACAGGCAGACAGAATGGCAGACAGAGACAGAGGTAGAAGCAGGCTCCCTGCCGAGCAAGGAGCCCGATGTGGGACTCAATCCCAGGACGCTGGGATCATGACCTGAGCTGAAGGCAGCTGCTTAACCAACTGAGCCACCCAGGCATCCCAGACCAGTCTCTTTTTAAAAAGCAAGTTCTAACTTAGGTTGCCTGAGTTTTGAGTGCACCTGCTGCACCCTTCGGTAAGCCTCAGGAATTAGTGTTATCATCTTGTTAAAATGTCCTTTTGTTTCAGCCAATTTCAAGTAAACGTGCCCAATTATGCTAGTAATAAAAAGCAATAACGTTGGGGGCGAAGTCCGTTGGCCTCTTACGGTGGGGGCTGCTGGACTACAGTTGGCACTTCGGGGAGTCAAAGGGGTCATGTGTCAGAAAAGGCCTGAGGCATGTCTTAAACATGAGCCCCAAACACTCATAAGCTTTCTTTGTAACGTACCAGGGAAAACCCGACATAAGTCTGTCCTGGCTGCTCATTTTGAGAGTAAACCTAGTAATCCTGCATTATGTACTTACTACTGACTAGAGCTGGGCCGACTCCCTTTCATGGATCGGCTTTTCCGTGTTCCGACATTTCCCAGGAGATCGGTAACACGTCTAGGCTCCGATGGGAAATGACATTTGGCATGTCCGAGTCGCCCAGCTAGCGGCCAGATCCACGCAGTCTGAATCGGAGGCGAAAGCTCGGTGTCCCTCCTGATGGAGAGGGCGGGCACCCACCCACCCGCAGAACGAATCGGGTCACAGGGGGAACATTCGTGTCACCGTATTTAGGGCATCGTCTGCGGGCGCGCGAACCGGTCAGGTTGGCCCGACCTTGCAGCCTTTCGTTAGGCGCTAGCGGTGCGGCCCCGGCTGCGGGCATTTTTTTTTTTTTAAGAGTTTATTTGACAGAGAGCGATCACAAGTAGGCAGAGAGGCAGGCAGAGAGAGGTGGGGGAAACAGGCTCCCTGCTGAGCAGAGAGCCCGATGCGGGGCTCGATCCCAGGACCCTGGGATTATGACCTGAGCCGAAGGCAGAGGCTTTAACCCACTGAGCCACCCAGGCGCCCCAGCGGGCGTTTTTAAGCCGTGGGCCGACGTTGTCCTCAGACGCCAGGGAAAGAACGCAAGTCCGTCCGCACCAACTCCACCTTCGGGCTTCCACGTCCTTCCAGCAAGTTCCAGGGGACCCTAGTTGCGAAGGAGGGGCGGGGCGGCGGGCGGACCCGGCCAGAGCCGCCCGGGCCGCAGAGCCCCTGGAGCGGCTGCGAGCGAGCGAATGCGCAGCCTGCCGAGACGCACACCAGCATCCACCGGGACACACGCCAACAGCCACTGCGGCCAAACTCCCGGCGGCCGGTGGCACGGGGGGCGAGGACACCGGGGCTCCCCGGGGGGCGTGCGGGCGGGACGGGCGGCCGCGACAGCCTCTGCGGCGTGGCGGTCACCGGGGAGCTGGGCAAACCCGCGGAGGGTGACCGGCGCCGCGGATAGCGTCGGCGATGCGCCAGACCGGAAGTGCCCGCGGCCCCGCTCAGCCGACCTTCCGTCTCGGGGGCGACCTACCGCTACGTCACGGGCCGCGCGACCCCTAGCGGCGCGGCGGCGCAGGGCTCGGGCGGGACTTCCGGGCAGCGGCACTTCCGGCCGCTGACTGACGGGCGCAGCGTCGCCGGCGGCGGCAGCAGCAGCAGCAGCGGCGGCGGCAGCATCAGCAGCAGCGGCGGCGGCGGCGGCGCCCAAGCCCTGAGGCGACAGCGGCTGCTGCTGCGGCGGCGGCGGCGGCGGCGGAGGCGACGGGCCGCGGCCTGCGGACTACGGGCGGCCGGGGCGGGCGTGCGCGCCGGCGGACAGCGGGCCGCGCTGGCGGCGGCGGTGGCCGCGATGATGGAGATCCAGATGGACGAGGGCGGCGGCGTGGTGGTGTACCAGGACGACTACTGCTCCGGCTCGGTGATGTCGGAGCGGGTGTCGGGCCTGGCGGGCTCCATCTACCGCGAGTTCGAGCGCCTCATCCACTGCTACGACGAGGAGGTGGTCAAGGAGCTCATGCCGCTCGTGGTCAACGTGCTGGAGAACCTGGACTCGGTGCTCAGCGAGAACCAGGAGCACGAGGTGGAGCTGGAGCTGCTGCGCGAGGACAACGAGCAGCTGCTCACCCAGTACGAGCGGGAGAAGGCGCTGCGCAAGCAGGCCGAGGAGGTGCGTGGGCCGGGCCGGCCGCCCGGAGACCCTCCCCGCCCCGCCCCGCCCCGCCCTGCCCCGCCCCGGCGGCCGCGCCCGGGGGCCTCGGAGCCCCCCACCGTTCCTCGCTACTCCGGGCCCGGACCCCCCGACCGCCACCTCCCCACCCACTGCACCCGGAGCTCCCAGCCGGCGCCCCCACAACGCTGCTCCGGCCCCGGAGCCCCCCCACCGCTCCACCCCGGAGATCCCGGCCTGCCCCTCCCTGCTCCACCCCGAGTCCCCGACCGCCCCCCCGCCACTCCACCCGGAGCTTTCGGCCGCGGCCCCCCCCACCGTGCCCGCTCCACTCCGGAGCCCCCGATTGCCCCCCACAATGCTGCTTCGGCCCCGGAGGCACACCCCTCCCCCGCTCCACCTCGAAACCCCCGATCGTCCCTCCCTGCTCGGACGAGGGAGCTCTCGGCCGCCCCGCATCCCACCCCACCCAAGCCTTTGGCGGCACAGGAGCTTCAGCGGCCGGGAACCTCCGACCAGGCCTCCCTTCCTCCCGCATACCCACCTCTCATTCCAAACGTCTGTTCTCGTGCGTGTGTGTGTGTGTGTGTGTGTGTTTGCAAACCAGCTTCCTTAGATAGACTCCCATTACTGTGTTTGGTGGCCGCCGTCCTATATCTAGCTGGAGAAAGGATATGTGATCTTCTTAGGGTTCTGCAGCTGGAAGCAGTCTGTGGTCACAAAATCTTTCCCTTGTCCCCGGTTCAGTGTTTCCGAGAAATGTGACATGGATGAGTTTGGTGATTGATGTAAACACCTAAGGAGAGAGCCACCATTGGGTTGCTGCCCCAGCACCAGGGGAGATATCTTTGCCTTGTCGTCCCCTCAGTTGGAAAGGTTGTTAGCTTACGTGGGAAAGGCTGAAAAATTCTGCTGTGGCTTCTGAGAAATTACAAATGGAATTTGGAAATATTTGATGGTGTTCCAGGAAGTCTCTGCAACCTGGAAATCACTTCTTCATGAACAGTCCGAAGAACCGTGCCTTGTATGAAACCAGTTTGCCTTTTCACCATGAAATACTTAACCTCCCAGTGTGTGCTAGAACCAAGGATGCAGGGCACGTGGGCTCCCATCCCTGCTCTGCCCCTCTGACCTTGTCCACATTACCTGCCTGCTCCGGATTTTGATTTTCATCAAATGAATCAATTGCCCTGGGTGATCTCTAGGCTTCTCTGACCTTCTGTTATTCTAGGCATTAGGTGACAGTCTCTAGTTTATGAATACAGAGTTTCTTATTAAATGAGCCACGTTTCTTTTCAATTAATTAGGCTTAACACATTTTTGACTTTAGTATTGAAATAGAAGATTGTTTCCATATCGGGCCTTTTTCTTGAATCAGAGAGTGGTTTGGTGCCAGTTTGGTTAAAAGCATATTTATGAAAATTCTGTGTCTTCCGTCATTCCTGCTTCTGGTCGTTACTTTGCTTTGGGATCTCATCCGTCTGTCAAGAGGCTGTTTATTGATTGGGGTGTCAAGCTGTGAACTGGTTTAAAGTTCTCAACTTAAGGGGACGTAAGAGCTCATAAGATGGTAGGGTTCAGAGTGGCCTTGGCGTTTACTGGGGAAGGAAGTGGACCTGAGACGTTGGGGGTGGGGAGGGACTGGACCAAGGTCACATGACCTAGAAGAGCCATAGCGCACCCAGTCTACCTTGGCTCCGGGCCCAGGCTCTTTTTTCTGTATCATGCTGTTGTGGGAGATCAGAGAGCTGCACCCCCAGAACACTGGCTTGCTGGGGATTCCCCTTGCCCGGCCGTGGGCAAGGCTGGGGCTGCCTCCCCGGTACTGGGCAGTGCCCTCCACTTCTCTGACTCTCCACAGCCACGTAATATCTAACTGATGATGTTTTGAGTAAGTTTGTTTTCTTCTTTCAAACCTCTGTGGTTAGCATCGTCGATGAGAAGACACTGAAGGGGGCAGTCAGGATGGACAGCCTTAAGGCTGTGCGTCGTAACCATCTAGCCCAGAGATGAGCTCAGCATGCATGAGGCTTCTGCTCTGCCCCACGCAGCTCAAGTTCAGCTGTGAGTGACTGTGCTGCTTCTGGCCTCCCGCTCACACTCCCCCGACTCAGAGCCGGAGAGTGTACGTGTGGTTGGCAGGGCACGGTCTTTGAGACCGAGACCCAGCCTTGCCCGGGTGCAAGGAGGAGCTGCACCAAGCTTGCTGAGTAGAGAGCCAGGAAGCGAGCAAATGCTTGGCTAGCCAGCACAGGGCTGCGGCTAGAGGCTACCAGGACGGACTTGCAGAGACCTCGGGCGATGGTACAGCTGAGGAAGAGGGCCAGATACTGTCACCATTTTGGCACTGTCCAACAGACAGTCATTTCCAGCTCGGTGGAAAAGCCCACTTCTTTTTCGAGGCAGGGAATTGAGAGACTTGCGTCTGATAACACAGAAGCTGGAATGCCCCAGGCCGGGGCTCTTGGTGCAGAGTAGCTGCGGTGTGCCTGGCCGCTCTGGTCCAGAAGGCCTCACCAGAGCCGGCTAACCCAAGCCGCCCGCAGCCTTACAAGCAGGCACAGCCTGCAGGTTTGGTTGAAAAAGCCTTGAGCAGAGCACAAACCCCCGTCCCGCACTTACTGCCCATGGTGGCAGCCACAAGAGATGGCGAGTGAGGTCTGGGTCTGGGCTGGCTCATTAGACAGGAGCCGTGGTAGCTGGAGAGTGGGCTCCCGGGAGCGGGGCTGAGGCCGCAGACCAGGCTTGAGCACCAGCCCTGCACTCGGGAGCTGCACCGTGGACCGGTCTGCTCCTCTCTGGTTGCAGTGGCCACCTCCGTAGAGCAAGGGGGTTGCCAGCAGTGAAGCTGCTGTCATAGCAAGGGCCAAGTCCCATTGCTGGCTGTTGTTTTCCTGAAGAACTGTGGAGAGACAGGCTTAATCGGGCCGGGGAGAGCCCCTGGATGGACTTGCAGGTGGCAAGCGCCAGCGTCTCGGTCTCTGGATGTGCGGGCTTTGCCCTTGTAACTGACATGATGAGTCCTGCTGGCCTGCAGAGCTGCCTTCGAAAATTTCTACACAGACCTTAAAAATGCTGACTCTTTATCTGATTTCTGACCATCGGGAAAGGTCGGCAATAGGCAGTTGAGTGGGAGGACCAGAGCGAGGAGATGCCCACCCAGTGTGACCCTGTGGGAGAAATAGGCGGAGGGCTCCCCAGGCGGCAAAGAGCCTTCTTCCTTGCAGACAGTCAGGCACATAGCACGTAGGAGGAAGAATCGTGTTTGAGAGATAAGGTGTGAGTTCGGCAGCCGTCGTTGCATCAGACTCATACCAGCCCAAAAGAAACTACTAGTGATAGCCCAGACTCCTACAGGACAGTGCAGTGTACGGGGCCTCAGCATGTTACTACGTAAGGAAGGTGCCCAGTGGGAGCAGTCTTACCCCAGACTGTTTGCTTCTGGTTACATAAAAGTAATTTATTATTACTGTTTTTAAAGATTTTATTTATTTATCTGACAGACAGAGATCACAAGTAGGCAGAGAGGCAGGCAGAGAGAGAGGAGGAAGCAGGCTCCCTGCTGAGCAGAGAGCCCGATGCGGAACTTGATCCCAGGACCCTGGGATCATGACCTGAGCCGAAGGCAAGAGGCTTTAACCCCCTGAGCCACCCAGGCACCCCTAATAAAAGTAATTTAGTTCAAGGGAGAACTTTTGGATAAGGTTAAGCTGGAGGAAAAGCCCTAATGCTCCTCTGTAGAGACGGCCGGTCTGCCTTTTCCCATCAGTGAACGGATACCTCGAAGCAGAGGTTTTCTTTCGGTTTCCCGCATTATGGCAGCAGATTCACCGCTGCTAGCACAAGGCCTGGGATTTCTCTTCTTGCCACGTTGTAATATTAAAAGCAGTTTTCAAAATTTTTTTTCCTTTTAGACAAGGCCATTAAGGCTAAGTGGCCGGTGCTGCCTTTACCAGTCGTCTTTAAAGGTCAGCCATGGTAACTGCACCGAGTCTCCAGAAGAACATCCATCTCTCCCTTAAAAATGGAAACAAAGAGGGGCCCCTGGGTGGCTCAGTGGGTTAAAGTCTCTGCCTTTGGCTCAGGTCATGATCCCAGGGTCCCAGGATCGAGCCCCTCATCGGGCTCCCTGCTCAGCGGGAAGCCTGCTTCTCCCTCTCCCACTCCCCCTGCGTATGTTCCTGCCCTTGCTGTCTTTCTCCCTTTGTCAAATAAATAAATAATCTTAAAAAAAAAAATAAGGTGGAGGTAAAGAGAGGTGCTTCTGAGCCAGAGCAGACATGTGGGGGAGGGCACACAGCCCCAGACCCTGCCTTTCCCCACACCGGGCAGAAACTTTCCGAGCCTGCTGGCCACAGCTAGAAAACAGTGACCAAAGACTGCTATGAGTTAGTTCTTTCCAAACGCGGTCTTCTAAATTACAGTTACTGTCTGGATCTTGTGGGGTTTTTTATTTTATTATTCCCATTTCTTTTTAAGTATTCATTTGAGAGAGAGAAAGCACAAGTGGGGCATAGAGGGAGAGGGGGAAGCCAGGCTCCCTGGCAAAAAGGGAGCCCGATGCGGGGCTCAATCCCAGGACCCTGAGGTCATGACCTGAGCTGGAGGCAGAGGCTTAATCCACTGAGCCACCTGGTCATCCCTATTTTATTATTATTTTTTTAAGATTTTATGTTTTGAGAGAAAGAAGGATCTGAGGGAGAGGGAGAGGGACTCTCAAGCAGACTGTGTCTTGAGTGTGGAGCCCAGCTGGGGGCTGTGTCCCAGGACCCTGAGACCATGACCTGAGCCAAAAACCAAGAGTTGGATGCTTAACCAGCTGCACCACCGAGGTGCCCCGTGGTGTTTTTTTAATTTAAAAAAAAAAAGATTTTTTTTTTTTTTAAATAAGCTGTATCCCCAACATGGGGCTCAAACTCACGACCCTGAGACCAAGAGTTGCATGCTCCTCCTGAGCCAGCCACGTGTCCCACTGGGTTTTTTGTTTTTATCTTTATTTATTTATTAAGATTTTGTTTATTTATTTGACAGGGAGAGAGACAGTGAGAGAGGGAACACAAGCAGGGAGAGTGGGAGAGAGAGAAGCAGGTGTCCCGCTGAGCTGGGAGCCCGATGTGGGGCTCGATCCCAGGACCCCGGGATCATGACCTGAGCTGAAGGCAGACGCTTAATGATGGAGCCACTCAGGCGACCTTGGGTTTTTTATTTTTAAGTTTTCTAAAACTTCCTGTTCTAGAATCATTTCTAGAAGTTGCCGAAAGAACGCCCTGCTCCCAGACTCCCAAATGGGAACATTTTTCTGCATTGCTCTCCATCCC
Source organism: Neogale vison (assembly GCF_020171115.1). Lineage (NCBI taxonomy): Eukaryota > Metazoa > Chordata > Mammalia > Carnivora > Mustelidae > Neogale > Neogale vison. The sequence goes on along the minus strand of NC_058104.1, from coordinate 413,244 downwards.
TCCCTCTCCCTCCGCCATGACCCCCGGGGTCCTGCTGAAGCCCGTCTCTTGCAGACTAGGTCCTCGCTTTCTGCTTTTTATGGGGCCTGAACGATGGTGACGTCACAGGCTACTTATTTCGCAGGATGGCCCTTAGTTTGGCAGGAAGTCCCCGGGAGCGATGGTGCCCCTGAGTGTCTGAAACCCTTACTGTGTGCAGGACGGGGTCCCTCTCTGCAGGGCGGCCTGTGAGCAGCAGATAACCGGGGCACCGCCAGCAGCTGGGCCAGCGTGCCTTTCCAGGCACATGATTCCTGTGATCTAGGAGGGGTCAGGACGTCAGCTCCCATGGTCCACCACTCACCAAGTCCCCACTGTTCTTTCCACCTGAGTTCTGGATTCACATTCCTTTCTCGCCTCCTTTGGCACCAACCCAGTTCCAGTCTGCGCTGTCACACTGGCCTCCCAGCTGCTCTCCCTATCCCAATGTTTCCTCAGCCAGAAGGAACTTTTGCCAAGGGGCGTCCCATCTCCCCCTCCCCTGTGTCCTCATTTGCCAGGGCAGTCTGGGTGCAGGCTCAGTGGCAGGCTTTGGGGACTGGGTCTGGGGGCAGGCGCCCAGTGGGGAGGTGCTGGCAGAGATGCTGCTAGACATCCCTGTGCCGATGAGGTGGGGCGTGGGGTGTGCCTGACAGGTGGGGCCGGGCTGCCCTGGGGAGACGGAGAGTGAGGCTCCCATCGTGCCTGAACCCTGCCAGGCCCACCTTCCTCTGGGGCCTGCTCTGTGCGCCACTGCTCTTGTCCCGCCGTCCCCCCCACTTGCGGTTCCAGTTCCTGGGCACCCTTGCCTCCCAGAGTCTGGCACGAGGACAGGGTGGAGTGCATCTGGGTACTGGGTGCCGGGTGCTTGGATGCGTTCGGGCCCGGCTAGAGGGATGGGTCCCTGTGCCTCGCACCCCAGCCTCCTCCAGCTGCCTCCTGGCTGATTGGGGGGCACTGCCCTTCTAGCACGTTCCGCCCCCAGGCTGGTTCTTGTCCCCCTGACGGCACACCTCAAAGCAGGGCTGGCCACCTGTGCCCGTGCAGATGAGGAGGGAGGTGGCTTTCCTCTGCCTCTGTGTACGTCACACCCAGGTGTCTGTCCGGCTCCCGAAGGGCACAGGCTCTGTGCGTGAGTCTGTAGAGCAGCGGTCTGTTCAACACAACCTCTGTGAGGATGGAAACTTCTAGTTTGTGCTCTCTGGTTTAGTAGCTGATGACTGCCCCGGGCCACTGACACTTCACATCTGGCTCATGCAGCCAAGGAAGCGAGTTCTTACTTTACACCATTTTCCTGAATTGAAACTTAAGACTAGGGCGGGCGCCGTCAGCTTCCCGGGGCGGGCAGTAGGCGACAGAGGGCTATGCTGTTCTGTGAGCACCTTCCAGAAAGAGGAGAGCTCCCAAAGCAGTAGGTTTGGATACAGGAGACCAGAGGGGAGAAGATAGCGTGAGATAAATAGCGACAAGACGGGAGTGCCGGCTGTTCAGGACAGAACGGGGAGGTGACGAAATTCTCGAAAGGCTGTGGAGGATGTGGCGAGAAGTCCCCAGAGCCTAGAAAGGCTGGTGTCACAGCCCATGGCGAGATCTTTGACCTGGGCTGCATCTTCTTATCGGCTTTTCCTTCTTTCTAGCAAATTTACTGAGGTGAACGCACTGAGCTGTACAAGTTTGGGCAGTTTGGTGAATCTCGACATGTCTACACCCAGAGACCCGCCCTAGTGGCCGCCATCCCTGAAGTGTCCCCTGCCCCTTGGTGAGCTCTCCGTGCTCCCCCGCCCACACTGGTCTGCTCTCCGAGGCCGTGGAGTTGTGCGCATTCTCCAGAACTGTAAATAGAATCGTGCAGGTGTTTTCTCTTTCTCTGTCTGGCTTCTTTCAGTCAGCACGATGACGTGGAGATTCTCCTTGTTGTTGTTGTTGTTACAGATTTTATTTATTTGAGAGAGCACAAGCAGGGGAGCAGCAGGCAGAGGCAGAGGGAGAAGCAGGCTCCCTGCTGAGCAAGGAGCCCAATGTGGGACTTAATCCCAGGACCCTGGGATCATGACGTGAGCCGAAGGCAGCCACTAAAACAACTGAGCCAGCCAGGCGCCCCGACGTTGAGATTCTTACGGGTCATAGCAAGTGTTGTGCTTATCCCTCCCCGAAGCGCTGAGCCCTGTGCTCGTGTGGCCTCTGTCCCTCTCCTGTGTGTGGAGCGGGAGGTGTGCTTCTCCGAGCCCGGCTCTGGTGTGGCTGTGCATGGGGGTTCCCAGAAAGAGAAAGCCAGGAGAGGTCCAGAGCAGCGGGTGGCCGGCGATAGGACCAGCCAGTCCCAAGCAAGCACTGAGTCACCAGGGCGGGAGAGTCTCACCTCAGGGCAGTGAGCTCTCGGCGCCCACGTACTCATCCCCTGTCATGCACAGGGGAGTTGGGGAAGGCCAGGTTAAGCGGGGGATGGGTCCTTTTCCCAGGGGACCACACCTCACCCCATGGGGTTTGAGTGGCAAAAGTTGGCACATTTCGACTCTGACTGTCCTCAGTGATGGTGTGAAGTGACGCCTCCCACGAGAGTCTCTGTGCGCCCCCCACCCCCAGACACTTGGCCGGCTCTCTGGGTGCCGTGTCCTTTCGTAGGCTTTTCTCCTCTGGCCTCCCCACACCTGCTTCTCACCCTGTGGAAGCCCGTAGGTGCTTGCTTACACCCGGGGCCCGGGGCCCGTGTCGCATCTGCAGTGTTCATTTCCGGCCAGCAAGACCCCGTGTCTATGGAAAGGCCAAGGCCAGCACCCTGGACCTGGTGCCGTTAAACCAAGCAGAAGCCATGGGAGCCGGGGCTCGTCACCGAGGACGCTCCAGAGAGCACGGGTCCTGAGCTGCGGCCTGCGGGCTCTGAGTCTTCCCTACTTCCTTCCCTCCTGTCCCGTGTTACCAACCTCATCATGTGTTTATGTGTCCTATGCCTGTGTTTTATACGGCCTGTAGCTTAACATATAAAACGTATATTAATTCTTAGTGTGTAAACATATCCGTGACATTTTTTTGGAGAGACACACACACACAGATACTCTTGTGTCTGTCTTGCCAACCCTTGGAAATCCGTGTGAATTAAACCATTGCCGTTCATTGGGAGCCGGAAGAGTACTTAGAAATACATCGAGAAAGGGACCCATGTGTGTACTGGTATTTAGACGTGAGAATTGGGTGTTTCGTATCCAGAGGCTGAGACACGTTTCCCTTCGTTGGAGGAGAGCTAGTCCTTGCCCTTCGGGCCGCTCCAAAGATTGGTCGTAAGAGTGAGTGTAAACATCTGTGGGTTACTGTGTGCCGCGTGATGTGCTGAGTCGACCTGGGCAGACAGACAATAACTCCAAGTTCAAACCCGGAGTACGAACAGCGAGCACATGAGCACGTGTGCCGAGCTCTCACGTTCCTGCAGGTGCGCCTTCTGGAGACCACAAACGGAGACGCTGCCGTGTGTGGCGGGAGTTTCTGATGCAGGAGACTTCTGTGAGATCCGGTACCCTGCGGGCCCGCTCGACCCAGATGCTCCCAGCCCGATTTTTGTTCTTCCCAGTCCCAGTCCTGTTTTCTTACAGTGAGATCCCACTTTACAAATTTTGGGAAGACTTTCTTTATAGACTTGACTTAGCCTCCCCCCACCACCCTTGTCCCCACCACTGAAAAGCCTTAATTCTCCCAAATCTAAAGTAAACGATGTGCAGATAAAAACACCCTCTGCCTTTCTGAAGTCATCCACTGCATTTTGTGGCTCACGGTGACCCGGGTGGGACCGCGCCCTGCTTCCGGCGGTCCCCTGTGCGGGGAAGGGAGCTGGGCTCTCCCGCCCGCCCTCTTTGCTCCTGAGCTAACCGCCAGCGCAGCCGGAGCGGGGTTGGTTGCGGAGAGGACCTGTACCTCTTCCCAAGGCCGGCCCTGAGCACACCCTCGTGAGAAACAAAGACCCAGCATCTGTGCGGTCTTGGGTGGGCCCTGCTCCTTCCTGGTACTTACTCCCGTAGCAGCGGGTGAAGTTTGCCTTGCCTCTTTCATCTCAGTTAAATGGACGGCTTGTGGGTTTTTTTAAACTGGAAACACTTGAATGACATTGAAATCATTTCTTCACGAGAGAAAGAAGGATTTCTTGGAAGGTGTAGAATGCCACGTTGGGTCGGTGACATTTTCACAGACTCGGGGACCTTGAGGCTCCCCCCGATCAGTTCTGTCCGGTAGGATGCCCGCGTCTGGGAGACCAGGGACAGAGGCTCCCTGCCGCACTCGCTGTGGTCCAGAAGCCAGTGGTCTCCCCTCGCTCAGGCGCCTCTGGGAGCCGCGCAGGTCCAGGGCCGGGGTCCTTGAGTCACTTGTGGGTTTCTTGGGGCTCTCAGTTTACCTGGGGAGCTGCTCCCACCGGAGCACCCATGCCCCTTTGCACAGGGGTGCTGAGAGGATGGAAGGGGACCGGTTCTGAAGGACTGAGCCGTCTCTGCCCCATCCGGCCATCCCTTTGGCACTGGGGTCCCATGTGTCCTGAGAACCATGAACGTTGACCTGCTGTGGGCTCTGTCTCCCCGCCACCTGCTGTTCCCCCGTCTTTGGCCTTGTGGATGCCCACGTATGCAGCTTCACGTAGCTGCTTTCTCTCTTGGGTGATGTCTCCGTATTTCCTGATGCGGAAAGCCTTGAAATATCAAGGTCAGAGGATTTGTGCCTGTGACCTGGTTTGGGGCTTGCTTCATCGGGAATCTAGGCACGTCAGTGGTTTGGGGGCATGACAAAGCATTCTGGCCCTGTCACCGAGGTTGGATTTAATGATCGGCTACCAGGATAGATTTAAAGAAGTCTGTCTTGGCCTTCGTAAGAATCTGGAAGTGGGCTTTCTGACACCGTCTGTAATTGGGAAATCTCTCAGCTGATTTCCACATCTTAAGTGCAGGTGATGCGGGAGAAAACGCAGACAGGACAGGACGCTGTCCCTAAAATGACTCTCTTTGTGTGACACCACAGGGGCGCAGCCTGCAGGTGGCGCCCCTGCCCGAGGCCCAAGAGCCTGTGCTTCTGGGCAACGTGCTTATGCAAAAATAAACACATGAGTGACCCCGGAGGGCTCTTGAGTTAATCTGGAAGGAAAAGCAGATGGGAATAACGAAGGAAATGTGGAAAACGGGACTTGAAAGCTTCACTACACATCCGATGTTAAGGGTTAATGGAACAGTCCACATTCAGAGAAACCTGTGGCCTGGCTCACGGAGAGACCGAAGTCTATGTTAGGGTTGAACACGTGAGGAAGGTTGCAGTTCGGAGCCGCGAGGAAAGGGGAAATGACAAAGCATACTCGTGCAGTACACCCGCACCTGCGTCCGGGGGGGGCCCTGCTGCGCGTGAGACGGGAGCAGCGGAGGTCCTCACAGATCACAAGGAACAGCAGGAACTTGGTGGCAGGCAGGGTGTTTGACAAAAACGTAGTGAGCTGTTGGGGACCAGTACGTATTGAAGTCACTGGGGACTTGACACTCAGGACAGTTACGTTGGTCCGGGTTCCACCCATCGGGTGGCCCGTCCTGCCCCGGTCTTAGGGAGTGAGCTGGGAGGCCTCCCTGGAGGGGCTGTTGGCTGTGCACAGGCCCAGGGCCGTGGCTCCCGTCACAGGAAGCCATCAGGCATTTCCGCAGGCCATGACCCCGATAATGGACGTGTTGGAGCAGGTTGGAAGCCCCACAGGAGGAAATTGCTGGAATGAGCTCTACTCTGCACACTGCCGACAGTGGACGGAGAGAGTATGTTTCTTTTTTTTTTTTTTTTTAAGATTTTATTTATTTATTTGACAGAGAGAGATCACAGTAGACAGAGAGGCAGGCAGAGAGAGAGAGAGGGAAGCTCAGCAGGGAGGCCGATGCGGAACTTGATCCCTGGACCCTGAGATCATGACCTGAGCCGAAGGCAGCAGCTTAACCCACTGAGCCACCCAGGTGCCCCGAGTATGTTTCTTGAGGAAGAGAGATGCTCCCGTTTAGGCTCCTGGAAATAACGGGTCCCAAATGTGTGTACGAGAGATCACACGTGTGTGCTGTGCATGCACACACCGACATGTGCACACACGCATGCACGTCTGGAAGGAGATCACCCCATTTTAACCCGACTCTGGATGGTACAGTTACGGTTTTTCAAAAACATTCTCCCTCGTACTTCAGACTCTCACCTGGTGCTCCCAGAGGCACAGGCTGCCCATCGTCTGCTTCTTTTAAGTAACAGGAGCGGAGATTCCCCAAATGAAAGCCTACCCGTGTCAGTCAGTTAAGAACTGTTGCTGCTTCTTGGGACACTGGTTGTGTCCACGTGAGTGAGAACCACGTGCCCGTGCTCCGTGCACAGCTGCGCTGTGTGGGCCTTCCTGGCCATGAGGTGGCCGTACTTCCCTTGGCTACAGCAGGGAGGCGCCCGGTGCGGGCTCCCCCACGCCCCGCCCCCTCCAGCTCTCCACCCCACAAAACCGAGGTGCCAGCAGCTCACCCTGAGTGCCGGCATCTGCATGAGGACCCCACTCCCACCCCGGTGGCCCTGGGCCAGCCCATTCCTCCCCTCCGCATCCACACCTGGCTTCCAGTGCGAAGCCAGGAGCCCTCCCAGGATCTCTCCAGAGTCGTCTTTTTGTTGTTGCTTTTTTGCAAAGTGCTTTCCTTTCACTTGGTTTGATGATAATTTTGCTCAGACACTTACTGGGTGAGGGAAGGATTCCAAAGACCCAGCCCCATTGTGGGTCCTTCCGGTAGCGGCAGCTTCCAGAGCCGAGCAGGAACTGACTGTACAGATGAGGAGCAGAGTGGCTGTGACCTCACACCGTTCAGTGTCCAGGAGACTGATGTTACTGTGTCGGGAAAGGACCAGTGACCTGCTATGTGGGGCCTGCTGAGGGGAGGAAAATGCAGGGTCCCTCCTTCAAAAATTATCAAGGCTTTCAAGAAGGCGACCGTAGATCGTTAAAGGGAGCATGAGCCTTTCTATAATCGGGGCCCAGTGTGAATCTCTGGGTAGTTGGCTAGAAGGTTCTAGAGTTACTAACTCTCGGGAAACTCATCTGGCTCCTGCTTCTGGACGGGGCGTGTCAGGTTTTGGTGCTGAGGGTGGCAGGCGGTATGAGGCCAGGAGCCCATGACCGTGGGTCCCGGAAGCCCGCGACCCTTCCATGACGCACTGCCATCACCTGGCGTCCCACTTTGGTGACGCCCGCTCTCTCTCCTCCCATGCACAGAAGTTCATTGAGTTTGAAGATGCCCTGGAGCAGGAGAAGAAGGAGCTGCAGACCCAGGTGGAGCACTACGAGTTCCAGACACGCCAGCTGGAGCTGAAGGCCAAGAACTACGCGGACCAGAGTAAGCAGGTGGTGGGGGCCGCATCGGACCATGTCGTTCCCCGCCTGGTCCCGGCTCGGGAGGGGTGGGGGAGGGAGAGAGAGAGAGGCCAGCAGCCGTGTTTTCACCGGGATTCCCTCAATCACGCGTTTATGCCTGTGCCCCGCCAGGTGTGTCTGTAGCCGGCCTCCGATCCTGGGTGGAAATACATAAATAAATAAGGCCCCTTTGATGACAGCACATTTTCCATGAGAGTCGAGGCCTGGGCTGCACCGCGCCAGGCCCTCCGTAGAGACCCCCGTCGTGGCGCGGCTCCTGTCTGTCCGCCACGGGTGGGGACGCCGCTCCTGGACAGTCCGTTCACTGCCCACCGTGGTGGCGCTTCGGGGCAGGGGCACGTAGCTGGCGGGGCCCGCAGGAGCACTCTGTCCCTCACAAGGAGAGGCAAGGAAAGTGATTCGGGTGATGTTGATTCTAAGAACTATTAATTCTGTTTTCACGAGTCTTGTTTAAATTTTGTGGCCAAAGTTTCCATGAACTCTCAGTGGAAGTTTCCACGACAGGAGCTAATGTGCTGCTTTCCCTGGTGGCCCCGGACGGCGGGTCCCTTCATCTCTCCACCTGGGGGAAGAGGATCTGATGTGCCGGGTCTGTCTGTCCCTCTCCCAGACCAAGACTCGAGGGCCCAAGGCTAAGGCCAGCACCCCATGGCTGGGTCAGAGACTCGCAGACAGCCATGGGCCCAGCGGCCCCTGTACACCTACAGACACTCTGGTGTTTACAAAATGAAAGCAAACCAAATGGCCCGTTTTAGGCGTACGGAGGGAAATGCTTTCTGTGATCACACAGAGCCCTAGAGTACTGTGCAGATATGAAATTTCTGGCTCTTCTTAGAAGGAAAACAATACAAACTCCAAATTATTGGCTGAAGTTATTCATTCCGTGGTGGCAAGACCAAGAGTCAGAGGAGGGGAGAGCAAATGTGTGGCTCCTTCGGCCAGGTGGCGGCCTGCACACCTGCCCAGCAGAGAAGGCCAGGAGGAAGGGCCTGCTGCACACACGGGCTGCCCCTCCCAAGGCAGGAGCAGAGGCTGGGGGGGGGTCAGTCCACCCCTGGGGTACAGGCAACGCCCTGCAGTCTGGCTGCACTGGCCATCAGCTCGCTCCACGAGCCTCGTGAGCCTCAGACCCCCACTTCCTGCGACGCCGTCGCTGCTCCCGAGAGTGTGGCCCCCAGAGAGCTGCATAGAGATGCCGACTCGGAGGCCCCTGCTGTGGGGTGGGGGAGCACGGCCCCTGCGGACACTGCAGAACAGAAGAGCATGTGGACCAAAGCCAGATGTGGACTGGTGTCACCTGTTAGATCTCAGGAGGAAGGGTGGGTGGGAGGCGGGTGAGCCCGGCGGGACCACACCTATGAGTCCCTTGACAGTCATAGGTCCTGCCTCACTCTGCACTTGCTGGGGCCATGGGGATACAGTTGAAGTTCGAACAAGGGCCCAAGGACGGAAGGTATCCGAGGCTGGCACGTTCACCCGGTGTTGGGAGGCAGGGAACAGGAGGCCCGATGGGCCCGCTGACCGGTCAGGTGACCCACCCGTTGCGAGTGGAGCACATGCAGGGCCTGCGGGGGCTCCCAGGCACCACCCCTGCCGGCCTGGATGCCACGGCCACGGCTTGGTCTGCAGGCCTTGGTGCATGTCGGGGATGCTTGCTTGTTCTGTGCCACGTGGCAGATGGTCCTGGGCTCTTTCCTACGTCACAGAGGCTGCTCACACAGGAACTGCCCCTTTCTACGAGCCCCTTTCTCACATCTTATCTCCACCGGACCACAGCGAGCTCCCTGCATCTCGGGAGCTGTTGCCACTCGGGCGCAGGTAGCAGCCCCGGGTGGGCTGGGTCATCCTGGTTCCCTCGGCAGAACCGAACATCTTCCACTAACGCAGCACACAACCACATGCCAGCCAGACCCTCAGGATCCGTCTTCTCGTGGCCCCGGGGTCTCTGCTGGCCATCCCCATCCGGGCTGACGGGCCACTGCGGTCTGCACCAGGCTTCAGTCTGTCCTGGCACAGACGGCCCGAGGGCAGGTGCAGAGGCGTGGGGGGTGCGCTGTGGTGTTGACGGGCAGCGGCCGTGTCTTCCAGTTTCCCGCTTGGAGGAGCGCGAGTCCGAGATGAAGAAGGAGTACAACGCCCTGCACCAGCGACACACGGAGGTCAGTGCCCAGCCCTGGTCTGCGCGCATGGACGTGGCCTCACCCCGCAGCAGTGCTGTGCGTGGAGCTGGCCTGGCTGGCCTTCCTGGCCTTTTCTTTCTGGCTTCTGCTGCCTAGCCAAGGAGCTCTGCCCTGCTCAGTCTGCACGAACATGTCTCTGCTGCTGTCAGAGCACTGTGGGCTGGAGGGCAGACGCCTGGGTCAGCAGGCCTGACCCACACGGCACATCTGTCCGGTCACAGATGATCCAGACCTACGTGGAACATATCGAGAGGTCCAAGATGCAGCAAGTCGGGGGAAACAGCCAAACCGAGGGCAGCCTGCCGGGGAGGAGGTAAGGCGGGAAGCGGGCGGCAGTGGCCTCTGGTGGCCCGTCATCCCCGGGGTGCTCTGGGGTGGAGGGGGGCCCTTGGGGAGCTGCGTCCGCCCCAGTCAGGAGAGGGGGTTGGGTCCGAGTGTGTGCCAGAGCGGAACGTGTGTGCACAGGTGCCGGGCAGGGCCCTCTGCTGGCCGCGAGCAGTCACGATTGCCTGGGGGAAATGGGGGGTCCGCCCCCATCGTCTCAGATCCCGTGTTTGTGGATTCACCTGCTCACTCAAGTCTGTGGCCTCGACATTGGCCTTCGGGGGGCTTCTGTGGTCACGCGTGCAGGCAGGTGCAGAGACACCTGCGCATGGCGGCGGGAGGGGCGGTGCCAGGTGTGCAGGACGCGGGTGCGCCAGAGCCATCAGGTGAGGTCAGAAGCCCAGCTCCAGCCCCCGTCCTTGGGGCCGCGTCGGGCAGCTCAACGCACACTGGCACACCTTGCTTTCTCCTTTGCAAAATGCAGCAGGCGTCACCCAGCCGCAGGATTCGGGAATCAAGGTTCTGATTTCTGTGAGATGTGGGTCTCTGTGCGGGAGCTACGGTCCTTACCCGCCAATCCCAGGCTGTCCTGCCTCTGGGCCTTGACTGACTGGAATCACGAGGACTGACCGGATGGGTGGGAGGAGGTGGGGCCGCCAGGCGACCCCCTGCACAGCCGTTCTCGCTGCGGGGCAGAGCGGCACCCGCAGACCCCGGGCCCTCGCTGGTCTGCTCCAGGAGCTCTGCGGCTCTTACCTGCAGGGAGGCGGGCTAAGCTGCATCTTCTGAGCCTTCAGTCAGGGGAGGACTGGACCATGGTGTGCAAGGGGCAGACTGTCTACAGTCTTCTCCAGGGTGTTGCCAGCTTGTGGGACACCAAGGTCATCAACCTGGGCCTGGGCCTGGGCCTGGGGAGAGGGTACCGATGTCCCAAGTCCAAGTAGGTGTGAGGAGAAGCTGGAGGCCCCACAGACGGAACTCAGCTCTTGGTCCCTTTGTAGCCTTGGCCCCTTGTTCCTACAGGCCAACGCCTGAGCACTGTCATGCCCCGTCCCTGCAGAGGCCGTCTCCGGCCTGTCCATCGGCGGGTGTGCTGTGAACACGCAGGCTCAGGCCCTTACGTTGCGTGTCGCCAGCCACCATCTGGGCCCAGGGACAAAGCCCTTGCCTCTGTGTGCTCGAGGCACCCGACTTGAAAACAGAAACACGGAGCGCGTGTGCGAACGCCGGGCGGGACCTGGGAAGGTGAGGGGACGGCGGCACGCTTCCCCACAGTCCCAGGATTTTAGTGGATGCGTCCCTGCTGCATGTTCACGCCCTGGGCTGCTGGTGGTGACCCCGCATCTGCTGGGGGGGGGTTACAGACTGAGCAGTTTGAAGGACAGAACTCTGCAGGTGTCGCTCCTGAGGCATGACCGTCTAAAGCGAGGGGAGTAACAGCCTCCCGGCTCCCGGCTCCAGAGTTTCTCTCGCGAGCACTGCGACCTGCTTGCCCCCGGCACTCGGAACTCACCGGGAGGATTTCTGAGTGACTGCACATGAATGCTGACCTGGGGGGATGGGGGCCTGCATTCAGGGCCGGGGGGAGGGTTGGGCAGGGCCCTTTGCGCTGGGGCTGTGGCGGCTGGGCAGTTAGGCATCCTTGACGAGCGCTGGGCTCGCGGCCAGTTCCTGAGAGCTGCAGCATTCCGGAACCTTCAGGCTGGTTTCCTGCCAGCTCCCTTTAAGGCAGGAGCACCTCGAAGGTCATGAAGGAGAGCACCCAGCGAGAAGGGCCTGGTTCTCCCAGAAGCCAGGGAGGTGGGCTGTCTGAACTCAGGACTTGTCTTAGGACCCTATGGCTAGCACCCTGGGGGCCTGGGGATGCCACAGAAACTGGTGTCCCCACAGCCCCAGGATGACATGGGCTCAGCCCAAAGCAGAAGCTGCTTAGGCGCCAAAACTGGGCCCTGAGCTTCCTGGCCATTACTGGGGCTGTCCCTGGGGCCACATCAGGCCTTGTTTCCTCCTGACGTGGAGGAGGGTCCGTGAGTGCAGACCCCCGCCTGTGTCTCCCTGTGCACTGGAGACAGGACCTGGTCTGGGAGCCTGCGGTCCCCTGTGTCTTGGCCCTGAGGCAGTCTGGAGCAGGCCCGGCCCCAGGCCCCTCAGTGCTCCCTGTGCTTGGAGTTGGGCTCCGGCCGGTTGTGGCTGTCACCCTTCTGCTGTCGGGACTCTCTCTCGAGAGGGGCTGGCTCACGGGTCCCATCTGGGATCCCCTTGGAGGCTGCACGGCAGCTCTTGGAGCCGTGTGGGCTCTCCTCCCTCAGGGCACAGGTCTGTTCTACCTGCTGCCTGGCCGTGCCCATTGGTCACTCCTGGGCAGGGCAGGCCTTCACTGCCTCCGGGGATGGCTGTCCTGGGGGGGTTTTTCTCCACACCCAGGTGAGGCCCACGGGAGCCCCTTCATTTGTAAAACGGACACAACGGATGCCTAGGAGAGGGAGAGGCTCTGGTCCAGATTCCCGCAGAGGGTGCCCCAAGGCTGGGTGATCGGCATGCTGTCTAGGCTCTCGGCACTCTGGTAATAGGGCTTTTCGGGCCAGAGCACCACCACGTGCAAGAGATTCCTGCCGCAGGAAGAAGGCACCTGGTCTGTCAGCCGACACCTTCTGAGGACACGGCCCGCCTCCACCGTGTCCCCTTGGCCATGAAGAGGAGTGTGGCCCTGTGGGGTGATGGCCGGAGCAGCACTTGCCTGGGGGCCGAGGGGTGGTGCTGTGGGTGCAGGCTGCCCCGGTCACCTTGCCGGCCTGCCCGCCGTGTGTACCTTGCTCACTGGCCAACAGAGCCAGCCACCTGCTGGGACTCAGGCCCCTGCAGCTCTTCCCCGCGGTCCAGACGTTCAGTGTCTGGCCGCCCCGCCTGACACTGGCATGGGGAAGGCGGGTGGAAGTGAAGGAAGCAGGAACCTTCTCCCACCGTGCTGAGCACAGGCTTCTGTCACCGGCGCTGCTCCTCTTTGGGTTACAGGAAGGCCGCCCTGTGTGCGGTCCTGCTTCCTTGGGTGTCCCCTGCCTCGCCACAGCTCTTTAGAGAGAAAAAAGTATGTGCGCCCCAGCTCCCTTGTTCAGTGTCTCCGGCTTCCGCCAGGGGCCTCATCTGTAGTGCCAGGAGCTGCTGTCGCCGCCAATCCCAGACAGGGGTTTTCCTTCACTCCTGGCCTGGTGTTCTCAATGCGTGTGTCTTTAGAAACCCCAGTTAGCGTGCGTGGGCCCACGAATGTGAGCGTGTGTGTGCCTGAGCACACATGCGTGCCGGGGCTCTCCGGAGACGACACTCGCCCACCGCCCTGTACTGAGTGTGTGTGCCAAGCTGCGGGCCGGCGGCTCAGTAGAGAGGTCACGTGTCTGAGTGTCCTGTGTCTGTCGTGTGCACGTCTGCATGTCTCCACATGTGTTTGCGCAGAGCGGAACCCACTGCCGTGCTCTCACCCTCCTCGTGAGCGCGTGTGACCTGTGTCCCCTGACCTGTGCCCTCTAATGCTGTCTTCTCGTCTTGCCCCCTGTGCTGTTGCCGCTGTGTGCTGCCCTTGTGTCTTTCGCTGCCCTGCAGTCCTCGCCAGTCATGGAGGAAAAGGTAAAGCCTGGGCCAGCGTTCATGCTGCCGTGTGGGGCGCTCGGGGTGCCCTGGGGCTTGGGAGAGTCAGTCCTGCTGGTAGTTCTTAATTTTAGGCCCAGGGCTGGTCCTTGAGCTGCTCACCAGTTTCTCTGCCTCAATATTACGGATCAAAGATGCTCAGTGTGGCTCTTAGAGGCCAGGCCGTGGAGACGGGCGAGATCCAGGTTCCCGAGACAGCCCCAGACTAGGTAGTGGCATGGGGACCCCAGCCCGGCGAACATCTGTGGTCACAGGTCGGACCTCGGGCCCAAAGCCCTGGGCTGGTGCTGCAGGGAGGTGGCGGGCAGGGGTGGAGACCTGCACTCTGGCATCGGACAGACCTGGGCCCGGAGCCGGTTGCGTGGCCGTGGTCCTTGCAGGCACCTTGACCTCTGCGGGCGGCGCAACTCCCCCAGACTGTAGCTTCTGGACGAGCATCGGCATCTCCCAAAGGAGCAGCAGCAGGAGTGCGACAAGAGACGCTGTGGCCGAGCTCTGGACAGGTGTAGGCCTCCGACGGCAGTGCCCGCACGTGCCCCCAGGGCTTGTGGTGCAGGACATGCATGGCTTTGTGAGGAGCAGAGAGAGAAGATGAGGCTCGATTCCTGGGGACGACAGCTGTTGCCTGGGGTCGGGGCCCTGCTGTACATTTCTCCCACGGTGGGGCTGGGCCCCAGGAGAGGGGCTCCTGCACCAGCAGTGGGAGCCCAATGAGGAAGAGTGGGCAAAGGACGGGCCTGGGGGCCTCAGGGGAGAGACGCTGGGGCTGTGGAGGCTGGGCCCCTCCTCCAGGGACGTGCTGACCACACGGCGGCCGGCACCTTCCCAGATACTGGGGAGCGGGCAGGCTGGCGGCGGCCAGCAGCCTGAGTGGGCAGAGCCTCGGGCCTGCTGAGCTACGGACGCACCTGCAGACTCAGCTGAGACGTGCATGAGAACGTGTCCTCTGTCGTGGGACGAAGGCTGCATATGAGGGGCCTGTGATCGTCTGCAGGAAACCAGCCTCCTGGTGGCCTGGGCCCCGACATGTGGAGGTGCCAGTGGCTCCAGTCCCTCGGGAGCACACAGCTGCTGCTACCAGCTCCGTGGGACAGCACAGCCCAGGCCCAGCTCCACGGGAGGCAGCGTCTTACTGAACAGGACACACCGGCCAGCCTTGGATGGGACGAGGCAGGACTCCAACCCAGACTCTGTGTTTTCTCCCTGCTTCAGCTCAGCCCCAGCCGGCCCCCAGAACTGCACAGGGGCCCCAGCCAGAGGGCCCCCGCTCTCCAGGGCCAGGCTTCAGGAAGCTGCCTGCCAGGCTGTGGGCAGTTCTCATGGATGCGGCTGCCCCCCTCCTTCGGTGCCTCAGGGACGCCGCCCGCCTTCTCTCTGCAGACCGGTCCAGCCTCTGGGCCTGGCTGCTTGGGATTCCCGAGGAAGCGTCCGCCGGTCCCCACACCGCAGTGCTGGGGGTTGAGCTCTATGTGTGGGTCTCTGATGCTTGACCGTGACGGCTCTGAGCAGCACGGGCTGTGAGGTAGTTGGCCGGCTTCAGGGTGCGCCGCATCCTTGTGGGGCAGCACGGGAAGCTGGCCTGGCTGCCCACCCACTGGCGCCCACGCTGAAGGGAGCGTCTCCTCAGGGACCAAGTCCAGCGGGCGACCTGCCACTCCCCATCTCCTGGTGCGCCTTTGAAAGACAGCTCTCTGGGATCCCTGGGGTCCCTGACAACCGGGAAGAACTGCGTGGAGCAGGAGAAAGGGACCCCCGTGGGCTGTAAAGGACACGACACCCACAGAAGGATGGGGCCCTCTTTCCTCTGTATGTCTGTGCTCACGATGTACACCAAGAGCTCCTGAAGGAGCAGTGCAGGGTTCAGGTGGGGGCAGAGCGCGAAGAGCCGAGCGGAAGGGTTGGTTCCTCCTGCCCGGCACCAGGAAGCAGAAGCCCGGCCGATGGCCACCCGGAGGCAGGTGTGGGCTCCACATGGGAAAGACTGTCACGGTGGACATCGCTGCTCAGGAGTGCTCTGTGCCGGCCGCAATGCTGAGGGGCTGTGCTGGCGCTGCCGTGGGAGTTCTTAGCCTGTAGAGCGGCTCTCTGTGACAGAAAACTAACTAAAGACAATGGCCCTGAAGACCGTACCCAAGGGGAGGGGCGCCTTAGGCCCACAGAGCAGCTGAGGGGCGCAGAAACACGGGCACAGGTTTAGTGACACAGGACTCGTAGCTCCGGGTGCACGTGGCCCCCGTGCAGGCCAGGCTACCCTGGAGCTCATGCCCTGCCCCACACAGCTGGCCCTGATCCCGAGTGGCTCGGTCTGCAGGGGCCGGCCCCCTGCAACCGGTGAGCCTCCCGTCCTCCGTGTGGGAGCCCCGTGTAACATCCGCTTTCTTCTTCTCTCCCTCATATTTCAGCAGGAAGGAGCGCCCCACCTCTCTGAATGTCTTCCCCCTGGCCGACGGCATGGTACGTGCACAGATGGGGGGCAAGCTCGTGCCTGCGGGGGACCACTGGCACCTGAGTGACCTCGGCCAGTTCAGCTCCAGCTACCAGGTTTTGTAGCCGTGCCGTGGAGTGAGGGTTCCTCCCTGTCGCCCATGCTCATTCAGGAAGCATCTTTGTGTACAACCCTTTGCAGCTCCCCCACCCCCACCCAGGGTAGTGGGGCTGTGCGGAGGTGTACCAGCTCCAGAGGAGAGCACCGGCTTGGGAGGCCCAAGTGTCAGACGGGGCCTCTGCAGCCAGGGCACACCCGTCTGCTCTGGCTGAGCCAAGCCTTTGCTCCAGGACACAAGCATGTCTGCCCCCCAGATCCGCCCCAGGGCACCAGCCCTAAAGCCAACCCGGGCTCCGGCCCAGAAGGTCTTGTAGGCTGGTGTCTGAGGTCTACGCTTCTGCTGGGAGAGTGTAGCATGAGGAGCCAGCGTCCCTGCTCTAGATGCTGCTCCCTGCTTGTCCGTGCTAATGACCGCTGGGTCTCTAAGTCCCAGGACGTGGCGTCCCGGGTGTGTGCGGCTAACCAGGGAAAGCGCCCCTCAGGGAGGCCCCCCTCAGAAAGCCAGGGGCAAGGACTCTGCCTGGCCGGCCGCTCGCTCAGGGCCCATGGTCACTTGCGGCGAGTGTTGGTCTGGGAGCCGAGCCCTGCCTTCACCAGACAGGCCCTGGCCATGTCACCAGGTAAGGAAAACACTCGTGGTTCTGGAGGAAGTGACCCCAGGCCTGGGGCACTTCCCACAGGGGCCGTGGGAGGTCACCTGTGGAAGGCAAAGCGCCTGGGACTCCAGACCTGGGCCAGCCGGTGGATGTGGGGCCAGGCCTTCTCCTGAAACTTCCTCCTGCTGCAGCTTGGGGCTGATCGTCCCTCTGTCCCTGGGTGTCTAGCCTGCCTGCCAGAGGTGGCTTCAAGCTGCCCACTGTGTCAGATAGTGACCCCACTGACTTTAGCTTCGGTTCCAGACCTGGGCATGTCTTTGGGACCTCTGGCCCAAGCACTCACCCCACCCCCGTTATGGGCTGTCCTGCCCGTGTGGGGTCCGGCCTGTGGCTGGGGCTCCGGTGCCCAGAGAAGCCATGGGGGCTGCTGAGGCCGGGGATCCGGGAGCTGGGGCTCCTGCCTGCGGTCAGGCCAGCTTTCTTCCCGTGTCTCTTCTGCTGCCGCATCGCCCGAAGCACTCTTGCTTTTCAACGCGCTGTTTTCTGTTTCAGTTTGTGGGTGTGTTTGGTTTGTTTTTTTCAGTCACGTTTACATTCTTTTTATTTCATGTTTTAGATTTTAAGGTCTTTCTAATTTCTTCATTTTTTTTTGTTGTTTTTTGTTTTGTTTTTTGTTTTTATGTGCTGTATTTTCAGTGTTTTAAGCAAACAGTTGTGGCTACTCATGGTGAGGAATGACCGCTAAGAGTTTGGGTTCTTTGCATTTGGAGGTCACTGCCACACCTTGGTGTTTAGGAGGTTGAGAGGTTTGCTGCTAGGTAAGTGGTGGCCAGGGGAGCGTCCTGTGGGTAGGTGGCGGCCTTTAGGGTCAGGGAGAGCCAAGGACTGGGGGAGGCCGGGCTGTGCCGCACGGTTCCCCTCGGTGACTTCTGGGGTCAAGGAGGTCCGCTGAGAACCCATAGACCCGAGTTTGCCGGGCACAGGCTGGCAAGAACCACGTCCTTGCGGAAGGTGGTCTAGAAAGCGCGTGCTTCTAAGAGGCGTGGACTCGCATACTTGGCCTCCCCCAGTCCTCACCAGACTTTCCCAGGCCTCTGGTCTCCTGTGGCCATTTCTCCTCAAGTGCCAGCAGCAGAGGCATCCCTTGCCTGTGGTACACCTGGGAACCTCTGCTGTGTGGGGCGGACAGACACTGGGGGCAGCTCCCTCACAGAGGCTATCAGGAAAGAACTTTTCCTTCTCAAATCAGCCTTAAGTTGTAGAATCCAAGTAGAAAATGCTTGTACCAGGGAGCTTCCAGGGAGAGGGGCACAGACTGTCCTGCGGGGCTTACTGCCTTTGCACATCAGCGATCAGGGCCAGTGGTCCTCAGCTGTGGAGGCCGTCTGGTGGCCTGCAGGACAGTGAGCGGACACTCCCCACCTCCACTCGTCCCCATTCGTGACAGCCACAGTTGTTCCCCTGACATTGCCAAGCATCCCCTGGGCATATGGCGGGCCCAGTTGTGGAACAGTCAAAGTCCTGGCAGAGAAGTGTGAGGCGCGGTTAGACGAAGCCCGACCTGGCTGTCCCAGGTCCCGGCCTGACGCTGACCACGCGGGTCAGAAAGTGGCAGGTGTCCGAGATTCCCAGCCATCTCTGCCTCCCGGGCACCCAGAGGCAGCCACGGGAGCCTGCTCAGCCCTTCCCAATGAAGGTGAGGGTAGGTTGGTCCCAGCGTGTGTCCAGCTTTACGGAAAGGGCTGGACACCCCCTGCTATCAGCTCCCCCCGGGCAAGACAGAGCTCCCAGAAGCACCGTTTCTCTGGAAACCACATGACCCAGTGCTGTGGGCCCGTGGGATGTGCACCGGGAGCAGCAGCCCCTCTTGAAGCTGTGCCCCTTCTCTGTACCCCAAGAGGGTAGCAGGGTGTGCGGGGGCTGCTGCCCACTGAGGACCGAGTCGGGGTGAGTCAGGACATCAGTGTTACTAGATGAGTGGGCCGGTTCACGGGTTCTGTCCGCCGGCTGCGCGAGGAAGGACTGTGGGAGAAGATGGCTTCGCTTCCTGTGCTGTCCTCACGCACACAGAGGGCGCTTTCTCCAGGGAGGTTCTGGTTTTTGGTTTTTTTGTTTGTTTGTTTATTTTTTTTAAAGACTTTGTTTTTTGTTTTTTGTTTTTTTTTAAGTAATTTCCACACCCAGCACGGGGCTCGAGCTCACGACCCCGCGATCAAGAGTCGCGCGCTCCACCAACGGAGCCAGCCAGGCGCCCCCGCAGGGAGCTGCTTAAGGTCAACAGCTGATTGCGGTTTCTAATAATCTCGCTCCCTTGGAATGTTTGGAGGAGGACCCATTCCCTGGAAGTGGGACTCCAGCTTGACCGCATACACATAGATGCACAGGGCAGGCCTTGAGGTCCACTTGAGCCTTGGGGGTTAAGAATTACACATTTCCTGGTGTCTGTGCTCAGGAGGTTGGCGCCCCTTCCCAGACTGGGCCCAGCGCGGGGAGCAGGAGACGGCAGCAGCTGGCCGCGGCCCGGATGGCCTGATTGGAAGGCGTGCTCGGTCTCCTCCCTGGTCCCCATATAGAGCCCTCGGCCCCGCTCCGGGCTGCCCCTGGTTTGTGACCACCCCCGGCTGCAAAGGGTTGCTTGCCATGTCTGTGTAGCTTCATGTCCATCACATGCAGCATCGGCGGGCCGTCCGGGGGGGCGGGCAAGCTGAGGGCCCCAAGCCAAGCCCTTTCTGTAAGGGGACTGCAGCCGCCAAAGAGACAGAGGCAGCGGCTGGGTGGGCCCAGGGAGTGGCACGGAGAGGGCAGCGGGAGTCCTCCTGTCCCCTCCAGTCCTGGCTCAGGGTGCTGTTTTACCGTGGCTAGAGCAGCCTAGTGAGGAGGCCTCTTGGAGGTGGCCGAGACCCCTCCTGACCCTGCACAGTGTGGGTGACCGGGAGCCTCGGGGGCACCGACCCACATGGCGAGCTTCTCCCTTCTTGTGTTTGGCCCTAGTGTCCACAGGATGAGATGTCCGAGTCAGGCCAGTCTTCGGCAGCTGCCACACCCAGTACCACCGGCACCAAGTCCAACACGCCCACGTCCTCTGTGCCCTCGGCTGCAGTCACACCACTCAACGAGAGCCTGCAGCCCCTGGGGGACTACAGTGCGGGCACGAAGGGCAGCAAGCGGGCACGGGAGAAGCGCAACAGCCGGAACATGGAGGTCCAGGTCACGCAGGAGATGCGGAACGTCAGCATAGGTGCTGCTGCCGAGGGCTTCTGGGGCTGTGGTGGGGAGAGCTCATCACCTGCCCTGCTGCCCTGTCCCTGCCCTCCCTCCCCTGCTGCTCCGCCTATGTCGTCCCCGCCCCCTGCTGCTCTGCCCCCCCATGGTCCCCCCAGGTTTTCCCTTCCAAATATGGATCTTCAGATCTTCGTTTGGGCACACGTATCAGTCCCCTCAGGCCACGGTAACAAAACAGCACAGACCAGGTGGTTTAAGCCACAGACACTTGCTTTCACACAGTCCTGGAGACCAGGAGTGAGCGATCCAGGTGTCTGGGTGTCGGGGCTGGCTCCCCTCGATGCTTGCTCCTTGGTGTGCATAGGGCCTGCGTCCCTAGCCCTTCCTCTTATGAGGGCACAGTTGTGGGATGGGGTCAGGGTCCGCCTGTGTGGCCTTATTTGACCCACCACTTCCTTAAAGGCTCCATCCCCAAATGCAGTCTCACACTGGGGCCATGACTTCAACACATAGATTTGGGGCCACACTTGGCCTCTGGCAGTGCACCCCATCCTCCCGCAGACATACTCAGTAGAGGAGGGGGTGGAGGCGAAGAGGACATTTGGTCTGTTCATCAAAGGTCATGAGAAAGAGCCGTGGTTCCGGGGCATGGGCCCCAGCTGGCCACCAGCCTGGGAGGAGCCCTTTCCCGAAGGTCCCTGGCTGGCGGTGGTCCAGTGTGGGGTTGTCCAGACATGGGACCAGTGGGTGGGCGTCCCCCCAACCCTGGGGTTCCTGTGTGTCCCCCCAGGCATGGGCAGCAGTGATGAGTGGTCTGATGTTCAAGACATTATCGAGTCCACCCCAGAGCTGGACATGAGTCGGGAGCCCCGCCTTGATCGCATGGGCAACAGGTACTCACTGGGTCTGGCCAGTAGGGTGGGCTCCGTGTTCACTGTGGGCACTGGGCCTTCAGCAAAGGTGTCCTTCAGCAAAGGTAGCCTTGCACAAGCAGCATTGGCACTGAGCGGCCCCGTGGGTGGTGTTGGAGGCCCCCGCACACGGCCGGTGCTCGCCGGCCCTCACCCTGAGCTCCCGGCTGCGTGTCCTCACAGCCCGACCCAGGGGATCGTGAACAAGGCTTTTGGCATCAACACGGACTCCCTGTACCACGAGCTGTCGACTGCGGGATCGGAGGTCATCGGAGACGTGGATGAAGGAGCCGACCTGCTAGGTAAGCCCAAGCCCCCTCCCCGGAATCCCAGCACCTGGAACTTGCCTTTGTTTCTCTTGTTGTAGTGGAAGCAGTGTCTCTGTCAGCCGTGAGCCAGGAGCTTCTCACGGTTTTGTCGGGATGTATTTCGTGTATCATAAAACATACCCACGTAAAGCGTAAAGTTCTGTGGGTTTTAGAGTTCACACAGAGCTATGTTACTTCCTAATTTTAGAACTTTCTCTCTGAAAATGAAACCGTGCCCTTGAGCACTTAGCCTAGGTAATGTTCTAGTAGTTCTCCTCAAAGGAAACGCCTGGACAGGGTCACTGTCCGTCTGCGAGCCCGTGGTCAGCCCCAGAACGCCCTGCACCTGGGTCAGAAATGGGTGCAGAGACCCATGGAGACTCACTCCTCGTCCTCTTTCGTGTCTGGGGATGGGTGTCTGGCACCCCCGGCGTCTGCCGGCAGCGCCCCAAGGCCCTCAGCACTGCCAGTGGGAAATCGGGTGCTCTCAGCGGCATGACTGTGTCCTGAGGCCCGGCTACAGGACAGGAGTTCCGGGACCCTAGCACTGCACTGGGCCTCTGCTTCCCAGCGAGGTCGGCTGTGGGACAGAAGGTGGCTGTGTTGTCAGGGGAGCAGTGGTTCTGTTTCGTCCTCTTCCCACACCATGTCCGTGGAGGCGTCTCTCGGGGATGGGTGCTCCTCGGTTCCCTCGGCTTAGCCAGGGGCTGCAGCTGGAGCCAGGGCCGCCGCGTCAGTGAGGGGAGGTGCCAATTCCAGCAGGCTGGGGGGGGGTGCGAGGCCGTTTGTGGGCGCTGTGGCCCAGACATGGTCGCCTGCTGCCCAAGGGGGCAGGGCTGCCACCATCTGGGACTCTGCTGCCGGCCTTCCCGTTGCTGACCCTCTCCTGTGATCAACACTGGGGACCGTTTGCCATCAGGGACTTGAGGGCACTTGCAAGAGTGTGTCTGTGTCCCGCTCAGCTGCTCTGTGTGGACTGCACCGTCTTGGGTGGCTCGGCTGGGCTTCCAGCGGCAGACGCGGCCAGGCTCGAGCCCACGAGGGAAGGGCGCCAGCAGGTGTTTTCCGTCGGGCACACACTCACTTTCTTTGCCTTAGGGCTTTGCCGGGTTGATTGCCCGACGGAGGGCGTGGGGATCTCCCAGGAATGTAATTCCCCATGGCATCAGCGCCGGCAATGTCTTGGGCCCAAACTGGAAGTTTTTTCCAGCTAGTTTTTAAATTGTGGTGGAAAACACATAATACGAAATTTACCTTCTCGCTGACGTTTGAGCATACTGTTCCGTGTGATCCGGACGTCGGACCTTGCTCTTGAGACCAGGAGAAAGAGCAGGAGGAGGCCCGCCTTCGGCAGTGTGTGTTTCTAATGAGATTTTCTCATAAGGGGAAATCACATTTAATATTGTGACACCCTGCCACTCTCCTTTATGGGCCTCAGATAACCCTACATGCGTTCTAGTTTTTATTTTTGGAAAAACAGTATGTGCTTCTAATAGTACTCAAATATCAGAAACTGCCAAGAGAGTAAAATCATGCAACCCCACGCCACTGCCGTGACGCCTGTTGTGACATATCGGGGCACCTTCCTGCCCACCAGGGCACACCCGGTCCGTGGGCTGTGGGTGTCAGGTGGGCGATGGCACCATTCCTCCAACCCACTGGTGTTCTCCACACGTGTCCCTTCACGGGACTGTAAGTTCCTCCACTCTCCCAGGCCTGAGTACTGCTGTGTGGCCATTGCTGTCGTAGATCCTGCGGTAGAAGCATGTGCCCACCCTTCTGATGGCTTCTTTACTACAGATTTCTAGAGCGGGAGCCTTGGGGTAAAGGTGTGGGCTCCTGCGAGTGGCCGCACACTGTTTTCCCCGGCGGGGATCTGCCCGGCCTGGCTGGGTGCGGTTGCTGACCCGCCGGGCTGGAGGTGGCCCGGGAGGGAGCAGGCCTTAGCAGGGCCCCCGCGGCGGGAGGAGGACGTGGGTAGCTGTGTGTGCGGTGTGTTCACGACAGAGCGCCGTTCTGCCAGGGCCGCCGCAGAGGCTGTGCGGGCGAGAGGGCAGCACCTAGCAGGCCGCCGTGTGCCTGTGAGCGTCTGAGGATTTGATGAGCGATGACAGCCTCTCCCTCGGAGGACGCAGGCACCCAGCAGCTTGCGTGTCCATGCCGGGCTCTGTAGGCCCAGCCTCACACGCCCATTCCTGGCCGTAGGTGGCTGGAGGCATCCCATGGTGTGCTCAGGGGTGGGAAATGGAGTGTCTAGGAGCGGGCAGAGCTGGAGCCCGCCGGACCTTGCTGTGCGGCCAGTCTCCTCGCGACAAGGTTCCACCCCGCAGCGTGGTCACGGGAAGAGTCTTGCCAGCGTTGGACATGCACGGCCACTGTTCATCTGGGGTAGCACTGTTGTCCCTGTGTTATGGAGGAAGAAACCAGGTCAGGGAGGGCGGGATGAGCAGCAGAGTCAAGACCCAGACCAGGTCGGACCTAGAGCAGCAGCCCCGACTGGCCACCCGCTCTGCCTTTCGTCACAGCTCTGTTGGCATGGGACACGCCGTCCAGTTGGCCTGCTCGAGGGGCACGGCCCCATGTCTTGGAACGTGTGGAGCAAATTCCGAGTCAAGGGACCATCATTACGGTAGACAACATTTCACCAGCAGAGGAGACCTGTGCCCATGGGCAGTCCCGTCCCTCCTTCTGCCCCCAGCCCCTGGTGGCCACTCCCCTGCTTCCCATTCTGCACGGCAGCCCCCTCTGAGCGTTTCATACCCGTGGTCCTTCTCCACGTGGCCTCTTTCCTTGAGCGTGATGCCTTGAGGTTTGCGTATGTCCTGGAAGGTGTCAGAGTCGCGTTCCTTCTTATGGCTTAGGCTGGTGTGTCGCCTGCATAGGGCACACGTCGTGTATCCATTTGTCCACGGATGGTCGCATGGGTCATTTCTACTCTCGGCCACTGTGGCTCATGCTTCTGCTAATTTGGTTCCTTACGTGGTTCTACAGGATTACCTGTGCTGACCAGCCTCCTCGCTGCCTGGTGGCTCTGGGTAGCCTGCCTGTTGGTCCCTACCATTGGCCGCAGTCTCCCGCCTTGCCCTGCGGCTCCAGGCCATGGGGCTATCCCCTCCCTCCCATCTTCAGGGCCGTGGGGTCTTCTGGCATCACTCCAGATCCCACTGACCTAGAGAAGCTGCAACGACAGTGATGGCAGGAAACAGGACACCAGGCAGTGCTTGTCAGTGAGCTTGACCTGCAGGCCATGGGGTCATGACTCCCAGGCAGATGTAGGACAGCTCCTGGAAGGGCGGTGGTGTCTGGTGAATGTCCTGGGGTCACTTCCCTAGAACAGAGAGTGCCTGGTGTGACTTTCTCACGAGAAGACCCAGCCCACGCATCTGCTGGGTCTTTGTTCTGAGAAAGCAGAGATCAGAATCCTTCCATCATCGAGTGACGGAGGTTGTGATTCACTGTGCGCTCGCATGTGTCAATGTCTGTGGCCACCTTGGGCACTGCTTCGTTCTGGCTGCAATGAGTGCCCATTCTTGGGAGTGGAGGAGGCTCCCAGAGCCTCAGGCACGACGGGCACCCGCAGGCCAGCCAAGGGGTTTAGGAGGGATCAGTGCCGTGCACTCTGCTGACAGGGAGCCAAGGAGAGGAGCCCACCCGTTTTCTGGCAACGTGGAGGGAGGAGGTGGCCTCAGCTGCGGTCCCCTCACTGAGCGGCCCGTTCCCGTCTGCCAGGGTAAGCCATCAGGACGGGAGTCCCAATTCCCTAGCACCACGTGTCTTTCTGAAGACAGCTGTCGGAGAGCTGGATACCCGACCTGACCCAGTGGGGCTGCTACACAGAGAAGCCTGGGGCCAGCAGGGGCTCTGGTAGTCTCCATTCTGTAGCTGTTTTCGCCTTGGAAAGGTCCAATGGTCCCAGAAGCACGGCGGTGCCCTTGGCTCGGCTAAGGGGAGCACCCTTCTGCGCTCTGGGTGTCTGCTCTGGCTGCCCCTGCACCTCTCCGCATTTGGACCATGAATTCCAGTAGCAGAAGAGCAGGGAAAAGACCCTAAAGACGCAGGTCTCCTTATGTTTCACTCAGCTCCCGCCACAGCTTGCCAGATGCACCATTATTTGAGAAATCTCCAGGAAAGCAAGGCCTTGCTGCCAGTCCAAGGAGGAGAAGCTGTTGAACGTGAAGCCTCATCCAGTCCCAGAGGCACCTCCCTGCGACAGTGTGCCCCTTGGAGCCAGCGTAACTGGGGAGTAAGGGAATCCATGCTTGGTGACCACTCGGTGAGTGCTGGGGAGACCGTGGGCCCCCAGAGAAGCCAGGCAACTCGACTTAGAACCTGACGGACGGTACAGGCCGGCTGGCCCTGTGCTCTCTACGGTGCTGTGCTTACGTCACAGGTCCCGCCTACGTGGCAGCCAAACCCAGAACGTGTGTAGAAATAACCTTGAGAAAGACACAAACCTGTGTGAACAGAATTGGGAAACACGACCGAAGAGCAGGAAAGAGGTCTCGAAAACCAAGACCCGCAGGCCAAGCTGCATGAGCCTCCCGTGACTCGCAGAGCAGCCCGCGGTGCCGGCGTAAATTCACTTTATGGGTAGAGTCTGAAGTTCATCCAGGAGAGCAAACGTGAGAATAGCCCAGAAATTTCTGAGAAAGAACCAGGTTGCAAGGTTGCCCGATGTTCTAAGAACAAAAGCTTTTATGCACGTGGGACCAGTGACAGCCCTGCCGGGCCCTGTGAGTTCCTGGTGAGAGCTGGAGCCGTTGTGGGAACTTGGGTAGGACAGACACAGCACTCAAAGCCACTGGAAATATGGTAGATTCATGGAGGAGAAGTCTGGTCCCCACCTTTGTACACAAAAGACTTCTAGTTGGATTGAAGATCTGAACATAGAAATTCGAGGTCGCGCAGCGGGAAGAGAGGTGGAGATTATGTTCCTAATCTGGGCCCCCCTGTGGCCATGGCCACAGAGGAAAATACTAACAGGGGGGAGTGTGCTACTTAAGAAAGATACAGTGTTTCCTACCCACGTGATCTCCAGCCTTAATAGAAGTGGCTTACAATAGGGCGAGGGTTGGATAAAAGGGGATTCACAGAAGATACCAAGAAACATACCTAAAGGATGCTCAAACTTCAAGAAC
The DNA here is from genome assembly GCF_020171115.1 of Neogale vison. Classification (NCBI taxonomy): domain Eukaryota; kingdom Metazoa; phylum Chordata; class Mammalia; order Carnivora; family Mustelidae; genus Neogale; species Neogale vison. The sequence continues at coordinate 386,970 of NC_058104.1, read as the reverse complement.
AACCCAGAACTGTAAAGGGGACACGGAGATAACTGCTCCGAAGATCCACAGAAACGAAGCAGGTGCTGCTGTGCCCCACGGCCAGGAGGTGGCAGTGTGAGGCCACGGCCGGGTATAGCCTGGCCACCGGCAGGGGTCTCTGGGATGGCAGCCTTTTTCAAGGGCGGGGTGGGCGGGCCCGTGTGCCGGTGAGTGATGGGACCGGGCACTGCCGGAGGTGGGAGCCGGTCTCCGGTGCAGAGGATCGGTGAAACGGAGCACCTCGAATGGGAGCATGGCTAGCCTGGTCATGATTTTGCTCTTGAAATGCCAGTGTTGATCCAGAAGGAGTTCGGAGGAGATGAGCTGTTAACGGTGGCTGCCCGGGGCAGGGATGAAGGCATATCCGCCTCTGACCCAGAGCGCCTGTTTCTTGTTTAAATTCTGACACCAAACTATATACGTTGGTGTTTAAGTCAGGTGACTTAAAGTATATACTGGCTTCTTTGGGAAGTGACCACAGAGCGGTAGTGTTGTGGCCTGTCCCCAGCAGGGCAGCACAGAGGAGTTTGGAGGCCAGTGAGGAAGGCACTGCCAGCCCCACACGCCCGCTGCCCCTGCTGCCTGCCCTCCCTCTCCCTCCCTGCCGCCAGCCAGACCTGCTTCCGTTTGTGGTTGGGTGGCTCTCCCCGAGGTCGTGCCCTTCCTGAAGGACGCGCTGGCCAGAGCCTGTAAGGCCAAGCTCACGCACTCTAGGGCAAGGGAGGAGTTCTTGGGCACACTGCCCCACCCACCGACCCACGCACGCACACATGCACACACACACCTGTACCCACACATGTACACGCACATGCATGCGCTTGCCCCACGCGTGCACATGCACACCCCTATGCCAGCAGTGCACACACACGTGCCCCACACAAAGTACCCGCGCACATGCAGGCATACGCATACCCCACACGTGCACCTGCGTACCTTACATGCGTGTGTGCGCACATACTCCCTCCCCTTCCCAGGTGTCAGCTGCAGAGACGCCGCCCTCCTGAGGGCTGAGCAGGTGTGGGACCTGGCGCTCTGGGTCCCTGTCTTCCTGCAGGGTTGTCATCCCCAGTGGGATTTACCACTCGTGGGCCCCATGACATCTGCCTGTACTCCTTCATGCCTTTCAGTGTGGAGATGGCTGTTCAGCATTGCTTTTTTTTTTTGCTTTTTTTATTTAATAAAAATCTATTTTGTTGGTTCCAGTTACCAACTGACCTTTGTCACTTCCTTCCCCCCTGTCTCTCTCTGCTTCGCGGGACATGGCCCCAGGGGAGTTCTCAGGTGCGTATCTCACCCATCTGTCTGTCTGCGTCCCCCTCTGCCCACGGTAGCATCCAGCTGGAGTGGGTCGGCTGCTGTCCAGTCGCCGCTGGCTGTGTAGCCTGTCCCCTCCTGGTTCCTTTCCAGGCCACTAAGACACATGTGCTTTGGCTCCCCAGCCCCCCTGCCGCTCGGAAGCTTACTTTGGTTTGCTCTACTACTACCCACTGACAGCGGCCTTGACCCCGTCCTTTCCGAGGCTGGCCGTCCCCCAGTGCCGTTTCCTAAGGCTCTATGGAGCCATCAGAAGCATAGGACAGTTTGGATGGGACCACAGGCCCAGTTGCGTGTTGTCTCCCCTCTGTCACATGTACCCCAGAAGTCAGGGGTCCTCTTCCCACGTGGCAGACTCAGTTCCTGCTTTCTCCCTCTCCTCCCAGCAGGAGACCCCGAGACCACCCACATGCACCCACCTAGTGTGCTAAAGCCATGCTGGCTCCCCGGGAGCCACTCTCCCTCAGTTGCAGACACGCGCCCCTAACCCCCGCCCTTCCCGGCCCAGGGCTTGGGTGCACTGCTGACCCTCCACCTCACCATCCAGGTGCTGAGGCCTGGTGGTTTTTCCAGGAGGAAGAGCTGGCTCCACGCATCTCCCACCCCTCCATCCCGCTCCAGGGTGCACCCCAAACCCGGAGACCAGTAGCCCTAGCGGGCCACCCCCCTGCTGCTCACACAGGCTTAATGCGCTTCTTTTTTCTCCCTTCCTTCCGTCTCCCTGCCGCCCCGGCCGCCCGGCTCCCGTGGGACTGGGATGGCTCTCCTAGTGCGCCATGATTTCTTTGGTAAGGCCAAGGCCCCGTTTCAGTTTGCTTCTCCTGTTCCTTCCTTCCTCTGTGGGCCTCACACCTTCCTGCTTCGCGAGCTGGTCGCTTCGCTCTGTGTGGTGGAGCAGCGGTGGGGCCAGCAGGGGCCACAGGCTCTCCTGGCTTCTAGCCCCGGGGTGGGGGGGTTGGTTTCAAGTCCTGAGTCCCCAGCGCCCTCCCTCAGAGCAGACCCTGGACAGGCCGAGGGGTGGGAGCAGAGACGGCAATCAGAGCCCGTACCCGGCACACCGTGTGCGTAGGTCTTCTCTCACGGTTGTCCTTGACGGGGCGAGTGATCAGGAGGGACAGACCCTGGGCTCTCGAGGCTGTCTGTCATCATGGCTGAGTGCCAGTATTTCAGAGTTTTTGTGATGTGCCTGCAGACAGCTTAGTGCTGGGGTCCACCTTGGGGCTTGGTATAGAGGAGCTGGAGGGGCCCCTCTGGGCACCAACCCCAGGGAGTGCGGTCCTCACTTTCACTCGCTCCCTCCCTGCTGCTGTGCCCCAGGGAGGCCACCTGCCCTCCTTGGCCCCGAGCTCTCTGCCGTCCTGTGCTGTCTTCTCTGTCCCCATCACCACGGTTCCAACCACCACTGTCCTGGGGACAGCTCTGAGAACGGTCTGCTTCACGAAGGCCTTAGAAACCACAGGGCTAGGGAGTTGCTGACAGGGGACAGAGTCTGAGGCCACCCGGTGGGGCTGGTGCCGCCTGATCCCTCCGACGGTACACAGATCTCCCGTGGATAGAGCACGTGCAGGTCAGCCGGGGCTGTCGCGCCCATCCACACAGGGCCGTCCGGGGGTTGCTCTGGGACTCTGTCCCTGCCTGCTGCTGCCGGCTGAGAGCCCAGCTGAAGACCAGCAGAGGCCTCTCCCTGGGGTTCCCAGAGGCCAGCCCCGTGGGCCTTGTCCCCTGCATCTGCCCCCCAGGGCCGATCCGCCCCTGGGGAGGAGGGCTGCTGCTGTGGGACAAGTGGTGTAGGGTCAAGGGCTGGCTGGCTTTGGACCCAGGGAGTACCTCTGTGATTTTTGTTTCAGGAATGGGCAAGGAAGTGGGGAATCTGCTGCTGGAGAACTCCCAGCTTCTAGAAACCAAGTAAGAACACTCTTCTCCAGGGCACCTGGGGGGCTCTGTTGGTTAAGCCACCCGCTCTTGATTTCGGGTCAGGTCATGATCTCAGGGTCCTGGGATCCAGCCCCACAATGGGCTCTGCACTGGGCATGGATTTTGCTTGGGATTCTCTCTCTCCCCCTCCCCCCACTACCCTCTCTATGAAAAGAAAAAAAACCCGAATGCTCTCTTCCCTCTGTGAGTACTGAGATAACCCGCCACCCAGGGCCAAGGCCTCCCTGTAATAACGCTGGGAGGGCCCAGACCCACACGGCCCAGCTTGCCCCTCCAGGGTCACCACTCTTCCCCGTATTCTGCACTGCGGGGTCTCCGCTCAGACCCCTATGAGCTGGCAGGCCCCGTTGAGCCCCCGTCGCACTGTGTGCACAGCGGTTCACATGGACTTCTCGACTCTCTGCCTTCTCAAAGAAACGCTCTGAATGTGGTGAAAAATGACCTCATCGCCAAGGTGGACCAGCTGTCCGGGGAGCAGGAGGTGCTCAAAGGGGACTTGGAAGCCGCCAGGCAGGCCAAGCTCAGGCTGGAAGGCCGTGTCAAGGACCTGGAGGAAGAGCTCAGGAGGTGAGCCAGGGCCTGGGACTGGGCCCTGGGAGTAGGTGGTGGGACTCCTGGAAGGGGCGGGGCTAGACCACGCCCCCAGTCCGGTCCCCCCTTCCGGGCTCCCCCTGGAGGACACGCCCCCCAGCGGCTCCGCCCTGCGCTCCTCCAGCAGCCTGCCCCTCCCCTAGTTCCAGCTCACAGTGGAGCTGCCCGGGCCCAGCTGCCCCTCTTCCCCGCATCCCGGCCCCGCTCCGCATCTCCACCTGCCCCCTAGTCTCCCTTAGGAGGCACCTCCCTTAGGAGGAAGCTGCCTTCGTAAGTTCATTCGGGGGGGGGGGTTCTGGGTTCTGGAAAGTTCTGGGTTCACCCCCACCCCCACCCCGTCCCAGCACTTGGCACTTCTGTTGCAGCCTGATGCTTCCTGTGGGGGTGCCTGTGGCTCCAGGCTGGAAGGGGGAGGTGTCACGGGGTGGGGGGCGCTGTGGGGGCGGCAGACCTGCCTGGGGCTGGCCGGTGGGCTGCGCCTTTCCCATTCCCCAAAGCCCTGGTCCTCTGCTGGGGCCGCCAGGGCTCGTTCGAGCAGGGCTTTGGGCCACTGGTCCGCCAGGGCCCGAGCCCAGCGGGGCCTCCCCCCCCCCAACTCCCCCCACCCCCGCCCCGGCCACAATTCCCTCCTGGTCCTGCAGAGTGAAGTCTGAGGCCATCGTCGCCCGGCGTGAGCCCAAAGAGGAGGTGGAGGATGTAAGCGGCTATCTCTGTACAGAATTGGTATATTCCACTATTAACCTGCGGGCGCGGGGGGTGGGGGGGTGCGGGCCGCGGGGCGGGGCTCGGGGCCCTCCTCACCCCTTCTGTGTCCTCTCCTCCACCCTTTCCTGGTGGGAACCCTTGTTCAGCCTTAGGGGCCCACACCCCCCCTCTCCAGGTCCAAGGACGGTCCTGAGGCGAGCCTGCTACTCCTTGGGGGTTCGTAACTGACTGTTAGGAACTGTTGCAGGGAAGGCAGAGGGAGACGGCGTGTCGGGCCTTAGTCCTCACCGCTGTGGACCCCCTTCTGGTCAGGGTCTGGTGACTGGGCTGCCTGCCTTCCACAGAGGGCGGGGCCAGGCTCCTTGGCCTGAGGTGGACAGGGGACACGGCACACTGCTCAGTAGTTCGGTTCCTTTTGGGGCCACGTGATGCATGTGTCAGGGTGCCGGCCACGTGTTCCCTCAGCCCGTCCTGCGCAGCCCCTACCTCTGAGCACCTTAGAAGAGACCCAGAGGCACCTAGGCCTTCTTGCCTGGGGCTGGGGGCTGATGCTCACTCGCCTGGCAGCCGCCTGGGGTGCCTTGGCCCCGGGCCAGCCTGCAGCCGCAGGGAGCAGACTGGGTCCTGCCCCCGCACTCCCAGCTGGCAGACCCCACACGGATCTGTGGAAACCACCAGCGCCCCCTCGGACGCAGTGTCCCCCAGTCCCGCTTGCCGGATCCTCCCTAGAACCTCTCTTCCTCTGGTGCCCCTGGGGACCAATGTCACCTATCCGTGTCGACTGGAGGCATTTGGGATCACCATGGGATTCAGGGGCTTGTGCAGCCTCCTCAAGTGTGTCATGTGACCTTCTAGAAAGGTCCCCCATGGGGGTGGGTAGGCTGCCCACGTCCCCCCCCAACAACGTTTGCCTGAGGAGGCCCCAGAGAGGAAGCGCACCAGCTGCCCACCGGCTGAGCGGCTGTGCCCCCCCCCCCGCAGGACAAGGTCCCCCTGGCGCAGCGTCGCCGCTTCACGCGGGTGGAGATGGCCCGTGTGCTCATGGAGCGCAACCAGTACAAGGAGAGGCTGATGGAGCTCCAGGAGGCCGTGCGGTGGACCGAGATGATCAGGTGGGCCCCTCGGCCCCCTCGGGTGCCCGGCCTCAAGCCACGGTCCCCGCGGCAGGCCCTGAGAAACAGAATGTGGCGGATCCCTCTCCGCCTCCCTCTCCTGCAGAAGGACCGGAAGGGGGCCTGGTGGGAGCCAGTGCGGGGCTCTGAGCTGGCAAGGGGCCTGGCTGGGCTAGAGCCCGGCTGGCGTGTTGGGGCCTGGTGTGCCGAGACCCTTCCAGGAAGCTGTGACAGACCCCCTGGGAGTCCCTCCTCCCTGAGGCCAACTCCCCGTGTGCCCGTGGGGGCTCCCCAGCACCCGATCCCGGGCAAGGGAGGTGCCAGGTTGGCCTGGGCAGGGCCCAGTGGGTGGGTGTAGTCTGGGGACAGGTCTGCCTGGGCACGGGCTGAGCGGGTCCCTGGCCCCCCTTCCCCGCCCCCTGTAGAGCGTCCCGAGAGCATCCGTCTGTCCAGGAGAAGAAGAAATCCACCATCTGGCAGTTGTGAGTTGGGGCGCCAGGATGGGGAGGGGGCAGAGGAGGCTTCCCCTTGGCCGCCCCTCACTTCCCGTGCCCTCACTGGCAGCTTCAGCCGCCTCTTCAGCTCCTCGTCCAGCCCCCCTCCAGCCAAGCGGCCCTACCCCTCGGTGAACATCCACTACAAGTCTCCCACCACGGCCGGCTTCAGCCAGCGCCGCGGCCACGCGATGTGTCCCATGTCTGCGGGCAGCCGGCCCCTGGAGTTCTTCCCCGACGAGTGAGTGTCCCAAAGTGTCCCTGCTCCTCCCGCAGGCCTGCGCCACAGGCTGGGCTGAGGGGAGGCCCTGGGTCCCAGGGTCCTGCCCCTCCGGGCTCTGAGGCACGAGCAGCCTCTGTCTCACTCTCGGGGGGGCTGTGCTGGGGGACGCGGTCCCTGGCGGGAAGGGGGCTGGCCAGCCTCTGAGCTGACCTCTCTGCGCCCACACCCTGTGCCCCTCCAGCCTGACTGGGTGCACGGGGCATCTCTGGGCACAGGCCCCACTGCCCCCCCATCCCTGCCCTTCGTCCCAGAGGGCCACCCACAGCCCCTCAGGTGCCCCGGCTCCCCTGCCCTTGGGGATGGCGCTGCAGCCAGCAGCCGGGGTCAGGCCCTACCCCAGGCTGTGGCCCACACCCCTGTGTCCTTGGAGGTTCTGGGAGCCGACAGGAAGTCGGCAGCGTGGGGTTTCTGCCTGGGAATAACTCTGTTTGGAAATTCGTGTTTCCCTTAGTTTTGATACCAGGATTTTGGCTCCAGAGCAGAAGTGGGGAATTCTGTGTGTTGTGTTCTTGGAAGGGCCTGGGGAGGGGACCAGCGCTGGGCGGGAGCCGGACAGGGGCCGGTGCCCAGGCTGCCCGTTGGGGGACCGGGGGCAGGGGGCATGCATGGTCCTGCCACCTGGGCGTGGGGACCGTGCATGCCCATGCAGGGCAGGCCAGCAGGAAATGACCTGTGTGCCTCCTGCCAGCGACTGCACATCCTCCGCCCGCCGGGAGCAGAAGCGGGAGCAGTACCGCCAGGTGCGCGAGCACGTGCGCAATGATGATGGGCGACTACAGGCTTGCGGCTGGAGCCTGCCGGCCAAGTACAAGCAGGTGCTGCAGGGGGCGCAGGAGGCTGGCAGGGGGAGGGGCCGGGGGTGCGGGGGCAGGTGGGACGGCAGCTGGGGAGCCACCCTCCGCCTCAGGCCTCACGCCCACGTGGCCTCTGCCTTGTGGTTGCAGCTGAGCCCCAATGGGGGCCAAGAGGATACCCGGATGAAGAACGTGCCCGTGCCCGTGTACTGCCGCCCTTTGGTGGAGAAAGACCCAACCATGAAGGTGAGCCGGCCTGGCGGGCCTGAGAGGTGCTGGTGGGCGGGCGCAGGCAGTGGGCTCACTGACCCCAGGGCCCTTCTCCCAGCTGTGGTGTGCCGCGGGCGTCAACCTGAGCGGATGGAAACCGGGCGAGGACGACTCTGGGAACGGAGTCAAGCCTGTGCCAGGCCGCGACCCTCTGACCTGCGACCGGGAAGTAGAAGGAGAGACCAAGAGTGATCACACGTCTCCAGAGAAGAAGGTCAGAGGACATGGCAGAGCCAGGGACCCCACTGCTCCTGGGGTCTAGGTGACTGTGCCCAGCACTGGAGTCACATTGAGAGTGACAGAAACAGGACAGCTGGGGACAGTGCCGCAAGACTGGCCTCATCTGAGGTCCCCTCCCGGTCCAGGACTGATGGAGGCCTTTGCTGCCTCCTGGGTCAGGGGAGATGTGCAGAGGGTCTGAGGCTCCACAGGCCGCAGGGCTGGGGGCCTCAAGCCCCCAGGGGTGTCTCCTCCTCCTCGCAAGCTGTGTGCAGGAGCGGTGGGTGGCCCGAGGACGGGGCTGGCGGAAAAGGCTTCACATGGGGTCTAAGGCTTTGTTCTGTGGCCCAGACTGGCTTGGGGGCAGGGACCGGGGCACCAGAGCTCAGTCCTGAGTTCTCACTGCCCTGCTGCTGGAGGACATGCATCCCCTGAGGCCGTGGGCAGGGCTGCACCCTGAGAGGGCTCAGGAGGCCCCCACGACCGGTGCAGCTGCTGGAGAGGCCTGGCCTCCTGTGCTCGGAAACAGGCAAAGGAGCTCCCCGAGCCGGATGCCACCTCCAGCCGCGTGTGGATCCTCACCAGCACCCTGACCACCAGCAAAGTGGTCATCATTGACGCCAACCAGCCGGGCACTGTGGTGGACCAGTTCACTGTCTGCAACGCCCACGTCCTGTGCATCTCAAGCATTCCAGGTGAGGGCCGGCAGCGCGGGCTTGGCGCTGCTCAGCACACGGCGGGGATAGAGGAGGCCTGCTGAGCCATACCAGCCTCGCTTGGGACATGCTGGGGACAGTTGGGAGCCCATGGGGGAGTCCAGAGGGGAGCATGCTGGCAGTGCCGCCCCTTAGTCCCGTGAACAACTAGGAGACGACCCCGAGGTGATTGTCGCTTTCGTGCCTGGAAGGAGATGAGCTGGGCCGCAGGACAGATGGAAACACCGGTTGGGAACTGAGCACTGACCTGCAATGGGCCCAGTTCCGGCCGCCCTGCTGCAGCCGGGAGAGCTGACGCCGACGGAGGCTTGGCTTTGCCTCTCGGCGGCAGTCCTCGTGCCAGGGTTTGGCGGGGGAGGGCAGAGCCCTGCGTGGGCCATCTTCCAAGATGGCCCCAAGCTCCTCAGAACTCTTCACTTTCTGACATGTGATCAGAGTTGATTGCTCCCAGAGACCAGTCTCACTTCTCCATGCCTTGTGCCGGCTCTCCAGGCCCGCAGGCGGTGGTTGTGAGTAGGGGCCCACGTACTGAGGCCAGCCTGGCCTAAGAGCCCAGGGCACCCTGAGCCACCCACGGTCGTCGGCGGCCGCCTTCTCCCTCCCCGGCAGTCCCACATGGGACGGGAGCCCTGGTTGTGTTCTGGTAGTGGGGGCTACTCAGCATAGGCTGACGGGGCCGTGACTCTCCCACAGCGGCCAGTGACAGTGACTACCCTCCGGGGGAGATCTTCCTGGACAGCGACGTGAACCCTGAGGACTCCGGCGCCGACGGCGTGCTGGCGGGCATCACCCTGGTGGGCTGCGCAACCCGCTGTAACGTGCCCCGCAGCAACTGCTCCTCCCGAGGGGACACCCCAGTGCTGGACAAGGGTCAGGGTGAGCTGGGCCTGCACCTGGGCGGCCACTCTCCCCCAACCCCCTTGTTCCTCCCCACCCCCTGGCCACACTCACTCTTCTCTTCCACAGGGGAGGTGGCTACTGTCGCCAACGGGAAGGTCAACCCATCTCAGTCCACGGAAGAGGCCACGGAAGCCACGGAAGTACCAGACTCTGGGCCCAGTGAGGCAGAGGCGGCTGCGGTGCGGCCTGGGCCCCTCACGGAGCATGTCTTCACTGACTTGGCCCCTTCCCCGGCCCCCACTGCCCAGCCTGGCAGGTGGGCTCTCTGAGGACGGGGCCAATGGAGGGGTGGGGAGGCTGGCTGAGGTGGGCGGGAATGGGCTCCCCCGGGCCACCCTGGAGCAGCCATCCTTCCTGCAGCGAGAACGGGCCGGAGGCTGACACAGGTGGGGCGCAGCCAGAGCCAGAGCCCAGCGCAGACCCTGCGGGGGCCAGCAGTAGCGCGGCCCCCACCATGTGGCTGGGAGCCCAGAACGGCTGGTAGGTGGGGCCCCGGGGTGGGGTGTAGGAAGGGTCTCCTGGGCGAGCAGCCCTGCCCACCACGGTGTCCTCCCACAGGCTGTACGTGCACTCAGCCGTGGCCAACTGGAAGAAGTGTCTGCACTCCATCAAGCTGAAGGACTCGGTGCTGAGCTTGGTGTATGGGACCCCAGCTGAGGGCGGGCGTCGGGAAGGGCCTGGGGCATCGGGAGGGGCCAGGGGCGTTGGGAGGGGCCCGCAGCACTCGGCCTAGGCCCTCTCGCTCACCGCTGTCCCTTTCCAGGCACGTGAAAGGGCGCGTGCTGGTGGCCCTGGCTGATGGGACTCTGGCCATCTTCCACCGAGGCGAAGGTGAGGCCCGGGGGCGCTGGGCGGGTGAGCGGCAACCCCCACCACGGGCAGGGGTGGTCCTGGCCAGGCCCGAGCAGGCATCTGGGGCTCTCTGCAGATGGGCAATGGGACCTGAGCAACTATCACCTGATGGACCTGGGCCACCCCCACCACTCCATTCGCTGTATGGCCGTCGTGTGTGACCGCGTGTGGTGTGGTTACAAGAACAAGGTGCACGTCATCCAGCCCAAGACAATGCAGATTGAGGCAAGTGCTGGATGGGAAGGGGATCCTGCTGGGGGCAGCGCTCCCGGCATGCCTGCTAATGGGCCCTGGGGGTTTTGTGGGGTCCAGGGCAGCCTGCTCAGGGAGACAGCACCATCACGGGCCAGCAGGGGCGGCCGGGCTGTGAGTGCCAGTCTGTCTGGGCTCCACCTGCTGCTTTGCTCTGCGGTGAGTCCTCTCAGCTGCCTCGGGGCCCCGTTCGCCTCCCCCAGGCCACCAGCCTGTGGGCCGAGGTGGCTACGGCTCTGCCCTGGAGCCCGGACCCTGAGGAGCAGAACAGGTTCTAGAGCGAAGGCTGCAGTGAGCCACATGGGCTGCATCGTGACCTGCGGCTAGGTGGGTTCAGAGCCCCCCCCCCGGCACTCCCTCATTGACGTGAGCTGCCGCGACCCCACAGAAGTCGTTTGACGCACACCCGCGGCGGGAGAGCCAGGTGCGGCAGCTGGCGTGGATCGGGGACGGCGTGTGGGTGTCCATCCGCTTGGACTCCACGCTGCGGCTCTACCACGCCCACACCCACCAGCACCTGCAGGACGTGGACATCGAGCCCTACGTCAGCAAGATGCTGGGTGAGGGGCTGCGCCGGGCTTGGGCGTCAGGGCCGGGAGGGCCCCCAGCGGCGGCCACACCGACCACCCGCCCTCTTCTCCCCAGGCACCGGCAAGCTGGGCTTCTCCTTTGTGCGCATCACGGCCCTGCTCATCGCGGGCAACCGCCTCTGGGTGGGCACTGGCAACGGCGTGGTCATTTCTATCCCGCTGACGGAGAGTGAGTGACCCCCCTTGACGCCCGCACAGGTGGTGGTGACTGCGTTCGGACAAGACTCGGGGGCAGGGGGTGGAGGGCACGCTCGGCCAGGCCTCGCTCCGGACTGGGGTGCCGCTTGCCCCGGCCCGCCCCTCCCGTGACTTCTCTCCTCTCCCTCCCATGCTGCACCCCTCGCCTCCCCAGCCGTGGTTCTGCACCGAGGCCAGCTCCTGGGGCTCCGAGGTGAGTCCAGAGCATCTGCTTCCTGCCCTCGCACGGAAGCCCCCCGCTGAGATGCCCTGTGGGCTGAGGCTGGCCTCGCCCTGGCGGCGGGTGCTCTCCCGCTGCTGCCTCTGCCCGCTGGACATCAGCGGCCTCCTCTCAGGCTGGGGCCTGCTGCCCTTCTCTTTCTCCAGCCAACAAAACATCCCCCACAGCTGGGGAAGGAGCCCGCCCTGGGGGCGTCATCCATGTGTACGGGGACGACAGCAGCGACAAGTCGGCCAGCAGCTTCATCCCCTACTGCTCCATGGCCCAGGCCCAGCTCTGCTTCCACGGCCACCGCGATGCCGTCAAGTTCTTTGTGTCAGTTCCAGGTGAGGAGCTGGGCACCCCCCTTGCTGCCAGGCAGTGGCGTGGCCCCTGTCCCGGAGCCTGTGGGGTGGGAGGGGACGTGCCGGCTGCCTGGCTGAGCTCCCTGTGCCCCAATGACAGGGAACGTGCTGGCCACTCTCAACGGCAGCGTGCTCGACAGCCCGTCCGAGAGTCCCGGCCCCACCGCCCCCACCTCAGACGCCGAGGGCCAGAAGCTGAAGAACGTGCTGGTGCTGAGCGGTGGGGAGGGCTACATCGACTTCCGCATAGGTGAGTAGGCGCTGCCCAGGGTCCCGGGACCCCCCAGCGGGGCCGTCCCATCACAGCAGCTGCTGTCTGTCCAGGGGACGGAGAGGATGATGACACCGAGGAGAACACTGGGGACGTGAGCCAGGTGAAGCCCCTGCTGTCCAAGGCAGAACGCAGCCACATCATCGTGTGGCAGGTGTCCTACAGCCCCGAGTGAGGCTCCAGCCTGCCCCGCCGCCTGCCCGCCGCCCACGTGTACATACAGCCCCCCCACCCTGCCCACCCACTGCCCGCCCCACAGGCAGCCCGGCGCCCCTCTTAGAACCTCTCAACCTGCAGCTTTCACCTTAGGGCCGGGCCTCCCCAAGGGCGGCAGCAAGGGTCTGGCTGGGAGGGAGACGGGGGAGCGGGGTTGCACCCTCACCAGGAGGGTAAGAACCTCTGGGGATACCTGACCCAGCAGCTTCTGGCTCGCCTCTGGTCCCAAGTTCTCACAGCCTGGGGGCACTTCAGGGTCAGAGCAAGGCAGGGTCCTGGGGTAGGTCGGACCAGGAGAAGGCCCTGCAGGTGGCTCCCAGCTCCACCCTGGGCCCCCCACTTCCCTCACCCCAGGACCCCCCAGGGCAGGAAGCAGGGACGTCAGCCCGCCAGGTCTTCCCAGCCAGAGCCCACTTGCCTTTGCCTGCTGCCTGATGGGGTGGGTCTGACGCTACGGGAGCTGGCCCAGCCACTAGCCTTCCCCGGACACCTCCTACCCATATCCTGACGCCTGCCCCAGGAATTGGCATGGAAGCACGTAGCCAGGCTGCCTAAGGCAGCTGCTTGAGAAGACGGGGACAGATGCCCTCTTCCTGCTAACCCCGTGTGGCCAGCTCTCCCTGTGCAGAAGACCCACCCGGTGGGAGCAGGCTCTGGAGTCCTCCCTTCTCATAATCCCCTCGGGTGGAATTTCTCAGGCTGCCAAGGAAGGCCCAGGCCTCAGGAAGAAGGGGAAGCCCCTGGCCTCTCCTGGGATCAGTCCTAGGACACAGGCTCAGCCTCAGGGGGACGGGGGACACGTGGTCTGGGGCCTGCCTCCCAGTCTCCAAAGAGCCCAGCTCCCAAGACACACTAAGAAGTGCCTAGGGCTGGCAGTGTGGCCTGCTCCCTTGAGGGCAACTGAAGACAGCCCGTGAGAGCTCGGGGTAGAAGCTGCCTCCAGCCGGCTTTGAGGGGGGCCGCCCTGGACTGCCACCTCCCCAACCCGCCCAGGTCCAGGCCTCACTCCTGCTCTGGAGGCCCTGCTGCCCACCCACCTCCCACCAGAGAAGCACAGATCTCGGGCAGCCACGCCGCATCCTAGCCGGCCACCGCCACAGCCACGTGCAGCTGCAGGCTTCTCCCCACCACCCTGCCACTCTCCACTGTGATGTACGTCCAGTCCCTTGTCTGTTCCCACAGGGCCGCGAAAAGACTCCAGGGCGAGCCGGGTGGGCACAGCTAGGGAAGGGGCTGGGTGGTGATTCTCCTCAGGCTTTAGCCCTGCAAGCGAACCCACGTATCTGCTCTGTATGTAATAAATGTCTTAACGTCGTAGCCCTGTGTCCCTGGGCACAGACCAGCGGGAGCGTTAAGGACTTGCTTCACTTTATTGTCCCAAGAAACGCTGGCCCACGCAGTGAGCCAGGGCGGGCCGGTAATAGGAGGGGCCCGCGGGGTCGCGCGGCTACTCGTACAGCCAGTGCGCGGCACTGTCCTCCCAGCACAGCAGTTCGTCGCCGCGGAACCAGAGCGCGATCTCCCGGCGGGCGCTCTCCACCGAGTCGCTGCCGTGGACCACGTTCCTGCGGGAGAGCCACGTGAGCGCTGGCGGCCGCCGGGGCATGGCGGGGGCTGAGCGCGCGCTCGGGCTGCCTTACTTGCCGACCTCGACGCAGAAGTCCCCGCGGATGGTGCCTGGCGCAGCGTCGGCCGGGTCGGTGGCCCCAATGAGCGCCCGCGAGGCGCGCACCACGTCCAGCCCCTGCCACACCTGCGCGCGAGCCGGCAGGGCTCAGTGCATAGGCCTCCGTTCGGGCCCGCCCACCCGCGCGCCCGCGCGCCCGACTCACCATGGCCACTACGGGCCCCGAGCCCATGTAGTCCACCAGCCGGCCGAAGAAGGGCCGCTCGCGCAGCTCGGCGTAGTGCTCGCGCAGCAGCTCGTCCGAGGCCTGCGGCGGTCCGGGGTGGGGACGGGCCGCGCGCTCCGGGGTCTCCACCCGCCCGCGCCCCGCCGCCGCCCCCAACCCGCCGCCTACCCGTGCGCCCTCACCTGCACCAGCTTCAGCGCCACCAGCTTGAAGCCCTTGCGCTCGAAGCGCCGCACGATCTCGCCCACGAGCCGCCGCTGCACGCCGTCGGGCTTCACCGCCAGGAAGGTGCGCTCATACACGCCGACGCCCGCTGCGGGGGCCCGCGGGGTCGGGGCTCGTCAGGCTCGGCCACTCCCCTGGCCGCACCCGCTCCCCACCCGGGCCCGCCGCCGCTCACCGGCCGGGAAGAGGTGGGCAAGCACCGTCAGCAGCAGACACAGCATGATGGCGGCGACAGCGGGCGGGGCCTGCGCTTAAAGGGGCCGGGCGGCGGGCGGCGGGCGCACGGGGAGCCCCAGCCCTCAGGTACCCCCACAGGGTCGGCGCTCCCTCCCGGACATGCCCAAAACCTGTTGTGGCTGCGCAACCCCAAACGCAAAGAAAACCACAACCCAGGGCTCCGGTTCTGCCTTTATTCGCGCGCGCACACGGTTCCCGGCCGAGTCCGGCAGCGGCCGCACGGAGCGCGGAGGCGACCCGCGCCAGCGCCTGGGGCTCCGCGCTGCCAGCCCCGCCACCCCGGGGGCCTGCTCGCCCAGAGCAAAGGCGCGGGGGCAGGGTCTGGCTCCATGCTCCCAGGGTGCTGACCCAGCTGCAACGCAAAGGCGTCTTCGTTCACAAAGCGGGGCCCGCGCCCTCCCTGGGGCATTTAGACTGGCGTGGCCTTGGCCTTTTTCTTCACCTCCTGTTTCGCAGGGTAGTCCCAGGGATGCACTCGGGTCTGCTCCAGATTCAGCATGGGCTCCTCGGTGCAGGCGTCCCCTCTTTTCTGCCGCTCCGCTAGGATCATGGCCCGCAGGAGTGGCGGGTAGGGCACGCAGCGCGGAGCGTCCTCCGGCGGCGCCGGTGTGAACGCGGTGAAGGCCGCCTCCTCGTGCTTGGGCACCAGCCGCCAGTCGTGGTACATGACCTGCCCGATCTCCCGGACCTCGCTCTCCGTCCGCCCTGGGGAAGAAGGCCCGGGCTGAGCGCACGTGCGGGGCGGGCTGGGGTAGGGGTCAGGGTCACGGCCGCCCCCAGCGCCTCACCTTTGAAGGTCAGCACGCCCCAGGCCTTCCCGTGCTCCAGGTTCTGCAAAGCAAGCACACAGGGCGTCGGCTCGGAGCGCGCGCTCGCCCCCACCCCGCGGCCGGGACGCCGGGGCACCCGCGCGCACGCACCTGCGCCGTGTAGTCCGGCCGCACGCTCGTCAGGCGCCAGTAGCATGGCTCGTCGTGCTGCCACAGCCAGGACTTGCGCGTGACCAGGCGGCCCAGGCCGAAGAGTGGCAGGCGGCTGAGCAGCTGCATCAGGCTACTCTCCCGGCGCACGTCGGCCCAGGCGCGCACCGGCAACCGGCGGCCCGAGTACGGCCGCGTCAGCGTCTCGTAGTCCAGGGCGTAGCGCTGCGAGTCGCGCGGTCGGTTTCGCTGCTCCCGCAGGGCCCGCACGCGACGGGCCAGCTCGGCGATGAGCCGCGGCCGCACCTTCTTGCGCGCCATGGTCGGCGCCCGGCTTGCCCGCGCCCCGACCGGAAGCCGCGCCTCCGCCGGAAGCGGCCGGTGTCCATCGGAAAAGCGTCCGGGTGCGGGCGGAAGTTCAGTGGAGGCCGGGCCAGCGATGGCGCGGGAGGGCTGCGGGCGGGGTGGATGCTGGCGCCGGGCAGGGGCCCGGGGCGGGGGCCGGCGGCGGCCTCCGACGTGGGAGGTCTCGGACTCGGACGGCGAGGGACCCGCTGGCGCGAAGGCCCGCGGGCAGGTGGAGGAGTGCAGGACGGTGGCGGAGGAGCGCAGGGCGGCCGCCGAGGCTCTGCGGCCGGAGAGGGCCCTGCGGCGCGTGGCGGTGCGCGTGGACCCAGGTGCGGGGGGGAGCCGGGGGGGCGCCGGCGGCATCCCCGAGGCCGCCCTCCGCGCCGGAGTGGAGTCGGTTTCCCAGCCGGGGAGGCGGCCGGGCGCAGGCCGGGGTCCGCTCTCCGCAGCCGGGCGGTGGTGACAGCCGTGTCCCTGCGGCTCATCGCAGCCCTTCTGGAAGATGCTGGTGCCGACGTCCTGCTGGAGGCCCTGGGCGCCCTGGGCTGTGAGTACCACATCGAACCCCAGCGCCCGGCCCGGAGCCTCAGGTGGACCAGAACGAAGCCGGACCCTTGTCCCCGCACTGTGAGTGTCCCGGGGCTGCGGAGTGCACCCCTGGCCTGAGTGCTTGTTCCCTGCAACTTCACGCATGCCTGCGGGGTTTGAGAGCGGTCAGCTAGAAGCTGGAGCGCTCAAGGGGTGCCAGCGACTTGCAGGGCTCGTGTCCACGGACCTGAACTGGTCTTGGACTTGGCGGGGGATGAGGCGAGGGTTGTCTGTAGAGCAGTTTCGCCAGGGTCTGGGCTTGGCTATGGCGAAGAGCCTCTGAGCCACTGGGCCCAGGCAGCGCCCTGGGACTTGTGAGGTGGGGGGCGGGGAGCACTGTCTCTCCATGTCCCCACAGGTGCCTTCGGAGGTGTGGGCTGCCGAGGAACAGGTTCTCCTGCTCCTGGAGCCAGAGGAGTTTCTACAGGGCCTCCTGCAGCTGACTCAGGTGCGCAGGGGCGGGGCGCAGTAGTCCTTCCCACAGGCGGAGGGGCTGGGCTCCCCAGCTTGGGGGAGCTGCTCCGCCAGCTGCCGTTCCCTACTCTAGGGTAGAGGGACTAGACAGGATGTGTGCAGCGGCCTGGGGCAGAGATGTGGGTGAGCTAGGGAAGCCAGGTGGGTTCTTGGCCGGGAGCAGACTGGGGCCGCTGCTGGAGAGTAAAACCCAGGTTAGGGGAGGTTCTCCGGTAAGCTGAGTGACGAGGCAGGCGTTGGCTTAGACTCTGTGCGGGTCTGGGTGTGGGTGGTTCAGGGTTCCTCACACACCTGCAGAATGCTAGGTGGTTGGGTGCTGGGGTGGAGAGGCAGAAGTGGAGGATGAGGGGTCAGGGCCCCTCTTGCAGGTGCCTGGAAGGCACTGTGGGTTTCCCAGGTCCCTCGGCCTTGCAGGAGGCACACAGCTGTGCTCTGTGGTCGGAAGCCTGTGTCCTTCTCTCCCCCGGACCACTGAGCCACTCTCAGGCCGACTTCCTTGCATGCAAACGCAGTTGCCATGTTGCCAGCTGCAGAAACAGACGTGTTAAACCTCGGCTTGCAGACTTGTGGCCCATCTTGCTCCGTGCCCTGGGTCTGTCCTGAGAGCTCCACCGGCCCCCACTTGGCTGTCATCGGGCTGGATGCCTACCTGTGGTACTGGTCACTCTCTTGCCCTTAGTAGGCCTGGCTGGGATGCGGGAGTTCGGGGGAGAGGTAGTGGGAGCCCAGGGGTTGACTATGACCCAGCTAATTCCCTTTCTTGGGGGGGCCCCGGAGGAGTGATGGGGTGTGGGGACCCAGAGAGATGATCACCTTTGTTCAGGTCTCAGCAGCCCAGCAGCCAGCACGTGCAGCAGCCAGAGAGTCCAGCAGTGGCCTGTGCCCCAGTGACACTCAGCTGGCCCAAGGTGGAAGAGGTGAGGGCCTGTCAGGTGAGGTGGAATGGGGTGGGATGTTTGCCCTTGGTTCTGCCCTTGGTCCTGGTGCCTGGGCTGCTCTCCAAGGCCCAGCAGCCCATTTTGGTCCTGGAGCAGCATGTGGGGTTGGTCTCAGCTCGGTGTCCCCTAGGGGTGACCTTGTCTGACCCAAACGGTGGGCTCACATCCTCAGGCCCTGGTCCTCCTGCAGCTCTGGGCACATCTGGATGTGCTGCTGGTGGCCTCCTGGCAGGAGCTGACTCAGAACATATGCGCCTTCACCAGGGCCCTTGCTCAGCGCCCACTCAAGTGCGTGCCCCCCACCCAGACTTGTGACTGTGGCTGGGGGAGGGGACAGGGGCACCTGGGTGGGTGGAATCTCCCTGGTGTCTTTGGTAGCAGAGAGCCGAGGGCTTTGTGAGCTGGGAGGACAGGGTGCTCCGAAGACGTGAGGGCTCTAGAACCTTCTTTGCATCCTTCTCCATGTAGGCAGTACCGGGACTCCTGTGCCTTTTCCTTCTGTGTGGCTGGGCGCTGGGCAGCCGGCGAGCGCGTGGCAAGAGATGGCACAGGGCTGCGGGGGGTCTGGTGGCGACAGATCAGGCAGTTCCACCGTGTCAGCCCTGCTGTGGCCGATGCCATTGTCACTGCCTTCCCCTCCCCCCGCCTTCTGCAGCAGGTGGGTCCCCCAGCCCCTGCCTGTCGCTGTGGAGCTAGGGCCCCAAGAGCTGCCCTGCTTATCACTGTGCCCGCCACAGGCGTACATGAGCTGCAGCTCGGAGCAGGAGCGCCTGGCCCTCCTGGCGGACCTCCCCGTGAAGACTGGCGGTGTTGGCCGGCCCCGCAGGGTGGGGCCTGATCTTTCCCGCCGCATCTGCCGCTTCCTGACCACCACCAACCCCGAGCTCCTACTGGATCTGAGCTCTTGACTACGTCTGTGGGATAGGAAGGAGCCCTGTCTCACCAGCAGGACAGAACGTGTTCCACCCCACCCCAATTGGCAGGGGGAGGGAACAGAGCATTGCTCTTGGGGTAGGTGGGAGGGCGTGGGGCGGCCAAAACATTCTAGGGTAACTGGGATGGGCAGGAGAGGAGGGGTGAACTTCCCCTGCCCTGGGTCCCGGACATGCTGGCCACAGAGCTGGGGCCCAGTTGGGGTCAGGAAGGGGGAACAAACACCAGTCACGGGGAGACTTGGGGGCGGCATGTTCTGAGAGGCAATAAAACAGTACCGGGAGAGGAAAGAGAACCGGGCTGGCTCTCCTGGCAGGCGCCAGGATGCAGCTGGCCGCGACACAGAGAGAGCCCTGGGCAGCCGGGAGCCCCAGGCCTCGGCCCTGACCCTTCCTCTGGCCACCACAGAGGCATCATGTAGAGTCTAAGTTTATTAGGGTCATTTCGGCCTGGGACAGGAGGGACAGCAGCTGACAACATGCACGAGCAGCTGAAGGACACAAATGGGCTGGGAGCGAGCATGGGGGCTGCCTCTGCCCATGTCCTCCGGCCCAGTCAGTCCAGGAGAGCCGGGCTGGCCCTGTCTGCACGACACCAAAGGCTGATGCTCCTGGGGCCATAGGGGCCCATACTGGCCAAGACTGCCCTGGGTGTGAGTCTGCCCTCTGGAGTTGTCTGAAGGGGCGTGGAGCAGGCGGCCCCAGGCCCAGGGAAGGCCGCGTCCCCCGGCAAGCAGTCAGGTCCGTCGGCAGCGTTTCCGTGGGTGGGGCCGGGGCTCGGGGCCGCTTGCGCAGGTGGCCACGGGGGATGGTGCTGGGGGCTTGCGGCGGCCGCAGCTCATGCTCAGGACCCAGCCGAGCTTGTGACGCAGCACCTGCTTGAGGCCGGGCGGCAGGGGCAGCCCCTCGAGCGTGTCCCCAGAATCAGGCCGCAGCTGGCGCAGGCGGTGGCAGCACAGGTACTGCAGGGAGGTCATGCTGGCGCACGAGCGGATCACCTTCATGCTGCTTTTGGCCGCCGTGGAGCACACCATCGGGTAGAACTTCTTGTTCTGCAGCTTGGTGGCCGCCACGCCTGGGGGGGTGGAGGGCACCACTTGAGTCCCCAGCCGGCCCTGCAGGGTGCAGACTCCCACTGCCCCTGGTGTGGCCCCACCCCCCAGGAAACCCAGGACCTCCGGTTCCTATAGGGACCAGCTGCTGGGACGCCTGGGTGGGGGCTGCAGTTCCACACCCTGCAGGCACCAGTCAAGGTCACGTCTGCCCTCACCTATGCACTTCCTGTTCTTGAAGAAGGTGAGCGTCCCGTGCCAGGTGTCCAGGTGCACGCCAATGATGGAGCCCTGGCCAAACCTTGACGAGAAGCTCATCTTATCGCCCTTGTGATGGAGGAGACCTGGGGGGCAGGCGATGGGGTGAGCCCTGCTGCCTTGGGGTTGCGACCCCCTCCCCCATCCTCTGCCTGCCCTCAGGGCCCCGCATACCCGTGTACGAGAGACCCCAGCTGTCTTCGTCTCTGCCGAGCAGGCTGCAGAATGTGTGGTGGTACTTGTCCAGATCCACGTCTGACGTGCCGATGCCCACCATCTGGGAAGAGTGGGGCGGGCAGAGGGTGTCTGGGGCCTGGGCGCCTGGGGTCACACCTGCCAGCCCCACTCCCGCCAGCCTGCTGGCCACTGACCATGTCGGTGCCGTAGACCGGGGAGGTCATCTTGATCTCCCAGAAGTGCTGGCCCTCCCCCAGCTCCTTGGTGCCCCTGATGGCCGCTGTGCCGCAGCTGTACTCCATGTGGAAGTTGACCTTTCGGTTGTCACAGCTCAGCAGGGTGGCCGAAGACTTATTCAGGTCATCCCACACCCAGTCAAAATCTGCAGGAGCGGAGGAGGCCAGGGCTGGAGGATATGCAGGCCGGCTTCCCGTGCCCCACGCCCTGTGTCCTCCCCCGGTTCTCACGCTCGTCCTCCTCCCCACAACGGCAGTCCTTGTCCTTGCCACGGTGCGCTGTGTGCAGGCTGCTGCAGAAGGAGGCCTCACTCTGGCCGTCACAGTCACAGAAGGACTCCCCAGTCACAGGCACGGCGCTGGGGATGGGCGGTGGCAGGGTGGGGGACTCAGGGTCGGAATCGGAGTCACTGTGCTGCAAGAGAAGGACCAGCTGCTCCCGCCTGGCGTGCCCCCTGCCCTCCGCTGCCACCACGTGCAGGTCGATGGCACTGACGCCCCGAGGAAGCACCTGCAGATCCGGCCCCAAAGGCTTTCCCTGGGACTCTCCACCCTTGTCCAGTGCCACCCCAGTGGCCCTGGACACCTCCCCCGCCTTCCTGGGAATGGGTTCAAGGGCTCCACCGGGGGTCACCGGGCGCCCCGCTGACAACCAGTCAGGTGGGGCTGCTGGCTCCAGCTCCTCCTCCAGCCGTCCTGAAGCAGGGGAGCACAGGACAGACTCTCGGCCCCTTCCTGTTGCAGAGCCCCTGCATCTGTTCTGGGCCATGGCCCTCTGGTCATCACAGAATGGGTGGCTCCTAACCTGAGCTCAGGGCACTGCAGTCCCGTGCGCATACATGCAGTGCTGCCGCAGCAAGACCTTCCATAGGGACCTGTCCTCTGCCCGAGGGGCCCCATCCTCATGACGTGTGCTCCATGCCTTGGGAGCCCGATGATAGCCCAGAGCCAACCAGAAGACCAGTCAGATATGCTAACACTACAGATGCCTTCTGTGCACGGAGCTGTTCCTCTTCTGAGGACAGGGCCCTCTGGACCCAACTGCAAGGGGCTGGGGTCTCACTGGCCAGGCCAAGAACGCAGGCTGGCATCCTGGCCAGGCTCCACCCTCTGCGCCCTGCTCTCCTGGCCTCCATGAGCTCCTCCCCCAAAATGCCCTCTGTCCCTGCACAGACCCAGGGCAAGGCCTGGTTTGCCTCAGCATCCTGCTGCTCTGAGGGTAAGGCTCACAGCCCACATTGGGGCCTGCCCAACCCCCCATTGTGTCCATTGTCTCCTACAGTGGGGGTGGCCTCGATGCACCTAGACTGCGCTTCCAAGAGGCCTTTCCAGCCCTTCCCTCCCATGCTGTGCTCCTCAGCTCTGCTTTCTCCCATTAGAGGCTGAAAAACCTGCCCCTTGTTTCTCGGCACCCAAGGCTACGGAGCGGCCACACGGCAGAGATGGAGCCCAGGAGGTCAGAAGCCGCAGTCATCGACAGATGCCACCAAGAGACAGGAAGAATGCCTGAAGCACCCCCCCGCCCCTTATGGAAAATGCTGTTCCCCCAAAGCGAAGGCAGGCCCACTGCTCATCAGGCCGTCCATCCCCTTCCCGTTTTGTCAAATGCCAAGGTCACAGACCTGAGTCCCAGGGTCCACTCGACCAGCCCCTGCGCAGCAGCACAACAGGGAGGGGGCAGCTGCCCACCACCAACCAGAGGACCAGCATCAGAGCCAGAGTCAAAGGTGCTGGGGTGACGCACCGACCCACACAACCCAGGACTCCCCGCCCATTAGGTGACAGACAAGCTACAGGCATGCGTCACATGCTGTGCCCTAGGCCCCCAACACCACCTGCATCTTCCAGCGATGAGCTGGCCGGGCAGAGATTGGCGGGAGAATGGATTGCTCAGATCACGTGGTCGGGGGAGCTGGCGATGTGACAGGAATGCAGGCCGAGGCCTCTCACTGGCCTGGGCAGGGAGTTTGGGGAGGCCCTCGGAAGGGGCCCTGGACTCTGCCTCCAGTTCTCCCCGGGGGGTGGCGGTCCCACGGGATTCAGCCACCGTCACACTATCAAGAAGACAACTGCTTCCTCCCAGGACACCCGCCAGGGCTAGGGCAATAACATGGGGTGCTAGGACACGGCAGAGCCCAGTCACCCAAGGATCACCCTTGCCGGAAGCAGCCAAGGCGACTCAGAGCAGAACTGAACCCTTGCCCTGGTCTGAGCGCTCTGTCAAGCCATCTGCAGTGCCCACCTCCAGCAACAGGCACAACGGCTATGCAGCGTGGCTGCCACGATGGGGGCATCCAGCTGTTCCTCTGCGGGACCCCTGGCCTCCCTGAGCTCTGGAGCCGCTGCATGTGGGAAGGCACGGGCATTTTGATCTCTAAAAATTCCAAGTCCTCTTTCTAAGTACATGTACACAAACACTAAGCATATACTCATACAGGCAGAGATGACGTCTGGGAGCACACATGCCAAGCTGCTTTAAAAGGATGCTGGTTAGATCAGTGGAATAGAGTTTTTGTTGAACTAACCAAAGAAAACAACTTCTGTGCCCCAGAGAGAAAAACCTAAAGAAGGTGTATCTGTTCTGGGGTCCTGTCACCCCAGGGCCACATGGGTCCTTGACCAGGGGAAAGGAGGGCCTCCCTGGCCCATCCTCTGCCCTCGGGGGTATCTTTGTCTTTCAGTCCTGGCTCAGGTACTGCCTGCCCTGGGTGCCTCTGCCCCTTAGTCCATCCATGCCCACATCCCCCACCAGGACCTACCTGCCCATCCGAGTCGTAGCCCCAATTAGTGGTCCCCGCCAGAGCCACAGCCCGGGCATCTGCGTCTCGGTGGGCTGCGCTCAGGACAAAGTGCCAAGCTCTGCTGCTCCGAGGACGCCTGGCCATGGTGGACAGGATCTGGAGGAACACCCAGGCTCTGAGCAGAGAAGACACGAGGCAGTGCTCCTGTGCTCCATCCTCAGCCAGCTGTGCTGGCCACGGCCAAAGATGTGAGCTTGCCTAAGCCCTGTGGATGCGGACGGAGAGCTCTGGGACTCTTCCCGCCCTCAGCCCTCCCTCCAACATGCAGGCACCTCGATGAGCACCAGGCAGAGAGTGAGGAACACCACGCACATGCCCATGACTCTCAAACGCGTTATCTCAGCGGGACGGAGCTCAGCCTGCGGAGCCCAGCCGTCCCTCGGGCGCCTCCAACCTCGTCTGGCTCTTCCTCTGTCGTCCAGTGTGACAGATGGCATCTCCAGCCTCCCAGTTCCTCATGCCAGACCCATGGCAGTCACCCTGAACACCCTCACACGCCCAGCACCACCTCCAAACCATGTCCTGAGCCCTCTCCATCCCCGGAGCCACCTTCCTCTGGCTCCTCCCACTTCACTCATTACAGCCGAGCCGACTTTCTGGAAGCAGAGCTTAAGAACGGAAGCAAGTCTCAATCCATCTGGAAACTGCTCGGCCTTGCCTTACGGAGACAACATGCAACATCCCGCTCCTCCGCGCTCCTCCAAGCCGCAAGGGCCTGGCCCCGGTGCGAGCCCGCTTCCGCCCTTCGCCCGGAATGCCTTTGCCGTCCCGCATTCTCCCGGGACCACGCTGCCTTCCGGGAATGCCCCCCGACCCAGAGTGCCTCCCCCGCCCGTTCCCCGAGGCACCGCCCCCGGCCGCCAGGCGCAGGTGACCGAAGCGCAGCAGCGCACGGCAGGCGGCGTGCCCCGGCCCGGCCCGGCCCGCGCGGGTCTCCGGCTGCGCGCTGTCGCGGGGGTTGCGGCGAGGCCGCCCGCCGAGCCCCGGGCCCCCCCAAGCGCCGCCGCCCGCAGGAACAAAGGCGCGCCGGGGCCTCGCGCCGCCAGCGCTCCCGCCAGGCCTGCGAGCGCGGTGGCCGTGCGCGGCGGAGCCGGGGGCCGCGCCCGCCACCCGCCGCCGCTCACCTGCCACTGCTCGGTTGCCGCCGCGCTCCGCCGGGCGGCCGTGACCTACTTTCCGCTCCCGAGCGAGACGTAAACAATCCCCGCCCCGCAGCCCGCCCCCCGCGCAGCATTGGCCCCGCGGCCGCTGGCGGGCGCTGCTGGGCGCTGGCGGTTCGGGGCTGCGGGCAGGGGGCGGGCCGCGCGGCACATGCATCCTGCCGAAAGGTTGCTCGAACTGTCGGTCCTGGCTCCACCTCCCCATTGGTCACCTCCCAAGCAGTCGGCGACAGGACCCGTGTGCCCATTGGACGCGGGGCGAGGCAGGGACTGACACAGAAGTGAGCCCACTTCCGGTTCATGGCGGGCACATCGCGTGGGATGTGACTGGCTGAGTGGAGCGCGAGTGCGCCTGTCAAGACGGCCGGGGGAGGGCGCTGCGCGGGGGGCGGGGCTTGGGCCGGTGGACTGAGGCCGTGCGGCGCGGCGGGAGGAATGGCGGAGGCGGCGGAGGCGGCGGAGGCGGCGGGTGAGTGCTCCGAACGGGCGGCTCCGGTGCGCCGCGGCCGGTCGCGGCCCCGGGCGTTCAGGGGGTGTCGTCGGCGCCCAGAGGGCGCGCGCAGGGTGCTTGGCGGGGACCAGCCGCGTCTCGCTGCGCCCCGGGGCCTGGGGTCGGGGGCTGGGGGCCGCAGGGCCGCGGCTGGAGCCTGCGCGCCGCGTGTGTCGGTTCTGTGAGGAAGCGGTGGTCCAGCACGGCGCGGGCGGGTGCGGGCGGGTGCGGCGGGCTGCGGCGGGCTGCGCCGGGGGTGCTGTCGGCGTCGGCGACCGGTCCCTGCCGCGAGCCGGCCCGGTGCCCCGCGCACCTCGTCCCCGCTCGTCGCTGGAGGCAGGGTCTAGAGGAGGGTCGGGACCAGGTCAGCCTTTGTGGAGCCCCCAGGGACCCAGGCTCGCGGGCAGGGCGGTGGGGAGGTCGGGCAGAGGTGCCCGTGGCGGGGTTAGAGGTAAGAGGCAAGAACGTTAGGGTGTTGCAGGGGGACTGACGGCTGTGTGGGTGCAGATGGCAACCCCGCGCGTTAGGGCTGGGCCTGGTGTTTCTTCAGGGACATGTTATGCTCATAGGAGGGAAGACCCGGGCGGAGTGGTCCGCGGTCCACAGAGAGCCACTGGCTGTTGGGCCTGGGGCCGCTTGTCGAGTGGCCAGTGACGCAGGTGTGTGCCTGGGGCTCAGGGCATGGTCTGAGCCAGAGAGGTGGCTCCATGCCCTGAAGTGACTGGAGCTCTAAACGTTCCTCCTGAGAACCCGAGACCAGGGATCCCAGGAGAGCGGTTGGGCACCTGGGGGCCATCACACCTGAATCCTATGAGTGGGGGCAGGGCTGCCCCAGCACAGCACACCTCAACCTGTGAAGATGGCCCTGTTTCCCACTGGGATCAGCTGGGACCCTGCAGCCTCCCGGTTCCTGTGGCCCACCCAGGTGCGCGTGAGCTGCGGGGGCGCAGCTCACACGTGCTCACAGTGGAGGGGGCGGTTTGGGACAGCCATCTGCTAGGAGGTCAGGTCTGGGGCCGGCCTGCGGAAGACCTTCCAGCTGGGGAGTGTTTGCTTCCGTTCCGCCAAAGGAGCAGGTCTTGGAATTGGGGGCGCAGGAGGGGCTGGTGAGCCTTCGGAGTGAGCCTCCCAGAGCATCTGGTGTGAGGTGGATTCTCTGTCCTCCTCCCCTTTTCTCCTGACCAGAGCCTGGAAACCTGGCAGGTGTCCGGCACATCCTCCTCGTCCTCTCGGGAAAGGGGGGGGTCGGGAAAAGCACCATCTCCACGGAGCTGGCCCTGGCCCTGCGCCACGCGGGCAAGAAGGTGAGCACCCCACCCCGGCGCCTGCACCGACTGCCCCGCTGCTCCTGCCCCTCGTGGACGTCCTGCCTCTTTGCAGGTGGGCATCCTCGACGTGGACCTGTGTGGCCCTAGCATCCCCCGCATGCTTCGGGCGCAGGGCAGGGCCGTGCACCAGTGTGACAGTGGCTGGGTCCCCGTCTTTGTGGACCAGGAGCAGAGCATCTCTCTCATGTCTGTGGGCTTCCTGCTGGAGAGCCCGGACGAGGCAGTGGTGTGGAGGGGCCCCAAGAAGAACGGTAATGACGGGTGTGGGACGGCACAGCCAGCCCTCTTGCTTCCCCAGCTGCCGCCGCGGTGCTCCATTAAAAAGTCAGAAAGTCCTGCGGGAGCTTCGGGCCCCCCTCCCCAGGGTTACTGGGTAAAGCCAGAGACCCCAACAGCCAGTTACTTGCAGAACGGTTCTGCTGCTCACCAGGCGATCAGGCCAGCGTGGGAGTTAAGAGCAGGAGGAACCTTGTGCGGTTGTCAACGGCCCCATCCGAGTCCCTGAGCGGGGAGGGTTCTGCTCAGACCTGAGGCCACACCGGGCCCCACTAAGCCGTGTAATTGGCGGGGGGAGGGGCTGCATGCGGGACCTGCTGCCGTGGGTCAGCGTCTCTCCTGCTGCAGAAGCTGGAGGGGAACCTGCGTCCAGGCACATACCCTCTCCCCAGGAGGATCACAGCTCCTGGCTCAGGTCTGAGCAGAAGTCTCAGGTGGCAGGGGTGGCCCCACATCCGGAAAGAGGGACGTGCTTGTGGGGCCCACGTGGTGCTCATGCTATCCTCCGTAAGGAGTGGCTTGCTCTACGGCCGTTGAGACAGACCCGGGACCTGCAGAGGCTGTAGGTGAGGGGCTCGCTGAGACCCCTGGGTCTCTGCAGCGCTGATAAAGCAGTTCGTGTCTGACGTGGCCTGGGGACAGCTGGATTACCTGGTTGTGGACACGCCCCCGGGGACCTCTGATGAGCACATGGCTGCTGTGGAGGCGCTGCGCCCCTATGGCCCCCTGGGGGCCCTCGTGGTCACCACGCCACAGGTACCACGCGAGCACCGTCCGCGACCTCACCGGGGACCTGGCACGACTCCCGGCTCTTGACCCGCCCGGTGACTGCTGTCCTCTGTTGCCTGGTCGCAGGCGGTGTCTGTGGGGGACGTGAGGCGGGAGCTGACCTTCTGTAGGAAGACAGGGCTGCAGGTGGTCGGGATCGTGGAGAACATGAGTGGTTTCGTCTGTCCCCACTGCACAGTGAGTCGTGGGGACTCGAGTGGTCACCAGCCCTTGCGGGGCCCAGGGGTGGTCAGGTGTGCCTTGGGTGGCGAGAACACTCCTGGGTCTGTCCCTGGAGTGTGTGAGGAGTTCCTTACGGGGGGCCGCACATCTGCGTTCCAGGAGTGCACCAACGTCTTCTCCCGGGGAGGCGGGGCAGAGCTGGCCAGACTCACCGGAGTCCCCTTCCTGGGTGAGCACAGCAGGGCTGGCGCTTGGACTCTGCTCCGGGGGTCTGAGCTCCCCGCAGCTGGTGGGCACGAGCGGGAGCCCGCGGGAGCCCCTGTGGGTTGGGGCTGGGGAGCTGGCCCCTGGCCCTCTGCCACCCTCACAGCCCGTCCCCTGCCCTACCCCTTCGCAGGCTCTGTGCCTCTGGACCCTGAGCTCACCAGGAGCCTGGAGGAAGGTCGAGACTTCATCAGGGACTTCCCTCAGAGTCCCGCCTTCCCCGCGCTCTCCTCCATAGCCCAGAAGGTTCTGAGTGAGGCGCCTGCTCGGCTCTCCTGACCAAGGCAGCCCCCTCTCGCGTCTCTGGCCGCGCACGCTCAGACCTAAGCAGAGGCTGTGGCCATGCGGGCCTCTGGGCGGTAGAGCGGCCGACAGTGGGTGGTTCTGTCCGGCAGGCCGGTGGCAGGGCCCGGGAGAAGGTGTGGGGTCCTGGTGGCTGAACTCTCAGGTGACGGCACGCGCACCCCCGGACCCACGGCCGGGCTGTTGTTCGCAGCCAAGGCTCCATGTGGGTCCCAACACCTACACGTCTGGAGAAATCCTAGGGGCGTCTGCTGTTCTCAGCGCCTCCCGCCAGTGCCATCGTGAGCGATGCCGGGACAGCGGGGAGCGTCTTGTGAGGCATTAGACTTAACTTCAGAGGAACCCACGATTAAAAGTGTCCCACTGCCGCAGTTATGGTTCTGCTGCTTCCGGAGCGTTGTGTCCTGGGGCCGCCAGAGCCTTAGCGGGGGCCAGCCTGTGGGCCCCTGCAGACGCCTGGATCGAGCTTGGGGTCAGTGTGTGGAGAGCTTGGTGACAGCGGAGAAATCCATGCCGTCGGGGGAGGCTCAGCCTGGCGCAGCGGACGGCCCGTCCCCAGTCGCTCTCCACACCCTCCACACCACAGGGCCAGGGCAGAGCCAGGAGTGACATGCAGCGCCCCAGGGAGGCTGGGCGGTGCAGTGGGACAGGGCACAGCGTGGCGCCCTCCCCAAGGGAAGAGGTTGGAATGTCGGCAGAAGGGACAGGGCGACCCCCTGCTGGGAGGGGGGGCAATGATGGGGGCTCAGGTGCACTGTGGACAGATGTTTCCTGGAGTAGAACTAGAGGGCAGGGGAAGGGCTCCTGGGGGTGGGGGGGGGGTGTCGGCCGGGGTCTGGCAGCGAGAACCCACATTCACACTGGGCACGAGCAGTGACCGCCCGGCTCTGCCCGGCTTCCCAGGATCAGGGCCTCTGAGAATGTGGCCAAAGAGGACAGCTGAGGTGCTGGGGCTCTGGACCACGGGAGGAGGAGCTCCCACCCCTCTGGCACAGGCGGGTGTCCCGGGAGGGCCATGGGGCGGGGGCAGGGGCCTGAGCTTTCCTCCCCCGCATCGCCAGAGCTATACTCCTGTGGTCACACAAGTGTGTCAGGTGGCTTTTATTTATTTTTTTTTTTTAAGATTTTATGTATTTGACAGATCACAAGTAGGCAGAGAGGCAGGCAGAGAGAGAGGAGGAAGCAGACTCCCCGATGAGCAGAGAGCCGGCCCAATGCCGGGCTTGATCCCAGGACCCTGAGATCATGACCTGAGCTGAAGGCAGAGGCCCAACCCACTGAGCCACCCAGGCGCCCTGTCAAATGGCTTTTAATGAGGGACAGCTGGGGGGGCCGGGGCTTGTGTGGCAGCGGTGCCCACACCAGCAGAGGGGGCCGCCGTGGTGACCACAGGGTGGCATTGGGGCAGGCCACACCTCAGTCAGCAGTGAGCAAAGTGGGCCTCATCGACGTCACGCAGGTCCAGCCCCGAGACGCCCGGGGGGCTGGCGCAGGTGATGTTGTTGTAGGCGTACGCAGGTGGTAGGCCGTCGCCCTCCAGCGCCACCTGCATGAAGCGCGGCACGACGCTGGGCTGCTGCAGGGCCAGGGTCCTCAGGGCCCGGAGCGGGCAGCCGCAGTCCCAGGGGTTGCCCTCAAGCCACAGACGCTCCAGGCCAGGGGCGTGCGGCGTGAAGGTCCGCAGGGAGTTGTTCCGGAGGCTCAGGTAGCGCAGCTGGGGCAGGTCGGCCTCGGGCAGGGCCTCCAGGCAGTTGTGCGACACGTCCAGCCAGAAGACGTGGCGCAGGGGCCGCAGGGTGTCGGCTGCCAGCGCCGCCAGCCGGTTGCCCGAGAGCAGCAGGTACTCCAGCTTGCCGAGGCCCTGGAACGCCTGGCCTGGCAGGTGCGTGAGCTGGTTGGCCGTGAGGTCCAGCTCCTGCAGCTCGGCCAGCCCGCCCAGGCCCTGCTCATCCACGGCCGCGATGCCGTTGTGCTTGAGGAAGAGGCGGCGCAGCCCCGAGAGGCCGGTGAAGGCATGCGGCCGGAGGCGGCCCAGGCAGCCGCGCTCCAGGTGCAGACTGTGCAGCCGGCCCAGGCCAAGGAAGAGCTGCGGCGGCAGCGTCCGCAGGCAGTTTCCAGACAGGTTCATGACGGCCAGGCTGCGGAGGCCCGTGAAGGCGCCCGCCTCGATCTCCCGGATCTGGTTGTCGTTGAGCGTCAGCACCTCGAGCTGGCCCAGGCCCTCAAAGGCCCTGTCTGGCAGCTGCCGCAGGCGGTTGTGGCCGAGCTGCAGCTCCTCCAGGAAGTGCAGGTCCTTGAAGGTTCGCGGCCGCAGACCGGCCAGGGCGTTGTGCGACAGGCGCAGGACATGTAGGCCCAGCAGGCCAGGGAAGGTGTCCTCCAGGAGGCCGCTCACGCGGTTGTGGGACAGGTCCAGCCAGCGCAGCGCCTTCATGCCCAGGAAGGCGCCGGGGGCCACGGCGGCGATGAGGTTGCGCTCCAGGTAGAGCTTCTGCAGCCGCGGCAGCTTGACGAACACGTCAGCCTTGATGCTGCGCAGGGCGTTCCTGCTCAGGTCCAGCTCGCGCAGCTCGGCCAGGCCGCGGAAGAGTGGGGGCTGCAGGTAGGTCAGCCTATTGCCCGCCAGCACCAGCTCGCGCAGGCCGGCCAGGCCGTGGAAGGCGGCGTCGGGCAGCACGGCCAGGCTGTTCCAGCCGAGGTTGAGGTCCCAGAGGCCGGCCAGGCCCTGAAAGAGGCCCTCGTCCAGCCGGCCGAGCAGATTGTTGCCGAGGCCGAGCGAGGCCAGGCCTGGCGTGTGCAGAAAGGTGCGGGCCTCCAGGCCGCGCAGCTGGTTCCGCTCCAGGTGCAGGTGCCGCAGCCGCTGTAGGCCGAGCAGCGCCTCCGGCTCCAGGCTCACCAGCCCACTGCCCTGCAGGTTGAGGAAGGCCAGGCCGGAGAGGTTCCGGAAGGCGGCCGTGGGGATGGAGGACAGGTTGTTGCCGTCCAGCCACAGGGCCCTGGCGCTGTGCGGGATGCCGTCCGGCAGCCGCGTGAGGTTGCGGGAGCTGCAGAAGACGCTGAGCTGGTCCGCGTAGTCATCGTGGCCGCAGGTGCACACAGCTGGGCACTGCGGGCTCTCGGCGGCCCCCGGGGCCCCGTTCTCCACTCCCTCCGGGCTGCAGGGGCCCAGCGCCACCCACGAGACCAGCAGCACGGCCAGGACCAGGCCTCCTGCAGGGAGAGGGGCCAGAGGACTTGAGCCCCAGGGCGAGGGCCGCCACCTGCCCACACGCTGCGTCAAGGAACTCGGCGCCCGGACCGCAGCACGTGACCAAGAGAGGCTGGGGTGCTGGCAGCTGGGACAGAGGTAGGGGCTCAGAACTGTGCTCTCCCAGCCTCGTTTGGAAGTAGAGCCCCGGTTAGGACAACTGGGACGTGGTCCGGCTCGGAACTGACAGCCCTTTCCACCCTGCAGGCCCGCTGGGGTAGCGACGCACATTCTGGAGAGAACTGCGGGTAGGGGTGCCTGGCTGTTCAGCTGTGTGGCCGTGCGTGTCCCAGCGTGGACACTCAAGTTGGGCTGTGCTGGCAGGTGGGCCGACGGGAGGCCCGAGTGGGGTATGTGCTCCTGCCCTTGAGAGCGACCGGTGGGCGGGCGGGCGCCGCTGCAGTGAGGCTCCTAGGGCGGGGGGCACCCTCTCACGTGCTCCCAGGAGCCTGTGCCTTGGGTCCAGGAATGTCTCAGCACTCGTGCCGGGAGAGGAGCACGGTGCCTGCCTCAGGGCAGATGGGGACTCCGCACCCTCAACTCACCAGCGGTCAGGGGTGTCTCGGGACAGAGGGCGCTGGGTCCCACCCCAATGTCACCCCAAAACCTGCATCACACACTGGGCTGCCCACCAAGTCGGGGGCCATCCCTGCCCTCAGAGGGTGTGGGCTGTCCAGGCAGGGCCGGAGGCAGTGCAGGAGGCTCCCCACACCCACCTGCACAGGCCACGCCAGGCCTTTGAGGGGCTGCGGGGGCAGCAGTCCAGCCCAGGGAGGGGTCCCCGGGGGGGCCTGAGGGGACTGGCCCCGGAAGCAGACAGGAGGTGGCTAGAGGGTGTCCGAGGGCACACCCTGAGGCGACCCTGCGGCAGCACCGGCGCTGTCAGCCCACCCCAAGCTGGGCCCTTGCAGGGCTGCCCCGGGCCTCGGAGGCACAGGGTTGGCTACCCCCAGAGTGAGGGGCTGGGGCCCTAAGCGCTTCTCACCTCCAGTCAGGGCCATCCCGCATGCAGAACAGACCACAGGCGGGCTGCAAGCTGGTGCGTCTGCTGGGGCCGGCCGCTCCTGTCCTCTGATTTCCCCACTGCCGGGGCCGCCAGCGCCCTGTGGCCAGCCCAGCCCAGCCCTGCTGGCCCGATGCCATTAACCCTCTCGAGCCCGGCCCCCAGCGTCAGCCCCAAATGCCCAGGACACAGATGGCATAGGGGAGAGGCTGGGGGGCTTCCTTCACCCCAAAGCCACCTTCAGGTTTGGCTGGCACTCTGCCCCTGGGTGGGGGGTCCCTTGGGCAGCTGTGGGGGACTTCCCACTCAGCAGACGGCCATGTGGGAGTTAAGTGGGAGATGGGCCTGGCACACTGACCACCCCCCTCCTTCCCCCTGCCCATTTCCTAACAGCCTGGGTGGGTTCCTCATCAGGCCTCCCTGGGGCCCTGCCCAGCCTCAGCTTCTGAGACCTCAGGGTCAGCTGGTGTCTGGTCACCCCTCCTCCCCCCCTATCCTCTTCTAGGAACCCAGGGCAGGGTCCCTGGCCCCCTTGTGTTTGCTTTCCCTAGCGCTGCCCTCTCTGGGAGAGTGGAGGGAGGCCTGGCCTTGGGCGCCTGGTCTTGTGGCTGCAGGACCAACCTCCACCTTCTTTGGGACCCAGGCTGTCCTCCAGAGCTCCCGTGGGGCCCTGACCAGCCCGCTCTTGCACAGGATGGCTGCCCAGAGCCTGGCCTGAGGTCAGTCCCAGGTCAGGCCAGGAAGAAGGTTGACAGCTAGCACGGCCCCTTGCTCCTCAAGCAGGGCGAGCCCTGTGCACCCTCATCCACCCGCCCTGGGCACAGCGGGCACAGCCAGGGGGAAGGGTCCTCAGCAGAGGCCGACAGATGAGGGCACAGCCAGGCTCCCCTCGAGAGGAGGGGCAGGGCTCAGGGAGCCTTGGGAGACTCTCCAGTGTACCTCCTGGCCAGGGGGCAGGTCCGCAGCCCCGCAGAGAGGGCCAGGGGGACCCGCTGCACCCCTCTCCATTCCCCCACTCCTGCCTCACCCCTGCCTGGCCCACGGCTCCTGATGCCGGGCATGGGGGACGGCTTTATCTCCCTTTATTGAGCTTTGATTGATTTCCAGGTCGGTTCTCAGCCTCTGTTCTGAGAAATTATAGATCTACCAGAGAACGTGCACGCCCAGAAATTGACCAGGTAAACACGGGTTACCGCAGCCCCAGGTGCCGACTCAGCACGTTCCCGCGAGCCTTGCACAGGGCCAGGGCTGGGAGGGAGGGTGTGTGGAGGGACAGGGCTCTCTCTGTGAACCCGGCTGGGCCCACATGGCTGCCCCCATAGCAACACCCACACTCCACCCCCGACCCCAGGTCCTTCCCTGCCCTGGCTACTCAGGGAGCTGGCCACCGAGGCTCTCCCCAAGGCGTCTGGTTTCATGTGCTTCCGATCATCGTGTGGACAGGGGTCCCACGCGAGCCTAGTCCTGGCTGCTCATGTGACACGGGACTCAGGCAGCTTGGACACACAGCCGTCCCCACATCCTCGCTCACCCACCTACTGCCCGCGGGCCCTGTGCCACGGGCCTGTGGGTCCTCCGTGGACTTGCTGGGACCCAGGTGTGTGTCTTCTTGGCAGGTAAAGCTGGACTTCCCGAGCGGTTAGTGGGTCCCCACCTCCTGACGCCCAGGGGTGCCCTGCCCAGCACCATCCTGTCTGTTCCCAAGCCCCAAAGGTGAGTGGACTTTGGCTTTCGTCCTGTGCTTCTCAGACACCAGTGGGACTGTGGCCCCTGAGGCTTGTCAGCCGGGGGACTGTCCTGTCCCGTGAAGGGCGTGTATGTCTCTTGCCGATTTCTGGTGATGGGTCAGCCCGATCTGTGTTCTTAAAGAAAGTCAGTCTGGATGCAAGTCCTTCCTGGGGGGGGCGGGGGGTGTCCTTCCGTCCTGGGGCTCACCTGGCCGCGCTCTCCGTCGTTTTTGGCAAGAGTTCGTTGGATCGCAGTTTCCCGGGTCACTCAGCACCAAGCAGGAGTCCTCAGGATGTTGGGGTTTCTGGGCCACTCTCACACGTGGACTTTAATGTGACGCTCTTGAAGCACCATGGGGAACACCAGGGGCCGTGCCCACCAGCCTCGAGGTGGACAACGTCTTGGTCCCTCGCGGAGCACGGCTCCCCCCAGAGCAGCTTGGCTCCATGGCCGGCGCCCCATGTGTGCTCTTCTGGACAGAGCGAGCGGCTCGGCCGCGTCTGGGCCGGAACCAGAGCCCGCGAGAGGCGGGCTGTGCTGAGGTCTGTGCGGAACGGACCCCCGCACGCCCCACGTCGTCCTCTGCTCTACTTCTGACCTGGGGTCGCCCAGCACTACTGCGCGTTTCTGTTCCGATCGCCCACGAGGCGTGTGGCTTTCCCGGCTGGCCGCTGCTTTTTGATACGTTTCCCTCCTTGGTCTGCCTCAGTTTTGCTGTCTGGGCTGAGAGCTCCCGAAAGGTGCTGCCGAGTGCGACGCCTGCCCCGACAGTCCTCCCCTGCGGTGGTCCCAGTCAGCGCGGCGGGGCCGGCCCAAGCACGACGCTGGTGTGTCTGCCCGTGGCCGGCGAGCGGGCTTTCTGTGAGCATGTACAGTGCTGTGTCCCCGGGGGGTGGGTGACAGGGAGGGGCCGCCACTAGCTCCTTCCACCCACTGAGCCGACCGCCGTGGGGGCGCTTCTGTCTGGGGCTGCCAGGACCTGGTAGCAAGCCTTCAGCTACGGCTCTCGGTGCGGACGTGGGTTTCCGGCCTCTTGGGCAAATTCTTCCAGGAGAGCTGCTGGCTCGCGTGTTTAGGTGTGACGGTTATGAGACTTTAAGTCACCCCTGCACCCGGCTTGCGGCTCAAGCTCATCCCCCCTCCCCCCACCGCCAGCTGCAGCGCCGCGGGGGCTAAGCCGGCTGCTCCGGTCCCACAGCACACCCCGGAGAGTGCACGAGCCCTGCGTATCCCTCGCCGGGCGGCTCTCAGCGCTGCCTTCCCCAGGGTGCGCTCTCCAAGGTGGGCCGGCTTTTCCCTTGTCTCCTAAGAGTGTGGATTATCAGGTATAATATTTGGGAGCATTTTTCCCAGTCTGTGGCTCGGCCGTTTTTTTAAAAATGGGGCACGTGGGTGGCTAAGTCAGTGAAGCGTCAGACTTTTGACGTCACCTTGGGTCTCCATCTCTGGGTTGGGGGTTCAAGCCCGGCCTTGGCCTCCGCACGGGCCGTAGGGCCTCCTAGAATGCAGAGGTTGGTTTTGACAAGCTGCCCCGCTGGTTTGGCTTTTCTCTGGCTCAGGCTTTCCACGTGCCTCACAGCAGATGACAGCGATCTTCCAATGGAGGGGTGTGGGGCACCTTCCCCTTGACTTAGATCTTCATGAATCTTGAGCTGTTTTCGACGTGGTACTTTCGGAGGATCTTTAGTTTGGTGCCGCCATGGACGGGACCCTCTTCATTACGTGAACAGCTGTTCCCAGCACGTGGAAATGGAGTGGATTTTGTTTTTCCTAATCTGGTGTCCCAGGACCTGGCTGAATGAACTTGCCAGTGCTGGCTTTGTAGGTGTCTCTGGGTCTCTAGGATTAGCTCCTTGGGGGGTCGGCTCCCCGGTGGAGGGTCAGCTCCCTGGTGAGTAAGGACGTTTCTCCTTTCTCCTTCCCAGCCTGTAGCCATTTCCGTGGCTTCCTGGTGCCTCACAGCATGGCCAGCACCATGCCAGACCGGCCGCGCCTCGCTCCTGGTTTTAGAGGTGAGCATCCCGCGGGTCACTGTGATTTCAGAAACTGTGACAGCAAAATGCTCGGGGCGGAGGGGCAGCCGTCCTGACCCCTACAGTCACGACCGTGTCCAGACACACAGCAGAAAGGGGCGCAGGCCTAGACAGCGGGACTGCTGTGGGTTTTCCAGGCGGACCCAGTATCATTACAAAGGTCCTTAACAGTGGCAGGGGGTCTCCAGGGGCAGGTGGTGGGCCGGGGGAGGGGGGCTTCACCTACAGCTGCTGGTGTTGGCATCTACGGGAGGGACGTTGGGAGCCAAGGAACGAGGGCACCTCTGGCAAGAGGAGTGGGCTAGGGAGAGGCTTCCTCCAGGAGGAAGCAGCTCGGCGGCCCAGAGCAGCTGGGGTCTAACTCCTGGCCTCCAGCACCGGCTCGCGGGTGCTTGTTCCTGTGTGGGGAGGAGGGTGGCGCCATCCCCTCCTGCGGGATTCTGGTGACATGTGTTCTGTGTTGGCTGGTGTGACAGTCGGTTTGTCAGCCTCTTGATCTTTCCAAAGAACTAACTTTGGGGTTTTTTTTTCTATTTTGCTGATTTTCCTTTTTCTTCTGCTTCCTTTGTGTTTGCTCTCTTCTCTAGTTTCTTAACTAGAAGCCTCTCCTCCTGCTGTGCAGATGCGTGTCCCACACACGTCGGTGTGCTTTCCACGTCCACTTTCTCTGTCCTGTTTCATGCACCGGCGGGTCCTCACGCAGGGGCCGTGCTGGTTGTCTCTGTGGTCGTCTCTAGTGTGTGCTGGAGCACACGCCGCATCCACGGCTCTGACCACGCGCTGTCCTGTCCGGACCGCTGTTCTTTCCGGAGGCGGGGGCGGCCAGACCTCACGCTGCTGCCGGGAACTCATTCCACTCCAGCAAGCTGACACACTCCCTTTGCTCTGTTAAAACTCACTGTGACTGGTTTTGTGGCTCACGCCGGGTCTGGGCTGGAGAATGCGCGCGGGCAGGCTGTTCTGAGCACAGGCGGGTTCCGGGGGCGAGCGCATGCTCTGCGCCTTGGGCGTCCTGGGTGATGGGTCCTCCAGGCCATCTACCGCTCCAGGAGAACGTCAGCCTCTGGGTCTCAGGGTGCCTGGCTGGCTCAGTCAGTGAGGCGTCCGATTCATGGTTTCGGCTCAGATCGTGATCTCGGGGATGCAAGATTGAGTCCCGCCCTGGTCTTCATGCTCCTGGGGGAGTCTGCACCCCTCCCCCGATGCGCTCGCTTGCTCTCTCAATTTTTTTATTTTTACAGATTTTATTTATTTGACAGAGAGAAATCACAAGAAGGCAGAGAGGCAGCTTGTGCAGGGAGGGCCCCCCCCCCGAGCAGAGAGCCTGATACGGGGCTCGATCCTAGGACCCCGAGATCATGACCTGAGCCAAAGACAAAGGCTCTAACCCACTGAGCCACCCAGGCACCCTTCAAATCTTTAATTTTTTTAACTAAAAAAAAAGTCTCCAATTTTTGTTATGTAACCTATTTTCCACTCAGTCGCTGAATTACATAATTACTTAGAGGGCCTAGTGTATAGCCGTGTTCTTCCGCAGGGCCCCCCCACCCCCGTTCAGACATGACCGTTCCTCACTCTGACAGAGCCTGTCATGTCAGGGTGAACTTATGAACGTGAGCTGAAAAAATGAGAAACCGCTCTGGGCCAGGGAAGGAGGAGAAAAGTCACAGCGTCCTGCCTCCTCGCCCCCACCACACCCCCGCAGCCGGCCACAGTGGGACCCAGACGGGCTTGAGCCTGCGCGGAGTCCTGGGGGCACACAGTGCAGCCCTGCACCAGCCTGTCCTAGACCCCCCGGGAGCCGCCGCCTCCCAGGCCTCTCTGCTGCTCCGACGCGGGATCGGCGTCCGTAGAAGGTGGTGGACCCGGAGAAGCCTTCTATGGGTCTGCATAAGGTTTGGGGTTACCAGGGGCACGGGGGTACCCTTGGCTCACTGCTGTGACCCTCACTCATAAACAGAACATTCTGAGCGATTTCCTAGCGGCACAGGAGCGGGCCACGTGGGGCCAGCATGTGACCCGGAGCGGATGGACCCCGCCCAGGAAGACAGGACACAGGCCCGAGGGAGACGCTTTCCAAGAAAACCCCTCTGAGGGCAGCAGGGGCCTGGGGTCAGGAGTCTGGAGCGAGAGTGGCCAACGCCCAATCTCTGCACTCGTGCCCGATGGGACAGCAGCCCGCAGCCAGGAGGACACGAGGGAGAGAAACCAGTGGAGCCCCCTTGGCCGCCCTCCGCGCCCCACACTGGCCGCGCAGGCAAGTCTGCGGCGTGACCGCCCGTGTGGAGATGACAGCCAGAGGAGCGCAGACAGGAGAGGCGTCCGGTCCGTTGGGAAACGTGCGGCTGGACCTCTGGCTTGCGGGTTTGAGCCTCGTGGTGGATGTGGAGATGACTTCAGATCTTCTTTAAAAAGGAAGAAAACCCTGGGAAGAAAGGCGCCTCCCCAAGTGACTTCAGCTGCTGGAAACCTCAGGTTCGCACTCAAATTCCCCTTCCTCAGATTCCCAAAGCCCAAGCGCCCCGGTCCCTTCTTCCACGTCTGCCAGGGGTGGGCTCGCGTGAGGAGGCATCCGGCCCGGCTGGCCATGGGAGGCCCGAGCAGCAGCTCGCCAGGAGCGGAACCGGGCTGCCCGCCGAGGAGACCGTGTGAGGAGACCCCGTTCCCGTCCGGGGTGACTTCTGGCCACACTTGTATGTCCCCCGCAGGCCTCCCCCACACGCTGGCCACCTCCCAGGGTATGTTTCTGGCCTGGACCTACCCTGACCCTCCTCTGCTCAGTGCCCCGACCCTGGGAAGCTTCACAGACACCTCGGCCTCCTGCTGCCCAAACCCAGCCTCACAGGCGTTCTCTGAGCCCCTTTCTGTCTCCCTGCGACCCCGCACTCACGGCGCAGATCCCTGGGGCAGAGGCTGGGCTTTCACTCCGCTCACGGGCACCCCTCTGCCTGTCCAGCAGCTCACCACAGCCCTCGGAAAAATGCTGGTCGAGACCCGCTCCACCTGCCGGCTCCCAGCTTCACTTGAGCGCCAAGGTCCTCCTGTGTCCTGTCCACTGTTCCTCATGGCTCAGCCACAGCCGTGCCCCAGGGCCTTGGCACTTGCTTTTCTCTCTAGGTATCTGCAAGGCTCACTGCTATGAGCCTTCACTCGTTCACAGCACCACCTCAGCGAGGCCTGCCCAGCCACGACACTGGCTGCTCTTTGCCCGGTTTTCTGCCGTGCTTCCTCCCGACCCGGCTGTCAGGTCCCTCCATCAGGACAGAAGCTCCCCAAGGACAGAGGCTCCTTTTCACACCGAACCCCCTGAGCAGCTCAGCCTCCGCCCAGCAGCCGCGCTCAGGTCTGTGAAACCCAGAGGTGGGGATGAAGGCTGCGGGCCTGCTCGCCTCTCTGCCGTGTGGGAGACCCTAGGAGCGAAGTCCCAGCGGTGGGACCACAGAAGGTGGGAGGAAGCTCAGGTGGGAGGAGCAGGTTCCTGGGGAGCGAGGCTGATGGCACTTCTCTGCGCTCCCGATGCTGGCCTGACTGAAAAAGACACCATTTACGTCCACAGCAGCCAAACTGTGGAAAGCCTAGATGTCCATCGACAGACGAATGGCTGAAGACATGGTGTCTGTGTACACACGGACGGACAGACGGACACACACACACCGGAGTACTACGTACCCATCGAAAAAACAAAACAAAACCCCGAACCATTTGCACCAACGTGGACGGAACTAGAGGGTATGACGCTGAGTGGAGTAAGTCGGTCAGAGAAAGACAATTCCCACACGGTATCCCTGACAGGAGGAACTCAAGCAACAAGACAGGATCGTGGGGCAGGGAGGGGAAAGTGAAGACGAAACCGGAGAGAGAGACAAACCATAAGAGACTCTTCATCTCAGGAAACCAGCGGAGGGTTGCTGGAGGGGAGGGGGTGGGGGGCTGTAGGGGTGGACGTCGGGGATGGGCGTCAGGGAGGGCGTGTGCCACGGTGAGTGCTGAGTTGTAGGAGACGGATGACTCACAAACCTGTGCCCCTGGAACAAATAACACATTCTGTGTTAACCATGATAATAAAAAGACGCCACTTACGACCGTGTTAAAGGCTGGAATACCAGGGACGGGACGATCCCAGAGAGCTGGCCTCCAGGGAGTGTCGGCACCCACGGGGAAGGCATCTGCTGTCCGGTGGTCGGTCTGCCCTTTCCCTGGTTCGGGCAGGGGGCCTCAGAGTCCTTGGAACTCCCCACAGGGTGCGTGGCAGGGAGAACATGGTTCACAGGCACCCTGCCACACCAGGGTCGACACAAGGGGGACTGTCACATCACACAGGGCCAGTGATCCCAGGGACGATGCAGTGACACTGCACAGCCCCTTGACACAAGCTCAGACGTGCCAGGAAGGTGACCCTCTGTGGTCTACAGAGCGTGCGGCTCAGCACCCCAGGACCCCCAGACCTCGCCCGGGGGTCCTGCTTTGTACCCTTTGTAATCAAACCCCACGGCAGCACTTCTCTGTTCCAGGAGCCGTCCCGTGAGCGCCTGAGCGAGCGGGGTCGGTGCGGGCATCCAACAGGGTGGCCAGGAGGCCGCGGGGACTCCCCAGCTTGGACC
Source organism: Neogale vison (assembly GCF_020171115.1). Lineage (NCBI taxonomy): Eukaryota > Metazoa > Chordata > Mammalia > Carnivora > Mustelidae > Neogale > Neogale vison. Next base: position 346,250 of record NC_058104.1, on the reverse strand, counting down.
CGTGCCGCCGAGCCGCGCCACGCTGCCCCCCAGGGAAACCCGGGCTGGTCGCCGCTGCCGGAAGCCAGGGCAGTCTGCGGGGACCGACCCCTTCAGCTGCAGGGCTGCGCAGACCAGGGAACACAGCAGCAGAGTTGGGCTTCCCAACACGGAGAGCCGTGGGCACCGTGATGCTGGACGAGCAGCGTGTTGGTCACAGCAAGTCCAGAAACCCAGTGCATCACAGTGTCATTCCCATCCGGCTCTAGCCATAAACATCTGCTTATTTATTTTTTTTAAATTTTTTTTTTTTAACATCTACTGTTTATAACAGTAAATTGCAAATGGCCAAGACTCTTCTGAAGGACAAAGCTGGGCTCTGTCCCTTCCCAGAAACGGAGAATGACCCCGCTCCTGCAGGAACACCAGCTGTGGGGCCGTGGGACAGGTCTGCAGCCCTGCGCACTGCTCCCCCGGGGCCTGTACTGCGCGCCAGCAAGAGGGACAGACGCCTGGGCCCCCACCCCGGGGGGCAGACTGCTGGCCACCAGCGTGACTGCATCTTCCCAGGAACCACGGACCCAAGGGTCAGAAGCGCACACACAACTCCCGGGGGCACGGACTAGAAGGCAGCAGAAGAGGGACAAGTGACCTCGTACCACGCACTCGACCACAGTTCGGGATTTCTTCAACGAGACGCCGGAGCATAAGGCCAGCAGCCACCTGGGGAATCACTGCCAACCTGTGTGGCGGGAAACAAGGGCCCTGTGTGCCCTGGGAGGAGCAGAGCCCAGGAAAGACATGGGGGCCCCTGAGCAAAGCGGCGGCCAGGGGAGGAAACCCAAGTGGCCCGCACGCACACGGAAAGGGACCCAGCCTCCCTGGGCGGCAGTGGGGCAGCCCTACGGCGGTTTGCACAAGGGTGTGGCAGGCATGGCTCACACTTCCAGTTGGGCCAGAACCTTCCCCCGAGTCAAAATGCCCATGGCCAGCACACAGTGTGGGCACGAGAGCGTGTCACAGACCCAGGACCGCAGTCACAGGTCTGGCCCCACAGGCAGCCCAGCTGCAGGCCCAGAGCCCATGGGGGCGGCCCAGCAGGACCCCCTCACCAAGGACGACACATGCGAAGGGAAACTGCTACTGTTCGGAGCTCTGGGCTCTGGGGGGAGAGAGCCACGGCCCGTAGAGGCTGGGTGAAGCAGCGTGATTTACTCACTGACATTTCCACGTGTAGCTGGGAGCACAGGGACTAAGAGCAGGGGGACTGTGCGGGATGCCAGCGGGAGGGGGAACACACACCAGGGGACACTGGCAGGGCCCACCGCCACGGGTCCACCCCAGACGTGCACATACCAGCGTGGACGGGTGCGGCCGAGCAGCACCGTGACGCGACCCGAGATGCCCAGGCTACTTCAGAGCTGTACAATGAAACATCTAGAAGGTCCTGTGCAAACCCTGCTCCGCGACATCGCAGGGGCCTCTGGCTCCACTTAGGGGTCACCATCTTCGGACAGGAAGGACTCTGCCTCCCAGCCATGCAGCACCGTGGCCTACCCAGGACCTGACACACAATCCTAGCGGCCAAGGACATCTAGGGAGAGTGGCGACAGACCACCTCGGCTGGAGGAAAGCCCTGGGCACAGTTCTTCCCCACAGATCCAACCCAAAAGGACACCATCTGGAACCGAGGAAGACCTCGAGATGCAGAAACGAGGCGGCTAAAAACAGCCCTTCCTGCCCGCCCTGTGCCCAGGGCCTCATCCGCGTGTCCCAGGTCCTCCACCTCGGCCGCAGCCGGGCGTGCACAGTCCACCAGCAGCGTCCCAGAGCACCTGCACAACTTCCCTGGTAACTGCGCGCTACAACACTGGAGACGAAAGCGAAGGCTCTGAAGTTAAATTAAACCAAGACTGGATTTCCTGCACTCCCGGCAAGAAATTTATCTAAAACATCTGAATACCCAAATGTGCTTGAGGGGGGCAGCAGCCAGGGGCGCCCCAGGCCCCACGGCCTCCTCAGTCCCGGGGCACCTTGAAGTGGTCCTTCTCTTTGCGGATGGCTCTCATGGTGGTCACGGGCTCCGTTTCCCCGGCGTGCTGCTGCACCATCTTCTCCCTGCGGAGGCCGAACACCAGGCTGCATGCCGCGCCCCCCCACCCCCCACAGGGTGCCGGGGACCGGAAGAGCCAGCGCAAGTTGGGACACGCTTAAAAAATGAGATGCTACAGCAACAGCCAGCTCGCGTGTTCCTAACTGTGGGGTCATGCTATGCCGGCCGAGCCGTCCTGCCGGCGACCCGGACAGCGGGGACACCGACCCCCCACTGGCATCCAGCAGGCCCAGGTGGCAACTCCCTGAGACTCCGGCCCCTGCCAGGGACTGTACCTCATCTGCCTATGGATCCAGACTCCAGGATCAGAAAGGACCCCAAACCCTCGCCGGGCTCAAGTATCCCCTTCTGAGAAGAGGGCCCGCGCCCAAGGCCGCACTCTACTTGATGCAGAGTTCGGGGTGGCCTCTGGCACACGGGGCAGCTGGGCAGGGACAGGGGCATCCCCGGAGCCCCCTCACCTCACTCTCATGAACGGGTTGTAGGTGAACTCCTCGGCGATGGTGGACGGCACTGTGGGCTCACCGACGCTGTACTTCTCCTGCAGGGGACAGAGGCCGCTGTGACGCAGGGACTTGCGAAGGCACATCTCTGTACCTTCAAACGTCGTCCAGCTCCGAAGGCAAAGGGAGGGGGGGGGTCAGTGTGAGGATAGGTCCGTCCTGCTGTGGACACCCAAGCATCCTGGCTGCCGCCACCAACCTGTGCCTCCTCCCCCTGCTGTTTTGGAGCCAATCTTGGAACTCTTCTCATTAACACGAAGTCTGTTTTATGGGAGAACAGCCCGCAGCAACACAGACAATGCCATGCCCCGGGTCCCCGCCCTGGAAGGTGGGGAGCGCCTCTCGAGGGGCGTTTGGCAGGGTGTCCCCTCCATGGGCCCCACAAAGACCCAGGAAGAGCCATTTGCCAGGCAGCTTGGCAAATGGAAAATTAAAGCAAAAATTGTGCTTTGGAAAGATCAATGAAACTGACACGAACAGTGAGGGACAGGAGCACGGATCACCGACGCCAGGAAGAGGCGGAGCTGCGGTCACGCCAGCGGTCAGGGCAGGGCTGACACTGCTCCGAAAGCAAAGCCTTGATGATAAAACTTAAAGGAAACAAAGGAGAGAAATTCTGACCTTGGGAAGGCAAGTATTTCTTAGAAGAGGTATGAACCATAAAAAAATTTAACATGCTGGACTTTATCAGAATTAAAAATCCTTATTCTTGGGCGCCTGGGTGGCTCAGTGGGTTGAGCCGCTGCCTTCGGCTCAGGTCATGATCCAGGGTCCTGGGATCGAGTCCCGCATAGGGCTCTCTGCTCAGCAGGGAGCCTGCTTCCTCCTCTCTCTCTCTGCCTGCCTCTCTGCCCACTTGTAATCTCTCTCTGTCAAATAAATAAAATCTTTAAAAAAAAAAAAATAACCGTTTTAAAAAAATAAATAAATAAATAAATAAAATAAAAATCCTTATTCTTCAGGGCGCCTGGGTGGCTCAGTGGGTTGGGCCGCTGCCTTCGGCTCGGGTCATGATCTCAGGGTCCTGGGATCGAGTCCCGCGTCGGGCTCTCTGCTCAGCAGGGAGCCTGCTTCTTCCTCTCTCTCTCTGCCTGCCTCTCTGCCTACTTGTGATCTCTCTCTGTCAAATAAATAAATACAATCTTTAAAACAAAAAAATCCTTATTCTTCAAAATACGTTGTTAATAAAAAGCAAGCCACAGGGAAATACACATCAAAACCACAGTGAGATCCCACGGCATACCAGTCAGAACGGCTACAATTAACCAGTCAGGGACCGACACAGTGCGGAGAAAGGGGAGCCTCCTACACTGCAAGTGGGAACGCAAGCTGGTGCGGCCACTCTGGAAAACAGCACGGAGCTTCCTCAGAAAGTTGAAAATAGAGCTGCCCTACGGCCCAGCAATTGCACTACTGGGTATTTACCCTAAAGATACAAACGTAGTGACCCGAATGTGTATAGGAGCAACGTCCACAACAGCCAAACTATGGAGAGAACCTACATGTCCACCCACAGATGCATGGATAGAGAAGATGTGGTTCATAAATACAATGGAATGCTATGCAGCCATCAAAAGAAAGGAAAACTTGCCATTTGTGATGACGTGGATGGAACTAGAAGGAATTATGCTAAGTGAAGTAAGTCAGTCAGAGAAAGACAACTATCATATGAGCTCTCTGATAGAAGGAAGTTGAGATCCAGGCAGTGGGGCCGTGGAGGGAAGGGAGGGAAAATATGAGACAAGATGGGATCGGGAAGGAGACAAACCATGAGACTCTTAAATCTCACAAAACAAACTGAGGTTTGCCAGGGGGAGGGAGGTAAGGGAGAGGGGGGTGGGGTTATGGACACTGGGGAGGGTCTGTGCTACGGTGAGTGCTGTGAAGTGTGTCAACCTGGGGATTCACAGACCTGTACCCCTGGGGCTAATAATACATTATATGTTTATTTAAAAAATAAAAAAAAGAAAGATTAAAATAAAAAGCAAGCCATAGAGTGGGAGAAACTATCTGACAAACTTACCAAAAAAGAGAAAATCCTCTTACCTAAATAAGATGATCCAATTTTTTAAATGGCCAAAAGACTTGAACAAACCCTTCACAAAATGGCCAATGGCACATAAAAAGACATTCAACGTTATTAGACACTAGGGAGATACAAATCAAAACCACAACGTTGGGGCGTCTGGGTGGCTTAGTGGGTTGAGTCTCTGCCTTGAGCTCAGGTCATGATCCCAGGGTCCTGGGATCGAGCCCTGCATCGGGCTCTCTGCTCAGCGGGGGGCCTGCTTCCCCCACCCCACCCGTCCCCGCCTGCCTCTCTGCCCACTGGTGATCTGTCAAATAGATAAATAAAATCTTTAAAAGTAAGTAAATAAAATACAACCACAGCGTGACTCCACTACGTACATCCGAATGACGAACACCAGAAGAACAACGAGGCGCAGTACTTGGGGGGGGACACAGGACAGCTCAGAGCCTCCACTTCGCCAGGAGAAACGTATAACAAGCGCTGCTCCGGGGGACGACCGGGCCGTCTCTCCCCCAGTCAGACACACGCTGGTGCCCGCGGCCGCTTCGTCCCCGGGTATCTCCCCGAGAGCTGTGAAAAGGTGCGCGGCCCAAGGAAGGTTGCCCTGCAAACAGGTGACAGGCGTCCCGAGCACACAGCAGGTGCCACCGGGCAGCGAAAAGCAACGAGCTGCGGGCGAGCACCCCAATGCGAGTAGTACGTCCCCCGCCACTCCGAGTGGGAGAACATGCGCAGGGACACAGCGGAGGCTCCCCTGGCTGCAGCTCTGCTGACGCGAGCTGAGGTCCAGGGCGTGCAGGGGTCATCGGAGCCGCCGCAGAGAACACGACAGAGTGTCCTCTGCCTTAACTGCACCGGCAGTCGGTCCCCTGGTGTGTGTGTCTGTCCGAGCGCACTCAGCCGTTCACTTGATGCAGCTCGTTACTCGTGAACTAAAGCACAGCAAAGCGGACGCGTAAGAAGACCAGAATGAAAATTCTGCCACTTAACCCGAAAACCTTGACAAAATGGGCAAATTCCTTGAAAGACACAAGTTGCTAACAAAACTGACTCAAGAAGATGTAAAAATCTGACAGCCCTACATAAAGGCATTAATTCATAACAACAACAAAAAGATTTTTGCACAGAAAAGCGTCTATGTCCTGGCGGCCTCCCTGGCGAATGTAACACTCGGGGAGCAGATGGTGTCGCAGAGAAACTTCTGCCAAATGGGAGTAAACACTTTCCAGTCATTTCCTGAGGCCAGCGTCACCCTGACACTAAGACCCAAGGCATCCCAAGATGACAAAACAACAGACCAGCCCCTGGTAGGGACCCAGAAGAGGCTAGAGCAGCGCCACAGAGCACGGCCGAGGGCTGGGAAGCGCGGGGGACCCTAGCCCGCCCCCAGCGCATCGCAGAACACGGGGGACAGTCACGTAACATGAAGACAGGCATCCGTTCACAAAATTCCACACCCACTCGTGGTAAAAACTCTCACAAGACCAGGAATACACTTGAGTTCCTATCAACCTAAGAACATTTACAAAAACCCACAGCTACCGTCACACCTAAGACGAAACGCTTTCCCCGGAGCCTGGGAACGAGGCAGGGATATCCGCAGTCGCCGCTTCTCTAACGTTGTCCGGGGGACGCTGGCCAGGGTTGTGGCCCAGACAAGTCAATAAAAGGCACACGGATGGCAAAGGAAGGAGTAAAATGGTCTCTGTGTGTTGGGGATGTGACTGTGCACTCAGGAGTCTACGGAAAAGACCCCGGAAGAAGGGAGCTGGGCGAGGTCCGGCGGATACAAGATCGCGATGCAAAAGTCACCTGTATCTCTCAAGCCTTCAGCAAATAATCGCTTCCAATAAAACCCAAAAACATGAATTTCTTAAGGATACATTTAACGATATGTACAATTTCCATAACAATGAAAATTACAAAATATTGCTGAGAAAAACTACTGAGCTTGATAAATGGAAAGCGATAGCACAGTCACGGAAACACTCAGTATGGTTACGACCTCAATTCCCTCCAAATCCTTTGTTACAACACAGTCCCAATCCAAAGCCGACTTTTTTGGTAAAAATTAACGAGACAGTCCTAAAGTTTATATGGTATATGGAAATGGAAAACACTTAGAAGAGCCAAAACTGGGGCGCCTGGATGGGTCAGTTGTTAAGCGTCTGCCTTCGGCTCAGGTCATGATCCTGGAGTCCCTGGATCGAGTCCCACATCAGGCTCCCTGCTCAGCGGAGAGCCTGCTTCTCTCTCTCTGACCCTCCCCCTTCTCATGCTTTTTCTCTCTCTCTCTCTCAAATAAGTAACTAAAATCTTAAAAAAAAAAAAAAAAAAAAGAGCCAAAACCAATTTTAGGGAAGTCTACAATTAGGGGACGTACACAGCCCGACCCTAGACTTGCCACAGGCTTCGGAAATCAGGCCCATCTGCTGCCAGCGGAGAAGTGCCACAGGCCGGAGCCCAGGCAGGAGCGTGTGGAAGTGACTCGTGCCCGCACTGTCCACTTCACTGGGCACAGGGGCCACGGCAGTCCCACGAGGAAAAGACACTGTTTCCAACAAATGGTACTGAGCGGCTGAATATGAATTAAAACAAAAAAAAGGCCGGCCCTTCTACCCTTACCTCAGACCGAACACAATCTGTGAGGCACCACAGACCGACACAGAAATCCGGATAAACATAAAAGCTAAGGGGGCGCCTGGGTGGCTCAGTCGTTGAGTGTCTGCCTTCAAGTCAGGTCGTGATCCCAGGGTCCTGGGATCGAATCCCAGGATCGAACCCCGCATCAGGCTCCCTGCTCAGTGGGGAGCCTGCTTCTCCCTCTCCCACTGTGTCTCTCTGTCATAAATAAATAAAATCTTTATAAAAATAAAAGCTAAGACCATTAAACTTTCAGGAGAAAACGCAGCAGGGGACGTGCATAGATTTCTTAGGACACAAAAACTGTAAAAGAAAATACTACTAAGCATCTTCACCAAAAGTATGTCTAAATTTGTATTCTCAAAAAGACACTTAAGGAAAAAGGGGGAGAAAGCCATACAAACGGGAAGGAGGTATTTTTTTTTTTTTAAAGATTTTATTTATTTATTTGAGAGAGAGAGTGTGAGAGAGAGCATGAGCGAGGAGAAGGTCAGAGAGCGAAGCAGACTCCCCATGGAGCTGGGAGCCCGATGTGGGACTCGATCCCGGGACTCCAGGATCACGCCCTGAGCCGAAGGCAGTCGTCCAACCAACTGCGCCACCCAGGCGTCCCGGGAAGGAGGTATTTGAGAGAGATTCCTGACAAAAGGCCCATTTCCAGAACACACAAGGACCCCCCGCAACAAGGAAGACAGCCCGACTTTTTCCACGGACGGACATTCGAACACGCACCGCAGAAGAGAGCTGGGAGAGGCCGCGAGCCCGTGAGAGACGGAGCTCAGCCGTCGGAGAAGGGAACATTTTAGGAAACATGAGGAGATACCAGCGCGCACCGTGCGGAAGGGCTCACACGTCAGTCGTCCACACAGCGCGGGGCGCGGTCCCAGCGAGGACGCCAAACGCGCCGCCAACCGGAAGCGTCCCGGGATCTTCCTCAGAGCGAACCCCGCACGGACCGTGTCCGCGCCCGCGAGCAGCGGACACCCGAGTCACCCCCGCGGCGGCTGCGCACCGTCAGCCAGAGCGCCCCGACCCAGGGCTGAGCGGACCCCGCGGCACCGTCACAGCAACCGCGGCCCGAAGTGCCAAGCCCAAGAGCCCCGTGACCCACGTTCTAGGGCTGTGTGTGCAGGAGACTCCACGACAGGGGTCTGCAGCGGGGGACGCAGGGGGCGCCCTTGGGGTCGCACCAGGCAGTGGTGTCAGGAGTCTCAAAGCTGTCCCACTCGCCCGGGTCGGGTGCGTCCCACTGAGCGAGAACGATCCTCCACAAAGATGAGCTTCCTCCACGCGGCGGCTCGGCGCGGGCAGCAGCCAGGGTGGGGGCACCAGGCCGCCTCAGCCACGAAGCCACAGAGCACTGCGCAGCACCCGCATCCGGGCTCCGGCGTCTGGGGAAGCCTCCCCCGTGCCAGCAGCTGACGCCCGTGGCATCCCAGTCCTCCCAGGGGCATTTCCCACACGCAGGCCCCAAACTGGGGAAGATGCAGGCGATTTATTCTACGCCAGAGCTCCGAGACAGCCATGGTCTCGGGACGGAGCAGGAGGCCCTGCCATGAGGCCCCCAGTGCCCCCTCTCAGGGACGGACAGCCCCGCCACCAGCCCGGCCACCCGCCGAGGGCGAGAAGCCAGCCCCGCCCTGCAGAAGGAAAGGCCTCTCAGACCAGCAGCCCCGGGGCCGGGTCCTGCTGCGGCCTGCACGGCCTGGGAGGCTGCCCGGTTAACTCGCCGTCCTCCTGGCCGTGGAGCACAGGTCGGGGCCCCGCAGCGCCGGCCTCCCCGAGGCACCTGTGAGAATGCAGGATCCCAGGCCCAGCCCTGGGCCCCTGGGTCAGCGAGGATCCCAACGACACGGCAGGGGCTTCCTCGCTAGCTCGAGCCGGGCCGGGAGGAGCCCCTCGTGCCCACATGCGAGACGGAGCCCCGAGCGCGGCGGCGCAGACGCCCTGAGCTCCCGGGAACCCCGTCCTGGTCCCTGCCCGGCACACGCAGCCCTGCGGCGCGCCCCGCTCACCTTGGCCCAAGCCAGCTTCTCCTGAACGGCGGGGTTGTTGGGTTCCACGTGGCGCGCGAACTTGAGGTTGTTGATGGTGTACTCGTGGCCACAGTACACTCTCTGAGGAAGACACCGGCCTGTGAGCTCCGAGTCCCCAGGACGTGCCCTCAGGCCCCTTGGAGACGGGCTCGTGGGGCTCTGGGCGAGGACCCGTTAGCAACTCAGCACCCACACTGCCTGCGTGTGTGTCCCACGATAATAAAAACACGTTATAGAAAAGCCTCACTCCCAGAGGAAGGGGCCCGCCCGCCCACTCTCGCCAGCCCCACGCGCGGGGCGCTGCCTACCGTGTCCGGAGGGAGGCGGCCCAGGACCTCGAGCAGGGCTCTGTACATCTCATCTGCTGTCCCCTCGTAGAACTTCCCACAGCCGGCCACAAACAAGGTGTCACCTGAGAAACAGCACAACCAGGGACCAGTGGGGGGCCACCAACAGGACAGCGACAAGAAACCCTGACCCCCAGCTCTCAGCTCCCAGCCCCCAAGTCTCACTAACTGGTTCCACCAGCGCCCCCCAAACAGCTGCTGAAGGCCACTCCTTCCTTCACTGCCCCTCCGTCAGTCCTAGCCCTGAGACCCCCAAACCAGCCTTTGTTCCCACCAGCCCAGCAGCCGTCCCAGGCCCACCTCCCTCTGTCTCCTCTCGCCCTTGGCGGCCAGCGCCAGCCTGGAGAAGCCCCTGAGCTCACCAGCCACCACCTTGGTCCTCAGCACACAGGCCCCCTTCCTGCCTCCGCCCTTGGGAGGGCCTTCCCGTCCCCGACAGGGGCCTCTGCCCAGGGAGCCTGAGCCACAACCCAGGACCACAGGGTTGTCATGGGGTCCCCGGCGAGGGCGGTACTGCACTGCTCCCAGGGGACAACAGGACAGCCTAGTGGGGGTGGGACTGGGACTGTGTCCCTGAACAAGCCCTACACATAGGGGAAGCCTGAGAACCAGTGAGAAGTCCACGAGACCCCGGAGGAGGCTGGGGCACAACAGGCACAGGAGACTTTGAGGTCGGGCCCTCCCTCCAGGGGAGCAGCCCCCTATTCCCACACCTGCCTCCAGGGCCTCGCTGGACATCCTGGTTCCCACACTTCAGTCCTTGCCTCAGGCTGGCAGAGGCCAGAGCCTCAGCACCGAGGACGCTACTGACCCGTCCATACCCTGCGCCCTGCCAGTCTCTGTCCATGGAGGAGGGGCGCGGGGCGCAGGGCCTGGGCTCAGCACGCAGCCCCACCTTCCACAGCAGGCACATGGCTTCCCATGTCTGCAGTCCCCAGAGACCCACCTCACTCCCAGGTCCTGACACCCCCCACACCCCCACAGCGGTGACGGGTACAGGTGCAACACCGGCTGCCCATGGCCACTCGGGGGCCTTCGCACTTGCTGTTCCCGCAGGTGGCGCTGGGGGCCGGTTCCACGGCCACACACACCAGTGGGTGAGGCCGAGTGAGGCCAAGCGAGCCCGGGGTCCCCGGGGTCCCACGGCACGAACTGGGAGTCGGCTCAGGGCGTGCACCTGTTCCGACTGCACTGGGGACACTGAAAACAACCGGTCTTTAAGATGAGCTTTGGTGTGGGGTGCCGTCGGGGTCACGAGGCAGCAGAGGCACCCCCTACTGGCACCAGGAGCCCATGGGCCGCAGTGGCTGGTCACTGAGTCCCACGTGTGCCCGTCCCACTGCAGAGCCGCTCCAGGAACCCCGTGGCACTTCCCAGCTGGCTCCCGCTGCAGTGACTTCATGACAGGAACATAAGCTCCTGCAAGACTCAGAGCTTAGCCCTTGGCACTGGCTGAGAACCGTCAGGAGTCAGAGGGGCTTCTGGGCCTGGGCAGACAGTGCTCCCATCCGCGGGAGGCTTCCCCGCTCTATCTAAGGGCCGTGCCCCCCCCCCCACCTCACTCCCACGCCCTGCAGGAGCCTGGCTGCAGACCCGGACCTGGACCCTGACCCAGTGGAGCACTGAGGGTCTCTGGAGACCTCCCTGGCCCGGCATGAGCCCACACACTCACCTGTGAACACCGCAGGTGGCTCGGAGCTGCTTGGCTTGTTCACGAAGTAGCAGATGTGACCAGACGTGTGGCACGGCGTGGACAGGCACTTGACGTGGAGAGACCCCACCTGGAGCAGAGCGGTGCTGGTGCTTCCTCCCTGCACATGGCGGGCTGCCCAGGCTTGCAGCCGGTGGACCCCCGCCCCAGTGGCTGACAGGGCCCCGCGGACCTCGGGCCACCGAGCAACAGTGCATCCTGCTGGGGACCCTGGGGCAGGGCGCACCCTGGCACCAGCGGGGCCGGAGCGCCGTGATTTACTCCCTCCTCAAAGCCAAGCCAAGTCTGAACCAGCCGTCCCGCTTCTTAAAGACGGTTTCTTTTTTTTTTTTTTTTTTAAAGATTTTATTTATTTATTTGACAGAGATCACAAGTAGGCAGAGAGGCAGGCAGAGAGAGAGAGAGGAGGAAGCAGGCTCCCTGCTGAGCAGAGAGCCCGATGCGGGACTCGATCCCAGGACCCTGAGATCATGACCTGAGCTGAAGGCAGCGACTTAACCCACTGAGCCACCCAGGCGCCCTTAAAGACGGTTTCTCTCGGTTTTCCTTCCTGACTCCCACTGCCCCCCAACCCTGCTAAAACGTTCAGGCCCACAAGGACTGAATTCAAGACCAACATCGGTGCAACCTTCCCACGGGTCAGCGGACCAGCCCACTGGTCAGCGGACGAGGACGGCCCCCAGGCCGCGAGTGCGCTCTGCACATGTGCACCAGGAGCTGTGCGCCTGCGCCCCGCCCCGCCCCGCCCGCCAAGCTCCTGGGGACATCCTCCTGCTGGACCTCACATCAACGGGTCCAGTTGCCCCAACCGTCTCGAGACAGGGCCTGGCAAGGACACGGTCAGGCCATCCTCCACCCACCGGGTCCCCGAGTCATGGAGGGAATGCAGGCGGGGGGTGTCCGTGTCCCCACCACATCGTGCCCTCCGTCGGTGCACTGCTCACCTGCAGTGTGGACAGGTGCGTGACCTTGTGAGTCAGGGCCCCGATCCGGTCGTCACCCCCGCACACCTTCAACCCAGGCACCAGCTTGACCAGCTTCTCGTTTCCGCCGGCGTGATCCCTGGAAGCAGGAAAGAAGACCTGGGCTTTTGTTGATGGGACCGGACCTGCTTGCTCTTAAACCCCCCAGCACAAGGCTCCTTCCTGGTTACGTCTCAGCAGAAACTCATCTCCCAACACAGGAAACTGGCTTGTCATTTGGCCGTACTGATGAGAACATTCTCAGACGTGCCATTCCCGAGTGAGGCATTTCTGCGCCCCTGCCCCGTAGCCACGGAAGCTTCTGAAGCAAACACTGAAGCCCAAACTCCTAGATGATCCCTGTGCCCGGCTCCCAGGCTCCACGCACACAAGAGTCACCTGAGGGTCTGTAAGAAGCACCACGGCCTGACTCCCTGCCCCAGGTGGTGACGCAGCTGGCCCCTGGTGGCCTGCAGAGCAGGAGTTCTAACAGGATGCTCCCAGGTGGCCCACTTTGGGACCCACTGCCCTGAGCAGGTGGAAGCTGTCTTCTAAAATGGCAATGCCGGGACACCTGGGCCGTTCCGCTGGTTAAGCACCCGACTATTCATTTCAGCTCAGGTCACAACCTCATGGTGGTGAGATTGTGGAACCTGCTTAAGATTGTCTCTCTCCCTCTCCCTCTGCCCTCCCCCATCTCTCCCTCCCAAAAAATAAATAAATCAGTAATAATAAAATAAAATGGGGGCGCCTGGGTGGCTCAGTCGTTGGGTGTCTGCCTTCGGCTCAGGTCATGATCTCGGGGTTCCGGAGTCGAGCCCCACATAGGACTGTCTGCTCAGCGAGGAGCCTGCTTCTCCCTCTCCTGCTCCCCCAGCTGTGTTCCCTCTCTCACATTCTCTCTGCCAAATAAATAAAATAAAATCTTTAAAAAAATATTTTTAAAAAATGGCCATGCCCCACCCAAAAAACCACCAAAAAACTGCTAGAACTGATACACAAATTCAGCAAGGTTGCAGGATAAAAACCAACACGTAGATGGGGCATCTGGGGGCTCAATGGGTTAAAGCCTCTGCCTTCAGCTCAGGTCATGATCCCAGGGTCCTGGGATGGAGCCCGAGCCCCGCATCGGGTTCTCTGCTCAGCGAGGGGCCTGCTTCCTCCTCTCTCTGCCTGCCTCTCTGCCTACTTGTGATCTCTGTCAAATAAATAAATAAATTAAATATTTTTAAAAATGCGTAGAAATCTGTTGCACTTCTATGTGCTAATGAAGCAGCATTTAGAGAAATTAGGAAAATGATCCCGTTTACAATTGCACCAAAAATATACAACACCCAGAACTAAACCTAACCAAAGAGGTGAGAGGACTAGTCTGGAAACTGTGGAACGCTGGTAAAGAAGCTGAAGACAGAAAGAAACAAAGACATTCCACTGCGTGCTCATGGACTGAAAGAAAAAAACTGCTAAAATGTCTACTTTCCAAAGCAATCTACCATTCAATGCAACACCCACCAATACTACCCCCATTTTTCACAGAGCTACAACAAAGAACCCTAAAATTTCTAGGGAACCACAAAGGCCCCAAATAGCTACAGTGATCCTGAAAACCAGAAGCAAAGCAGGCGGCACCAGGATTCCGGACTTCAAGCTCTATGACAAGCTGTGATCATCAAGACAGTGTGGCAGCGGCACAAAAACAGACACACAGATCCATGGAACAGAACAGAGAGCCCAGAAATGACCCATCCAAAAATACGCAATGGGAAAAGGACAGTCTCTTCGACAACTGATGTTGGGAAAATAGGACAGTCAGATGCAGAAGAATGAAACCGGACCGCTTTCTTTTTTCTTTTTTTTTTTTTTAAAGATTTTATTTATTTATCCGACAGAGATCACAAGTAGGCAGAGAGGCAGGCAGAGAGAGAGGAAGGGAAGCAGGCTCCCTGCTGAGCAGAGAGCCCGATGCGGGGCTCGATCCCAGGACCCTGAGAGCATGACCTGAGCCGAAGGCAGCGGCTTAACCCACTGAGCCACCCAGGAGCACCCTAAACCGGACCACTTTCTTACGCCACACACGAAAACAAGTCCAGAATGATGAAAGAGCCGAATGTGAGACTTGAAAACCTCACAATCCTAGAGGAGAACACAGGCAGTGACGACTCTAACATTAGCCACAGCACCTTCCTGCTACACACATCTCCAGACAAAGGGGACAAAAAGCAAAAACGAACTCCCGGGATATCATCAAAATAAAAAATGTCTGCACAGCCAGAGAAACAATCCACAAAACCAAAAGGCAGCCTACAGAATGGGAGAAGATATTTGCAAATGACATTTCTGATAAAGTGTTAGGATCCAAAATTTATAAAAAGCTTATGTAACTCAACACGCCCAAACACACATAATCCAAATTAAAAAATGGCCAGAAGACATGAGAAGACAGTTTTCCAAAGAAGACACCCAGATGACCGGCAGTCACGTGAAAACGCGCTCCGTGCCACTCCTCGGCGGGAAGCGCAAACCCCGACTACAAGGACATGTCCCCTCTCACAGCGCCGCGCGGCTAAACCAATGACGTAAGAAACAAGAGCTGATGAGGCCGGGAGAAAGCGGAGCCCTCGCGCCCCGCGGCTGGGAACGCAAGCTGGTGCAGCCCCCGTGCAAGACAGTGTGGAGGCTCCTCGAGAAGCTAAAACCCAAACCATCCCCCGATGCAGTCACTGCAGCTCTGGGTCTCTACCCGAAGAACACAAGGACGCTCGCCCAGGGGGTGCGTGCGGCCGGGACAGCCGCGTTACCTCCAACAGCTGAATGACGGAAGCAGCCCAGTGCCCATCCCCCGATGAATGCACAAAGACGTGTAGTATATCTACGCGTGTACACACGGACACACACAGGAACATTACTCAACTGTAAGAATGAGCTCCTGCCCTTTGCAGGAACATGGACGGAACCGCGGAGTCAAATGCTACGAGAAACGTCAGAGAAAGCAAATGCGTGTGATTTCACTGACACGCGGAACTGAAGAAACAAAGGAGCCAAGGAAAAGGAAGGGAGACAAACCAAGGAGCAGACTCTTGAGGAGGAACAGATGGTTCCCAGTGGGGAGGCGGGTGGGGGAAGGTGACGCGGGTGACGGGGCTCCAGGAGCCCGCATGTGAGGGGCACGGAGCACACACAGCCACCGGGCCACTGTGTCGCGCACACCCGCAGCCAGTGTAACACCAGATAGTAATTGGAATTAAAATAACATAAAAATAAAAACACTTACAACTTTAAACAAGTAAACACATGCACACATGCCCAGCTCGGCAGCACCTGGTGGGGATGGGGGTTGGGGGGGGCCAGGCCTGCCTGTATCACAGCCTGTGGGGCCGGACCTGCACCGCAGAAGTCCAGCCAGGGCCCTGCCCCAGACCAGCCTTCCCGGGACAAGGCAAGGGTGCCGGCTCCTCCCTGCAGCCTCCTCCACGCAGCCCTTCAAGGAGCCCAGACGCCGCAGTGGGGCCCACAGATAAGAGGGGCGGGCTCTCCCAGGCCCACCCCAGAGCTACACCCTGGGCGCTCTTAGGACAGGTGCCAACACCGCCGCTGCCCCACCCTCTGGGGAGCGCAGGCAGGAAGGGAGGCACGGACGCCTTGCGGCTCATGGGGCTCGGTCTGGGGCAGAATCTGGGGTTTTGTATTCTAACATAAACAGAGGAAAAACCCCAGGGCATCACAACTTAAGAAAAGTGACCTGGCAGTTGGTCGGCAGACCTGGCTTCTTACCAGAAAGCAAGCCCAACAGCACGGCCAAGGGCAAGACCGCAGCCCCGCCCTGCCGCATTTAGGAGTTAACAGCTGACGGCCTGGGAGGAACACCCCAAAGACTGGTGCCTGCTTGGCCACCACAGAACAGACCCACCGGCCCAGGCCCTGGCAGGCTGAAGCTGTGGGAACCAGGGCTGCCCTCAGGCACTCACATGCAAAAGACAATTTAGAGCCAAATAAATATTTTTTTCTAGCGTAAAGAGCTCTGAGTTTCAACTCCAGCCCTAAAATGCAGACACAGGTGCTTCTTCACCCCCTACCTTCAATTTCAGAACCACAACCTCTCCAAATAGAGCGGCTTGATTTTTAAAAACACCAACGTCTAGAATAGTTTCTTCCCTGACATCAAAGCCTGTCTCCCATCACACGAGCCCGGAGCCTTCACATATGCTGCTGGGGGTCCATCCCACGCAGCCCCGAGTTAGCAGTGCCCAGGGCCAAGGCCACTGGACAGCAGCACAGGGGCCACCACCGGCACGTCTTCTCAGAACCCTGCTGGGGCTGACCTTCAGTGGCACAGAGAATGCAGCTGGGCAGGGACAAGGGCTTCCAGCACCCCAATCCCGCAGGTCTCCACCCGTAGGAGGGCCCAGAGAGCCTGAAGTGCCTGACCTCTACAGACACCGGCCCGGAGTGCACACGGCCTGGGGCAGACAGGCCCACAACGGCCGGGGAGGACTTACCAGTGGTGGTGGGTGGTGAGCACCGTGGTCAGCTTCACTCCGTGCTTCTTCACCGTCTCTACAACCTGCAGCCAAACATGAGGCACGATGGGGACCATGGTCACACTCCCCGTGCTGGGTGGCCGAGCTACAGTGCGCCCAGCAGGACTCAGGCCTGCCCAGGAGGGGCCATGCCCTGCCCTGACCCTGCTGACTTGCCCCCGCTCCCGGTCCCAGTCCCTCTTGGCCCAGCTGGCAGCTCAGGGCCAGCCATGACCTCTCCAAGTCCCTCTGGCCGAGGTAATCACCCCTGGGGCTTCCTGGCACCCAAGGACCTTCCAGACAGAAGCCCATTGCTCTCCTCCCTCAAGCTGCCGGCGGCCTCCAGCCCTCACTGGCCTTCTGCCCGACAGCAGAGTGGCTGGACACCGGTTGTTTTTCAAAAACCGAATGGGTGAACTTCTGTTTAGCTTTGACCAAGCTACAAGGACACTGCAGCTACCAGCCCTCGCAGGGGGTGGGGTGGTGCTGGGGCCCTGCCTCCCACCTTCTGGGGCTGCACCGGGTCCACGACGGCAGCCTCCTTGGTCTCGTCGTCGATGATCAGGTACATGTAGTTGTCGGTCAGCGCGGGCAGTAACTCAACCTTCATGGTGCCCTGTTCCACGGTCAAGCTCTTCCTTAAGTCCGTATGATGGAGAAGGGCTCCCAGCAGGGCTGGGCCTGAAGACAAAGCTTCGGTCAGTGTCCATGGGAGGCCGCCCCAGGCTGAGGCTCAAAGACAAGCCCTCGGCCAGGAGGCCCAGGAGACCCCACGTGCTGGGGACCCAACATCCCGGGGAAGGGACTCGGCCAGCGGCAAAGTGTGAGGCTCGCCGCAACGGGTTTTCTGAGTTCCTTCAGTAAAGACGAAAATATCCTAATTTTACCACATCCGTTAAGAGAAACACAGAAAATTCACACGCATATTCACGGAAATCCCTTCTCTCACACTCTGATCCTGATTTTCTTTTTCGCAAGCTCTCAGGGGACGGGGTGCCAGTTTGTGCCTGTGATTCAAACCACAGTCAGAAGTGACCAGTGCCAGTCCTGGGGTGTTCACACCCGACTCAGAAAGACCACGAAGAGAGGAACCTGGAGGGCGAGCGCCTCTGACCCTTCCTAAGTCTCCAGCCAGAGAAGAAAACAATATTCTCTTTCACAGGCAGGAACTCAAAATTTGGACCACGCACTAAATGACCAGGGCCTGACACATGGGAGAGGTGGCCACCTGCTCCAGATCCAAGTGCACAGGACACAGAATCGCCATCCAGTTGAGCCAAAGGACCTGGCAGGGTGTGTCAAGAGTAAGCAAGGGCCAAAAGCGTCACCCACTGAGAAGTCAGGGGCCAAGCCACTTCCAACAACGAAACTCCTCTTCGATCTAAAAATTCACAGAGGCCCAACAATACTTGTCCTCACGTGAAAGAGATGAACACCACAAAGGATGACAGAAGACAGCCATGAGATTCTGGGGGAGGTGCCAGAATGGGGCCCTCTTCCAAAAGGCATCCAGAAAGCAGGCAGGACCCACTGACTGACAGACCACATTTCCAGGGGCCACCGAGGGCTGAATTCGACCTTATCTGCCACGGCCAGGGAAACTGTCAAGAATACACCGAGATACCCAACTCCCCTTTCCCTGGACAACCAGTTGGGCATTTTCCAGGCCCTTCTCCTCCCTCATACATGGCAAAACAAACATTTCTGTATGACCAGGTTTCCTTGACAGTCCACCCTCCCCAGGCGCCAGCACTACCCAGGCCCAGGAAGGACTACAGAGCAGAGTGCACCTACTGGGGTTGGGGGAGGGAGGAAAGCGGGACGGAAACAGGACTCTCCTGCAAGTCTGGGAGAGGAACACCGCCCAGGTGAGGGGACTGTAATCACAGCCTGTGCTTGGGCTCTTCCAGGTGCTCCGAAGATTCTCCCAGAGAACCCGGGGAATCAGAAACTTCTGCAGGCATCCCCGAAAGCCTTCTTCCTTTTCCAAACATTACATGCCTGAGAAATGCTTCCAGTGCACTGCTTTGCACTATGATCTTTCGTAGGCACAAAAAGCACGGAGCAGGAGCCTATGGTCCCAGCGGAGACCTGAGACCCGTTTTGCTTGGCTTCTCTTGAACCGGGCCCGTCCTTCTGCACGGTATCCCGAGGCTGGGAGCGGTCTCCCATCTGAACCAGGTGGCCACAATCTTGCCAATTCTCTATAGTCCTACTCAGGATCTCTGCCTGACTCTGGAAGCAAAAAGGCTTAGCCCCGACACTCTGAGGAGTGTCCCCAAATGGCAAAAAGGACAGGCTCTTTCCTTAGTGACGGCAACAACTACCCGCTCCAGAACATCGAGTGCTCTCGGTGAGATCTAAAACCGCCAAGGTTTCCCTCACGACTGCTACGTGGTCATGTCTCCAACCGCTAACCATCACCCAAAGACTCGGGTCACCCTACTGCCCCTATTGCCACATTAGCCTGATAAGATATCAGGAAATAAAGAAAAAGAGATTTCAAAATCAAGGTCAAAATATTCCGACAAAGCAGGAGGTAACCCCCCGCGGGACAGGAATCTGGCAGCTGCAAGCGCAGGCCCTGGAAGCCCGCCAGCCCAACGCCTCTCCTTCTAGAGGGAGGGGCAGGGCCCCACAGCCCCCAGGACCCCGTCTTGCTGCAGCCCCGGTACTGCCCGGGCCTCCTGCCCTTTGCACTTGTCAGCCGAAGCTCGCAGGAAGAGATGGGCAGGCAGGCCCCGGGGCGCACACACGCGGGGTCCGCCCGGCCGGGGAAGGGCGCCCCGGGAGGGCCACGGGCGGACGGGGGCGCGGGGCTGGGCGGCGCGCGTCTCCTTACCGGGCACAAATCCGCCAGCAACCCCCGGCCGACCAGTGACCCCACTGTCTTCAGACCCGCCAAGTCTGACTCAAGTGCCGCGGGGCCTTTCCTCGACCCCAACCCGCGCGCCCGGACGCCGGCGAGGGTTACAAGCCTGTGTCGACAGAAAACAGCGTCAGCCCGCGGCGGCCCGGCGACTCCCGACCGCCCCCAGCGCCGCCGGACCCTTCGCGAGGGCGCGGTCCAACCGCCGCCACCGGGTCAGGACGCGGGCGGGCCCCCCGCAGGCCAGGCCCCGCGCACCCGACGCCTGTCAGGCGCGCCCCTCCGCGCCGCTGCCGGCGCCGGTCCACCTACCCAGGCCGCGGCGGGCGCAGGCGGCTCCCAGCGCGGCGAGGCTCCGGCGGCCGAGCAGCCCGCGGCCCAGCACCATGACCCGGGACGGCGGGGTGGGGGCGGTGGGGGCGGCGGCGGCGGCGGCAGCGGCGGCAGCGGCGGCGGCGGCGCGAGGGGCGGGCGGGCCGCACACGCCGGAGGTGCGCCGCGGCCAATCGGCACTCGCCGCCCCGCCCTCCAGCCAACCAGCGCACGTCTAGCGCACCCGCCCCAGACCTCGACCAATCAACGCCCGAGTCCAAACCCGTGCCCGCTGCCGGCCGGGCCTCCGCGGACCCGAGTGCGGGCGGGGCGCCGGGAGCTACCTGCGGCGGCCGCGGCCGGAGGGCAGCGTCAGTGCTTCCGCCGCTCTCCAGGGACCAGGCCCGTGCCCCGAGGCAGCTACCGGACAGCGGCTCCCAGGAGTTGAGGCGCCCGCGACTGTCGAGCACCCGGTAGAGCGCAGAGCTGCACGGGCCGTCGCGGACGGGACAGCGCTGTGAGGTAGTTCGTTCTCTCCGGGGCGCCGTCGGCGTCAGGTGACCGGGCCCGGCGGGTCACGTGACCTCCGGGGACGCCCGGCGGAGCCATGGCGGCACCCAGGCAGCTGTCCCGCTTCTGGGAGTGGGGGAAGAACATCGTGTGCGTGGGCAGGAACTACGCGGACCACGCCAAGGAGATGCAGAGCGCCTTGCCGAGCGAGCCGCTGCTCTTCCTCAAGCCGTCCACCGCCTACGTGCCCGACGGCTCGGCCATCCTCATGCCGCCCTACAGCAGCAACCTGCACCACGAGCTCGAGCTGGGCGTAGTGATGGGCAGGCGCAGCCGCGCCGTCCCCGAGGCCGCAGCCATGGACTACGTGGCCGGCTATGCCCTGTGTCTGGACATGACCGCCAGAGACGTGCAGGACGAATGCAAGAAGAAGGGCTTGCCCTGGACGCTGGCCAAGAGCTTCACGGCCTCCTGCCCGGTCAGCGCGTTCGTGCCCAAGGAAAGGATCCCGGACCCTCACAACCTGAAGCTCTGGCTCAGGGTCAATGGCGAACTCAGGCAGGAGGGTGAGACAGCCTCCATGATCTTTTCCATCCCCTACATCATCAGCTACGTTTCTAAGATAATGACCTTGGAAGAAGGAGATATTATCTTGACCGGGACCCCGAAGGGAGTCGGACCTGTGAAAGAAAACGATGAGATCCAGGCTGGCATACACGGGGTCGTTAGTATGAGATTTAAGGTGGAAAAGCCAGAGTACTGAGTCTGTGCAAAGCGCCCTGACTTACTAAGTTTCAGGAGAGAAGGGAGCTGGACAGAAGCAAGCAGAGGTTATTAAATGGGACAATCCTTTAAGAAGAAACTAATTCTTAAATATGATTTAATTGGATTGTTATGACTTAAGGAAAATGGACCCTTAAAGGAAAATGTGATCTAAAAAAGCTGGGCCAGAAATGGAAAGAAGATTGAGAATTTTAAGAAACCACCAAATCAAGTCTTTGTAATGCTTCCAAAAGCAGAGAATTTACCAAACCTAATGTTAAGACTTTCCTTCCTAAAACTGGAGTGGATAAGACTTTACATTTTTGCGGGGGGGGGGGGGCCTGGGTGGCTCAGTCCGTTAAGCATCTGTCTTCCTCTCAGGTCATGATCCCTGGGTCCTCGGATTGAGCCCCCAAGTCAAGTCAAGCTCCCTGCTCAACGAGAGCTCTACTTTTCCCCTCTGCCCTTCCTCCTGGCTCATCCTTTATCTCTCAAATAAATACAAATCTTTAAAAAAAGTTTTTTAAGAAAAGACTTTTCATTGAGACATTCTGAGATCAGTAATTCAAAACTTGAAATATGCAAAAGAGGGGCGCCTGGGAGACTCAAAGGGTTAAGCCTCTGCCTTTGGCTCAGGTCCTCAGGGTCCTGAGGTCAAGCCCGGAATCAGGTTGGCCCCTCAGCGGGGAGCCTGCTTCACCCTCCCTCTCTGCCTACTTGTGATCTCTCTCTCTGTCAAATAAATAAATAAAATCTTTTTAAAAAAATATGCAAGGGGCACCTGGGTGGCTTAGTGGGTTAAAGCCTCTACCTTCGGCTCAGGTCATGATCCCAGGGTCCCGGGATTGAGCCCCGCATCGGGCTCCCTGCTTAGTGGGGAGCCTGCTTCCTCCTCTCTCTCTGCCTGCCTGCCTCTTTGCCTACTGCTGATCTGTCAAATAAATAAATAAAAATCTTTTTTTAAAAATGCAAAATATTTTGAAAATCACGTATCCTAAATTGATCATGATAATCATCAAGAGGTAATTTGTAAAAATAAATATTTCCACATCACTTGCCCATACCAAGCCCACTGTATTAATTAGCAGAATTAATCTCCAGCACTCCTAAGTGCTTCTTTTGGAAATGTGGATAAACACTACTCCACACAATTTAAAACTGTATTTAATAAATGAACGATTAATGGCAACCTCACTCATTTGTACCATGGCCTGTAATATTACGAGTTTGGGAGATAATTTTGAAATGATTGTTTTCCAAATAAAAATGCTTTCTTTTATTTGGCCTGAAAGTTTACTTTTACCGCTTCATTAAGGACTAAGAGGCACACTTCCTCACTAAGGGGTTCAGATCTTGGTCATTGACCTTTGGCCTCTAGAGCACTGTGCTCTATTAACAGAGTTAATCAGCACCTCTACCTCCAAGCAGAGATGAGGAAGCTGAATGGCCCCGGAGAGCTACTTTTGTTCCTACCTGCTCTCCGTGGACAAAAAGTCTTGGCAGGATGCATAGTGCCCGTGGTACTGTGGTATCCTTCAGGCAGGGGCTCCTGCTGGAGATCTAGACGGAAGACATCTGCAGTCCCCTCGCAGAAAGCTGAGGACATCTAATTTAATAACTGGTCACATTTACTGAGCCCTTTGTACTGCTAGGCACTGGGTCAAGAGCTTTCCATGTATTATTTAACCTTACCAAAGCTGGGAGTTTGGTATTACTACCATCCCTGTTAAACATGAACATGTAGATTTAGTGACTAGCTAGTGACTCAGCTGAGGGAAAGAACCAAGTTACAAACTAGCTTTCTTAAGAGCAGAACATGAAGTCTTGATGACAATGCAGGCTGTATCCTGCAGGTAAATACATAAGATTCAAACATGTAAGTATTAGGCAATCCCCACATCTAATTTATAATTTATTGTGTAGAAGTGCCAGGATTGGACCTGTTTATTAGATGTCATCCTACCTTAACTTGTTTTATCTTCTAACCAAGTTTCTTATTTTAATTGCCTAAGTACTATGTTTATTACAGAGGAGTTCAAGAGTATGAATAAGCAAAAACACCCAAAATTCCATTCACCCAGACACAGCCAAAGTGAAGCAGTTAATGTACCTTCTTCCAAATCTGTGGTTGTAATTGCAATTCTTAGAAGATCTGCCCATAACTCAATTTCCTAACCTTTCCTCACAGTGTGTTGTGACTCTGTGGCAGTCGGCACATTGCTGCTGCGCTGTTTTCAGTGACTGCAAGATTCTGAAATCACTCCTCCATCGTTGGCAAATGAAATGGTTTCTAGTCATTTGCTAGTAGAATCCGCATATCTGTAATTACTGCACTGGGCTACATTCCCTGCGGCAGAAGAGCAGGCTGAAGGGTGCCCATAACTGAGCGTGTATTCGTCTAACCAGCAGACACGAGGTCCAGCTGAGACGAGTCCACTAAGCTGACGGACTTTAGAGTGAGCCAAAAGATGTGAGGCAGGAGCCGGTTCGCAGCAGGCCCTTGGGCTGCACAAACCAGCTCCCATGTAGCTCAGTGTTCTCCACGGTGGTGGCACAAGCTTTGGCACAAACAGGTGACAACAGCATTGTGGGTGTAGCACACAAAGTCCTTGGCTTCAAGAACAAAAATCAGAGACACCAATTCCCACAATTCCTAATCTTGCTAAAAATCACAGTAATCCTAGCGCCCAGGAGCCACATTTTCCCCCCACTTTTTATTCTGAATAAATTTGAACCTCTTAAGAATTTGAAAGACTAATACAGTGAACTCCATGCACCTTCAGTAATTGTTAACATTGGTTATGTTTCTTCTCTCTCGATTCAGTAATTGTTAATATGACTCAGTAATTCAATTCAGTAATTCTTAACATTGGTTATGTTTCTTCTCTCTCACTTCACACTTGGTCTCTCTCCACATACAGATACACCTGAACACACTTGGGCTGGAAAACTGGACATGAGTTGCAGAAACACTTGACCCTTCCAGTATGATCTCCTAAGGATAAGAACGTTCTCCTATACAGATACAATACCATTACCACACTTAAGGAAAAAATTCCATAATATATTAGTTCATGTAGACTGTATGGCTTCATGTGTTCTTCTGCATTTTTTAAAGATTTTATTTATTTATTTGGCAGGCAGAGAGAGAGGGGGAGGAGGAGGAGGAAGCTGGCTCCCCGCTGAGCAGAGAGCCCGATTTGGGCTCAATCCCAGGACCCTGGAATCATGACCTGAGCCAAAGGCAGAGGCTTTAACCCACTGAGCCACCCAGGTGCCCCTTCTGCACTTTTCTTTAATGTTCACTGGGCTTTTACAAAAAGTGAGTATACTATACTCACTATACTTTTACAAAAAGTGAGTAAATACAGGTTTTCATAATCCTTTTTAATGCTGTGTCCTAGATGGAGTACCCCAGAGGCCAAGCCAAGGTGGGGTTCTTATCCAGATGGTTTACTGAGGGAGCACTCTCAGGAGAAAAGTGCAGAAAGGGCAGAGAGCCAACGGAGAAAGTGTGGCGGTCTCAGAGCTAGAGATGAGCTTCAGTCCACTGACCATCCCAAGGGGAAGTCACTGTCGACATCTGCTCCCCACCCCTCCCATAACGTCCCCTAGGTGAGGGACGCCTGGGTGGCTCAGTTGGTTAAGCAGCTGCCTTCGGCTCAGGTCATAATCCCAGTGTCCTGGGATCAAGTCCCACATCGGGCTCCTTGCTTAGTAGGGAGCCTGCTTCTCCCTCTGCCTCTGCCTGCCTCTCTGTCTGCCTGTGCTCGCTCTCTCTCCCTCTCTCTCTGACAAATAAATAAAATCTTTAAAAAAAAAAAAAAAAACTTCCCCTAGGTGACTGTCCCCCTCAGAGAAGCTGAGGGATGGGTGTGTGCCTGCAGGGTCAGGGGACCTGGGTAGGGCCCAACATTCCCCTATAGGCCGCACAACTTTCAAACGCACAGCTTTCAAACGTTGTCCTGTCAGAAACAGTGACATAAGGGACTTCTTCCACTTACATTATGTGACGTTTGTTTACTTCCCTAGGGAAAGGCATAGACGTGAAATCGGTTAAATGGTATGCACTTTAAATTATGTATTTGTGGGGCACCTGGGTGGCTCAGTGGGTTAAGCCTCTGCCTTTGGTTCAGGTCATGATCTCGGAGTCCTGGGATCGAGCCCTGTATCAGGCTCTCTGCTGTGCGGGGAACCTGTTTCCCCCTCTCTCTGCCTGCCTCTCTGCCTACTTGTGATCTCTGTCAAATAAATAAATAAATAAAATCTTAAATAAATAAATGAATATTTTGCCAATTTGCCATGGGAAAGTGACACACAAATTTGTACTTGACATGAGTGTGTAAAAATACCTTTTTATGCACACCCTACCCAATGCTGGTATCATGGCTATAATCACTTTTTTAAAAGATTTATTTATTTTTAGAGAGAAAGAGAGCATGGGGGTGAGAAGGTGGAGGGAGAGGGAGAGACTCTCAAGCAGGCTCCCCCCTGAGCCTGGGGCCAGACAGGGCTCCATCTCACAACCCTGAGATCAGGACCTGAGCCGAAACCAAGAATCAGACGCTTAAACAACCTGAGCCACCCAGGCTTTCCTATGGCTGTGGTCATTTTGATTTGCATTTCTTTCATTAATAGTGAAGCTAAGGGCGCCTGGGTGGCTCAGTGGTTAAGCCGCTGCCTTCAGCTCAGGTCATGATCTCAGGGTCCTGGGATCGAGGCCCACATCGGGCTCTCTGCTCAGCAGGGAGCCTGCTTCCTCCTCTCTCTCTGCCTGCCTCTCTGCCTGCTTGTGATCTCACTCTGTCAAATAAATAAATAAAATCTTTTAAAAAAAATAGTGAAGCTAACATCTTTCAATATTTTTGTACTTAACAGTTATTGTTTTGATGAGACTATTGGGCACATCTGTGGTACTAATGTTGGTGTAGTACCCTTGATTTCAGATGTTTTATATTTCTTTTCAATATGATAAATTCAAATATGCTAAAAGCTTTCATATATTTTAAAGAGAAAGAGTAATTGTAACTATAACTCACCTATAGGGGTGCCTGGCTGGCCCAGTTGATAGAGCACAGAACACTTTTTTTTTACCCCGAGACTTATTTATTTATTGAGCGAGAGAGAGAGAGACCATATGGGAGAGCATGGGGGAGAGCTGTGGGGGAAGTGGGAGAGAAAATCTCAAGAAGACCCTGTGCTGAGCGCTGAGCCCAACGCAGGCCTTGATCTCAAGATCCTGAGATCATGACCTGATCCAAAACCAGGAGTCGGACACTCAACTGACTGAGCCACCGAGCACACAACTCTTAATCTTGAGGTCATGAGTTCAAGCCACACCTTGGGCGTGGAGTCTACTTAAAAAAAAAAAAATCAACTATAGAAAAAAAAAATCAAACTACAAAACAGAATAGGATTCACATGACAAAACTGTTGCCAGATACGAAACTGGCAGTGAAGCTGCTCTCCTTCAGCATTTACCGTGACACACTCCCTGATCATGTCCTGGGCATGTGAGTCTACGCCCCTGACATACATGCATGTGCTCAGTCTTGACAGTCACCAAGAGAAGCTGGTATTGTTATCCCTGTTTACAAAAGGAGACCCACAGATGGAGAAGCTCAGAACCAAAGACCATCCTGGAAGCAGGTTGTTTAAGCTTCATAGATCCTGGATATCAGCCCTTTGTAGTGTCGTTTGCGAATATCTTCTCCCATTCCGTGGGTTGCCTCTTTGTTTTGTTGACTGTTCCCTTTACTGTGCAGTAGTTTTTGATCTTGACGAAGTCCTAAAAGTCATTTCCAACTTAATTTCCAAGTTCTGGACATTAAGTTGCTATAATAACGTGAATAGCTAACATAATTGGGTGCTTTTCGTGGGACAGATACTGTAATAGACACAGCACCCAATTTATGATTTTATTATTTTTTGGAAGATTTTATTTATTTGACAGAGCACAAGCAGGGGGAGGAGCAAGGGAGAAACAGACTCCCCACTGAGCAGGGCACCCCACACGGGGCTCGATCCCGGGACTGGGATCATGACCTGAGCCAAAGGCAGATGCTTAACTGACTGAGCCACCCAGGCACCCCCCCATACTCAGTTTATACAAGGACTGTTAGTTTCCCCATGTTACAGATGGGACCTGAAGGCCCAGCTGCAGGAGTTGAAATAGAGATGGTTGTGTGGGCAGGCTGTTACCGTAGGCTCACAGTCAAACACATCATGCCAGAGAAAGAAGCCACCACAGAAGGTCATGTCATGCATGAAGTACGCAGAGTCGTCAAGCTCATGGACATGAAGCAGCTCATGGAGAAGCGGAAATAGAGAGCGATTGTCTAACGGGGAGAGTGTCAGTTTGGGAAGATGAAAAAGTTCTGGCAATGGATGTGGTGATGGTCACACAACACTATGAATGTATTTAAGGCCATTCAATTGTACACCTAAAAATGGTAAAATAATCAATTTTATGTGAAGCGTATCACATATTCTGCCACGTGCACAGCAAAATTAGGAAAGGAGAACCTTACCGAAAGCAACCACGAGTAGATTAGGAAGAATCATCCAGTCAGCACACTCTTTACATAAAGCAAAGCAAATCTGCAGATGGGAAGATGCCAGGACAGGAAAAGCAGCTCCTGGAAGACAGCGGCAAGCGGAGCTGCTGGACAGGGACTCGCAGAGTTTGTAGTGATGGAATGGTATGCTTCTTTCTTTATGCCTCTGAGTGCATGAATTCTGGCTAATCTACAGCCAGATTTTAGAAATCAACCATCTGTCATCTTCATTTCATAAGTGTGTAAGTTAATCTCGGGAAGCCCCTTGGATTCAGTGTGGCCTGACATCTAGTCTTGTAGATTCCTATGGTGTCAGATGAAATCAGCAAGCGGGGGGCCCCTCCAGGTACGCGCATGGGGTTTCCTTGGTTAAATGCTGGTGGACTGAGATGTCACCAAGGTAGCAGTGAAGAGGCTGTTCAGAGCCCTCCACGGCACTGCTAGGGCCCATAGCAGAGGCTGGGGAACACTGGGTATGACATAAAAGCCTAATCTGAGAATGCCTATATTAGGCATCTGTATTATGCTGCTGAGGCCATTGGGCAACAGAGGCACCCAGACAGCAGGAGCCCACACAGCTGGTACCAACACCTGTGGTCCAGGCATTGGTGCATTGGGACCCGCTGGCAGAGGTCAGGGCACCAGGAGGTCTGGCATAGCCATTCCTGATACACCACCCGGGCCAGCTGTCCTCCCTGGTCTCCTCTGCTCTTGGACACCAGCTCTTGCTTCATCAGCAGAGAGTGTGAATGTGACGACCAGGTAGGCCCCCACTTCTCTCTCCTCCGCAGCCCGAACCCTCCCGCTCCACCACTCTGCCACCTTCCTTCTCTTCTGGAGTCACCTTGCTTAGCACGCTCATACTCTGTCCCAGGGGAGGGGGAAAGGAAGCTCTTCATGGGGCACACCCCCATCTGCACACCTAGGTCAAGTCGTGCCTTGCCTCACTCATTACCACAATCTGGACACACTAGGGTCCACTCATGCCCCTCTGACACAGCTGCCAATGTTAAAAGCCAGAGACAACACTGCTGACACATTTATCTCCCAACACCAGCTTTGTGAGAAAGTTTCAGATACTTACTTTTTGTTCTTTTCTCCTGTGGTGGGTGCTGGAAACACCAAACCTCCCAGACTGTGGGCCAGCAGTGACTGTGCTGGTAAACCCGTGTCCTGCAGCCGGTGACTCGGAACGGTGGGGGGCTGACACGGTGCTCCGGGGTACAGCCAGGAGCTGTGTGGTGCAGGGAGGCTGGGGCCGGCGTCCTGTCGGAGCAGCCCTGCCCTTCCAGGTCCCAGACTGGCGCCACTCTGAGATCTTTTGAGGCTGGTCTCCTCCCAGGTGATTCAGACTCACACATCTTACCCCTATGGCAGCCAGTCTTCACAAGTGCTGGTCGGCCACGTGTGTCATCAGAGAAGCTCTTCAGGGTTCAAAGCTGCTGCCCAGCACTGCCTGTGGCCTTGGGCTTCCGTGGGCTTCCGCTGTTCCCACCCTCCCAGGGAGGACAGAGGCCCTTCCTTCTTCCCAAGGGCCGCCAAGAGGCCCTTGCCTGTGTCCCAGCAGTTCCTGGAAGGCAGTCTCAGCCACTACCAAGCTCCAGGAAGGTCATTCTAGGAGGTTCTGATCTTTCCCCAGGGAAGTAAGACAAAGAGGAAATGGGCTTAAGAAATCACTGATATCTGTGGGGGAAGATTAAACATGTTTATTAATTCCTGCACACATTTTCCAACTTGGGAAGAGAGGGCAAAATCAGCCAAAAGGCCTTCTAAGAAAGGAGCTGGGGTGGATGAGAGATTTTAAGACCTACCCCCTAACCAGCTCCAGAAGGATACATAATAACAATTTATAGAAACATTTTTACCACCTTTGAACAAAATACAATTTTATCCATAGTTTTCAAACCCATTTCCACTCTCAAGAGAATGGAAACTCATATTCTTGTCCAGAGTTTAAAGTATCTTGTTTTAAAATTTTCCTTGCCCAGACAAGCTCCTACTTGCCTCAACAGGGTCTGCCAGCTTACATGAGAGCACACTGATTCTCAATCCGCCCCTCGCTCTGTGTGATGAAAAAAACTGTAGGGAGAAAAGAGAGAGACAAGGAGTTAATTTTAAAAATCACTATGTATATAAAGTTGAAAACCAGTGATGGCAGCAGAGAATGCAGTAAAGAACCACGACGAGCTGTTCTGCAGGTGTGAGCGTCAATTCTAGTGACCGCTGTAAGACAAGGGAGAGAGTTCACATTGGGGGAGTTTGGGAGGGAAATGACACATCTGGCTCCTGACGGTAATTTTGTAAAAATCTATTATTTTTCTCATGACATTTCTCTTTGGTAGGGAAGTTGAAGTTTCAAATCCAATACATACCAAAGAAGGGTATAAAGTGTGTTCAAGGGGACGCTGGCCTAGGCTCCATTGGAAGACCATGTCACTCTCACTCTCCCGGTCATGAGTTCAAGTCCCACATTGGGTATAGAGATGGCTTAAATGTAAAAATAAAATGTGTTCAAACTAGCAGCTATGAGGGTTAACCTGTGGTAGTCACCTAAGTCTGATAGGCTCTGGGGATGTGATAATGCAGTTTGTTAAGAACAATGTCTTATTCTGGACATTTAACAAAGTACTTTCACCAATGTTTTATTTAATACAGAGTGGAAGGACATGTTAGTTGGCCATGATAGTTTCAAAGACTAACAGGAAAACACAGATGAAAGTCAGGAAACACAGAAAGGCCGAGGTGGGCGATAAGGATAGCGCACGTCTTTCAGTGGAGCACCCCCACCTCTACAGTCAGGGCGACCTCAGTCTGCAGGCCTCTGCCCCTGTCCTGGCCATGGCTGAGCTGTTCTCCACAGTACGTTGTAGAAAACAGAGAGTGATGCAAAGAGCAGTCCTACTCAGGGAAATCCAAAGGAATCCTGTCTGTGTGAAGACAGTCAGCTCTCCCCGGGGAAGAGGCGGGTTTTGCTATCTGCAGAGAACCCCAGCTCAGCCCTGCTGTCAGCCTCTGCATCTACTCTTTCAAATCTTTTTAAATTCATTTTTTAAGAACCCCTTCCTAGTTGCTTCACTGATTAATGAATTAAATCTTTGACGCTCATTTTATTTTTGTGTGAGTCATGGTTTTACTCTTTTTGGAAATCATTCTTTGATGCTAATATCAGACTTACAAGGACCTGTGTTTATATCACCATGTGTTTTAAAACATTAAATACCAGGGCGCCTGGGTGGCTCAGTTGGTTGAGCATCAGGCTCTTGGTTTCAGCTGAGGTCATGATCTCAGGGTCCTAGAAGCCTTGAGCTCCACTCAGAGGGGTGTCTTCTTGAGATTCTCTCTCTCCCTCTGCCACTCCCCCCACTCATGCTCTCTCTAATACATAAGTCAATCATTTAAAAAAGATACTAAAATACATTGCTTTGAAACCCCTCCAACTGAACCATTTTAAGTAGCCATTGTTTTTTTGTTTGTTTTTTAAGGATTTTCTTTCTTTGAGACAGAGAGAGAGAGAGCATGAGCAGGGAGGGGAGACAGAGGCAGAGGGAGAAGCAGACTCCCCGCTGAGCAGAGAGCCCAATGTGGGACTCGATCCCAGGACCCTGAGATCATGACCTGAGCCGAAGGCAGACGCTTCACTGACTAAACTACTGGTGCCCCAGTAGCCATTGTTTTTAACTGAAATATGATAAATATACAAAATGGCCCACCCCTATAGCAACACTTTGGTTTTTGTCATATTAGCAGAACAACATGAGTTCCTACTTTTTAAATCCCATGTTCTATTTTAACTGATTTAAAATAATTGAAATTGTTGGATGCCTGTGTGGCTCAGTCACTTAAGCGTCTGTCTGCCTTTGGTTCAGGCTGCAATCACAGGGTCCTAGGATCAAGTCTGTGTCAGGCTTCTTGCTTCTCCCTCTGCCTCTGCTGCTCCTCCTGCTTCTGGTCTCTCTCTCTCTCTCTCTCTCTGTGTCAAGTAAACAAATAAAATGTATTTTTAAATTCTATAAAAAATAAACAACTGAAAGTGTAGATTAACATGATCTTTATTTTGTGACAGAATCCTTTTATATATGCTTAAAATCTGTTCAATCTGACTTAAACACCTTTAAACAAGTCTTTTGGAAAGGTACAATGTCCCCCTTTTTGAGAGCACTTTCTTGTTATGTTTAGATCAAGTTAGGGAAACTATAAGGAACCTGCCATGGATTTAAACTGATCAAACTCATTAGCACTGGCATCTCTTGTCTGGAGGGAAGCGAAGTTGTTCAGAGATCTGAGCGTATTCCGCTCCGGGACACACTGTATGCAGAGGGACCCAGGCTAATGGCAGAAGAGATCCGGTATGTTCCTGCAATCCCCCTCCAGCCTAGTAATAAAGAGGCCTCAAACCAATGTACTAGGAATATCAGAGAGTCCATAGGTAACTCCATGTCTGCAACCCGCTCAGACGTGCTTAAGGCCCCATGGAAAGCAGCGCTGGGAAGTGGGCACTGCGGTTTCGGAGGCTTAGCTGTAGCGGGTACAGTGAGGATCAGGGATGGGTATTGCCCGAGCCCCAGCAGGACCCATGTCCTCTCACGGAGCGGAGTCATGGCGGGTCTAGAAGGGCAATTCAGGGTCATGGGGACCCACCCTGGGAGGTGCTGGAGGCTTTATCCTGGGAGGAGGGGGACGGAAGGCTGTCCAGGGGCTGAGTGTGGAGACACTCACTGTACCCGCTGAGCGGGTACAGTGCTCCCCAAGACTGTGCAGAGTACCCAAGAGATTGCAACTATTTTCGTGATTATACTAAGATGCCATTTGCCTTTCTCACTCTCGCTCTTGGGAAGAACACACCGTGGTTCTCTAGAGGCTGTGGGCATGGATGACATCACTGCTGACGGTTAATAGAATGTCGGCTCATGAACAGGTTTTAAATTATTCTCAGTGTCACGTTCTAGTGCAGTAAGTCCCGACAGATACAACTCTCTTGAGACTGATCGAAGGAGAGAGAGCGTAGGCTGTAGCCCATCTCACCTGTAACCTGGTGTAAGTAGCAACATTCCTGGATTCCATTTTCTGCATTTGCAAAAACAAAGGAGTTTGTCTCCTCCCTTTTCACACCTTTGATCCGAAAGATTCTGTGACCCTCCCACGCTGAAGTGTTGTTAGTGGGGCTCCGACTAGAGATGCAGGATCACAGAGCTCCAGAGGGTCACAGAGGCTGATGAGTGGTGGAACTGGGACTCAGACCCAGCCTGTCTCTCCCCTGCATCCAGGCATGTGACTATGCCACCTGATGCTACTCACTGAGGTGAGGAGCACTGGTCCATGGGCGGGACAGGGGTGGGACAGGGGTGGGGTACCAGCTTTGACTCTACTACCGCCCAGGGTCCTCCTTGGACAAAATATAACAGATATTGTCTTTGTTGGTCTATTTCTTTTTATTTTTCCCCCAAGATTTTATTTTTAAGTAATCCCTACACCGGAGGTGGGGCTTGAACTCATGACCTTGAGATCAAGAGTTACATGCTACCTGAGGGTTGCTGGAGGTTGGGGTGAGGGATAGGGTTAACTGGATGATCGACATTGGGGAGGGCATGTGTTGTGGTGAGCACTGGGGGTTATGTAAGACTGATGAATCACAGACCTGTACCCCTGAAACAAATAAGATATTATATATTAATTAATTAATTTTAAACTTTAAAAAATTTTTTAAGAAGAGTCACATGCTCCACCGAATGAGTCAGCCAGACGCCCATGTTGGTCTATTCTTTTGGTGTCATGTGGAATCCCTTGATAGTACATGAAACAAGCAAACAAACACCTAATTACTTGCCTTGTTCCCACATTAGCCAGAGTCTTCTGCATATCTGGGAATGGACATTATTAAAAATAATAAGTTCCCTAGTTTATTAGGTCATACTCTAGGATTTTCTTATTACTTGAATATATAGAATAATATAATACTGTAAAATACACTAACTTTTAAATAAATTTTGCTTCTTTCCAGAAGAAATTGCCACTTCAGCGCTGTTTTCTGTTCATCCGTCATTGCAAGAAACTCATTCACCTGGTTAAAACAGACAAATATTTCCAAATCCATATAAATAACTCCTCTTAACAATGTGAAACCTGGCTTTGTGCACTAAAATGGAATTTTGCTTTTAGTAATTTCAGCTCAGTTGTCTTCATGGAGGATTAAGGTCAGAAAGTCTCCGAGCTGAATCTCTGACACCAGTCGGCGGCTGAGCCCAGAAAACTCCCCTTAAAAACCTGACACTGGTGGGGCTGGGGGCTAATTGCAAACCACACGAGCTGGCACTAACAGAAAAACCAAGAGCCTGTCATTGAGCGCACACACCAGGTGTCAGCTGCAGCCCTGAGGGAGGACGGCACTGTGTGTGTTCTGACTCCCTATGGGGTGACTTCCTCCAGCGGGCTGGTGAAGCATCCCCAGACCCTCCTTCTGCCTCAACACATCAGCATCTCCAATGTGCTCTGCACACACACTGTTACTCGACTATAGAAAACATCGTCTTTCTGCCCCACAGTCAACAGCCCCTGCCGTTGTCCCCTACAGCAGTATCAGCTGTCATCTGAACATACAACATGCAATTGTTTGTTCACGAAAACAACGCATGTTTAAATCAGGTTTGAGGTTTTTTTTCCCAGACCTCTTTATGAATGACTTAATTTCTACCAACTATTCACCGAAATAACCTATACTTGGGGGAAAGAGAACTCACTTTGGAATTATTTCAAAACATGTCTTCCTTTCTGTCACTTACGGTGCAGCCTAAAGTCTCCTCAGCAACCCTTCCCGTGAGACTGCAGGCCTGGAGGGTACCTGTGTGGTCCGTGAGGTCAATCAGCAAGTGGAAGCTGAGAAAAACAGACCGAAATTCCAAAGAATTTTTGTTGCAAGCAGTACAAGTGCTGGATGCTTCATTTACAACATAACCACAGCCTGAGCTGAAAAGAAACAGAGACAAGGATAAAATGTAAAGGCCATAAATGACCAACCTGATCTCCAGCAGAAGAACCGCACTCCCTTAAAAATCGTAATCAGTTATATTGGGGGCATGGGTGGCCCAGTGGGTTAAAGCCTCTGCCTTCGGCTCAGGTCATGATCTCGGGGTCCTGGGATCGAGCCCTGCATTGGGCTCACTGGTCAGCAGGGAACTTGCTTCCCCCTCTCTCTGCCTACTTTTGATCTCTCTCTCTGTCAAATAAAGAAGTAAAATATTAAAAACAAAAGTCTAAGTCAGAGTAACTTCAGAGTGCTCAGCACGGCGCAGGATACCAGACAGATACATGAAATAAGGAACATCACAACGTGCAATCAATCCCATTTTACCGCCCTGCCTCCCACCCTGCCCCTGCTAAGGCTCCCTTCCTTCACCGCTTCCCAGCTCTAAATAGCGGGAGCCCCACACCTCTATCCTGTGCTGTCCTATTCCTCCCTACTAGGGTAGGTCTGCCTGGTCTCCCCAGCTCAGGGCTTTGAGGGAAGAATCCTGTCTCGTGCCCAGAAAGCCCAAGTGCCCAGAAGTGCCCACGAAGGCTCACTCTATGCTTCTGTGCTAGGCCTTGGGGACCTTAACAGAAAAATCCTAGGGAGGGTCAGGTTCACACCCAGAATGCTCTTGTTCTGCTAGTGACGCAATCTTCTCTCTCTAAGCGGTGATGACACGTCATTCCAGGTTTTGAGGCAGGTCTTACTTTACCCAATTTGGACAGAAAGACTAGAGAGTGTAATCTGAAGATAGTGCTTTCCTGTCTGGCCTCAGATCACTTTTAAGGTAAATTTCAGATGCTTTTCCTCAGATATCAATATTAAAGACATAGGAAGAAATTAGGGAGACAAAAACTTTTGAAAAATGTTCTTCAAAAACTAAACACTTGACTTATACAGCAGCCTCCGCTTTGGTCTTTTTCAATTTTAATAGCAAATCATAAAGTATTTTCAAAATCCACAGGTAGTATCTTGACTATGGTGGTAGATACACAAACCCACACATGTGATAAAACCCTACAGAACCCCCCCCCACACACACACATGCACGACTGCAGGTCAATGTGGTGAAATTTCTTTTTGTTCTGTTTTGTTTTTAAAGATTTTATTTATTTATTTGACAGACAGAGACCACAAGTAGGCAGAGAGGCAGGCAGAGGCGGGGGGGGCGGGTAGGAGTGGAGCTGGCTCCCCGCCAAGCAGAGAGCCCGATGTGGGGCTCGATCCCAGAACCCTGAGATCACGACCTGAGCCGAAGGCAGAGGCTTAACCCACTGAGCCACCCAGGTGCCCCTGAAAATAGTTGTTTTTAAATGCTGTCCCTTCCTCTCTCTCTCTCAGCCTGCATCTCTGCCTACTTGTGATCTCTGTCTGTCAAATAAATAAATAAAATTTAAAAAATAAATAAATAAATGCTGTCCCTTGCATTGCTATAGGACACAGTAACCAAAATAATATTCTAATATATTATAACACAACAGTTTGTCATCTCACTTAAAACTTTCTGGAAGCAGGGGTGTCTGGGGGGCTCAGTCGGTTATGCTTCTACTTTCAACTCAGGTCATGATCCCAGGGTCCTGGGCTCAGGAGGTCCCTGCTAAGCAGGGAGTCTGCTTCTGCCCTTCCCCCTCTCCCAGCTCATGCTCTCTCTCTCTCTCTCTCTCTCTGTAATAAATAAACAAAATCTTAAAAAAAAAAGTTTCTGGCACCATTATATCTTCATATTTTAGGATTACAGAAACACAGCAAATCAAATTTTACTTTGAAAAGTAATTGTAACCTTTGAATAGGTTATTTATTTATACATTATTTAAAATACATAACAACTGGGACGCCTGGGTGGCTCAGTCATTAAGCACCTGCCTTCAGCTCAGGTTATGATCCCAGAGTCCTGGGATCAGCCCACATAGGGCTCCCTGCTCAGAAGGAAGCCTGCTTCTTCCTCTCCCACTCCCCCTGCTTGTGTTCCCTCTCAATGTATCTGTCTCTGTCAAATAAATAAATAAAAATCTTGGAAAAAATAAAAATTAAAAAATAAAAACAAAATAAAAAATAGCATACATACATACATAACTGTTATGTCAAAGAACAGCTTTAACTTTTATAGAGATTAACATTTACTAACAAGAGTTGGTCTTTATTTCTTATAAGCAGCAGCTTGCTGACAATACGGGCTGCTCACCATTGGTGTCGAACTGCTGTCGTGGCGTCATCATCAATATTCAGTGTAGAAATGTAAGCATAAAGAATGCCATAGAAAGGGTCAGCCTTCCCTTCGTTCTTTGAAGCTTTTACCTTTAATTGCTCAACTGTGTAGACATCAACTATCGTATTTACTGAAAATAAAAAGAAGTTATCACAGCTCTCTATATATTCTAAGAATTCCAAAGGATTATATCTAAATAGAAAAACTATAAAGTTCAGGGATGCCTGGGTGGCTCAGTCATTAAGCGTCTGCCTTTCGCTCAGGTCCTGATTGCAAGGTCCTGGGATCAAACCCCGCATCAGGCTCCCCGCTCTGGGGTAAACCTGCCTCTCCTTCTCCCACTCCCCTTGCTTGTGTTCCCTCTCTTGCTGTGTCTCTCTCTGTCAGATAAATAAATGAAATCTTTAAAAAAAATGAGAACATGTAATAGCTTCAGTTAAGTAACAGAAAAATTATTACATTTGCTGTATTAAGACTGATTATATAAATGGACATAACAGCCAAAAATAATAAGCAAAAAAGGGAAAGAATGATAAATTTAATTCATTTTATGTCAATAAAGACTTCCTGGTCATCAGAAGATGCCATGAAAAGAGTGGGAAGGCAAGCCTCAGCGTGGGGGATGCTAGCAATCTTTAAAGGAGACAAAGGACTCATATCCAGAATATATAAATAATTCTTAAAAATCAGTAAGGGGTGCCTGGGTGGCTCAGTGGATTAAAGCCTCTGCCTTCGGCTCAGGTCATGATCCTAGGGTCCTGGGATCGAGCCCTGCATGGGGCTCTTTGCTCCGCAGGGAGCCTGCTTCCTCCCCTCTCTCTCTCTCTCTGCCTGCTTCTCTGCCTACTTGTGATTTCTCTCTCTCTGTCAAATAAATAAAATCTTTTTAAAAAAATCATTAAGAAAAAGGCAGTCAGCTCATTTTTTTAAACTTCCATTAGATTGGAAAAAGGTTATAGAAACCTCTAAAAATTATTTATTTATTTATCCCAGAGAGAGTGAGAGCGTATGGGGGCAGAGGGAGGAGCAGAGAATCCTGAGCAGACTCCGTACTGAGCAGGGTGCCACCCAGGGCCCAATCCTACAACCCCAAGATCACGACCAAAGCCAAAACCAAGAGTCAATGCCCAACTGACTGAGCCACCCAGGTGCCCCAAA
Organism: Neogale vison; assembly: GCF_020171115.1. NCBI lineage: Eukaryota > Metazoa > Chordata > Mammalia > Carnivora > Mustelidae > Neogale > Neogale vison. Next base: position 308,030 of record NC_058104.1, on the reverse strand, counting down.
ACTTCTAAAAGTTTTAAATAACCTTTTAGAAAGTGGAAATATAGCAGTTACAGGATAAGAATATGGTATCTTCTACTATGTGAGACAAAAAAATAATTTAAAGGTCACTTACAATTTATGGATTCTCTCAAGTAACTGTCCATTTCAGCATCCAGAGGATTTTTTTCTTTATTTTCTCTTATAAAATTCAACAGGATGTTAGCTTCTGGGGTATCTTAAAAATAAGATGCATAATATAAATGAAAAGCAACTGATTACTTTTTTTTTTTTAAAGATTTCATTGAGAGAGAGCACGCATGTAAGCAGTGGGGAGGGGCAGAGAGAGAGAAAGAGAGCCCCAAGAAGACTCCCCACTAAGTGCAGAGCCCAATACGGGGCTCCATCCGAGGACCCTGATCACAACCTGAGCTGAAACGGACAGCTGGATGCTCAACTGACTGAGCCATCCAGACACCCCAAGATTTTATTTATTTATTTATTTATGTATTTAGAGAGAAAATCTCAAGCAGATTCCACGTTGAGCATGGAGCCAGAGGCAGGGTGTGACCTCATGACCCTGAGATTAAGACCTGAGCCAAAATCAAGAGTCAGACCCTAGGCGCCCTCCAATATTATTTTTAATGGTAAAAGTGAAGATGTATGAAAACACGGTCAAATCGAACATGATGCAGCCAATGAGCAATGTGACACGGTAGTCTACTAAACCAAGAGACACACACCAGGTATTGTTAAAGAGCAGCTTATACAATGATGTGGTGTAATTTCCTTTCAATTGAAAAGGCATAAATAAATACAGGAATGCAAAAGTAACTGGAAGAGAAACGATTCTCTTATAAGATGGTGAGATTAGGGGCGCCTGGGTGGCTCAGAGGGTTAAAGCCTCTGCCTCCGGCTCAGGTCATGATCCCAGGGTCCTGGGATCGAGCCCCGCATCGGGCTCTCTGCTCAGCGGGAAGACTGCTTCCTCCTCTCTCTCTCTCTGCCTGCCTCTCTGCCTACTTGTGATCTCTGTCTGTCAAATAAATAAATAAAATATTTTTTAAAAAAAGATGGTGAGATTATAGGGGCTTGTTGTTTTCCCTTTTTGCTATTACATATTTTCTGAATTTTATATGTATTTCTTTTTTAAGCAGGAAGAAAAAAATTTAAGTGTATTTGAAAGCCTTGCTGCTTGCCTTGGGACACAAGTTTTCTCAGGAACAGTCAGAGGGTGTGTCCACCACAGGCAAGAATGTGATTTGGAAAAAGGGCCCCCACGTGACTCTGACATCCTTCACCCTCAAGCCCCCTCAGCCTCCAACACTTAGTGGCCTTTCAGCCTTCCCTCGCCTACTCCAACATTCTACAAACATGCTCCTGCTTGGACCCCTGGCCCCTTGGGTCCCTGACCCCTGGGGCAGAGGCAGGCGCTTCCTCTTCACTTGCATTTAACCCCAAGTCCAACCACTGTTCTTTCACATAACGAGACCGAAGCCCCACGTGAGCAGGGGCTGCCTCTTCAGCTCTGTAGTTCCAGCAACTGTCCCTGGCCATCTGCCCATCGCGGCCTGCCTTGTGCCAGGAAGGACACATGTTATCTCAGTACTTAGCAAATAAAAGGCATTCGACAGATATTGGTAAACTAATGAGTGAATGAACAACCGGATGCTTCTGAAACACTGGCGGGAGCGCTGCACACCAGGCAGGAGCCGGCGCTGCAGTGAAGCCTCGGAAATCAAAGCGCCAGGCTTCCCTCAAGCACTGCTGTAAAGGTCCCTCCTGACGACAGGGCTATCCAGGGCTGCCTGATGGACACTCTCAGGGCAGAGGAAGCCATAAGGTAAGCCAGGATGAAAGCTTAAGCCATTAGAGGTTTTTACTTTGTACTTGTTGGGTGCAGACAAAGAAGTGACAGATAAGGCCGATTTAAAGAAGCACGCTAAAATTCTCGCACCCTGGGACACCTGGGTGGCTCAGTCAGTTAGGCGTCTGCCTTCAGCTTTACACTCTTTGTAAAGTGCAACCCGCCCTGGACTCTGCTGACCCTGTTCCTCTTTTTCTTCTTCGGCTCAGGCCATGATCCCAGGGTCCTGGGATGGAGTCCCACATTAGGCTCCCTGCTCGGCAGGGAGCCTGCTTCTCCCTCTGCCTGCTGCTCCTCCTGCTTGTCCTTTCTCTCCACCCTCTTTCTCTAACAAATAAATAAATAAAAACTTTTTAAAAAAATTCATGCACAATTGTGGGCTCTCTGCTCACCAGGGAGCCTCCTTCCCCCCACCCCGCCTGCCTCTCTGCCTACTTATGATCTCTGTCAAATAAATAAATAAATAAAAATAAAAATTCACGCACACTTGTAAGCACTCTCCTTTGTCACTCTGAGAAGCAGGCACTTACTCTACTGCTGTTGGCATTGCCCAAACACTTTGACACTTCCCTTTCAGGCTGTGTCCAGAACCAAACAGACAATATCCACTGAATATGTTTCATTAACTTAGCCCTGAGTTATTGACACAATTATCCTACTGAGCTTGATAACTTTTCCAACAGACTTTTATTGTTTTTAAATTTATTTACTTGACAGACAGATATCACAAGTAGGCAGATCAGCAGAGAGAGAGGGGGAAGCAGGCTCCCCAACAAGCAGAGAGCCCGATGTGGGGCTCAATCCCAGGACCCTGAGATCAGGAACTGAGCCAAAGGCAGAGGCTCAACCCACTGAGCCACCCAGGCACCCCTGCAACAGACTTTTAGAATCTAACTTTCTTTTTTTTTTAAGATTTTATTTATTTACTTGACAGACAGATATCACAAGTAGGCAAAGAGGCAGGCAGAGGGAGAGGAAGGGAAGCAGGCTCCCTGCTGAGCAGAGAGCCCGATATGGGGCTCGATCCCAGAACCCTGGGATCATGACCTGGGCCGAAGGCAGAGGCCTTAACCCACTGAATCACCCAGGTGCTCCTAGAATCTAACTTTCTTTTAAAAATTATCCCAGGCCAAATTTACACTCATCAGATGGGGACTTTTAAATCATTGACATTACTCTATATAACACTATAAAACTGTTAATAAGTTATTAAAAATAATAAACCATTGTACACCCTTTAAAAAAAGGAATTGAAGAGTAGCATTCTTCTCCTAAATGTTGAGAATAGATTGTGACTGTGTTATCATCAATTTATAACAAAGTAGCTAAAGTGATCCTTTCAGTACTTAGAAAATGTCACTGCTCTGTTCCAAACCCTTTGCTACAGAATAAAAGCCAGCATCCTTTCATTAGCCTTTAAGGCCTTCTTGATACCCAGTCTTCTCTTCTGACCTTGACTCCTCCTCCTGCCTGTGCTCCACATACTCCAGCCACACTGGCCTCCTTGCTGTTCTGCCCTCACATAGGCACATGCCAACCACTGGGCCTTTGCACTGGCTGTTCCAGTACTAACAGCCTCATGCTCTTTCCTGTGGTTAACCCCCCACTGCCTCAACACGTCTTTGCTCAAATGTCACCTTCCCAAGGAGGCCTACCTGACCACCCTCTGTAAAGTGCAACCCGCCCTGGACTCTGCTGACCCTGTTCCTCTTTTTCTCCTTCAGTATCATAATTCACAGATGTGTTATCTTTACCATTTATCATCTGTGTCTCTCCTGCTAGAATGTGAGCTTCATGTGTGCAGAGATATTTTTCTTTTGTCACTGGCCCCCAGGCCAATGCCCTGCACACAGCACATCCATGTCAAGTCACCTTCCATAATGCCACCTTTAGGGACACGGTGTTCGGGAGGACGCACAAAGTCCAGCGCACGTATGCAGCACAGTCTTATCATTTTATGTCGTATCTAACAGCACTGCTACTTGAAAAAATTCTGATAATGGTTGGTCAAAGACATAGAATTGCTTTGTAATTCTCAGTCACTTGTAGGGGCGCCTGGCTGGCTCAGTCAGTTAAGCATCTGCCTTTGGTGCAGGTCATAATCTCAGGGTCCTGGGATCAAGTCCTAGATCAGGCTCCTTGCTCAGTGGGAAGTCTGCTTCTCCCTCTTCCTCTTCTCCTCTCCCCTGCTCGTGGCCATCTGCTCGCTATCAAATAAATAAAATCTATACAATACAGTACATTACAATACTGTACTAGTCACTGTTGGTGCTTTGTTAGCAACCAGCAGAGGGTGCTACTGCCAGAAGTGACCCACTAGTGCAGTCCCAGCTTCCTGAGTTGGGAGGAACCGTTCCATCTCTGGGAATTCTGCACTCTTCCAGGGTGCTGGACTCACCTCTCTATACATAGTACAGAGGACCACAAGGATACTCGAGGGCACCAACTTCTCACATCTCCCAAGACCCTGCTCCCCGGACTGCATGCTGACACAAACTGTAAATTCTTTCAACAACCACTCCAGTGGGCCTTCTGGGTGTTTTGTTATGTGATAAACTAATCATGTGACATGTTTGTTCTTGGAGCTCTAGTACTAAGTTATCTGAATATAGTAAAAGTGAATTTATTTTTTAAATAGTCGATAACTGGGGCGCCTGGGTGGCTCAGTTGGTTGGGCGACTGCCTTCAGCTCAGGTCATGATCCCAAGATCCTGGGATGGAGTCCCACATCGGGCTCCCTGCTCAGCAGGTGGCCTGCTTTTCTCTCTGCCTCTGCCTGCCACTCCCCTGCTTGTGCGCTCTCTCTCTCCAACAAATAAATTTTTTTTTCCTTTTCCAATTTATTTATTTTCAGAAAAACAGTATTCATTATTTTTTCACCACACCCAGTGCTCCATGCAAGATGTGCCCTCTATAATACCCACCACCTGGTACCCCAACCTCCCACCCCCCCGCCACTTCAAACCCCTCAGATTGTTTTTCAGAGTCCATAGTCTCTCATGGTTCATCTCCCCTTCCAATTTACCCAAAAGCACATACCCTCCCCAATGTCCATAACCCTACCCCCCTTCTCCCAACCCCCCTCCCCCCAGCAACCCACAGTTTGTTTCGTGAGATTAAGAGTCACTTATGGTTTGTCTCCCTCCCTATCCCATCTTGTTTCATGGATTCTTCTCCTACCCACTTAAGCCCCCATGTTGCATCACCACTCCCTCATATCAGGGAGATCATATGATAGTTGTCTTTCTCCGCTTGACTTATTTCCAACAAATAAATTTTTAAAAAACTTAAATAAGGGACGCCTGGGTGGCTCAGTTGGTTAAGCGGCTGCCTTCGGCTCAGGTCATGATCCCAGCGTCCTGGGATCGAGTCCCACATCGGGCTCCTTGCTCGGCAGGGAGCCTGCTTCTCCCTCTGTCTCTGCCTGCCGTTTTGTCTGCCTGTGCTCGCTCTCTCTCCCTCTCTCTCTCTGACAAATAAAATCTTTAAAAAAAAAAAAACTTAAATAAAATAGTCAATAATTTAGGTGATCCAATCAATTACACTGATCTCTCCAGAATCATCATCACCAAGAATGCTGCTTTAAAAATGAGTCTGGGGGCGCCTGGGTGGCTCAGTTGGTTAAAAGTCTGCCTTCAGGTCAGGTCATGATCCCAGGCTTCAGGGATCAAGTCCTGTGTCAGGCTCCGTATTCAGCAGGACTCAGCTTCTCCCTCTGCCTCTGCCCTTTCCCCCTGCTCATGCTCTTTCTTTCTGTCTCTCAAATAAATAAATAAATATCTTTTTAAAAAAATAAAGTAAAAATGAGTCTCGTTTTTCACATTTCTTTTCGTTAGTAACAAAGATATAGCTCACTGTAAGCTTAAGAAATATAAATGTAAAGGAACACCTGGGGGGCTCAGTTGGTTTTCCGTCTGCTTCAATTCCAGTCATGATCCCAGGGTCCTGGAATTAAGCCCCACATCAGGCTCCTTGCTCAGCAGGGAGCTCGCTTCTCCCTCTGCCTGCCATTCCCCTGCCTGCGTGCTCTCTCTCTCTTTCTGACTAATAATAAAATCTAAAAAAAAACTCTAAAGAAATATAAAGCATATAAAGCAACTTTCACTTTTAATTCAAATGAAATCAAAGAATTGTTTTCATTTTTTTTTTTTTTTTTTTAGAGAAAGAGTGTGTACACATGCACGTGTAAGTGAGCGGGGAGGGGGAGAGGGAGGGGGGAGAATCCTAAGTAGACTCCAGGCCCAACTGGGGCCAATCCCACAACCCAGAGACCACGACTCTAGGCAGAGTCAGATGCTCAACTGACTGAGCCACCCAGGCGCCCCCCTTGTTTTCATTCTTAAATACACTGCACAAACATTGAAATGTGTGACACAGTAATTTCCAAAGAGACACAACATTGCAGATAGCCTGTTACCTGGATTAGTCGTAATAATGGTTTTTGAGATTACAGTTGCCGTCATGCAGTTCCGAAATTTGTCAAAACTTATTCTTACATCTGAGGCAAATATCACTGTTTGGGGGGAAAAAGCCATTTTACAACTTTTATGTGGAAGGGTATAAAACACGATAAACAGCAAGCGCAATCATTGCAGTACCGTACCTGTGTCTCGTGGCACCCAGCTCTGTGCAACCAGGATAGATTCATTATCCCAACTGCATATTTTTAAAAGGAAGTAAAAAAAAATGAATACATTAGAGAAAACCTGGCAGTGATCACATTGTTTGCCAAAAACAGAACTTCTGAACGGCTCCAGTTAACAACTACCGGCTTGTCAAAGCAATAGTGAAGGACACTGGCATCCCTTGAGATTTGCAGGATTCACTGTCTATTACAAAGGGCATTTCATGCTCACGTGTTAAGTCCTTTCCCTGGACACTACTCATCTTTGACCACTTCTGCCCCCTCCGCTCCTTCTTTCCTCACTACTTCAGTCGTCACAGGCTGGTAGAACTGAGGGACTACAAATCTGAAGCTTGTACAGCCATTCTGTCCGACCATTAACAGAGGCCCGCACTGGCTAGCTGTTCAGGGCACTTGACAGGTTGAAGGCCTATTTCAAACTCAGTGTTTTCTTTGGTGCCTGGGCATCTAGGGTCAGAGCAACGCCATGTTCTACCCTGAGGTGCTTGAGGGCACAGCTGGGGACAACACACCTTCCTGTGGCCTGATTCCAGGGCGCTACCCAAGCAATCACACAGAATCTGGCTGGTTTATTACCATGGGACCTAATGAATCACTGACTGCTATAAGGCAGAGGACAGGAAAGACCAGTCACAGCGGAGTCTGTCCAAATAATCCCGTGCTGTCCACAGAGCTCATTTTAAGGTGATCTTACAGCACGGACTATCGCACTCAATATATAAGAGCACGGTTTCCTTTTTAATAATTACTTCTCCTCCATTGTTACTCCTCTCCTACTATGAAATCCATCATCTTTCTCATAAAATAAAAATATTCTGTCTCGGTGCTAACAACAGGGATTTTACGGTCTGGAACAGATGTGGGAGGTTACCATATCATTGCAAAAGAAGACTCTGTCTCATCATAGAGCTTCACCTCACACCTCTGGCCTTTCCTCCGGTCTGAAGTTGTAAAGTGTTTTGGCTCTCCAACCTTAGAAATGGAAAGAAGTCATTATTCTCCACCTACAGTTGTAGAGGTACAAAAATGTTTATTGGTGGAAACATTAAAATATTTACCCTTTAAACAGCAAATTAAAAGAATTAAAATAGGGGCCCCTGGGTGGCTCAGTGGATTAAGCCTCTGCCTTCAGCTCAGGTCATGATCCCAGGGTCCTGGGATCAAGCCCCACATCAAGCTCTCTGCTCTGCAGGGAGCCTGCTTCTCCCTCTTTCTCTGCCTGCCTCTCTGCCTACTTGTGATCTCTGTCTGTCAAATAAATAAATAAAATCTTTAAAAAAAGAATTAAAATAGCAAGAAACACTAAAATATATATATATATGAAGGTTTTAAAAGCATCTTCTATCTCTAACATAGGTATATTTAGCTGACGTTGTAAGTTTACACATTCTGACTAAAGGGAGACACAGAAACATGTGCTTTGAGTTCAGACTGTGGAGTCTTTTCAACATGTCAAAAACAGTGCTCCACGATAAGCCCATGCGGCATCTAGGTGGTCTGAGGATGGAAAATATATATCCAACATCTGTGATGCCCATGGCTCAGCGCAGAGCTTGGTGCGGAGTACACGCAACCGAAACAACTCTATCTTCCCAGGCCTGCGCGTCCTCAGCCTGCTGGCGCAGGTAAGAGAGCAGCACCTTCTTCACTGCCTCCACGGGGATGAGGTGATGGAGACCAGACGAGGGACATGCTAACACACCATCTAGCTTGACCCCACTGGGATAAGAGGACTGTGGAAGTGGAGGTAAACTCAGGGGCCCTTCTGTCCCTCCAGCAAGTTCTCAGAGGGAAGGGCAGTTCCCTTTGCTAGCCACGTAACGCTGGCACAAGCACGGACGGTCAGCAGGCTGCCCACCATGCTGTCGCCTCCACATCTCCTACAGAGCTGAGCTCCAGCAGAAGGAGCTGAAGGAAGACTGGCCACTGCCAGCACAAGAGCAGGATCTAGGAGGAAAGTCAGAGGCAAGGACAGCCAGCGTGTGACCGAGGTGCGACTTATCACAGCACACAAGAGAAGTCTATGAAAAGGATTCTACAGTGACAAGAGAGAGGTGAGAAGGAAGAGGAAAAAAAGGGCTAAACAAAAATGTGAAGAAAAGGAAATATAAGAGGGAATATAAGATGGAAATAAAATGGTAGAAGAAAGACACACACGAAAAAGGAACATCCTCCTACAAAAGGTGCCAGACTCATGGGGGGGGGGAGCGGAAAATGCTGTCCCAGGCTTTTGAGATCTACCTCTGAATGTCTGCCAAGTGACCAGCCTGTCCAACAGAGTTTCACTGTGGCAACTGCATAAAAGGGAGGTGACAGTGAACCTGAGAGGTTCCCCAGGGCCCCACGATGCCTGCACAAGGTCACGCCAGCCACACAGTAGGTATGCCCACCCTCCATCTCAGAACACCTCTGAGCACAGACTGAGTGAACTCCGAGAGTCCTCCAACCTACGTCCCCTTGAGAAACTTCATGCAAATCTTCAAGTCCGTGAATTTACTCTTTCCATTTGTGTCTTTGTCTCACCAAAGTATGCAAAGCTCTCACAGTTAGTAGATCATTTAGGAGTGCGATGCATTTAACATTCAAATTCAATTTTATTTTGCTACTCATTTCCAGATAAACCGCTCCTCTGGCAGTGGTGAGAGGTCCCACCATTTTCTTAATTCAACTTCCTATGGATCAAGAAAAGTGATTCCCCTGGTTATTACTTTCCAAACAGAAGTGAAGTGATAGAAGTGCCCGCCAAACAGAGGTTGGCTTTTTGAGGCTTTAACTTACCGACCGCACTGCCGCAAGCACGTTAATAATCCTCCCATCCAGACTGCATCCATTTGCAACAATGTCACCCAGTGAATAAAAATCATGAGACTCCTTGACAGGTAAGTATATCAGAGCAAGGAGCTTGGTGTCCACTTGGTAGCTGGAGCAAACTTTTACCGTGGAGTGATTCTCACTGAGCAATAGCTTACAGCTGCTAATTTGCAAAAACACACAAAAACAGTTAATATCGAGTGATCTTCTAATAGGAAAATACTTCCAGATTCACATTAAATTATCTTTTTGGTTGTAATTTAGACAACCAACAGTAATTTCTTGTATTTAGAAAATTTATACTTTTTTACTCTGAGAAACACTGAAAAATGTTGTGAAATATTTCTTTGTCTAAAATGTATTTTCATGCCCCTCCTCACCATTCTTCCCCCTTGCAGTGGAGGAGAGAGCCAGAGTGGATATTAATTTTTATTAAATATATTATATGTTAACTTAAAAATGTATTTCATTAAGGGAGGCCTGGGAGGCTCAGTAGGTTAAGCGTGGGCCTTCAGCTAAGGTCAAGATCCCAGGGCGCCTGGGTGGCTCAGTGGGTTAAAGCCTCTGCCTTCGGCTCGGGTCATGATCTCAGGGTCCTGGGATCGAGTCCCGCATCGGGCTCTCTGCTCAGCGGGGAGCCTGCTTCCTCCTTGCTCTCTCTGCCTGCCTCTCTGCCTACTTGTGATCCCTCTCTCTGTCAAATAAATAAATAAAATCTTTAAAAAAAAAAAAAAGATCCCAGAGTCCCAGGATTGAGCCCCACGTAGGGCTCCCCTGCTTCTCCCTCTGCCTGCCATTACCCCTGCTTGTGCATATAATCACTCTCTCTGACCAATAAACACAAATAAAATCTTTAAAATGTATTTTCATCAAGAAAATGTTTTGAGGGGGCACCTGGGTGGCTCAGTGGGTTAGGGCCTCTGCCTTCGGCTCAGGTCATGATCTCAGGGTTCTGGGATCGAGCCCCGCATCGGGCTCTCTGCTCAGCAGGGAGCCTGCTTCCTCCTCTCTCTCTTTGCCTGCCTCTGCCTACTTGTGATCTCTGTCTGTTGAATAAATAAATAAAATCTTTAAAAAAAAAAAAAAAAAAGAAATGTTTTGAGGACTAATTTGTGCCCGAGTTCTAAGCATACTAGTTTCTGACCAAGCCCCAAACTCTGAGCTTCAGTTTTCCTCTCTGTAAAACAGGGGTATAAAAGGCCTCTAAAATGTCTGAGCGGGGGTTTCCCGTCATTTCTGTCTCCGTGACACTGATTGTCCTGCCTGCAACAGGACGGCGCTCGACTTCCTTCTGGGATGTTCTCTGTGGGGCAGACGCCCAGTATCTACACGCTCAACTCCATCAAGGTGCTCTCCCCCTCCAGCCAATCAACTCCCAAGTCCCCTCAGGGAGCCTCTTTCTAGCCTTGAATCCCGGCCCTCCTCCCGTGCCCGCCTCTGCTATTTTGTTAGGTGCTTCCCTCATCACTTCTCACCTAAACTGCTGCCTTGTCTCCTATGCTTCCTTCCTCCTCAGGTTGTTGAAGTGATTATCCTAAACCACAAATATGAACATACTATTCCCCAACTCAAAGACCTTCTGGGCTAGCCACCAGCAAAGAAGGAAGTTGGTGTGCCAGGCAAAGCTGTCTGCGAAGTGTTTCTGCTTCTCTCTCAAGCTTCTCCTTCCACTGCCCTTGCCTTAAAGCCCAGCCATATCAGACTACTAGATTATGAAAATGACAGTTTTAGACCAAAAATAGTTAAATGTCAACAGTTTCATATGATTCAACCTACTGTTAACTCTTCTGGAAAAGGCCAGGAGGTTTCATGTTTGTCCCCTCTGCTAAGAACATTCCTCACCCCCCCTTCCTTCCTCTCTCCATCCCTTCATTTATCCATTCATTTCATCAATATCTACCATGAGCTAGTATGTGCCAGAACCTAGTCTAGGCGCAGGAGATACAGTAGTGCAAGAGATGGACAAGACCTTTGATGTCATGGAGTTCACATGTGTAAGAGGCAGACACACAACTGATCAAATAATCTCAGAGAGGAGGTCTTGACGATAATAGGACAGGGCGACATCCTCGTGACGAACTGCAAGGGTCACTACACAGAGAAAATGGAGAAGGCCTGAGGAGGTGACATTCAAGGTGACACATCAATGAGGAGAAGGAGCAAACATTCAAAGCAGATGGGAGAAGACTGTTCAGTACAGAGGGAGTGAGTGTGCAAAAGCTGATAGTGCAGAATGAGCCCTTGGTGTTTGCAGAGTGGAGTCTGCACAGCTGCACAGAAATAAGACGTGGGGTCTGCTATGACATCAGAACAGTAGATGGGAAGGGGTCAAAATGGGTGCAGGTGTCATTGTAGTGGAGACTGCTGTGCCCACTCAGAGCCCTTTATCAGCGTCCCCTTGCTCTAGAGAGATGCCCTCAGGAAGAAATGCTGGTGGTGGGAAGTGGGTGCCACCGGTAACTTGTGAATCCAGGCCACAAACACCCGGTCCCTTCCTTTCAGAGGGTGCCACTCATGCTCCAGAGCTCCCTCTGGGGCTAGGCAGGCAGAGCCAAGCTCCCACCAAACCTGCCTCTCTGCTGTCCCCTGACATTACTCTTACAGGCTGCTCCAGAGAGCGCTCCCTCAACAGGCCACTTGCACAAAAATCTTCCTCTGGGCTCTGTCTCCAGTGAACCTGAACTAAGATAGGAAAGCGTGTAGGCAGAGTTTTACTTGGACGTGATAACTCTATAGGACTTCCAAGATTTACCTTTCTTTCTCATTGTTCAGCTTTAATGTGACTAGAGGCAAATTTTTCTAAATTGAGAATAAAAGTACTAAAAACAGCCATGTTTTCATGCAATCCTATATCAACGTAAATTGTTTGAGGAATAACAAAACTCCTAATTTTCAAATTGACACATATACCATCAGTGAGCTCTCTGCTACTGTCACACACAGACAAAACAGCAGTCACTCAGCGGTCACTCCAATGCGAAGGCTGTGGGCTTTGTGCTGGATTATTTACCTGGGAGTTGCAGGGCTGAATTTTTCTTCTCTTTCTAATTCCTTTCTTTGAATCAAGGGATTTTCGATTATCACTGCAACAGAAGGAAAAGTAAGATGCTATTACAAAAAAGTAACTAGATACCTAAAAACAAGTATACATCACACCGAACGTTACAATGTTATTTCTAATTTCTGAGTCAGTGTAGCATACCCTTCGCAGTCCTTTCCTTGTGTCATTGAGAAGGAAACCTGCAGTACGACCATCAATATGATCCCAGATATCTTACGTTTTGTGTTTAAACTCCTACATAGGACCTGCATTAATATCGTTTTATTGATTAGTTACACTGAACATACTGTAATCTGGTTACGACCTGGCCTTCCATAGGACATAGACTTTAAATAAACTTCACCCAGTTCATGGTTGCCTTTGGAAACAATCGCCACAGGGCTAAAGAGCCAAGCACAACTCGGATCCTGATTTCTGCTCCACAACTTAACAGCTTATGACTGAACATTTTAGGGGTTCTGTTTTCTTATGGTCTTGTTGGACCTTTTTGTGTCTGTTTTGCTGATTCCTCACACGACTCCATGATAACCCCTTTTTATGAATGGAAGAAATTGAAGCTCATAGAGGTTAAATAACTTTCTGGAGGTTTTATATCTAGAAACCAGTAGGGCTAGACTTACAGTTGTTCTGAATCAAAAATCTGTAATCTTTTCACACCAACACACCAAGGTCTTATTTAAATATATAATTATTGTTGGGACGCCTGGGTGGCTCAGTTGGTTAAGCAGCTGCCTTCGGCTCGGGTCATGATCCCGGTGTTCTGGGATCGAGTCCCGCATCGGGCTCCTTGCTCAGCGGGGAGCCTGCTTCTCCCTCTGCCTCTGCCTGCCATTCTGTCTGCCTGTGCTCGCTCTCTCCCTCTCTCTCTCTGATAAATAAATAAAATCTTAAAAAATATATTTAAAAAATAATAATTATTATTGTCAACCTTCTGCTTAAAGACCCCTTACTTCATTCATCCTCACAACCATTAACCTATAGTTTAATACCAAAATATAACTTTAGCTCCATATAACTAATGCACTGGCATTCATCCAAGGAAAGTTTCTGATTGTACTGGGCCCTGTGGAGTTTACAAAGTTTTCTGCCTTCACAATCCATATGTTCAAGTACTTTATTATTCAGCTAGAGAGACACAATGTATAACCCTTCAACTTCATAATATGACATAATAAATACATGAGTAAGTGCTAAGTGATGGAGACGGGTAATAGCTTGCCTAATTGTGCAGTTTTGGAGAGTAGTTTAATTCTGTGCATTACTCTTTCCCTTCTTTTTTCTCCTACAAAAGGGAGCTGGTATCGTGCTTTCCCATTACTTGTAGGAGGCGAGCGCTGCCATCCACTGAGGGACAACGACTTACACTTTATACCACACATACTACCTCCTTTAAGACCCACAGCATCTATAGGGTACTCATTCACTACTGAGGCCCAACAAGGTTAAGCAATTTTCTCAAAGCCATGATGTAAACAAATATTGGAAGTAAGATCTGAACCCACCTCTATCCATTTTCAAAGCCCTGGTTTTTTTTATATGACACTGTACCATCAGAAGGATCCTGGGATGGGTAAATGTTGCCAAAGATTTGCTATGTTGAAAGTAGAGCTTCTTAAACTCCTATTAAAAGTTCAAATTTTTCTTTTATCAAAAGCTACTTAGCAGCCTTACTATGGTTACTGAAAGATAAATGGTGACAGCAACAACAGGAATTGATGCAAACTGAAATCTGAAATAAATCAAAGACTGTAAAGCTACCTAGTAAAAATACATGACTATCACATTTATATGTTTCAAGTAATAAAATGCTAAAGGTTTGTGTTATGCTCTTTTTTTTTTAATTTTATTTATTTATTTGAGAGAGAGACAGTGAGAGAGAGCATGAGCAAGGAGAAGGTCAGAGGGAGAAGCAGACTCCCCATGGAGCTGGGAGTCCGATGTGGGACTCGATCCCGGGACTCCAGGATCATGACCTGAGCCGAAAGCAGTCGTCCAACCAACTGAGCCACCCAGGCGCCCCTTGTGTTATGCTCTTAATGCATGACTTGTTTCTTAGGAATTATGAATGATGTCTTACTTTGACTCCCTCAGTGTAGTTCCCACAAATATGTCACAGGACTAATACTGTAACAGAAACAGTTCAAGAACCAACGCCGACTTACCGCACTCTCCAACCCTAAAGCTGTCAGAAAGTGACCTGATGTAACCTTCGCTGCCCCAGGATGTCACATTGACAAAATGCGTTGGTGAGTCCCGAATGGTGAAACTGAAAGTGTATCTCTCTGATCCAATATCTAAGGGAAACCAATGCAAATGAAAACTTTTATCTTAGATTTGAACAAATATGATTATGATAACAAACATACTCAAACACATGGTAAAAATATTATTGCAATATAAATTCTAAGATAAGTCATGCTTGAGTCAATCTCCTAGCTGCCAGAGTAGATAACTCACCTCACTATTGATCCCTCTGTTCCCTTTCCCCAGTTATCTGCATATTTGGAGAGAAATGACATGTCAGCTTGAACCATACAGATTTTAGTTTAGATCTCCATTTCTCTCTGTTACAGTTTCAATCTAAGTCATGCTTCAAATCTAAACTATTTCAAAACAGGGCGCCTGGGTGGTTCAGTGAGTTAAGCCCCTGCCTTTGGCTCAGGTCATGGACTCAGGGTTCTGGGATTGAGCCCCACATAGGGCTCTCTGCTTAGCAGGGAGCCTGATTCCCCCTGCCCCCGCCTGCCGCTCTGCCTACTTGTGATCTCTGTCAAATAAATAAATAAAACCTTTAAAAAAAATAAATTATTTCAAAACAAATAAATGTGTGCTAGTACATGGAGCCACTAGGGGTCAGCAGGTACATTTTTTTTCCAAAATAAAAATGTCCTTACTGTTTGTTCTTCATTAATTAAAAAAGTACACAACCTAACATACATATATAAATTATAGATACCTACCAAGCTGTAATTAGCATTTGCCTTTGGGGAGGGGACTAGGCTGGACAGAGCTGGGGGTTGAATTAAGAATTTCATTTTTCTATTCTATGCCCTTCTGTACTGTTTGAATGTTTTGTGAAAATGTAGTAATGTGTATAATGGTTTTTTTTTTTTAAGTCAGTAAGGATATCTTCTCAAGAAAAGGTGTTCTGTACATATAATCATAAAAAGTACTCTAACACCACAGGAATCATGTACCTGCACAATCTGTGAGGTGAAAGTTCTATTTCATTGTTGGGATTTCAGCAAACATTTCAAATACTGACAATTTCCTAATTTGTGTATTTTAAGTTATTCCTTTCAGAGTTTAGAAAAAAGATATATAGACTTTCTCAAACTATTCAAATGGTAATTATGATCTAATTAATCATGATGAAGTAAAGTAAAGACATAAACAAATATTTACATCAAATGTAATAATGGAATATTACATGAAATTAAAATTAAGGTACTGTCACTACACCATGAGACAAAAAACAGAGTCACAACTACTCAGGCAATTCAAACAAAATTCACGTCTTCTGCCAGAATCATTGTCTGACTGACTACAACTCTGACTCCCTCAAGCGCTTATACTGTAACCTCTCATAAGTAGTGCTGACGGTTTAAAAGCTATTGGTACTACAATGTTAGTTTTGGCCTTTTATATCTTATCATTGTGCGTCAACTACAGAAGTTTGAAAACTTGTTTTTATTTTTATTTTTTTTAATATTTTATTTATTTGACAGAGATCACAAGTAGGCAGAGAGGCAGGCAGAGAGAGAGGGGGAAGCAGGCTCCCCACTGAGCAGAGAGCCTGACGCGGGGCTCGATCCCAGGACCCTGGGATCATGACCTGGGCTGAAGGCAGTGGCTTAACCCACTGAGCCACCCAAGCGCCCCAATTTTTATTTTTTTTAAAGATTTTATTTATTTATTTGACAGAGAGAAATCACAAGTAGACGGAGAGGCAGACAGAGAGAGAGGGAAGCAGGCTCCCTGCTGAGCAGAGAGCCCGATGCGGGACTCGATCCCAGGACCCTGAGATCATGACCTGAGCCGAAGGCAGCAGCTTAACCCACTGAGCCACCCAGGCGCCCCGAAAACTTGTTTTTAAACTTGGTTTTAAAAATCTAATTTTAGTCTTGGATTGTTTCCATCATCCTAAAACTTTTATACAGTTCAAGCAACTCAAAGAGCCACTAAACCCAGAGTTAACTGTATTTTCCACATATGGAAGATGAATTTCTCACTGGTTGTCTGGTTGATACCGCTGCTGTACTTCTCTCCTTCCAAGCTCCTCTACCATGACATATCCCTGCTTGAAAACCCTGTTCCTTAACATCTTTTGTCTTAGATTTAGTTGTGTATTTTTATCTCTTGGGCTGAAAGTGATCGTAAATAGTGGAGTCCTTACTAGGGTCAAACAGCCTTATACATCATTAAAAATTATTTTAAGGTCCACACACATATGGCCTTAAATTGAGTACTTTACCATACAACAGAGCAATGAACACTGCTCTTAATTAAGGAGTTAAACAGGAATGAGAAACTCAATCCCTTGAATACACTTTGCTGTAGTCGTAAGCCACACTTGATGAAAAATGAAGCAAAGAGTTAAAAAGAACTCAGCTTTTTCTGTCTGGAAAGCCTTTGACATCTGTTTTCCCAATAACTATACCAATTATTTTCTGAAAAACAAGAAGGTTATAGAAGACAAATATTAAACACAGATGTAGATGGTAAATTTAATTTCATGGACTTGTTACATTTTACTGCCTCTAACAAACATTTTTGATAGGAGCCATTTAAATATATTTACTCCAAACAAACATTTAAAGACCTTCATAAATGTTCAACTCTACAAGGCAAAGTACAAAGTAATAAGACAATTAACTGCTATTACATACACAATCATTTAATACTTAGCATGTTTCTACTTTATTTTCAATCACTAGGGGGAGCACAGTAACCACCCTATGCTATCAGTTCTTACTGAATTCATTCAAAGCACATGTATATCCAATTTAATTTGCCATGGTCTTCAGAGCTTTCTTTAATATAGGATTTTCTAACAATCCACATAAAATTGCTTAGCTTCTTAATCCAAACATGCTAAACAGTAGTATGAATTGGATTGTAACAAAACTTGTACATCGCTCCCAACAAATCTAAACTCTAAGGTCCTAGAACTTGGGGCGCCTGGGTAGCTCAGTGGGTTAAGCCTCTGCCTTCGGCTCAGGGGATCAAGCCCCACATCAGGATCTCTCCTCAGCAGGGAGCCTGCTTCCCTTCTCTCTCTCTGCCTGCCTCTCTGCCTACTTGTGATTTCTGTCTGTCAAATAAATAAATCTTTAAAATATATACATATATATATATATATATATATGTTCGGGGGTGCCTGGGTGGCTCAGGGGGTTAAAGCCTCTACCTTGGGCTCAGGTCATGATCCCAGGGTCCTGGGATCAAGCCCTGCATCGGGCTCTCTGCTCAGCAGGGAGCCTGCTTCCTCCTCTCTCTCTGCCTGCCTCTCTGCCTGCTTGTGATCTCTGTCTGTCAAATAAATAAATAAACAATCTTTTTAAAAAAATATGTTCAAGCTCTTAAGACTATCACATCTTTAGCCGGGGTATTAATTAAATCTTACTACATTTAGACATATTGCTGTTATTTCTTAAATTCCATATGCATGTCAATCTCACCAAATTTTGTTGGGAAAATATAATGGAAATATTCAGCAAAGCTTTTAGCTGAAGAGGAAATTAATAACTTACTTTTTTTTCTGGGCCTCTATCAGAAAGACTTGGGCCCCCTATTTTTAACATTAATAAACTTTAATTGCATATCAAGGTTACATATAAATATAGCCCATATTAAGAAATCTGATTTAAAAATGCCAAATGTAAACAACAGACTGCTTGGGGCAGTTCTTCACCTCATAAGATGATTCCACCTAGATTTTATTTGACTCATAAGTGTCTTGGCATGTTTGAAATGATTGAATTCCCCTACAACTCTTCAGTAAAAAATGGGTTTTCACATAATATTTCAGAAATACATCTTTTGTGTACCTTTATGTTATATAAAGGAACATAGGGGCAAGTATTTAAGTCTATAACTTATGTATAGTTTGATTAGAGAATAGATATTGCTGAGCAAAAATGTTTTAATTTCACAATGCTAAGTTTGAGCTGTTGTTAAATATTTAATGAAAGTAATACAATTAAACTCTTGATCATTTTGAACAACTGCTAGTCATATCTACAAGGTCCTACTCTAGACAAAAAAGAAAGTAATTTTCAGTTAGCTGGCATAAAATCTAAGAAGCTTAGGGGTATCTAATATCAACAGTCGTACTGATGGAATGAGTAGCTATATACTCATCAATTACAAGCATGTGTCACATGAACAAATAATGTTGATGTAATATAATATTCCACATAAAGTTTCTCTAGAGAATCACCAAACTGCTATATTATTAAAACTTACCAGATTAGCCATATTCGGATGCAGATCTGAAAGTGTGGTGAAGGTCTTTGATGCAAAGGAGTTTGCCATTCTTTAATCTACATTTTAGAAAATGTTAAGTTTGATGAATAAATTAAATAACTGAAATAATGCATGAAAAATTCCAAGATTAAAAAAAAATCATCTGGGGGGATTCCTGGGTGCTGGAGTCAGTTCAGAGTCAGACTGGTTTTGGCTCAGGTGGTGGTCTCAGGGTTGTGGGGTTAAGTCCCATGTGGGGTTCCTCGCTGGGGGCAGAGTCTGCTTGGGACTCTTTCTCCCTCTCCCTCTGCCGCCCACCGTGTGCGCACACACACTCCCCGCCCTGCAAATAGGAAAGCATCAAATATGTTACTCACTCTCAGGGAAAAGTTTTTATTATAACAGTGATGGGTAAGTACAGATCAAATCTGTAGAAAACATGGTTCAAAATGTCCTTTTCCAGTTTTGAATGGTACAGTTAGGTTCCAATTTTTAACTTTTACTTTCCAAAAAATGTGTAAGTTAGCAATTTTTTTTTACACTTCAGTATTTCTTTTTTTTTTTAAGATTTTATTTATTTATTTGACAGAGAGAGATCACAAGTAGGCAGAGAGGCAGGTAGAG
This sequence comes from Neogale vison, assembly GCF_020171115.1. Classification (NCBI taxonomy): domain Eukaryota; kingdom Metazoa; phylum Chordata; class Mammalia; order Carnivora; family Mustelidae; genus Neogale; species Neogale vison. The sequence goes on along the minus strand of NC_058104.1, from coordinate 288,578 downwards.
AGAGAGAGGAGGAAGCAGGCTCCCCGCTGAGCAGAGAGCCCCATGCGGGACTGGATCCCAGCCCATGACCTGAGCTGAAGGCAGAGGCTTTAAGCCACCCAGGCGCCCTACACTTCAGTATTTCTGATTCCAAGAGGCATCTTACGTGTAATGACATTTTAGTTTCGGTAAAACACAGAATGTGAGTTGCTGGGGGTTTTTTGGTTTTCTTGTTTTTTTAAGATTGATTTATTTAATCTGGGGGAGAGGGACGGAGGGAAAAGAAGAGAGTCTTAAGCAGGCTGCCCCAGCAGCACCTGTCATGACCCTGAGTTCACAACCAGAGTGAAAACCCCGGAGTCAGACACAACCAACGGCACCCCCCCAGGGACCTCGCTATTCTAGCAGTTCCTGTGCACCCCGTAAATTTAGAGTTTCAGGTGGGAGAAGATTCAACGGGACTTAAATATTTATTAGCGCAAAGCCTACTTCCAGAAATACAGCAAATCTCGGGGGGGCCCCTTGGTGGCTCAGACGAGTGCTCAGTGGGGAGTCGGCTTGGGGCGTTCTCGTTCCCTCCCCCTCCACCCTGGTTCCTGCTGGAGCGCACGTGCCCTCTCCGTCTCTCAAATGGGTAAATCATAAGAAAAAACAAAAACAAACAAACAAACAAACAAAAACAAGAAAAGAAATACAGGGGCGCCTGGGTGGCTCGGTCAGTTAAGCTCCTGCCTCCCGCTCGGGTCAGGATCCCAGGGTCCCGGAACGGGCCCCCATCAGTCCCCGGCTAGGCCGGGAGCGTGCTCCCCGCTCTCGCCCCGCCCGCCGCTCCCCGTGCCTGCGCCCGCTCGCTCCGTCAAATAAACTAGAACAGCAACAACAGCCACGCTCGGCTCGGGTTACGCCGCGCGCGGGGATGGCCGCGATCTGAAGCCGCGTCCGGAGCAGCGCGGAGGCGGGCTCAGAGGGTCCCCGGGAGCCCGTCGGGGCTGTCTCGTGCCCGGAAGGCGCTCGACACCACAGGGGCGACACAGAAGCATCACACGGCGGCCGGCCCTCGGTACGGCCCCTGTCGGGGTTCCAGGCCGTGAACTGCCGGCTCCTCCAAACCCGCACACTGACCGTTTCCGTCACGCACAGCCCGGACGACGTCACGCGATGGCGGCGCCGCGGGAGGGCTCTGAGGGGGCGCCGCGCCCGCGCTCTGGGTCTCCGAGCCCCCTCACCCCGCTCCGGGCGTCCTCCTCGCGCCGTTAAAGGGCACCCCCGGGGCGTCCGCGGCTGCGCGGGGAGCGCGCGACTCGGTCCCGGGCGGCGAGCTAGAGCACCCCGGGTGTAGACAGCACCGGACAGAGACGCCCTCACTCGCCCGAAGGAGCATCTCCAACAATCGCAGGAACCAGGCGTGTGGCGGGGTGTGCCGTCCCCACAGCCCAGCGCTGAGGCCGCGGAGCGCGAGGACAAGGCGCGCGCGGCTGCCGGCTCTAACCCCGCGCCCCGCCCGCGGCCCACACCGGCGGGTGCTCCCCGGGCGGGCGGCGGAAGCGGACCGAGGCCGAGCGCGCTCCCGGCCCCGACGCCCCCACTCCTCGCGGGCCCCTCCCCCGCAGCTACGCACCCGCGCCCGCTCCTCCGCTCCCGGCCCGGCCCTGCTCTGCCGGCGGGGAGCACCCGCCGGGCGTCCGCCGCTCTGCCGGGAGCCGCCTCCGTGCGCTCGACCGCGGCGGTCCCTGCCTCACACCGGCCCCGCCGGCCACGCCCCTCGTGGCCCACCCCCGCGGAGCCGGGCGTCCCCGCGTCCCGGGGCGAACCCCACTTCGGGACGCCGCGCCCCGACACGGCAGCAAGGGAAAGGACAGCCGCGTTACCGGCTTCCCAACTCGACCCGCACCGCCAGCGCCACAGGCCCTCTCGCCCCGCGCCTCAGAGAACGCGCCGCCCGGGCCGGGCAGTCACCTCAGCCGCCGTTCCTCGCGCCCGCCTAGCCTCGCGCTCCACAGCCTTTCCGCAGCACGGCGCGAGACCGTTACCGGAGGCCCCGCCCCTCGCCCCACCCCTCGCCCCACCCTTCTCTCCGCCTCACCTCCGCGCTCCTCCCCACGCTCTGGCTCCGCCCCCGTCCTCACCGAGCCTTCCCCCGCCCCAACTTTGACCGCGCCTCACACTCCGATCCCGCCCCCAGCGCCCTTCGCCACGCCTTCGCTCTGGCTCCGCCCCCACCCTCGACTTTCTCTGTGCCCCGACTCAGCCGTAGCCCCCTACTCTTCCCTACGGCCCACCTTGCGCCCCCAGTCTCGCCAGTCCTTCGTCCCTGGATCCGTCCTCGCTCCAGCCTTTGCTCTGCCTCACCCTCCTCTCCGCCCTCGCCCCGACTCCGACTCTGCCTTCTCCCTGTCTTCTCTTTACCTATTGCCCCGCTCCACACACCAACCCCGCCCTCTTCCCGCCCTCTCCCCGCCCCACCCCAACGCCCCTCCTCTCTCCCCGCCCTTCACCCCGCCCCCCAGATATCTCCCCGCCCACTCGACATCTACCTCCGCCCCTATCCCCGCCCCTCGCTCTGACTCCGCCCCTGAGGTCCCGCCCCTCGGAGGAGAAACTCGGGGACATCAGAGCGGCAGCGGTCCCAGGCTCTTCTTTTCCCCGCGGGCCTGAGCATGAGGCCCAGACCCTCCGCGGTCCGGGGCGGCCGGTGGGCCAGGTGTGCAGGGTCTGGCGTGGCGCGCCGCTCCCGGAGCAAGGCCCTCCCTCAGCCCCCCGGGGAGGGAGAGCCGCAGAGCCCGCTGGCCCGCGGGGGGACGCTCCGTGGTTACAGGAGCGGATGGGGACAGTGACCTGCGCCGGCTTGCCTGTGTCTCCTTACCGCCTCTGGGAAATCCTTTTAGTCGAAGGAGTTAGAAATTAACCTGTGTCACTAGAGGACTGTCAGGGCCGGATGCGTCATGATCCAGCAGCTCTGTGCCCAGCTGCAGAGCGCAGGTAGCATCACTCGGCACCACGGGGCAGCACGAACACCCTCGGTACTTAGCGTACAGTCATCTGCTGAAACAGAAATACAACCTCAGAGGCAGGTTTTATGCTCTCGTCCCAACACAGCTCTCACTCTTACTCTTTCGTTAGTTTTTTAACTCCCAAGTAATAATCAAAAGCCAAATAAAACGCTTGCATTCCTACCACTTTGAATTTAATAGAGAAAGCTTTTCTAAAATTTTCCGTATTCCGTTCCAGTCTTTGTCTTCAAAAGAACATATCCTGATCTTTCCAAAAGAATGAGCTGACATTTTAAGTCAATTTTTATTTTTATTTATTTATTTATTTATTTTTAATTTGACAGACAGAGATCACAAGTAGGCTGAGAGGCAGGCAGAGAGAGAGAGAGGGAAAGAAGCAGGCTCCTCAGCAAGCAGAGAGCCCGATGTGGGGCTCGATCCCAGGACCCTGGGATCATGACCTGAGCCGAAGGCAGAGGCTTAACCCACTGAGCCACCCAGGCGCCCCTTAAGTCAATTTTTAAAGAGAGGAAAAAGATATAAACATAGTTTGCATGCATTTCTTATTTGTACCTCAGTAGGGGAGTAATCTTTAAAATTTTTGTTTGTAGTACTTTTTCATGTTTTAGTAAATTAATTTTTGCTAAAAGCTATTGAAGATTAAGCAAGCAGAATCAGCCTCCCTAGCACACAAAAGGCTTTTCATAAGAGGCAGCTTGGAAACACAAGCCTTAAGGAGCGGGCTGGTTTGATGTCAACCCTCTTGTTGTGAAAATAATTCATTTCTTCCATTTTTTATAGCAAGTCTGTGAACTTGGTCTGTTCTTAACAATAGAATTGACTAGTCGATACATTTTGGATGTGAACAGAAACCAGGGCAGGAAAGCCTAGGCCTGCGACTTGATGAAGTCAAGGGTGAATACACAAAGGTCAGAGGTCAAACAGCTTGCGTGTCTGGCTAAAGAAATGGTATGAGGCTATACCTGTCACCTCCCCAGAGCATGCCAGCTGTCAGGCCACCTAAAAGCATGTCACAAAGGAGTGACAGGAAAAATATATAGTAATTAACTTTACACTTACTAATCAGGAGGAAAAGATTGACAATCGTTTTAATGAAACACAAGACCACCTTTTATTTCTTTAATAATAGAGCAACTTTTCTGAAGTCAGTCCTGTGATTACAGTCTCCCTTTCAGGAGTGGAAATATTGCCTGATCAATTACTAGTCTCACTCTCCACTCCTGTCCATCCAGGGGACCAGCCAGCAATTAAATAGATGGTAGCTCTGTTATCACTTACAGATATTTGTGTACATTTTTGCACAAGTTTATCTGGAGAAGAGGAGTGAGGTAACCCATGAGTGGGGCAGGAGGAACTAGATGGGGTTCAGGGGCAAACGAGAGGGAGATAGAGAAGAGAGTGAAAGTGCATTTGGGGGGAGCTGGATTCAGGAAAGTTTGAAGAAGCAACAGAAAGGAGAGAGTTCATGAAAAAAACAAAGCAGTAGCAACTGCGGAGAGGCCTGAGCCCCAGGAGCCCAAGAATGTTCCGGAAAATTCTGAGGACACTCCATGCAAACTGCTGAGACAGAATCAGCGGGCGGGGGGGAGTATGTGTGGGAAGAACAGGTCCCTTCTTAAGTCTGGGTACCAAGCTAGGAAGAACGTGTTCCACCAGCAAAGAGAGGAGAAACAGAAACATTGGCACCTGCCTGGAAGCGATGGGAATCGAAGTGGGAAATCCAGGTGAAACAGGAGAGCCTACCAGAGCCGAGGTAGGCGCTGCTCTGTGGTAAGCCAAAGTGAGCCATGAGCAGGCTTGGAACCCTGTGGCATCTACAGTCCATAAACAGGAACACATCTGCTCCACGTGCCTGAAGTCCACTGGGCTGAAGACATCGTGCTGAGGGAGGAGACAGCAGGGGAGAAGACAGTCACCAGAGCACGACACACCTGTGCCCCTTGGAGCCAGCAGACCGCACTCTAGCCGCCCCCACTGGAAAGTTACTCATGTGACATTAGGAAGGGCCCGCCTCTTTGGAGGGCTGTCCTGGGCCACTCTTCATCACTGTTTCTATCAGACATATGTAACTGGTTCAAACCTTACTCGATCACCGCAGCATACCATTACCAGGGGCACTGCAGTGAATGCAGCCCAGCTCCAGCCGCACATCTCCAGCCATCGGCAGGCAGTTCACACACTTGTGGGAGCCGAGTATCTAAAACCAAAGTCAGCCACTCACCCTGGGCTGGATGCTCCTGTCCCAGCTGTCGTAACCAGGCAGCTGGTAACCTGAGCACCCAGCTTCAAAGGTAGCCTTGAATTTGCATTTCTGTTCTGCTTTTATCTAACCGGATGTCAGGTTCTGTTTTTCCGTGGCACAACTCTGTCCTTGTCTCCCCGTATTTATTGTCTCCCCGTATTTATTGCGGCCACCTTCATTAGGGCTCTGGTAGCATTATATCTGACGACACATACCTCTCCCTGCTCCAGCCCATCCCATGTCCTCCTGCCAGATTGAGATTCTCACAGCTTCCTTCCATCACAGCTCTCCCCTGGTCAGGAACCTTCAATATGGCCTATCATAGAATGCACCCACGTTTTTCTGTAAGAGAGTATAAATTTAAAGGGCTCTGTGGGTCTCTTGAAATGACTCAGATCTACCCTTACAGTGAAAAAAAAAAAAAACATCCATAGACAATACCGGGACAAATGGGTGTGTCTGGGTCCCAATAAAACTTTATTTACAAAACAAGCAGTGGGCCAAATTTGGCCTGTGAGCCACAGTTCGAAGACCCCTGGATTAAAGTCTCAATTCTTTGGTTGGGCATTCATCACTTTCTAGAATTTGGGCTCTATTTAAAACCCTTACCCTCTTTCCCACCATGTCTCTAAAAAACAGTACCCATTTCCCCAAGACTTCTATGTAAGTCATATGTTTACGTCTAGAAATGAATTTCATGCACTGCAAGTGTACAAATGTTTTTAAAGATAAGTAACAGCTGGTGACCCTGTGACAGCGATGTCCTTATTTCCATCTCCTCCATTTCATCATCCATGACGCTCGCCACTTCATTAGTACTCCTAGAAAACATTTTCAAGAGCTTCCTCGACTGAAACCACTACACCACTTTGAATGACAGCAGCCCCTGGATTTGCCTGGCGTGGGGTCCACAGCGACCCCAAGGCAGAGCACAGGCGCTGAGAAAGGCAGAGATTCCCACATGTGACCCCCTGCTACCTCCCCTCTGGGTCTGGACCCCTGGCTGTGTTCTTCACTGGGTTTGGTTACACGTTCAGTAATTTGCTCAGAACACGAAAGCTTATCCATCCTGTTCACCATTTTGCCACACACTAAAGGAAGGAACAGAAAACCCCGATGACAGAAGACACCTTACATTTTAAAATTATGACTCTGAGAAAAAGACCATAGATATTTCTCAATGTGCTGAATTCAATATGCATTCATGAGCGCTCTCTTATCTGAGCAGGTCTAACGCGCGCTTGTCTGAGACGAGAAAACACGTGGAGTTTGGGGGGGCTTACATGAACTATAGTAAAAGTCAAGCCATCTGGTCAAATTTCAGCTTTGCCCCTCATTAGCTGTGTCAATCAAAACTTTCTGAGCTTTGTTTTCCTTACCTGTCAGAGAAAAGGTTTGGACTGGTGCAGTAGGACAGAGATGAGCATGAAGGTACAAACCCTGGGAGGGAAATGCAGGGGATTTATCTGGGTCTATCTTGCTGTCTTCTGCACCAAAGCTTTTCTGAAAGCTTATTCTCAGGATGCCTTGCATGTGGCTGGTACTTGCTGGCTTGAGGCCCTAGATCCTCAAAGGTCGATAGTCGTGACTAGTATCAGACTCTAGTCTGTGGAAAATGGGAGGGCAGTCACTGGGCTGCATGCAGGCTGCAGGGGGAGACGTGGGAGGACCAGCAGGTTTGCACTGTAGGGCTGCTTCCAGATCTAGCCTGAGACTGAATTTGCTTTATGACCTTAGAAGGGTGACTCGGCTCTATATAAATCATAAGTGAACATGACCCTCCCCTGCCTGGTTTTTACACCCCTGAGGGTCCTCCTAGCTGGTGTAGTCTTCCCTGGGAGGTAAGGGAGGGGGAGATGCAGCAGGTAAACAGGAGGCATTGTATGGTAACTGGGATTCACATTGTATTTGACCCCAAAATGAAATGTTATTCAAGTTGGGCGCCTGGGTGGCTCAGTCATTATTAAGCATCGGCCTTCAGCTCAGTTCATGATCCAAGTATCCTGAAATCGAGCCCCATGTCAGGCTCCCTCTTCCCCAGGAAGCCGACTTCTCCCTCACCCATTCCCCCTGCCTGTGTTCCTACGGTCTCTCTCTCTCTCTGTCAAACAAATAAATAAACAAAAACAATCGTTAAAAAAAAAAGGAAATGTCATTCAAGTTGTACAAGAGGATCTGTCACGTGGCCCCTTTTATTGCTCTCGACAAAATCACTGTTTTTTTCTTCACGTTTTAATGTGTACACATGGTGACTTCAACTTCAAAAGGATAAAGGTTGAATTCCAGGACCCTTCACCTTTTTTTTTTTTTAAGATGTTATTTATTCATTTTTAGAGAGAAAGAGCCGGCAAGAGCAGGGGCAGGGGTGGAGGGGCAGACGGGGACGGAGAGAAAAATCTCGAGCAGACTCTGCACTAAGCTTGAAATCTAAGGCAGGGCTCGATCTCAGGACCCTGAGATCATGACCTGAGAGAGCCTGATTCATGCCTAACCGCCTGAGCCCCCTGGGTGCCCCTAGGTCTGCATTCTTAAAGATAACAGTTGACTGGGTTTGATTATTTAAGGGTAGCTTATGATTTCAGACAATACTTGTATCAGTTTTCCCACTCGTGTTTAGAACAGAAGCACTGGGAAGCCGTTCGCTCTCTCTGTTGGCCTTACAGCCAAGCAGAAAATAAATCAATATAATCACTAATATATCATAAAATATTCTTCCTCTTGATCGGTCATTTTATGACCCCAAGGCCATGGCTATTTCAAAATTTTATTGTGACTTGACAAATCTCCGTGTCAACTCAATATTACAAGATCTTTCAGTTCTTTGAACAACTGGAAATGGATTCCACCTGTGCTCCCTTATTTATTATGTCAAGAAAGTCCATTCTGATGACACCATGCTGTTGGAAAATGGCTTGCCAGGGAAGTGACAGACTCTCTGGGGGTCACACAATACCAACCACGGGCCAAATTATTTCAAACAGCACAGATTAATAGAAGAAAAAAAAAAGACTTTCCATATCACATCTTTTCATTTGTATTTTGCGAGGCTCTCAGGTAGGATGTATTTGTTCTATCAGTCTCTATATTTGTAAGTGGAAAACCCTAAAAACAATGACGTTCTTTGAAGTGGAACTGTAGAGAAAACATGTTCATATTTACAACAGCGATTCTATATAGATCCACTTTTAAATAATTAATTTATGGGAGGAGATTCAGAGTATATCTTGCATTTGTAAGTTTTTATCTAATTTTTTATTTAGAACCCACTGAGAAGAATTGTCCAGTGTTACAGGGAGTTAGAAATTAGGAATGATAGGTGCAAATTCTAGTTCCCAGATGCATCTTAGGCAATCAGTATCTGAAAATCCCCTATCTACTTCGAGTTCTGGCCAGAGTGTATATTTGCCCTTACAGGGCTGAGGAAGGAACCAGCCTCCAAAGACCAAAAGTTTCGTAACAGGATCAAATTTATCATTGTGTCTGTGTTCTTTGTTATAATTTTTAATTAATTAATGATTGAGAGAATACATGCACTTGAGCGGGGGAGGGAGGGGCAGAGGGAGAGAGAACCTTTTTTTTAAAGATTTTATTTATTTATTTGACAGAGAGCTCACAAGTAGTCAGAGAGGCAGGCAGAGAGAGAGGAGGAAGCAGGCTCCCTGCAGAGCAGAGAGCCCGATGCGGGGCTCGACCCCAGGACCCTGCAATCATGACCTGAGCCCAAGGTAGAGGCTTAGCCCACTGAGCCACCCAGGTGCCCAAGCACACGGAGTCTTTTTTACACAACAGAAATGCTCTCTAGTTGGAGTGTAGAGGTAGTTGCACAACTCTGTGAATATTCTAGAAACTGCTGAGATGTATGCATACTATAAAAGAGTGAATTTTATGTAGTGTATGAGTTATACCTCAAGGATAATAATTTTAAAAGATCAACCCCAGGACTGTGTTTATAAACGTCTCAAGAGTGAAACTGCATGCTTAAAAAAAGGAGAGGGCTATGGAATAGTATATTCAACCTATTAAAGGAAAATAATTTCAAACTCAGAATTTTATACCCAAACTTCTTTCATATATGAAAGATATGATAAAAAATATTTTTTTAAAGATTTTATTTATTTATTTGACAGAGAGAGATTACAAGTAGACAGAGAGGCAGGCAGAGAGAGAGAGAGGGAAGCAGGCTCCCTGCTGAGCAGAGAGCCCGATGCGGGACTCGATCCCAGAACCCTGAGATCATGACCTGAGCCGAAGGCAGCGGCTTAACCCACTGAGCCACCCAGGCGCCCGATAAAAAATATTTTTAAGAAAAACACTTTTGAGGAGCCTGGGGGGGCGGGTCACATTTGGTTAAGCATCTGTCTTCGGCTCAGGTCGTGATCCTAGGGTCCTGGGATCGAGTCCCACGTCAGGCTCCCTCTGCTACTCCCCCTGCTTGTGCTCTCTCTGTGTCAAATAAATTAAAAAAAATTTTTTTTAAAAAGGGAAGAAATAAAGTTTGAGACACAAGACCCATGCAAAACTATTCAGGATCAAGTATTTAAATAAGAAGAGAAGCCACAAGAGATATAGGAAGTAAAGGTGCTACAATTCCTTGAAAAATATAATATTGTCCTTAAGAAATCTCTGATACCAGATGAGAGAAAATATATCCATTGTAGGGCTGAACTAAAAGTTACCAGCATAATGGAATGGGAGGACCAGGGGATGAGAGGATGCTAAATTCTTATTTTATTAATGGGGGAAGTATACATATCAATTTTTTTAAGATTTTATTTATTTATTTATTTGACAGACAGAGATCACAAGTAGGCAGAGAAGCAGGCAGAGAGAGAGGAGGAAGCAGGCTCCCTGCTGAGCAGAGAACCCAATGCGGGGCTTGATTCCAGGACCCTGAGATCATGACCTGAGCCGAATGCAGAGGCTTTAACCCACTGAGCCACCCAGGCGCCCTGCATATCAATTTTTTAAAATAAGATTAAAAGGAAATAGAAAACGTGGGACAAACTGAAATGATAGTAGGAACGGGTCCAAGCTTGTCAATAATGACAATTATTGCAAATGGACCAAATTCACCTTCTAAAACAAACCCACGAATACTGACAGATGGCATTTTTCAGTTCACATAAACAAATGGATAGGGGTGCCTGGGTGGCTCAGTGGGTTAAAGTCTCTGCCTTCAGCTGAGGTCATGATCTCAGGGTCCTGGAATCGAGCCCCGCATCGGGTTCTCTGCTCCACAGGCAGCCTGCTTCCCCCTCTCTCTCTCTCTGCCTGCCTCTCTGCCTACTTGTGATCTCTGTCAAATAAATAAATAAAATCTTTTAAAAAATGTATAAAAGTGATTGTTGGATATTTGCACCTTCTACAAAGATGTAATTGTGCAATCCAGCTCTGACAGGCATTGAAAACATCCAGCCCCGGAAGGAAGAGTTTTTGGAGCTGAAGCATGAAATGTACTCTCTCGATCGGGGGTTAGCAAACAAGGGCTGTGGACTAAATCTGGCCGCCACCTGTTATATGACTGGTGAGCCAGACAAGACGGTTTTTACAATTTTTTCATGGCTGAAGAAATCAAAAGAAGAACATTTTACGACATGTGGAAATGATATGAAATGTGAATTTAAGTGTCCATAAAGCTTTAATGGGGGTACTGCTGCACCCACTGGCCCTCCCAGACTCTAGAGCTGCTTTGGCAATGGCAGAGTTGAATCGTTTCACAGACACCACACGCCCCACTAAACCTAAAATATTTTTTACCTGGCTTTCTTTAAAAATTTATCTATATATTGGGGCGCCTGGGTGGCTCAGAGGGTTAAGCCTCTGCCTTGGGCTCAGGTCATGATCTCAAGCTCTTGGGATCGAGCCCCACATCGGGCTCTCTGCTCAGCAGGGAGCCTGCTTCCTTCTCCTCTCTCTCTCTCTGCCTGCCTCTCTGCCTACTTGTGATCTCTGTCTATCAAATAAATAAATAAAACCTATTAAAAAAATTTATCTATATATTGACCTCTCTTCTAGATACTCTCTAGGCGTAAAGAGATTCCTATAGGGGTAGCGTTGAGCAAGGTGGCAGTGTCAGGTGGAAACCTTACTTAGTCAGTGTTAAAAACATGGGTGTATTTCAGTAAGTCGAAACTTAGCCGCCAGTAAGTACAATTTGCCCTGCCAGGGACTCTTTTCCAAAAATGACGTTTATGGTTGGATCCTGGACACCAGTGGGGGTCTGTGTAGGAATTACCTTGCAGTCAACATGACAGCAAAGCATCCACTCTACGAAGACAAGGTGAACTGCCCTCAAGGGGGTCTGTGGGCAGCCACTGTGTCGGAAGGCTGGGCTCTTGCTGTCCTGGCGTCTTGCCAGGGAAACTGTGGCTCTGGGCATTTGTGAAGCAACATGAATGTGCTTTTCTAAAGTCTTGAGAGCATTAGATTTTTAAAAAAATAGTAAGTGTCAATAAAAGAGGAGGAAATTGTCCCCTATCTAAGTTAACGACACCTAGGCATTCCTGGTGTTTCATTCCCCAGGGACGCACCCTTGAACGTTAGCCGCTGCACCAATGCAGAGACGGGAGGACTAAGGGACCCACAAAGTGTAAGGCTCACAACACGATCAATCACGCCCACATCTGTGACTCTGCACTGAGAGGTCTCAGGCTGGGTCCTTCTCTGATTTTAATCGCACTTTTTCTTTTCAAATTTTCTGCACTTTTTCTTAAACACTGGGTGTAACTGGACACCGACTTTGCTTCTCACCCCTTTAGGTTGTTTCAGTGAAACAGACGCACTGCCGTGTGTCCCACCCCCGTTACCGCAGAGAGGCTGTCTTGCTTAGCCATTGAGAAACCGTTCAGTTTCCTCCGTAGCCCTTTTCCCAGTGTTTCTCCTTCTTGACCAACTCTGGCATCGAGTTTCTTAGTATGCTCACAACAGCGTAAGAGTCGACCCTGTTTGTGTAAAGGGAAGGCATCTGAGTCCCCTACTGCTACGTAACAAACCTCCACAAGACTTAGCCTAGATCATGTTGTAATCATCACTGTTTCTGTGGGGCAGGAATGTGCATGTGGCTCGGCTGCGTCCCCTGCGCAGGGTCTCCCATGGACTGTCTTGGGCTGAGGTCTCATCTGAAGGCTCAGCCAAAAAGATTCTCCTTCTGGGCTCATGTAGCTGACAACAGAGCTGGATCATTTGGGGTCTGTTAGATTTAGGGTCTCAGCGGCAGGTCACAGGACTCTCCATCCCAGCAGCTTGCTTCATCTAAACTGGAAAGCTCAGAAGGAATGGGGCTAGCTAGCATGACGCAAGCTTGCGCGATCTAATCGTGGAAGCAGTGCGTCTCCCCCTAGTCTCCCCCACACTCAAGAGGAGACAGGGCATGGCCCCCAGGAGCCAGCAGTGACAGGAGGCATCTCAGAAGCTCTGCTGCCCGAGAGGACATGTGTATTTATTTTCTTGATCACCTATAGAAAACTCCTGATAGAACACAGAATAACGTGTTAGGAATTGTCTGTAGCCATCACCTCCAGAACTAAGACGCGGGGACTAGAGACAGTGGGAACTCAGTCTTTCAGGTTTTACTGTATACGCTTCTTCTTCCTTTTCTTTTTCTTTTTTTTTTTTTTAAGATCTATCTCATTATCTATGGGTGGGGGGCATGCTCATGAGTCGGGAGACAGGGAGGGAGAATCTCCAGCAGACTCCCCACTGAACATGGACCCCACGCGGGCCTCGACCTCAGGACCCTGAGATCATGACCTGAGCCAAAATCAAGAGTCATATGCTCAACTGACTGAGCCCCCCAGGCACCCCTGCTGTATGCTCTTCTCTACCGTTTTACTTCTCTTGTACTGTACGTATGGATTATTTTTTTTTTAATTTTTTTCTTTTTTTCCAATTTATTTATTTTCAGAAAAACAGTATTCATTATTTTTTCACCACACCCAGTGCTCCATGCAAGCCGTGCCCTCTAAAATACCCACCACCTGGTACCCCAACCTCCCACCCCCCTGGATTATTTTTATTTTAAAAGAAAAAATGACACTCAAAGCTACTTTCCAGTAACTGTCATCTTTTTTAAAGTAGTCTAGACACAAAGAATAAAAATTAGTAAAGCCAATTCACTTCTGTGCAAAAATTAGTTAAAAAGTATAGAAAAGGAAGTAGATATTTTAGCAGTAGTGATTTTATAACGTCATAAAATCAGAGTGTCTTCCCCAACTATCAAGAAAGGGAAACACGCCTTCTAGCATGTTCGCTTCCTTCACAAACACGTCACTGCATTCGGTCTGCACTCGAGAGCTCAGAGCCGGACGGAGCTCAGGTCCCTTCTGGAGACTGCCCCTGACCCTCCCGTTGTTCCCAGTCAGCGTCAGCAGCTGCTTTGGCTTCCTCAGGCGCCTCAGTTCAGGGTCTGATTTCTCCCAAGTCAAGACCTTTCCCCAACAGCCATTGTACTCCCTCAGTCCTGCCAGAGAAAATATAGGATGCCCAGTATGGCCCATGTAACATTTGGGTCATACTTGTGCTAAAAAAGTATTCACTGTTTTTTTTTTTTTTAAGATGTTATTTATTTGACAGAGAAAGATCACAAGTAGGCAAAGAGGCAGCCAGAGAGAGAGGAGGAAGCAGGCTCCCTGCTGAGCAGAGAGCCCGAAGCGGGGTTCGATTCTAGAACCCCAAGATCATGACCCGAGCCGAAGGCAGTGGCTTAACCCCCTGAGCCACCCAGATGCCCCAAAGTATTTGTTGCTTAACTGAGATGCAACTTCAACCAGGTGACCTGTAGCTTTCCTTGCTAGACCTGGCCCTACCCTCAAAGATGGCCAGCTCAGCGGCATGAGTCTTGACGGGAGGATGGTGAGTCTGTCCCCCAAGGGGACACACTAAGATGTGTTCTGAGAGCTCACGCTTGTTTCTCCTCACCCAGCTCCCCTCGAGGTTAGGGCAAATCTCAAGCAACTTCAAGAATTCGCAGGTAGAAAGTGATTTAAGGGACCTGACAAGGACTGTAATTACCTTTTTTCCTTTTTTCATTAATAAAGAGATTTTACTAATACCATTGTCCAGAACATTTCACTGTGGTTAATGTTCCTGGAGAGAATCAATTCAAAATTTGCTGATAACACAAATGGGGGGTGGTCCCAGGAGCATCTCATAATTCACAAAGTAATTTGTTCAAGATTAATACCATTTCCTATGGGAGCTCAATTGCTTTTACCCATAATGCACACAGTGTAGACAAAAATTTCATACACTTGTTATACTGCTTCTTTAAAAAAAAAAAAAAAAGCCCATTACTATTATGTAAGAAAGTTTCCCTGATAAAATTTTTTTTTAAGGTTTTTATTTTATTTTACAGAGAGAGAGAGATCACAAGCAGGCAGAGGCAGGCAGAGAGAGAGAAGGAAGCAGGCTCCCCACTGAGCAGAAAGCCCAATGTGGGGCTCGATCCCAGAACCCTGACTTCATGACCTGAGCCAAAGGCAGAGGCTTAACCCACTGAGCCACCCAGGCGCCCCATCCTGGTAAAATGTTAACCTGCCAGGTGGATCAAAACCACTCTGCAAGGCACAAAAAGCGTTGTATTTATAGCACGTACTATTGTTCCTGGTGAAATCCTATAATATTTATACCTCAGGTGGGAGGACAGCAGAGCTGAAATGAGGGCACCCGAGAGTGAGGTCATCTTCCCGGTGAGACCAGTGGCAAGAAACGCAAGATGCTGTCAAGGTGTTTGTTTTGTCGTTGTTGTCCAGCAGTTGCAGAGCTGGGAGCGGATGGTGAGAGACGGCGATGAGTGATTCTGCTGGCTTCTCATTTAGGATTCGGCATTCATAACTGTGTGTCTTACTCAGGTGTTAGAACGCCTTTTTAAAGATCCACGCACACATTTAACAAAGAAAATGATGGGGGTGCTGCTTGTGACCTCTGTCAAATAAATAAAAATCTTTAAAAAAAGAAAAAGAAGGGGCACCTGGGTGGCTCAGTGGGTTGGGCCACTGCCTTCGGCTCAGGTCATGATCTCGGAGTCCTGGGATCGAGTCCCGCATCGGGCTCTCTGCTCAGCAGGGAGCCTGCTTCCCTCTCTCTCTCTGCCTGCCTCTCTGCCTACTTGTGATTTCTCTCTGTCAAATAAATAAAAATAAAATCTTTAAAAAAAAAGAAAAAAAGAAAAAGAAAATGACGGATAATCTACTAATCCAGAACTCCGGCAGTTGAAGGTCTACTCTCCCCCGTTTCAACCTCAATAATCTCTCAAACCAAAGTGATTTTTAGTTTAAGAATTCTGCCTTGATTTTATTTGCATGGAGGGTGGGGAGACAATAAGAGTCTTAAGCCTGTAATGACCAAGTTCGCAGGGAAACTGGTAATTCTGGCTGAGCTGGAGCGGAAGATGGCTGTGTGCCCTTGGGTAAATTGCTTAACTTCTCTGTGCCTTAGTTTGCTCCACTATAAAAAGGGGCTAAAACTAGAAGCTAGTCACAGAGTTCTTCTGAACAGCAAACAAGTTAGTTCCCAGCATCTAAGGCTGTGATCAGTTCTCATTAGAGGCTCATGAATACTTTTATTAGTGTTCCATGTGGGAGGGAAAGCAAACAGACCAGCCCCAGGGAGAGGAATGGGGACAGCAGGGAGGGACTGACTGCAGGGGACACGTGGATCTTCACGGCCTGACACTGAATGTCACCGAGTTGTTCATATTAATATGGTTACTTGCACACTACGTGAATTCCACATCAATAAAGACAAATCCTGGCTGGAAAAAAAAAATAACCTGGGACATGTATCCTTCCTGCATCAAATCCTCTGGAGGCTTCCGGACGCAAATCCAAACCCCCACGCCTCCCGCCCACACCAGCCTGCACACACCTGCTCGAGGAGAGGCCCCGAGAAGGGAGGGGGACACGGACAAGACAGAATATGAAATTAAAAGTCTTCTGAGTGGATATCATGGCGGAGGGGACACTTCCCCACACAGAAAATACCATCATTCAATATTTTAAACTTGGAGTCCTCTGGCAGGAAGACATCATAATTCTTTCAGTTCTCAGAGCTAGAGTTGCCAGATTTAGCAAATAAAAATACAGGACGTCTGTTAAATTTCAGATAGACAATGAATCATTTTTTTTAATTGTCCCAAATATTGCATGGGACATACTTCTACTAAAAACTTCTGAGACCTGGGGCCCCTGGGTGGCTCAGTGGGTTAAGGCCGCTGCCTTCAGCTCAGGTCATGATCCCGGGGTTCTGGGATCAACCCCGCAACAGGCCTTCTGCTCAGCAGGGAGCCTGCTTCCTCCTCTCTCTCTGCCTACTTGTGGTCTCTGTCTGTCAAATAAATAAATGAAATACAATAAAAAATTTTTAAAAAATGAAACACTAGCGTCTCCCCTAGATTACAATACTTCCCCAGCACATCTTGGGAACACCTGGCCTGTGTCTCCCTTTGAGGCTGAGCACATAACTGGGCTGTTCTGAACACTAGACTCATCAGATTTTAGGACAATCGAAACTTCTGCTCCTTCACACGGGGTTTCAGAGAAACGGCTCAGGGAAACTCAGTGTGCTGCATTCTACTCGAGGGTTCCCGACAACAAGGCAAGCGACCCACAGGTTTTCCCTTCCACCCGTTCCCCCGTCTTTGAGAAACGTCTTTTCCACCAGCAGGAAAACCGACACCTGCTCACTTTCATAAACCCACTCACGTGTCACATGCTTTGGGAGCCTTCCCACCCACAGGCCCTGTCCTGATCTTCAAGGCACAGGGCACGAGGGGGGCGCCCGCCAGGCAAAGAAGCTCTCCGACCCCCTGAGCTGAATTCCCCGCTTCCTCGTTTCTGGTTGGGCAGCAATGACAGCAACAGAGCAAAAACGGGTTTGCCTGGTGCCATTCCCAATTTGCTACACTTATTTTCCCTAATCATCCAGTTTAAAAAAAGAGAATCAACCTTCTAAAATTATTCAGCATTCAAATTCCAGACTCCCTCTCCGCAAAAATGCTTCTTTTCCAAGGCATGGTCCGTCGGTTCTCATTACTCCCAGATCCCGTATTTGGGAAATCGTCTGCTTAATAAAACTGACCTGTAACCCCTAGAGAGCCGGACGCTTCTGCAGGCGTTCCCAGACACGTGTGCGGAGCAGCAAACACACAGAGCCTCCGCCTCCCTGTCTTCCCTCCTCCCCCCTGCACAGGCGTCTGTTGACAGACACATTTTCTCTCGTTTGTATGTATTTGTGGATGAGTCTTCTGCGTGAGACGGCATTCCCGAGCGGGAGCACTGTGCCATCTCCTAACTGCCCAGAGGCCACCATGCGCTCAGGCTGTGAGTTTAGCACCCATGCGCCCACGGACCACATCAAGTCCCAGACCTTTAAGCAGAGGCTCTGGGAAAACAGGTTACATACTGATCAGTGAACAAAAACTTCGTGATCAGGAGCTCGAGGGAATCTAAGGCCGCATGTCCCCGGGGTGGCAGGGGGGGAGATGCTTCAGTGTTAGCTAATTCAAGGTCCAAGGTGACTTCCTTAGCTCAGGAGTGGGAGTAAGGAGAGGGGGCATGTCTTTAATAGTCCGCGGGATGCAGAGTTCATTATACTTCTTATCGCACAGGAAAGGAGCACAGAGGGCAGTATCAGAGTCAAGGGCGGAAATAAGCAATTTCTAGTGATCAGTTAAGAAATGATTTTCTTGGGGCGCCTTGGGGCTTCCGTCATTAGGCATCTGCTTTCAGCTCAGGTCATGATCGCAGGGTCCTGGGATCTAGCCCTGCATCGGGCTCCCTGTTCAACCAGGAGCCTGCTTCTCCCTCTCTCACTCCCCCTGCTTGGGTTCCTGCTCTTACCGTGTCTCTCTGCCAAATAAATGAATAAAATCTTTTAAAAAAGAAAAAAAAAAAAGGAACTGATTTTCTTTTTTATACTGGTTAGCCCACTCCCCCAGGTGCCAAAGGCTGACGCAGCCCGCACGCCAAGACACAAAGAAGAGGAAGGTATCGTTTCCACGGAGGGATCAGGCTGGGGAGACCCAGGGCGCCAGCTTGAGTGCCCTCGCACGCCCCTTGCTTGGGCCAGGAAGGTAATGCTCCTTGGACTCACACACACAGACTTGAAGACCAAGGAGACAAGATCTGCAGATACAATTACCGCAGCAGCTCGCAGGAGACCTCTGGCAAGCCGGACTATTCTGTCCTGTTAAATTTCGGTTCTCATTTTCCATTTTCTAAAGCCACGCCACGTCTTGAACGTGCAGTGCAGATGAGTTCCCCCAGGCCTCTGGTTAGCAGGAAAGTTCTGATACGGGATATCTGGGGAAAGCCAAGGTCCTGCACTCCCCATGAGCTCCCCACTGAGGTCAATGCTGATGCCCCAAACCCCCTTGGTGCTGAAATGTACGCATACTGCGTTTCCTCTCGCTTGCACCCAGAAGATCCCAGCTACGACGTCCGGGAACATCAGCTGGTTCTTTCCCACCCTCTTGTCCTGTGCCTTTCCTCCGGCCCTCCTCTCTGCTTGCAAGGCTCATGGCCCCTCCTCCAGGAAGCCCTCCCTGCCTGCCTGCCTGCTTCCTCCCCTGCCCTGGCATCTCAGGAGCACAGGTAGAGGGGCAGGCCACATGCTAGACCAATCAGACCGGGATTTCTATGGGTGGGACCACACATCCCTTACTCAGGCACCAGGTCTCAGGTGTGTGCTTTGTCCAATGCATACAGTTTCAGTAGCATCTCACCGGCTTTCTGAACCTGTTGGCAAAGTTCAGTGCTGAAATTCATTCAGCACACCGAGTGTCACTGAGCCTTCAAACGAAAGAGGGTCTGACACATGCTGCCACATGGTTTCTGCACCCTTGAGCCTAGCACCATGGCCAGAGACACACAATACGGTCCTTGGCCACAACCGGGGCAGATAATGTACCCCTCTTCTGAAGCCAAAGTTTGGTGCTCAGAACCGAGAGGTAAGGGAGCATCCTCCAGGGGGAGTGACGGTGCAGGGGAGGCCCACAGCATTGCCTCCTACCCACCCCCACCCCCCACCCCGCCCTGACCACTGGCAGGCTGGGTGCTGCACCTGACTGCCCAGACCGCTGCCAACCGGACAGCCACTGGGGTGGGTGGGAGTCCCTTCTCCTCCAGGACCTCCGTCTCCGATGCTCTAAGTACAGGACTCTGGCTGTGATGGCTTCACACTGGGAAAGTTTAGAAGTGTTTGTTGGTACCTGAATAGGGCCATCACCACTTAAAACCCCCCCTGAGAGGCACCTGGGTGGCCCAGTCAGTTGAGCACCCAACTCGTGATTTCAGCTCAGGTCACCGTGTCAGGGTCCTAGGATCGAGCCCTACATTGGGCTCCGTGCCCGCAGGGAGCCTGCCTCTCCCTCTCCTGCCCCTCCCCCGTGTGTGTTCGCTCACTCGCTCTCTCCAAAATAAATAAATCAACCTTTAGAAACACCAGCATGAAAACATTAGGAAAACAAACGTGCTTGGTTAGAATTCAACCCTGGCTGAAGAGCCTTTAAAACTAGGCTCTAGGGGCGCCTGGGTGGCTCAGTGGGTTAAAGCCACTGCTCTGTGGAGAGCCTGCTTCCTTTTCTCTCTGCCTGCCTCCCTGCCTGCTTGTGATCTCTCTCTGTCAAATAAATAAATAAAATCTTAAAAAAAAAAAAAAGGGCTCCAACAGTCCAGTGGGAGCACAATCCCAATGTGGTCCAGTCAACACCTGGCCTGGGCTGTCTCGCCCACCCTTCCTCCAGTCACCTGAACAGTCACAGGTTGCGCTCATGCCTCAACCAATCCCGTCCCGTCACCCAGATCCTTATATGACCCAGCCGTGGTGCCACCAAATTACTCAGTCCCCGGGGAAAATCTAACATTAGCCTGGAAATAACGTTACTTCTCAGACGTACCTTGGATAATTCAGAGTTAACTTCCCCCAAGACTCTTCCCCCAAGACCTCTTGCGCACGTATGTCCGGAGGAAGTCGGCATCCGGGTAACAGACCTGGACGAGCTCCACGTGCAAGGAAGTTCCGTGTTGGTCTTGCCAGAAGGTCAGGGGGTAAAGGGATGTCTCAGCAGACAGAAGTGTTTGTCACACGTCTGATACCTCTGTGGCTTTTGACTTCCTCGCTGAAGAGATGCAGAAGCTTCCGTCAGAAACGTGTGACGAGCAGATTGGACTCGACTGTCACCTGAAGGCGAGGACGACTTTGTAAGACAACATGTCATGCGTTAAACATTTCTGATCAGAGCGTCCCCGCGGTTTACTGTTATTGAACTCGTGTTTGCGTTTCCAACATGCCGAGAGCCAGTGCGCCCGCATTCTGATCTTTAGTGGTTTTCCAAAATAAACTTTCTATTTTGGAATCGGTTTAGTTTTATAGAGAAAGGACAGTACAGCGAGCCCCGCGTATGCCTCCCCCGGCCTCCCCCTTGCAAAGGTCTTCCATAACCGCAGCGTCTTTGTCACTACTCTCCAGACTCCAGGCTTGACCTGGATTCCACCAGCTGTCCCACTGATGTCATCTTTGTGTCCCCAGAGCCCACCCAGGGACCGCACTGCACTCGGTGGTCAGGGCCCACCCCCACTCGGTGGTCAGGGCCTGCCCCCCCACCTCCTCTGGCCTCCAGTCTGTCCCTGTGTTTCTTGACCCTGACAGTCTCGGGAAGGACTGCCTGGACGTGGTGTCGAATGTCCCCCAATCTGGGTTCGATGGGTGTTTCCGTTACACCGGGGTTATTGGTTTGGGGGAATAGCCTCAACGAGATGAGGCCCCCTCTCACCATGTCATAGCAGGGACCCCTGGTGTCCCTCCAACTCATTCCCCTTGATCACCAGGTCAAGGTCAATCTGCCAGTTTTCTCAGCTGTAAAGTTTGTTTTTCCTTCTCCAGACTTTTTTTTTTTTTTTTTTGGAAGATTGTATTTACTTACTTACTTACTTACTTAGTTAGTTAGAGAGTGCAAGCATGGGGAGGGGCAGAGGGAGTGGGAGAAAGAAAATCTCAAGCAGGCTCCCCGCTGAGCACAGAGCCTGATGGGGGGCTCAATCCTGGGACCTGGGGATCACGACCTGAGCTGAAATACAGAGTCAGACGCTCGACCCTGCTGAGACCCCCAGGGATGACCCGCACCAGATTCCTTACTTTGAAATGACTCAGTCCTGCCGGCCCTGGAGTGGGGAGAGGGTGGGAACTGCCCCCATTACCCCAGAGGGGCGCATCCGTGAGTTTCCCTTCCCCCACTAGCTGGGGAAGGGGAGGACACACGGGAACTCTTCTGCTGTAATTAGATAGTTACCCCTGGAGGGACCACAGACCAGTTGCATTTCTTACGGTTCAACCCAATCGAAGAGGTGAAAAGCACATTTTAAGGTCAGAAGGAGCGCCTGGGTGGCCCAGTCGGTTAAGCAGTCAACTCTTGATTTCATGGTCTCAGGGTCATGGGATCGAACCCCACATTGGGCTCTGGGATCAGTGGGGAGTCTGCTGGAAGATTCTCTCTCCCTCTCACTGTCCCCCCCTAAACTCACACTCTTTCTCTAAAATAAATAAATCTCAGGTAAGCAAATGAGAAGGGTCAGAAGATGGGACATGATTCAGCCACAAGAAGCAAGGATATTCGGACACGCGTTGCAGCAGGGATTTACTCGGAGGACATGACACACAGGGAAATAAGTCCATCATGAAAGGACAAATAATGCACGATCCCACTTACATGAGGTCACCAGGATCCTCTAATTCAAAGGGACAGCAGGTAGGCGGTGGACGCCAGGCCAGGGGGGTGGGCGGCAGGGGGATGGCCAGGGTATCACGGGGCAGAGTTTCAGTGGGGGAAGAGGACGGGAGTTCTGGGACCGAGGGAAGGAATGTTCGCCCAACACTGTGACTGTGCTTCATGCCACTGGACTAAACACTGAAAATGGTCAGAATAAAAAAATTTTTTGAAGATTTACGTGTTTCCTTTAGAGAGCGGGCATGAGTGGGAGGGGCAGAGGGAGAGGGAAAGGGAGAGAGAATCCCAAGCAGACCCCATGCTGAGCACAGATCCCGAAGCGGGGCTCGACCACAGGACCCCGAGTCACGACGTGAGACAAAACCAGCAGTCAAGTGCTCCACCGACAGAGTGACCCCCCCCCAGATCCTCTCTAAGGCCCTGGTTTTCCACAGAGTTGTGAACACAGATGAACGCAGGGATCAAACCCCTTTAGGAAATAACTCCGTCCTGTTTCCTGTATCTCTCGCTTCCCTGGGAGCACGGTGCTTCTGTCGGCTCACAAGGGAATCAGGCGGCCGCAATCTCAGAATGTCTAGTGGGCCTCAAACGTGCCTAATTCGAGCATTCTCTAGGTCGGAGATTCTCAGTGGGAGATGTACGTCAGCGCAACCCATAAAATTTTATAAGAAGAGAGATGTGGTTGGGTTAATAAACAAAAAACAAACAAAAAAGATTATGCCTCAGAATAATAAGTTCTATGTTGAGATTTTTGTCCTTCATAAAAATTATGTCCATCCACTCTCATGAATCAGAGGCAATAATACTGACTGCCTCAAGACAGGTTTGGTCGCTAGCCTCACCAACATTCTGTCTACATGAATTTCTGGAATGGTTTTACTACCTCATTTGTGTGCCCCGGAGACAAGCAGATTTCCCAGGAAGCTCCCTTATTCTGATTGTGAGCTCTCATCAGACTGTTCGGACCTGAGAACTCCCAGTAACAAAGTCAGTAGAGCCGCTAAGTCGTGGTGGGGACAGCCAGCCCCTCCCCTCGGTCATGATCTCAGGGTCCTGGGATCGAGTCCCACATCGGGCTCTCTGCTCAGCGGGGAGCCTGCTTCCCCCCTCTCTCTGCCTGCCTCTCTGCCTACTTGTGATCTCCCGCTCTCTGTCAAATAATTAAATAAAATATTTAAAAATAAAAAAGAAACCACATAGAACCAATTATGCACACAAACTCCCCGCTCCTACCAGCCCTTAATGATAGCCCGCCGTTTGCGGAGTGCCCCAATGTCTTGGAGTCCTGGCCACACAGGCTCTACTGATGCCCCAGACAACAGAACCTTCCAGAATTTCCCTGGGTTGCCCCAACACCCAGACCGTCATTCTCCATGGATCCACACAGTCTCCAGAACTAGACCCGAATCCAGAACAAGTTCTGACTCCAGAGGCTTTATCTCACAGAGAACCACGGAGCATTACGCGACCTCAGAATTATTCCTCTCCAAAGTGTGTCCCTTCCCATCCTTTCATGAGCACTGAGGTGACCGAGGCCTGGGGGTGAAGATTACAGAGGACGGGGACCCTTCTACCCCCTATGAGTGTCAGGAAAGCCACGCAGCCCTTGGGATCCTCAGTGACTCAACCACCAAGAAATGGGGGAATTTGCTGCAGTGGGACAGCCGGGGAGAAGGGGCCACATGCCCTGGCAGTGGGACAGAAGTCGGAGAGGGATGTTGTCCTTCTCTCCAGCACAGAGTCCCAGAGGGCCCCATGCAGGGATCTCATCTCCTTTGGGTCACAGGCTGTCTCCCTGACTTTCAGGCACTGAGCGTTTAGCATCTTCTGTATACCACTTCCTAGTTTCTAGAAAACCTTTCCCTGACTTGCCTCTGGGGAAGGGAGCTCCTGGCGGCCAGGATGGTCTCCCCGACTGCCGGGAGCAGGGTCCACCACGGGGCTGAGCGTGATGGTGGTGAGGACATGGACCCCCGGCTGCGGGTACCAGAGCCGGGAGCCTACTGTTTAGTCGTTTCAACGAAGCAGGGGAGTAAGAACCCCCTTCTCCACGTGACAGAGGAACAGACAGAAGCCTAGAAGGATGCGTGACCCGGGCACCCTCCCTTTGGGGGTGAGGAGAACGGCCACCGTCCCCTAAAGACTGAAGAAGAGAAAGAGGGTGTGGGGGAGGATGGACCGCAAGGATGGGAAAGCAGTCATGTGTCTTCTGAACTAGGAAAGTTCTCCCCACAAATTCCCAGGGACGCAGAACCACGCCGCCCAGTACCACGGCCACCCACTCCACATGGCCGGTAAGGCTTGGAAACGTGGCTGGTCTGAACAGAGAAGCTCTGCAGAAGACACACTGCCTTTCACAGGCTTGGAGCAAGAAACAAGAGTTTAAAATAACACATTGATAGGGGTGCCTGGGTGGCTCAGTGGGTTAAAGCCTCTGCCTTGGGCTCAGGTCATGATCCCAGGGTCCTGGGATCGAGCCCCACATCGGGTTCTCTGCTTAGCAGGGAGCCTGCTTCCTCCCCTCTCTCTGCCTGCTTCTCTGCCTACTTGTGATCTCTGTCAAATAAATAAACAAAAATCTAAAAATAAATAAAATAAGATAACACATTGAGAATGCATTTCGACCACAGGCTCGAGGGGTAATACTTTGGATAGAGTGGGTAAACTCGATCGTTAAACCATCTCTCACCTGGGTCATAATTCACTGTGTGGCTAGGGGACACTCTCGTTCCATCTCGGACGGGCAGGGCTGCTCCAAAGACACGAATGAGGCTTGTGTTCATGTCATTGTCTCGCTGATGTCTGCGAGAGGGGACACCAGGTCCTGCGTGAGACTCTGGCCCCTCACGCCGACCACCCAGCCAGCCAGCCACCCAGCAGCATATATGCCAAGAGCTTCCCCTGTCCCGCACTTTCTGGGACACAGGGAGGAGCAAGATACCCCCGCCCCAGGGTTTGAAACCTCACGGGGATGGGTCTTACAGTGGCCAAATAATGGGTCCCCAAACATGTCCACGTCTTAACCCTCAAGATGTGACTATGTCAGCTGACCTGGTAAGAGGGGATCAAGTGTTCTAGTCAACTCAGGGTCATCAGCTGATCTTATAATAAGATGACCCTGAGTTACCCAGGTGGGCCTGGTGTCACCCCAGGGACCCCAAGATGTGGAAAAGTCTGGGCACAAGAAGGAGCAGCCCCTGCTGGCCCATCCCCAGCCTGGGCCATGAGCTCCCAGAAGCCCCTTGCCCGCCCCCACCCCCTGCTCACCCGATTTGCCTGGGAGGGTCATGAGGCCCTTTCCATGGACTCTTCTCTACCCCAAGCAAGGGACCCACTGCTCCCCTCCCCTCCATGATAACTAACTCAGAAACCATTCCACCCCCAACCAAAAGCCTGTCCAGGAGGGTTTGCCATCTGCTCCAGTGACACACAATGACTCGTCCCCAGCCCCTTTGCCGTTTGGGGGAGACTTGGCCCACCCACGCTCAGGAGGCTCCTCCTCCTCCCTAGGGCCCCACCCCCAGACCTTGCATCTGGGCCGCCCTGACCATGAAGGCCCCTCTGTCCCAGCCCCACCGAACACTTAGTTCACACAGGACACAATTAACCAACGGCCCCACAGTCGACACTGAGCGCTGACCAAACAGGACATGCTGTTGGAGAACATTCTGGCGGCTCTGGAAGCCCACAGGGCTTTGGGGCTTGAGCAAAAAGCTCTCCTGAGCGCCTCCCACAATTCACCTGCGCAAGCATCCCTAAGCACAGACTCCGGGGAGGGGGGGCAGGCCAGTGTTGGGCTCTGGGGGATGGAAGCCCGAGCCCATGGCCTCTGCCCCCTGCTGCTGCTGCCTGAGAGCCGGGTCCAACAGTGACTGAGACCTCCAGCCTGCACTGCCGGGGTCAGGAAGGCCTCCCTGGAAGCTTCTGGAGGGAGCGACCCATCTCTGAGGTTGTGCAAGCCGCTGAGGGGCCCTGCCCCCAGGCCAGGGACGCAGGAAGTATTCCCAGCCAGAGGGCCAGTGGCTGGGACTGTGGGAGCCTGGTGGGTGTCAACCAGCCTTCTGCCCCGTGGAGCAGGCCGCTGGTGAACGCCGTCCCTCAGGCTCCCGGCTTAGCCTTTCAGGTTGAATTTCTAGATCCTTCTCTTGGAAGCTGTCCAGCATGTACCAGAAGAGTCAGAACAGAGCAGATACGAGCGCCAAGGACTGCCCTCTCAGCAATCTGCGCGACCAAGGGAGATGCACCGCGGACGCTGCAATGAATGCGCTTGGAAAGGCCCAGAACCCACATTTACAAGGGCCCCCGAAGGTGCACCAGTGGGGCTGTGGACACACGTGTCGGAGGTGATCAGCGGCCCTCCGGGGAGGCTGCGTCTCTGCTGTTCCTTATAATCGGTTTCCCAGCCCTGCCGCTTGATGGACAGCACACGTTCATCTCGACAAAAGTGACATTCTGGTGGCAGCAACGTGCGTTTGACGATGATGCTGGTGCCTTTTGATCTGACCCTAGAAGTCCGATTAGCGAGCAGAACCTAAGCCGGGAGCAGAGCCCCAGGTCATTTCTCTCAGGGGATATCTGGACAGAGTGGCTTCTTGGAACTGCTTACACGGCTGGGTCCCCTTGCCGTGTCCGCGCAGTGACAGCTTTCCTGGATCCCCTAACTCACCACACGCTTCACAAGACATTGCCTGGAGATCCGTGGCCGCCTGCGTTTGTTCTGTGGAGGAGGGCAAAAGGGCTGCTTCCAGAACTTCGGGAATTCAAACCAAATGCTCAAAGCACCAACAAACGCCAAGATCGGGGGGAAGGTTTAAGGCGACCCAGAATGTGGGCATGATACCCAAGTGTCTCCCCCAAAATATCCGGGACAAAGAGAAAAGCAGTCTCTTCCAGAGGTCAAATAACCCCCGAATCAGGTGAGGAAGGTTGACCTATCAACAGCATGAACCCTCTGGCATGATGCACAGAAGGATTCTTCCCCCCAATCCATGAAACTGATCTAGTCGGAAGAACTCATCAGACAAACCCAATTTGATGGACGTTCTACAAACCCTACAAACGGTGTTCTGGGAGAGGGTCCATGAGGAGGAAAAGGAGAGACTGACAGAGGGTCACAGGCCAGAGACCAAGGAGCCGTGACCGCTCAGCGCGATGGACACAGGATGGTAGGCGCAAAGAAGGATGTGAGTGGGGGACCTGAGTGACAGAACAGAGCCCACACCACGGAGTAGAGCCCACGCCACGGGGCAGAGCCCATGCCACAGCGAACACAGGAGCCCCACCACCTGTCTCTGGGATTCTTCTGTGAGCCAACAATCCTTTCATAAGAAAGTTTTTCAAACATAAAACACACACAGAAAGGCCCTGCTCTCTGGGGTGGGGCCACCCCCAGCTGCTGCTGGCCCGCTGCACTCACCCCTGCCCCCAGGGCAGCCAGAGCTGTGTCCCCATTGTCAGCAGAGCAAAACCATTGATTTTCTGCCCATCTGTCCAGGGCTGAACAGGGGAGTCTCCTGCAGTGGGTTCCAAGCAACAGGGACAGGCCCCGGAGCCCCACACTGTCCTCCTGGGAGCAGACAAAATGTTTTCTTCCTGGCAAATCACGTTTCACAGGAGGTTAACTTCCTAAGAGGAACTTTGGGAAGCCCAGGGACAAGGGAACCCGCTTGGCCGTGTTTCTGGGGTCTGAGCCCCAGAAGCAGGGAGAACACAGGGTCTGCCGACAGGTGATGAGCTGTGGCCTTTGCACAGGGCTGGAAAACGCGGTGTGCCCGTGACTGACCGTGAACTGCAGCTTCGATCATGACCGCGCCTGGCGGCAGGGCCCCGAACCGCCTTTATGGGGCCTGGTGTGTACAGGCCACTTGGGGGACATTTGTACTGCACGTCCCCAGGGAGAGGAGAAGAATATACAGACCAGTGTTTGGGAGCCATGAAGTCCCCCACAGCAGCCTCCCCAGGGG
Source organism: Neogale vison (assembly GCF_020171115.1). NCBI lineage: Eukaryota > Metazoa > Chordata > Mammalia > Carnivora > Mustelidae > Neogale > Neogale vison. The sequence continues at coordinate 260,663 of NC_058104.1, read as the reverse complement.
GATCTGTGCCTTGGGTGGGGGCACCACAGGTGTTTGCACAGGAGAATCCCATTCAGATAAGGAAGTCAGAGGAGGGAGCAGGAGAGAGATGGTTCTAGGGAAGAATCATGGACCCTGTTCGCACACTGATCCTGCTGGTGACACCAGGTAGGCCCCCAGGAGCCAGCCACAGGGAGGCCACGGCCCCCACTGTGCAGGATCCCAGGCACCTTCGGTGTAAGGCCTCACATTAAGAACACATATTACACGCTGCCTGGACATCTGAGACCAGGGATGCTCCTTGAGGGCCTAACTGCCGTCCCGCCCCGCTCTGCCCTGGCTTCCATGGAAAAGTCGCCCTTACCAGATGGAGCCCAGCTCTCACTGTCCCTGAGCGGTGAGTGGCCTTCGGATGCCCCGCTGGCCCGTGACATGGTTCCCACAAACACAGCAGGTCCTCCCTGGGGAAGTGGGGGGGCGCCTCGCCCTCCTATTCCTACACATCCTGCCCCCACAGCCCCCGCTGGCTCCCTCTGTTCCCGGCCACCACGGCCATGGCCCTGCGTGGCCCGGGGCCGTTAGGACGTGGGACCGGTAAACCACTATCCGTCTCATCTGTCCAGTACCGGGTGCTGAGTGTCCACCGGCCCAGAAGCCAAGGGCAGGCATGCCTCCCTCACCAGTGGGGTGAGGAGGAAGTAGCTAAGACAGGGACCGGACGCCGTCGTCGGGCCCCTAGCGGTTCCAGATGCCCTGCCGCATCCCCCACACATGCGGGCAGCCCCCGCCCGGCGCAGACCCGCATCCACGACCCACACAGGGTGAGCAAAGCTTGGACTCTCTTTCTCCAAGCTGGTTAGGGTCCTGGGCTGCCTCAGCCAAGTAGCACACGCCGGGGGACTTTGAACCCAGATGTGAGTGCTCACTGCTCTGGAGGCCCGGCTCCCCTGCGACCGCAGGCCCTTCTTCCCACCCATGTCCTCACCTGGCTGCTTCTCTGTCTCTTCTACAAGGAGACCGGGCCCTGGAATCAGGGCCCACCAGCATGCTCTCACCTTGAAACCCTTAACGAATCACAACTGCAAAGGCCCTGTTTCCAAACAGGGTCATGGCCATGGGATCTGAGTAGACATGACTTTGGGGGTACCCTGTGTAACCCAGCATGGACCCCTGTGGCATGTCAGCTGCCCTGGCCATGCCTCCTCCTGCGGAAGGCCCGAGTTCCAGCCTCAGTTTCCCACTCTGCCCACGCACAGGGCTGTGAGGGGGTCCCTTACCGAGCGGGTCCTCGGTCCTGAGTCAGCTCTGCCTGAGCCACACAGGGCCTGTCACGGGTCTAGAAACGTGCCCAGAAGAGCTTCTGAGGCCCCACACACCCTAACACAACCCCTCACAGCAGCTGGACAGGGACACAGAGGGCTCCCACCATCCTCTGCCCTCTTCCGGGTGGCCGGCAGGGCTGGTGTGGCCTTCCCTGCCCTCCCTGCCCTCCAGACTCCAGGCTCTGCCTTGGGATAGGAGCCCCTGGGGAGGACTTGAGTCCTAAAGCCCTGGTGTGTATCTCGGGACAGAATAAATGTTTGTTTCTGTGCGGGATTAACCCCGAGCTTATGATACTTAATAAAAACCAGGCTGCACCCCATGGGGTCTCACCTGGAGCGGCGCCAGCCTTCCCGGGGAACAGGGGCAGGGTAGATGACTTGGGCAAGTGGCCCCCTCACGTGGGGGCAGGAGCCACCGGTGCGGACGCAACCACCATCCTTAAGCTTCCGGATCCTTCTCCAAACACTCACGGTCCAGAAAGTGAGCACGGCACGGCACAAACCGTGTATGAGCCTGGCTCCTCACTTCCGGAACATTCCTCCCGGTCCGCCCACCCTGTTGTCTTCATTTCCGGTGCCGCGTAACAAATGAGCGCAAATTCAGCCGCTTAGGACAGACCCGCTTACGGCCTCGCTGTTTCCGTGAGCGCCCGTCCAGGTGCTGGCCAGGCCAGCATCTGAGGCCCTGGGGACCCTCCCGGGCTCCCACGGTCGTCGACAGAACTCATTTCCTTGCGTTTGTAAGACTGAAGCGGCCAGCTGGGGCTCGCAGGGCCAGGGCCACTCTGGGCTCGGAGAGGCAGCCTGCGGTCCCTCCTGCCCGGGCCCCTGCAGCCCCTCGCAGAATACTGCCGGCTTTCCGCCAGCCCAGCAACCGGGTCGCTGGGATGGCTTCCCCTGCCTTTCTGATCCCCTGTTAGGAACTACAAGTGTCCCCCAAATCTCATATGTTGCAATGCCACACCCCCCAGGCGACGGCATTAGGAGCAGGGCCGTGGAGAGTGGTAAGATCCTGACGGGGCAGCCCCGGGAATGGGATCTGACACCCCCAAGAGGAGACACAAGGGCTGCTTCCTCTCTCTGCTCCCCGCCACAGGAGGCTGAGACAACAGCCGTCTGCAAGCCAGCAAGTGGGCCCCACACGACCTGTCAGCACCCCGATCCCAGCCTTCCAGCTCCCAGAACTCAGAAATAAATGAGAGTCACCCCGTGGGCAGGGTTTGGTGCTGCCTGTGCTATGACACTCCCTTTGTGGCTGTGTTTTATTGCGGTGAAATTCACATAACGTAAAATGAACCGTGTTAAAGTGAGCGACTCGGGGGCAGCGCATCCCCAAGGCTGGGCGCCCACCCCCGCTGTCCAGCTCATCCTTGCCCCAAACCCAACGAACTCGACCTCTTTCCAACATCTCACTGATTAATTAGATCAGGCCCACTCTGCACTCTCCCCCTTACGAAATGCAAAGTCGGCTGATTCGCACCTGAAACACGGGAGGGACGCCCACTGAATTCACAGGTCCCCCACCACATCCTGGGCCGGGGACATTTACAGCTGTGCACGGCAACAGCCGTCTCAGAGCGCCACCACCGGCCACACCTGTCCCCCAGAGGTATGGCTCTGAGGGGGTGTCCACTCAGACCCTTCCCACTGTAGCTCGGTCAGCCATGAGCAGTGAGCCAAGGTGTGCGTGCTCTGCCAGCTCCCATCACACACACACACACACACACATACACACACACACACACAGCCCACATGATGAGGGAGCACGAGGCTGGCTGAAGACAAAGCAAAAGCTGGTGCCTTGTAACCGCCCCCCTCCATCCGCTCCTCAGTCCTATGTGTAGCATCCCTCAGGCAGTCCTGACTGCCATGAACAATAAGCAAATGGTTATCTTGCAGAGATCACAGTCTTGCAAGGCAGGAGTCTCCCTTGGTTTGCAAATGTTCTTGAGATTTACAACAAAGAAGTTACCTTATCAATAGCCCAATTTCCAAAGACACATAACTCAGGTCCTCAAGCCCTAACTTCACCCTCCCCTCCATAAAAAACCAAAGGAGGTGGAGGTAGAAGGAAAAGTAAATAAAGTTAAATTTCTTCTAAACCTAAATCTCACTAACAAGGACGCTTGATAGCAGGAATGTAACATTCCACCAGGAGACTCCCTATTGTCTTTCTGTTAGTGCCTCATTAGAGGGAAAGTGGCCTTGGCTTGATAGTAACCAGGCCTTCAATATCCTGACAGTCTTCTTTACCCCAACAGCCCTTCTGAACACCCCTTTGTCCTCACTTACCCAACTCCTGTGTATATAACCAGCCAGTCCTCACATGCCCGGCGCAGTAGCATCTCCATCTGCCACGGGTCCTGTCCCCGTGCTCAATAAACCACCATTTTGCACCAAAGATGTCTCAAGAATTCTTTCTTGGTCATCGGCTCCGGACCTCAGCCCACCAAACCTCACCTAGGTTCTAGAACTTCATCACACATAGCCTCGGTTTACCCATCTGTAAAATGGGGTTACTGACACAGCTCCCAGATGAAGGGACAGACTAACCCTGATGAGTGTCTGCCCAGTGCGGCCTGTGCTGACAGCTGTCCCATGCTCCTCACAGCACAGGAAATGCCGCAGGCATTATCATCATTGGCCTCTGCTTCCTTCCGTTCCCCCTTCTTTCTGAGCGCATCACAAGGCCGTGGGCTCCTAGGGCACAAAGTCATCCGGGTTAGCTCTTCCAGGCCTGCCTGCCATCTGCACCCTGGCAATGCTGCCTCGCACCTGTGCATCTCCCTGCTTTGCAGCCCCGTACACTCCCTGTATAAGGGGGCTCCCCACCCTGCTCCAGACAGTGAGACGGGGGCCAGACAGTTTCCAGATGCTTCTCCCGAACAGACGGGTGTGGCTGGCGAGGACTCGCCGACTGCGGGGTCGCTCTGCTCCATCTCCCATCTCCTTGCAGAACAGGGGCTTCCCCACCGGTGGTTGGCCGAAGGGTACCTCTCCAGACAGGCTCTCCTTCTTGGAAGCCGGAAGAGAGGCAGCAGGGTCGGACCCGATCCCTGGAGCTCAGGGCTGTGGCGGGCGGTCAGGAGCGGAAAGGCGGCGAGAATGAGATCCCGGGGTCACTGGCCTATTCGGCAAGATACTTGAGGTGGAAATCCTCCTGCAACAGTGTGGCGTGAACTGTCGTATTGAACTGACTTTTCCTACAGCTCTTCCAGCAGAGAGCCCATGCAACGTGGCTCGGATTAAGTCGTATAAAAATAATCTCTCAGGGGGCGCCTGGGTGGCTCAGTGGGTTAAGCCGCTGCCTTCGGCTCAGGTCATGATCTCGGGGTCCTGGGATCGAGTCCCGCATCGGGCTCTCTGCTCAGCAGGGAGCCTGCTTCCCTCTCTCTCTCTGCCTGCCTCTCCATCTACTTGTGATCTCTCTCTGTCAAATAAATTTTTAAAAATCTTTAAAATAAATTTAAATAATAATAATAATAATAATCTCTCAGCCTCAAAGCCAGGAGCTTGGTCCTGAGCGGGGGCAGAGCCCCGGCCTCTTGTCCTGGCAGTCTGGACAATGCCTGTGCCAGGTGTCAAGTTACATACTATTACATACAGTTACATACTGTTCCCAAGATGCATTCACGCCGTGGACCACATCAGAGTTTCAACCCTTTCCATGGCTGAAGAAGAGCCCAGGGCCTGGGGAGACCATATTCTGTGTATCTATTCTTCTGTGGACGGACACTGGATTATTTCCGCCTTTGGCTCCAGTGTGTCACGGGGCTGTGGACATTGTGGGTGTCCTCATCTGTACCAGGGTCTGTAAACCTCCCGGGAACATACACGAAGGGCCTGCTTTACACTCATGGTTTTCCTTAAGCAACCCTCCGTCCCCTGACCACTGCCCGCTGGCCTCACACCTGCAGAGACCTCCCTGCCTGGGCATGGCTGGGCTCTGGCAGGCTGCAGGCAGGCACATGAGAAATAGAGAAAGGGTGATTTTGGAATCAGAGAGCCCCAGGGAGAAGCATGAATGACTGCGGGTCACAGGAGGCTTCCTACTGGAGGGCCCCTCCCCCAACCCCGGCCTTGCAGGGCTGGGCCGGGCTGCTCGAGGGACTGAGAGGGATAGGATGGAGTCTGAGTCGTTGGGTCCTCGGGCTCTGTCCTTCCGCCCCAACCTCCCCCAGGCCCCCAACCCACCCTCTGGCCTGAGTTTTTGGCCCCAAGGACAGAGTCTTCAGGAGTTGGCCCATGATAATTTAAGAGAAAACTTCTAGAAAGGGAGAGTCCTGCAGAAATGAACCATAGGGTTCGTGCATCGGTAAATTCCCAGCCACCTACTGCACGGCTTCCGTGGGCACAGAAGGCATCCAGAGTTTGGACGGCCACCCATAGGACAGCATCGAGGGTCTACATGCTTTTCTGGGCCCATCCTGGCAGTGGTGCTGAGCCGGGGGGTTGATGAGGAGGGATCTGGTCACCTATTAAGGAAGAGGAAGAAGGAGCTCCCAGAAAAGAGGCCATCTAGACTTTGGGAAGGACTCTGGATCTGGCTGAGGGGACAGGTCCCAGAGTTGTCCATGCCGGGACATGGGGACTGGCCACAGGGACCAGGAAGACAGGCCTTTCCCCAAAGCACCCCTGCTCTTGGGGTGAAAGGGGCTCACAGGTGCTGCCCAGAATGGTACCCCTCTTTCCAGGCTCCCCTCCCACATCCGGGACTGCCCTGCGGCCAGTCTTAGAAGCCTGGGAAGGGAGCAAGAAGGCCCTCCAGCCCTGGAGACAGGGACCCCCTCACAGGAGGACAGGAGTGAGCAGGTGATTGCAGCTGGGTTCCCGGCATCCTCCAGGGGAGGGAGGAAGCCAGGGCCCCCATGATGACGGGCTTGCAGGCAGCAAGCACTCCAGCAATGCGGTTATAAGGATAAGGAAGAGGGCAGGGCACGCCACTGGCACTTCCTGGGTCCCCTCTCCTCAGCTGGAATGAAGATTCATCTCAGGGACGTGCTGCTGGGCCTGCAGGGAGGGCAGACCCGGGGCCCGAAGCTCCCCAGCCCAGCCGGCACGGAGGTTGCTCAGGCCGGGGTCGGCTCGGGTGCCCAGTGCCCACATGCAGAAAGTACAGGGTGAAGAACTCTGTACTCACCCCACATCAGACACACCTGCCTGTCCTGGCGGGCCCCCAGCCTCTACCCACCATGGCCCAGGGGCCTGGGGCCGGTGAGGACCCCCAGTCCCACCCCACCCCCATCCCAATGTGGCTGGCTTAGGAGGAGTGCAGGAGTCCTGGGCCTTTCTCCTCCATGGAGCAGAGCAGGAAGAAGGTAACTGAATCAGCACTTCTCACCCCATCTGGAACATTCCAACATGGAAAACCCACTGAGCAGCTGGGGAAACAATTTAGGGACTTTAATTAAAGGCCGATGACTCTCCCACAGAGACCCACCCCCACACGCAGCCGGGAGGACCCACCACATCTGCCCTCAGTGTGTTCCGAGCCCCAGCCAGGCACCTGGCTCTAGGCATTGGCGGCCGGGCGTGTTTCCACGGGGAGGGGGATGACCGGAAAGAGCCAGGCCACCCTCTGTCTTCCCTGTTCCCAGTCTACCTTCTGGGCACCAAAGCCAGACAAAAGAGTAAGTCCCATAGTTCTGCTTCTGAGAAGCTTCAGGAAGGGGAAAGTGGGTCACGTAAGGGAGCTCGGGAAAGGGACTCCAAGTGTGGGGAGGAAGCGAGCCCAGGAGGAGAGCACAGCTGCCTCTTTCGAAGGCTGGCGCCCTGTCTGTCTGCGCCTTCTGTGAGGAAAGGCATTCCAGCCACAGGGAACAGCATGGGCCAAGGGGACCCGGGCCTTGGCAGGTGGAAGGAGCTGACGGGCAGAAGCTCAGGACAAGAGGAGCGTGCAGGCTGGGGGGCAGGGGCAGGCCTCCGGGAGCCTGCAAGGCTGCGGTCAGACATCTGGTCTTCATTCTGGAGGCCATGGGGGTGGGGGGGAGAAGACTGGAGTGTTTTAAAATAATGGGATCTGGTTTACTCTGAGTACACCCCCTAAGTGCACAGAACTCAGCTGCCGTGCAAGCTAAGAAGCCCGTCATAGGAGAACAAAAGAGGCGTCCTAGAGCCGCCCTAGCATGAGTGTAGATGTCTGACAAGGGTGTATCTGGGAAGGAGGGGAGACAGGCATGAACCAGGCTGGGAGCTAGGCTCCTGACTCCCCTCCTGCCCATGCAGCCCGGGGCAGGCTACCAAGCGGTCACTAAGTGGGGCCACAGTCCTGGGAATGGGGCCGGAGCCACCAAGCCCAGTGCTTGCCCCAGAGCAGGGATTCCTTCCTCCTCATGGTCACTGCAACTTTGGCCAGCACCCCCCACGCACCCACATCAGAGGTCAGAGCTGGGGAGGAGGGCACAGGACCATCACGTCCACATCTGCCCACCACATTTCCAACAAGGTCTCTCGGGAGCAGCTCCCAGTGCTGTCCCTGGCCTGACCCTGGTGGTGGAGCCTAGAGACAGTGCTAGGCCCTCAGGACAGTCAGGCAGGAGTGTCCTCTGGGCCCAAAACCAGCAGAAACAAGGGCAGGGCTCCAGGCTGTTGAGGGCAGAGGCCCCCATCTCCCTTCCCAGGTCCTGTTGCACCTTCTTCTCAGCTTACCCCAGCCCCCCCATTTGCAGTTAGCCAGAAAGAGGGGCTCCCGCATCACTGGAAATCCTCCCTCATTTTGATTTTGGGGCCCAGAACACACAGCTGCTGCGAGTAGCCAGGGGATGGACAGGCCACATCAGGACCAAGGATTTGATATGGACCCCGGCCTGGGGTGCAGAGGAGGCAGTCTGGTCCCAAAACCTGGCCACGTCAGGTTTGGGCCTAATTGTCCCTGGAGGCCATCGTCGGGGCAGTCTGTGAACACTTGGCAGGCAGCACTGTGGCTGGGGCCTCTGCTCTCCAGGGGGCAGGGGCCGCCAGGGCACCAGAGGGCACCGCCCAGCCCAGTGGGGCCTAACTCAGGAGCTGAGCACGCACCTGGGCCCATCCCCCAGGGGAGAGAGCCTGTCACACACAGAACCAGGGCATCCAGGGCCTGAGGGCGGAGTGGGGGAGGGGCTGGGACCCATTAAATGGTCACTTCCTATAGAGCTCTGGGTCTGGAGGGTGGTAAGAGCCACGTAGTTGTGGCCGGTTGTGGGCGTGGCCTGTTGTGGGCGGTACCAGACTGTCCCCACCGCTTGGACGCTTGGACGCTGTTAGAACCACACACCCATTGCCCATCACACTCACTGGTGGGCAACTTCTCCAGATTTCCAGGAGGAAGCATGGAATGGGCACTAAGATGTGCAATCAGCTGAGGTCACAGGGGTGGTTGCTGGACAGATCCAACGTTAATCCTGCCCCAGGCCTCATCCGGAACATGGGGACAACCTAGCTCAGCATCCCAGGGCTGACCAGAGAGCCCAAGGGCCGCCCCCAGAACCATAGGTCTAAGCTGTGTGTCGCTGGGCAGGCCCTAAACCTCTCTGAGCCCCAGGGGCTCATCTGTTACATGCGGCCAAGCTCACTGCACACCCCAAGTCATGTGTGAGGCCTGGGTTTGGGACTACTTCTGGCAGGGGAACAGTGCCCTGCATGGAGAGCTGGTGCGATGACCACTTCCCTGCATGGGGACCCCTCCAACCGCCACCTTGCAGCCTTCAAGGCTTGTGTAGAAGAACACAGATCCAAACCATATTTCCTAAATAGTTTTCTCTACCCATCATCTGAACACGGGCAGCTCTGGCCGGGAGACAGGCATGAACTGTGGTTCCTGAGTGTCCCCCGGCAGGACACAGGCTGGCCTGTCCTGCTCAGTCCCAGCCGAAGTCCTGGCCAGTCATCTGGTAGAACTTGCGGTTGAAGGGCCGGTAGAAGTCCCGCAGCCGCTGGACCACCGCCAACGGCACCCGGGGGTGGGGCCGGCCCTTGGATTTGCCCAGGCAGCGCGGGCGGCCGCTCCCCTGCGCCTTCTTGAGGCAGGGGAAGCCCTTGGTGGCGTTGAAGTAAAAGTGCTTGTCCGTGACCACCCGTCTGAGGCCCAGGAAGTCCTGCACCCGGCCTAGCTCTCCGGCCGGGTCGCTGACCAGGCGCTCGCCGCTGACGAACAGGAAGCGGGACAGTGGGAAGAAACGCAGCCAGTTGTCCAGGTGCTGCGCGTACAGGCCAATGCGTACGGCACTCCAGGCCGTGTCCACCGGGCCCAGGCCGTGGCGGAAGGCCAGGGCCCGGAAGCTGGGCAGGCCTGGGGTCTTAGAGAGTGTCTGGGCATAGTCGGAGATGGCCCGAGTCACGGGGTTCCGCACCACCACAATCAGCTTCGTGTCTGGGGACATGCCGTGGATGCGGCCGGGAGCCTCCCGCGTTACGAAGTAGCTGGGGGTTTTCTCCATGGTGATCTGCCCGTCCAGGGTGCGCGGCATCAGGCTCCTGGGCGACAGGGGTGAGGAGAAGTAGGTGAGAGCGAGTGCTGGCCCCCAGGAGACCCAGGACAAACCTCCCCTTCCTCCACGGACATCCCAAACCTCCAAGGCGGGCAAGCCTTCCCCAGCAAACCCACCCATCCTAGGTGCTTGAGTGGGCAGCCTGGGATATAGGCCATGGGGACACCCGGCCCCAGCACAGGCTCCCCTGTGCTTGGGCTGGGTGTCCCAAGCACAGCCCTGGGTGACTCTCTCTCCTCCTCAGCCTTGCTGGTTGCTACCTAGCTCAGTCCCACACCTCTGCTGGGACCCTCCCCAAGCTGGACTGCAGCCACAACCAACACTGCTGGGTCTCCCTCGAGGCCTGCAGCCTGACCCTGTGCCCCACACAGCCCCACCTGCCATGCTTACTGACAAGTGTCCCCAACAGAGGGCAGCGCCCCCCGCCTCCCCGGCACAGCCTCTCTGGCCTCTGATTACAGCCCTGCTAATTCTCACTGACCTGGACCAGATCAGAATGGATCAGAACGGGTCAGAAGGGAGCCATTGCACACTGGAGAACAGTGAGCGTGGTGGCCTGGGGACTCGTCCCAAGTCCCCAGCCGCCTAGACCTCCCAGACCTGGCTTACACCCCAGAGGGCAAGGCTGCAGGTCGGGGAGGGGAGCACCGACCCCATCCCAAGGTTCTGGGGGAGGTGATTGGTGACAGCCCACTGACCACCCCAAACCTGGGGCAGCCCATTCCTAAGGCTGGGCAGGCATCGGGGCTGGGGGTGGGGTGGGGGGTAAGCAGGTGCACTGAGAAGTGTCCCGAGGCCACACCTGCAAACCAGGTAGTACAGGGCGAGGCAGGGCCGGGTGTGGCCTGGCCAGCTGGGCAAACAGCCTTGAGGGAGGGCCAGGAACTAGGTCAACAGAGGCAGAGGCTGTTGGGACCTGTGCTAGGGAGGGGAGGTCTCTGTGGGCTGGCCCCGCCTCCTGTCCTCTGAGGGAGCTGCCTCTACCTGGCCCACTGCCCACAGCTTGTGCCCCAGCCAGGGAGCTGATCCACAGGGTGGAGTTCAGGTTTCTGTCCAGCCTAGGGAACCCCTCTGCAGACACAAGACCCTGGGAGGCTGGGCCTGAGTCTCCTCCTTCTGCTCAGACCCCCAAGAAAACTCAGGTCAGGTGGATGCCCAGACACACAGACCCACGAGTTGGGGGTGCTTAGCTTGGATGGTGCTGGTGGTGGGACAAGAATGTGTACGTGGGAGTCCAGGCCCTGCACTGGCTCCCTGACACCCTGCAGGGGCTCTGGGGGTCAGGTGGGCTGCACAGTCTGCTAGCTATGGGAGCTCCCCCCACCCCAAAACAAGGCTCCAGGCAGAGCGGGTCTACAGAAGCGATGGGGACAGCTCTGCTTCCCCCGTCTTCGTGAACGACTGAGCTGGGACTCCCTCTATGCCACTCTCTGCCCCATCTGATAGGCAGGCACACAGAGGCTCACGGAGGAAGCCGGAAGGAGAGGGCAGACACAAACCTACAACCCTGGGCTGTAGCCGCTGCCCTGCAGTCCGCTCGGATTCTGCTCCCAGAGCCCCTGCACCTCTCGGCCTGCCTCCCGCCACTGGGAGTCCAGTCGGGAGTAGTCCCCGGTCCTCCCCCTCCAAAAGGCGAAGTTCAGGGAGAGCTTGGCTGGTGACAACACCAAGGGCTGAGACCCAGGGCTTCCACAAGAGGGAAGGGAGGTCTCCTCACACTGAACCTCACTGCTGAGACCCACAAAGACACGGTGAGCCAGGCCACATCGGAAGTCACCGTCCCTGGGGTGCCGAGTGGCCCATGCAGTTCAGCGACCCACTCTCGGTTTCGGCTCAAGTCTTGACCTTGGGATCATGAGATCGAGCCCCGTGCTGGGCTCTGTGCTCAGCAGGGACTCTCCCTCCCTCTGCTTCTGCCCCTGCCACAGCCCAGATAAATAAATAAATCTTTTAAAAAGAAGAAGAGGAAGAAGAAAAAGTCACTGGCCTCCCTTCATCACCTGCCTCAGGGACGACAACGGTCTCAGTTGCTCAAGGGACACCCTGTCCACCTTCGACACACTCTTCCCATCCCTTCTATCTCCCAGGCACCAAGTGACCTCAGGGGTGCACCCTCTTTTCCTTCGCAGACTGTGCACTTCGGCTTCTGAATATCCCCCTCCCCTTCACTCCTGCCTGGGGGGAGGGAGGCTACAAGGAAGAGTCCAGGGGACATCACCACCCACTGCAGCATCTCTCTGAGGAAGTCAGAGGAGCAAACCAGTGGACGTGCCTCGGCTCCCACCGCGGGGAGGAGCAGGGATGACGTTCCGGGCCCGCTCCCGCCACACACCAGCTTTGAGCTCTGAGATCTTTGGGTTCAATGACTCTCCACAGGCCTGGTCTGGGGAATGGGGTAGGGTGGGGTGGGAATTTGGGGGAGGTGAGAGAGAATAGGGAGGAAAAGAGGGAACGAGACACTGACCCCCACACGGCACACATGTGACAAGCTGCTCTATGGACACCCCCCCCACCCTGCTCCAAGTTCATCTGGTCTGCATTTTCTTGCGGCTTCAGTCCAGCCCTGGGCAACTCTCTCCTCCTCAGCCCTGCTGGCTGCTTGCTAGCTCTGTCATACACCTCTGCTGGGCTCCATCCAGCCCAGCCTGGGACCAGCAGAAACCAGTCCTGGCTTCTGTGTGGAACTCCGCAGTGCTGGGGGTAGTGAGGACCTCAAGTCCCCAGTCCCATGAGTCTCTCTCCGGGTGAGCAGGGGGAGATAAGTCCCACAGAAGCCCAGATCCCTCCCCTCATAGACTTAGATCCCCAATTCACTGCTCCTGCATTTGCTGCTTGGGCGCCCCGGAGCCAGGGGGTTCCCCCACCTGCCTCCCTCCACCGTGGGCTCTTCCTCTACTCCCTGCCCCAACTCTCAGACCAGAACAGGGTTCTGTACTCTCTGGCAATCCAACCCGGGGTCCCACTGCCAGACCATGGCCAGGGCGGGGCAACCTCTTTACTTTAGGGGACACTGAGGCAGGGGTGGGCATTTTCAGAGGATCACTGCACACTGGTGGAAAGGACAGACAGGTCCAGAGGCACATGGCAGCCGGGAGCACAGCAAGTGCACCTCCACACGTCAGCACACACACCCCAGAAGCTCAGTGAGCCTGGCTCCCGCTGGCTCTGCTTTGGCCAGTGAAGGGAGGGTACTCTCCAGCCCTGGGAGACAGCTCTGGACTAATGGAGGCCCCTGGGACCTGAGCCTCTGCACCCTTTGCATCCACCCCTCCCCCCAGAGGAGGTGGCTCAGAAAAAAGAGAAAGGAGAAAGGCTCTTCTCTACCAGAGTTAGACATGCTCCTGGATCTCCCCCTCCCATCTCGGGCCCTCCAGGATCCCAAGAGCCCCTACCCAGAGCTGAAAATCAGGACCCCCTGCCTCTCAGGTACCTCACCCTCCCCAGCACCGGAGCCTGTACACAGAGAGGGGCCAGACAGGGCCTGCGGACCCCAGGCTCTCTGAGAAGCCTCTGGGACGAGCCTGCAGCAGACCCTCATTAGCTCAGCTCGGCACCCAACCGCAGCTCCTGTAGTCAATGCTCATGGCGGCCAGCGTGGGCTCTGAAGTTCGCTCTAGGTGACAGAGTGTCCTCCGCCCCTTTGCCCCTCCTTTTCTTCTTTCCCTCCTTCCTCCTCTTCCTCTCCCCCTGCGCAGCAGCCAGGGACCGGGGAGGCTTTTGAATGCAGCCGCACTGTCAGAGTGGGGTGGCTGTCTCTCCCTGAGCATCCAGGATGCTGGGATCAGCCAGCTGGATCCAAGGACGGACTCGCTTCCCCATCACCACCCGACTTCCCTAGGACCCCAAACAGCAGCAATCCTTCAGAGCTCAGGACCCACGATCCCTGCTCGCACTGAGGCCCCCCGCAAACCCATGAGTGATTTTAAGGCAAAAGGCAAAGATAACAAGTAGGAGTGGCTTTCAGCTCCGGGACTGGCTGAGGTAGGTGTACTAGGGAGTCAAGAGTCTGGATCCTGCCACCCCGCACTCCCCGTTAATTCACCGAGTGACCTTGGCTGGGTCCTCTCTGCCCCATAGCTCGGAGAGGATGAGGTGAGAGCTATCGGGAGTGGGGTGACTCATTCTCCATCTGGAAGCCCTCATTTCCCTGCAGGAAGGGACAGGGCACCATGGCCGGCTTGCACACAGTTGAAGGAGAGAGAAGGCAGGGCCTCACACTGCTTCAGCCGGGACTGGGTGCTCCCCCACTTTTGCTAAGGTACCCCAAGGCCATCCAAACAGACGCAGGACAACTACAGAGCCCTTGACATGAGGCTGGGGTCCTAATTCCCTCCTCTTCCCCTTTCTAAAGAAAACCCAGAATTTATCCAGACCCCCAGAACCACCGAGAAGTCCTCTTCCCAGAACTGAGGCTCTGGGGGAGAGGGCAGACACTTTCTAGGAGGCTACAGGAGAAATTCTTGGGGTAACAGGCCAGAAGTCAGACATACTTTCCCAGAGCGATCCAACGGGGGAGGGCAGATGAGCATGAAGCGTTCCCAACGCTGCTGAAGCCCCGCTAGCTTCAAACTCCTCCTCCGGGATTGAAACTCCCCCCTCCCGTGTTGCTGAGAACACTCATTAACCCCGAACCAGGGTTTTCCCTGAACTTTTCAAAGTTTCTGGAAACCCCCAGGCCAGTGACCGCTCCTCCTTTCTGTGAAACCTAATGCAGGGGGACGGCGTCCCCGAGGTCAAGTCTCGGCCCCCCACCAGGCTGGCCTCAGCCCGGATCCCTGGATACCTCACCCCACCGTGTCTCCAGTGAGACCCCAGGGGGCCATCATGCTGTTGTTCCACGGCACTCGCCAGGGCGCGCACCGAAGCCGACGGGGCGCACAGGCCGGGCGCTCACCGGTACCAGGCGAGGCCGCGCTCGTAGCACCTGTCGAAGAAGTGGGGCTCAGAGCCGAGCGCGCGGACGTCGGGGTGCAGCCGCAGGAACTCCAGCAGCGCGCGCGTGCCGCCCTTCTTCACGCCCACGATGAGCGCCTGCGGGAAGCGCCGGCGTCCGAGGCCGCTGGCCACCGGCAGGCCTGGCGCCCCGGGGCTGCCGACGGCGCGGAGCGGCTCAGCGCGCGCGGGGGCCGGCACGGGGGCGCGGGTGGCCGGCGGGCAGCGGCTCGGGAGGGTGCAGAGGCAGTAGGCGCCGAGCACCAGCGCGGCGAGCAGCGGCGGCGCACGCGGCACCCGCAGACCGGCCCCCTGCCCGGCCCCCGCGCCCTGGCCGCCTCCGACCCCGCCGCCCACGCCGCCGCTACCTGCCATGGGGTTGTGCCGCGCCCAGGCCCTGGAACGGGGCGTGCAGGAGGAAGCGCATCCCAGCCGGTGCTGAGCTCAGCCAGCCCGCGCCCGGCTTCTGCTTTGCGCCCAGCCACCCCGCCAGCAGGGAGAGGGCGGGGGCGGGGCCTAAAGGCCCCGCCCAGCCCCGTGGCCCCACCCCCTGGACCACTGCTCTACCTGGGACTAGCCGGCGGCGGTGGAGGCCCAGGCGCATTTGGAGCCTCAGAGGTTACGCAGTCGCGCCCTCTCGGAGACCCTGGGCTCCAGCCCGCTCGGCTCCAGGATCATCACCGTTACGCGCCTGGATGCTGCGGCGACGGGTCAGGTCTCAGGGCCGTGACAGGACTGAAGTGCCTTAGAAGACGGATCTCGGCCCTTCCCGGACCAGGGCGGAGCAGCAGGTGCGCGGGCGGAGCCAGTGGATCACGGAGGCTCGTGGACCTGGGCCCTACTGCGCAGAGGGGTTCCCGGGCGTCGAGGGAAGTCCGAGGGGAGAAGAGGGCGCGCTTTGCTGACAGTCGGCTTGCTATTCGTCAGGGTCACAGCCCTGGCGGCTGGAGAGGGTCGCCAAGTATGATTACCATTTTAGAGTCCCAGAAACCTGGGGTACCTCCAAGGGGCAGGGGCCTCCCTGACCCACAGTCATTCCACCCAGAAGGAGCCCTGGACCGAGGAGGCTCTGCAGAGCCAATGGGTTGAAGACCGCTGATGAGGGCCCCAGCCCAGGACCCAGACACCAGGCGTGCACCTGCCTGTCAGGACAAGACTCAGCCAGGATCCCTGTGGGCGGGTTGCTGGCACAGCACTGTCTGGGGTGCAGGTTGATACACACAGGGTCACAGGAAGTTCTTCTTCTCGTCTAGCTTAGAAGGGGATTTGTTCCAAACAGCCTGGTTCTCCTTAGAGCTCTACTGGCTGAGGTCCCCCTCCGCCTGCAGCACCCACCGTCACAGCAGGCATCTCTCAGGGCTCCGAATCCAGCATTAAACGGTGGTGTCCCCTCTGCCTCCCTGCCCAGCACAGGCACAGTGGGTTTCCACCTCCCAGCTGTCACTCATGCTGTTCCTTCTTCACTCATGCTGTTCCTCCCACGGAGAGTACCTTTTCCTCAGGACCCCCAGCCCTCCCACCACCCACACACCTGCTTCAGGACCTTCCAGAAGTTTATCAAGGACAGCAGGACTCTAATTTGCTGGGGGGAGGGGAATGAGGCCAAGAACAAGGACAGTTTACTAGCTGCTGCCCTCCTTCCAGACACCATCCAACTGTTGAGTGAAGGGTGGGTGCAGATCTGGGGACACTCAGGGTAGCAGCCTTGGGACATATGCTCACCAGTGTACCCCCACACCTAACGGAAACTAGCGCCCAGTGGGCACTTGAAGAAAGTCAGCTGGTGGAAGGATGTGACTGGAGGGAGAGGTCAAGGAAGACTTTCTAAAAGAAGTGGTGGTCAGGCAAGCAGCCCGAAGACAGCAGCAGCAGAGAGCATGGGGCAGGGGTGGAGGGCAGAAGGCCATCTCCAAGAGGGAATGCACTCTCGGAGCTCGACCTGAGCCTCCTGTTCCTTTTCTGTAAGATGGAGACCTCAGACCTGATGCTGAGTAGCAGTTTTGCTGAGAGGTCACGTCCATACCATGCCGCTGAGCCAGCTAGCTCGTGGGATTCAGTGGTTTCCAGTATATTCATAATGTGCCACTGTCACCATAGTAGATTTTAGAACACACTCATCACCCCGAAAAGAAGTCCCAGCTGCCGCATCAGCCGTCACTGCCCATTCTCCCCTCCCCCACCCCCCTGCAACCGCTCACCTGCTCTCTGTCTCTACAGATTGGCCTGTCCTGGACGTTCCTGAAAGTGGAATCATACAACACGTGGTCTTTTGCAACTGGCTCCTTTCTGTCGGCATCATGTCTTCAAGGATCATGTGTATTGTGGCAGGTGTCAGAGCCTCGCTCCTTCATACGGCTGATGGACGTCCCGCTGCCCAGATGGACCACCTTCCGTGATCCAGTCGTCTGTTGAGGGACACCAGTTTGTTCCCGGCGCTTGGTCACTGGGAATCACACTGCTGGGAACGTTCACACACAAGTTTTCGGGTGAACACGTTTCCTTTCTCTTGGGCATGTATCTGGCACGGGAATTGTTGGGTCACACGGCAACTCCGTGTTTAGCCTTTCAGGAAGAATCTTTTTGAAGGTTGAATTTGGGCATTTCGGAATCGGCCTCACGAATTTTTTTTTTAAAGATTTTATTTATTTATTTGACAGAGAGAGATTACAAGTGGGCAGAGAGGTAGGCAGAGAGAGAGAGAGGAGGAAGCAGGCTCCCTGCCGAGCAGAGAACCCGATGCGGGACTCGATCCCAGGACCCCGAGATCATGACCTGAGCCGAAGGCAGCGGCTTAACCCACTGAGCCACCCAGGCGCCCCGCCTCACGAATGTTTGTTGCATGACTAGGGGACTGGCTGTGTGTGTGTGTGTGTGTGTGTGTGTATGCGCACGCGTGCAGACGGCTGAAAGAACCTATGTGTGCACTCCTCCCAAGCTCCTCTCCAACCCTGTCGCAGCCTGTCCACTCCCCAGGGTGGGCACCCCCGGCGGGAGTCCCAGGGGCAGCAGGGTGGGGTGTGTAAGCCTCTGCCGCACTCTGGAAAGTGATTACTAACACCTCCTTCCCTCCGCGGGGCACAGCTGGGGGAGATTTCACACATGCGGGGCTTCTGGGACTCCCTTCCCTGCAACCACACCCCTACCCCCTAGACCCACTCCTGCAGGCAGCCGGCTGGGCTTCTGGAGCCTGCAAGGAGGGGGGCAGGAGGAGAGGGCTGCGGCCAAGGGCAGGCCCAGCTGTCCTTGATTTGCGTGGGGTGTTTCCACTTCAGATGCCGGATTTGCCTGAGCACAGAGGATGCAGTTTCCTCCTGGAGGGGGACCCCTAAGCGATATCTACCCACTACCCACCCCCGGCTCCCGGAGCCCACTGCTCCCACCTCACTCTGGTAGGGAGCGGTGGGCGGGGGCTGGGGTGGGGAGGGCAGCACAAGGCAGGGTGACAGCAAGGACATCTCTGTGCTGGCGGCTGAGTCAAGCCCAGCTCTGCCCCCACCCCCCTAGCAGGGGAACTTGCAGGCATCAAGTCCCTCTCAACCTCACTTCCTACCTTAGAAAGCAAAGATGACACTGCCCCCCCACCTCTCTGGGTGCCTAGCTCCCAATCTCTTTATGATAAGGAGGCAGTGGACGTGTGACAGGGACCCCAGGACAAGAAGGGGTGCCCTGAAGCTGCTCTCGCCCTGGCAGACCTCACTACTCATAATTCATCTTCCTGGGAGATAAGACTGAGGAGGAAAGACTTTCCGGGGACCTGGCTTCCTGGTGACCAGCTCCCCCTGGGGAATGGGGCACAGAAGGCTTTACCAAGGTAGACGAGATTCTCTGGATGGGAGGGATGGAGAAAGATGTTCCCTTGGCCAGGAATGGGGAGGAAGGAGGGCCTTAGAGATAAGTAGCCAAAAGGAGGGGTCACACCCACAGGGAGCCTGCCTGAGGCCATGGGGTTCGGGGAAAGGGGCCAGAACCTTCTCCTGCACAGGGGGGGCCACCAGCTGGCTTCCAGCCACCCTCACCGCTTTCCCTTAGGTCTTCCTGGAGCCATCAGCACAGAGAGAGGGCTGTTTGCCACTGTCCCCTGCTTCTCCGGGAGTGGGCGGGGATGCAGGCCCCTGGGACCCACCATGGGGCCCTGCAAATTGCTTCTCCCTAACCAGCCTGGATCAGCTCCCTTTATAACAATATAACAATCCTTCCAGGACGCAGTCCCCGTTCTGCAAGAGGCAAGCACTGGCAACAGCCTTTATGCTCAAAATCGATCTAAAGGGTCTCAGAGAAACAGGACTCTCTTTGCCCCCACCCCACCCACCCCCACCCCACCTCCTCCAGCATTACAGCCCCAAGCCAGGCTTCAGGACGCAGAAGCTGCTCAGCATCATGGGGAAGGCTGGGTATCATCTAAGTGGCCCCATCAGGGCACTGGGGCTCTGGTCTAGCCATCAATGCCCTGGTGAGAGTCCCCATGGACGACACAATGAATGTGAGCACGTTCCATTGGGAGCAAGGAAGCTAATGCAGGCTCGGGAACTCCGCTTTCTGCCGAGGCCACAGGACCACGTGTGCATGTGGGTTGTATGTGTGCACATCTGTGCACGGTGGGGGGTGTCCACAGGCTTCCCAGCCCCTGTCCCCAACGTGGGAAGCCCCAAGTGTGCAGCTCTCCACCCACCAGTGACCTAGTGCCAGAAGCAGCTCCAGCCTTGGCAGTGGACAGGACACCAGAGAAGGCCACACTCCACCCACCCCTCATTTCCAGGGGAAGCACTCCACCACCACAGCTGGCCAGACAGACACACAGACAGGCATGCAGCCAGTCTTGCTGGGCTTGGCCCTCAAGGGAGACCCAGAACCCAGATGCCAGGGCAGAGCATCCTGGGGCAGACACCTCAAACTCCCCACTTCCCCAGCAACCCCCACTGCCCTAAGCTTCGGCTTCCCGGTCTGGCTAGAGGACCCTGAAATTTGACACACACATTACCCCCCCCCTCAGAGAACAGGGACTCTGCCCACTATCTCAGCCCTTGTTCTCCTCCCTCTGACTCCAGCTTCCCTGCCCTCCCCCCACCTCCAGATACACACCAGGGGTTCTGACTCTGAGATGGGGGCCCAGCAAAAATCCACAGTGCCGAGACTAAGGAAGCAAAATGCCACTGGAGTCCAAGGCGGAGGGGGCAGCCCAGGGTAGTGGGCAGCCTACCATGGGGGTACAGAACCCAGAGACGCAGAGACGCAGCTGCCAAGCCCTTTGAAGCCAAGAGCAGCTTGTAAACGTCCTCACTGGAGATGAAACATGATAAGACATGAAAACAGGGGCTGACGCATGGATAATCTCGTGGTTTTACAAGGAACAAATCATGCCTGGAGACAGACCTTGGGGGGCGGTGAAGGCTTGGGGTGGAGGGAGCCTGTCTACAGGTAACCCTCGGCCCCTCCCCTCCTGCCACAGGAGGCCCACCGACAGTCTTGTCTGTGCTTCTGGCCTCTAAACTCTGGTAAGTTGAACCCTAGGGCCAGGGTAGAGTGGTTGGTGGTCCCCAGGTCCCTGTACCCCCAGACCATGGACACACTCACACAGATGTGTATGTAGCTTGGCTCACCAGTCCCTACAGAGGGAGTGAGCAGAAGGCAGTGCCATCTAATATCCGTTCCTCTGTTGCTACTAGGTGAAGCCTCCCGTGGGGCTCAGCCTTTGGGAAGGAATGAGTCAGCATGCCGTGGTCTCTGACCTGTGGAGGGGTGAGAACTGCAAGGGGACAGCAGGGACCCAGTCTGTGCACATGTATAGAAGACCCGACCAGGAACCCTGTGGTGTGGGGGAAGGAGAGAGCCACCAGGAGAAGCTTCTAGGATTCTAGCACACAGGGAGGGGATGAGGAAGAATGTACAGCAAATTGGAGAGGGCCTGAGCAGGGAGCATGTTTTAGAATGGAGCCTGGCTGGCCCCGAGGCCCAGGGGAAGAGTGCGCGTGCAGGGGTGTGGATTGCTGAAACTGCACGGTTACACTACGTGAAACCGCTTTCACGCATGGAGTGGAAATCTAGCTGGAGAAGTGGGGTCTGTGGGACCAGAGCCAGCAGAGCCGCCGGAAGCACCCCGGCAAGTGTCTGGTCTGACTGCTATTTTGCAAAGATCACACTGGTAGGGGGAGGCCAGCTCGGGCTCTCACTGCTGTGGGGACAGACGTGGCCAAAGATGCGCGGGAGGAGGAAGCTGGAACCTGGGGCCCCAAGAGGGCCAGGAGGTGGCAGGGCCCCGGGGAGAGGAGGCGGGAGCCGTCGGTGCCGGTGGGTCCTGCCAAGCTGGAGGGGCTGGAACGTCCGAGCAGCACCCGCGCCCCCGCAGCCGTCCCACCCCCCACCTCCGCCCTGCGCCCGTCGCTTTCGAGAAGTCTCCAAATGGGGTCCCTGCGCCTTCGGACGCCAGGAGCCACCAGCCTGTGTGCCGGGTACCGGCAGGTTGGGCCGGCGTGGCCTAGGGGCTGGGCGACGCTGGCACTGACCACCGAGCGCCTCGGGGTCGCGGGGCCCCGGGCTGGGCGCGGCCCAGACCCTGCCCCGTCGTCGGAGATGCTGCCGCTCGCCCCCTGGCGGCGCCTCGGGGAACTGCAGAGCCTCGTGACCCGGCGCGGAGCGAGCGCGCCCCCTGCCAGCGGGTGTGCGCACGGTCACTGCGTCCCTGCCTGGGGAGGGATCCTCGAGCACGGGTGGACTCAGAGGGGGTCGTCGCTCTGGTTCCCCTACAAGGACCTCGTATGAGGGTGGGGGCACGGTGGCTGGCTTGGCGGTGACCTTCGCCGACCTCTCTGGGCGCCACCTCCCCCTTGCCGACCTGGCCCACAGACAGACCTGGCTGGAGTCGGGGGCTGCTGGGACCTGGGCATCAGCAGCACCCCCACCCGGGACACGGCTCTCCCTGGTCCTTGTCACTCAGAAAAAAGAAAGCCGTGAGTGAGGTGCACGGTCGGTTCCCTCCTGCCCTCTGCCGTGGGATCCCAGACAGATGTCCTCTCTCTCCTGCCAGGCCCTTGCCCTGGTGCCTCTGCATGCACGGGCCTGCGGGCTGCTGGGGACTGGTGTTGGCAGAGCGAAGGAGCCCTCCACCACTGAGCAAAGCCCTTGGCTGCCAGGCTGTGCCCTGGAGGATCTGCTTGGCACACAAGGGGGCACCGGTGGGTGGGGGGGGGAGCTGGGCTCTAAGAGTCTTTTGTTTCTTAAGGAGGAACCAGGGCTGCAGGCCAAAGGCGGTGGTGTAACCCAGCAGGAGGAAGAGGGTGGGGGGATTTATGAATCCACAGGAGACCTCTTGCTCCCGCCCGGCCCCGGCAGACAGACCCTGCTCGTAGCCATCCATATCCAGGCTCCCGAGGAAAGGGGACCTCGGGGCTTTGGGCCCACCCTTCTCCCATCACCCCTCCAAGGACCCTGCCTCCAGCCCTCCCCACTGCCAGGGGACCTGGACATTTGGATGTGTGCTTGCAGCCCCGCTCTCACGACGTCCCTCCCAGCCTCACCAGCCCCAGCACCAGCTCCAGACACCCACGGGTCCTTCAGCCCACCCTGCTAGAGATCTGGCCCTGGAGAGCCGGCCCCAGGGCTATGTCCCGGACACATCGGCCCAGTTTGCAGGAGGCCAGCCTGTTCTTGGATCGGGTTCACTCAGGGACATGCTGAGCCAGGAGTGCTGAGAGAGATAAGCAAAGTCCATCCTAGCCCTAGGCCTGGAGGTTGCTGCTAACCACTCCAACAGCTCCCTCCCCACCCCTAGGCAGCTTCCTTGTGCTTGCTGCTTCCCACTGTGCTCAAAAGGTGGTCACCACCTTCCCAGAGCCACTGCTTCTCATCTGGGCCATAGAAAAGAGGAAAGGGACAGCTGTGTGCAGAGAGAGCCTGAGGTCTCAGGCAAGTCCCTCCTCATCTCTGAGCCTTGTTCTTCCCCTGCAGAATGAGGGCCTGCCTCACGAGGGTTAGGGGAGAGACTCAGGATGCTGTCCCCCATGGAAGTGACTAAGCATTCAGTCTCTGCTCACCTACAGTGGGCTTGCCCTTGGCCAAGGCTGGCTGCTAGACTCCTAGTGTGCAGATCAAAGGCTGGGCTGGGCAAGGCCCCAGAGCTGATGATGATCCCGGTGACTAGAGCAGCCCCAACTTGGGACACAGAGCGGTTCCTGCAGGAGGAAGTCGGGCAGAAGTAGGAGCTGGAATCATGGGGTGGAGGACACATCCCCTGCTATCCCAGGCAGGGGTGGGGGGTATTTCTCACAGTTGCCATCAGGACCGACCCCCAGCAGGGCAGTGAGGGAGGTGTTTTGTAGGGCGGGAGGCTGCCACGCTGAGGGGAGGGGCAAACAGCAAAAAGCCCCACCCGCAGGGCGTTCTTTTGCCTGGTCCTCCTTGGTGCTTTCTGTCAGTGCTGACCCCTCCCAGCTGTTGCACAATTTCTCTGTTGCACAGGACCACTGAGCAACCCAGAGACTGGCGGAGCAACTGTGAGTGTGTCATCACTCCCGCCCCCGCCCCACTCCCACCCAGGGGACAGGCCGGGTTCCACAGAGGAAGGGGAAGTGCTCCACCCAAGGTCACACAGGGAGCCAAAGGCCCCTGCACAGGTTAGTGACCTCCTCCCCTCCCTGCCAACATCAGGGACCCCTGGTCTGCGGCTGGGGATGGGGAAAGGACAGAGTCCTGTCACCAAGGAGTGAGCAGGATGAACAGACCAACAGTGTCGCCAGCCCCCCTGCCCCTCCCTCCCCGGCCATTCCAACCTCATCCCTCCTCCACCACCCCCGTTCTCACACCAGCAGCCAGGCCCTGGTCCTCACAACATGGGGTGCTTCAGGCTGCTGAGTATGTCCACTCCCACAATGCCTTCAGAACTGGGGAACGACCATACGATGGGCCCACCGGGAGAAGGCCTGAGCCGAGGGTCTGCTGCCGCCCACCTGTCAGCACCTCCTCGGACACTGACCGTGTGTGTCCCCTGGAACAGGAGTCAGTCCAGACCCTGTGTCTGGTAGTCACTGGAATGTCTGATTATTTCCCTTTCCCCGGTGCACAGCCACCCAGTATAGGTCCTTTTGGGGAAGGCTGGGAGAAAGATTAACGTTATCCAATTTTGGGCAATGTACCAAGATCCTTCCTTGAGGGGACCTGCCTCCCTGGGTCTGTAAACTGGCTCAGGTCTGGGAACTCCGGGAGCTGACGACGGATGGACCATGACCTTGTTCTTAGGATTCCAGCCGGACTTCTGTTCCCCTGACCTGGAACGGCTGCTCGTTCAGACCAGGAAGAATCCGGAGGCTTCCCATCTGTTTCACATCCAGGAACACTGTGACCTGCTCGCCGATGGCCTCACTCTAAGCGCATCACACCGACCTGACTGGCGCTCTGACCACGAGGTCCTTCTCAGTCACTGTACCCCCCCCTTGCCTTGGGTCCGTGACCCCTGCCCCCTGGGGACCCAGTGACCCCCGTCGTACTTTGTTTTCCCAGCTCGCTGGCAGTCCTGTACGTAATTTCTGGCCTCGAGAAGATGCTGGGGCTTCTTCATAATCATGGTGAAAGGTGTGTCCTCTGGACCCGGAGGTCAGGGAGTGGGTTTTCACGGATAGATCTGCTCTGATGCTCCCATCTCCCTAAGCCTTTGGACCCTCCCTCCATCTAAGCAAGGCAGTGCTGGCACATCCCCTCCCTTTAGCGCAGGCCACCTTCCAGGTCATGTCTCAGCCAACCGAGCAACCAAAGGCTCAAGCTCCCTCTCGTCCCCTGAGCAGCACCATTAAACCTCCCACCTCTGCTTGGTGAGCCTCTACCAATAAATTCAGCCTGATCCAACTTTATCTTCCTTTCACCATCAACCCACCCCTTAATACCCATTCTTACACTTTCTGGGATTTGTCCAAGGAATTCTGACCCCCCCCGCAGGGGCACGCATCTGTCGCCCTTTCAGGGCGTCTCCCTTCTTGCTTCTCTCACCTGTCACTCCTGAGCTGAGATGATCTGCCCCTCGGCGTCCTCCTCCCCAACCAGGAGGCCAAAACACTAGCCCCGTCATCGCCCCCCATGCAGTCCCGCATCATGGCTCTGGTGTGGCTATTCAGGCCCTGGACCATCACGGGACGGGAACTTGTGGTCTCCTCGAACACGCCGGAAGGCCGTGCGGGGCGGGGAGGCCTATGTGTCCCAGGGCTGCATCCCCAGCAGCAGGCTCCCCCTGCTCAGTAAATATCTGTGGAACATGCGAAATGAGGTGTCCTAGAATGCCTGGTGGGAATGAAGACACAGACCCAGGGTCCATTTGTTTATTGATCCCGGACAGCCCCAGGGGGGAGCTCAGATGGGACAGCCTTTGGCATCACAGACCTCCCGGGCGTGTGCAAGAAGCCGCGGCTTCTTGGGGAGGCAGGAGCTCCAGGCTCCGAGCTCCTGACCCTAGCCTTGCACAATCAAAGTAATGGGGCAACAGCCACTTTCCTAAGACGGAGTGAGGCAAGGGGGACCCACCCGGATGCAGAACGGGGTGGGGGACTTCTTCTCTCAAAACTGAGAGGCCAAGGCCCGTCCCCTGGGCCCACTCCCCAGCAGGTCACGGGTCATCACCACTCTGGCTGCCTGGAAGGGTTTAACCAGAG
Organism: Neogale vison; assembly: GCF_020171115.1. Classification (NCBI taxonomy): domain Eukaryota; kingdom Metazoa; phylum Chordata; class Mammalia; order Carnivora; family Mustelidae; genus Neogale; species Neogale vison. The sequence goes on along the minus strand of NC_058104.1, from coordinate 235,337 downwards.
TGAATCATGTAGTGACCGGAGCTGGGGCAGCCGGCAAGGGCCACCTCCCTCTGCATTCTGTCTCCCCACATGGCCTGGGGGAGAGGGACGCAAGCTTTGGTGAGAGCCAGAGCCCATCTCAGAATTGGGTCCCATGGAGGTGAGTCCAGACAGGCAGGGAGAGGGCAATGGGCTGTGGAGAAGAGAAGGTGGGGTGTGCCGTCATTCAAGGGCAAGCTAGGCTTAGAGTCCACCTCTCTGAGACTCCCGTATAAGTGGGAGGCTAAGGCGAGCCCACAGCGGGGCCCTCCAGCCCATCCCAGCAGCAGGCTATGGCCATCGTGGCAACCCAGTGCTCTTCTTAAAGACAACCTGCACAGGGCCAAGACCTCCTGAGGCTTCAGCCAGCCCCCTCCCCTGTCTGAATGTCTGGGGTTCCAATTCCAAGGTGGGATGGCCAGAGCATGACCACAGGGCAGTGTCCCTCTGGAATGGGTATGTGCTGTGTGCCTATGGTTCCTGAGAGCCAGAAGTTCCTTTGCCTAAAAGAAAGAAGGGAGAAAGAGAAACACAAGCCATTGCTACATCATGTAGCAATGGGATCAGACGCCATCCCACGAGCTAGCCAGCCCACTCCTGGCAGGACAGGGCAGCTGGGAGGACCCTGGGAGGACCCAGGCACCCAGCTTGGGGGAAGCTGTGTGCCCTGCTTTGTTCCCTAAGATCTCCAGGAGAGCCCAGTCTCTCCTTCCTCTGCAAGACAAAGAATACTAACCACTATAGGACCAAATTACATCTCACCCTGTCTTCGCCAGCCTGACAGACCCCCTCATTCCCCCCACCTCCCCAGGGATCAGACTCACAAGGAAACAGCTGCCCCAACAAACTGCTAGCACACAGAGCCCTAATTTCCCAAAGGTTGGGTTAGGCCGCTTTGCTTTTACGTTTCATTCCTGCTACACACACATTTCCAACATTAGTAAGGCAACACTTTCCTTCTGAGTGAAAAACCTCTTTGGGTTTCTTTCAGTTCATGAGAACAGGTGCTAACGTATAAGATCTTGTACAAAAGTGTTGTGGCACAAGGGGACCTTGTGCGGGAGATGCCCTTCACTTGACACCATTCTGCAAAAAGTTTCGCAGGACCGCTCTTTTGCAGAGACTGGGAGAGACCTGTAGTGAGTGAGTGCATAGCCCACAGGGGCACACAGCCGAGCGCTCACTGCTTGCCAGGCCCCCGGGCACCACGTCAACACAGGTGCCTTCACGCTGGCCCGTGAAGGGGGCTCTGTGAGCCCAGCCACTGAGCAGAGGAGGGGGACCGCTCAGAGAGGCTAAGCAGCAAGCTCGTGGCCACACAGCCCTACCCTCAGCCTCCGCCCAGCCCTGCCTGCCCCCTCAGAAAACCCCTTCACCACATCCACTGTCAGATGCCCCTTTTTGGGGCACATGTGATCAATCAGGACACCTGCCCCCTTGTCCTTGCCCTGAAGCCACCCTCTGGGGTGGCCGTGGGCAGCTCCTGGGCCGTGTGCTTTGGGGCCCCCATGAGCTGTCACTGTCAGTGGGTGAGAAGAGTGTGCTTCCCGCCCCTGGGCTTCTAAAATGTCAACAGGCCTGTGTCCAGCGGCCAGAAGGCGAGCTCACCTTTCGGGATGAACTTCAGCGAGCTGCTAAATATTCAGAAGCGGGACTGCCCCGGCTTGGGGCCATCATTCAGGAACTCATGGCCTAGCCCGTTCCCACACCTGCCACAGGACACCTGGAAAGACCACAAAACAACCATGCAATGGCCCCTCCTGCCACCAACAGACGGCGTCCTCCCCACACCCATGTCCCAAAGTAACTGCAGGCGGGAGCGGTCAGCCTCCATCCTGCAGCCTACGCAGGAAAGCGGTCCTGACTCCCCGTTTCCATCGGGGCCCCAGGCTCTCCCAGAAGTCTGGGGGTACAGCTCGCCTGGCTAAAACCGGAGGCCTGGAGTGGATGACTCTGAGCCCCTAGAGCTGTGGGGGGAACACAAAGAAGGAAGGAATGACCAGCCCTCAGGCTCTCCCTGGCCCAGACCCCCACCACCACCCCACTGCAGCCCTCACCTTTAGGGCATCAGGAGAGTTGTGCTCTGGACGCTTGGCCACGCTATCGGCGTGAATGGTCTCAGTGAAGGCGGGCCACGGGGATGAGTGTGCGTACTTCGAGCGACTGGAGAAGAGCTCGTAGCCACACTTGGCGCACACATAGACACCTGGGGGCAGAAGAAAAGGCCAAGGCACACACGTTGGCTCCAGCGTCTTTGGGGTGAGCTGCCGAATCCTCAGGCCTAGGAGAACAGAGTACTATGCCCGTCTGCAGGGTGGCCTGCACGTCCTCCCCACACCCCCACCTGCCCCCAGCCCAGGCCTTGTTCTGTGGGGACACACCACGCCCAGTGCTCCTTAGCAATGTGCCTAGCCCAGGAGAGCCGCTTTTCACTCAGCTCATTGGCTCTCATCAGCGGTCCTGTGATGTACACCTTCCCATTTTAGTCTCGCTGTTTTAAGTGGGCAGGAGCCCATGTCCACTGCGGGGCTTGAACTCATGACCCGGAGATCAAGAGTCACCCTCTCTACCGGCTGAGCCAGTCAGGCGCCCCTTTCCAGTTTTATTTATTTATTTATTTGTTTGTTTGTTTGTCAGAGAGAGCGACAAGCAGAGGGAGAGGGAGAAGCAGGCTTCCCACGGAGCAAACCGGCTCTTTGCTCCGTGGGAAACCTGCGAGACTCGATCCCAGAACCGTGAGATCATAACCCAAGCTTAAGGCACATGCCTAACCCCCTGAACCCCCTACAGGAGTGCCCAGCACCCATAGCCCCTCCTGAGGACAGCCCTTCCCAGAGTCCGTCAACCACTCAGCCTTTGCCAGCAAGTGGAGAAGGAAGCGAGGAGGGCTGGGGAGCTGCTGTGGAAGGAAGCTTCATTTCCACAGAGCGGCCTGAGGACAACTGCGGTCCCACAGCCAGAAGGGCCCAGGGGAGGTATTTGCCCAGAGAGCTCTAGGTCACAGCTGACATCCACAGATGCTCAGTGTCACAGCCCAGCCCCCTAGAGGGCTGACACCCAACAGATCCTGCCCCAGGGAGAGCACTGCTTAGTCTTGGCTGTGGGCATGTTTTTACCAAATTAGTCCATTAGCAGCGGCACAGCCTCAAAGGGTACACGCCAGGGCCTCTCAAAGCCTGGGGCCAGGGCTGAGTCCCAAACCACTCCCACCTTTACTCCCCACCTCCACTCAGGCTGTCTGGTTAAACCTCACTGGCCCTGGCGGCCTGGCGGCTGTCCCGGTTGCCCAACCCCAGGGCCCTGAGCGGACTGGGGAAGCACCCAGGTGGGCGTTCCGAAAGGAACGCTCTGTGCTTCCGAGGGGTACGTCGGATCCCAGGAACAGGGGAGGGGGAAAGGCAGCGGCATCATCAGGGGGCGCCCTCGGACAAGAGCCTCCGTCGCGTCCCCCTGAAATCCTGCTCCTAATCCCGATCCTCCCCAGCTCCCCCCCGCCACCGGCGTCACCCCTGGCGAGCACCCTGACCCCACGGGTTCCTCCCGGAAACCGCCTCGTTCACGCACGCCGCCCGGCCGCGACGCCGCTCCCTAGGTCGCCCCTCCCCTCAGGTACCCCCACCTTCCAGACTCCAGGCCCCTCCGTCCTCGCGCACCCCCTCGCCCCCCCCCCGTGAACTCCGCCCTTCCGGGATCCCGGGGCTCCACCGCCGCTCCATGCGCGCTCCCGCCCGCTGTCCTCCCGGGAGGTCACAGCTCATACCCGGTTCAAAGTGATTCTGGAAAATCTCGCCCCCGGAGAAGCTGCAGAACGACATGGCGCCAGCGGGACAGCGCAGCGTCTGCCCCCGGACTTACCCGAGGCCACTGGCCCGCGACAGCCAGGCCTGCGCCCGGGTCCCGCCCCTCCAGCCGAGGACCAATCAATGCCCGGAGCCTGCCGGGCTCCCCCGAGGCCCCGCCCCCAGAGGGCCAATCACGATCAGAGACGCCCAGACTCGGCGCAGGCCCCGCCCCCGATGCCCCGCCCCCGAGATCTCCCGGCAAGGGCTCCGGTGCGGCGCCTACGACACTGCCGCCCGAGGCCCCGCCCCCAGAGGGCCAATCACGATCAGAGACGCCCAGACTCGGCGCAGGCCCCGCCCCCGATGCCCCGCCCCCGAGATCTCCCGGCAAGGGCTCCGGTGCGGCGCCTACGACACTGCCGCCCCGCCCGAGCGCCAGGGGGCGCCGCTGAGCTGCGCCGGGCCGGGGCGGGGCCAGGCCGCAACCCGTCTGCCCTGGATCATGTCCCGGGCCACCCGCGGGCCACCCGCCTTCCCGCGCTCCCCACTCTGATACACGCGGGCAGAGTCGCCTCCGCACTTTATTAGACAGCGGGGACAGGCGGGGGTGGCGCCGCGCTGCCTTCAGGCTCCCTCCGTCGCAAGCCGCCTACAGGTCCTTCGAGGTCTCCGGCTTTTCCTTCTCGAGATGCTTCTTCTGGGGACCCTGGTTGGGGGTTGGGGGAGACGGAGGGGCGCTAGCGACTGAGGTCTAGCCGGCGCCACTGCCCCCGGCCGGGATCCCGGGGCTGCGGCTTTGTTGCCTGCGCGAATCGTGCGGGGGCGGGGCTGCTGCGGGCCCCCGGGTGGGGATGAGCGCAGGGGCGCCCCCCCCCCCCGACCTTCATCTGCTCCAGCTGCCCCACTCTGGCGCAGGAGGGCTGTGGGGGCTGAGCCCCGGAGGACAAGGGGTGGGTGGGCTCACCATGAAGACCCTCTTCTCTTGGGCGGTCTGGAAGCGGCCATGGCCAAACTTGGAGGTGGTGTCGATGAACTTGAGTTCGATGTTCTCCAGGGCTCGGCGGCTGTGGTGCACCAGCAGGGACTGGGGGTCCGTGGGAGACGAGAGCCAGATGTAAGTTCCTCACCCACCGCCTCCTACCACCCCCAGTCCACACCAAGAAGGACTCACTCACCCAGCTCCTGCCAGAACCCCTCCTTTTTGCTCTTCCCATCCCCACCCTCCTCTGAGCAAGGTGCAGGACAGGGAGGCCAGCCCCCAGAACCTTCCCATGGCCCATGGGGCTCCTGCTCCCCAGCCCACCACAGAGGCGCTGACCTTCCTCAGCGTGATGACCCGCTTCTTGGTGCCAGCAATGCAACCCTTCAGCATGACGAAGTCGTTGTTGACCTCCCCATAGTGCGGGAAGCCTCCCTGTGGGAAGCTGAGTCAGCCAGGATCCAGGCCCCTCAAGGAGCAGCTGGGTTAGGAGCAGCTGCAAGCCTGGCCCCAGGGCAGCACTCTGGGTCCCTCATCAGGGCAGCAACTGAGCCTTATTCTGAGTCCTTCCTTAGCTCATTTCACAACCTACATTTTAGTGAGGGAGAAACCGAGACTCCGGGACATGGAGTCCCTTGTTCCGGGCCCTGGAGCTGCTCCACAGTGCAGGCGTGGAGTTCCAGTTGGAGCTTCTCCTCCGCATGGGCCTTCAGGGCCTGGTACCGCTGGCCCTCCTTCTCTATCCTTGCAATGTAACCCTCCACACACTTCTTCAGCGACTGGAACCCAGGTGGCCTGAGTGCAAGGCCACATCTGCAGCTGCTGCCCTCCACAGCCCCTGACAGCAGTGGGACAGGAAGCTGTCTGCAGGGGAAGACTCAGAGGAATGGGAGCAGCACGGGCTTGCATTGCCAAGCCACTGCTCTCTGGACCCTGAGCTCCCGGGGCAGGCCAGTATGACCTGTGCCTACCCGTGCATGTGTGCCCCGCCCGCTCACCAGTGGTGTAATGGACTTGTCCGTCACGTCGTAGCTGGTGGACGCATTGTTCCTAACCACCTTCCCATCCTCCTTGTGCAGCCCCCGGCCAATACGGTAGATCTGCCAGGAGAAGATCAGGGCACGTGGCAGATCGCAGGGGGCTTCCAGAGTCAGTGGGATGTCTGTCCCCACCAGCATGTGTGCTTAGACCCAGGCACTGGAGGGGCATTTCAGAGCCTTCGGGGGACCAGGCAGTGTCTGCGTCACACACCCCACCCCCTGGGGTCTGGTCATGAGTGTCCCTCCACCACCAGGACTGGGGACACACCTTCTTGTTGAGCTCTGTGCGGTGGTGGTAGCCTTTCTGCCCAGCCCGAGCGATGGAGCAACCCACGCGGGCAGGGTGCCAGGCGCCGATGCAGGCCACCTTGCGCAGCCCCTTGTGGGTCTTCCGTGGCAGTTTCTTGGTGTGCCAACGGCTTGTGACCCCTGCAGGAGGTGCAGGAAGAAGGTGGGGGGCGGCTAGTGGCTGAGAGGCCAGCCCAGCCTCCACGCCCTCCAGGGGCCTTCCTGAAGCCACCATCCCCATCCAGACCCACCTTTGACACCACGGCCCTTGGTGACAGCGATGACGTCAATGACCTCACTTTGGCTGAACACACTGTGCACCGGGATCTGCTTTTCTAGCCGGGCCTGGGCCCAGGCCACCTTCTCAGCCACTGTGCCGCCATTCAGCTGGATCTCCATGATGTGGGCCTTCTTCTGGCGGAAAGGCAGCAGCTTCATCTGCGGGACATGGCACAGCCGGTCGGCTCCCAGAGGCTCAGAGCCCCCACCTGCAGACATGGTGTGACTGGCTAGTGACTCCCAGCAGGCTTTCCTGCATGCATTCCTTCAATGGATGTTCCAGAGTTCGGGTCTGGCTCTACGTTATGTTCTGTGCTAGCCACTGGGGGGATACAGCACGGAATGAGGCAGGCAAGGTCCTGGACCTCAGGGAGCCACTATTTAGTTGGGAGACCGAAATGGAGTAAATTCTTGGACAGGGCGGAGCATTCTAATGGAACCGTGGGGGCAGAGGGGACAATCCTTGCACACAGGGCAGTCAGAGAGGACCCCGCTGATGTGACACCAATAAGAAGAAGGAGCCACTAAGTGAAGATCTGAAACTTTGGGAAGCATGGGAAACCGCATTTGCAAAGGCCCTGTGGCAGGGAGTTGGAGGGGTGGAGAGGAGACCAGAGTGTCTGGACCATGGCGAGCGAGGAGGAATGTGGTGCGGGATGAACTCAGAGTTGAGCAGGGGCCTGCCTGAGCAGGTCTTGTGGGGAGAAACTTGGGCTTCATTCTAGCTGCAGGGTGTGACTCAGGGTGGTTGGTATGTTTAGGTATCTCTGGCTGCTGCTGTGTGAGGCACCGGCTGAGGGGACACATGGGAGGAAGCAGGGACACCGGCCATGGCCTAGTGCTCAGCAAGCACTTATGGAGTGCCTACTGCATATGAGGTGCAGCCTTGAGCTGGCAGCCGGGTCCCTGCCCCCGTGGAGCTCCAGTCCCTCAAGGGAAACAGACATGACCATGACCTGGTTACCGTATAACCAGGAACAGCAGGGGGGAGCGGGGTGCTGCTGCAGGCCTAGGCAAGCCTTCCCTGAGGACAAGACACCAAGGCGGTGTTCCAGAATAAGCCAGACGTGTTAGTAATTCATCAGCAGAAATCAAGCCGGACCCCATGTATGAATGTTGGCTCACGTACACACTTGGGCCAGGACCCAAACTGAGGTTGCTGGCACTCTACCCGGGACGTTTGGCAGGAAATCCGGGCCTCTCAGGGAATGGGAGGGCCCTGGTTGAGCCTGCCCTCAGAGCACGCTGACCCCCAGCATGCCATCCCTGGGGCGGAGGCCAGCCAGCACCGCGGGTCACCCAGCCCTCTGGGCCCATGCCCCAGGCTTGTGGTATTTTTAGGCTGACATTTGCCAGGGTTCCTGGAAGCTGGGATGGAGGAGGGGGGGGTCCAGGGCGTGGCAAGTCTGCCGGGCGGACCTGAGTGTGGACAATGACACGGATGACCTTGCAGTACTTCTTCATGGCGGCAAAGTCCTTCTGCAGCTGCTTCTTGCCGTCGGCGTCCCGCCACCTCTTGCAGGCTTTGGTGAAGGCTTTCTTCTTGCTCTTGTGCCTGCACCACAAGCAGGAGACACTTAAGGGGCCAGCCAGGGGCACCTCGCCAGGGCTCTCTGGGCCCCGCATGCCCACACAGCCCACCGCGTAGAGCTCTTATAACAGGGCATCCTCCCTCCTCTCTCCTTCCTTTCCCAGGTAGGCCACTGCCAGCCCCACCCCTGTGGTCTCTGAGCTGCGGACACGGGGACCGCTCCTCTTCCCCGATGCTATCCCGGGCTGATGGTGTCTGAGATGGAGGGGCCCAATGTAAGAGGCTCTAAGAGGTCAGCCACCTCTCCTGTGGTCATCCAGCCCACCCTGGCTCAGGGCCCTAAACCTGTCACCTCCCCCAGAGGGCCAGGACAGGGGCGCCTCCAACTCTGTAAGGACGGGGGTATCTGTGAGGTTCCTTGGGCAGATGGGCCTTCCCTTTCAGGACTTAGTGCGAGGGAAGATCTGAGGCCCCAGAGTGCCTTTCTTTCTGATGAGAAGAGCTTGTCTGCGGCTCCTTCCCTTTCTCACCCTGGCTGCTAGGAAGCTCCGAGCCAACCCTGACAGTCCATCAAATTAGTCCCTTAATGTAATCCTAAATCAGAACCCTTCCTTCCTCTCTTTCTCTACCCCAATCTCTACTCCAGTCCCCTTGCACATGTCTCTTGTTGAAGCGAAGGCAATTCCCCATAAACACGCATTCCTGCAGACACGGCTCCTGCCCACCCACACCCACTGTTCCAGCACCGCGCTCAGGATGGAGGGATGGCCAGACCACACAGCCTCCGCCGGAGGGCTGCCCTCACCAGTCCTTGTAGAAACGGCGACGGCACTCGTCACTAAGGTGCTCTGCAAAGATGGTCTTAAAGCTCCGAAGGCCTCGAGGGGTAGCTACGTAGCCGACCACACCTACCACCACCAGAGGGGGCGTCTCCACGATGGTCACTGCCTCCACTTCCTCCCGCTTGGAAATTTCTAGAAGAGACCCAGAGGCAGGAGCATGGAGGAAGGCATCCGGGACCCATGGGAAAAAGCCAACTACAGCCTGTCCTGCCCGAGGGAGGATGGAGCACCGCGGCCTCAGGGCCCCCACTGACCTCCAGCCGTCAGCCTCCCCAGCCCCTGACCCTTCCCTCTCTGCCCCGCCCAGGGCATGGAGCAGGTGATGGTCAGGGCCCTTCCGGTGGTTTACGCTCTGCCTCTGAGATCTCAGATAAGGCCTGACCTGCCTCTGCCTTGGTTTCCCCACTAGATCATCTGGAAATGGGCTAAGAGAGCCCACAGCCAGGGCAGCATCCCCCAAAGGGTAGGGCCCAGGATTCCTCAGTGGAGCTCATACAACAATTTTAATTTTAATAGTTATGAGTATATTGGATGAGTTCTAGAAAAACACATACAATTTGTCCCAAGCCAATGATTTTGTAGATGTTATTACCAAAACTAATACAAAGCAGAAGTGTACATTTCTGGCGTATATTAGGAACGGGCCGTCCGGGTGGCTCAGTCAGTGGAGCATCTGACTCTGGGTCTCGGCTCAGGTCATGACCTCAGGGTTGTGAGATCTCGAGCCCCTTGAGGCTGGGGACTCTGCAGGCGATTCTTCCCACCTCCCTCTCCCGCTCTCCCCACCACTTGCACGTGTGCTCTCTCTCTCTCAAGCAAATAAATAAATCCTCAAAAATAAATACATAAATTGGGGCGCCTGGGTGGCTCTGTGGGTTGAGCCTCTGCCTTCAGCTCGGGTCATGATCTCAGGGTCCTGGGACTGAGCCCCGCGTCGGGCTCTCTACTCAACAGGGATTCTGCTTTCCCTGCCTCTCTGCCTACTTGTGATCTCTGTCAAATAAATTAACAAAGATAAATAAATACATAAAAATTAAAAACAGATGAGGGGAGATGAAGAACAGGACAGTTGCCAAGAGGCCGGACAGTGCTGGCTGGCTGTAGAAAAGTGACAGGCAGGACCCGTGGGGGATGGAATGTTCCGTGGTGGCGCATTCACATGGGGCCGAACCACGTGGCACTGCGCACGCATGGATTCACCTGCCCCAGACTGGGAAACCTGACCAGGATGGGCCGGTCGTATCCATGTCGAAACCCGGTTGTGACCCTATTACCATAGTTTTCTAAGCTATTTCCATCAGGAAACCGGGCGAAGGGTGCATGGGAGCTCTCTGTCTCCGTCCTTAGAGCCACACGTGAGCCCACCCTGATGGGAAGAGAAAAAGTAGATGGGGCACCTGTCTTTGGATCGTAGCCCCTCCCCTTACCAACCGGGCAACCAGCAAGTTTCCTAACCGCTTGATCTCCTCATCTGTAAACTGGGGGCAAGGACAGTGGTCAGGGCTCAGTGACAGTGCCCTGACCGCGGCTCTCTTGGGCAGGACCTTGCCTTTCTGGGGCTGCTTCCCCTCCTAGACCCCAGCTCCAGCCCCTAGCCTCCGAAGTCTCTCCAGATCCTCTGGCAGGCGTGTCAAGGAGGCCCCACACCCTCCCCATGGGTCCCCCTGCAGCCACTCACTGAGCCCGGGCCTGTGCACCTCCCGGACGGTGTGCGTCATGCCCGCCTTGTAGCCCAGGAAAGCCGTGAGGTGCACCGGCCGGCTGGGGTCGTCCCGGGGCCAAGTCTTCACCTTGCCCCGGTGCCGGTGGCTCCTCTTGTGGGGCAGGAAGCCCAGGTGTCCATGCCGAGGGGCAGAGAACTTCCGGTGGGACTGGCAGCAGGAGGGGAGGGAGGTCAGAGCTGGGGTGTCTCTGGTGGGGGTGGCTGATTGGGACCCGAGCCCAGACCCAGGGAAGTGAGTCAGGGACCCCAGAATGGGCCCCGGTGGTCTTCGGTGCCCCCCTCTGTCCGCAGGAAAGGACGGAAGGTTGCCTCAGGGCCAGTGTCTTAGGGACAGAGCCGTGACCAAGCTCTCCTCACCCACAAGCGTCCTGCTTCAGTGGGCTCAGCCTGCTGGGCCCAGCAGGGACAGGCCCACACCCTGGCTGTGGGCTAAAGGGACAGGGGGCCACTGCCATCTGTCCATTTCCTGCCCATTCTAGGCCTGGCAACCTGAGCTCGGGCCCCCTGTGGTCCCTTCAGTCACCTATACCCCCACTGGCCCCAGGCCCATCCCTGCTGGGAAAGACTCCAGAAGCCCACCCGTCCCTCCCAGGAAGCCGGCTGGCTCTTGCCCCCCAGCCCACTGACCATGGCTGTGGGTCTCTGTAGGTCAGGAAGGGAAGGGGCCTCCTGACAGGCGCCGGAGGCCAAGTGGCAGGGCCGAGTGGCCAGCCAGCTCCCAGATTTAGCCCCTGGCAGGGGAGCTTGGTCATGTCCCGTGGCGGACATGGGCTCCGGTGCCAGGACAGGCCTGGCCTGGCCTGGGGCGGGGCGCAAGGGGGCATCAGATGGGCAGCCCGGGGTGGGGATACCTGGGGCCAGGCGTGTCACTCCTGTCCTCAGGGCCCTGGGACTGGTTCACACCCACTTTGCTTTCTGCCTTGTGCTACCCTCCCAGGACAGGAACACCTTGGCCTGCTAAGCAGTCAAGGAACCCCAGCAGGGGAGGGGCCTTCTTCCAGGGTTGCTGCGACAAGGGTCTGGCCTGGTTGGCAGGCAGTGAGGCAGAGGGAACTCCTGTCCTGTCCTGAGAGCCCTGAGCCAGGGCTGCACAAACTGGTGTGGGGGGTGGGGGCGCTGCGGGCAGGGGCGCTAACAGCTGTGATCCTAGAACAAGGAGTCTATACGGTTCTGAAGTTGTGAACCTGGAGAATCAGTTTTACAGGCCTAAAATGTCTCTGAGGGTTTGTGAGGCGCTGATGCTAAGATCTATGTGACTCAAATGTTAGGGCTCTTGTTACTCTCAAAGCCACTTTTATTACTTTGGGCCAAACCCCACAAAAATAAAATCCCTGGCCAGGGGCAACCCTCAGCCTCCGGAGTGGCCCAGGGGGGCAGAGGCTGTCTGAGGGGAGGAAGCCCGGGAAGGATGCCTGGAGACTCAGGGCAAAGGGAGGGCCACACATGTGGGACCCCAGGCGCATTGCAGGACATGCGGCGCCAGTGGGACTGACTCCAGGCTCACACGCCAAGAACCAGAGGGCGGGGCACAGAGCCACAAGCTGCGTGGGTTCCTCCCTCTCAGCCACCTCCTCCCGCTTCTGCTACATGATCTCCAAGTCCCTCTGCTGCCTGGTACGGGGGAGAGCTGCCAGACCAGCACAGGTCTTTCCTTGAGCTTTCCCTGAGCACAGGTCTCTGCTTTCCCCTGTTCTCTGTGGCGGCGGGTCTGTTGGGTTCCCTTGTTCAGTCCAATGTTGTAGGCCTATCAATGTTAAGATTCTTTTGATCAGGGGCATCTGGGTGACTCATTCGGTGAAGCATTGGCCTTCAGGTCCGGTCGTGACCTCGGGGTCCTGGGATCGGGCTCCACCTTGGCATCACCGGTCAGCGGGGAACCTACTTCTCCCTCTCCCTTCCTGCCCCCCTCCACTCCCACTCTCTCTCTCAAATCAGTAAATAAATAAATAACCTTTTATAAAAGGTTCTTTTGCGGCACCTGGGTGACTCGGTGGGTTAAAGCCTCTGCCTTAGGCTTGGGTCATGGTCCCAGGGTCCTGGGATAGAGCCCTGCATCAGGCTCTCTGCTTGGCGGCAAGACGCTTCCCCCCCCACCCCGCCCTCTCTCTCTGCTGCCTCTCTGCCTACTTGTAATCTCTGTCAAATTTAAAAAAAAAAAAAAAAGGTTCTTTTGTCGTTGGATAGCATGTGTTTCTAACAGTTCGTGATTTCAGGAGTTGACATTTCTACGATCACTGATTCCGTACATCCACAGTGTTGATGACTCTGTGGCCCTGGCCCCAGCTTCTAGGCAGGAAGTGACCAGCACCCTCCCCGATACTGGCCAGGGGCCCTGCCAGGTATGAAGATCACCCAGGGTGGTCAGCAGGGCCCTGGTCAGTGGAGCTGCCCCAGGGAGCACACCAGTGCCCAGGGCCAGGGCAGAACCAGGGGAGCCGGACCAGAGCACTCTGCTCCCAGGAGCCCCCAGGGCAAGCCCTGCCTCTTGCTCTGCCCCAGACAGGACCCCTAAGCTCACTGGCATTAGCCGGTCCATGAGAGGCCTTGGAAGACATAGTGGGGCCCAGAGAGGGTTGCAAGGAAGGGGCAATTCCGGGAAGGCTTCCTAAAAGAGCGGGCCGTTTGGTAGCGTGTGTTATTTGTTGGTGCTGTGTTATTTACTTGTTCCAGCGACCTTAGCTCTCCAGAAGAGCCCAGCTGTGTCCACCTTGCTCCCGGCTGCACTTGCCACGTGCACGTACACCCGCGAAACGGAAGGAACGGTTTATTTATTCCTGTGTCTGTGTTGTCTTAGAACGTAACCAGGAGGGACGCCTGGGTGGCGCCGTTGGTTGGACGACTGCCTCCGGCTCAGGGCGTGATCCTGGAGTCCCGGGATCGAGTCCCACATCAGGCTCCCAGCTCCATGGGGAGTCTGCTTCGCTCTCTGACCTTCTCCTCGCTCATGCTCTCTCACTGTCTCTCTCTCTCAAATAAATAAAAATAAAATCTTTAAAAAAAAAAAAAAAAGAACGTAACCAGGAGAAAGAAAAAAAAAAAGGAAGGAAGGAAGAAAACAAAGCCAAAAGAAAAAAGAATGCAAGCAGGGGCCTCGGCTTCCTTCATTAGAGTATCCCAAGGGCCTAGAGCAGCGCCCAGTCCACAGGACGCGACTTGGAGAGGGGGTATTGCTCAGTGGTAGAGCATTTGACTGCAGAGGACGCGACTCGGAGGCAGACAGGGGCGGTAGCGTGCTCAGAGCTGCAGCAGCCCACCATTGGGCGGACCGAGGAAACTACAAGTCCCATGGTGCTTCGCGAGCGGCGGTCGCCCTGCTCAGGCGCAGCCGCCTTAAGGCAGCCTCAGCAGCGGGCGAACTACAAGTTCCATGGAACCTCGCGAGACCCCATTTCCCCCTCCCCCCCCTCCCCCCCAGCCTCCGCGCCAGCGCAGCCGCGCTAGGGCGTCCTCGGCGGCCGGCGAACTACTAGTTTCCTGGAGCTTGGCGAGTACCCGTTCCCCCCAACCTCCACTCCCCGCGCCGGCGCAGCCGCGCTAGGGCTTCCTCGGCGGCTGGAGAACTACAAGTTCCATGAAGCGTCGCGAGCACCAGCACCACCCACCCCCGCCCCACTACCCGCGCCGGCGCAGCCGCGCTAGGGTGTCCTCTGCGGCGGGTGCCCTAGGCCGTGGGATCCAGGCGGAGGCCGGGGCTCTGTGTCCGACAGTGGGTCCCTCCCGCGCGCCGCCGCCATGCCGGACAGCTGGGACAAGGACGTGTACCCCGAGCCCCCGCGCCGCACGCCGGCGCCCTCGCCTCAGACCTCGCTGCCCAACCCCATAACCTATTTGACGAAGGCCTTCGACCTCCTCGTGGACCGGCCCGTGACCCTAGTTAGAGGTACGGACCCCATCCGGGCCTCGCCGCTCCCCAGGGCCCCTCGCCGCCCTTAGGCGTTCTCCGCACCCCTTCGCCCAACCTGGATGCCCAGCTGCACCCCGGGCTTCGCCCCCGTGACCAGCCCCCGCCGTCCGCATTTGTGGGCTTGGTCGCCTCCTTGGGCCCCTCGGCCCCCCACCTTCAGTGCACTTTAGGAACGCCCCTCGCTCCCACACCAAGACTGCTCACTGCGTTTCCTCCACGCAGGTCTCCGGCTTCGCCCAGATATTAGGGGCTGTTTGCGGATCGCAGTCTGGCCCGGGGCTGGCTACGCTCCATCCGCCTGCCCGCTTTGCATCCTGCGTCCTGCACGGAAAGCGGTCTGCAAACCGGTGTGGAGGGTTTCCCTTCCAGCCTTGTGCACGCCTGCAAAATGACCGGGGTGGTCAGGTGCTGCCCGAGGACCCCGCAACCTGGGTGTGCTGTGCTGTGACTTGCAGCCCGTGTGTGCTCCCTCCTAATGGCTGTCCAGATGACCCCGTCTCCGATCCAAACCAGGCGGGTGTTTAAAACAGCTCTTGGTTGCCCAGTTGCTGAGCCGGCCCAGTGGAGGCCACAGCACAAGCACACTCTCCCTCAGGCACTAGTGCCGGCCGCTCCTCCATTCCTTTCAGAGTTCATTCAGCAACCCAGCCACAGACCCACTCTTTCTCAGAAAGTGTTTTATGTGTCTGGAGGAATGAGATTTCATTAGTTCCAGCTTGTCAATTTCTGGGTGGGGAGGTTGAGACCAGAAGGTTAGTGGCAGCGGAACTGCCTTGGGGCCTCTGCCTACTGGTCAGACCCTGTGTTCTGGGGAGGTAGGACCCGTAGAAAGGTGTGGGCTTGGAGAGCATGGGTTCAGAATCCTGAATTCTCTCTGGGCCTCAGTACTCTGTACTGGGACTTAACCCCTTGGGACAATACACATGGTGCCTGGCTCCCAGGAAGGGTTAGGGTTTAGGTTAACCTAACCCAGGACTACCAGCCACACCTATTTTTTTGAGAGTCTAATTGGCAGTCTTAGTAAAAGCCAGAAAGGTTTGGGCAGTCTGCCCCTTCGTGGCTTGTGAAAAAAGAACAGAGCTAAGAGCACATTCTAACTGTGGCCTGTCCAAACCAACGGGGCCTTTAGAGTCTGGGGTTTTCTCTTTACAGAGTTTATAGAGCGGCAGCACGCGAAGAACAGGTATTACTACTACCACCGCGAGTTCCGCCGTGTGCCAGACATCACCGAGTGCCAGGAGAAGGATATCTTGTGCATGTTTGAAGCAGAAATGCAGTGGAGAAGAGACTAGTATGTCCTGTCTTTGGGTGTCCTTTCTTAGTTAAGAAACAGAGTCGTGGGGTGCCTGGGTGGCTTCATGGGTTTAGA
Organism: Neogale vison; assembly: GCF_020171115.1. Taxonomy (NCBI): domain Eukaryota; kingdom Metazoa; phylum Chordata; class Mammalia; order Carnivora; family Mustelidae; genus Neogale; species Neogale vison. The sequence continues at coordinate 219,582 of NC_058104.1, read as the reverse complement.
CGCTGCCTTTGGCTCAGGCCATGATCTCAGGGTCTTGGGATAGAGCCCCAAATCGGGCTCTCTGCTTGGCAGGAAGCCTGCTTCCCCCTCTCTCTGCCTGCCCCTCTGCCTATTTGTGATCACTGTTTTATGTGATCATTGTCAAATAAATAAAATCCCTTAAAAAAAAAAGAAAGAAAAAACAGAGTCTTGCTCAATGAGCATCTCCTGTTGGGCTCTCATCCCCCAGGGATACCGTGGATGGTGGTCAGGGGCCAAGATCTTCTGGGTTTGGCCCAGATTCTGAGGGTGGAGGGGCCAGACAACAGGGCCTTAAGGTTTTGCCTTCATTCTACTGTCTCTGCATACAGGGAAAGGATTTCTCATAAACCTTTTTTTTTTCACAGTAAAGTCGATCAAGAAATTGTCAACATTATCCAGGAAAGGCTGAAGGCCTGTCAGCAGCGGGAAGGGGAGAGCTACAGGCAGAACTGTGCCAAGGAGCTGGAGCAGTTCACCCAGGTGGCCAAGGCTTACCAGGACCGCTGTAAGCAAGCCCCCACCCCAGCCTGATCCTTGAACCCAACATCATAGCCCAGATTTTGCCAGTTGGTTGGGGGAGGGGGCGGGTTTTTTTTAGTATTTTATTCATTTATTTGACAGATTGTCTCAAGTAGGCAGAGAGGGGGAAGCAGGCTCCCTGCGGAACAGAGAGCCTGATGTGGGGCTCGATCCCAGGACCCTGAGATCATGACCTGAGCCAAAGGCAGAGGCTTAACCCACTGAGCCACCCAGGTGCCCCTGGGGGAGGGGGTATTAAGAGAATCCTGATACCCAAAGTCCCTTTACTGCTCAGTGTCATCACTGTTTCCTCCCCACTAGTAAGTAACTGGCCCATGACTTCACTCCCATCTCTTCCCAGATCACGACCTGGGAGCCCATTATTCTGCCAGGAAGTGCCTGGCAAAGCAGAAGCAGCGGATGCTGGCTGAGAGAAAGGCGGCTAAAGAGGCTGCTGCTGCCTAAAGCAGCTCCTTGAGCACCTTCCTGAAACGATACTACTAAAATAAATAGTTTAAGTAAGAAAGCTGTTCCTGGTGTCACTTTCGGTCCCCCACTTGGATCTGCTGACCCCACTGCTTCCATCTCCCTTTATGTCCAGCTTACGACTAAGCTCATAAGCAAAATAAACAAGACACTGTTAACAAGCTTTAGTTCACTTTATTTTTCTTGTATAAAACTATGTGGTAGCCACAGCTGGAGCCTGGGTCCTCTGCACAGAGACTCTGGTGTGGGTCTTCACAAGATGGTCCGTGAACTCCTAGAGAAGAGAAACAAGGCTTTAGCTGTAACCACACCCCAGCACCCTGTGCACTCATCAAGGCTAATGAGGTGGCTGGGCAGGCAGTACCTGATAGGGAGACTTGGTGAACACAGTCTCCTTCCAGAGATCAGGGGTAAGATAGCTGTAGGTCTTGGAGATGGCATCGAAAGTAGCCTTGGCTGGAACACAGAAACAGGAAAAGGTTGGCAGATTCACAAACACAACGCCCCAGGTACGGACAGAAGATGTTGCGCTCCTAGGAACAGAGGGGCCACTTGGGGCCAGTCTGCCGTGCATTAGGAGGGCCTTCCTCTCTCTCTCTCTGTGGAAGTACGCCAAGCACACACGGAGTATGATTAAGCGGAGCTGAGAGAGGCCACAGCCCCCGTGAAAGCCACCTACCAAAGTTCCCCAGGGTGGCAGTGCAGCCCCTGGCCGAGGTGTAGCAGTCGTCAATACCGGCCATCATCAGCAGTTTCTTGGGCACAGGGGCCGAGACAATGCCAGTACCTCTGGGGGCGGGGATGAGACGCACCAGCACAGAGCCACAGCGGCCAGTCACCTGGAGAGTGAAGGGATCAGGAGATGATCCACGGGGAGTCTGCACCACCGCAGGCCCCGATGCTCACTGCCCCCCAAGCCTACCTTGCACGGGACAGTGTGGGGCTTGCCGATCTTGTTCCCCCAGTAGCCTCGCCGCACAGGGACGATGGAAAGCTTCGCCAGAATGATGGCTCCGCGGATGGCAGTGGCTACCTCCTTGGAGCACTTGACACCCAAACCGACGTGTCCATTGTAATCTCCGATGGCGACGAATGCCTGTGAAGAGCCTGAGGTGGCAGGTGGTCCACTGGCCAGCGCGGCCATCACACGCCACCACCCGGGATCTGTGGCACCCCTCGAGGAAAGGGTGGCCACTGTGAGGCCACTCGGAGGTCCCGAGGAGATCCTTCCTCTCTCTCCCGATTACGAAAGCCACACGCGTGGTATCAAGTGTGACCGTGCAGAGCTGAGAGAGTCCCACTGAGCCCCGTGCACACGCAGCTCAGAGCACCCAGGGGAGCTGAGGTACCTTGAACCTGGTCCGCTGGCCGGCGCGGGTCTGCTTCTGCACAGGCATGATCTTCAAGACCTCGTCCTTGAGGGAGGCTCCCAGGAAGAAGTCGATGATCTCAGACTCCTGCGGGGTGAGGACGCGGCCACGCAGGCGCTTACCGCACAAGCCCAGGAGCCACCTAGAACACCTCCCGTGAGAACCTCCACCCGCGTCCCCGCGCCGGTTTCCCAGCCTTCCCCATCTCCTCTCAGTGGAACACCCCCGGCAGACAAAGGACACCCGCGCACGCACACCGTCTGCGTCCCGGGCACAGATGCCATCCCCGGACCGGGGGCAAGGACCCCGCCTTACCTTGATGGGCAGGGAGAAGAGATAGATCTCCTCCAGGGACTTGATCTTCATGTCCTTGACCAGGCGGCCCAGCTTGGTGACGGGGATCCACTGCGTAACAAGGCCTCGGTGACCACTGTGCCCCGATCGGCGCCGCCCCGGGCCCGTCTCCCGCGAGGGCCCCACCTACCTCCTTGTCCTCGGCCTTGCCCCCGCGAGCTCCGCGGCCTCGGCCCCGGCCCCGACCACGGCCCCGGCCCCGGCCCCGGATGCCGCTGCCGAAGCCACCGCGGAAACCGCCGCGGCCTCCCATTCCAGGGCCCCCGGGCCCTCCGGGCCCTCCCGCAGCACCGGCGTCATCCGCCATTTGCTGAAAGGAACAACGAGAGTGGGTCGGTCAGCGAGGCCCCGGCATATGCAGTCTGCCGGGACCACGGCTCCCGCCCGGAAGCGCCAGCGCGCCGGACCGAGCCCCGCCGGACGGCCGCGGATCCCCTGCGCGGGACTCGCAGCGCCCACCCCGGCCACGCCGCACACTCACGTGTTCTCTCGGAGAGGAAGAACAAGGCCCCCCGGAGCCAGTCTTTATACCACGCCAAGTGCCGCGAGATTTCGGCGGCCCCGCCCCAGGCGCGCGTCCGCGACGGGCTTATGAGTGCGGAGGCCGCGCGCTCCCGGCTTCCCCCGCCCGCTCCGCGTGCGCCTGCGCACCTGCGGCCTAGCGAGCCTGAACGCGTGTGCAGCTGCCGCCCCGCTGCCTGGCGCCGAGAGGTAGGTCAGCGCCTGGCGCCCCGCGCTCTCTGCCCGCGCGACCCTGGGTGGTAGTTGGGATGTCGGCGTTGGTTGAAAATCACCCGCGGCTTTGGCCGTGGCCGCGGGTGAGATTCGGCGCCCAGAGCCACCGGGGGCCTCAGCTCACCGCCCGCTCGTCCCTGTGGGCCGGTGAAACCCAGGCCCCGACACGGGCCCCGCCGTCCCCTGCCCGCGTGCGCTCTGGCCTCCGACCCCTGACCCCGTGTTCTGCCCGCAGGACGCCGATGTCCGGACCGTGAGGCCCACGCCGCCAGGACCGCTGGGGGTGGGGGGAACCCTGCCGCCAACGCCCAGTAGAGCTGTTGGTCTGAGTTGTGCACGTGTGGGCGCCCTGCGACACGTCCTCTTGCCGGCCGGCCCAGTTTTGCGTCGGATGCCACGGAGGGGTGCAACTTGGGCCCCAGGGGTTGCACTGACTCCTGCGTGGCGCTCCGTGGGTGGCGGGACCAGGCCAGAAGCCTCGCTGTGTGTCCCATACCGCATCTCTTCCACAGTAGCGAAGCATCTGTGAGCTTGCGGGGAGTGGGCTGGGCCACCAGTCCACTGGCGAGGGTGACAATGAAGGGAAACATCCCCAGGGGGAGTTGGGAGGCCAGATGGGGAGCCCTGGGGCTCACTATCAGTTACAGGCCCCGATAGGGAAGGACGTGGGGGTTACTCCCGCAGCTCAGGCATCACCCTGAGTTCTCCAGTGGACTTGGATCCGTGAAAAGATCCCTCCCAGCCTTCTTTCTCAATGAAATAAAGTTCCTTTGCTTTGTCTCTTGGGGGCTTGCTTGTGGTTTCGCTGTAGCTTGTGCGTTCTGAGTGGTTACTCCCAAATAAACACGCTTTTGCCAGTGAAATAACTGGGTTTTCTTCTGCAAGTTGATAGAAGAATGAGAGTGTACGATTCCCAGGTCAAGGGCTTGCGTTGGCCCCTTACTGCTCTCAGGAGGGGACAGGGCCTGGGATAGGATTTGGTGAGCTCAGTACTCAGGGCTACTGAAAGAGCAGTTCCCGGTTCCGTGTTTCAGATGGGGAACATGCTGGTTTCCCAGGTGGAGATTATTTCCCAGTGTCTTCTCAAAGGTCTGCCCACGTGGTCAGAGCCTATCTGTTCTGGAAGGCTTTCTCACAGACTAGGCTCCCCACCAAGGTGGCACCACAGGTTACATGGGTCTCTCGTCCAGATCTTCCTGATCTGTACTCTGCGGCTAGTTCCATGAGTCTTAGATCCTAAGAGACCTGATGGTGGGTCAAAGTCAAAAGTCCCTGCGTTCTTGGGAGATCTGGCCTGGACAGCACTATTCGAGAAGGGAGAAAGGAACAATTCCTATATTCCTGCCAATGCCTCAGCTTTGGGGAAACAGTCATCAGAAGTTTGGTTCCCAGCCTAGTGCTGCTCGGGTGTCAGCTGACAGCCACTCCCAAGATGGGCTTCAGGGACCTGCCCCAGGTCCAGACTGCCTAATCCTTCCACTCTGAGCAAAGGCCATATGGTACAGGATCCCATTGGGCCCTGATCCAGGGCTGTGATTGGCCTGAGCTGGACAATGCCACTGTGAGGTCGGCCCACTCCTGCTGTGAAATGGAGACTCCTGATCCCTGGGAGTCAGTGGAGCTACCATCTGGACACAGATCATGGTGAGACTGGGTCCCTTTTGCCTCTGGCCCTTAAATGTGTTCCTAATTCGAGACCTCCCCAGAGTTGGACCCCATTCCTTACTCTGAGCAACGGTGAAGAGTGGGTTACAGGCTCCCAAACAAGACAAGGAAAGCAGCCTTTGTGAGGGCTCTGGCCAGGTCTAACGCCAGGCCAAAGCCAGCTTCTCCAGTTGGGGACTGGTAGTCTTGGTCTTGACTCACAGCTGCCCCCTCAAAGTGGGTGCTGACCCATCACTCCACTTGGGGCTCTCATGGCCCACCTCCCCGTCCTGGGGTTTCCCTCTGGGTGTGTGGCTGGATCCTGGTTCAGCCAGTCCCTGATTTTGGCCTGGCCTTTGCAGAGTGGTGGCTATGATCTCAACCTGTTCGCCAGCCCTCCCGACTGCAACTTCCTGTGCTCTGTGTGCCATGGCGTTCTCAAGAGGCCGGTGAGGTTGCCATGCAGCCATATCTTCTGCAAGAAATGCATCCTACGGTGGCTAGCCAGGTGCTAGTGGGCACCAAAGAGGATGGGAGGACAAGGGCAGGGCTGTGTCCATTCCTGTGGCCCAGAACAGAGAGGAGGGTGGGCCAAGCATTATTTCAGAGTGGGCATAAGAATCAGCTCCCAAATCTAGGACACTAAAGTACGTGTGTCCCCGCACCCTGTGGCACTTACAGCCCGTGGCCCCAGCCTCAGAGCTGAGTCCCCATGAAGCCCTCAGGACTCTTCCAGCTCAAGAGAAGGGACCACCTGGGAAGGCGTGTTGCTGCCTCTTGGTCCCTTCCAACTCCCAACACTCTTCACCACCCATTCCTGCCTCCTAGACAGAAGACCTGTCCGTGCTGCAGGAAAGAGGTGAAATGGAAAAAGATGGTCCACGTAAATAAACTCCGCAGGACGATTGGCCGCCTGGAAGTCAAGGTAGCCTGAAGCACCTGCTCCCAGTACCCTTCTCGCTCCCGCCAGGGGAGGGGGTAAGGAGAGGCCTGTCCTCAGAACCCAGGGTTTCTGGTCTAGCAGTGCTGATTGCAGCCTCAAGGTCATCAGTCCTGCCTGTGTGGGTCCCATCTCTACCACTTACTTGCTGTGTGACTTTGAGCAAGTTTCCTAACCTTTTTGAGCCCTTAGGGTCTCAACTGTAAAATGGGGATCATACAAGATTTTTAGAGGATGAAGTGTCCTCTCTGACGGCCATCACCCCGGTCCCCTAATTGTTATCGATGAGGAAACTGAGCTTTAAAAAACAAACAAACTTGGCTTCTGTGCAACAGCCAGGTCAGCCCCACCATGTACACCCCAGTCCCTCAAGCCTTCAGCCCTGTGCACCTGCTCTCAGAGGTCTAGATTCTTCCCACCTCCAAACATTTACCCAACTATTTCCCCCTCCACATCATTGATGCCGGGAAAGCTTGGTGGGCTCCCCGGACAGGAAAGTCATAGATTGGGGGGGGGGCAGGTTTCTATGTAAAGCTACTCCAGTGCTGGGTGGCCACGTCCCACCTGTTTTGCCTCATTTTGTGCTCTCTGTCACCCTCAGTGCAAGAACGCGGAAGCAGGCTGCTTGGTGACGTGCCCCCTGGCCCATCGAAGGGGGCACCAGGACTCATGCCCTTTCGAGCCGACGGCCTGCCCCAACGAGGGCTGCACGGCACGGGTGCCACGTGGGGCTCTGGCTGAGCACCGGCAGCACTGCCAACGTGGGGCCCAGCAGCAGTGCCCACTGGGCTGTGGGGCCACCCTCGGCCCCGCGGAGCGTGCACACCACAACTGCTACCGGGAGCTGCGCGACGCCTGGAATCAGCGTCAGGAGCGCAGCCGGATCCTGGTGCTGGGCCTGCTCCGGCGCATGCGTAAAGTGCATCGCACCACCAATCTCATCCGCAGGCAGCTGGCCCAGCTCGGGGACTTCCTGGAGGAAGACGACGCGCTGCTCATGGGAGCCCCGCAAGGGGAGGCCGAGGCCACCCCAGAAGGCAGCATTGGGGCCGAGGTGTGGGGGGCCCAGGGCCACGGTACCGTGTAAATTGAGGGGAAAATAAACGCAGATCCTAGGCCTGGCCCGCCCCGCCGCCTCTGTGCCTGCCGGCCTCACAGCTTTATCCCATTTGCCACCTGCCCCCCTTCCAGGTACTACTGCCTTCACCACGCAGGGACACTGGCCTTTCTCCCTGGCCCGCTCCTGCCCGGAAGGCTCTTCTCCTTGCTCTCCGTTTGCCTGCTTTCTTTTCCCTCGGATGCGTCTTCCTCACAGAGGTTTTCCCTGATCCCCTCCCAGTCTCCTTCCTGTTACCTCTACCAAGTCCGTTAACCAACTTCCCAGTCACGCCAACCGCTCAAAGCCCTCAACTCCTAGGAGAAGCCCACGCCTCAGAGGGAAACCTCATTATCTCTGATCTCCTGCCCGTATGGTCTCCGGACACCCTGTAGCCACAAGCACTGTCCCCCCCCCCCAAGCAGCCACAGGGGTCCCCGCTCTACTCGGGCGACACCTTACCTTTCCCACCACCCCATTTAAAAGCGCACCTCCTGCACTCCGCCCCGTCCCGTTGCCGAGATCTGTTCTTTCCACAGCACGAATCGCCCACCGCTCCTGATGACTCCTTGCCGGACCTCCCCCAGCCCTCTCTCCTCTAGCACCTGCTTCCCCAGGGCCTCCCAAACGTCTAGAACAGCGCTTGGCACGTAGAATGTGATCAATAAATATCTGAGAGGCTCTGAAGTTACCCGATTTATTCATTTACCCTCCATATCTATCGTAGCCGTCCAGGAGCAACTAACGGCCTTGTACCCAAATCCCGGAAGGCCGAGGGCCAAGAGCCTCGGGATGACTTCAGTAAACATTTCCAACGACTCCTTTTTTAAAAAGTTCACTAAAAAACCAACAGCGGGCAAACCCCGGGCCCTGCACTCAGCCGCCCCCGGAGGACCCGCCACCCCCACGCGGATCTACGCCAGTTCCTCCAAACCAGAGACGCCTCTACCAGCTTCCGCTTCCTGACACAGCAGGGGCTGCCCACAGCAAAGATGGCGCCGAGCGCGCAGCTGGTGATGTCACAGGGGTCGTGCCCGGTGACGCCATCTGCGGCGCGCCGGCAGTGAGGAGTGGCGCCCGTGTTTCCCTCACGCGGCGGCGGCGGCGGCGGCGGCGGCGGCGACATGGCGGAACCCGTGGCGGGAGTGGGCCGCTTCAAGGCCAAGTGAGCCGGGGCGCTGCGGCTGTGGATGCCGCCCAGGGAGGGAACGGGGTTCACCGCCCGAGTGGCAGGTGTGCCTGTCCTCGACCGGGCGCCGGTTCGGGTCTGGGGAGAGCCTGAGGGCGGTGTACGAACTGGTCCGCGGGAGTCGTGTTGCTTGCGGTATTACAAAGTGCGGAGCCAGTGTCCGTTAGTACAGTAGGAGCCGATCGGGGCTTGTGGGTGAAAAACTAAAGGAGGAAGGGGCGGGCTGGTCCTGGACCCTGCGGGTCTCCCCGAGCCTCCGGTGTTGGGCCCCGGGGCAGGCTGCGCGGGGCTCTCACCTCCTGTCCCCTTCAACGTGGAGCCGGAAGATAGCTCAGGAGATGGGCGTCCGCTGTGGCCCTGGAGGCCCTGAATCCTGGGCTGATTGAGTAACCCAGGGACCCTGGGGAACATCTTAGTACGCAGGGCCCCCGTTCAGGACGGACTCCTCTCCCGGCCGAGCTCGGTCTGATGGAGTAAACGCGCTAAGCAGCTCATTTCCGTCAGTGGGAGCGATGAACACTGCCGAAGGGAAGGCTTGGGGTCAAGAGCGTGTCTGGGCTCGGTGGTTGGGGGCTCCATTTCATGCGGGCAGCCAAGCCTCCCAGTGAGCCAGGCGCCAGAGGAATCGGGGAGGAGAGACCCACGCCACCGACGGGGAACAGCCTGTGTGGCAGGAGCCTTGGCTCCTCCAAGTGAGGGTCTTAGAAGCACGTATGGACAGGGGAGGGTTTTAAGGCAGGGTAGTGACGTACACGTGTGTGTTTGGGAAGGCCTTCTTGGCAGCCGGTTTGAGGCAGTGGATGGGGGCCGGGCGATGAGGCTGGAGCAGCTGTCCAGATGACTCTGCGGTGGCCTGGACCAGCGTTGAGGCCATTGAGAGGGGAGGGAGGAGGCAGCGTGAGGCTGCAGACATGAGTGCTACTTGGGGAGTGGGAGGAAGGAGCTAGGGTAGGGGAGGGGGCAGGAAGCTGTTGAGGGGGGTGGTGCTCTGGGCTGGTCTCCTCTGCTGGTCCCCCAGGCTGGCCTCCCACCGCCTGCAGGGGGCCCCCAAGGTCTGGAGTACTCTGCTGCGGGAAGACCCGCCTCCTTGCCTGGACTGCCTGAGAACCTGGTGTGAATCCCTGCCAGCTCTGGGTCAGGCGTCCTCTGTGACACCCCCCTTAGTGCTGCTGACCGAGAAGAGTGAGAAGAGCCCCCTCCAACCCCCTGCATCCCAGCCTCTGCCTGGGAACTCCTCAGGGGCAGGGGCCTCTTGGGTTGAGCTCTGGGAGAGCACCCAGCCCAGTGCTGGGCGCTGAGGGCCAAGGGGTGGGTGCCTCACTCTTGAACGCTGTTCTCTCTCTAGCTATGCCGTCGAGCGCAAGATCGAGCCGTTCTACAAGGGCGGGAAGGTGCAGGTACCGGCCCTGGGAGGGGCAGAGTGGTGGGACGGGCAGGGGCTGCTGAGAGCTGCTTATCTTGGCTGAGACCCTTCTGTCCCCAGCTGGACCAGACTGGGCAGCATCTCTTCTGCATTTGCGGTACCAGAGTCAACATCTTGGACGTGGCCTCGGGGGCCATCCTGCGGAGCCTGGAGCAGGTGAAGGTGGGAAGAGCCAGGGCAGTGGGCTAGTGTGGAGGGAAGCCTGTGCTCATGGCGCTCTGTGTGCTGACTCTTGCCTCTAGGAGGACCAGGAGGACATCACTGCCTTTGATCTCAGCCCTGACAATGAGGTATATGGGGCAGGGGCAGGGGAGGGGTAAGAGTCCAGGGCTCCGTACTTCTCATGAAAATTTGAATTTGGGTCACTGAGGACACACCTCTCCCCTCCCGGCTCTCCCAGCCTCTCCCAACCTCTCCCAACCTCTCCTCTCCCGTCTGAACTGCATCGCTCTCTAGGTGCTGGTCACAGCCAGCCGGGCACTGCTGCTGGCTCAGTGGGCCTGGCGAGAGGGCAGTGTCACCCGCCTGTGGAAGGCAGTACACACAGCTCCGGTGGCCACCATGGCCTTTGACCCCACTTCCACACTGCTAGCTACAGGTAGGCCCCTGGCGGGGTGGCTGGGCCCCCAGAGGGCACACAGTCACGGGTCTTCAGACACACCAGCCCCTTCACTTCAGACACGTTCCCACAGGCGGTTGTGATGGGGCAGTGCGTGTCTGGGACGTTGTGCGGCACTACGGGACACACCACTTTCGGGGCTCACCAGGGGTCGTACAGTGAGTAGAGGACAGCAGAGGGAGAATGGGGCCTTATGGTCGGAGTCACGCAACTCACCTGCTGCCCCCGCTCCCTGCCCGCAGCTTAGTGGCCTTCCACCCGGACCCCGCACGCCTGCTGCTCTTCTCCTCAGCTGCAGACACCACCATCCGTGCATGGTCGCTGCAGGACCAGTCGTGTCTGGCCGTGATGACTGCCCACTACAGTGCCGTCACCTCCCTGACCTTTAGCGCTGATGGCCACACCATGCTGAGGTCAGCAGCCAGCTGCTCAGGCCACGGTGGGAAGGGGAGGGCCACCGCTGAGACTGGGGACTGAGGTGGCTGTGTGTCCCCCCCCCACCTCCACCCCCAGCTCAGGCCGTGACAAGATCTGTGTTGTGTGGGACCTGCGGAGCCACCAGGCCACGAGGACTGTGCCAGTGTTTGAGGTGGGGATGCCAGGGGGCCCGGCCAGTTGAGGGGAGGGGGGTGCGGCTGCCTCTAACCGGCTTATCCTCAGAGCGTGGAGGCCGCGGTGCTGCTACCGGAGGAGCCGGCACCAGAGCTGGGTGTAAAGTCCAAGGGCCTGCACTTCCTGACAGCTGGAGACCAAGGTGCGCGTGCCCTGGCCAGGGTGGGCAGCAGGGGCTGGGGGCGGTCGGTGGACTTGAATGCCAGCAACCCACATCCCCCCACACAGGCCTGCTGCGTGTGTGGGAGGCAGCCTCTGGGCAGTGTGTGTACATGCAACAGCAGCCACTAGGCCCCCGGCAGGAGCTGACCCGCTGTGCTCTGGCCCGCTCTGCCAACCTGCTCCTCACCGTCACCGCCGACCACAACCTGCTTCTCTACGAGACGCGCTCCCTACAGTTGCAGAAACAGGTGAGCGCTGCCCTGCTCAGCCCAAAGCCCAAGGATGCCAGCCCGCCTCTCACGCGGGCTCTGACCGGTATCCCTCCGCCCCCCCCCCTCACAGTTTGCCGGCTACAGCGAGGAGGTGCTGGATGTCCGGTTTCTTGGTCCCGAGGACTCCCACATTGTCGTGGCCTCCAACAGCCCCAGCCTGAAAGTATTTGAGCTGCAGACAATGGCCTGCCAGATTCTCCACGGCCACACAGGTCAGGGAGCTCATGCCCTCATGCCCATGCCCCCAGCACTGCATCCTGGGCTGGAAAGTCCTCCTTTACCATAACTGATGACCTTCTCCTCCCTACTTTTTCCCAGACATTGTCTTGGCACTGGACGTGTTTCGGAAGGGGCGGCTCTTTGCCAGCTGTGCCAAGGTGGGGCATCTGAAGTGTGAAGGTATGGGTCTCCATGGGGGAAGCCCAGCCCGGGCTCTGTCCTCACCTCTTTGATTCCCAGGATCAGAGTATGTGTCTCTGGAGGATGAACAAGGCTGGCAAGGTGACCCGTGTGGCTCAGGGCTCCGGGCACACACACAGCGTGGGCGCCATCTGCTGCTCCAGGTAAGTGGTCAGGGCTGGGCTCTGTGTTGTTTCAGAAGCCCAGACCCTGCTAATGGGGTTCCAGCTCAGGGAGATGTGGATGGGGAGGCTTCAGCTGTGGTCTTTGAGGCTCTGGGATAGGGATGTGTAACGGAATGCTGGGGACCCCCAGGTGCTCTTGGAGGTCAGAGCTCCTCAGAGGTGCTTTTGGGGCTGGGTGAATAAAAGGGGAGAGGCTCGGGGTGCGTGGGTGGCTTGGTTGGTCGTGTCTGCCTTTGGCTTAGGTGTGACCCCAGCATCCTGGGATAGAGCCCTGCGTCAGACGTCAGACTTCTTGCTCCGAGGAGAGCCTGTTTCTTCCTCTCCCTCTCCCCTTCTCCACTGCTCATGCTTTCTCACATTCTACCTCAAATAAATAAAAACTTAAAAAAAAAAAAAAGGCTGGGGGAGGCTTCAGAGTAGGAAGAATGACACTGAACAAGGCTTAGGTAGAAGACACATTCCTTGCCAGGGTAGGGGGTGGTGTTGGGGTCATGTGACCAAGTCATCAGGTATGATGGACCAAGGGTGGGTGGTGGGGGCTCTAGTAGACAAGTGGTCCCAGAGGGGTGTGGGGGTGACAGGGGCTGTGTGCATCCAGAACAGTCCCCCTGGTCGGGGCTGTGGTCCTGCAGGCTCAGGCTGTGATGCGCTAGCAGACAGGGCTGGCCAGGGCTCAGAGGGTGTCTCCCCTCCCCCACTTGTGGCCTCAGGCTGAAGGAGACCTTCCTGGTGACAGGGAGCCAGGACTGCACTGTGAAGGTGTGGCCCGTCCCTGAAGCCCTGCTGTCCAAGGGTGCAGCCCCAGACGGCGGTCCTGTCCTTCTCCAGGCCCAGGCCACACAGCGCTGCCATGACAAGGTGATGGCACAGTGGGGCAGGGCAGGGCCAGGGCTGGGCCGGGCCCTTGCTGGGATGGGGGTCTGAGCTGCCATCTGCTCCCATCACCAGGACATCAACAGCGTGGCTATTGCCCCCAACGACAAGCTGCTGGCCACAGGCTCACAGGACCGCACAGCCAAGCTCTGGGCTTTGCCACAGTGCCAGCTGCTTGGTATCTTCTCAGGCCACCGGCGCGGCCTTTGGTGTGTCCAGTTCTCACCCATGGACCAGGTGCTGGCCACAGCCTCAGCAGATGGTACCGTCAAGCTCTGGGCACTGCAGGACTTCAGCTGCCTCAAGGTAGGCGGCCTAGCCCCCTCCCCGGCCCACCCCACTGCCCGGCGTTGTCTCACGTTCTCCGCTCCCCGCCCTGCAGACATTCGAGGGGCACGACGCTTCGGTGCTGAAGGTGGCCTTCGTGAGCCGTGGCACCCAGCTGCTGTCCAGGTGAGCGGGCTAGGGATACAGGTGGGGGTGAGCTGCAGGCTGGGCCCTGGCTCTGAACCCCTCCCGATCCCAAACCCAGCGGCTCCGACGGTCTCCTAAAGCTCTGGACCATCAAAAACAACGAGTGTGTGAAGACCCTGGATGCCCACGAGGACAAGGTCTGGGGGCTGCACTGCAGCCGGCTGGACGATCGCGCCCTCACCGGCGCTAGTGACTCCTGTGTCATCCTCTGGAAGGTATGGACGTTCAGGGGCTGTGGGACTGGGCGGGGCTGCATCAGGGTGCCCTTCTGACCTCGCGGTGACCGCAGGATGTGACCGAGGTGGAGCAGGCCGAGGAGCAAGCCCGGCGGGAGGAGGAGGTGGTCAAGTAAGTCTGGGGGTCCCTGTGCAGTTCCCTTGAGTGACACCATGTGTCCACGCTTGGGGGGCATACGGGTGTCACCCCTGCTTTGTGGCATGGAGAAACTGAGGCTTGGAGCTCAGCACAGCTCCGCATCAGTGGATGCTTCAGGCCGGGCCACAGACTCCCGAGCCAGCCCCTTGCTGGCTCTGCCTTCAGTCCCCACCAGGTCCCCCAGTGACCCTGTCCTCCCTCCTCCCCACGCCAGGCAGCAGGAACTGGACAACCTGCTCCATGAGAAGCGGTACCTGCGGGCACTGGGCCTGGCCATCTCCCTGGACCGGCCCCACACTGTGCTCACTGTCATCCAGGGTCAGTGCTGCCTCGGGCTCTGGGGCAGGGGGAGGAGCTTGGGTCCGTCTCGTGCCCTTCCCTGAGGCTCGGTTCCCACCCCCCATCCCCCAGCCATCCGGAGGGACCCCGAGGCCTGCGAGAAGCTGGGAGCCACGGTGCTGCGGCTGCGGCGAGATCAGAAAGGTCTGGGGCGGGCGGGTGGTGGGGCGGTGGCCGGCTGGGGCAGGGCAGCCAGCGGGTAGGTCCGACGGTCCTCGTCCCCGCAGAGGCCTTGCTGCGCTTCTGTGTCACGTGGAACACCAACTCGAGGCACTGCCACGACGCGCAGGCCGTGCTGGGGGTGCTGCTGCGGCACGAGCCCCCGGAAGAGCTCCTGGCCTACCCAGGCGTGCAGGCCTCCCTGGAGGCCCTGCTGCCCTACACCGGTACGTGGGCCAGGCCCGGGGCAGGGTGGGAGCAGCCGGCCAGCTCCCACGGAGCCGCTGACGCCCTGTGTCCTCCCCCAGAGCGGCATTTTCAGCGGCTCAGCCGGACACTGCAGGCAGCCACCTTCCTGGACTTCTTGTGGCACAACATGAAGCTGCCCACCCTCCCCGCGGCCCCCTCTGTGGCTCCCTCAGCTCTCTGAAACAAGCAGAAAGCAGTCCTCCTCTGCCCGGACTCCCCGTGTGTGCACTGTGTCTCGCCCCAGCCCCCAGCCCTGACCCAGCAGGTCCTGCCCCTCAGCACAGATACTAGCTTGTGCCTCAGTGGAAGAGCTTTACTCGGGACATGGGGGAGGTTGGTTTCCTGGCCCCGCCAGTCAGAGGTCCGACCCTCGGATAATCCTCCCACGGCTGTGGTGCCGGTGGCCCGGCTAGCATCAGTCCCCCCCGGGGTCTGGAGCTTTGGTCCTGCCCTCTGCGCAGCTCCACACGCCCTGGAGAGGGTCCTTCCGTGCCAGCGCCCTGCGGGTGATGGTGCAGCAGCGGGCCTGAATGGCGCTGAGTGGAGGGTGGGCGGGCACCATAGGGGGTAGCGTTGTCCCTTGGGGGATCTCAGGGGGACGTTGGGGATCTCCCACCGTGGCCTCTTCACTGTCCTCCTGGCGGTGGAGCCCTGACCCACTCAGAAGCGCGCCCAGCCCCTCTGGTCGCAGCACTACAGCGGGGAGGAGACCGCAGCGCCCGCCGAACCTGCGAGGAGGGCGGGGTTTAGAGCGTGCTTGATCCTGCCCCGCCCCGACCCTGGGCCCCGCCCAAGCCCTTCGCGGCGCACCTGCAGAGCCACCAGCCGCGATCCGACATTTCCAGCACGCGCACCCGCGCTCCAGCAGGCACGGAGAGTTCATCTGCGTGGCTGCTCTCATAGGCTTGGGAAGCGCAGAACTGAGACCCTGCGGAGTGGGTATTTGGGGGTCACTGTGGGGCGCCGGGGGCCAGGGCCCTGACCTGTCCCATCTCCTCCCATGGAGTCACCACTTTCAGGCATCCCCCTGATGATGGGGGCCACTCAAACCCACTGGTGCTCCCACTCAGTCTGGGGACCAAGTACACTGTCCCCACGTCCAGTACTCGCTTGGCTGTTCCCTGTGGCCCGGCTTTGCCACACCCTGCCCAGTGGTAGTGGCTGGCTTGGTGTTGGGGGATGGGTAATCACCACTGCTCCCCAAGGGCTGCTGTTGTGGGCCAGGGGCTGCTTCCTCCAGGTACGGAGCAGGAAACCACGCTGTTTGCTGGTCTTCGTTCACCACCAGCCACCAGCCTGTGTGCAAGAGGTACATGGAGGCTCAGGCCCCCCCAAGCCCGCTCCGGTCCTGGGGGCAGAGAGTGAGCCTTCTCAGTCCTGCCCAGCCCCACCTGAGGGGTGTCGCAGCAGCACGTCTAGGACCTCCTGGGCCCGTGTGTGGAAAGGGCGGCCTTGCATGTCCTGGGTGCTGAAGGGCTGCAGGCATCGCAGGCTCTGAGCCTCCAGGCCACGGATGGCCAGGGTGTCCGTTGGGCGGCCTAGGGGCTCTTCAGGAGCTGGCAGGATCACCAGACTGGGAAGGGTAGCACGCAGCAAGGGGTGGGTAGGAAGTGTGGTAAGGGCCTGCTGCCCCTCCCCAACCCGCCCAGTCTTCCCTCCTCCCCCATCCCCCAAGTACTTTCGCAGGCAGGGAGTTGGGGATGAGTGAGGCACCTGCCAGCTGGCAGCCTGGGCTCCAGGTCCAGGGGTTGCGGTGCAAAGAAGTTGCTGAGCGCTGGGCTCTGGGACACACGCGCAGCCACGGTCAGCAGTGTCCGGGAATAGGTCTCCAGCAGCCGCAGGCGAGCCAGGCCGCGGCCTGTGCGCCCCCCACGCACCAACAGCGATGCGTCTGCGGGCACAACGGGAAGGGACCATGGGACCGCCCCAGGGTTCCCTCCACCAGGTCGCTGGCGCCCCTGCCCCTCCCGGGATCCCGATCCCGCCCCCGCCCCTGGCCTTGCAAACAGCCTCACCGGGAAGCTTGGGGAGAACGCGGTCGGATCTCCGCAGTAGGCCCGCCTCTACGGGGAAGGTCTCCTTGAGGATCTTCTAAGGGAGAACCAGCGAATCAGTCTGAGTTCATCAGAGTTCACCTGTTCCCTTGGGAGGGTGAGGGTTCCTTGCCAGGCTTGGGGGTCGCAGGAGCTGGACGCCCTCGCGGGCGCAAGGACCAACACCCAGCCAGGGGCCACTAGAGGGTCAGTCCGCTGGGGCAATGGGGTTCACCTCAGGCTCACTCACATGGAGCTTCTTGAACTCCTCCCAGCTCCGGCGCACGAAGGTGTCGCTGCCGTCCGACCAGCACACAGAGAAGGCAAATGTCTGTTGGGACAAAGGTTGGGGGCACCTTGGAGGGTCTGGGCCAGGAAATCCTCCCTTCTTCCTTGGAGGTGGCAGGGACACACACCACCCGCATCACACCTGATGCCGCGCTGTCTGGACTAGGGCTGCTGCACACACGGACACCGGGTACCGGGGGCTGGCCATTGCTGGGCTGCACTGGTCACAGTCCTGGGCTTCTGGAGCTGGTACTGTGTGGCCTAGGGTCCCACTGTGTCCTGGCTCACACTGGGGTGGCGGGGGGGGGGAGAAGGAAGGGAGCTCCTGAGCACCCGGAAGACTGATTGGAATTCCCCAGGTATGCCCCAGACCTGCCAGGTCCTCGTATCGCTGCCCTGCCCCTGGATCTTTCCCAGCTTCCTCACTGTGCCCAAAGCAGATCTGAGAGACAGGATCACAGGGCTTGAGAGGTGTGTGGGGGCAGGGTGGGGCAGAGAGACAGTAGAGGGTGGGGACTGCAGCCTGAGTCCCTCAGGCAAGAGTCTGGCCAGTGCGAGGAGGTGGTAAGCAGAGCCATCAAAGCGCTGCGGGCCTCCCGAACCCCTCCTGGCTCTCCCACACCCACTGGGGTGCTGAGACTAGTGGAGCCTCCTCCAGGGCGTGCCTCATGGCTCTTTGAACTCAGCTGGGAACCTGACTGCTGTTGTCATCAGGAACCAAGGACCCAGTGCTGAAACCTTTATGTACTTTGTTTGGTTTAATACTCACATTGCAGGAAAGGTCTCTTAATGTTTCCAAGTCATGGGAGAGGAAATTTGTATTAAATGGGTAATTAATGTCACTTCTTCTGGATGTGTTGGTGGGGGGGGGGGGCTTGCAGGCTCACCCTGGCGGTTCCCCCGTGGTGGGAAGACTTGGGGCAGGACAAAGAGGAACCCTCTCTGCTGTGGCTGGCACTTGGCAGGGGACGATGGGGTGATTAGGACTGTTTTTTGAGAGCTGCCTCTGAATTCATGATTTTATCACAATTTACTGCAAACACAGCCTTCGAGAGCAGAAGCCACCATTCCCCCACTAACTAGGGTGAAGACGGCTTGGGCCCTAGAATCCCCAGACAGGGGGTACTCCGGTGCCCCACGTCTCTGGGCTGCTGCTTTATAGCGAAGTCTTCCAGACCTACATCCAACCCTGGCATACATTGGCTCTATCTGCTGTTGGGGCCACCAGCTCTAGGTTGGGAATCCTACCCCAAGCTGTCCAGGGAGGGGTTAGCCTCTAGGGCATCCCTCCCAGAAATCACCCTAGCCTTGACAAAGGGCCTTTGTGCGCCTGTCCTACCAGCGCTCTCAAACCTTTCCTGGTCTTGGCACAGGCAATGAACACCTGCTGACACAGGCCTCAATTGCAGACTGCCTTCAGCCCAGCTGTCACGCTCTCTCAACCTCAGTGGGGGCCATGCTGTGGTCCCAGCTGGCCTGGCAGGGGGCAGGGTGGGGCAGACACTGCTCCCCTTGAAGATACGGAGAAAAGCTGGGAGAGGGCCTGTTTATTCACGGCCAGAAATCTCTAGAAGGGTGCTGAGGCCCCCTCTCTGCCCCAGCCGAAAGCCCCTGCTTCACACCCCAGCAACCCTGGTTCCTTTCCATTCTCTCTCATAGACCCCAGGCTCATCTATCCCTTGGACGACCCCCACCCCCCCGCCCCGTGCTCCTCACTAGCTCCTATGAAATCCACTTTCCAGGGGAGTCTTTGCAAAACACAAAGGGGATCCGCTTGGGGTAGCCCTGCCCCAAATTGTCCTTCCCCATGGTCCTTAAACCCCCAGTTCCCATGCAGGCTGACAAGGCCCTCTGTGTGCTCCTGCCCACCTTTGGATCTCTCCTCTCAGCACCTTCCTCAGGTCCCCTCCCACCCGCCTTTCTGCCCATGCCCACCTCCAACCTTGGCCGTGACTGCCCTGCCTCAGCTGATTATTCTTCCTTTAGGCCTCTGCCTAAGTGTCATCTCCTCAAGGAGACCTCCTGGATTTACCATGCCTGTTCATGGTCCCCCCATTTGTCAGGGAATATTCGTTAGTGTGCCACTTTTTTGTTTTGTTCTTGCTTTTTCCATCTCGACCACTGGACAATGAGCCCGGGGAGGAGGTCCAGGACGGATCTTGCGCCCCGCCCTGGTCAGGCCTGGACCCGCACTTGGAACCGATTAGACACTACACAAGTATTTGCAGGCTGAATCAGTGTACATATAGAAGCTGCGGCCACTCGCGACATGGCTATTAACCCCTTCAGGCAGACTTCCGGATCCAGGCTACGCGGTGCCCTTAGGAACCCAGAGACCCGCCGGCGCCCGTTGTCGTGGCGCCGGCCGCCCGGGCGGACCCGCGGGACCCAGGCCCTAACGCGCGCGGCGCTCTGTGCGCTCACCGCGCCACCCCTTGTTACCAGGGCGCCGCGCGGCCGGCCTCGGGACGCGCCCCAGCTGAGGGCACAGAGCCTGGCCGCGGGCACGCGGGGCGGTCAGAGCGGAGCGATGGGGGCGTCACGGCCCGGAACACGGGCTTCGCCTCGGCCGCAGGCTGAGTCCACGGCGCGGCCGCGGCGTGGTTTCCACAACACGCTGCTCTTCTACTGGAGGAAGCGGGAGCGCGGCCACGGACGACGCAAGTCAGGCTCGGGACGCGGATCGAGGCCCAGGGGCGCGGCCAGCACCCGGGTTTCCGACCCCGCGCCCGCGCCGGCCAGGACCCCTGCCTCGGGCTCCGCGGCCCCTCCCGCGCACGCCGCGGACCAGAGCCCCACCCCTCCGCCGGACCCCGCTCCGGCCCCGGACCCCGCCCCCAGCTCGAGCACCGCCTCCGCGGCCGCGGCGCGCGCGGCCGGCTCCTGTGGCCGCGCCCTGGCGGCGGCGCGCGCGCTGGCCTGGAGACCGACTTGGAGGCCCATCTGGAGGCCGAGCTGGCCCGGCAGGCATTGCGCGGGCAACATGGCGGCGCCCGGCGAGCGGGGCCGCTTTGGTGGCGGGAGTCTCTTCTCCTTCCTGCCCGGCGGCGCGCGCTCGGAGGTGATGGACGATCTGGTGACGGACGCGCGAGGCCGGGGCGCGGGGCGGAGAGATGCGGCCGCCTCAGCCCCGACCCCAGCTCCGGCGCCGGCCTCCGATCCTCAAGTCGCCGAGGACACCTCCCGGAGGCGGCCCTGCCGGGCCTGCGTGGACTTCAAGACGTGGATGCGGACGCAGCAGAAGGTGCAGATGCCCGGGGCGGCCACCTCTCCTGGTCCCGGCCGCCACGCCTGGTTGTCAGGCGTCCGCGCCCACGTCCCGAGGCCCAAGCCGAGCGGTCCCGCGGGCCCTATGCCTCACAGACTTGTGCCCTCCCCCGCCAGGGGGCTGTCCCTAAACCTTGTCCCCAAGGGAGGCCCGGCCTTTAGGGTTTCAGCCACGCGTGTGGCGGATCGGCGGCCGCAGGGCTGTCTCGAGTCAGTGGGCCTCTGGCTGGGGTGGGGAAAACGGGAGCTCTGCGGGCTTCCTCCGGGGAGACGAACTGACCCTTGGTCGACCTCCTTCCGCAGCGGGACAGCAAGTTTAGGGAAGACTGTCCTCAGGATCGCGAGGAACTGGGCCGGCACAGCTGGGCTGTCCTCCACACCCTGGCTGCCTACTACCCTGATCTGCCCACCCCAGAACAGCAGCAAGACATGGCCCAGTTCATACATTTATTTTCCAAGTTTTATCCGTGTGAGGAGTGTGCTGAAGATATAAGGAAGAGGTAAGTGTGTCTGCATCGTCCATAGGCCGCAGAGCAGTGCCCCTGGAGCCGGGGCCTGTCGCCCCCACCCCACTGATGTCATAAAGGGGAGCCTGGAGAAGCAGGTGCCTGGTGGCAGAGTAGCCCCAGCACAGACCACCAGCACTGGGCACTGGATCAACCCAGCGGTCTCCTTTCCTCTAAGGGCCAAGCTGCATGGGGCTGCTGCTCCAGAGGCTCCCAGCCCGGCCTCACTTAGAGAGTCCCTTGCTGAGTCCTCCTGGAGGCTCAAGCAGGTTCATGAGCCCACCTTGCCTGACGTCTGGAGTAGGACTGCCGATTTTAAGGCCTTGAGAACCCACTGGTTTTAGGAGCTGCCTTTTCCTCACTGGGGAGTCCAAGAGCTGTTGTTTGGCACCTCTAAGTGTTTCTGCGCTGAATGTGGGGGCCAGGGCAGTTAGAACAGCTTTCTTGCTGGGCGGAGGCCCCAGGGCCCCAGGTGCTAGAAATAGGTTTCCTATTAGGCCTTTGTGTGGCCCCACCCCTTAAACACTGCCCGGGGCCAGGGATGCTGGGGTGAGGCTTCCTGATTGTTATGAGGTTATAAAGTTGCATCATTGGTGTCTTAATCCCTTGCTTTGAGTCCTGGTCAGGTTTGGCCAAGCTCCCCAGGTAAGGGTTGAGCAGGCCTAAGAGCGTGCCAGTATGGGAGGGTTGCAGGGCTGCGTGTGTCTCTGTCTCAGAGCACAAGGGTCCTCCTCGGTGTTGCCAACAGCAGCGCCCCAGCTCTCCTGCTCGGATGGAGCAGGCACAGAGCTGGTGGGGCAGGGGTGGTGGGACCGCTGCCTGTCCCGCCTTCCACCTGCCCCCCCTCCCCGCAGGATATGCAGGAACCAGCCAGACACGCGCACTCGGGCCCACTTCAGCCAGTGGCTGTGCCGCCTGCACAACGAGGTGAACCGCAAGCTGGGCAAGCCCGACTTCGACTGCTCCCAGGTGGATGAGCGCTGGCGCGATGGCTGGAAGGACGGCTCCTGCGACTAGGTGGTGGCCAGCAGAGCTGTGGGACAGCAGCCTGGGCCTCCGGGCAGCCTGGCCAGAGGGGGTCAGGGCACTCATTAAAGTGCGTCAGAGCCAGAGCCTGTCGTGTGTCAGTTGGATGGTCCCCAGACACTGCTCAGGGGCTCCTTCCCTCTTAGGTTTGGAGGAAAAGCGGGGTTCCTGCTGCAGACACCCCAAGGGCTCCTCCTCAGCCAAGGCCCGAGGGGCTGCAGATGAAGGAGGCAGGAACAGCCGGGTCTGCACCTCCCATTCAGGATGCGGCCTCCTGCTCACCCCACATCCTGGTGCCCGCTTCCCCGCACAGAGAGGTGACAGGCCTGCCCAGGCTCCCTGTCCTGCTTCTTGAGGGCTAGGCTGTTGTCTCCTTACCCTGTAGCAAGAAGGGACGGCGGTGGTGCCGGCAGCTCCGTGGGCCCTGTGCTTTCTGCGACTCAAGGAAGGCCTGGGGGCTGAGCTCTCCTCCTGGGTCAGTGCCTGCAAAGCGAGCACAGGCAGGGTGGCTTCCCCGGCGGTCCCACTGGCACTGCTGCCTGCTTCCTGTCCAGCACGTATACCTGTACCAGGCCTGTCAAGAGGCTTCGCGGGGCCACTGTTCTCAGAGCTCGAGACCAAAATAAAATGGTAGAGAAATGACTAAGGGCCTGGCTTTGGTGTGTTTTGTGCTGGGACTTCTGGTGACAGACAGGGCCTGCCCTTGCTGCTCCGCTCAGCTGCCTCCTTTCATCCAGGTTCTGCTCCGGAGGAGGAAGACAGGGTCCCAGGGTGGGAGCAGCCTGGGAAGCCCCAGGAACAGGAAGGAAGCCCAGTGCTGGAGCGGAGGGAGGGTCAGGGGTGAGTGGGAGGTCAGATGGCACGAAGTCTTCACGTCCCCAGCAAGGACTCTGTTTTAACACCCACCTCTTGTGACCGGAAGGTCTTGGAGGATTTGGAGCCGAGGAATGGCAAGATGACTTCTGGAAGGTTCTTCTGGCTGCTGAGCTAGGATGAGGCAGGTTTGGGTGGGAGCAAGGGAGGGCAGGCACCCCCCTGGCAGCTGAGTGGGAAGCTTGCCCAGGATGGGTCAGAGAAGATCGACAGAGTTGACTGGGGGGTTCGGGCCCGAGCAGCTGGGAGGATGAAGTTGTTCGCAGTATCCATGCTCTGGAGAACACTATAGGCAGAGCAGACATGGGGTGACTGGCGTGTAGCTTTTGGCCCTTGCCAGGTCTGCCCGGCCACACGCCCCCAGGCTTGGCTGCCAGCCCACACGGCCCAGCAACGGTGTGTCCATCCCTGCGGTCATCACACATGGGTCCTCTCTCTCCCTGTGGTGTCTTAGTCCCTCCCTTCTGCACGGCTCCCTCCGCATCTTCACCCAGCGGGCGCCATGGGGGTCCTGGCTTCAGCAGCACCTTCCCAGAGAGGACAGCAAGGCAAAGAAACTGGAGGCAGGAAGCAGCCAACAGAAATCGCTCTTCTCTCCTCCCCTCGAGGGACTGTTCCCAGCACATGGCTTTCTTCTGGCCTCTCCCATGTCACCTGTTAGTCGGAGAACCAGCCAGCTTCTCCAGGGAAGCCGTTGGCTCAGCAACATGGCACCTGGAGATGCTCTCCTGTCCTGCCTCACTTCCCTTTTCCCCTAACTCTGGCTTCCTGGAGGTTTCACCCCCCAACCCGGGCTAAGACAAGTGGGACTGTAGTTCAAGGGGAGGGTCTGGCTCAAGCCGTCAGGACTCTCACGGAGGGACTGGGCAGAGAGGGAGGAGAAAAGTCGCAGGATCATGCCCGTGGGCTCCCAAGGTTCATAGATTACAGGGGCTCACAGGGTTATAAGAGGAGAGAACCCTAAAAGGGTGGTAAGAAGGGCCTGGTGAAACAGGGACATAAGGAGGGGGTGACATCCGGAAGCATTTCCAGGAGGGTGGGCATGTCTGAATCACCCTGGGACCAAAGGGGGAAGTGGCCGCTGGTCAAGATCGATCGGGAGCTGTCACTGCGTCTGGCGTTGGTGGGTGACACTTCTGGCCACAACTGCCCTGGGGTGGGACCCACAAGGGGCGAGCCCGGCGTCCCCTTCTGTCCACAGGAACAGCATGACCAGGGGCTTCCTGATGTGCTGGAAGAACTCAGCCAGTGGTCCACGTGCAGTACGAAGACAGAGGTAATCAGTTCCTTCCGTCGTCCATGGGGCTTGTGAAGGGCCTGGCACTGTAAATGCTCAGCAAAGGCAGACGTTTCTTGCAATGCTCTGGACAGTCATCTGGGACCCTGCCAGGCCGGCCAGGAAGGAGCATGAGGGAGGGACCCTGTCAAGCTTGGGCTGCGGGAGCTGCTGAAGAGCCCAGCAGGGGCCCCCATCTTTCATGCTTCTTCCCATCCCTGAGCCCCAAACTAAACATGCCAGCCACAAATCAGTTGGGGAGACTCAGGAGTGTGAAGGGCTCAGTGAGCGCCCTTGGAATGACAGCATCTGGCCACAAGAGAGGAGCAGAGATGTCCCAGCTCCCACCCATGCTGGTCTGTGTGCTTGACCTCCTGGACAAGTGCCCCTGGGGGACAGAGGCCTTCTCCCTCCCTGACAGGGAGGCTAAAACCCTGATGGAGAAGCTGGGGTTGCAGTTGGGGTTATAGGAAAGGGCCCAGTAACTGATCTCTGGTCTAAGGGGAACCTGGTTCAGGGAGTCGGGTTCCCCTTCCCTGAGGGCTGGAGGGTGGAGCTCCGCTCATTGGGAAGAAGCTGGAGGAGCCCTTGGACCTGGGTTACCCCTTTACTCGAAAGGGCCCAGCTCCCATGGGCGGGGTCAGGTTTGTCTGTCCCTTCCCCTGGCTGCAGCACGGGCTGACTCCTGACTTCTCCTGTATGGGGCGGTGGTGGACTCAGTCCCCAGCCCCCCAGTGCCCCTCTTGGGGGCTTGGGGGTGGTCTCCCATCTCAGACCCGGCTCTAGCAGGTGAACGGGGGGTGGGCGGGGCGGCGGAGCGAGGGATGGGCTTCAGTCCTGCACGCGGACCAGTTGGCGGGGGGCACGGGCTCGGCCCCGCCCCGCGCGCCCCCGTCGCGGCCGGCGCGCGCTCCCGGGAGGCGGCGGCAGCAGCAGCAGCACCAGCAGCTTCGGCAGCACACCCGGGCGGCCTCGGGCGGGGCCGGCCGGCCGGACGGACAGACAGACCGAGGGTGCCGGGGGCGCGCGTCCCTCCTGGTCCGGCCATGGAGGGAGCCTCGTTCGGGGCGGGCCGCGCGGGGGCCGCCCTGGACCCCGTGAGCTTCGCGCGGCGGCCCCAGACCCTACTGCGGGTCGCGTCCTGGGTGAGTGACCCCGGCCCCGGCCCCCGCCCCGGTCTCGGGTCCCGCCTCGCCTTGCATCCCACGTCCCTCCCTGCTACCCTCGCCCCTCGCCCCACGACTCCATCCTCGTCCCCGCCGGCCCCTCCCCCGCCGGCCGCAGGTTGGGGTGACGTCACCGGGCTGGGCGCGCCCACCTGCGGGAGGGGGAGGGGCCGATGACAACCGCCGGGGACCTTGAGAGGTCACCGCCCGCCGACCCCATCCTCCAGTTCTTCCTTAGGTGTAACTCAGTCCCCTTCTTCTGCCCCCGCCCCGTTTTTCCTGTCCTCACGACCTGGAAGCGGACACAGGGGCGGGGACGGGATTGGGTTTGAGCCCTCAGCCTCAGCACGAGGAGGGGGCTATGGGAGCCGAGTATTACCAATTGGCGCTTACACCTGCTTCTCCCTCACACACACCCTCCAGGCTCCTTCCAGGGGAGCTGGCCCTTTCCCAGGCCCTCCAGGTGCAAGTGTGTGTGTGTGTGCCCGCACGAGGGGTGGGGGTGCTCTGGGATCCCTCTGGGTGGGGCAGCAAGAAGGAGCTCTGCCCGGGGAGGGCTTCCTGGGGGTGGTGTGGGAGGGGCAGATTTGGGGACAGCCTAGACTACTGGGGCATCCCTAGGCCAGGTGGCCTGCTCCTTTTTCCCACCTCTCCAGGCAGGAGAGAGGAGAAGGTGGGGTGGGGATCTCTGGGTTTTATTTAGCTGGTGGCTCCTGCCGCCAGCTGCACGGAATGGCTGGTCTTCAAGGAGAGCAATGCCCAGGGTGGGGTGACTCGGTGCAGATTAGGAAGTAGGACCCCTATGTTCTGGTACCAGCTCGGGTCTGACTTGTGGACCGCTCTGGGCTGACGTGTCCATGCCCTGCACCTGGGTTTCCCTCTTGACTCCATTTCAAGGAGCTGGAGAGGGAGAGGAGAAATCAAGTTGAAACTGGAGATCTTTTTTTAGAAACACAGGGCTACCCAGAGCTAAAAGAGCAGCATCTGATTTAAAATGATGATGGTCCAGAAGCGTCTGGTTGGCTCAGTCTTTTTTTTTTTTTTTAAGATTTATTTATTTATTCATTTGACAGAGAGAGATCACAAGTAGGCAGAGAGGCAGGCAGAGAGAGAGAGGAAGGGGAAGCAGGCTCCCCGCTGAGCAGAGAGCCTGACGCGGGACTTGATCCCAGGACCCTGAGATCATGACCCGAGCCGAAGGCAGCGGCTTAACCTACTGAGCCACCCAGGCGCCCCTGGCTCAGTCTTTAGAGCATGTGACTCAGGGTCATGAGTTCAAACCCAACGCTTGGCATGAAGCCTACTTAAAAAAAAAAAGAATAAAATGACTATGGTTTACTGCCTACCTGCCTTCCAGCCCTTGTGGTAAGGGGATGCTGAACTTGAGAGTGAGCGAACCCCAGAGATCAAGAGTATCGCCCCTCCCTTTTTTTTTTTTAAGATTTTATTTATTTATTTGACAGAGAGGTCACAAGCAGACAGAGAGGCAGGCGGGTGGGCAGGGTGGGGGGAAGTGGGCTCCCTGCTGAGCAGAGAGCCTGATGCAGGCTCATCCCAGGACCCTGAGATCACGACCTGAGCCAAAGGCAGAGGCTTAACCCACTGAGCCACCCAGGCGCCCCAAGAGTATCGCCTTTTTAAAAAAGGAACTATCTATCTATCTATCTATCTATTTATTTATGTGAGAGAAAGCGAGAGAGCAAGCGTGCACGAATTGGGAGACAGGGGGAGAGTGAAAATTTCGAGTATACTCCCCTTTAAGCATGAAGCCCTCCTCGGGGCTCAATCCATGACCCATGAAATCACTACCTGAGCAGAAATTAATAGTCAGATGTTCACCCGATGGAGCCTTCTAGGTGCCCCAATAGTATCGCCTTTGAGCCCAAACACTTACGGTGCTATTAATCAGCCACAGGAGGCTATCATCCCTCCGGGCCCCACCAAGGGTGATTGCTGCTGGGCGGTCGTTATTTTCTCTGGCCCCAACACTCCACGAACTGGACCTGTTACTCTATTTGGCATGTTAGGAAGCAAGGCCACACAGCTCCCAGATGCTGAGGGTGGGTTCCGTGCAGGGCCTGGGTAACAGCTTTACCACTGTCCCTGCGATGCTCCCCCCTGTGCTCTGGCCCCCCTCTTCTCCACACCCACCTACTGGAACACTGGTCCAGGTGAAGGCTCCTGTTCCTACAGTGTCTAGGGGACTGTGCAGAGATCCTGTGGGCCCCACAATGTGCCATGGACCCAGTCTGTCAGCCCCGTCTTTTATCAGCCAAGTGACTTCAGTAATTGAAGCCCCAATTTTCCCATCTATGAAGGGGATAACAACGGCCCCCCGGTGGTTTGGGGGGAGGATTCTAGGAGGAATGCATGTAAAGTGGCGTTTTTAAGCATGGTGCTTGGGCATAGTAGATGCTCACTAAATAGCAATGCTGTCCATAATTTTAAATACCCGAGGGAGGTATTTAGAGGGGTGCCCGAAGACCCCATCCACAGATGGGGCCTGTGCTGCTGGGGAACGAGGGGACAGGCCAGAGCACGTGAGCAGTCGCGCTGGTGACCGCGGGGAAGGGGACCACCGCAGGGCCCTGAGCGCCGCCCGCCGCCCGCAGGTGTTCTCCATCGCCGTCTTCGGGCCCATCGTCAACGAGGGTTACGTGAACACCGACAGCGGGCCCGAGCTGCGCTGCGTCTTCAACGGGAACGCGGGCGCCTGCCGCTTCGGAGTCGCCCTCGGCCTTGGGGCTTTCCTAGCCTGCGCCGCCTTCCTGCTGCTCGACTTGCGCTTCCAGCAGATCAGCAGCGTCCGGGACCGCCGCCGCGCTGTGCTGCTGGACCTGGGCTTCTCAGGTGGGCGGGCCGGGCTAGGGGGCGGGCCTATGGGCTCCGCGGGGCGGGGCTAGCCCGCGATTTCCGAGGCGCGGCCGGGAGGTGGGCTCTAGCTTCGGGGGCGGGGCCTGCGCGCCGGCCTCCCGTGACCCTCACGCCTGCGCGCAGGGCTCTGGTCCTTCCTGTGGTTCGTGGGCTTCTGCTTCCTCACCAACCAGTGGCAGCGCACGCCGCCCGGGCCCGGCACGCTGCAGGCGGGAGACGCGGCGAGGTCCGCCATCGCCTTCAGCTTCTTCTCCATCCTCAGCTGGGTGAGTGCGGCCGGCGGGGGCCGGGCCGGGGCCGGGGTGGGGCGGGGTCGGTGCTGGCTGACCCCGGGCTCCCCCTCAGGTGGCGCTCACTGTGAAGGCCCTGCAGCGGTTCCGCCTGGGCACGGACATGTCGCTCTTTGCCACCGAACAGCTGGGCGCCGGGGCGGGTCAGGCCTACCCTGGCTACCCGGTGGGCAGCGGCGTGGAGGGCACCGAGACCTACCAGAGCCCTCCCTTCACCGAGACCCTGGACACCAGCCCCAAAGGGTACCAGGTGCCTGCCTACTAGTGGCCGGCAGGCCCCCACCGGGGATTGAAGGCTGCCCCCAAGCCAGAGTCCAGGGTTTCCTGGGACCTCCCTCAGGTCCTCCTGGCCTAGCGCCAGGGACAGAGAGGGTGGCCACTGTGGGCTGTCTGGGGCCAAGAGAGGGTAGCCCCCAGGGTGCCTAGGCCGCCCCCCACCCCAAGTTCACCCTGTCCCCTTAGTTGCTGAGCCCAGGCCTGAGGTCCTGAGGAGGTGACGGTGCAGCCCTGGACATGTATCCTCCAGCCTCTAGTGGATCGGCCTGCAAAGGGGCCATTCCCCTCACGAGCCAGCTAGCCCGTGGCCCACCTGTCCACTCTGGGGTCAGGGGTCTAGCCGCCCTCTGTAGCTACGTGCAGGGGCTGTCCCCGGGAGCATGGGCACTGCTCTCATCCCATGTCCCTAGGGGTAGCGACAGTCCCTGGTCCTGTGGTGGTGGTTCACCCCATGGGGCTGTGTGCAGTCTGTCTGGAGCCTCCATCCGTTTGCTCTCACGGGTTCGCTAGAGTAGCCTGGTCCTGTCGATGTTGTGATTGTGGTCAAGTCTTCGGACTTCACCTCGTAGTTCCCCGCAAGCAGCCCCACTGCCTGTGGCCCCTGCTCCTGCCCCTGTCGCCCTTGGTCCAGGAGTCTGCCCAGATGTGGGCACTTGGGGCTAGGAAGGCACAACATGGTTGTTGTTGCACCGGCCCTCTCCTCAAGTAAGACCTTGCTTGAGGGAGGCTTGGGCACTTGGGTGCCTGGCAGGACAGGTGCCTCACAAGGAGGGAGGCCAAGAGTCTCCATGTACCCACAGTGCCCCGGACACGGCCCATCTGTGCAAACCCCTTTACCCTCAGCTTCCTGGCCCAGCCCCTCAACAGCCTGCCCTGCACCCCGTTTTAAGGTACAGCCTGAGGTTGGGGTCCCTCTGCATAGCTGACTACTCATGCATCTCTCAAAGCTGGCTTTTCACATCATGTCACTACAGAACGTTCTCGCAGACAGGCACCTCCCTCTGGAGTCCCGATTGCGTGGCTCCCCTGTACGTTGTAGCATAGACAACTGTGTGGGTATTTAAGTGAACATGTTTACAATTTTTGTATATATGGATCTTTCTCTCTCTCTTCTGAAAGAACACTCCGTGATTGTGTATCTCCCGTGTCCCATGTTCCAACCGCAACTTCTTTACAATAAAAGACTGTAAGTGAGTTCACGTGGCGCAGACGCTCGGCTCGCGGAGTCATTTCTACCCCTGTCCCTGTGGGTGCCCGAGGTTGGGATCTGCCCTCTCGGGGCCCAGAACCCAGGAAGGGGCAGCAGGTGGAGGCCAGGCCGACGTCCACATTCTGGGGATTCCTGAGGCTCCCCACGCACATCCGGCCGGGCTGCTCCTGGGTTGCTCAGAGCCAACCCTTGGAAACGCTGGGGAGACGCCCACCCCTGCTCCTTTTTAGAACAGTGGGACTAGGAATTACTACTTGCAGTTGCACATAGTTCACAGTTAGTTCATTGGTCTGCGACTGTGAACTTCTTTTGTGCTACTCCCGCGTTCTTCAAGGATAGTTTTCCTGCGACTATAAATGTGAGGTCCTGTTCCTTAGAATTTTGAAGGTCTTCCCTGTGTTATCTTTTAGGATCCCAGACTATTGACGAGAGCAGTGGTAACAGTATGATTCGTATTCTTTAGCGGGTTGTTTTTTCCTCTTTGGTTGAACATATTGGGATTTTTTTCTAAATTGTGTTCTGTCGAGATGTAGCTTTTTAAATTTTTTTTTTTTAAAGATTTTATTTATTTGTCAGAGAGAGAGAGGGAGTGAGAGCGAGCACAGGCAGACAGAATGGCAGGCAGAGGCAGAGGAAGAAGCAGGCTCCCTGCCGAGCAAGGAGCCCGATGTGGGACTCGATCCCAGGACGCTGAGATCATGACCTGAGCCGAAGGCAGCTGTTTAACCAACTGAGCCACCCAGCCGTCCCGAGATGTAGCTTTTTAAATAATTATTCTTGTTAGTGCTTTTTTTTTTTTTTTAAGATTTTTTTTTTATTTGTTTATTTGACAGACAGAGATCACAAGTAGACAGAGAGGCAGGCAGAGAGAGAGAGAGAGGGAAGCAGGCTCCCCGCTGAGCAGAGAGCCCGATGCGGGACTCGATCCCAGGACCCTGAGATCATGACCCGAGCCGAAGGCAGCGGCTTAACCCACTGAGCCACCCAGGCGCCCCTTGTTAGTGCTTTTTTTTTTCTGAAGATTTTATTTATTTATTTGAAAGAGCGTGCAAGCAGGGGAGCAGCAGACAGAGGGAGAAGCAGGCTCCCTGCTGAAGACTCGGTCCCCGGACCCTGGGATCATGACCTGAGCCGAAAGCAGATGTATAATTGAGCCACCCAGGGGTCCCACTTTTTTTTTTTTTTTAAGTTTTATTTATTTATTTGACAGACAGAGATCACAAGTAGGCAGTAAGGCAGGCAGAGAGAGAGGGAAGCAGGCTCCCCACCGAGCTGAGAGCCCAATGTGGGGCTTGATCCCAGGACCCTGAGATCATGACCTGAGCCAGAGGGAGAGGCTCAACCCACTGAGCCACCCAGGTGCCCCATCCCACTTTTTTTTTTTTAAATAACGATTTACTTTTATTTAAGTAAATCCATACCCACCGTGGGGACTTAACTCAGGACCCTGAGATCGAGTCACATGGTCCTCCCACAAAGCCGGCCAGGCACCTAGTGCTTGTTTAGTTTTCTTTCCTCACCCCACGGAAAAGCAGTCATTATGTCTCTGCATGTCGCCGTCTTTCCTGGGGCCCCGTCGGGTGCTCAGGTGGCAGGCTTGTAGAGCTACCTTCCGTGGCCCACCAGCTCAGCCTCTGGAATCTCCCCAGATTGGTCCTGTTTGTTTCCGAACCCATCCACTGGGATTTTTATGTTGGTTACTTGTTCTGGTCTGTGTAGTAACGTCCCAGCCGAGGGCAGCAGGACTGAGAACTATCCCTGGGGCTGGAGGGCTGGCTTTGCCACATCCAGGCTGGCAGGGCTGTCTCTGGCAAGTCTCTTCTCTGTGCCCCGGGCTCCCCTTCCCAAAGAGGACGTAATAGTTGCAGCCACGAGGGTGGGGCCACTGAGCTGGGCTTGGCACAGTGCCACACCCCCTCAGTGGTGCCGTGTGGTGAGGTGGTTCTTGCTTCATGAAGGATAGCTGATTTTCCTCACTGTTAATGAGGTCCCCCCTTTTCCAGATTACTCTTCTGTGGGGCTGGTAGTCCTTGGGTCTGCAAAGGGGGCATCAGTGGTGAGGGGCTCCCAGCCTGTCCAGGGAAGACAGGTGGCCTCCACACAGCCCAGGGGAGGGTAACGAGGGTGAAGGCTCTTGTTTGTGGAGGGGCCCTGAGCCCTGGCCAAGCCCCCGCAGCCCCCCTCGACGCCCTGCATCATGCAGGCAGTACCGGTGTGGCCGGGCGCCTCTGGCCCCTCGTGGTCGTGGGCGCCCCTCCCCGACTCCCAGAGACAGGTTTCTTCTCATGTGAAGACATTTTCTGTGCCTGATTTGGCTGCGTTTAGAACTGTCTTCTGCTATTTGTGTGTGTTTCGGGCAGAAAGGGGTGCTTTCTGTCTGGTCCCCTCCCCACATACTGTATGCAAATAATGAAGCACAGATTACTTTCTGGCTGGATGTCACACGCGCCCCCCACTGCTTCTGGAGTGTTCCTGTTCATTGCTAATAGCTCACTACTCATCTGCGGGTGCAAACCCGGACTGTGTAGGACCCCATGCTCTGGAGGGATGTTTTACTGGCGACACGAGTGTAGGTCACACATGGCCATGTCTATTCCTGGAAGGCCTGGGCAGTGCCAGATGTCCAGGACTGGGCCCCGGGCCCAGACCAGCTGCCATGTCCTGAGAGCAAAGCCCAGCTGCCCAGCTGTGTGCACGGGTCACCCCCTCCGCAGCTGGCCCCTGGCTGGCCACCAGAGCTGGAGCTGCAGATGACTCTGAGTACCCCTCGCTGCAGGGAGGGCAGAGGAGCTCAGAACAACCAGCTATGTGCATTATTGCAAAATAAATTTATTTGAAGATACACGGTCTTATAAAAGGTCAGAGGCAATTTGAGATCCCAGATTCAGCTTGTCTCATACAAAGATTCAACTTCGAGGAGCACAATTTCGTGTCTGTTTTTAATCCTGAATGTTCTTGAATCACGAAACAGCCAACCGTTTACACAACACTCTCAACACGTGACTCTGGCACCAGCGGCTCCACAGCTTCTGGCTGGGGGGCCGCCGCACTGCAGCCCTTGGGCTCGGGGGGCCTGCAGAGGGCCGCTGTTGTCACTAGCTCTGACAGCACAGACAGGTTCCCACGTCCCGGCCCTTCCCTCCCCTCACACCTTCCAAAAGCATGAGAGCTCAAACTCAGACCAGCCCACCACGGAGGGTGAGGTCTTCGCGCTTCCCAGGAGGAAACCGGATGGACTCCTACGTGATGGTGTGCAGACAGGGCAGACCTTCCTGGCAAGCCCAGCGGGCCGGCCGGCAGAGGGACCAGAGCAGGTGGCCTCACCAGGGCCTTACCTGGCTGTGTGGCAGCCTGGAAGGAAGGAGGAGGGAGGAGGCTCCTGGGTGTGGCAGCTCCTGCCCACGCTGGCGGGAGCTACGTGAGGATCCTGGCAATGGCTTGCAGGGAGGGGAAGTCGTGGTCCTGGGCGGCGTGCAGTGCCTGGTGGCTGCTGACGTCCCCGTGCGCGAGCACCTGCTGGCAGGTGGGGCACACGCAGCAGTCCAGGCCTGCCGGCCGGGCACTGCCCTGCCACGCGCTCTTCTTGTTCTTCTTGGCCTTGGTGCCAGGAGGCCTCTCCCGGCCCCGGAAGTGCGTGTGTGCGGACAGCAGCTCCTGCTGCTTGGCCGTGTCGGGCAGCAGCACCAGCAGCTCGTTGAAAATCTTCTGGAAGTTCTCCCCGAGCAGGTCACGGCAGCTCTTGTAATACTGGGCTGCGGAGATCACGCCCTGCCACCCAGAGCCAAAGCCAGTCATGCCCAGGCTGGGCTGAGCCCCCACAGTGACCGCGTTGGCCCCCCACACCCCTGCCTGGCTGACCTGTCTGAACTCCCCCGAGTGGCTCTTGAACTTGCCGAAGCGGGCCTCGTCGCTCTGCAGGAAGTCCCTGATGGACTGGATGAGCTGCAGGTTCCTTTCCCGGAAGTTCTCAGGCACCAGGTAGGCCTGGGGCGCAGCTGTCAGCCTGGGCCTGAGGGTCAGGAAACAGGCAGGAGGGGGTGCCTTAGCCCTTTGGGGTGGCCCAGGGTGAGGACACTCCCCGGCCTCCAGGGGCACAAGGTGGGGCGGCCCACCCCTACTTACGCTTTCGTGGTGGTGACAGTGCTGGGGACACAAGCTGGGTGGGAGCCAGGCAGGAGGCCTGAGAAGCCAGGGGGTGGCTTGCTGATGGGGGGCACCAGGCCAGGGGGAGGTGGGGGCGGAGTGCCCTTCAGGAGCACCACAGCACTGAAGCCTGTAGGGGAGGTGGACCAAGACCCAGATCGTGACCCGTTCTCCACGTGCTCGGGAGGCTTCCCTTGCTGCCCTGCCTACCAAGGTCAGGCTCCGTCCACAAGCCACCCTCCGCCGGACAGCAGGCCCAAGGCCCGACAATGCCAAGAGGCAGCACACATGCTGAGCTCCTGCCTGGCAATCCCGGGCTGGGGCGACTTCCTCCCCCAGCTCCAGAAAGTGCCAGGGTTGCCCCATCTCACAGGGAGGGCAAGCAGCCCGCTCATGGTCAGTGGTGCTACTAGGCTTCCCTCCCCTGCCTGCTAGCCTATCACCGCCCCTCACGGTGTGCTCCCAGCCCTGGCCCCCTTCCAGATACCCAGAAGCAGGCCGCAGGCAGACACACATACCTGGGGGAGGGGGCATCCTGGGTGGACAGGGGACTCCAAGCGCTGGGAAGTCTTCCTGGGGTGTGGGGCAGGGGAGGGGCCCCAGGGGCCGTGGGAGCCCAGGAGGTTCCTTGGGCGTGCTGCGAACCGGGGCCGGCCCCTCTGTATGTCCATTGACGATGAGGGCAACCGGCCCCTCGGCTCTGCCAGCGCTCGTAGTGGGAGTCTGCTCTGCCCCAAGGGGCCCATCTTTGTCAGGGGGCAGTGGGGGCGGTGAGATGGCACCTGGCTTCTCTGAGCCCACCTTCTTCTTTTTGCCGACCTTGGTGAGGGTCTGGGTGGAGGCCAGTGCCAGGAGGGAGGAGACGGCTACCGTGGTGGGCACACTCCGCAGCTCCTGGGCAGTGAGGCCGGTGCGGCCGTCCTCCTCCTCCTCCTCTGAGGGCGGCGGCCCAGCCTTCTTGCTGCCCTTGCCTCCCTTCCCAGCCTTCCTGGCAGGCTGGCTGCTCCCGCTGGCAGCTGGGGCCCCTGTGGTGGGATGTGCCACCTTTTTGCTGCCACTGCCGTTCCAGGCAGAAATGAGACTGGTGGGGGCAGTGCTGGGCTTGGAGGCGGAGGACACCAGGGCAGGGAAATCGTCCTCCTGGAAGGTGCTCCTGCCCCTGGCAGGGACAGGGTAGGTGAGCCCCAGCCCCACGGGGCCTGGGGCCGCCACTGCAGAGCATGAGGAGGAGGAGGAGGACGTGGAGGCGCAGAGGCTGGGGAAGTCTTCCTCCTTGAGCTTCGAAGTGGGAGGTGGGAGGGTGCTGAGCCCAGGGAGGGGAGTAACGTCAGTGGCCTGTGGGCTAGAGCCCACCCCACCCCCACCCTGACCCAGTAGTGCACGAGTGTACCTTGGAAGCACAGCCCCTGGGGCTGGGCCGGTTGCTGGGGTGCCCTCTGGGCTCACAGGACCGTTCAGCGAGGCTTCCTTGAGGCCTACGAGGCAACGAAAGGACCTAACGTCAGGGATGAGAACATCCGGGGGTGAGAGCAGACCCTCCAGGGGGCGCTCAGGGTTCTGCCCTGTCACTCCTGGGCACTGTGCCAGCTGGGAGCCTGCCTCGCACCTCCCAGGCACCCACAGGCTGCGCCAGCTCACCTGCACCTTCGCCCTGAGTACGGGGCGGCCGCCGGGGGCCTCGGAGCTCCTCGAGCCCCCGCACCCCTGCCTCGTCCTTCTTGACTCTGCCACCCTCCTCCCGGTCCTCACTCCTGCGTGCCTCCTGCTGCTGCTGCTGCTGCTGCTGCACGGCCACCGAGGCCCGGATGGCCGCTGCCACTTCCCGGTCCTCTTCTTCCCTGGGAGGGGGAGGCCTTCAGGCTGGGCAAGGCCTGGGACCAGGTGCTATGCAGGGCGAGGAGCTGGGAGGGGCCTCCCCCACCCACCCAAGCGTATCCTCCGTTGGAGACGTCCTGGGGCCAGCGAACCCTGTGCCAGCCAGCCCTCACTGGCCAGCAGAGGGGGATGCAAATGCAACAGGACTCCTGAGCCAGCTGGTCTCAGGCTGGGGCTCCCCAGGCAGCACATAGGCCCAGTGCTGTGGGGTCCAAGATGCCTCCATCCTGTGGGACACTGGGGACAGCGCCTGGCCTGGGCACGTGCCTGCAGCGTGAGCATCTACACTGAACCCCATCAGGGACACAGGCCCCTCTGGCGCATCCCCACCTGCAGGGTCCTGGCGTCTCTGGCTAGAACCAGAGAAAAGAGAAGGGGATGTCTGCTCACTCAGGACACTAAGCAGACCCCACCACCAAGCCAAGGACACCAGACACCAGTAAGCCAAAGTCCCCCGAACCCCGTGCAGGGTGCCAACGCAGCTGCGGGCTGCAGCCACCGCCTCAGGGGTGGCATCAGGAGAATGTTAGCAGCACGCAAATCCTCCCACCTCTTGTACCTCCAGCTTCCTCGACGGTTCTGCTGGGCTCCACGACCACTGGCCCGGCCAGCACGGCCTTGGCGGTTGTACCTGTCCACCTCCTCGTAGTCCTCACCCCCGATGACCCCTGCAGCCGGCACAGAGCCTGTCACGGGCCTGGGCCAGACTGAGGCTTGTGCTCCACCTTGCCCAGCAGAGACCTCCTCACTCCCCCAGCACAGGAGCCCGAAGGACCCACTCAGACTCCTCTGGGGTCCACACCAGCCCCAAGGGGAGAAGGGTCTGCCACGGCCCCAGGCACTCCACAGGGCTCTGGCCCAGGAGCCAACCCCGACCCTCACCCCCTGAATTGTGGATGGAGACACCAGGAGCTCCCTGGGGTGACCAGTTTCAGGCATGTCCCCTGTCCCACCGACACACGACGGGTCAGACCGGGACCTAGGTGCGGGCTTTCCAGACCGCGGAGTGCGCGCGGCTGCAGCCCGAGGGAGCCCCGCTCACTCACCCTCGTTGCGGCGCGAGTGCCGGGGCGCATAGCTGAACTGCAGGTCGATCTGCCGATTCTGGCGGGCCTCGGCGCGGCTCCGGCTGTGGCAGGTGGTCCTGTGGGCCTTCAGGTCGATCTCCGTGCGGAAGGCGTGCGTGAACTGCTCCGTGCTGCAGCGGCCCTCCTCGCACAGGAAGTGCTTCTCCCGGAAGTGCTCACGCAGGTAGGCATAGTCGCTGGCGAGTCAGGGTGTCAGCGGGAGCCAAGGGCCCAGCCCTGCCCACGGCCCCGCCTCACCCCACCCCGCCCCCTGTGGCGCCCAAGGCCCGCGCCCACCTATAGTAGTCCTGGGCCCCGTCCGCGTCACAGAAGTGACAGAAGTAGTGGTCGCGGCGCAGGTGTTTGAGCAGCTCGTCGTTGTCCAGGTAGCGCTCATCACAGAACTTGCAGAGTGGGTGTCCACGGTGTGAGGTGTCGTCGGGGTCCCCCTGCATTCGGTGTCGCGCCAGGTCCTTGCGCGAGTACCACTTGCGCTCGTAGGTGAAGATCTGCAGGCGAGAGGGTGCTGGGCGCAGGTGGGCCCCCTCCCATGACCCCCAGGGCCCAGCCCCCACCTGCCTGCACCTGGCTATCCCCGCCCCCGCAGGCACACCTTGAGGTGCTTGAGGCACAGCTTGCAGCAGAAGAGCTCGTGCTGCTTCCGCATGTGCTGCTCCAGGTCCCCGAAGAGGCCAAACGGCGGCAGCGCAGGGCACTGTGGGCACTCATGCTGAAGCAGCTGCCTAGAGAGACACCAAAGGCCCCCGACCCTGTAGGCACTCGGTGGCTGTCTCGAGTGCTGCTAGGACCAGCACTCCCCCATCCCCGCCGTCCCCCGCCCCGATGCCCCGCATCACTCTGCCCGCGGAGTCCGGCTGCTCCTGGCCTGGATGGCTAAGCATTAGCAGGGCATGAAAACTGGGCCCACACCGGGGCCCACCCCCTCTCCTGGAAGGGGACGATCACTCCCAAGACAACTGTACCCCTTTACAGGGTTTTGCTGCCACACGCTAAGAGCCCAGTTCCCAGGAGCTCTAGTGAGCATGGCAGAGCCTCAGAAAGCAGGCACCATGCGCTATCCTGCAGTGCCTTCCCTGGACTCACCCCTGCCCCTGCCTCCACCACCCCTGCAGGCAGGAGCAACCCTGTTACAGGAGAGGAAATGGAGCATGGGCCCTAACATCTCGTCCCAGGGATGTGAGGAACACAGGAGGGGACCAGGATGTGCTCATTCCCAGTGCAGGGCTGGCCACAGCCCCTCCAAATCCCAGGCTGAGGCTCCCTCTTACCTGTACAAGGCAAAAACTTTTCCATCAGCAAAGTAGATGTCGTATTTCTTCTCGTGCTGCAGCTGGTGGAGGGAGATTGTAGCAAAGGCAGGAAGCTTCTTCCCAAAGACCACCTGGAACCAAGTGAGAGGGGGGTGAGCAGGGCCGCGGACACCTGGTGGAGGACCCCGTCCGAGAAGAGGGAGGTACTCAGCCCCTGGTGAGAAGGCCGAGGCCCGCCCGGCAGCAGCACTCTATGCCATCCCAGCCTGCCCAGGCCCCTCTCCTCACCTGTAGCCAGAGGGCAAGCCAGGGGTGACGGGTTTGTAGACACAATGCCCGGCCTCGCCACCAGGGGGCGGCAGGATTCCCCACTTATCCATAGGCACACCAGCCCCGTAGGGGGAATGGAAGTCACCCCAGAGGAGGAGAGGTCAGCAGTGAGCCCCTGGGGCCAGTGACATGGACCACATGGTCGGGCAAACCAGGCCTTCATCACATGGGTGTTGAGCCCAGGGCAGAGAAGGGAGAGATGCCACCCAAAAAGCCGCTAGGGAAACAATGCCACCAGGACAAGCTGGGCAACGACGCATCAAGCCTAGCCACCCTCCATCCACCTGTGATGCCACAGGAGAGGCTCCCCCGCAGGACTCAGCCACAGCCCCTGGCTGCCTCCTGCTTGTTAACCAGCTGTCAGGGTGCCAAAGTGCAGAGCTGGGGCGTGCTGGCCACGGCCTGGATGCAGACCCCTGTGCACCTGTTTCCCAGGACGTCTCAGGTACAGCCTGCCAGGCTGACCCCCGGCAAACTCCTGTCCCAGTGCCTCCAGGACCCTCTTGCAGGCTCAGGTCTTCTCTCTGCACTAATGAGGGCACTGCTCCTTCCAGCACTCCCTCTTCTCTAGACCACGACCATACTTCTGATTCCTCTCCACAGCCCTTCCCACTCCACCACTGTCCCCTCCAAGTCTGGGCCTGGTCGCTTGCCTCTGTTCAGAGTCCTCACCTTGGGAACAATCATGTCAAGGTCATCTCTGCTCTGTTTAGGCTCAGCTAGGGAGGATGTCTGAGATCACAATGGCCATGAACTTGGGAAAGCAAAGCACTGGCTGGGGAGAATGGTAGTCACACTGTCCCCAGCAGCTGGATGCTTAAGACTAGTTCCCTGGGAGTCTGGGGAAGAAGCTGGGGGGCTCAGTGTGCACTAGTGATGACACACTGTGGGGCGAGCAAGCTGACCCCAAGCCCCTCACAGGAGCCCAGGGGAGGTACCCTGGTCCAACCACACCCATTCTGGGGGAGGCAGAAGGATGAGCAGTGCCCCTGCATCATCCTGTCTGGTGAATGCGGCCACCCGCTCCCGCCACTGCCCCCACCCCACATGGAGTTTGGGCAGGTGCTTCACCGCAGCTACGCTCCCATGGCTCCCCCTCCCCCTGGTTTCCTTCCCAGGCCTCTGGACCTCACGCTGGCCTCTTCTCACTGGATCTGCCCTTTTAGGACAAGGCCACACCCAGCCCTCACAAGGGCGCCTTCCCAGTCCTGACCACGGTTCGTCCCATTTCTTGCTGGGGGACCAGCGCCTGCACGCACAGGACCACGAGCCAGGCAGAATGCTGCTGGCCAGCCACAGACCAGAAGGTCTGTCGTGGAACGAGCTGCCGGGACTCAGGGGCCCTAGCTACCCTGTGGCAACAAAGGGAGCAGGTTCAGGAGCCCCAGCGTCCTCCCTCCCACAAGGGAGCCCCTGCCGAAAAGCATCCAAGTCCCACAGACTCAGCAGAGGAACAACTTCCTTCCCCAGAGGAAACCTGTGCCGAGATGCCACTGTCACCACTGTCCCCCCAGCTCCAGCGCCTTCCTCTCAGAGGTTGATCGGGGGGTGTCTCACTGCCGGCACCCTTGCTGTGGACAGAGGCGGGGTGCAGTTCCCAGGAAGGCTGCCAGGCTGTGTGGGCAGAGGTGGTGGGGGAGAAGTCTGTCTCTCCAGAGCAGTCTCTTGGGAAAGCCAATGCTGGGCACACCTGACCCAAGCCAGGAGAGGGGTGGACACTGGGGTGGCTCAGAAAGGGACGAGAACTGCAGGAAGAGGGATGTGACCATGGAACACAGGTTCAGGGCTGGATCTGTCTGAGAATGAGGGTGAGCAGGCTTGGCACTGGGGGCAGGAACGGCAAAACGCTAAGGGGCCCTGCTAAGAGCAGGCTTGGGGCCCCCAAGGCGGGCAGGAACGGCAAAACGCTAAGGGGCCCTGCTAAGAGCAGGCTTGGGTCCCCCAAGGCCTGTGCCAGTGTCAGGATCGGCGATGAGTACACAACAGGACAGTAGTGCAGCCTGGTGTAGCCAGCATCCCTGCCCCCCACAGAGAGTGAGATGAATGGTGAAACCAAGTCGCTGGACAAGGACCACGTGGTCTGACCAGGGGTGGGGAGGAACCCACCAGAGA
Organism: Neogale vison; assembly: GCF_020171115.1. Classification (NCBI taxonomy): domain Eukaryota; kingdom Metazoa; phylum Chordata; class Mammalia; order Carnivora; family Mustelidae; genus Neogale; species Neogale vison. The sequence goes on along the minus strand of NC_058104.1, from coordinate 179,204 downwards.
TCCAACCAGCATGGCCTGAGACCCACCCATGCTGCTGATCATGATGAAGGGGTAGGGTTATGGATCCAAGGACAGAGGCACAGGCCAGGCCTAGACACTTGAGGATGGACCATCCTGGGAAGCCCCTGGGTCAGCCAGGCTGTCAACGTCCAAGAAGGAAAGGGCATCCATGGGTGGGCCCCAGGATGGTTGGGCTAGTCCCTGAAGAAAGGGAGAGGGAGCTGGGATGAGAGCCCTGCTCGGACCCCCGCAGGGGTGGGTGTGTGCTCCTGTCTGGGGCTTTGCTGCCCCCCACTCCCAGTACACAGTGGGCACTCACTGTGACTGAGTGGAAAAGGGTACGGGTGGTGCCAGCAGTGACCCCTGGTGAGAGTGAGCCGATGGCAAAGGTGGGTGGTGAGGGCCCCACCTAGGAAGTTCAGGCCCCAGAGGAGCCAGGCAGACCAGGCTGGCGGGGAGGGGCCCTGACACCGGACTAGCAAGGACAGGCAGCAGGCCCCGCCTCCTGACCTGCGTCACCCTCCCCGCATGTCTGGCCCATAAGATGGAAGGAGGTCACACTGGCTCAGATACCCCCCACTTGGTACGGCGGCCCCATCAAGCCTCTCTGCTAGAGACGGGCATCGGGGCAAGGCAGAGAGCAAGACTGGAATCAATGGTCAGAAGAACAGGGACTGTGGGAAAGGTGAGACGGCCGCTGACGCTGGTCTTGACCGGGAGCCAGCCTGGCCTCCAACCTGAGCACCTGCTGGGCGGTCTGGCTTCATCTGGCCCCCGCCTGATCAGCAGCTGCTGGGCTGCTCTGCGTCTGCTCTTTGCAACGCCTGCCCCACAGTGGGCACCCGGAAGCCCTGAGTCGAGGTGGAGGCCTGTTCCGCACAGGATCTTGGCATGCTCTCCTCGGGACATTTACGCACTTAGTCCCAGCACGGAGGACAGAGCAGAGACAGCCCCTGGGGGTAGCTGCGGGATTCCGGAGTGGGCATGGGACATTCAGAGGACAGGGCAGAACTCAGTCGGGGAACAGGAACAGCTAGGGTAGAGGTGCCAGTTCAAGGTGGGAAGAAGCAAGATGAGTGAGAGGATCGTCATCTCCCAAAGTTCCCAGGACACCCTCCTGATGCCCAGTAATTCAGGGCAGGCCCAAGAGGTACGCCAGAACCGGCCAGAGGCACCCAGTGCCAAAGCACACCCCTGTGGGAGCCTGCTGACAGCTCATGTCAAGAGCTGCTTGCCACAGAGCACTGGGAGGGTGTGGGACCCACAAGGACCAAGAGAAGCCAGATGCCAGCCATAGCAGCCACACAGAGGTGTCTTCTCACTTCCGGAGGAGACCTGCAGCCCCTGCCTTCCTGGAAGGGAACTACAGGTGCACTGGGAAACCTGGCCCTTCAAGGGTGACCTCATGCCAAGCAAGACTGGCAGAGCTGGAAGGTGCTCACTAAGCCACCGGCCCAAGGTCCTCCCCACGATTCCCGTACCCCAGATCTTTCCCAGGTCCGTCTCTTGTCCACCCCATTACAGAATAACGGCATCTCTGTCTTTTTTGAGAAGAGCACAGAGTAGGTGCTCATGAAATTACAGCATCGCCTTGGCTCCCTAACATAAATGTCCACCTAGAACAAAAGCAGAAACACAACTAAGGAAACCTACTGCTCAACAATGCCGTTTCTGCGTCACTTCTAGGAAGAAGAAAGTCAGATTCCCTGGCAGATGTCACCAGCCCAAGCTTTCCATGAACAAACCAAAGGAATTTCACAACGCTGGAAGCAAACATATCTCAGACCAAACCAAGGGAGCGCCAGTTAGGTGCTCCCAGCCAGCATCGGGCATTTTTGGGGGGGGGCACACTCCACGGTGCCCTCTCTGACCCCCTCCAAGGCTTCCAAGTCTGGACAGAGTCAGAAACATCCCGCCTCCACTCTGGACCTGACCCCCACCCCCACCCCCGTTGGAACTGGCAAGGAGAAAAACTTCTAACACTTTTGTCTCCATCCGCCAACAATCCTAAGCAAGTCTCGGTGGTTCAGCCTTCCCCCTCCGGTGAGCAGGTGTAAGTCCCTCAATAGTTCAAAGCACCAGTCTCGGGAGGACCTTGCCCGGGTTACCCCGAGGAGCCACACACACAGCTGGGCTGGAAATTCCCACTCTGACCCTCTGCTTCCCGGACAGACTGCCATAACCGTCCGGACAGACTGCCATAACCGTCCCCATAGGGACCGCTCCCTCGACCACCCGGCGGGGCCACCTCCTGCCTGCCGGCCCCAGATGCCCCCCGGTCGGCAGCCCGCCCCGGTGGGGTGGGGGCTGCCGCCAGGCCTGTCTTTTGAAAGCCGGCGCCGCCAGGCCCGCGGCCGGACACCAGAAAGGCAAAGTCCCCTTCCGGCCGCGCCCCGCGCCCGCCCCGGCGCCCCGAACGCGCGGCCCGGCCGACGCGGCGCACCTGGCGCAGCTCCTCGCGGCACACGGCGCAGTAGCGCTGCTCGCACAGCACCCGCATCTTGGTGGAGCAGCGGTAGCACACCGGGTGGTCGCAGCGGCCCAGCGCCGTGGCCTCCAGGTCTCCGCAGCACAGCACGCAGCTCCCGCCGCCCCGCTCGGGCGCCGCCGCCGCCGCCTCCAGGGCCGCGCGCCGCCCGTCGGCGCCCGCCGCCGCCACCGCCGCGGCCGCCGCCGCCGCCGCCGCCATGGTCCGGGCTGCGGCCCCCTCCGGCCGGCGCGGCGCGGCGCGGCCTGGCTCCCGGCGGGCCCGCCCCTTCCGGGCGACGTCAGCGTCCCGCCCAGCAACGGCCCCGCCCGGCGGAAGCGCGTGCCGTCACTTCCGCCCCGGCGAGGCGCGGACCGGGGGCGGCGGGCGGGGGCCAGGGGACCGGACGAGCTGCGCGGGCTCCGGACTGGGGGCGCGGGCTGGGGACCGGGGGCCGGACGAGGGGCGCGGGCTGGGGACCGGGGGCCAGAGGGGAGGCGCGGGGGCTGAGAGGCCCCGGGCAGGACCGCAGCGCGCCCCCACTGCGCTGCCGACGCAGCGCCGCCGGGCAGCTTGGAATTTCGGAGCAGCCGCGGACGGCGTTCCCCGCGGTGCAGCGTGAGTGCGCCCCTGCTGTGGGTGGGCCGTTCTCGTGCAGACGTGCTGTCTCGTGTGGATCGGAAACCGCACGTTCTGCAGCTTATTTGCTAAATGTAGCCGCCGTGTGGGGAGCCCATCGTTTCCCCCCAGCCCAGGCCGCTTGTATTTGCAGCTCACGCAGAAACAGGCCTGGTCAGCAGGCGCACCCCCCACATACACACACCCTGTCCCAGCCTCCCCAAATAAGAAACTTATGCAAATTGTTATCATAAAAGATCGTTTTTTAATGACCTCCATCTCGGAGCCAGGGGCTATCTCCCCGGATCCTGATAAGAACTCAGGCTCTTCACTGGCACCCCCGACCGACCTCGGGGGCTTGGCGCAGAGAAGCATGAGGGCAGGCTTGCTAAGTGGACGGTGGTGAATACTGGGCTTCAGGCCCCTGCAGGGAGGGCTTCCTCGCTACCCTTGGGGGACAGGAACACTCCAGACCTCCCTTTTGCTATCAAAGGAGGAGAGTCAAATCTGAAGCCTTCTAGAAAAAGGCAGTGTGTTGTTGGGGAGCGAGCCTGGACTTGAGAATGAGACAGAAATGGGCTTGAAACCCCAGTTCAGCCACTTATTTGCTGGTGAACTTGGTTAGCTCATTGAACCCTTGGCTTCCTCACTCTTGAGTTGCAAAACGGTCATCATCACATCAGGTAAATCTGGTGGACGGGCCACATGCAGATGCCTGCTCACTGTCACAGCCCCACTAAATGACAGCAGGCAGAGGAGTAAAAGACTGCCAGTCCACGAGAACAAAAGGACAGGAAGGGAGGAAGCAGCGAGTGAAAGATGTAAACAAATTCTGGAACAACAGGAAGAGTGACTCACTTTACAAAGCATCCTTGAGACCTTTGGGGGGAACGCTGATAAGAAGTTTCACTGAGGGTGAACCGAGGCAGGGGACTGAAAATGGGAGCCCCTGCAGGTCAGTGCATGGAAGCTGGGCACCTGGGCCCTCCACCCCTGCCGTGGCTTCTGTATCCAGTCCACACCCCACCCCCCCTGCTTGGGGTCCTCCAGAGAAAAGCTTTATTGCGCACCCCATTGCAGAGTGAAAAGCCATTCCTGCAGTGAAGCCTCCCGCTCGGCAAAACCACGTCCCCACAGAAAGAGCATCAAGATGTCACTCACAGGTGAGGGCAGCCAAGGACGTCCAGGCTCAGGAGGAGAGCCTGCCGTGTGAAAGATGGACCACACCAAGCAGACCCAGGGAGCCAAAGGAAGCTTTAGAAAGAACTGTATTTGGGGTGCCCGGCTGGCTCCTTCGGTGGAGCACGTGACTCTTGGTCTTCGGGTGGTGAGTTCCAGCCCCATGTTGGGTGGGGAGCCTACTTAAAAAAAAGAAAAAGCTGTATTTGACATTTGCAGAAAAGATGCTGCTTCCATGCAATGAGGCTAGGATTCCCCGAACAATAACGAATACAGAACAGTTAGGAAATAAAGGGCTCTTAGAAATTAAAAACATGAGTAAAAGCTCAAGAGCAGTTTGGGAAGGTACAGTTGGGAGACATCTGCCAGCAAGCAGACACACAGACAGAAGATAAAGAAGCTGAGACACTGACTCTAGAAGGCGCACAGTCTAATTCGTAGGAATGTGAGGAAGAACAGAGAAAGCAGAGAGGCGCGGATTATATTACCGAAGGGTGCAAGTGTTCACGCTGAAAGGACCCAGCCAGGGAGGAAAGGCCCTCAGCAAGCGATGTCCGCTTGGAGGACTGCGGATGAAGCAAAGACCCTGACAACTTTAGGAAGGACCGGGTAAGGAGGGAGAAGATCCTAGAGGAGGGACTGAGAATAGGACTTTACTCCTGGAACACCGGAACCCAGAGATGGCCTCAGATTTCTGAGGTAGGTTATTCATCCACAGATTCTACACCTAGAAAATCCTTGCACTAGGCATAGAGACATGGACATAAAAGGGACAAGTTAATTAGGTCTCATGTCCCCACTTGCGTGGAACTGCCAGAGGGTTCCTGTCTCTACAACATTAGGGTATACCAGTTGGAACATGGCCTGGCATCCAGCAATCGGGCTCCAACCCGGACAAGAGCCAAAGCAGAGCGCGGGAAGGTGCCTGTACAGATGTTCCAGAAAGAGGGTGCACAGCCTGGAGCAGGAAGCTGCCGTCTCCCACAGCGGGGCCTCTGGAGCAGACATGGAACCAACCAGGCTGTCCTCGCGAGCTTGAGCATCCGGAGAAGGGACTTTGAGGAACTCCTCCTGTCTCTCAGAGCCTTTGGGAGAAAGTAGCACAGTGAGCATGTACACAAACAAGCAAAGAAGAAAACGCCTTCATGGGAAAGGAAACGTAGTGATCGTCCCCTTGGCGGGGGACAGTATTTACGCAGCCATAACAACATAAACGGTGGCCAGTGAGTTCACCCAAAGTGGTGACAAAATCCGAACAGAGGGAGGGACCAGAGCTTCATCTACAGTAGTAGGAAGCCTTCTGGCGCCTCGTAAAGCAGGTAAATCGGAGAGTAGCGGTTTACAATCTCAGGGTCTGTGGTTCGCAACTGGGGCCAGTTTCACCCACAAAGCGACGTTTGCGGTGGTCGCAGCAGAGCAGGAGCGTTACTGATGTCCGCTGGGTCATGAGTTTCCCGTGGCCACTGTTAAAAAAATGACCGCAAACTTAGTGGCTGCAAACAACACAGATTGACTATCTTGCAGTCGGAATTCCCAAGTTCGGAAGCGGTCTCACTGGGGTAAAATCAAGGTGCAGATGGGGTGCATGCCTCCCGGTGAGAATGCATCCCATCCTCTCCGGCTTTAGAGGCCCCCCTCCTCCGTCTGCCGTCTGCCAGGTGCATCCTGCCAGCCTCTTCTTTGTCACACACACCCCCTCCACCCCGTTCTCCGAAGCCGCCTCCACACTTACCCAGGTGATGGCCCTGGCCCACCTGCCTGATTCAGGACCATCTGCTTCTGCTAAGGTCTGCTGATGAGCACCCCCGGTTCTTTCATCTGCAACTTCTCTCCCCTGCTCTACCGCGTCTAGTAGGTGTGCACAGGTTCCAGAATATCTGGGGCACATACGTCTTGGGGAGGGGCTGTTATTCTGCCTGTACAGTGGGGGTGACGCCCAGGGATTCTGCTGGCTGGTCCCCCACGTGTCGTAGGGTGGTGCTGAGGGTGCTTGTCACCCTGATGAGGTGATAAGTTATACTGGGGGCTTCGGCGGGGGGGCTTGCAAGGAGAGCTCCGCGGGAGTGGAAATCTTTGCTTTCTTGTTCTGGGCTGTGAGTAGGTACACGCGTGCACACATGGCAGATGCACTTGTGAAGACAGGACGTGCATGGTTTACTCAAAGTACATCGTGGCTTCTTAGAAAGCCGCTGCTGGGATAGCAGTTGAGTTTGTGATTTTTAAATAAGGGGTAAGTACCGGCAGAGAGAGCTGAAGGGGTTGGGAGCTGTTGCCTCTGGAGAGCAGTACTGGGATGTGAAAGTGTGGGTGAGGGACAGTTTTAAGTTCTTCCCTATACTAGCATTCTTTTTATAATGTAAATTACCTTGATAGACATAAATACTTTTTTAAAAAGAAGACAAAACAGATTTGCTCAATCGCACCGTCCTTAGGATGGCATCCTTGTTGGGGCCAGGGCCTGTGTGCGGTGTTGGGACTGCAAGTGGCCCCGGCCCACAGGCAGCTTGGTGCCGTTGGGGAAAGGGAGCATGCAGGCACTCCGAAGCCATGCTTCCCTGGTTTCTAGGAGGGTGTTGGGTGGATGAAGGGAGAGGTGAGGCCCAGGAAGGAGAGTCAGCCCTCCTGGGCCTGTCACCTCCTCCCCTCCTCCCAGAGTGACTCCTGCAGTGGGGGGAGGGCTCAGGGCTGGGCAGGGCACAGAGCCCTTCGTCCTCCATACCCCACATTGGGAGTTCCCAGGACTGTGGTGTGCTTTGCTGCCCCAGCCTGGCCCTGGGCTCTCTCCCCACATGCCTTCTGCACACTGTTGCCCAGCAGGAGCTCCGCTCTGTCTCAGCGGGGGCCCTCATCGTCTCATGGGCTTCACAGCCATAAACAAGCAGGACAGGTATTTAAACTTCAGATCTGGAGCATGGCGTCCTGCAGGGGACTCTCTGTGATGCTGTGTTTGAAATGGATCCATGCTGGTACCTGTCGTTCTGCTTCATGTCCCAGCAGCCCCAGAACCCATACCACCTTGCTGCAAGTGATTTTGCTGGGCCCCCGCCAGGGGCACTGGAACCTTCCCCTGATGAACTGGGGTGGGGTGGGGCTCCAGGCAGCCCCCCACCCACCCCCCGCCCCCACCAAGTACTCTTAGCAGGGAGGATATGCAGCGTCAGGGGACCCCAGCAGCCCGCATCGGGCTGTGCTGCCCGCCCACTGCACACTCCAGGCGGCTCTCCAGGCCAAGGGCCCCCTCAGGGAGGCTGCTTTCCACACAGCTCCAGGTCCCTGTGGTCCGCCAGGCCCCTCCAGGTGCGCCCACAGCTGCCTCTCACCTCCTACCCGACTAGTCCCTGCGCCAGTCACCTCTCCATCAAAGCGTTTTTACCAACAGCTCAGGAGGCCAGGAAGCCTCCAACAGGAACAGCAGGAGATGGTGGCCCATGCATTCTGGGGGCAGCTACTGTGTGCCAGGCCTGGCACCGAGACCCACGCCTGGATTCGTACTCGCAGTAAGCTGAGGAGGGGCTCTCACCACCCCAGTCTGCAGGTGAAGAAACTGACAGGAGAGGTCGAGGTGCATGCCTCCCCCCCATCCCCACCACCGAGCAGAGGGCGCAGGGCCTGGTTCACTTCTCCCCTGTTCCGCAGGGCCTTTGTAGGGAGGGCTGCATTGCTTCTGAGTGCCCCCCAGGGCTCCCCACAACCAAGTTGGGTCCCTCCTGCCTCAGAGGTGCACCCTCTGTCCTCCCAGCACCTCTGGCCCCTTGACGTGGAGGAAAGGCTGTTGCCTTCACTCCCAGAATCTCGCCTTCCCTTTCGCTGAGAAGACTGGCAGAGAGCGAGGGGCAGTTTCCATGGAGAACTGCAGTTCTGGTCCCCACAGCGGTGCTGTCAGGCTGGGGGGGCTCTAGGTCGGACCCCACTCGTCCCACCGCTTAACCAGCAGTGGTCTGAGCAAGTTCATTTTCCTTGTGCCTTACTTCATTGATAAAGGAGGTCGGTACTGGTCCATTTTGGGGTACCTGGCTGGCCAGTGACCCTTGATCTCAGAGTTCTGAGTTCAAGCCTCACATCGGGTGTAGCAATTACTTTAGAAGATAAAATTTTTAAAAAATTTTTTAGAAGATTTTATTTGAGAGAGAAGGAGTAAGTGAGAGAGAGCGCACGCACACAAGCTGGGGAAGGGGCAGAGGGAGGGAGAAGCAGCCCCAGCGGGGCTCCATCCCAGGACCCTGGGATCATGACCTGAGCCGAAGGCAGATACTTAATGACTGAGTCTGCTACGTGCTCCCCAAAATAAAATCTTAAAAAAAAAAATCCCACCTCATGGTATTGTTTGGAGATCAAAATAAGACATTTCAGGGTTACCTGGGTGGCTCAGTTGGTTAAGTGAGCACCTCTTTCACTCTCTGACAAAAAAGTGTTAAAATTTTTTTTTTTTTTTTCTCCAGGATCCCTGGCATCTGGGACCTAGGAAATGTTCCATGAGTTGTGTGCTTGCTGGGGGTGGGCTAAGGTCAGATTATTTTGGGGCCTGCATCCCTCCTGGGCTGGACTCAGGCAAGAATGGGCCTGGCTCTGCCCTCTGGAGAGGTTTGTTTTTTTTTGTTTTTGTTTTTTTTAAAGATTTTATTTATTTATTTGACCGAGAGAAATCACAAGTAGATGGAGAGGCAGGCAGAGAGAGAGAGAGGGAAGCAGGTTCCCCACCGAGCAGAGAGCCCGATGCGGGACTCGATCCCAGGACCCTGAGATCACGACCTGAGCCGAAGGCAGCGGCCTAACCCACTGAGCCACCCAGGCGCCCCATCTGGAGAGGTTTGTTAGACGCATGCACAGCGGAATACTCCAGGGAACCGTTTGGATCAGGGCCATGCAGACAGGATCCTGAGGGACGAGTACAAGGGTGGGAAGGACATTCTGGGCGCAGAAACACAGAGGCAGGCAGCATCACAGGTTGTTGGGTAAGGCAGAAAGATGAAAACTGGCCATCTGAGACAGTAGTCTTGGGGGAGGGGGTATCACAACCAGAGAGAAGGCTGGAGGTCCACAGGGCCTTCTCCTGCCCAGGCCGGGGCAGGGCTAAGAGGAGGGGTTTACTTTTTATTCCAGAAGCCGTGGGGAAGCACTAACCATCTCAGGGAGGGCCCATGTGGCCAAGTTTGTGGCTGCAAGCATCCAGCTGCAGCTGGGAGGTGGGCTGGAGGGGACTCACCAGAGCGGGTGGAAGGGGTGGGGGGGACAAGAGACAGCCCTCAGGAGAGGAGATGCATAGAGGGTTCTTGAATGATGCGGAGGATGCCCACCAGTCAGCGCTTCTGGCCCCACTAGGGTTCTTATAGCCCCCCTCCCCCCAGTCTTTCGTCTTCTGGTGCCCACCTGCAAGAGTTCTAGCTCAGGAGGCATCCCCGGACACGTCCCCCCACCCCACCCTGGTGTCCTGACAGTCCTTCTTGAGCGGGGAGCAGGGGCGTCCCCAGCAGAGCATCACTTAAGAGTTCTAGCTGAGGGCCCACTCCTGGGAGAAGGTACTCACAACCCACGCCCCTGTCCCAACAGCCTGGGCCGCTCTTCCCTCTCCAGCCCTCCTCCTGCTTTTCTGGAGCGCAGCGAGTACCGTGGGGGCGAGGGGGCGGGGCTGGCGAGCAGTTATAGCGGGGTCCGCCGCGCTGGCCCACCCGACGCTCCCCCAGCTCCCCGACGACGCCGAGGTCCCGCAGTGCGCCCGGACCCAGCCGAGTCAGCTGCAGGCCTGCCCCGCCGGGCGGCAGTCAACCTGAGCGCCCTGGCGCGGGGCCCGGCAATGCGGGGCCCTGCGGTGCGCGCCTTGCTGTTGCTCCTGCTGCTCCTGTCGCCCCCCGCTGGCGCCTGGTACAAGCACGTGGCGAGTCCCCGCTACCACACAGTGGGCCGTGCCGCGGGCTTGCTCATGGGGCTGCGCCGATCGCCCTACGTGTGGCGCCGAGCGCTGCGCCCTGTGGCCGGATCCCTTGCCTGGGACACCCAAGGCCTGGGCGCGTCCCCCCAAAGGCTCTTTGCCAAAGACACCCTCTCCCCGGAGCCCATCCCCCGCGGTGCTCTTCTGCTCTCCTCGGGGGTTCGGGAACTGTTGGAGACGGGAAGCGGGAACCCCAGCGCAGGTCTCGGGGTCAGTGCGCCTTGGAGCCAGCACGCCACTGAGCCCCAGCAGGAACTGGAGCCCCGGCTGGGGGCCCCTTCCTGGACCCGGGTGAAGCAGGCCAGGTACGTGGGGAGAGAAAGGGGGCGGGGACCGCAGCGGGTGGAGGATGTCTGGGGAAATCTGCGTGCCCACGAGAAACCCCACGATCTTCCTATCTCCCACTTCTTGCCCAGAAAGGTTTTCCTGGAGCCTCCTACCCTTCCCATCTGGGAACGGTAGTTGGGGGGAAGATTAGTGGAGGGTGCACCGCCGTCTCCCTAAGGTCCTGCTTTGTTCTTTCTAGAGCCTTTGGCGTGTCTCCTGTTCAGCCATGGTCTGCACAGTGAACCACCTTTGCCGGTTCCCACTTCTCCCCAGGGCCATCCTGAGTGCACCTCTTGCTGGTGATGCCCCTTGTCTGACCCAGAGGGAGTCTACTTGTCTGCCTGGGCACACAGCTCAGGCCAGGCCAGATGGTCTGTCTGGCCAATAAAAGCTGCCTGGTTCATGCGTTCCCGCGTGTGATGCCTTTCTTCTGTGATGTGTTCGTGGCATCTCGCTTCAGGGTGCAAATAGCTTCATTCACGCCCTGGCAAATATCAGGAGCCCTGTCCCTGGCCTGGGGTGTGCCCTCTCCTAACCAGCTTGATCTGTAAGTGCTTGGGGGATTGGTGAAGAGGGGACAGAGGCAGAGACTGGTCCCCTTCCCTCTCTGCCACTGCATCTCCTGTTCCAGGATGGGGTCATCAGACGAGGTCCGAGGGTCCCACAGGAGAGGAGAGGTCGCAGGGTAGGTAGGTGCAAGGCAGACCCTGGGTCCCACTGCCATCCACCAGAAAGAGGGAAACAGGACTCACACCCTAGAGTCAGAGCCCCCAATGCCAGCCTCCCAGGAGCCCCAGAGTGCCCCCTCACTATGCCCTCTGGCCAGGCTGGGGAGGAGTATGTTTTCCTTAAGGGACCTTACGACCAAGCAGCAGTCCACCCAGCCCTTCCCCCATCTCCCAGGATTCATTTCAAACCTGACCGCTTTTGCACCCCTCCTTCCCCTCATCCAGTGGCTTCTGGAGAGCAAGTGCAAACCCCCAGCCCCTCCTTCAAGACCCCGCTCTCCTCCTAGGGAGGAAGGACCCCTGCCCCCTCAGAGACCCTTCCACTCTTATCGCCTCCGCATTTTCAGTTATCGGCCCCAACCCCCATATAGTTACGCTCTGCTATCGGGAATAAGGGCCTCCCTCCACCTGGGCCCCCTTACAGCTCCCGCTCACAAGTGTCTGGGCCTCTCCCCGCTTCTGCTTCCTTGTCAACCCTCTTCTGCGTGGGCTCTGACTCTCACAACTATCCAGGGCCTCCAAGCACCCAGTCACCGTACCCTGATGCTGTCTGCCCTTGGGCCCTCCCTTGGCCATATGACAAGGCCTTCCACTAGGACAGCCATCCAGGAGCAGAGGAGGGTGGTCCCGTACCCCTTGAGCTGATTAGCTTCGAGATACTCACATGGAACCAGCCCCCACGTTCTCCTTGGCCTCTGGAGGCCCCCATCTCTCCTTACTGGCAATTCCCGCTCATCTCCTGGGTACATCCTTTTCCCCATGTTTTCTCCTAATGTGAGTGCTTTTTTCTCGGCCCTCCCCGTTCTTACTGACCGAGCCCTGACTGTACAGATTCTGATTCCAGGATCAGCCCTGAGGGAAGGGGTGGCCACAGACTCCTCAGGTGAACCCATTCTCTGCACTCCAAGTCCATTCCTGCTCCTGCGTCTCGCCAAACTCGGCCTTTCAAAGCATGGGCGTCCTGATCTGATCTCCCTTCCAGGGCACAGCACCTCACTCTCCACCACCAACGGCGCAAAATCCACGTTCTGGGGCTGGGCCACACAGCTGCCCTGTCCCCTGGTCCTGTTGCTCCTTCCTGTTCCCCACACAGACTGCAGGAACTCCGCGCCGGGGCCAAGTGGTCTGCATATGTTTGGTCACAAGCGCTGGACACTTGGTGAGGCTCTAGATTTCCCTTGCCTGGAGGTACCCCAGTCCAGAGGGGTGGACACCAGGTCCAAGGTGAAAAAGCAGTGCTGATTTGGGACTTGACAGAAGCCCGGCTTCTCTGCCTACCGCCTTCCTGGCACCCCTGTGCCCCTGCAGTGCAAGCAGCCCCCAGGCGCCGGCCTCACTCTCAATCGCCACCCAGCAGGGCAAGGCTGGACCGAGTTGGAGCCGGAGCGGGTGGGGGTTCCCGGGCCAGCCCCCTGAGCGAAGCGATCCCACCGAGAGCCGGCAGGCGGCGCTGCGCGGCTGCGCCTTCGGACTTCAGCCCCAGTCCGCGCCTGCGGTGGTGGGCGGGCCCAGAGCGAGTGGGCGGGTTCCTGCGCCACCTCCCTCCGGTGGTCCGCGCGGTTCTCCCCGTTTCTCTCCCTCTCGGCTCCGGGTGTCGTGTTCTCTCTCTTAACGTCGCGCTGGTCCCGGCTGCTGCAGTTTCGGGCTCTGAAGAGAGGCCTGGCGTAGTCTGAAGGGGGCGGCCGTAAGCGAGGCCCTGTCATCCCATGGGGCCGTTAATACCCAGTAGGGAGGCGGCGCGGCCCGGGAAGCTCCAGGGCATTACCCGGGCGTCAGAGTAATGGCTCCACCCTGCAGAAGGGCCCCCACGCCTTCCCCCGCCGGCGACCAAGCCTCTACCCACGGCCACGCCCCGGAGTCCCCGCCCAGGCCCAAGCTCCGCCCATCGCTGCGGGGCGCCGCACCTGGCAGCTAGGTTCAAAGCTCAGAGGAAAGCCCCTTCCCTGCTCCGGGAGCCCTGGGCCTACCCCTACCCCAGGGGGCCCCTCTGAGAGCCCAGGAGAGGGAAGCCCCGAGAGGTCTGCCTGCTGTTTATCGCAAGGCCTGTGTAGCAAGGTGGCAGCGAGGGCGTCGGGGGTAGGGGTGGGGATCACCTCCCACCGGCCTCCCCGCCTGCAGCGGGCCTCGCGGATCACCTCCCCTGGCCTGGTGCCGGGCGACCCAAACGCCTTATAGCCCCTGCGCACCGCTCTTCTGGTCTTTGTCATGCTGTTTTTTTGGCCGGTTTCTCTGCCTCCCACTTCTGTCTCACGTAGAGCCCGCGGCTGGCGGAAGGGCATGGGAGAGTTTGCCCGGAGAGCCGCTGGGTTCGCTTTCCCTGCGTTTGTTCATTGGGCCCCCATCCTTAACGTGTTCCCCTCACCCATTCCGGCTACCCCTGCGGAATCTACCTGCCCTTCTCCCTGCCGCCTTTATCCTGCGCCTGTTAACCACCCCCCTTGTTACTCTCTGATGTTGCCTTTGTTACTCTGTTACCTTCCTGGTCCTTCCCAGCTTCTTTTCTGCTTTGGAGCCTCCTTTGTTTCCCTGTGATGCAGTGTTCTGGCCCCTGGCTGGGACCACATGTCCCTGGTTACTCCTCCCTCATCTTTGCAGACTGGTTGAGGCTGATCCTGGGAGTTTCTGTGCTGGGGCGGCGATCTCCAAGGGAGGTCCTCCCCATAGGACCAGGCGCTCCTATTTCTCTACCCCAGCCTGGGGGCTCCCATCCAGCTACCTCCCTAGACTCTGGCATGGCCCCATGCCACAAACTGCCAGACTACCCCAAAGCCCCATCCGGGCTGGTATGTGGTAGACGGCACCCGTGGCACAGCCTTCAGGAGCAGCAGCACCAGGCTGGGTCCAGAGAGGCAGTCACAGACCGGACAAGCCAGCTCTGGACAGGCAAGCAGACAAATGGAGGTGGCCAGCTCAGCGGGAGCCTATGGCTGCATCAGCCAGGAACTTAGAGGTGGGGGTGGGGAAGCAGCCATGCAGTCTTGGCCTAAGTGGCTTTTAGGGGCAGCAGCCGGGTGTGGACACCCAAGGGGCTGGGACCCAGGAGGCTGCCCAGAGGAGAGCCTGTGCTTGGGTGGGGCCTGGGCGCCCAGGCTAAGGGCACTGGAGAGGGGAGAAGGAGCAGCAAGGGCGGGGACCCGAACTGAGCCTGCTTCTGCCCCCATGGGGAACTGTATGGGCTGGTTATGCCTGACCCCCGGGGACCAGGTATGTGCAGGGGTCTGGGCAGGCTGGGGAGGGGCAGGCTGAGGGGGAACTCAGCTGTCTTCCTGTATCTGAGGCTGAGAAAGAGCTCCATGATAAAGTGTGGACTTGGACTCTCACAGCAGTGCCTAAGAGGAGCTGGGGAACCTTGCCTAGGTCCCATTCCTCTCTAGAACTCAGTTTCTTTTTTTTTTTTTTAAGATTTTTTTTTTTATTTATTTGACAGAGATCACAAGTAGGCAGAGAGGCAGGCAGAGAGAGAGGAGGAAGCAGGCCCCCTGCTGAGCAGAAAGCCTGATGTGGGGCTCGATCCCAGGACCCTGGGATCATGACCTGAGCCGAAGGCAGAGGCTTTAACCCACTGAGCCACCCAGGCGCCCCTAGAACTCAGTTTCTTGATCTGCAAAATGGCCTGAGCACCCTTGGGATTTTCCAGATAAAGTGTACTCAGAGGCACGACAAAGCATAACCAATTTTCTGTTGTCATTCTTGTCTGGTTGGGGGAAGGGGCACTCATGCTGGGGATAGGAGCTAGACGCTAGGGGAGAAGGATGGAGGGAAGGGTGGGCTGGGGTCAGGGGGTGGGTCACAGGGGCTAGTTCATGGAAGCAGTTTCTCTGAGCACTGATCACAAGCCAGAGGTCAGAGGCCAAAGTCCTGGATACATGTCATCTCTCCCTGGGATGAGCAGGGGCACAAGTGAGGGTCCCTGGCAGAGACAGTTGTGTGTTGGGGGATGGGCAATGTTTAACAGACATCCCCAGCACAGATAAGCAAAAAACGATATCCTGGGGAGGGCGGGAGCCACCTGGTAACTGGCCTCCAGAATATAGGGGCGGGCTGCTGCCTTTCATTTCCAAACTCCTTTTTGCCTCCTGGACCATCTTGGGACTCCGCTGGTCTAGGGCAGCTCTGGGTGTAGGACAGATCCCCAGACAGAGACAGCGAGGGGGCAAGGGAGGGTGTGTTCCCGAGGATGGAGGACAGAGCTGTGGCCGTTGTTCTTATCCTCCGCCCCCATGTGGATTTGTTTGGCCTGAGGACCCCTTCTCCACTCCTCTCTCAGGTCAAGAGCCCGCTTCCGTGTCACGAATGCATACAGTTGGTGCTCAATAAATGTTCTTGGACTAGGAGGCAAAGGCGCTGGCGCCAGGGAGGCTGCCCAGAGTCCGGGGGAGACAGAGGGGGTCCCAAAGCCCTGCGGACTCCTCCGCCCCCGGGACTGGCAGGGTGCCGAGTCCGGCCGCAGCCAGGACCGGCCGGGACTCGGGGCGGGGGCGGCCCCACCGAGGAGGCGGGGAAGGGGCGGGGGCGGGGGCGGCGCCGCAGCCCGAGCCTGAGCCCGAGCCCGAGGCGACGGGAGCCGAGCGGGAGCAGCCGAGGGCGCCGCCGGGTCCCCAACGCCGCCGCCGCCGCCGCCTCCGCGCCCGTCCCCCGCGCCCCTGCCTGCCCGCGGCAGGCGTCAGCGCCGTGGCCGGCCGGTGGTCGGCCGGTGGGCAGCCGCCGCCATGGCCGCCCCGGAGCCGCTGCGGCCGCGCCTGTGCCGCCTGGTGCGCGGCGAGCAGGGCTACGGCTTCCACCTGCACGGCGAGAAGGGCCGCCGCGGGCAGTTCATCCGGCGCGTGGAGCCGGGCTCCCCCGCCGAAGCGGCCGCGCTGCGCGCCGGGGACCGGCTGGTCGAGGTCAACGGCGTCAACGTGGAGGGCGAGACGCACCACCAGGTGGGTGCCCGCGCCCCGCCCCCCGCCCGCCGCCCCGCCGGGCCCCCTCCCCGGGGAGCGCCTCCCCGCCTCGCGCTCCCTCGCGCGGGGCGCCAACGACCACGGCTTCGGGCGCTGCGTGCGCCCAGGCCTCGGCGCCCTGCCCGGGGCGGGAGGGGGTCGCACGAGGGCCTGCGTGGGTTCCCGCTACGAGGTGGCGGACGTGGCCACGGAGGCAGCGGCCGCCGGCCTCCTTGCTCCCCTCTCCGCCTCAGCCAGCTGGCTCCTGCGCCGGGGAGGGGGCATCCTGGCAGGGAGGGGCCCGCAGTGCGGCTCCGGGCCCTGGGCCCCAGCGCTGGAGTCTCCTTCGGGCCTCAGTGTGCAAGGAGTGCAGGCGTCAGTCACCCTGGGGGGTCTCCATGCCTGGCGGGGGCCTGAGTGCTTGTCTGTGAGTGTAAACACGTGCTTGTGTACACAGCTGGGTATGTGTGTGTACACGTCCCTCTGGGGGTCACGCATGTGTGACCACATCTGCCCCCCCGGGGTACCTGTACCCCCCAGTGAGGGCACACCTGTATGTGTGTGTGTGTGCACGTGCTGCACTGTACGTGTGAATGTGCACCTCTAGGTATGTGTGCGCGCACAGATCTGCAGTCCGGTGTGTGTGTGTGTGTGTGTGTGTGTGTCCGGGCCCATGGGTCTGCCTGCCTGGCTGGGTGTAATAGTTAGTGTGTGTTGGCAGGTCAGTGTACTAATGTGTGTTTTGGCTGATGGCGTCTGGGTTCCTTAGAGTCGCTGCTGGTGGCAACACGTCCTCGTTGGAGGCCGCCCGGCCCTGTAGGAGCCGCTGCCGCGGCCCCCTGCCTCCTGCCACTGGGGACGAGGGCCAGAAGGAGGGCAGGGTCTGTTCTGGCAGGTTCTGCTCCCTGGGGACTCTATCTCCCACTGGCCAGGGACTCGGCTGGAGTCAGTCCAGCTCCCTCCACCCCTTCTGCTCAGGGTTCTTGGTGTCCTCCCCAGCCCCTGTGAGTCTGTGACCCGTCTGCGTGGCCAGCCCTGGGGCCTAGAGATTAGTAAATTGGTTCTTGGCTGCACCAGCAGCTGAACTCCTTCTTCTACCCCTGAGGCCTCTGCCTGTCTGTCCGTCTGCCTACCTTCTGTCCTGCACCCAGAGTTTCAGCTGGATAAAGCTGTTTGCTGAAGGAGGGTGGCGGTGGGCCGGAGATCTGGGCTCGGCAGACCACAGGGAGGGGCTGGCACAGTGTCACCTGGCTTTGGGTTAACCGTCACTGCCAGCCCTAGCCCCAGAGCACCTGCTTCTTCCAGGCTCCCAGGTGCTGGTCTCTGTAGCTCTCGCTCAGAACCATGCTGGCCCAGGAGGGAGCAGGTGCAGTCACAGCTCCCATTCTCCAGATAAGGAAGCTGATGTTTGAGGATATCAAGCGTCTAGGTTGAGTCCCACAGTCAGGAAGCCGCAGGGTGCTGGGGTCCTCCAGTGGCTCTCACCAGGAGAGGGGGGGGGACAGAGGAGGGCCCAGGGAAGATGGGCCTGGTTCACACCCTCATATCTGTTGACAGCTTCTGCTGAGCAGCTGATGAGGGCCCACTCTGCCTTCCCCCAACACTTGGGGTGGGGGTCTTGTCCTTCCTACCCCGATGCCCAGGGGGCACTGACCACTCCTTCTCCCTGCACACCACACCCCGACATGCACACTCCATGACCCAGCACGTGCTCTGGACACTTCACAGACACCTGCATAGGTACGCCAGTGCTCCCAACGCCACACTTGTCCCACAGGGGGCCTCTGTTGGCTCTGAGCCCTGCTTCCCAGGCTGTGTGTGGGTGCCCAGCGGGTTCCTTGCCTCGGGAACCAGGCCTTCCCGTCTCTGCAGGTCCGGCAGGAACAGGGGGTCAGGGTCCGGTCTGGAGGCAGATGGAGAGCACAGAAGCAGGGGTTTCGACATCCATGCTCCACTACTGAGCACAGCAGTGGACGCAGATCCCCAGACGGGGACCTAGGGAGAGCCCTTGTTCCCTCAACCCCAGACCGAAAGATAGACCCTGAATGTACACCTTCCCACACATCCGTGCACACACGCACATCCTAAAAACCCCAGACTTAGCCGTGCACCGCCTTCCAGACCGCCTGACTGCTTCACCCAGCTTCCCAGCCCCTCCTGGACCAGACCCGGGGCGAGGCGAGGCTCCCCAGTGACCCTGTAGCCCTCACAGCCCCGAATCAGGAGTGCTGGGTAAAGAGGGAGGGAGCTGCTGGGGCCCCGGGGGTGGGGGGCGGAGCCGGCGGGCCTCTCGGTCCAGCCACCCACCCCTGGTAGGCCAGCTGCCGTCCCACCAGCCGGGGCCAGCCCTGGGTGGCGCCGCTGTCCATGTGCTGCCCAGAGTGCCGACTGCTGACCTGCTCCCCCCAACCTGCCCGGCCCAGGTGGTGCAGAGGATCAAGGCTGTGGAAGGGCAGACTCGGCTGCTGGTGGTGGACAAGGAGACGGACGAAGAGCTCCGCCGGCGGCAGCTGACCTGCACCGAGGAGATGGCGCATCGAGGGCTTCCACCCGCCCACGACCCCTGGGAGCCAAAGCCGGACTGGGCACGTGCAAGCAGCCTGGGCTCCGAGGCTGGCCAGAAGGTACGGCGGGCTCGCATGCGGGGGAGCCCCGACTTCTCCCACAACCGCGTGTCTGCCGCTTGATGGCAGCCAGTCTCCCCCTCGCTCACCTCCAGAAGTCTCCATCCCCTCTGCCTCTTGGGGCGACTGGTGACTACCGTCTTGCCTATTTGGGGCCACTCTTTCTGCCCTCAGCCTGTGTTCTGAGCCAGGTGGGCCCAGGGGAGCGTGACCTTGGTCCCTGGCCCCCTGTCTCTGGCCCTCTTCCCCAGGATACCCATCAGAGCTTCCTGGCCTTGGAAAGGTCTCTCTGATGAGCCCACCCTAGTGGCTGACGGAACTGGCAAGGGTCTGCTGGGAGGTCCCGGGACGGATCAGATCGCGGCTGGCTCTGTGTTCATGTCAGGTGTCTGCCTGTCTAAGGAGCCTGCTTGTGCTGGGAAGGCCTTGGGAGGTAGGGCCTGGTCCTCCTCTGTGGGCAGTGCGTGGTTGGGGACAGCCAGGGACACTGTCTAAGCTGGGTCCTCAGTTTGGGGTCTACAGCGGTTGGGGTGCTTTTTCCTTCTTGCATCTGCTCCAGGCCAGAAGAGCTAGAAGATGTGTTTGTGTGGGGGGCTGCTGTTCTACTGACTTCTGTGTGGCAGGACTTGGGGGCGTCCTACTTTAGGGGGGCCAAGAGGAAGAGCCTGACTCTGCTTGTTCTGCACGCTCTCTCGTTCTCTTTCTCTCTTTTTTTTAAAGATCTTATTTTTTTTCCCTTTCTTTGAGAGAAAGGTGGGGGGTGGGAGAGAGAGATCGGTAGGAGGGGTAGAGGGAGAGGATCCCCAGCCAGTCTCCCCACTGAGTGTGGAGCCTGATCCCGGTCTTGACATTGGGCTTGATCTCACGACTCAATGAGATCATGACCCTGAACGCAAACCACCCCGGTGCCCTGATCATTCTATGCTCTTGAAACCCCATGGCACCGTTTCTTATGCCCGTTTTGCCTTTTTTTCAAAAAGATATTGTTTGATAGAGAGAGAGTGAGAGAGTGCACAAGCAGGGGGAGTGGGAGAGGGAGAAGCAGGCTCCCCAGTGAGCAGGGAGCCCCACGTGGGGCTCGATCCCGAGACCCCAGGATCATGATCCAAGCCGAAGGCAGACGCTCAAGGGACTGAGCCACCCAGGCGCCTTTTTTTTTTTTTCTTTAAAGAAATTCAATTCCAGTGGTTTCCCCAGATCCCACTTTGAGACCCACTGGCCTCATGCCGGTGAAGGTGTGAGAGCTGAAGTTTCCGGGTGTGCGAGTCTCCGGTGTGAGCTGGCTGTGCCCGGGTCTCTGGGGGAGACGGCATTTCAGGCGGGAAGCCAGCCTAGGCACAGGCCTGGGTCTGAACCCTGAGGATGCTTTTTGTTCCTTGGGCTCCAGAGGCCAGCGGGGATGGTCGGGGGGCCCAAGTAAGGGGGAATCCAAGTCGGCTGTGGGGTTTCAGGGAGTCCTGGGCTGATGTGCGGGCTGCTCTGGCTCCCTGGCCGGCCAGCGGGCTGGAGCCCCTCTCCTTCAGGGGCGTCTTACCTCCCAGAGGAAGCGCCCCTCCCCTCCAGGCATTTGTCCATTGATTTAGACACAAACGCTGAGTTCACCTTCCTGTGGAAAAATCCGCCCTGGGGCTTATCTGTAGGGTGGGGTGCTGAGGCACCTTGTCCTTGGGTGGGACCTTCCCCCTCTGCTATTTCAGGCTCTGGGAGCCGCAGGAAGCCTTAGGAGGGGGCTTCCTCTGGGCGTATTTTTAGAGGAACAAAGTGGGGCCTGACTAGCAGGGTTCTGTGGTGGGGGCTGGCCTGGGGATGGGGCTTGCAGGGGAGGCCCAGAGGACAGGGTCAAGCCCTCCCTCCTGCTGTCTAACAGGCTGAGTTCAGAGGGTCTGGAGGAAGAGCCGGGCCTTGGCTGACCTCCCCAAACCGACCGGCGGTCAGGGTGCCTGGGAGGGGGTGCCCGCAGGCAGGATGGCCGGGTGGGATGGACGGCTTGGGCTCTGGTGCAGAATGAAGCGTCCCACCATTCATTCATAAGGGCCAAGCTGGGAGTCAGGGGCCCTTGAGTTACTCCTGGCCTCTCTGTTCCTTGTCCCCCATTCTGGCTGGGCTGGGGGAAGTGGGGCTGGGGAGGGCACTGAGGGGGCAGGCCCTCCCATGGGGGTGCTGTGGGGTCCTAGTCAATGGTGACTCAGCCAGGCCAGCTGCAGCGCAGCTGATCCTGACAGTGACAACAGGGGACAGCCCCTGCACAGACGGGGCAGGCTGCGATGCTGGGGCCGTGGAGGTGGGGACAGAGCTGGGCCCCCACCCCGGTTCCACAGGTCCTTGGGTGCACGTGAGTGGGAGTCCTGTGGGGGCTCACCGCCTAGTATGGGGGCCCTTGTGCCTGTGGGAGAGCCCTGGGAGCCTCAGCAGGACTGTCTCCTGCTGTGGCGCCGGGGACCCCTCCCTGGCCTCCCTGTCCCCCCAGCCCCGGGTCCTGGGGGCAGGGCAGGGCCTCCCAGCAGCTTCCTTCCTTCCTTTCTTGGGACTGAAACCTAGCCAGTACGGGGTGCCTAGCTGGGGCCTGAGCAGGGGAGGGGGACTCAGCCGCCACCCTGCTCCCCAAAGTGACTCAGGCCACCCCCCCGTCCCCACCCATCCCTGGGGAGCTGGGGCCACTGTGGGAGGTGGATAAATGGGTGGTGGCCTGGGCTGGCTGGAGACTTTAGGCCACTTCAGCTGGACACTCGGTGCCTGCCACTTCTCTCCTGCCTCCCATGGCCCGCTCTGGGGATGCCACACTGCTGGCCCCAGCCGCAGGAGCCTCTCCACAGAGACCGTCCTGGGGACTCGCGCAGGTCAGCCTGGGTGGGGGCAGGGTAGGCAAGGAGGACCCCCAGCAACCCAGCTTAGCCCATGTCCCTCAGGGTCAGGAGAGGGGATTGGGGATGCCCCGGTGACCCTGGTGCGAGCAGGCTGGACCCTGAGCAACAATGGGGGCCTTTCTCTGCCAGGGCTGGTGAGTCACCATCTGGGGGGGCACAGCCCGGCTCCTGGGGTACCCCCAAGCCAGCGTCTTTGTCTGGTCACTGCTCGGCTTTGAGACCAGGGCTTGTCCAGCTCCGGGGCTGCCTGATGGAGAGAGCCAGTGGGAGCCCGAGGGCCTGGCTGGGAAGCGGCAGGAAATGCTCCGAGCCTGGGCAGGGAGGCAGGAATGTGAGCGATGCGGAGCCTGCACGCCCCCTCCTGACCCACTGCTGCACGGGCCTCTCCACGCAGCCTGCCCCTGCCCCAGCACAGCTCTCAGCCTGGGGGTCGGGTGTGGGGGACGGGGCTCCTTGGGTGCTGCTGGGAAGGAGAGCATTAGGGCAAGACTTCCAGAGAAGGCTCTCGGCTGGTGCGGTGAGCAGTGGGCGTGCTGGGCCGAGGCAGGAGGATGGCCAGGATGGTCCCAAACCCGGATGTGACTTCAGCCTGGCCTCATGGCCCCGGATGCCCCCCCAGTCCTGCTTCCTGTTTGGGGACCTCAAGAGACCCGCCAGGGAGGTCACTATGGAGGGCGTGAGAAGAAGCCGCAGGGCTTAGCGCCAGGGCTGTCCTCTCAAACGCGTGTGTCGCCGTGTAGTGGGTTGCAAGCCTGTGTCTGTGTGTCTGGTCTCTGGCCGCGCACCGCTCACACCTGGGCCCGGTCATACCTGCCGGGTGTGCTTGGTCCTGGCTGTGGCTTTGCTCCCGACCTGTCAGCCTCGGCACCTGGGCTCCAGCAGCCTGGATTGGAGAGGCACCGCTGTGGGGGGCTTGGCGTGGGGGGACTCCTAGTCTGTGCCTCCAGATGTGTCTGGGAGAGGGAATGAATCTGGGTGGGGGGCCCTGGGGCACTTGGGGGGGTCTCACTCCCATCCCTTCAGCCCATGTTGAGCAGAGGAACCCCTGGGGGATCGAGGAGCCGCTGTCCTGCCCCTTGAGTCCCTGGGGTTATGGGGATAGCGGTGGCCTGCGGTTGTGATCCCAAGGACATGGGTGGGTAGGCTTTGGGGGTCCGGGAAGGGGTCCCAGAGGAGGGGTGCAGGCTGGGCAGGAAGAGGGTGTTCTGCACAAGTTAGGGGCCCAGAGCCAGGGCCTTCCACCTGCCCTGTGAGAAAACAAGCGCTTGGGTCCACAGCCAGGTGGACTGGCAGGCCAAAGGGCTCAGGGTCAGATTTGAGGTTTAAGAATGAGCTCAGAGGCCCCGAGGCTGGAAGTGGTTGGGGGGTGGCCTGAGCAGCAAGGGGCAGGTGCCTAGGGCCTGGACAGCTTCCCTGAGGGTGAGGTAGGTGGAGTGTCAGGGAGGGGCCCCAGAGAGCACCCTCACCCTGCACACACTCCCCTGCATGCGCACCGGAGTCCTGAGCAGCCCCGGAAACCCGAGCCGCTGCCCGCCCGCGCACTCCGGCCACCGGCCATGTTTAATTGAGCACTCGCAGCCGCTGGGCACTGTGGTCCCGGCCCCAGGCCGTGGCTGGGTGGGGGTCCTGGGGCCTGGACCCCAGCCACACGGCCCCCTGACCCACAGCCCTGTACCGCAGGATGCCAGAGGTAAAGCCCGGCGAGGCCCTGGGTAGTCGATGGGGGGGTGCTCGGGGCATCGTGGGCCTTCCGTGTCCGGGTTGGGAGGGTGGGACGGCGGGTCCCCCCCTTGGCTTCCCTGGGCTCAGGCCCCTGCGCCCTGTCCCTGGGCCCTGTGGGGGTGGCGGTGGCTCCAGCTGGCTCTGGAATGTGAGAGAGGCCACAAAACAAACAAAACAAACGTCAGCCTCTCGCTTGGGCAGGGCAGCGGGAGGGGTTGCACCCAGGACGCTGTGCTGAGTGGCAGCTCCTAGGACCCTGGCCTGGGTTCAGCGCTGCCCATTAGCAGGTCCCCTCGCACCCTGTAAAGCCCCTGGTCCCACGTGAGGCTGTTTGAGATTCGGAAACTGAGGTTCTGCTCGAGATCCTGCTGCTGGAGCTCGGCCCCAGACAGCCCAGCAGGGCCCCCAGACGTGGGTACAGTGTTTGTCCCTGAGACCCGGGGCTGCCGGGTGGGCCGTGATACTGAGTGTGGATTTGGGGTTCCTCTCACCCTTCTCCACTGCAGCTGCATTCTGGGGCCAAGGCCTGGCAGGGGGCTGGGTCAGGGGCCTCGGGGGTGGGGTGGGAGAGATCAGAACTCAGCCTGGTCTCATGCACTTGCAGGATGTCGGTGGTCCCCCGAGGGAGCTACGCCCTCGGCTCTGCCACCTACGGAAGGGCCCGCAAGGGTACGGGTTCAACCTGCACAGTGACAAGTCCCGGCCAGGACAGTATATCCGCTCCGTGGACCCAGGCTCGCCGGCCGCTCACTCTGGCCTCCGCGCCCAGGACAGACTCATCGAGGTACCTGTCATGGAGTTTTCAGGGTGCTGGCTGTCACCAAGCGTGTGTCTGGGCCCGATAGCCCCGAGAGTGTGTCTGGGTCCATGACCCCCACACAGAGTATATGTCTGGGCCCGTGTCCCCCACCCCGAGCGTGTGTCTGTGCCCGTGTCCCCCTGAGCATGTGTCTTGGTGTGTCCCCCCCAGGCATGTGTCTGGGCCCCTGTCCCCCTGAGCGTTTGTCTGGGCCCGTGTCCCCCAGAGCGTGTGTCTCTGTCCATGTCCCCCCAGTCATGTGTCTAGGCCTGTGCCCCTCACACAGAGTGTGTGTCTGGGCCCATGTCCCCCACCCGGAGCGTGTGTCTGGGCCCCTGCCCCCAGAGCGTGTGTCTTGGCCTGTGTTCCCCCGAGTGTGTGTCTGGGCTCTTGTCCCCCTGAGCGTGTGTCTGGTCCCGTGTCCCCCACCTCGAGCGTCTGTCTGGGCCCTTGTCCCCCTGAGTGTGTGTCTGGGCCTGTGTCCCCCTGAGCATGTGTCTTGGCCCATGTGCCCCCCCGAGTGTGTGCCTGGGCCCCTGCTCCCCCAAGCATGTGTTTGGGTCTTTGTCCCCCAGAGCGTGTGTCTCTGCTCGTGTCCCCCACCCCAAGCGTGTGTCTTGGCCCGTGTGCGCCTGAGTGTGTGTCTGGGTCCCTGTTTCCCTGAGCTTGTGTCTGGGCCTCTGTCCCCCCGAGCATGTGTCTCCACCGTGTTCCCCCGATTATATTTCTAGGCCCATGCCCCTCATGCAGAGTGTGTGTCTGGGCCCCTGTCCCCCAGAGCATGTGTCTTGGCCTATGTTCCCCTGAGCGTGTGTCTGGGCCCGTGTCCCCCAGAGTGTGTGTCTGGGCCCCTGTCCCCTGGAATGTGTGTTTTGGCCTGTGTTCCCCCGAGTGTGTGTCTGGGCCCCTGTCCCCCCGAGCGTGTGTCTGGCCCCATCCGCCAGAGTGTGTGTCTGGGCCTGTGTCCCCTGGAGGAGCGTGTGTCTGGGCCCGTGTCCTGCAGAATGTGTCTGGGCCCGTGTCCCCTTGAGCATGTCTCCGCCCATGTCACCCCAAGCGTGTTTCTGGGCAGGGAAGTCTTTGCTGGGAAGAGGAGAGATGCTGGGAACTTGAGCTGACATTCCTCTGGCTGCCACGGCTGGTGACAATATCAATGAATATTTGATGCCACACCTGGCTGGGTGGCTCGCGGCGAGGGGGCCTGTGGGGGCCTGACCTCTGGCAGGGCTGACCCCACGCTGTTGGGGGCAGGTGAACGGGCATAACATTGAGGGGCTGCGCCACGCAGAGGTGGTTGCCAGCATCAAGGCGCGGGAGGACGAGGCCCGGCTGCTAGTGGTGGACCCCGAGACGGACGAGTACTTCAAGCGGCTGCGGGTCACGCCCACTGAGGAGCATCTGGAAGGTGGGCTGCTGCCTGGGGGCCTGGGGATGGGGTGGAGCCTGGGGGCCTGGGCAGCCCCTGACACCCTGTCCCCACAGGTCCACTGCCATCACCAGTCACCAACGGGACCAGCTCTGCCCAGGTGAGAGGGTGGGAATGGACCAGGTGGGCCCAGGAAACTGTAGGGGCACCTCTAGGGATCCCCAGGCCTGACTGAGTCCCCCACCTCAACATCTCCTTGTGTTGGTGTGACAGTGAGACCCAGTCTAAACCTCATGCTCCCTGTGGGTCCTGGCCCGGGTCAACCACACCCCCAGCCCCATGGGGCTCTTGGCCTTGTTATTCCCTCTGCCCAGCACTGGCCGGCGACCTGGAGTCCCCCTTCGTCACCCCTTGGGAAGGGGTTCCCCCCCAAGGGGATGCTCTTGGGGGTGATCCCTATTGTAAGCTGGCCAGGGCCGGCTCTCCAGCCCTCTGCAGCACCTGTCCAATCACTGCCGGGTGTCCCGCATGCTGCTCAGGCTGGGCCTGGAGCACAGTAGAGGCTCGGCGCCTGCTGCAGGACAGAAGAAGAGATGTGGCTCTGATGTGTGCATGCGTGCGCCTGTGTGTCTGTGGGGGCCCCCTGGCTCCTGGGCAGGGTCCCTGAAGCCACACCTTGCCCTTGGTTTCCCAGCTCAATGGTGGCTCAGCGTGTTCGTCCCGAAGTGACCTGCCTGGCTTAGACAAGGACACTGAGGTAGCAAGTGCCCGCCCACCTCCACTGCTTTGTTCACACACGAGGGGGGGGGCGGTCAGAGGCCTTGGGGGTGGGCTTTTATATAGCGGATGGCCTGGGCAGTGGGGACATCCCCTCTAGGATGCCCCGTTGGGCCCGCTGCCCCAGCCCCGCCTGGTGGCCTGGGGCGTGAGCTCCCTGGGAGCGATCATGGGATGAGGGCTTGGGTCCATGGCTCACTCTGGCCCCCTGCCCGCTCTGCCCCCCACCCCAGGACAGCAGCACCTGGAAGCGGGACCCCTTTCAGGAGAGTGGTCTCCACCTGAGCCCCACGGCAGCCGAAGCCAAGGAGAAGGCGAGAGCCACCCGAGTCAACAAGCGGGCGCCACAGATGGACTGGAACCGGAAACGCGAGATCTTCAGCAACTTCTGAGCCCCTCCCCGCCTGTCTGCACGACCCTCGGGCCCGGCCCCGCGGGCCCTGCCCAGAGTCCCCCAAGCCTCAGCGGACTGGAGGGGGTGCTTCCTCACTCCCAGAAGCTGTGCTGGTCCCACCACCACCCAGGAACCAATGTGCACCCCAGTGAGCCCTGTCCTGCCCCTCCCCCGACCTGCTGGGTGCTGGATAGGGGAGAGGGGGCCCCTCTCGAGGTAGAAGAGAGTGTCAGGGAGGGGCAGTGGTGACCGTGGGCCAGGCCCTTGCTGCTCTGCCCGGGCCTGCTGACTTAAAGGAATTTGTGTTTTTGCTTTTCTTCCAAAAACAAAAAAAGAAAAAAAAAGAAAAGAGCTCCAGCTCCACATGTTTCCACTTACTACCAGAGTCCCGCCCCCGCAGGACGCCTCTCTGTCACTGCAATAAAGCAAACCTTTCTCTGCAAACCATTTCCTCCCCACCCTCGCAGCAGCCATCCCAAGTGGGAGCCCTGGGCACTTCCAGGGAAAGAGAAAAACGTATGGGGGCCAGGCTGTGGTTGTGGGGGCTTCAGTGTGACCCTGGGGAGGCCACATGTGGCTGTAGGAGCTGCCCCTCTGCCCCCTCCCTGCTGGGGGTGGTCACTAGGCCAGGGCCCCACGTTCCTGCTGCACTAGAGCCTAGGCCTGGGCTCCAGGGGCCCGAGGATGGAGGCCCCGTGTCCTCAAAAAAGGGTGGCCTCTGGACAGGCCTCTTGTCCCTGTGGGAGGCAGGGGGAATGTGGCTGTGGGAGATCCTGCCCCCAAGGGACCTCGCCCACCTTCCCTTTCCTCCTGGCCCCCGGCCGCGAACCCCACTGACATTGCTGTCTGCCGTCTAAGCCATAGCGCATGCGCGCCCTCCTAATAAACAGGCCTTCCTCAGACCGGTGGCCGCTTCTGTCCTTCCTGAGCCCTCACTTGAGGGTGGGGGGCTGTGGTCTGGGCAGGAAGGAGGCAGCCTGGGAGCCCGCTCTCAGAGGCTGGAACCAGAGTCCTGTTCCTAAGCCGCCCCCACTCCATCCACCAGGCCGCCCAGCCTGGCCCTGCTCAGCTTCCGGCTCTCCCCTAACTTTCCTCCCCACCCTTATGGCCCTGCTCCTTCCTTCATTGGCACTCTTTGGGGCTCTTGCCAGCTTCTCCCTCCCCCTGCCCCCCAGCACCTCACTCTCCATGCCTTCTGCACCCTTAATGCCTCCGCTCTCGCACAGCCTCCCCAGGTAGGCACAGGTCAGGTCTCCTGCGCCCTGTGACGCCTGGTCTGGGCCTACTGGTGTTACTCTACAGGCCAGGTGGCTCTGTAAACACAGAGGGGGGCCTCCGAGCAGAGAGCTCTCAGGGAGCAGTTCAGCAAGAGGGGAGGTGCAGACCTGGATCCCCGGCCTGCTGCCCGGGAGGGAGGAGGCCCGGGTCTCCAGCGGGCTTCCCAGCAGCTGTGTGCAGCTGGCTCCCACGACCCGTCTCCTCTGTCCCAGGCTCCCGCAACCCCGGCCCGTACACAGCCCAGATGGGTCACGTCCCTTGTCAGCCTCCCAGCCAGCCCTATTCAGACACACAAGCACGGGCACACACGCAGCGCACGCACGTGCTTCCCGGCCTGCCCCCCACACCCCAGAGGCGAGACTTGGCCAGACCTGGGCTGCAAACAATTCCCAAGTTTTATTAGAAATAGGCTGTGGCTCCTCCAGCAAAGGCTCATGGTCGGCTGGTGCACGGCGTCCAGGCCCAGGCTTCACGGCCCGCCGCGGCTCCGTGCAGCTGGGCACAGGCTTCGGTTGAGGCAGGTGTGGCAACGTGGGTGGATGGGCAGACACGTCTGCTGGCCAAAGCCCACCAACAGTCCGTTGATCTCACTCCAAAGCTCCCTGTGAAGGTGAGAGGTCAGTGGGGAAGGGAGGCTGAGGGCAGCCCTGCCAGCCCCCACCCTGCCGTACCGGGGCAGCCAGGCCTCCAGCGCCGCACGGGTCTTCTCCGGGGACTTGGTCGCTGTCTTGGTCCACCCGAGTCTGTTGGCGATTCTGTGCACATGCGTGTCCACCGCTGCGGGAGACAGGACCGGCTCATCACAGGGTGTGGGGGCCAGACCCAGGCCTGGAGCCCGAGTCTTCCCTGCTCCAAACCCTGGGTTGCCACGGAAGGCAGGACAGCAGCTCGAGTCAAAGGGCTTGGGCCCCCTAGCAGGGGTGAAGGGAGCTGTGCCTCCTCGCCCCGACGTTGGCTGTGGGTGCCAGGCCGCTCCCAGAGCCCACACCCAGCACGGCACGGCCAGGGACAGAGCAGGGAGGATGGCCAGGCCAGCTGTAGCTGTCCTCTCCCTGGGCCACAGTCCCGGCATCCCTTGGCCAGCCACCCAAGGGCTCGGCCTGGTCACCTGCTCACCAGGGCCCCTTTCTCCCCACCAGCTGTAGTCCCTACCTCCTCCCAACTTTACCAAAGACAACCTGAGCCCTACACCTGCTCTCTTCCCCTGCTCCTGATGGTCTGGAAGAAGGCTCAGTCTCTGCCCAGATGCTGATGGAGGGTGTGGGGGTCAGGTTAGTGGGTCACCACGCCTCAGCATCCTCCTCTGTAGCACAGAAATGATCACGCTGCCTGTCCCCCAGAGGCCCAGCCCAGGACCACACCAGACTACGGGAGCCTCCTGTGGACCAGTCCTCTGTACGTTTTCCCAGCTCTGTGACCAAAGCTTAGAGAGGCTAAGCGTCTTGTCTCTTGGTCACCCAGCTGGGACTGGCTGCTCTGGCTTTCTAATTGATGGGCCCCTTCCCAGAGAAGCCAGAAAGGCAGGGCCCCCAGACATACGGAAAGGGTGACATTCTGACTCCTTCCAGTGTGTCTGCTGCTCCAGAAGTCCTGTTCCCTGTGCGGTGGGCCCTTCCCCCACAGACCCGCCAGCCCCCCCCCCCATCCCCTTCTGAGACCCGGGCAACTGAGGACAGCTGCCCAGATAAGCTCAGGTATCTGCTGAGAGGCTGGAGGCTGCGGGATCGGGGCGGTGGCGGCACTGGGGGTGGGGCTCGGGGGAGGCTCTGCCCTAACCCCTGCCTGGCCCATCGCCGGTCTCTGAGGCTACTGGGCTGCAGCCTTCACGGTCAGGACCCTCAGCCCCTAGCTGCCCTCCACCCCAAATGCAGTTCCGAGAAGGGAGCAGGCCTTAGGAGCCGGGGAGGTGCTGGGAAGATGTCTGCCCCCCCTCTGTCCCCTGCAGGAGTTCCGGAGGGGTAACCAGAGTCGGGGCAGGGGCATGCAGAGAGGCTGTGCCCAGCCAGGTTTCTGGGCTGGCCGGGCTTGCAGATGGGCAGCCTCAGGAGCCCCAGACATCTGGGCAAAGACCTGAAGAAGCAGCCGCAGCCTGACCCAGGGTCTGTCTTCACGGACACCACCAATGTCAGGAAAGGGATTCCACAAGAGGCTCCCCCTAGCTCCCTCTCCCCTGGTGTCCCCCTGCCTTTACCGGGCCTCCCGCATCTGCCTACTCTCGGGCCTCCTTCTCCTGGCCACTTCTCCCACCTCATGTGGACGTCGCTCCTTCTGCCTGGACAGCACTTCCTCCTCCTAGCCTGACTAGCCCGCTTCGATCTTCAGCTTTTGGCTGAATTATCATCTCCTTCTAGGAAGTCTCCCAGATGCCCTAGCCTGGGCCAGCATTGACAGCACTGTACACGCCCCCCCAGAGTGTTTCTAGCTCAGAGATAAGGAGTTGCCTGCCCAACATCTTTCTCCGTACACAGCATGGACCTTACACCCATCCCCAGGACCTCTCACAGAGCCCAGTGCACAGCAGGGGCTCAGCAAACGGAAACGCCTCGTATCAGTACCCACCTGTAGACCACACAGGCCTAGCTCGGTTCTGCAAACATCTTTCTGATCCCCTGGGTCACATTGTGGGCGAGGGAACTTGAGCTGGGGTCATAGACTACGGGATGGGACCAGCCTTGCCCTCCCTGACAGCGTATGCCACTCACCGATGCCAGACACGGCACCCCAGGCGACCGCCATGGCCAAGTGCGCCATCTTGGGCCCAACGCCCGGCAGTGCCACCAGTTCTGCCACTGAAGATGGGATGTCCCCGCCGTAACGCTGCTGCAAGATGGCACTGGTCTGCTTGATGAACTTCACCTTGCTCTGAAAGATGAAGGTGGAGGGTTGCGGGGGGGAGGTAAGCTCTGGGGGTGGAAGATGTAGACCTACTTGGGAAGATAAGTCCCGATGGAAACTCACAGGTGTCCAGACCTGCCTGTTACCTGTCCAAGACACATTCAAAGGCAACTGTTTGCCCGTCCCCCCAAGAGGTGGAAATGCCGCCAAGGGCGGCAGGGAGACTGAAGTAGGCCCAGTGCAGGCCTGGACCCCTGCTTTCTACCTGTCTAGACCAATGACACATGTGTGGGGTCTTGCTCCGGTCCCCTGTCCCATCACTCCCTCAGATGCCAGGTCAGCTAAGCAAGGCCAGCTATGCCAGGAGCTAGGCTCCATAGCACCTGGACCTTCAGGAAGGAAGGTTGGAGCCTGGGTCTCCCCCGACAGCCACCAAGCCAGCTGGGTGGTTCCCGTTCTGCGCCCGAGTAGAGAGGACTATTTAAAACCCTCTTGACAAACTGCAGCCCACACCAATGCCAAGGGGAAGCAGCCCCACCTGCCCGGGTGTCTTCGACAGATCCGCCCACTCACCACCCAGTGCTCTGTGGCCTGTGGGGGCTCCAGAGGGAGGGGGGTGACGCACTTCAGGGAGGCTTGGAGTAAACAAAGGGAAAGGCGCTGGGCAGCCTCAGGGAGGAAGGGAAGCGCCAGTCAGCTGGGTGGGGAGGTGGAGGAAGGAAGGGGTGGGCTGCAAACAGGAAAGGCCAAGGAGGCAGGCCCCATAGCCCTGGCCCTGTTTGCTGGTTAGACGGGCAGGGGGCTCCAGTGGGAACTCACATTCGGATCTCTACAACCTCAGATGCCCCACCTGGCCTCCCGTACCCCACAGTCTCCCCTTGGCCTCCTGACGTCTTTCTGAGGCCCGTGGGCTCACCCTCCAGAAGCCTACGGGGTAGATGAGCGCGCCCAGCGTGCTGTCATCCGTCTGCAGGATGCTGTCCACCGTCAGGCCCCGAGCGCGCAGCCGCTCCATGGCGCCTGCTGTCACCTGGTCCTTGGTTTGGCTGGAAAGCATCAGGGACAGCAGCACCTGGTATCTCCGCACCTGTTTGCACAGTGACGGGCCAGAGTAGCGGCAGGTCCTGGGTGTTCACCGTGGGCTGGGTCCCCGCAAACCTTTTCCCACCCGCACCTGTTACCCTGGCCAATGGACCGTGTTCTCATACGTAAGGAACACAGGAACAGTGACAGTGCCTGTCACACAAAGACCACTAGGAGGCTGAGATGAATGACCACAACACTTAGCGTCAAACCCAGTGCTCGACAGCTGGTGCCTGCCACTGTGATCGCTGTGGCCTCATGGATAACCCTACCCATCCCACACACAGCTCAGGCGCTGTCCCCTCGTGGGGCCGCCTGCCAGGGAGGGTTCCAGCCAAGGGCTGCCAGGCGTCAGGCTGTGCCCTGCAGAGGCCTGAGAGGCAAGTGTCTTGTCCAGAAGGCAGTTACCAGGCAGACGGGGTGCTTGCCTACCTTTGGGGGTGCATTGGGGTCAAAGCAGTGCTCAGCCCCCAGCTGGTCCACAGGTGCGTCCTTCCCGCTCCTCATGGTGCGGATGTTCACCAGCTGCTGCTGCCAGTCTGGGGGCTCCCAGCCTGGTGCCTCTGGGAGTTTGGCGCCTTCCCCTTTCTCATCGTCTGAGGCTTCGTAGGCGACACTCAGTTTCTGCGTCTTCCGCTGGCGCTTTGCGGGACCGTGGCTTTTCTTTCCTTCTGCAAAAAAAGTGCCATTCAGCAGGGGCCACAGGTGAGGGTGGGTGTGGGTGCTACCCTGCCTATCACCCCCCACCATTCCTTCAACAACCATCCACCATCTTTTGCAGCTGGGGCTGCTCTGGCTTCTGCAGCACGTGTTCTGGGGGCAGGTCAGCTTTCCCCTGGCCTCCTGGGGAGGGCTCCTGACCAAGGCTGCATTAGTACAGGACTCTCCCCAAGGCCTCCTCCAAGGTGTCCTCCCCCATCTTGTTTCCACAACAGCCTAGAGAGACATTCCCAAGGCCCAAATCAGATTGTGTCATTTCCGTTCAAAACTCCTCACTGATTTTTCCTTGTATTCATGGCGAACCCCAAACTCCATCCCAGCATCAAGGTACCTACGCAGCAGCTGGCACTGTCCCCTACTGACTCCCTTTGCCCCGGTTCCCCTTTCCCTGCATCTGTCACAGTGGATCTCCTTGTCCAGACCACCCCTAAGTTCACTGGGTGCCTGTGGGAATGCCCCTCTGGCTGTCCTGTTGCTGGGGCCCTGTGGGTCTCGCTCACCCCGGGGGTCCTGCACACCCTGGATCCTGGAGGCCTGCAGGATAAACAAAACGAAGACCACGCCCTTTCCCGTTTCCTCTCAGGGGCACTCTCAGGGGCACCCTCCCGCGCCTCCGGGGTGGGCGTGTCCTCGGCGCCCGGTCTCTCCGAGCGGGAAGCAGCTACGAGGACGAGGCTGGTGTGCCACAGAAAGCCTGGCGCCCAGTGGAGTATCCCGGGACAGGCTATCGGGACGCGGAGGGTGGGGGAGGTGCGAGCGCCCCGACCCCTGCCCCTGCGTCCTGGAACAGGAAGAGCCGTGGGAGCCAGAGCCCCACGTGGGTGCGACTCGGAATCCCAGCCCCCAGCCCCTTGCAGTTCCTCCCCTTGTCTCTCTCCCCATGCCCTAGTCCGGGCGCGGGGCTACCTGCATTCGCCTCTCCCTTCCGCACCGGCGCGGCCTCCTCCCCAGCCCCCCGCGGCCCGGCCCCCGAGCCCCGGCTCCGGCTCCGGCTTCGGGTCACCATCGTCAAGCCAGCCCTGCGCATGACAAACTTCTGTGCACTACACATCCCGGCGGCCCCCGCGGCTCGTCACGTGACTCGATTCTCGCTCCGCCTTTCCGCCCGAGAGCGACCGGGAACTACGACTCCCGGCAAGCTCGCCAGGGGCGCTCGGGCTCTGTGCGCTGCCGGAAGTGCGGATCGAGCTTCCGGCGGCGGCTCGGGGCTGGGGGTGGGGCCCGGCGGGCTCTCATTTCTCCGCGCCGGGACGGCCCTGCGCCCGGTCCCGGGTGAGTGGCTCGCGGCCCCCAGACCGCTGACGCCGGCTTTGCCCACCCTTAGCCCGGCCGCGATGGGGTAGGGCGAGGCGGCCGCGTCGGGGAGGGAGGGTGCTGCTACGCGCAGAGGTGGCGGGGGCGGACCCCGCAGTCTCGCGGTCCCGGCCTTCGGCAGCGCCCACCGCAGCCTGAGCCTGGAGCCGCCAGTCCTCTTGGGTTTTAAGACGGAGCGGGTGCCTTGGGGGCCCCCTGCTTCGGGCGTCCGGGACAGGCCTTCCCCGCGTCGGGGAGTAGACGGAGGCGAGCGTCGGGGCCGCCGCACGCCGTTCCCCGCCCTCACCCGGTGCCCGCTGCTAGCCGGGACCGCTAGGCTGTGCTTGAGTTCCTCCCAGGAGCTGTGGGAGGCTCGTGCCCACCCGAGACTCGGCTTCCCGGGCGGGCATCCGGAGGTCGGCAGCGGGGCAGGTGCGGGGAGCTTCCCCTGATTTCTCCGCCTGTTTTCTTGGCGTAGAGGCGGCCTCTGGTGCGTTCCTGCCCGCCATGGCCAAGCCGACAAGCAAAGATTCAGGCCTGAAGGAGAAATTCAGGAATCTGTTAGGACTGGGAACCCCGAGGCCAAACCCCAGGTCTGCAGAGGGCAAGCAGACGGAGTTTATCATCACGGCGGACATCCTGAGAGTGAGTGAGCTGCCTGGTCCGTTCCGCTAGCCTGTTGGGAGGTGCTGGGCAGGCTGGGTCCCCTCTGTCACCAGGTTCTGTGGGAGGTGGGATTGCTGCCATCCCCAGTGCTGTGGAAGCCTTTCTGTCCGAGGTGGAGGAATTCAGGACCTTGGGCACTGGGTCCAGCACACTTGAGGTAGTACTGGGGTGTCTGTGCGGGAGAGCCTGCTTTACTCGCCGTGGCGAAAATACCGGGCTTGGTGTCCGCAGGGGACTAGGGTTATAGCCAGGTGTTACCCTGGTCATTTGTGAGCTCCTTGGAGCAATTGGTCTTTGTTTCCTGGAGTGTGCTTGAGTCGCTCTACCACATCCCGGCACCGTGATTTAGAAAATGCTGAGTTTCTGCACGTGTGAGGTTTCCCGTTCAGAAACAACCAAGATATTCTTCAGCTGGGGAACAGAGAAACAAAATGTGATAAGCTCTGTACAACGGAGTATTTATTATTCGGCAAAAGAAGGAGTGAGGTGTTGACACACGCCATGATGTGGACGAACGCTGGAAGCCTGCTAAGTGGAAGGAGCTAGGCACAGAGGCCCCACCTAATGAGTGCTGCCACATCTGTGAAATGTCCAGGATAGGAGAATCCATAGAAACGGAAAGTCGATCAGCCTTTGTGGGGGCCTGAGGGGATGGGGAGGGGGGGTGACTGCTAGTGGGTGGGACGTTTTTCTCTTAGGTGATGAAAACATTTGGGAGTTAGCGGACATGGTTGCAGGTGTCGCGAATATGCCAAAATTGTACAGGTTTGAATTGTTCAAACAGCTAATTCTGGTATGTGAATCTTATCTCAATAAAACGAAATATCGCAAAAAAAGAAAGGTAGTCTGTTCTCACCCCACTGAGATGGAGTCATAAACTCTGGTGGTCCCTGATTTCAGAAGTAGCTGCGGCAGGTCTCCAGCGTGGGAATTCTCGGGCGGTCTGTGCCTGGTGGTTAAGGAGAGGCCTTGCCTGAGCCCTGGCCCCTTTGTTGCTTTCATCTCTTGCCAGGAACTGAGTGTCGAATGTGGTATCAACAATCGCATCCGGGTGATAGGGCAGATCTGCGAGGTTGCCAAAACGAAGAAATTTGAAGAGGTAGGTCTGCCTCAGTTGGCTGCTGTCCGCAAGTCTGACGTGGCTCTTTCGAGGAGCAGGGTTGAGTGCTAAGGGCTACTACTAACTTCTGCACCTTTTTAGGGGAGCTTCTGGGAATGCTCTGGGCATAATCCCTTGGGGTCACTCACACGTGGAGGTGGGGAGCACAGGCACTAAGGTTTTCGTGGCAGTTCCAAGAAAGGCTTTAATTAGGGACTTGCAGAAATGCACGTGAAATGCACGCTTACTTGAGTCTTCATGTTTCAGGGAAGGGAAGGGAACATGTGGAAACCTTGTGGCTCAAGGCGTGCCATTTCTGGTGTCTTTTTGGGAGAGGTGTCTGGTTGGTGGCATCAAGCAGCCTCACAGATATAAGCCCATTTATTTCGGGCAGATGGTTGGAGGCTCTCTCCGGGTATCCCAAGCACAAAGTGGGAGGTAGTCGTGAGAGCACCTCAGGGCTCTGCCCTAGCCTGGCCAGAGATCGGATGGGCAACTTGGGAGGAGACATGGACCAGGCAGACTGGGATTTACTAAGGGGGAGGGGAGGGCCGCCACTACATCCGGTGGTCATCTGAAACACGCAGGCTGTATGTTAGCGAGGGTAAATGTGAAAATAGTCTTCTGCGTCCATAAAATTTTCCTGTAGGTATGGAAGCGGGGGGCTGTGGTGCACAGACTGATAAGCCCGAGAGGCTGGCAGAGTCCCCCAGACTGGTGTGTGATCTTGTTGTAGCTTCGGTTGTGTCACTAGGAGTGTTATGCATAGGATAAAGGAGGTGAAAGTTCCAGAGCATCCTGAAATGGTCATGATGTGGGTCGGACACCATCTAAAGGACATTTTAGTCCCTTCCCAAGGGAAGTGAGCCCAAAAAAGGTTGAGAAGGTCTGAAAACCCTGGTTGAAGGGAGCCCGGGATGATTAATGTGGAGCAGAGGAGGTGACAAGAGAGCCTGATTCTGGGCAGCTGCAGAGGACAGGACCCCTCTACTCCGGGAGGCAGATTCCAGAAGCCCACAGCGTTCTCAGCAGCCCAGGCGGGGCAGGTGTGTGGTAGAGAGGGGCCCTTGGCTGGTACGGAGAGGCCAGGGGAGTGGGATTTCTGGGTCACCCTGTAGGCCCAGACCTGCCTGGTCTTCAGATTCTTTCAGTGGCTTTCTTCACTGGAGTCCGAGCACGCTCTAAAGGGGGACTCCTGACCGATCCCAGGGGCCCCCGGGACAGCTCCCCTAGCCTGCTGCTTTCCTCCCTCTCCGCCAGGCTGTGGCCAGAGCCCGTGCGTGTTTGTGGTTCGCAGTAGCCCGCCAGGGCCCCCAGCAGCCTCCAGGTCACTTGGTTGTGAGGGTACACAACGTGTGGGCTTCAGGGGAGTGAGTTCTGAGTCAAAAGAACTGTCCTGCTCTGTCCTTTGCTCGTGGTTCTGAGCCTTGAGTGGAGGGGGCCGGTACCCTCTAACTGTGGTCCCTTTTTGCTGGTGGCAGCATGCGGTGGAGGCACTGTGGAAGGCCGTGGCGGACCTGTTGCAGCCGGAGCGGCCCCCGGAGGCCCGGCACGCGGTGCTGGCTCTGTTGAAGGCCATTGTGCAGGGGCAGGTAATGGGCGGCGGGTCTGCGTGTGGGTGGACCTGGGCTGGGTGTGGGGTGTGACTTCGGGTGGCCGTGGACTGCTTCCACTGTGCCACCTGTGGGCTTTGGCCTTTGGTGAGGGCCCCGGCACCAGCTCTCTGCAGCCCGACAGCCCGAGTGGGCACCCCAGCCTCTTGAACCCCGGGGGACCCTGGTGAGCCCCTGGACCTCCGCCTCCTCTCCTGGAGAATGGGGGTGGCTATTGTTCCCTCCTCCTCTGGAATGTTTTGGGGTGTCAATGAGGCTGCAGAATGAAAGGGATGTGCCCACTTTGAGAGATTGGTGGCCTGCTGCTGCCCTCCTGCTGCCGGCCTGGGCCTCTGCCCATGGCTCCCTGTGCTCCTGGCTTCTCCTAGAACCGGCAGCCTCTGCATTCCTGCCTGGAGGGCTCGCTTCCCTGCTGTGCATTTCCCCCAGCCCTGTACACCCCTGCTGCGTGGAAACGCTTGTCCCCTTTCAGAGTGGTCAGACTTTTTTTTTTTTTTTTTTAAGGATTTGTATTTATTTATTTGACAGAGATCGCAAGTAGGCAGAGAGGCAGGCAGAGAGAGAGGAGGAAGCAGGCCCCCCGCTGAGCAGAGAGCCCGATGCAGGGTTCGATCCCAGGACCCTGGGATCATGACCCAAGCTGAAGGCAGAGGCTTTAACCCACTGAGCCACCCAGGTGCCCCCTGGTCAGACTGTTTTTTTCATGCGCAGACACGCTCCTGGGCTATGAGCCCCAGGAGGTCTGGAGCTGTGTTGTCCCCTGCTGTGTGCCTACAGCTCGCGCACAGACACGTGCACACATGCGAGCAAGTCTGGAGCGGCTCCGATCTGGAGCGGCTCCGATGTGCCCGGTTGGTCACTTACAGCCAGTGCCTTTGGGAAGGAGAAGGGGTCCCAGGGTCAGGAGTCCTCCAGCCCCCTCTACTTAGACAGCTTTGGCTGTGCGGGAGACCCAGCCGGCAGGGGTCCTGGCAGGACAGCTGAGCCTGTGCTTCTGTTTTCAGGGGGACCACCTGGGCGTGCTCAGAGCCCTCTTCTTCAAGGTCATCAAGGATTACCCCTCCAATGAAGACCTCCACGAGAGACTGGAAGTGTTCAAGGCCCTCACGGACAACGGGAGACACATCACCTACTTGGAAGAAGAACTGGGTGGGTGCCGCATCGGGTGCCGGGTTTCTCGGGCTTGGGGGGTCCTGTTGGACTCCGAATGCCAGAAGGCTGCTGAGGCACAGAGGGGGTGCTGCGGTTGATTGGGATGGCCTGCGGAGGGTGCGACACAATGAGCTTCTGCTTGCCCTGACAGCCACTGACAGCCACTGCGTCCCCCGGGGAGATTGTTAGAGATGAACAGTGCTGGGCTTTACTCCAGACCTGTTCGCTCAGAGGCCCTGGGGACTGAGGCCTGCTAGGTGGGCAGGAGGGGGTCCACGTTTTGTCATGGGGAGGCAGCGCTGCTGACCAGGGTGTCAGCCCGTGTTTTATCCAGGGTACCTTGAAGTTTCTGGGGGGCTGGGGTTGCCTCGTCATGTCTTCTTGCTGGGCCTCTGTGTGCCCTGGGCCTGACCTAGCCTTCCTCTTGGCTGGCCTTCCTCTCTGTTGTCCTGATGGGGTGAGGTTTCGGGTCACCATGATGGGGAGGGGCGGGGGGAGGAGGAAGAAATCAGCTGGCGGGGGCCTGGAGATGGGCCCCAGCTGACAGTCTGTCTCCAGGACAGGTGCTCCTGGCTGCCATGCTCAGGTTTTCTGAGGTGATTTGGCCAGTGGCCAAGCGTGGCTTTTGTCTCTGTTGAGAGAGTCTCAGAGAGGGGTAGAGGGCCAAGAATCTGCCTCCTGGACAAGCACCCGGTCAGCCTCGGGGCCCGGGCTCCGAGCATCAGACACAAATCCTGCTACCACCCTTCAGCCTGGACCCGCTCAGCGCGGCCTGGGTCAGGTGAACTTCAGAGTTGGCCGCGCCGACCTGCTGGGGCTGTGGCTGAGCCCCTGCCGGCCTGCGCGTGGCCTGCTGACGGCAGCAGGAGGGCCGAGGGTGTTTTCCTGGTGTGGGGGGAGGAGGCCGGACATTGCCCTCCTCCTCTTTCCCCTCAGCTGGGTTCGTGCTGCAGTGGATGGACATCGGCCTGTCCTCAGAATTCCTCTTGGTGCTTGTGAACTTGGTCAAGTTCAACAGCTGTTACCTGGATGAGTACATTGCATCGATGGTCCAGTAAGGAGTTCCCGTAACATCCCTCTGCTCCCGGCCCTGCTGCCTCAGCCGTTGGAGGCAGCGATCAGTTGGAGGTGCCGCGACAGCGTGGCCGCGCGTGCTCCTGCCCATAGAGCAGGGGTGCTTCGCTTTCACCGGCGCACGCTGTCAGCTGGGGCCTCTGTTACCGCTTGCACCGTCGTTTTTTTGCACGTACACGGGGAGCCGTGAGGGCAGGGACTGGGTCCTGCTGATGCTGCCCAGTGGCTGGCACAGGGCAGGCACCTGCCTGTTTGTGGGGGAGTAGAGCCCTCGTGGGGTCAAGTTCTTGGTTTTAACTGATTTGTTGAGGCCCCAGAAAGTGGGACAGAGCCGCGCTGCCCCCGGGAGATGTCCTTCCACTGACCTTGCGCTTCCTCCGCCAGCATGATTTGCCTGCTGTGTGTCCAGACGGTGTCGTCCGTAGACATAGAGGTCAGTAGCTGCTCTCCCCCAGGGATAGTCTTCTTATCCTCCTTCTGGGCGGGCCGGGTGGCGGAGTGCTTGGGATCCCAGCTCTGGGCTCGGGCCCTGCACTGCCCCTCACTGCTTATGTGGCCCTGGCAGCTGCTCGGCCTCTCTGGTGCTCAGGACTCCACAGGAAGTGAGGGTGTTTGGTTGGATGACCTCCGTCGTGGGGTCGTAGTTCCAGATGGGGCAACCCACTGCGACTGTGATGCTCCCTCACTCTCCTTCCCAGGAAGGCTGCTTTGGCAGTGGGGAGGGGCGCCTGTCACTGACCAAAGGAGGGTGGGAACGAGGCTGGGGTGGGGCACATCCCTGTGGGCGGGAGGTGGGGCCGGCGTGACCTATGTCCCTCTCCCCCAGGTGTCCCTGCAGGTGCTGGACGCCGTGGTCTGCTACAACTGCCTGCCGGCCGAGAGCCTCCCGCTGTTCATCGTCACTCTCTGCCGCACCATCAACGTCAAGGAGCTCTGTGAGCCTTGCTGGAAGGTGGGGTTCTGAACTGTTCTGGAGGGGCTTCCCTGGATGAAGGTGGAGGCCAGGCATATGGACAGGACAAGGGCTGTGCTGTGTTCAGTGAATGGCTGTCTGCCCTACTGAGGGGAATCCAGTAGCATTTTCCTGGGCTCTGAGCCGAGGCCAGGGTTTTAGTAGTAGTTTGAAAACGCTGCTGCCTCTGTGTTTGGGAGGAGGCGGCAGAGACGCAGCTGGACGCGGAGGGCTTCAGAGCGCTGTCTGCGCAAGGCTGGCCCCCGGGCCCTAGGGCTTGCTTCTGCTCACCTCTGATGGTGTTGCCTTGTTTCCCAGCTGATGCGTAACCTCCTGGGCACCCACCTGGGGCACAGTGCCATCTACAACATGTGTCGGATCATGGAGGACAGGCGAGTGTGCCCCGGGCATGGGGTGGACCTGTGCGGGCCAGGTGGCTTGGGTCAGCAGCCACAGAGCCTTCTACAGGGGCCTCAGTGCTTTCCTGTCTAGTGCTTTCTGGCTGCTCCAGAAGCTTGCTGAGCTACAGCTCTCATCCCGTGTCCCTGGCCCTTGTGCTGTCTTTCCTCTGTTGCAAAGTCAGAACCTTCAGAAGTAAGGCCCTGAGCGGTCCTGCACTCCCGCCTCGTCGGGGAGGGCTGCCTCACCGGGTGCTGTGATGAGGCCCTTGTCCTCCCCTCCCCCAGCCAGATCATCACAGGGCCTGTTGCTTCTGCCCTTGAGGGATGGAACAGGTCTGTCCACTCCCAGGGCCTCCAGCACCTGGAGCCCCGCTCACTCCTCGCCGGCCTCCTAGAGTCTGCTGCTCCACACGCAGCTACGTGCCCTTCCCCACGTGCCTCGCTCGGACCATGGCACGGTTGGTTCAGAT
Organism: Neogale vison; assembly: GCF_020171115.1. Classification (NCBI taxonomy): domain Eukaryota; kingdom Metazoa; phylum Chordata; class Mammalia; order Carnivora; family Mustelidae; genus Neogale; species Neogale vison. The sequence goes on along the minus strand of NC_058104.1, from coordinate 137,855 downwards.
CCCTGAGAGCTCCTCCTGCTCTGAGGAGAAGAACCACACTGCCCGCCATGTCGAGGGCTGGGTGGCCAGCCCTGCCTCAGCCCGTGGTCCTCCTGCCTCTCCTTGCTGCTGTCCCCCCACCCAGGGCCTCTGTGCCGCCCATTCCCCTGGCTGCCAGGTCCTCCCTCTGTGCTCGGGTTTCTCTGAGAGTGCGCCCACCTAGGGTGGTTGGTTGCTGGTTGCCCAGTGCCCTGGCAGACTCCCGTGGCCCTGGGCTTTCCGTCTTGGCTGTAATTTGAGGGAGGGACTTGGCATTTTTTCATGTGGTTCTTTGGTTCACACCAGTGCCTCCTAGACCGTAAGCACTGTGAGGCCAAGGGCCTTCTCTTATTTACCTCCGAGTCCTGGCATGTGGCACGGCCCTGTGGTCCGCAGTGGCGACTGTGGTGGGAAGGCCTGAGTGAAGCGGGTCATCGCCGCAGGCCCACATCCCCTACCCACAGCCTCTTCCCCAGCCTTGTTGCTTTCCTATAAGAGCAGGGGGCTCGGGGGACCGGGGGCTTGGCTGACACGTGGTCTTCCTGCCATCGCTGCAGAGCCTACAAGGAGGACGCCGCGCTGCTGAGAGGCGCTGTGTTCTTTGTGGGCATGGCGCTCTGGGGCGCGCACCGACTTTACTCTCTGAAGAACTCCCCGACATCTGTACTTCCGTCCTTTTATGAGGTGACTTGGCTTCTGTGCCACGGGGGCTGCCACACGGGGTGGAGGGGACACGGCACGGGGATGAGTGCAGGTCCACAGGTGGCGAGACCGCGGCTTTCAGTCACGTGCTTTGTGACCTGGGGACCCTGAGGTCTAGGACCCTTGGCAGGTTTCGTGGTTTTTTTTTTTTTTTTTTAAAGATTTTATTTTCTTATTGGACAGACAGGGATCACAAGTAGGCAGAGAGGCAGGCGGGGGCGGGAGAAGCAGGCTTCCTGCTGAGCAGAGAGCCCGATGTGGGGCTTGATCCCAGGACCCTGAGATCATGACCTGAACCCAAAGGCAGAGACTTAACCCACTGAGCTACCCAGGCGCCCTGGCAGGTTTCGATTTAAGTGAACATTCTGTCTTAGGGACTTCAGCCCTTGTGGACGAGCAGCAGAACTGCTCCGGGGTCCCCGAGGTGACGGTGTTAGCTTGACAGGCGCTGCTCTCGCTCTCGAGCAAGGCCTGAGCCGTCGCTTCTGTGTCTGCGGTGCCCACCGGCGTTCGGGCACTGGCTGTGTGTGTGCTCATGCCGTGGGCAGGGTGCCCTGGGAGCCGAGGGTTCCTCCTGCCGTGCCCTTCTTTTTGGGTGGCGGGGGGCATGGTCTGCGCACTTGGCTCGCGGGGGTGGCCTTCCGGTTCTGCAGGGCTGGGGGGCCAGCGGCCCGGAGTCGGCAGCAAGTGGTGTGGCTGAGTCCGGCAGTTTAGAGCCAGGCTAGCAGGAGTGCTTCTGGGCTCCTGGGATACTTCTTCTGTGGCCTGGGAGCACATGTGGGCAGCGAGTCCCTCGAAGGCCTCTCGGGCTGGGTTCCGAGGGCCCTGGGATGGGGGCTTGCTGGGCAGGAGCAGGAAGCGGCTGAGCTGTGTTCCCTGGGTCTCTTGTTCCAGGCCATGACCTGTCCGAACGAGGTGGTATCCTACGAGATTGTGCTGTCCATAACCAGACTGATCAAGAAGTACCGGCGGGAGCTCCAGGCCGTGACATGGGACATCCTGCTGACCATCATGGAGCGCCTTCTGCAGCAGCTCCAGGTATAGCGGCCAGGAAGCCATGGGGCCAGGGGGTGGGGGGAGGGTCCGGACAGCGGGCAGGCCACCGGGTCCTTCCCTGCGTGGCTGTGGACCTACGGGGCTGGAGGCCCACCTCCCCGTGAGCAGGGCCCTCCCTCCACGCCTTCCGGGGCCGCATTCTCCACCAGGTCTGTGTGCTTTCCCCACTGAAGGTGGCGGCTTTGACCACAACCGGTGGGTGAGGGGGTGGGGCTAGCGTCCCGAATGTCCCAAAGGGGGATACACCGCATCCCCTTCACGGCCTGTAAGGGGACCCTGAAGAAGACATTTCCTGGGGCATCGGTGATGCCGCCCACGGGTTTGCTGTAACTTTGGCGGAAGTACTAACCGCAGCAGGAGGGGGATGACGTGGGGGCAGCGTGGGGGCTGTAGAAGAGTTGAGGCTCTGTCTAGCCGGGCTTGGCGGTGGGGTCTCTTGGGGCACAGGGTCTTGTGGTGGGGGCAGGGCACTGTGCCTGTGCATGGTGATGTGCACGGCCAGGCCAGTGGGCAGAGGACTAGACTGTCATCCTTCAGGGCCTGCCGGCTGAGCCAGACCGTTGTCACTGACCTGCTACCCCTGGAGTGGCAGGCTGGGAGGCAACTGCCCTGGGGCTTCTAGAAGGTGCTTGGGCTGTGGGGAGGCGTGAACATGCTCAGAGGCGATCCCTTGGAGGCCTGCTGGGTGGGCAGAGCAGGACTTCTTGGGGTCCTCACTCCGTGAATGGGCGAGAGTGGCCCACCTGCCCCCCATGCCCCATGTCTGAATGCGACTTGTGGGAGACCTGCAGTCTGAGGCCAGAGTCACTCCTCTATGCTGCAGAGCCTGGACAGCCCAGAGCTCAGAGCCGTCGTCCATGACCTGCTGACCACGGTGGAAGAGTTATGCGATCAGAGCGAGTTCCACGGCTCTCCGGAGAGATACTTTGAGCTGGTCGAGCGATGCGCAGACCAGAGGCCTGTAAGACCTCTTCTCCCCTGACTTGGCGGGGCCTTTGGCGCTTGTGCAGGAGGGTGGCCGAGGTTAGACTGCCGGGGGAGAGGTGCGACCCCGTGGCTGAAACAGCTTTCCTTGAGTTTGAACTCGGGCTGGCGGGCAGGCTCCTGCTCTCCGGGGAGGTCTGCTGGGGCATCAGCCAGCTGACTGCACGTGGGGCCATTGCAGACGGCGCTAGCCCGACCGTCGGCTTCCTCCCACCCGTGTGGAGGAAGGTGCCGGCTGGCTTCGGGGACTTGTTGCTTGGTGTGTCTGCCCACCGGGCAGCAGGAAGCGCTCATGCCAGGAACCCACAGCCTGATGCCAAGACTTTTGTGTGGGTTGTCTTTTTTTTTTTTTTTTAAATATCTTATATATTTGTTTGAGAGAGAGATTGCAAGTAGGCAGAGAGGCAGGCAGAGAGAGGGGCGGGCGGGGTAGGGGTGAAGCAGGCTCCCTGCTGAGCAGAGAGCCCAAAGTGGGGCTCAATCCCAGGACCCCGAGACCATGACCCGAGCTGAGCCGCCCAGGCGCCCTGTGTGGGTTTTTAAATGAATTCCCACTGCTGCCATTAGCGCCTTTGTGGTGTGGACTGCCCACCTGGGGAAGGGCTGGCGTCCGTGAGCGGACTCGCTCCTCCCCGCTCCTCCGCCAGGGCCAGCAGCACGGGCATGAGTGTAGGACAAGCCTCAGGGCAGAGCAGCTCCGTAACGGTGACGACTTTCCACAGGAGTCCTCGCTCTTGAACTTAATCACGTACAGGGCTCAGTCGATCCATCCGGCCAAGGACGGCTGGATTCACAACCTGCAGCTGCTGATGGAGAGATTCTTCAGGTAGGCAGCTGCGGAGGCCAGCCGGGCCCCAGGAGCCCGGGCCTGGTCCGGTCAGGGTTTCCTTTTCTCGTCCTTGGAGGGAGCGGGAGCAGGTCAGCCTTCCGGTGGGACAGAGTCCTCTGAGGCCCCCATGCGCACTTGCTCCGGTGGCCCCACTCGACTAGGAAGAGGCCGACTCTGAGGGCTGAGCGCTCCACCCCGTGGCCCCGAGTTCCGGTGTTGGGTCTGGATGTGGTCGGGCCGGGGCCTGGTGGAGGGTGAGGCTGGCTGTGGAGCCCGCGCCCAGACCCCAGCAGGTGCGCCCACCCCCAGGAACGAGTCCCGCAGTGCCGTGCGCATCAAGGTGCTGGACGTCCTGTCCTTCGTGCTGCTCATCAACAGACAGTTCTATGAGGTGCGAGTCCTGCTGGGGGTGCCTGGTGCGGTCAGCGGGCCTGGGGGTGGGGCTCGGTGAGCCTCCTGGGACACCCGTCTGTGGCAGGTTTGCTTAGTGAGCTTGGTTCTCCCCCCACTTCACGCGCTCTGGTGTTGGTTTCCGCCTCCTGCCAGGTTTGCTAGGCCAAGAGTTGCGGGGCCCAAACAGAAGTTGTCAGCGGAGTCTCGTGTGGGGATGTTTTCTTTTGGTTTTTGTGGTCACGTTCTCCAGTCCCAGCCTGACCACGGTGGTGCCAGGCCCTGCCTGTCTCCTGCTGCTGCTTTCCCTCCAGCCATGACCCGGTCTAGGGCCAGAAGCTGTCCCTCAGACATTCGCGTGCCCCTGCTTGCTTGTCCTTTCCTCCGGGAGCTTTTCTCCTGGAGAGCTGGATCTTCTTTTCTCCAGTTCACGCTCTGTGCAGGTTCTGGAGGGCAGCCTCCCCAGTGTTTCCGGTGTTCCCAGCCCTGGTCGGCCCACTCCTTCCCTCCTAGCCTTCCTCTTCCCCGCACCTCTGTCCCTTGGAATTCAGTTCAGCAGTGCCTCTTCCAGGAGGCCCCTCTGGGTCCTCAGCTTCCTCATGTCGGGGCTGGTCTTGTCTCGTCCTCTGCTGCTATGGTGCGTTGTATCTGCCTCTGTAGAAGCTGTTGTCACCCTTCCCATCATGATGTTGGGGACGGGCTCTTCCCACCCCAGAGCGTGCACATGGGGGGCCCACCCTGTGACAGTGAATGGGCAAGAGCCAGCCCGGCCACTTGCTGCTGTGTCGTACCTGGGCCTGGGGGCCTGGGCCCCCGAGGGGCTGTGCAGCGCGTCCCTCAGCTGCAGCCGTGCCCCTGCCCCACATTGCCCACCTCCCCCGACTTGTGCCGCTTCAGGAGGAGCTGATCAGCTCAGTGGTCATCTCACAACTCTCCCACGTCCCAGAGGACAAAGACCCCCAAGTCCGGAAACTGGCCACCCAGCTGCTGGTGGACCTGGCTGAGGGCTGTCATACCCACCACTTCAACAGCCTGCTGGACATTGTGGAAAAGGTGAGGGCCGCTTGAGCCTGGGGCCCTGGGTGCCTGGGCTGCTAGAGAGTCCCCCAGTTGTGGCCAGGCTGCACAGGCAGCACTGGCTTCTGGACCGTTTGTTCCTGTTGTGCCCAGAACGATGGCTGCGTCTTAGGTAGGGCCCCCTTACATCGGGGATGGGTGGTGCTACGGGTGTCCTGGGACATAGCCGTGGTGCAGCTCTGGAGCCGGGCTGGACGCATCGTTCTTAAGCACGGCCAGTGTGCTTTTCTCTTAACTGTGAAATATGTCGCAGTTTCTGGAAGGGCCCTCAGGAGTGCAAAATACAGCTTTTGAGAAATGAAGGGGAAAGTGCCGGGTCTGACCGTAGCTGCCGGGGAGAGCCCCGAGCTGGGGAACTGAATGCACGTTTTCTCTCTGAAGGTGATGTCCCGTTCCCTTTCTCCACCCGCTGAGCTGGAGGAGAGAGACGTGGCGGCGTACTCGGCCTCCGTGGAGGATGTGAGGACCGCTGTCTTGGGGCTCCTGGTCATCCTGCAGGTGCGTCTCTGCCTTTTTGGGAGGGCCAACTGGCCGCCTCTGGGCAGCTGCCGTGTAGGCACACGTCTCCGGGGAGACCTCCTTGGCGTCGTGGAGGGCAGCCTGGCGTGACCCAGGCTCCTCATCACAGTGTGGGTTGCTCCTGAGGGTCGTGGGGCCTGTCTGGGCAGAGACACCCTCACATTGCTGCCGAGGCGGGGCGGGCTGCTGTGTGGTCTGGCCCCGTGGTAGTGGGCTGGTTTTCACGGCTTCATTGAGAGGTGTAGTTGGCATTCCGTGGAATTCATGCGCTGCGCGTGTGGTCCAGGGGATTTCCAGTACCTCCACAGACTCACATGGTGGACGCTGCGCCTCTGTGCCTTTAGAATGTCTTCCTTCCCCGGAAGCAACTCCACACCCATTAGCTGTTCCTCCCCACTTCCCCTGGGCACCCCGGCCCCTGGCAGCCACCCGTCCACTCTGCATCTTGTGGATTTGTGCCTTCTGGACGTTTCGTGTGACCATGGACTTGTGCAGTGCGCGCTCTGAGCATCTTGAGGCTCACTGGGCTGGTGGCAGGGCTCAGGGCTTCGCTCCGATGGCCGTCGGGCCTCATGTGGATTTGCTGTCTTTGCTTATCAGTTGTGTGTTGACGGTCGCTGGGTGGTTCCCCCTTTGTGCCCCTGTGAATCCTGCCAGGGTGAACATCCACGCGCCAGTGTGTGTGCAGACGTGGGTTTTTCCTTCTCTTGGGTGCAGGCCTGTGAGGGGACTCGCTGGCTCAGACGGCGACCCCGCACGTGGTCAGCCAAGGAGCAGCCGGACCGCGTTCCGCAGGGGCCGCTCCGTGGCCGGGAACAGCATGAGGCTCCTTTACCCACAGTCCCCAGCGCGCCAGCAGCTCTGCTTTCCTGGAGCGTCCCAGGCTGCTATGGTCTGGTTCGCACGCCCTTCGCGAGGAACGCCCTTCACTGGGGTGCCCGGTGGCCGTGTATACGTCTTCTTTGTGGAAGTGTCTGCTCGCATCCTCTGCTCACGTGTTAACGGCATCGTTTGTCTTTTTGCTGAGTCGTGAGGGGACTTGGTGTGTCGTGGATGAGTCTGTCCTTGGGTTGGTGCTTGCTCTCCTTTGCTGTGGCCAGACACCCCTGCTCACAGGCTTGACTGGGTCCCTGCGGGCCTCCTCCAGCCTCCGCCTGGGCTCTGCCACTGATGTCACCGCATCACGGCGTCCCTGGAGCTCACTCACCAGTGTACATGTTATGTAAAATGCGGTATCTGAGTCTGTGGCCTCGAATGCTTCTTGTTCACAGAATGTCCTGTGCTGCTTCTGTGGGATGGTTATTTCCTGGCATGGAAGTTTGAAGTGTTTGTGGAAAGGCGACTGACACTTCCGTGGCCTCCTGTCCCGGGAGCCCGGCCCCCTTTAGACCTCTGGTGGGTGAGGGGTGCGTCGGCCTGAGTGAGTGCAGAACCCTGCCGTGGGGAAGCTGGGAAGGTGGCTCATCGCCCTCGCTTGGAACTCCAGCCCCGCAGACCCTGGGTGGGGGGCCACAGAGCCAAGCTGTTGGCAAGCTGGAGCGATGTCCTGGGCCTGGAGACGCTCGTTTGGGAGATAACCCGCGCCGTGTGAAACAGGCGAGCGGCACACACGGAGCACAGTTAGATTGCATTCGTCTTTCCTGCTGGGCAGGCAGGCCCGGCTGCTGCTGTCCCCATCCCCTGCGGTCCTTTCTGAATGGGCCTGAGCATTGGGTCCAACTCTGTCTCCCCTGTCCCCCTTCTTGTGGTAATTTCTCTTGGAGAGCAGCAGCGATTTATGTTGTAAGGCCCTGGTTTGAGTACCACGAGCCACGGAGGGGTTCCTCTGGCTGTGACTGGACCCCTAGCGCCTGGCCAGCTGGTGCCACCCCACAGGGCCCCCCACACCAGGGTCTCATCCGGCCTCTCCTGGGCTTATGTGTCAGGGAGCTGGGGCAGGCAGGGCGCTCGCTGTGGGGATGACGACCCAGTGGCTGGGGGAATGGCCCCCCCTTCAGGGCCCCCTGGAGCCCGTGGGGCCTCACTCGCCCTGGTCTGTCCTGCTGTGCCGGTGGCCGGAAAAGGTGCTTTCAGCTCACGGGTCACGTCATACATGTTGCCGGGCGGTGCCCCATTAGATACGTTTTCCTGATTTATTAGTGGATTCCCTTTCTGCCACCACCAAGGGTGTGTGCGTGTGGGGGCGTCCGTGGGATGGAGTCCCGGGAACGGAGGTGGCAGCTGGTGGGCCCTGTGTGTTGCCCAGTCACTCCCCAGAGCTCATCCTGTTCCCCTCGTCCTGGGCATTGGGTGCTGGCTCCCTACCTGCCTCTTGGCCTCGCGCTCTCGGCGCGACCGGCACACTCTCTCCGCAGACCAAGCTATACTCCTTGCCCGCCAGCCACGCGATGCGCGTTTATGAGACACTCGTTGGCCACATCCAGCTGCACTACAAGCACGACTACACCCTGCCCATTGCCGCCAGCATCCGGCTGCAGGTAGGATGGGGCTTGTGGGCGGACCGTGGCCGTGCTGCTCCCACTGCGGCTCAGGGCTGGCCACGGCCGGCTTCCGGGGTGCCTGCTGGTGCCAGGAGGGAGCTCAGGCCGGGACGCTGGCAGGTGGCCCAGGAGCACGCTCCCATGGACCAGCCGTGGCCGCAGCCTCCCTGGGCCCTGGTGCCCTTCTTGCTGTGTCCGCATGCCTCTGCGCCGCTCTGAGCCAGGTGGTGGTCCGTAGTGTGGGCGGAGATGAGCTTCCATGGCTTTCAGGGGTACGGCCTCACCCTGGGGCTGCAGTCTTCAGGCGGTAGGCCGCGGGGCAGAACACACAGCTTGCGGCTGCCGTCGTAGGTGTTGGCGCCAGGCCGAGCGGTGGTCATGGGGAGGGAAGTCCTGGTCCCTTGCAGAGCCTCTGTGTGATGGGGCAGCCTCTGTCGTCAGGGCAGCCCAGTTAAGGGACCTGTCGGTCATGGGAGGAGGTGCGGGTGGCCTGAGCATGGCCGTGTTTCCTGGCACTCGGGGCCGTGGGGCTGCCTGGCTAGTGTGAGGGCCACGCTCCCTGTGTCGTGGGGGCGGGCCTGGCTGTGGCAGAAGGCCGGGAACACCCGTGTGGCACTGCCTGCACTGACTGCTGTGGCCACGGTGGGGTTGGTGCGTGTGCTGTTGGGGCGGGGCCTTCCGCGGAGCAGCCGGGCTGAGAGTACACAGGCCTGGCGTCTGCCTAGCTTTGCTGGATCTCACTTTCTCCCTGCAGGCCTTCGACTTCCTGCTGCTCCTGAGGGCCGACTCACTGCACCGTCTCGGCCTGCCCAGCAAGGATGGGGCCGTGAGGTTCAGCCCTTACTGTGTTTGCGATGCCATGTGCGTATCAGCCTTGTCCCCTGCACCGGCTAGGGAGCCAGCTGTGCCCAGCCCTAGGGGTGCCTGTGGGTCTAAGGAATGTCCTGTAGCCGCCGGATGGCTGCTTAGGGTGCCTGCACTGGTCCCTGCCCTGTGGCCTCAGTGCTGGTCCCCCCTGCTTTCACAGGGAGCCAGAGCGGGGCCCAGAGAAGAAGGCCAGTGGTGCCCTGTCCAATCCCACTGGGCCGCCCGGCCCTGTGCCCACAGGCCCCGCAGTGAGACTTGGCTCTTTGCCTTACTCCCTGCTCTTCCGTGTGCTGCTGCAGTGCTTGAAGCAGGTGAGCCGGCCGGTCCCTCCGCAGTGCCCCGCACACTTCCTATCCCCGCATCAGCTACCGCGGAGGCACGCTGCTGCCCCAAGCGTCCGGTAGTTCTGTGACGGATGCCGTGCATCCCATCCTGTGAGCTGGGCACAGAGCTGAGACGTGCCTGCCCCTGGGAGGTGGATTTGGTATAGGATGGAGCCGTGTAGACAGGTGAGGGCGTCGTTGGATAACGTGCATCGGGTGGAGGCCGAGATGGGCCGCGTGCGACGGGGTGCTGCTGGCACTTCCAGGGGCGCTGGGACGGCTGGGTGAGGCAGAGAGGTAGGACAGGTTCTGGGGGTCAGGAACAAGCAGAGCCTCGAGGTAGAGTGGGTGTCAGCGGAGGTGGGGCTAGGGCCTTGAATGGAGTGGAGGCCTGTCTCTGCAAGGGGGCCGGCGGGAGAGGCGATGTGGTCAGTGGCGTGCCACTGTGGGCCCGGGAAGCCCTCGAGGGCCACAGGCAGGGGAGCCTCTTCCTCTCCCTGTGGGCACCAGGCGTTGGCACTGAAGGGGGCTGTCGGGTACTTCTGGGAGAGGTTCCAGACCTGCGTCACAGGTGGGATCTGGGGAAAGGTTTTCAGGACTCACGGCCACATGTGTTGCTGATGGGCGGTGGTCTCCCCACCGAGCTGGGGAGGGCTGGCCAGGGAAGGTCCACGGGGGCCACAACCACGTCTTCCTTATCGCTGTGGCCCTCAGTGGATTTTGGTTCTGGAGTGGGTCCCCGGGCTTGTGGATTATTTTGGAATACGTGCTGCTTTTCCTTTTGAGATACAGGTTTTTTACTCAGTACACATTCATGGTGCTCTGGACGGGTCTCAGTCAGGGCTTGTGGCTACGGCGTCCTGGGCGGGCGTCCTGGGGGTCCCCATCAGGCGCCCAGGGAGGGCAGGGCTGGCGTGGGGAGTCCAGGGCCAGTTCAGGGCAAGAGGCGGTGCCGCCGGGCCTGGGCCTCCTGCTCAGCCTGGCGTCTGGAGGGCGCCACCGTCGTGCCGCGGGGCACTTCCTCAGAGGAGCACGTGCTCCTGCAGGGACAGAGGGGTCGGGAGGCCACGCAGCTGCCAGGCTGCTGACAGCGCTTCGGCTGAGCGGCTGCTCCCCCTGCAGGAGGCGGACTGGAAGGTGCTGAAGCTTGTGCTGGGCAAGCTGCCTGAGTCCCTGCGCTACAAGGTGCTCATCTTCACGTCTCCGTGCAGCGTTGACCAGCTGTCCGCTGCCCTCTGCTCCATGGTAAGGCCGCCCACACCGTGGGGCCGCCGCCCGCGCCTTCCCGCCCCGGCCCCCCGGGCCCGGCAGGTCAGGTGCGGACACACGAGAGGGCAGTCCCGCTGGGAGATCGTGCCCCTGGGGCCCTGTCCTCCCTTCCCCGTTCGTAGGCCTCTGTGCAGGGCTCTGGCTCGCCCTCCCCGTGTGCTGGCTTGATTCCTCTCCCTCGCCTTCCTCACTGGGCTTCCTGGGCCAGGCGCGTCCATCTTGGATCTGTCCCTGGCTGGTGGGCGCTCCCATGGGTCTGACAAGGCAGACCCTCGGCCAGACAGAGAGTAGGAAGGCCCCCGGGCTCTCGGCCACCCTGCCGGTCGCCCTCACCTCACTGACATGCAGCCTGCTCCCTGAGCCTCGGCCTTCAGCTTTCAGGTCCCAGGACCCTGGAGCGGCTCCGAGGCACCCCGGAAGGCTTCTCCAGAACCGACCTGCATCTGGCGGTGGTTCCAGTGCTGACAGCACTCATCTCGTACCACAACTACTTGGACAAAACCAGACAGGTATGGAGCGGGAGAGGGACAGCGGGGCTGCTTTGTGGGGTGTTGGCCTCAGCCGGACGGGCCCAACTTTCTCCACAGCCCAGGTCGGGGGTGGGCCAGGGAACACGTGTGGGGGTGGGGCTGGCTCCAGGAAGCGCAAGTCCCCTGTGGGGCCCTGAGCCGCGCGCTGCCCTGGTCTCCCGTGGGGCGCGGGAGTGCTGTGTGCATGCGGGAAGCTGCCCGGAGTTCAGTGGGCCTGGTGGCCTTGTTGTGTTGGGCAGAACCTCCCCTGTCATAAGGCCAGCCAGTTGGTGGGGGGGTTCCCATAACCAAAGGGTTCATGGGCCTAAGGAGTCCTGTCTCCAGGGTGGGCTGAGGTGCCAGGGGGCCCGGCCGGTGGTGGTGGCTGGGAGGCATCAGGAAGCCCCTGACCAGAGCTGCCCACTGTCCAGTCTCCTCAGGACAGCTCGGCTCCTGGTGCTGCCCTGGTTTGGGGCTCAGGGACGAGGCAGTAACCTTCCTGAGTCTTGGTCTTATCCCCTGTAGAACGTCCTAGAGTGGGCAAGGGGAGAGCAGCGTGCGGGCAGGGCTGGGGTGCGGTTGGCTGGGTCTGAGGCACCGGCCCTGTCCCGCAGCGGGAGATGGTGTACTGCCTGGAGCAAGGCCTGATCTACCGCTGTGCCAGCCAGTGCGTGGTGGCACTGGCCATCTGCAGCGTGGAGATGCCAGACATCATCATCAAGGCGCTTCCTGTGCTGGTCGTGAAGCTCACTCACATCTCAGCCACGGCCAGCATGGCCGTTCCTCTCCTCGAGTTCCTGTCAAGTGAGCGTGCGGCTCCGCACATGCCTGTGCACACACGGGCGTGTGTGTGCCCGTGGTGGGGTGGATCCTCGGGGTAGCGGCTGTCACGTATGCCACCTTCGCTGACCTCATCTCATGACCTCTCTCGGGAGATGCCTGGGCGTGCTGTCTCCACGGGGCACGTGGGCTGCGCCATCCTTTCTGGTCCCAGGGCCTTCGCGCCTCCTGCCTGAGCCTTGAATGCTTTCCTTCCTGGCCTTTAAGCGGCCCGTGCCGTTCTAACCCTCAGTGTCGGTTTAAACGGCACAGAAGCCTGTCTTGCCGGATGTGGGTGTCTGTCCTCAGCCCGGCTCTCGCAGCCTCGTGGTGCTTCCCCTCAGGGCATGTACTGCAGCTTGGACGGGCTTCCTGGGGCTCAGGGTGCCCGCTCACCGCCTCGTTCCTGGTATCCGAGTGCATGTCTAACCCTCAGTGGGGCAGTGACAGGAACAGAGCAGGGCCACTGGCACTTATGCAAAGGGACACGTGGGCCCTTTGCTGGATGTTTTTCTGTTCATAGCCTTCTAAAGATGCGGAAGCCGCATCTAGCTCAGGGGTCCCACGACCGTAGGATGCTGGTGAGGTTTTGCATTAGGGACCAGTTTACGAGCTCTTGGAATAGAGAACCAAGGGGAAAGGGAAGGTTGCGTCCACGGGGATGTGACTTTCAGTCCTTCGCAGTCCTCTGAGGTCAGGAGGTAGCACAGGTCCCTGGTGATGGTGGGGTGGGTTTTTGCCTCTCCCACCCACCCACGCCCCCTCACCCACGTGTCCTGCCCTCGCAGCTCTGGCCAGGCTGCCTCACCTCTACAGGAACTTTGCGGCGGAGCAGTACGCGAGTGTCTTTGCCATCTCCCTGCCTTACACCAATCCCTCCAAGTGAGTGCCGGCCCGCGCCTCCTGCTGTGGCCTGGGCCAGCAGAGAGCCGTGCTAGTCCTTTACCTCGGACGGGCCTGTGGCATTAGGGCCTCGCTTCCGTGCTCAGCCCCGGGCCCGTCGGCCTCGGGGCCCCAGCAGAGCTGCAGTCCTTCTCTTCCCTCTTACAGGTTTAATCAGTACATCGTGTGCCTGGCCCATCACGTCATAGCCATGTGGTTCATTAGATGCCGCCTGCCGTTCCGGAAGGATTTTGTTCCCTTTATCACTAAGGTAGGCCAGCGGAGCCCAAATCTGTTGTCGAGGTGGGACCTGCTTCTCCATTGGCTGTCCCGTGGCCAGAGCGGGGAGATGGACAGGGAGCGAGAGGTGGGTGGCGTCGGGGGGCTGCGCTTGCCGCCCGCACCCTGCCAGGACCCAGCGCCCTGCAGGTGTGGAGCCCAGGCTCCTGGAGGGAAGAAACACAGGGTTCAGTCCCCGATGGCTGATGGCTCAGGTCTGCTCCACTCTGCCAGGGCCTGCGCTCCAACGTTCTCCTGTCCTTTGATGACACCCCCGAGAAGGACAGCTTCAGAGCGCGAAGCACTAGCCTCAACGAGAGGCCCAAGAGGTGCGGGCCTGTGGCGGGAATGGGGCACAGCGGGGCAGGTTTGCAAGCGTGACCTGTGACCGATGGCACACACGGGGTCTGGGCTGGCCTGCCGCCCTGCGGGCCAGCCAGTTGCCCTGAGAAGTAGCTGGGGGATGTCCCTGTGCAGACCGTGCTGGGTGCCAGGGGGTCCTGGCTTGGAGCCTGCAAAGGCCCTTAATGCGCTCACATAGCTGGAAGAGCTGCTGTCCCCACCCAGCCGGCCTCTGTGGCCCATGGTATTGCGGAGCCTGTGTGCTGGGCTGGGGCCAGGCCTGGCCTGCCTGAGACCCGGGGGCAGACGCACAGAGCTGGGAGTTGGGTGCTAGCTTGACTCCACCGGATGGGCTGAGGGTTCCGTGAGGACTGTGGTGGCTCTAGAGAAGCCAGATCCCGGGCCTGGCTAGGGAGGAGCTCTGGGCCCAGAAGCGAGCCCAGCCCCAGGCCGAGGCTGCCTGTCCTCCCGAGCTTGCTCTCCACCCTTGCTGACCAGGGGCCATGCCCCTCTGGACCATCACAGCCGCTTTGCCAGGTCCGAGAGAGAGCTGTGCTAGGCCTTTTGTCTTGTTCGCATCTCATACGAGCCGCAACTCCTCTTTCTGTGCCCGCCTTCCCACCCAAGCTTTGCAGTTCTCCTTTGGTGGAGAGACGGCATTTTCCAGAATGACCAGGTCAGTGTGACCTACAGTCCAAAGCTGGCTTCTCCAGCTCCCAGTAGCTGAGCGCCAGGGGCCCCGAGCTGAGAACCAGCCCTTTGAGCGGTGACCTCCAGGGCCTCAGGGCGTCCTGGCCCCTGAGTGGGGTGGGCGGGGCTCCTGGTCAGCACAGCCTGGAACCTGCCGCGTGTCACGCTCCATACGTGTTCAATTTGCGCTAATGTTCTTTGTTTTGGTTCTGTGCGTGAGACCTGACTTTTTCTTAGTCATGTGTATGAGATGTATTTTCATGCTTTTTTGTTTTCTGTTTCTTTCCCCTGCCAACTGGCCTCTGGCATGGTTTTTTGTTCATCTCACCCGCGGGCTCTCCATCCTGACCCTGTGGCCTGTGACCTTTCCTCCTCATCCCTCCAATGGCTTGTTCTCCCCTCCTGGGAGCTGGGCTCTCTGGGGCTCGGGCCCTCCTTCCTCTCCTGGTAGTTTGAGGATAGCCAGAACCCCCAAACAAGGCTTGACTAACTCTCCACCCGTGAAAGAATGCAAGGAGAGCTCTGCCGCAGAGGCCTTCCGGTGCCGCAGCATCAGTGTGTCAGAGCATGTGGTCCGCAGGTAGTGGTGCGGCGGGCGGGGGGCTGCGGCCGGCGGGGGGGGGGGGGGGGCGCGGGGGTGTGTGGCGGGCGGGGGCACCCGGGTGGCGGTGCATGGGGCTGCTTGCATGAGCTCGTCGCCTGCCCACGCCCTCCCTGGCCGGAGCCAGAAGAAAGCCCCGGGGGCGGGTGGGCAGCCTTCGGTCAGGGGGTAGCCTGGAGGGGCGGGTGGAAAGGTTGCATTCTGTCCCTGCGTCCTGGCGGAGCCCGGGTGGGCTACACGGCGCGCTCAGAGGCTTGGCTCAGAGCCTAGAGCAGGGCTGGATCTCTGAGAGAGCCAGGCGTCTGGTGGCCGCTGCTCGCGGGGCTGGCCCCGGAGGTCAGGGTTCTTTGCGAAATCGAGTGACGCCCGTGCAGGCTGGGTGGGAAACATGTTCAGGGTTCAGCTTTCCTATGCTTTGCAAGTGGACTGTAGCCTTGAGCTTTCTTCTCGTGGAGGATTGCTTCCTGTCATAGCCAGAAGGGAGCGCGGGGCTGTGTACAGAGCAGTGGGCGTGCGTGCGTGGCCGCGGTTGCTTTTCCCTGCCTGGGTGTGTGAGTGTAGGCGCGGGCTCTGGGGGTCACTGCTTCACGCGGACCAGGCCAGGCGGCACTGAGCTGGGCGGGGGGCTGTCTCCTCCCCAGGAAGCCCCTCAGGCCTGGGAGTGCGAAGCTTGGAGACCCACTCCTCAGCGCTGCCTGGCGTAGGCTCTGGCCTCAGGCTGGCCTCTGCCGAGTGGGGTCTGACTTGGGGCAGGGGAGCAGGGGGCGGTCGGCTCTCTTCTAGTGAACTCTAACACAAGCCCAGCTTGGCAAAGGGGCTGTGAAATTCCGTATTACAATTAAACCTGCACGAGCCTCTTCTCCTGGTCACTGGGTGCGTGCGGAGCCTGGGGGGGCCGAGTTGAGGGGAACAAGCCGCACACAAAGCCCAGACCCTCCCTGTCATCAGGAGGAGGCCCTGTGGGCAGAATGCAATCTCGGTGTGTCTGTGGTCTTTGTGTCTCTGCATGACTAAACTGTCCGCCGCCAAGCCATCCCCTAACTCTCCTGTGCTTCGGTGAGGGGACGTCGGTCTCGTCTGTACCCTGTCTCCTGAGCCTCTGCTCCGACGAGTGGGCCTGGGTCTCTCCCGTGAGGCCCTGCCCCTCCTCTCTGGGTTGATGTGTCCGTGTGGTCTGCCACGGGCTGGCTCGACTGGGTGTGCGCCCCGGTGGGGGGTTTGTGGGTGTGGCCCTCCCGGCACTTGCATGCCTCGAGCTTTGGCCCCCGGTGGGAGATGAGTGGCCCCGGCCAACCCCTGACCTCGCCGGGGCCCCTCCCTCCAGCAGGATCCAGACGTCCCTCACCAGTGCCAGTCTGGGGTCTGCAGACGAGAATTCGATGGCCCAGGCTGATGACAACTTGAAAAATCTCCACCTGGAGCTCACGGAGACGTGTCTGGACATGATGGCCAGATACGTGTTCTCCAACTTCACAGCGGTCCCCAAGAGGTGCGGGCTGGGCCCCGGGGCAGGGTGGGAGGCTAGCGCCTGGCTCCGCTTCTGTGACCGTACTTGGCAGTGGTGTCAGCAGGCCAGGCGGGCCCTGGCCAGGCCTCATGTGTGCGGTAAGGCCCCACTCCTCTGAGGGCCCCCCACGCCGCAGTCCACACACCTTTGAAACCAAGATGCCTGTTGTGAGAGCCCCTGGCAGCTGAGGTGTCTGTCGGCTGACGCTGTTGTCCTCTCAGGTCCCCTGTGGGAGAGTTCCTCCTGGCTGGTGGCAGGACCAAAACCTGGCTGGTTGGGAACAAGCTTGTCACCGTGACAACGAGTGTGGGAACTGGGACCCGGTCGCTGCTGGGTTTGGACTCAGGAGAGCTGCAGGGAGGCCCAGAGTTGAGGTGACGGCGCCTTCTGTCCCCTGCCCGGCAGTCCTTGGCGGTGGCTGTCCTGGGTCCAGGCACCTTGGTTACGCTCTGCACGGACCCTTCTGTCCTCAGCACTGATGCTGGTGTGCACGTGAGACAGACCAAGGAGGCGCCTGCCAAGCTGGAGTCCCAGGCTGGGCAGCAGGTGTGCCGCGGGGCCCGGGATCGCGTCCGCTCCATGTCTGGTGAGCCTCGTGGGTCCGCACACTCGCAAGGACTCCTCAGAACGTGGGGGACAAGGTGGTTGACCTCAGGCCTGTCTCAGTGCCTGAACAGCTGGGATATTGTTTCTGTGAGCCCTCGCCACGGCTGTGTAGCAAGGGGCATGCCTTCCTGTGACTGGTCTGGGGCCCCCTCATGGCCGTGGGTCTGTCCCTCGTGGCTGGTGTTTGCTGCAAGCCCTTGGCTCCTCTGGTCCTCAGCTCAGCTCGCCCTTGGAGCTTCTCTTGCTGCAGCAGGGATGAGCTGTGGTCCAGCCGTGGGGCCCCTTGCTACTGCCCCGGGTCTACTGAGGCTGACCCCCTATGAGGGCCGTGCCTGGGGAGGGCTGAGCTACCACTGGTCGCCGGGCCCTGGGCAAAACAGCGGGTTCTGGGCTGGTGGCTGTGCGGTAGGCAGCTGGTGGTCACCAGCACTCCTGCCTTCCTCTTCCTCAGGGGGCCACGGCCTTCGTGTGGGTACCCTGGACACTCCAGCATCCCACTTCGCAGGTGGCCCCACTTCCCCGGGTGCACAGACGGCACCAGCCAGCAAACCTGAGAGGGCGTCAGCGGGCACCCAGTTCCCAGCACAGGAGAAGACGAGCCTGGCGGCCTACGTGCCCCTTCTGACCCAGGGCTGGGCAGAGATCCTGGTCCGGAGGCCCACAGGTACGGAGGGGCCTGCGCTCAGCACACTGGGGCCACTGCCACCTCACGGTGAGCACGGGACCGCCCCCTGCCAGGACTCCAGGTACCCGGGAGTGAGCAGCAGGCACGCGGGCCTGAGGGAGCCCCTGTTCTGGGACTTCTGAGCTTAGTGCCCAGAGGGGAATGGCGAAGAGGTGATCCGGGCGCCTGAGCAGGGGGCCTCCCTCCCAGAGCGCTGCGGCCTGGGGGCGTCAGCCACAGACATGTGTCTCGTACGCCCGGAGCCTGGAGTCCCAGGTCACGGCGGCAGGGCTGTTCGCTCCTATGTCCCATCTCCTCTTCTTGGAAGAGCCCTGGGGATTTAGGAGCCATCCGCATGGCTCTATTTTATCTTAATGAGCTGCTTTCTGAGCTGCTGGAGTCTGGGAATGTTGGATAGATGAATTTTACGGGACAGAATTGAGCCGATAATGAGTATTGCAAGAATTTAGGCCAAGGCCCAGGGCCTGAGATCTGTTTTGGGCACAGCGTGGTGGGCAGTGACAGGAGGGGCTGGATGGCAGGCCCTGAGGAGCCTTGAGTGCGGGCACAAGGGCCATGCGCGGGTCCTGGCTCCCGTGGGGGAGCAGGCAGGGAGTAGGCGGGAGACCAGAGGCCCAGGCAGGGCAAGAGGCGGTGGGTCAGGACTGGAGAATAGTCAGTGTGGGAGGTTGACTGCAGGGGTGGTTCCTGGGCCTTAGTGGGAGAGGGACAGAGCCCAGAAGGCCCCCCACCCAGGCTTCTCTGTGCAAGGTCTGAGGCTTTGCGAGGCCTCCTTGGAGCCCGGCTTGGGCACAGGAGCTGCCCTGGGGTGGAGAGTGGTGTCACCGAGGACCATCCTGCTCGCGCATGCGGTGGGTGACCAGCGCACGGGTGCTGCCCGCCCCCTAGGGAACACCAGTTGGCTGATGAGCCTGGAAAACCCTCTGAGCCCCTTCTCCTCGGACATCAATAACATGCCGCTGCAGGAGCTGTCCAACGCGCTCATGGCCGCCGAGCGCTTCAAGGAGCGTCGGGACACGGCCTTGTACAAGTCGCTGTCGGTGCCGGCGGCGGGCTCGGCCAAGCCCCCTCCACCCCCGCGATCCAACACGGGTAAGTGCCGCCGCCCCGGTGGGGGATGCGCCTGGCCGGCTCCCTGAGCTCTCCTTGCTGCCGCCCCCGCCTGGAGACATGGTGCGGCCCTGTGCACCCCGTGCCCGGCACCGTCCTCGGCGTGCCCGGCACCGTCCTCGGCGTGCCCCGGGGCCCAGCAGGGCAGCCGCACATGTGCTGGGGTCTGGGATTGGATGCGCCAAGTCCAGCCGGAGCCTGCCCGTGTGTGCTCGTGCCCTCACCCGGAGGGGCCAGTGCGCTCCCTCCGGCCTTGCCTGTGGCCTCAGGTGGCGCTTGGAGGCCCGGGAGCTGTGCTGGTGAGGAGGAGGGGTGCGCCCCACGCTGCAGACGTCCCCGGCAGCCGCACAGAGAGCCGGGAGCCTGCGTGGGCTGTGAGCCGCCTACTGCTGGCCGGACGCCGCTGGCCCTCCGCTCTCTCCCTCCAGGCTCGGGCTCTGTGCGGGACTAGCGCTGCCTTTCCTCTCTGCTCGACTGTGCGTAGTCTGTCCTTCTGCTGACTGGCCGCTCGCGGTTTCCTTGCAGTGGCCTCTCTCTCCTCGCTGTGCCAGTCCAGTTGCCGAGCACAGCTGCACAGGGGCGTTTCCTGGGCAGGTATTCTCCCATCTCTCTAAGGAAGATGCTGTTTGCCGCAGAGAGTCCCTCTGCCTCGTCCTCGCTGCCCCCGCCGTCCCTCGTGCGGCCATCCCTCCACGACTCTGCCGGCACCGCTCCTCGCCCCCTGCCCCGTCCCCTCCAGAGCAGGGCCCCGACTCGCATGGGGACATCTGTGCAGGATGCCTGTGCTTGGCCGGCGGGCCCCTCTGCCCTGTGCCCTGCTGGACGGGCCCTCGCGGCCCCTTCTTCAGGCCTCGGGAGGTGACGTCACACAGCTGAGTCGCGGACGGTCTTCGGGGCCAGCCTGGCCCTGGGGCTTAGCCGGGCTGACCGTGCCCTGGCCTCTGGTGGTCTGATTGGCTTGGACCCGCAAATTGGGCTGTGTGTGAATCACTGGGGGCCGGCCCATCACCTCCGGGCCCTGGCGGGGGCAGGGGCTTGACCCACATGGCCCTCTGGCCCGCCTGAGCCCCTGTGTGTGCGCAAGAGCCGGTTTGGAAAGGGCAGTGTGCAGACGGGTCCTGGCGGGTGGCTGACGGAGTGCACGTGTGCGAGGGCTGTGCCACCGCGGGCTGTGCTAACCCTCATGGCTCGTCACCCCCACCCCTGCCCTGACACTGGCACAGGAAATGCTGCTTTGGGGCATCCTGGCCTCGGCCCTCCTGACTCTGAGTTTGGCTTGGGCTCCGAAGGCACGTCTCTGCTTTCCGGGTTGGGCTCCCCCCATCTGTGCGTGCTCAGGGCTTCCTCCTTCGTCACGCTTCGCCTCAGGTCCAGGCAGGGCAGAATCCCGGCGTCCTGTTGCTGGGAGCCGGCCCCAGCGCACTGCTGTTCCTGAGCTCAGGCCTCATCCGAGGCGGGGCTCCTCCCTGGCGGGGGTCAGTGCTCCCTTGCCCGTCTCCCCCACTGGAGCAGCAGGGGCAGGTTCTTGGGGTCCTGGGATGCAGATCCCGGGGGCTGTATGCCCCCCTCGTCACCAGGCTGGGAGCCTATGTTGGAGATGCCCGGTGTTGGGGGCCGCACTGCGCCCCTCAGAGTGCCCTCCTGCAGCTGACTTGGGGTGCGGGCAGCTTAGAGCCACAGGCGAGGCAGGCCTTGGGTGAAGCTCTGGCGGGGTCCCCCGTGCCCTCTCGGGGAGAGGCTCGTACCTCAGGCATGTGAGCTCCAGGGGCCGGGCCAGCACCTAGTAGCCCCGTCTGTGTCCTCTCAGACTCGGCGGTGGTTCCGGAGGAGGGGAGTCTGAGCGAGGCTCGTTTGCCCACGGAACCCACGGAGTTGGAGGACTTTGAGGCAACGCTAGGCACAGACCGGGATCGGCGTGGTGGCCGCGCTGAGGCTTACAGTAGGGTGAGTGCCTCGGGGCACTGGAGCTGCTGTGGGTGGGGGGGTGCCCTGGAGGTGGGAGAAGGGCGCTCTGGGGAGGGGGCGGGGCTTCCCTCCAGGCTCCATGGCACACGGACTTGCTCAGAACTTTGGCGAGTCTTTTGCACGCAGTTTTCTCATCTGAGAAATGGTGAGCCACCCTGCTGCTTTTGTTCCGCGTGGACCGTCAGGTTTTCCAGCGGGCCCTGCAGGGTGGCAGCTGCTCGTCCTTGGTGTCCTTTGGTTTGGAGATGCCGAGCTCTGCTGCTCACCAGCGGGTGCCGTCCTGGGGGAGAGGGTGGGACCGGCCGCTTGCTGTTGAGGGGCTCTGTGGCCCTGACTGGGGACAGGGGGGCATCATCGCCTCCACGTGAACCCCTGATGGGTGTGCTGGTTCTTCCTGATGGGCGTCCTGTGCACTCCTTCCTGGCAGTCATCATCAAGCTCCAGCCAGGAGGAGAGGTTCCCCGCAGAGGAGCCCGCAGCTGCCGGAGGGGTCCCCATCGAGCGGGCCGTCTCTTCCGAGGGCGCCCGGCCTTCTGCGGAGCTCCCCTTCCAGCCCTCCCAGCCTCTCAGCAAGTCCAGCTCCTCGCCCGAGCTGCAGACCCTACAGGACATCCTTGGGGACCCTGGGGACAAGACTGATGTTGGCCGGCTGAGCCCTGAGGCCAAGGCCCGGTCCCAGTCCGGGATCCTGGACGGGGCAGGTGCCTCCTGGTCAGCCCCAGGTGAAGAGAGCCAGGGCCGGGGCCCCACACAGCCCGAGGGTCCCTTGCCTTCCAGCTGCCCCCGCTCCCCCAGTGGCCTGCGGCCCAGAGGCTACACCATCTCTGATTCGGCCCCGTCACGCAGAGGCAAGAGGGTAGAGAGGGATGCCTTCAAGAGCAGAACTGGGGCCTCCAATACTGAGAAGGTGCCCGGCATCAATCCCAGGTGAGCCTTGCCCTCCCGGGCTGGAGCTGCTGGACAGTCTCCGGGACGATGTGGGGCCTGAGGGACCCCACCACAGGCTGGGCTGCAGGTCCACGTGGCCTCGGCGCTGTGGCTGGTTGGAGCCACAAGAAAGGCTCAGGCCTGCTGCTTTGTGTGTGGGTGGACGGTACCGGCCGTGACCCTGACCTGGCCCTCCCTGTCTCTTCCCCTGCAGCTTTGTGTTCCTGCAGCTCTACCATTCCCCGTTCTTTGGTGATGAATCCAACAAGCCCATTCTTCTCCCCAATGAGGTGGGTGGGCGCGCCTTATCTCCCCCGCGGGGCCCTCTTAAGCCCGAGTGGGGGGCGCCTGGGGCTGCCCTAGCTCTCAGCAGTGGTGCCCATGGTCCCAGCCTCAGCTCCCTGGGGCGCCCTGGGGTGATCGGCCCCGGTGTGGAGAGGCCTGCCTGCATGGGGATTGAGCTGGGGCTGCAGGGCTGGTGGCAGGGGATGGCCTCCGCCCAAGGCTCAGGCAGGGCTCTGTGGCTACAGTCCTTTGAGCGGTCAGTGCAGCTTCTCGACCAGATTCCGTCCTACGACACCCACAAGATTGCTGTCCTGTACGTGGGAGAAGGCCAGGTGAGGCTCCTGGGTGCCAGGGTGCAGCTGTGTGGCCTTCCCGCCTGGGGTGGGGGTCAGGGCCTAGATCCTTGTCTGTCACAGAGCTCGGTCACTGCACGAGCGGCCACTGGCCCATGCTCACAGAACCCTGGGCCAGATACTGCTCCAGTGCCGGGGACACGGCGGGAGTGACAGGTGAGCGTGGGAGCTCGCGGTGCCCAGGGGCGTGCCAAGCACTCCACGGCGGAGAAGGTGGCACGTGCGAGCAGGGCAACGGTCGTGTCAGCCATCCAGGTGTGGGAAAGAGAGGAAGGGAGCGTCTGGTGTGGGAACGGCAGGTGCTGGTGGCTGGTGTCATGTCCCCTGTGCAGGGAACAGGAGGTGGGGCAGGGAAGTCAAGGGGAGGGCTCACGTGGGTCACTGGCGTGGACAGCCTCATGGGCTGTCGGGCAGCTGCACTTTCCTTTCCAGGGAGGTGGGCAGGTGTGAATGCTTCTGAGCAGAGGGTCTGAGGGGACTCG
Organism: Neogale vison; assembly: GCF_020171115.1. Classification (NCBI taxonomy): domain Eukaryota; kingdom Metazoa; phylum Chordata; class Mammalia; order Carnivora; family Mustelidae; genus Neogale; species Neogale vison. Next base: position 115,299 of record NC_058104.1, on the reverse strand, counting down.
GCCTAAGTGTCCAAAGTGTCCCTCCGACTGCCGTGTGGGAGAGCTGGTGGAAGGCGGGTGCTGGTGGGCCTGCGAGGGGCAGGTCTGTGGACTGGGGCTGGGATTCCGAGGCTGTGTTCAGAAGGTCCTGTGGAACCAAGGACCAAATACATATGCAGGAGGGCGAGGCTGGGACACAGCCGTTGGGGACAGGGTGCCACCATGCTCCTCTCTGCCCACAGAGCAACAGTGAGCTCGCCATCTTGTCCAACGAGCACGGCTCCTACAGGTACACGGAGTTCCTCACCGGCCTGGGCAAACTCATCGAGCTCAAGGACTGTCAGCCAGACAAGGTGTACCTGGGCGGGCTGGATGTGTGCGGGGAGGACGGCCAGTTCACTTACTGCTGGCATGACGATATCATGCAAGGTAGGCGCCCTCCCGCCCCGTTGCCCGTTGCTGCTGTTGGCTGTCGGGGACCTCGGCAGGGTGGGGCTGGGGAGCCGTGGCAGGGGCACATGGGGCTGGCATCTCTGCTTCTAGAAGCTCTGCGCTCAGGGAGAGGGGTGCAGTGCTGCTGGCCAGACAGGCCCTGAGGGCCTCTGGGGAAGCCAAGAAGTGTTCTTGGAGAGAGGTGCGGGGGGCCCGCCCGTTCAGCTCTGCCGGTCTGCCTGCAGCGGTCTTCCACATTGCCACTCTGATGCCCACCAAAGATGTGGACAAGCACCGCTGTGACAAGAAGCGCCACCTGGGCAACGACTTCGTGTCCATCGTCTACAATGACTCGGGCGAGGACTTTAAGCTGGGTACCATCAGAGTGAGTGGGGGTAGGCCTGGGCACATGCCTCTCTGGGGGGACAGCCCAGGAGGGTCCTGTTCTTCTAAGAGGGGAGGCGGCTGTGCCCTGAGGTCCCCTGGGAGGGAAGGGTGTGTGCAGCGGCTGGTGGCAAATGGGGCACAGGCTGGCTCAGGTAGCAAGCCCCCCGCCCACCAGAGCTGAGTGAGGACGTGGCAGACAGTGGTCCTCGGGGCTAGTGACCTCTGCTGTCGTCCTGACAGGGCCAGTTCAACTTTGTCCACGTGATCATCACCCCCCTGGACTATGAATGCAATCTGGTGTCCCTGCAGTGCAGGAAAGGTGAGCCCCGGGGTGTGGGGCCAGGGGGCATTTGGGGCCCTGAGCCCTGGTGTGAGCTCCGTTTCTCCCCAGACATGGAGGGTCTTGTGGACACCAGCGTGGCCAAGATCGTGTCTGACCGCAACCTGCCTTTTGTGGCCCGTCAGATGGCTCTGCACGCAAACGTGAGCTGAGGGGAACGGCCCAAGGGGCAGGTGGGATGGGTCCATAGATGCCCCCCCCAAGAAGGCTCAGCACTCCCCGCACCCCACCCCAGATGGCCTCACAGGTGCATCACAGCCGCTCCAACCCCACCGACATCTACCCCTCCAAGTGGATTGCCAGGCTCCGTCACATCAAGCGACTCCGGCACCGGGTAAGGAACGTGGACCCCAGACCCCCCGCGGCCACGGGGAAGGGGCCCCAGATGCCCTGCGGCCACCGGGTGTGTGTGTGGGGGTGCAGAGCCCCTGCGGGGGAGCTTGCTGCTGATGCTCCCACTCCTGCAGATCCAAGAGGAAGCCCAGTACTCCAGCCCTAGCCTGCCCCTGCTGCAGACGCACACCCCGGGCCACGGCAAAGCACCCGCTCCGGTGCCCGCGGAGCCCGTGCCGGCGTATGAGACGGGCCAGCGGAAGCGCCTCATCTCCACGGTGGACGACTTCACAGAGTTCGTGTGAGGCTGCGCGTGGGGGGGTGCACGCGCGAAATAAAGCCGAGGTGCCCGCCGGCGGCCCTCACACAGATGCAGTCAGCCAGCTGGTTTATTTGACTTTGTCGGGTGGGGCCAGGACCAAGGGTGTAGCTTCGGCCATGCCCCCAGCCGTGGTCCAGGGCCACTGGGGCCACCCACACCACCACACACGTGCTCTTGCGCACACGGCCACAGGCTCACCTTCCCCGCTCCGGGAGCCAGCCCCCAGGGAGGGCCTGTTCCACCCGAGCGCCCTGTTCTTGCCTCCTCCTGCTCCTCCCCAAAACCCAGCACCAGCAGGTCTGGGCCCTGCCTTCTTGCCAGCCTTAGGCACAGAACAAGGCCCCTGGGGAGGGACAGAACTGCCTAGAAAGGAACTGGGCCTTTCTAACAAGCCTCCCCTCCCCAGCTGGACCTGGCCTCTGGTCAGACATCTGGGGAGGGAGGCCTGCTGCCCCTTAATGTGGGCGACAGTGGGCGCCGGGCTGCTTCGGCCAGCGGGTCCCTTGGCCTTAGTGAAAAATAGAGCAACATACAAAAATATACACATTTTCACCCCATATAAATTACCGACAATAGACACACAGATGGCAGCGGACGGGAAGTGCACTCGGCAGGGGCACAGGAGAGGTAATAACTTAGTGGGGACGGCCACAGGAGGTGCAGGTTCCCTCCCCGAAGCCTGGATCCTTAGCAAAGGGGAGATGTCTGCCCAGGAGGTGGGGCCGGGCACAGCCCGCTGTACCTGAGGACTCCGGTAATAAATTAGTGTCTCAGAGGCTGGGCACTCGGCCCAATACTGCTCTGTCCTCCCACAGGGAGCCGGGGAGGGGACCCTGGGTCCTGGCTGCCCACACGGCCTCTTTAAAGTGCTGAGATCCCCAGGGTGGAGACAGCGGCTGCCTCCTCCCTGGGGGACCTTCGTTGCAGCTCTTCTGCCAGGCCCGAGACCTTGAAGGTGGCAGAAGTTAATACTGAGTGGTGTCTGCTCCAGCTCCCTTCCAGAAGCCGGAATGAAGCCACAGGCCCGCCCCAGCCAGGGCACGGGTGTGAGCCCAGGGCCCTAGGGTTAAGTGCTGCTGGGGTGGACCTTGTTCTTGGCCCACAGTGAAGCCCTCCCGGGGCCAGTGGCCATGCCCATGCCTCGACTGGCCCGGGCCAGACGGCTGGGCAGGGCCAGCCGTGGGTCTGAAGAGACACAGCGCGGAGGAGAGGCTGGGGGCCCGGTGCTCCCGCGGCCCCGCAGATGCTGTAGCCTCTGCTCCAGCCGGTAGACGTCCTCTGTGGCCTGGTTGAGTCGGTCAAACTGGGTAAGGAGGGCCTCGAAGACGGTCTGGAGGCGTGAGGGCTCGGGCTCGCCCCGTGGCCCCAGCCGGCCCAGGCCCCCGCTCAGCGCGTCTAGCTGGCTGGAGGACGTGGAGGGCCGGGAGGTGTCTGAGCCCCCGCTGTGGGGTGGCGCGTCCGGGGAAGCCTTGGAGCCCCTGGAGGAGCGGGAAGGCAGCGGCTCCATCCCCTCGAAGCGGACTTTGTGGCGGAACTGGGGGCGGCACAGGGGCTCGGTCAGTCCGGCTGCACCCTGGGCTCACCTGGGCCCAGGGTGCGTCCCTCTCCCCCCCGCTGGGCCGTACCCACCTCCTTAACCTTGCTGAAGCCCATCCAGAGGCGCAGCCTGCGCAGGAAGAGCTCCACCATCTCGTAGTCCTGCGGCTCCCAGGCTGGCCGGTAGAGCTCCCCACGCAGAGCCTGGTACCGCCACCTCAGAAGAACCGTCCCCACCCTCAGGGCCCCCCACAGCCGCAGGGCCCAGAGCCCCGTGCACAGCAGCGGGGAGAGGCGCCAGGATTCAGTAGGACACAGGGCAGGACCCCCAGACCCAGGGCACAGCACCAGGAGGGCCCCTGCCGCGCTGCGAATGGAATCCACGCAGGAGGAGACCAGCTGCAGGGGGAGGGGAGGTGAGGTGAGTGAGGCGCGGGTCCCGGGCAACGCCACCCTCCCCCGCCGGCCTCTCTGGCACCTACCAGAACGGCCAGCTGGGTGTAGGCCGCCGCGAGCACCACCAGGCCCAAGGCTGCGCCCGCGAGCTCAGGCAGGGCGCGGCACAGCGTCTTGCCGAAAACCGACCACTGGCGCACGAAGCGCAGCTGCTGCGCGGCCTGCGGGGGAGAGGCACCGGCGGATCAAAGAGGCATTGCCGGCCCGGCCCAGCCCCGCACCCCCGCGGCGCCCCATCCTCACCTTGACCAGGAGCAGGAAAAGCAGCGAGGCGGCCAGACCACGAGCCGCGGCGCTCAGCTGCGCCACCTGCTCGAAGCTGGTGAAGCGGCGCGGGCGACGCAGGAAGCGGGTCCACTGGCGGTCAGCGGCACCCAGCTGTGCCAGGCGCACGAGCGCTGCGGCCGCTGTCAGGGCCACCAGTAGCCACCGCGCCCAGGCCCCGGGCTGCACCACGCGGACACGCCCTACCTGGCGCCACAGGCGCGCCTCGGCCACGGAGAAGTACAGCGCGAACAGCAGCAGGCTCACCTGCGGGGGCGGAGCCGAGATTGGCTGGGGCGGGGCGAGGGGCGGGGCCAGAAGGGGTGGGGCGGGGCCGGGGCCAGCACCTACCGAGGTCAGCAGCGGCAGGGAGAGGCCGGCGCTCAAGCGCTGCAGCTGGAAGGGCCGGACGCTGAGGGCGGTCACCGCGTGCCCGGCCGCAGGGAACTCGAGGCGCAGCGTGACGGCGGCGTGCAGCCCCACGGCCGGGCTGTAGCGCGTGAGCTCCACGAACACGGCGCGGCTCCTATGTGGCAGGAAGGGGGCAGGGTGAGAAGACCAGGAGACCTGGAGCCTTCTGGGAGGAAGGGCTCGTGGGGCGGCATGGGCCCGGGAGGAGGTGGAGGTCGCAGGGACAGCGAGAGTCAGCAACGGATGGGGAGCTGCAAAGGTGGTGGTGGGAGGAGGGCCCGTGGGGGCCCGGGCACTGGGGCGGGATGCTGCGGGCCTGGGGTGATGGAGGTGGGGGGTGGGGGGTGGCGGGAGCTCAGCCAGCCCTGCCTGTTGTCGATCCAGTTGTGCAGCTGCAGGAAACCCAGCTGCGCGCGGCTCTCTTCCAGGCTCAGCCCCAGCTCCTGCACGTATCCCCCACTGTCGTACACGGCACAGTAGCCCCAGGACCAGACCCTGCTGGCGAGGGGGCAGTGTCAGGGCCAGCCCTGCCCCCACCCCCGCAGGAGCCCCGGGAGCGCCCTCTGTGCTCACCCCAGCAGGTCTGGCGCAGAGTAGGCCCATGTCTCCGAGCCGTTGTGGGCAGCACTGCCCCAGCCAACCCCATAGTCGCCTGTGCTGAAGGAGCCAGAGGCTGCGAAGCACGTGGGCACCCCCGAGCCAGGAGGGTCCGGGCAGAGCGCTGCCGGGAACGAGCACCGTGAGACCAGGAGCTCACTGCGGACCGGCTGCCTGGGCTGGGCCCGACGGAAGCACGGCACACCCTCCCTGAGCCCATAAGGCAAAGGCTGTGGTCTCCCAGATGGAGAGCAGCGGGGAGCAGGTGAAGGGTTCAGCCAGGTCGCCAGAAGCCGCTCACCTTCGCGCAGCCGCACCTGCCGCAGCCGCGGGGGCCCCAGCTCGGGGCTGGACTGGTTCCCGTGGACGTAGGGGAGCAGCACATGTGACATCCACGGCCAGAATTCCTCAGACCTGCCCAGAGACACAGTCCCATGCTCTACCCCATAGCTCCCTGCACCCACGGGGCAGGCGGGTCAGAGGCCCCGAGCACGTGCCTCCTGCTGCCCCGGCCCAGACAACAACGGGCCGCCAGGGCCCCCCGGTGGGACAAGCGGAAGATGCGGAGTCCGTCCTGGCGTCCTGGTGTTTGGAGCAGGTGTCATGGGGTACAACCAGAATTGTGCCAAGACACTCGCCCATGTCCCCCAGGGACTGGGCTGGACCAAGGCTAGGGCAGATGGGGCCTGGTCAGCATCAGCGGCTCCCTGGCCAGGCCGACCTGTCTGTGGGTGCACTTAGGGGTGTCCGTACCGGGTGATGGCCAGGAAGGCCCGGCTGCCCAGCTCCTGTTTGATGGCACTCTGCAAACGGTACGCGTGGCTGTGGCATGAAGCATCCCCGTGGTTGGCCAGCAGAGTCACCAGCAGGAAGAGCATATACACCAGGAGGCTCTGGGGGCAAGGATGGCCCTGAAGTCAGCTGAGCCCACTCGGCCCCACTGCAACAGAGCTGGCCAGCAAACCGCCCACAGCCGAGGGGCCTGGGGCCAAGAAGGCAGCACAGACAGCGGCCAGGGCCCCACCAGCGGTGGGGGGGCAGATGTGATCTCGCCAGAGGCAGAGACCGCCCCCAGGGCCCCTCAATACCAGGCAGGAGGAGGCAGTGGAGCTGGGCCAGAGAAGAGGCAGAGGGTCTCAAGGGCCTTCCATGGGAAACCAAGGGCCAGGGGGAGGTTTTCAACAATGGGAGAACATATGGGAAGACAGCATGCTGGCCCAGCTACGGAGAGCAGGGCAGGTGCCGACCCCGGGCCCGAGCTCACCCTCAGCATCCCGTGCAGCTTCTTGACCTTCCGGGCTTCCTCTTTCGCCAGGAAGAGCGCGAAGCCATGGGGGGGCCTCACGCGGGGCACACGCTCGCTCACGGGAGTGACTGCGGGGCACTCCACCAGGGTGTCCCCCTCATCCGGATGGAGCCGCTTGACCACCAGTGAGAAGTACAGGGCTTCCAGCAGGACCTGCATCGGGGGTGGGGGGCATCAGAGGGGCCCGCTGGTGTTGGAGGCTGGCCGCTGGGCCCCCCACACCCCACTTACCTTGATAGGCTCCCAGCCAAGGAAGGAGGCCAGGAAGCTAGAGCTGCTGGACAGGAGCCACAGCACACCCACACCGGGGGTGAAGCTGACACCCACCCAGCCCGCAACTCCCACGGCCACAGCCACCAAGAGCAGGCTGAGCCCGTGGGCCAGGGGTGCACACCAGGCTGGCAGCAGCCGCCTCCGCAGACCGTCCGCGAGCCCTACGGGAGCAGACAGACCGGTGAGAGGCAGCCCACGGGCAGGGATGGGGGGTAGCTCGGGGACCCAAAAACATACCTGTGTGGGAGAGCTTTGCCGACTGGGGCTGCTCCCAAGTCAAACCTGGGCTGGGCAGCCCCCTCTCTCCCAGCCTGTGTAGCACCAGCGGCTCCATCCTCTCCCCGGGGGTGCCAGACCTGAAGCACAGGAGTGGGGGCGCCTGTGCTCACCTGTCGAGGCAGCAGGTGGCTCCAGCTGCTGAGTCTCAATGGGGGTGCGCAGCCGCCCCCCACGGGCAGTGGAGGCGGAAGGCGCTGCCCCACACCTGGGAGGACGTGGTGCCAGGCTCCGAACCCCGCCAGCGACTCTGAGGAGGGGCCCCGACACCTGCCCGGCTCCTCAGGCTGCAAACCCGCGTCAGCCTGTCTACCGGGCCCCCCTCACCTCCCACTTCCTCCACCAGAAGCCACAGTCCTCACCCCACTGGTCCGCGACCTGGTCCGTGCTCACTGCACCGCCACGGGGGCATCTGGCCCCGTCCCCAAGCCCTGTCCCTGGCCTGCTCTTCCTGCCAGCACCCCGACTCGGCCTGAAACCTGCCAGCAAGCGCTCCCCACCGCCCCCACCTTTGCCCTCCACCTCCCGTGCTCTGATGCAGCTCTGTGAGCTAAGACGAGTGATTTTCGGCAACAGTGCACAGCGCTCTGCAGAACTGAGCGCCCCTCGTGGCGCCCGGCGGACCTGGCTGGCTCCAGAGCTGCCCTGGCAGGGAAGAGGGGAGCAACGGGAAGCAGGAAGGTGACAGGCGCCTCCAGAGAGCAAGTGTGCACACCTGCCCTGGCTTCCACAGAGCTGAGCCCTGACCAGATGTGGGACGCGACTGTGTGCCCTGTGCTGCCAGCAGCCCCCTGCCCAGAGCCGCGTTCAGTGCGTCTGGCTTCGGGAGGCTTCTACGGAACGGAAGGCAATACCAGTTGTGCAGGTGGGACGCCACTGCCAGGACAGCAAACCGACGCCAGTGACCGATTCCTCTTGGAAACGGACTTTTCTGATTACAGAATGAGCGTAAGCTATTTGCAGGTAATACGAGTGAGCAGGGGTGCACGTTCCCGTCTCGCGGGGACCAGCTAGCTCCTGCTCTCACCAGTCCTTGCTCTGGACGTGTGTGTCTGACACGTGGATGTGGCGTTCCTTGGGACAGGGTCATAGAGCAGGGGGGGCGCCAATGACACACAGCCTCACCGGAAAGTCTACAGTGCAGGAGAGCAAAGACCACCTTTTGAGGACAGCATTCACGGACCCCCCCACACCTGCTGATGTGCACACGCTAGCGGGCTGGAGGAGGGGGATGAGCATGGGGCGAGGGCAGGCGGGTGGGGCTTCGGGCTGGAGGTACCGGCCCGCTCCACTTAGAACTACCGCCCCAGGATTTCCCCATATTAGAAACCTTTTGAATCAACTGGCAATTTCTTCATAAAAATGCAATCATGCCACAGTTATCTGTTTTTGTAAAAGGATTCGAGACACTTCCCCTTTTCTCTGTGTTCTGGGGCAGTTTACAACTCAGTAATTTTTGGTTGCTTTAAAATTGAGGGGACTTCAAAGGAACAGGAAAATAGGTATTACCAGAGAAATAGAAGCATACAGTAATTTCACATGAGTCATCCAGGCCAGAAACCTAGAAAGTCTATTAAAAATATAAACTCCCAATAGCTTTCACAAAAACAAACAAAACAACAAAAAGATTGTTTAGGAAACTGTCAGGGCCTGCTCCCTGCAGCCGGGTCACCCCGTGAGGTCCCTCCTACAGGGAAGGGCACAGAGCTCACAAATCGCCCAGCCCCAAAGGGCTTCTTGGCCTGGGCTCCCCCTGTCCCCTAACCCCCAGGAGCCAGGTACTCACAGGCCAGTGAGCAGATCCCTTTCAACCTGAGTGTCCTGGGTGGGGGCGAGGCTGCTGGCCCCTTCAGTGAGGATCTGCCGAATCAGGTCCTCGTCTAGAGGGAGGAGCAGAACACATCAGGGAGGGCATGGGCCCCTCTGACCCCCCAGCTCGGAGCCTCCTTGGGGAGAGTATGGGGTTGCCACCCCTCCCAACCCATGCTCACCTGAGGCTGAGAAGTACTTGGCAGGTGAGGAGGGGCTGACCAGGGACAGACCGTCCTCCTCTGAGCCCAGCATGCGGCCAACGTGGCCCCGGGCCAGCCGCTGCAGGGTGCTGCCCACGATGGAGGGGTCACTCAGCAAGTCTGGCCAATGCAACGTGTCCTCGCTGGATGGCCAGCACGTCAGGCTGCGGGTGACAGAGGGCAAACAAGGGGGCCCAGGGGACCCGTGTGCACACGCTCCCAAGTCCCATCACACACACACACAAGAGGCTTCTCAGCAACACGGCTGAGACAGCGTGTGGCCACACCTAGGGCCCATGAACACCCGCAAGGACACACAACACGCCCACAGAGCCCACACACCTGCCACGCGGCACGCACGGGGCGTGGCGGGCCTGCACCAAGGCTCAGGTCTTCTCTGCGGACCCCTACCTTTTAGAGTCATCTGAGAAGTCACTTTTCATTTGTCCCACAAAGGCCTATTGAGAAGCGCAGAGAACTCAGACTCTGGGCCGCCCAGATGTGGCAGCACCCCCTGCCCCCCTCCCGGCCCAGGCAGGGCCCCTGGGGCTGCACTCGCCTCCACACGCAGCCCCGAGAAGCTGAGCAAGGAGCTGTCCAGCACAGACGGGTCCAGGTAGCTGTCGATGTCCAGGACCGGCTGCCCTGCGGGGGTGGGGCTCTCGCCCCCGGCCACCTACCAGAAGAGGCACATGGTCAGCGGGACGCAGCTCTGCCTCCTGAGCAGGCTAGACTGGCGCTGTGCCAGAGAACGTGCTAGAATGAATGATGCATGCATTCTGTGTCTGCACTGTCTACCATGGTAGCCGCAAGCCCCCTGCCGCTACAGAGCCCATGAATGTGGCTGGTCTCATGTGGCCCCAGGCTGCTGCCAGCCACCACACTAGACTCCCAGCCTCCATCCTGCGGCCACGGCTGCTCGCCCAGTACATCCCTTGTCTCGTGAGGCGCCTGTGTGGCTCTGGCTGTGGGGGACGGGACGGGTCAGCTCATGAGGGTGGTGCGTCAGGGGAGCCGTCAGAGCAACCGCCTGGGTTTGTCTGCACAGGAGGTCTCGTTGCTGCCCCAGCACCTCACCATATCGATGCCCCGGTCTCCCACTTCCTCTGAGTCAGTCTGGGGCCTGTCCTTTCAGGAATTTGTCCGTCTGCCCTCAGTCATGGGACCATCCCATCAACTTCCGCGGCCTCGGCTCCGTTCGTGAGCCCGGCTCCTGCCGTGCTTCCATCCTCGAGCCGCCTCGCTGACCTCGCTGACCTTCCCTGCCGATGAGCCCATGCGCCCCCAGGAGCTCCACAGTCCTCAGCCCACCTTGCTCCGGGACATCCGAAAGAGGAAGAGGATGACCAAGTAGACAGGATAGACGACCACACTGGACACCAGACCCACGGCCACTGTGTCAGCGCTCAGCGGGATCCGAGTGGACACGGGCCCGGCGCTGTGGGCAGGAGAGAAGAGAGACCGTGGCTGGGACACGCTGGAAGGGGCACAGGAGTCAGGCAGGAGGGGTCACCCAGGTCCCCACGGCACAGCACCCACCTGTGGGCAGCGTCTCCCACAACCCCGTACCACACAGCATTGGCACCCAGGAAGAGGCAGACGAGGAGAATGCAGCAGGTGGCCCGCTGGACACGCGTGAAGCGGCTGCGTGGTGGCCGGTCCCAGACGGACAGCCAAATGTGCTTGTCAAAGAAGCCGCGCTGCAGCTCAGCCACCAGCAGGCGCCGGGACTGCCGCAGGGCTGCCTCACCTGGGGACAGGGCGGGGCGGGCTTCAGCGGGGCCGGAGGCTCAGGGCTACCCCTCCAGCCACAGGGACAGGGACGGGCCCTTACTTGCCGCCGGCACCTCCTTCTCCACGAGGCCGCCGTTGGCCTCGGTCTCCACTGACAGCCACTCGTTGACCAGGAAGAAGGTGCTGCGTGCCGTCTGCAGGTCCCTGACGATGACGTGCTGCAGGAACCAGGCGGGGCTGAGCCCTGCGGGGAGGGGCTGCGTCAGGCAGGGGCGGGGCGTGCAGGCCGGGTCGCTGCAGGTGCCCCCACAGACCTTTGTTGTCGTGCCACACGCGAATCTTGCACACACGGCCGAGGCTGTGTGGGGTGGCGATCTGGAACACGTCCAGGCTGTTGCGGCGGAAGGCTCTGTCCCCATCTAGGTGCCGGTGGCCGCTGCGGCCCTCCGCCCCATACAGCATGATGCCCACGTGTGCTGTGGTGCCTGCGGGTGGGCGGACCTTTAGGCCAGACGCGAGAGCCCGGCCAGTGGCCTCTGCTCACCGGATGTGGCCGCCGCACCAGCTCCCTAGGCGTGCTAGACCCGGCCCGACTGTGCAGCCTCTGCAGCTTAACAGAGGGACTACGGGAGGCCGCGGGGGCCGCGAGCTCTCCAGTCTGCTCCAGGAACGGCCAGCTCGCACTCCAGTGGGCAGCCCATCCCTGCGCCCCCACCGGCTCCCACAGACCACCCCGCTGACGGGGCGCTGCCTGCTCGTCTCCCAGGGAGAAACACCCGTGACAGTTTATAAAACTCAGTCATCAAAACGGTGAAAGCACAGAAAGGAAGTGAAAAGTGGCAGCACATGGAGCGGAATTCAGATCCAAAGTCAGCGGGCATGTCTATACCGCCCGAGGCTCGCCGCGAATGTGCCAGCGCAAACACGGACAGCAGTTGGGAGGGAGGACGGGGGCACAGCCATCAAGGCCGGGACGACAGGGCGAGAACGGTCACGGCAGGCGGGGACGCGTGGGAGCCATGCAGCAAGACGTAGGCACGGGCTCCCCGCACGGCAAGGCCCGCAGTTGCATGGGCAGCACTGTCCACACCACTTGGCGAGTTTTTCACCAAGAAACCAAACACTTTGGCTTCCAGCCGGTCTAACGGCAAGTCCCACCGTCCCTGTCACTACTGGTCCCATCTCCCAGCACCGGCTCATGCTACCTGCACTGACCATCTGCTTGCTCACGCCGGGGGCCCCACACACTCAGCAGTGGATAAACCCAGCCGCCCTTCGTCGGCTACTAAGGAAAGTCACTGGGGGGCGTGGGGGCCCGAGAGAGCGAGTGAGGGTGGCCGGGGGCCCGGACGAGGCAGTCCCCCCTCACCTGAGCCTCGGCCCCAGCCAGTCTTGACCAGGATCTCGTACTTGAAGCGGCCCCCCTTCCCACAGAAAGGGATGACGCGGACCCGGCGGACGTCCAGCTGGTCCAGCTTCCGCAGGACCACAGCCATGACTGCGTAGGTCACCAGGCACACGGAACACGTCAGCAGAACGACGTAGTTCATGCCCGACGCCGGTTCCTGGGGAGACAGAGCCATCAGGCCTGGAGGCACGGCCCAAGCCTCAGCTTCCCAGGACGCAGAAACACGGTGCCACTCACTGGGAAGATAAAGTGGACGCGGCTGGGGGGCACGAAGAGGCTGGCCCCGAAGGCAGTGAGGTGGCGGGTAAGGCAGACAGCCTGGCTGGGCGAAGTCTCCTCCAAGGGCACGAGCCCCTCCGTCCTCCACATCATCTCCTTCTCGCTGAAGTACTGGCACAGGGACGTGTAGAGGCCCACAGTCACTTCCAGTGCAGACCAGTGGAAGTGGCTGGTCAGGTTCAGGTGATAAGTCCCGCCTGGGTCTCTGGTCCTGGGAGAAGTGGGGCAAGCGTCACACCCAGACCCCACCCAGGCCCTGAGCGACAGCCATATTCTGGCCCCGAGGCCTCTCTGCAGAGTCACCCTGCCACTATGTGTGGCCAGTCCTCCCACTGCTATGCCTGTTCCCCACGGGGAACGCACATGACCTTGGCACACATTCGCCCTACCCTTAGAGACCAGCCCCTCCCCACCAACGGGTCCTCAGGGGCAGGTCACGTGCTCACCCCGGGGCGATGAAGAAGGTATAGGGCCTGTGGTCGTCGCCTGCCAGCTGCTCCAGGCGGATCCTCCTGCTGGCCGAGCAGTTGTGCTCGTTGGGCCAGGACGCGGAGTGCAAGTACACGGCCAGGTAGGGCTCAGGCTCCTCGGGCAAGTAGTGCTCTAGAGGGACAAGCACATGGTCGCACGGATGCCCTGGGCCATTCATGCACCCTGGGTGACCCCCGTGGACGCTCTGGGGCCCTCCCTGGCCCTGGGGGCGAGAGGGCCAGAGAGCTCGGGGATGGCACCTGCTCCACCTCCCCCGCCACCCTCGGGCCAGGCCGCCAGCAGCCTGGGAAGCAGGAGGCAGACCACAGTAAAGGCCACAGAGTTGGGGGGTCCACGAGAAACACCTGCTCACCCGAGGTACCTCCCCGCCTCCCCTGAGCCCCAAGAGACCGGGCCAGGCCTGCAGGCGGCGCCGCCGCGAGGGCCCCAGCACGCACCACTGAGCAGCGTGTAGGTGAGCTGCAAGTGCAGCCCAGCGGCGGGGTTGCTCTCCTCGGGGGTGACCACGACGCCAACAGAGGCCCGGGGCGGGACGACCGCGGAGCCGGCAGGGGCGCGGGGGCCCTGAGCGGCCCGGTCTGAGCTGCTGGGCACCTTCACGGTGATGGCGCGCTCCGAGGCCAGCTGCCCGATGGGGATGTGGGCCCCGGCCTGCGTCTGGAAGGCCATGGAGGCCACCTTGGTGGAGACGGTGTAGTTGCTGATGTAGCCGAAGGGGAAGGGGTTGGAGTCGACCAGGAACATGAGCTGCACCACGTCGCTGAGGTTGGACAGGGCTCCGCTGAAGGCCGTGGGGATAGAGAAGGGGCAGCCGGGGAGCGAGGCGTCGCCCTGGCACAGGAGGCTCCGTGGGTCTGAGCGCTTGCCGCGGGCAGTGATCTCCTCACCCACCAGCGTCAGAGGCTCCTCATCGAGGACGCGGGAGCGCATGACGATACACATGAGGGCCGACGACAGGTGATAGGCCCTGGACGCCACCATGTGCGCCGGCAGCTCCATGCCCAGCTCCGGCGGCCGAGGGCCCTGCACATCCACACTGGCCAGGTGGATGAGGTCGCCTGGGGGGTGGGAGAGGCGGGGGCAGATGCTCGCGGGGAGAGGCAGGGGCAGGTGGGAGCACCGCGCGGCCCGGCCCAGCCCGCACCTGTGATGTTGAGGATGCTGTCAGCGATGCCCGTGGGCGTCCCGGTGCCCGCGGCTGTCTCAGCCTGCAGGATTCGCATCATGCCCTCGAGCTTGTGCAGTGTCTGCTTCAGGCAGGAGCCACACACCGGCTCCCCGCTGGACACCTGCAGCGAGGCCGGCCCCTCCGCTCAGCATCATCAAACCGGCCACGCTGCAGGGCACCCACTCTGGCCCTGGCCTTCCCCACAGCCCCTTCATGTTGCAGCTCGAAACCCCCGAACGTGGGTTCTGCCCACATGCCTGCTTGCTGAGAGCTCTCCTGGAGCTTCTCCCTACCCACGGACGAGGCCAGCGGAAGACCACTCTGCGTCCCACCCCATGCATGTCACAGCCACGGGAGTCACGTGTCACAGGGCCCCCCCACCTCCCTTGGAAAGTTCTCTGCTCCCTTCTCTGCTGAAGGCTCTGCCGCAACTTCCCACCCCTATCAGACTGAGCTCAGCCCTGCCCAGTCCAGTCTCCAAATCCTGGACACCACCAGTGGGTAGCTCTCGGAGCTGCAGAAGCCAGGTCTGCTGGGACTGTGGGCTGGAGCAGGATGGCACAAGAATGGCCTCTTCTGGGCGCCTGGGTGGCTCAGTGGGTTAAGCCGCTGCCTTCGGCTCAGGTCATGATCTCAGGGTCCTGGGATCGAGTCCCGCATCGGGCTCTCTGCTCAGCAGGGAGCCTGCTTCCTCCTCTCTCTCTCTGCCTGCCTCTCTGCCTACTTGTGATCCCTCTCTCTGTCAAATAAATAAAATCTTTAAAAAAAAAAAAGAATGGCCCTCTTCCATCTGCCCTCCTTACAGTGAGCCTGCTCCTTATGCCCTGGGGCCACCCCACATAGGCCCCGAAGGGCAGAGACCCCCATGCCTCTCACACTAGAACAGCTGAGGACTGGCACAGGACAGGGGGCACTGGCCAGGACGAGGGCTGCCGAGGGGCCTGAGCACACCCTACCGTGCACTGGGCCAGCGCTGCCGCGATCTGCTGGATGTCATCCACAGTGTTGACCCGCAGCGAGACCAAAGTCTCTGTGACATTCTTGCGTATCTGGGCTTGCAGCTGCCGCCGGGTGTCCAGCTCTGCTGCCGCGGCCAGGCTGTGCTCAGACTGTAGGCATCAAGCACAGGGAGCCGAGTGCGCGACGGCGGCCCCCGCAGCAGTGAGGGCAGGTGCACACCGTCTCAGCCACCATGAAACGGGGGGGGGGGGGTATGAGACTCAAGTCCTGTTTCTTTGGGAGCAAAAGGAGGCTTTCCCAGGGCTCCTCTGACAGAGGCTGGGCGCAGTGACAGGGGAACCCACAGGTGAGGATGGGGGAGCCCACAGGTTGGGAGAGGACAGAACAGTTGTTTCAAGGAAATGTGCCAGGGGGACTGATCACTTGCAAAGCTGTGGGGCCTGGCCTGGCCCCACACTCTTGCTGAGGACAAACAAGAAGAGAGGAGTCCTCACCCCTGTGCTAGCCTCGTTGAGCACGGTGATGAGGGCCAGCGAGTACTCGATGACATGCTGGGGGTCAGCCTGTCTCAGCAGCCGGGGCAGCATGCTCTCCGTGAGACCATGCAGCCAGGTCATGAGGTCGCCGGGGCCTCCTGGGAGGTCGCCAGGAGGCTCTGGCAGGGTGATGGCCAGAGACCTGTGTGGAGAGGTTCAGCGCCGGCGAATAAGCGGGAGTCCCCGCTCCCACCAGCCCTGACCTCCCAGGCCCCGGCCCCGGCTCACCTGTTGAGGGCGACCACAGCCGCGCCCAGCTGATCCTGCACCACCACGGCCAGGCCCACCTGGAAGTGGGGTGCGAACCCCGGCGGCAGCACCGCACCATAGGTGGGGAGGCTGCCCCTGTAGATGCAGAACTCCTCGCAGTGGCCCTGGCGACAGCGCCGCAGCAGCAGGGCATACACCAGGGGCGCGCTCCCATCTTCCGCGTCCTGCCAGCCTGCAGGGGCCCTCGAAGTGTAAGCAGGCCAGGGCCCCACAAACCCACCGCGCCTCCCCCTCCCACCCGCCGCTGCGCTCACCTGTGCACTCGAAGTACACCTTGGTGGTGAGGGCGCGCACGGCGTCCAGCGGGAAGAGGCGGCAGGAGCCCCCGCGTGGGGGCCGGTTGGCGGCGAGGCTGATGGAGGCGCAGCCCTCCTCCTCACCCGATCGGCCCAGCACCGTGAGGGTGAACGTGTAGCCCTCGCCGTCCCGCAGCACGCCGCGCCGCACCACCAGCCGCATGCCCGAGCTGCCGGTCGACGTGGTCGTCTCGTCCAGCACTAGCGTCTGGTTGCTGAAGGTGCGCGCCTCCCAGCGCTGCGGGGGCAGACCCGGGACTGAGGGGCGGAGCGACTGCGCCCCGCCCTCTCCCAGGCCCCGCCCCAACCCGAGGCCTCGCCCCTTCCCTCCAGGCTCTTGGGCTCACCCCTCGCTTGGAGCCCGCGCTGCAGTTGTCACACCGGCCCTCCAGATACACGTAGGAGCTGCGGCTCACTGCGTATACCGCCTGCGCCTTGCAGGACACACACTCCAAAGACACGATGGGCACCCGGCCCCTGCGAATCAACACCTAGAGACAGGGTGGGATCACAGGGAAGCCATGACCTGAGCCAGTGCCTCTGCTCCTGGGGCCCAGACCCGAGTCTACCCGGCAGGTTGGGAACGCAGGGGTGCGGTGGCTCCTGGGAGACCTGAGCCTCTGGCCACTGCCTTGGCACTGTTCTCCTAGTTGGGAAGGCTCGGCTAGGCCCGGCCAGCTCCTCACTAGCCAAAGGTCCAGCTTCCCAGGGCACTGTGGGCTTGGGCCGCACCCAGTACATTCATCTGGCTTTGTGCCTCCCAGGCTGGGGGATGGTGGTGGACACCCAAAAGAACAGAGTCCACACTAGGTTTATTTTCTGTAGCTTCCATGGCCCAGCATGCACCTGGCACACACGAGGCCCTCAGGTGGTCACCCACGAACAGAACGGTCAGGCGAATGCCTCTGTGGGGAGGGGAAATGTGTGCTGACCGGCCCGAGGTCCCTGCTGCCCTGGGACGGGGCCCACCTCAGCCAGTCCAGGTGAGGCCCTGCTCTAAACTCCCACCTTGCCTGACAGCCCCTCAGGGCATGCCAGCTGGAGAGCCCTGATGCTGAGGACAGAGAACGCTATGCTGGGCACTAGCAGAGCCCAGCACACCTGCTCCCATCAGCACACCTCCCCCAAAGGCAGCAGGAGTGGCTGTCCCAGGGCCACCCACTCTGTAGCCCTGACCTACCTGGAGGGCCCAGGGGAGGGAAGCATTGAGTACACACACGCACAGGGGTGAGATCAGGTCCCTCCCATTCACAAAAGAGGAAACCCATGTTCTGGGAAGGGGACCTCACGGCGCCTAGGGCCCCTCCGAGATCTGGGGCACAGTGTTGAAACGGGATGTTTTGTTAAGCACCACAACACAGGAAACCCTCCAAGAGCTTTCGGTGTTCCCTGGGGGCAGGTGGCCCTGTATGCTCAGCCCTCCCCGGCAGCTGGGCCCACCATGGGGGCCTGGGGCTCTGCCTTGCTGGGCTAAGGACCAGGCCAGCAGCACCCACCGTCTGGTTGGTGGCCTCCTCCTTCCGCCCCGCCTTCCACACGGTCAGGTTGAAGGTGTACTCCACGCCGGCCTGCAGGCGCTCCCGAGGGACAGTGACCACGCTGCTCCCCCGGGGCCCAAAGGTCAGGGCACACCCACCAGATTCACTCTGTAGCCACAGGGGAGGGGGTGTGAGACCCTGCATGGCCTCAAGGCAGAACCTGGTCCAGGGCACAGCTAGAAGACCCCCTCCCCGGGCTGGGCAAATGACTGAGGGGCGGGGACCGTCCATGCCCTGCAGGGCACCTGACCTGGGTCGAGGCCACACAGGCCCAGTGGAAGCTGAGCGGTGTCTGGTCGCCGTCTTCCAGGTTGGGATCGTAGGATTTGCTGCCGTCCAGCACCAGGTCCTGAGTGTCTGACCACACGCGGTACGACCCGCCCTCAACAATGGGCACCAGGCGCTCGGGCACCACCGTCACGTTGGCTTGGATGCTCCGCGCCAGCGGTGTGTCCCCGAATGACACCATGAACACGAAGCAGTAGTGGCCCACAGGCAGGGCCAGCCGTGGCACCACCAGCTGGGGCCGGCTCACATCCACACTGGGCAGGGCCACGGGGGCCATGCGCGCAGGCCGCTGGCAGCTGGGGGCCCGGTACACCTGCCAGCGGTACTCGGTCTGGTAGGTGACACAGTCACGCAGGTTGACGTGGGCCTCCAGGTAGTTGCGCTGGGAGCGCCGCATCAGCACCTGCGGGGGCAGGGCCACCTCCACCTCGGGCTCCCTGCAAGCCAGCACGTGGACGGTGACCGTGGCCTGCGCCACAAAGAAGCTCACCAGGTTGGAGGCATTCACCTCCACGCGGTAGTCCCCGGGCCGCAGATAGGAGTGCTCGGCCCAGGGCTCCTCCGTGTCCTCCACCAGGGCCCCATCCCCAAAGTCCCAGCGATAGGCCACGCGCCGGGGACTGGGGCTGGTGGCGGCCTCAAACCGGGCAGAGCGGTTGGTAAAGCAGCGGCCACTGCGCAGCACCACCTGCTGGATGGGGTCCTGGACCTCCGTGGTGAGAGTCAGGTTCACCCCGCCCAGCTCGTTGAAGGCGCGCACGTGGATCTCCAGCAGCCCCGCAGCCACTGGGGTGTAGGTGACATCTCGGCCCGAAAGGATGACCAGCGAGTCCCCCTGGACCTTTTGCAAGGAGAAGTACCACGCGAAGGCCACGCGGGACCCCCGCTGCACGCGGGCGGTAAAGTTCCTCTCTGTGCCCGTGGGGATGCCTGGTTCGCAGCAGCCGGGCACCTGCAGCCCCCCCACGGCCTCCAGCACCAAGACGCGCACCTGAGCCTGGGCCCGGCTCACGTGGTTCTCTGCCTGCACACTCACCACATGGTCCCCAGCCCGGGGGAAGCTGCGGGAGAAGTGGGGCCCGGGCAGCACCTCTGGGCCCGCCCCGCTGACCTGCACAAGGAATCGCACGGCTGAGCCGGCAGCCAGCACGGCCTGGAAGTGCACCGGCTGCCCGGGCTCTGCCACCTTGCTGCTGGCCCACAGCACCAGGCCCACGACGGGCTCCTCCACCGTGAGCTCATGGGTGGCCACGATCCAGCTGACCGCGTTGGAAGCATTAAGCTGAACGGAGGAGGTGCCGGCGTCGCGGAAGACCACAACGACATGCTGACCGAGCCTGCTGCCACCCGGAACTCTCCAGCACCAGCTCACGTTGGTGCCGGAGTCCAGTTGTCCCCAGAAGGGCACAGAGGAGCCGGCTGCCACAAAGCTGCGGTCTGGCTCGCCGGCCTTGATGCTGAGGCCCCTGACGGGCACCTGCACGGCCACCTCGAGGGTGGCATTGGCCAAGCCCAGCTGGTTCTCCGCCGTGACCATGACCAGGTACAGACCGGGGCTGGGGAAGGCGTGGGTAGTAGATGGCTCCGGGGTCTCCCAGCTCATTCCTCCCTCCAGGAACCAAGTGTAGATGACGCCACTGCCCCCAGACAGCTCAGCACAGAAGGTGACACTGACATTGACCGCGGCGGGGTTTGGGGAGGCGGCTGCAGCCAAGCCGCCCACGGGCTCCACGAAGTCCACGGTGCGGTTGGCCGAGGCGCTGCCCAGCATGTTAGCGGCCCGCAGCTGGACGTGGTAGGTACCGGCCTCGAGCACGGTGAGCGAGAAGGTCTTGCCGCTGCCAGCCAGGACTGGGCCGCCATCCTGCTGGGCAGCCCAGCTGTAGGAGATGTTGGTGCCATCTCTGACCGCGGCCTGCAGCTGCAGCGTGCGGTTGGTGGGAAAGCAGCAGCCGCCACCGCCCCCCACCACCTGCAGCCCCTCGATGTGCCGCAGGACGTAGATGAAGATGCTGTCCTGGGCGGAGCCCACCTCGTTCTCGGCCGTGACAATGATGTTGAAAGTGCCCACCGAGCGGAAGGTGTAGGAGATGGTGGGGCCCCCGGGGATGGGCGTGCAGCGGTCGCAGAGCACCCAGGAATAGCGCACGTTGCTGCCGGCCTCCAGGGACGTGCTGAAGCTCACGCTGGCATTGAGGGGCACCACCGTGCGGCTGGCATTGACACCCAGGCCCCGCACGCGCTGCTGCACCGTGACATTCAGGCACGCCACGCCACGGCTCACCTCGTTCCATGCGTGCACCCTGACAGTGAAGGGGCCCGTGCTGTTGTAGGCGTGGGTGGCCGTGGGGCCCTCGAGGCGCCCGCCGTCCCCCAGGTCCCACAGGTAGGTGGCGGGGTGGCCGCGGCCCACGGCCAAGAACAGGTAGGGCTGCAGCAGCTCCAGCACGCCGGACCCGTTGACCCGGATGCCCGAGAGCTCCACAGGCTCCTGCACCTCCACGAGGGCAGAGTCGTTGGCCGCCGAGATGTTGTTGGACACGGCGACCGTCACCAAGTAGGAACCGGAGTCCGTGTAGGTGAATGTGGCCTCAGGGCCGCCGACACGGGCCACATCCTCAGTGCCGAAGTCCCAGGCGTAGCGGTAGAGGGATGGGGGCCAAGCCCGAGCCACCAGACGGGCCTCCTCCCCGAGCCGCACCAGCTGCCTCTCGGGCCACAGGGTCACGTTGCCCACTTCGGGCTCCACGCACACGCTGCTGAAGTAATGGGCCTTGTTCACCTGGCTCGACAGGACCAGTGCCAAGGGGAACGTCCCGCTCCGCGTGAAATTGTGTGTCACCGTCGGGTCCCCTGAGATGGTCGTGTTGGAAGAGCCGTCCCCGAACGTCCAGTCGAAGACGTAGTGCGCAGGGTCCCCGGTGACATGGGCCGTGAACCGGACGTGGGGCTGTGAGGGGATGCAGGCTGCGGGCTCGATCCGCAGCACCTCCAGGACAAAGACGTGCACGGGCCGGCTCAGGGCCAGGTGGCCCGCAGGGCTGGACGCGCCCACGGTCACTGTGCAGTTCTGGGCGTGGAGGTACACGTGCTCCACTGTGGACTCGGGGCCCGTGAGCACCACGCCGTCCCCCATGTCGAACGTCCATGTGACGTTGTCCCCAGACTGCAGTGTGGCACTGACCGTCATAGGTGCGCCCTGCTCCACCGCCGGGTTCAGGCTCACATGCAGGCCCCGGAGCTCCTCGAAGACGCGGAGGCTGAGGCCCGCCACCACGCTGCTCACCGTGTTGTTGACCTCTAGATGGACGTGGTACACTCCCCTGGAGGTGTATGTGTGGTTGACCTCTGGCTGGGGCTGCGTCACAGCTGGGGAGCCATCCCCGAAGTCCCACGTGTATAGGACGCCCCCAGGCCAGGGCAGAGGGTGTGGGGAGAAGGTGACAGGCTGGCCGGCCACTGGGACATGGCTTCCCACGGCCACGGCCAGGGCTGGTAAGGTGGCTCGCACACTCACAGGCACTTGCTGCGTCAGGTTCTCGAAGGCGTTGGACACCAGCAGAGTCAGGTTGTACTCACCTGGGGGACAGGCCTGAGTAAGGACCAGGGCCACTGCCTGTGTGGCGAAGTCAGTACTAACCCCGTGTTGCTGCACATTGGGGCCCCTTGGGACGACAGAACAGGGCCCCGGGCCAAATGCAGAGGGAGGACGCCCTTGGTTCCTGCACCAGGCGTGCCCACAAGGCACGCGTAGGGTACCAGCAGCATGTGGTGAGACATGGGGCAGATACGGGGACGAGAGGAGGGGCAGATCTGTCCCAGGCCACCCCGAGCCCCAGTGGGAGGCAGAGGGGTAGGGGCGCCGAGCTCTACTCTGTATTCCGAGTATGCAGCTTCTAGTCATTCAAAACGAAACGTAGCCCCCTTCTTCCCCAGAAAAGGGTCTGCACGGGGGCCAAGGGAGGTCCAGTTTCTGGCCAGGAGACTTGAATCATGGGGCTCAGAAACCCAGTCCACCCTGCACCCCAGACACCCCTCCTTCTCCCTACTATGGACCCCAGGCCGTCAGCCCAGACTAGGCGGAGGGGACTGTCCCCCAGCAGGCCAGCGGCCCGGCCCTCACCTGGGACGGCATAGGTGTGCGTGGCGTTGTGCTCCACCAGCACCTGGGCCACCGTGGGGTCTGGGACCCGGACGGACTCATCGTATGGAGGCCTGAACTGGCCTATCACCTGGTCCCCGTCCCCGAAGGTCCACCTGCCACAGCAGCGGGCAAGCCATGAGCAGGCTGGGGTGGGCACACATAGGCCCGGCTGCACCCCTGGCCACTCTGGGCAGGTAAGGAGGGGGAGCCCAGCCCCAGCACCCCCAGGAGCAGCCCACCCTACTGCCCGCCAGGCCAGGCACACTCACAAGAAGGCCACCTCCACAGCCGAGTCTACCAGCACGTGGGCAGCCAAGGCCAGTGTGGCGTTGGAGGGCAGCACGGGCGGCACTGCTGACACCCAGAGGCCCCTCATCCGGTGCATGCGCCCCACAGTGACGTTGTAGCTCACGGTGACGTTGCTCACGTGGTTGGAGGCCGTCAGCTGCAGAGACAGGGGCGCATATGGGCTGCCGCAGGTGGAGGGGGTGCCGCCGGGCAGTAGACAGCCCCCCCCACCCCACACTCACCCGCAGCCAGCCGAGGGGTCCTCGGGAGCAAAGCAGAACAGAAGACAAAGGTGAGCACTGCCCAGCCTGGCCCGCCCCTGCCCCCACCGGAGCCCCCCACCCACCGAGAGCTTGAAGACCGCAGCGCTCTGGTAGATGACATTGAAGACCACGTTGTGGAAGGTCAAGGACTGCTTGTCGTCGATGGTCCAGCGGAAGACCACGTCCGAGCCAGCGTCCACCGTGGGGCTGTACCGCTGTGGGAAGGGCACAGTGTCGGCCAGCCCCAGAGCTTCGGTGGCCAGCTCTGCCCTAACCCAGGTCCCCCCTATCTGGACATGCCTCCCGGTGGGGTTTTCCAGGCAACTTCAAGACACCACAGGGGAGGGGGAGGCTGGAGGGGCCGTGAGGCGTGGGGCCAAGCCTGGGCCCACTCTCTCTGACCACTCTCCTGCTATCTGTACAGGGACCCGGTACCAGTGACGGCAAGAGCCCACCATCTCCGAATCCCCACACGGCCTGTCCCCGGGCTCCTGCCCAGGCTCCCTGTGGCAGCAAATAACTATCAGGGAGCCCTGGAGGCTGACCCCAGGCCGCCGACGGAACAGGTGTGAGCAGGGGAAGCGGCAGGATGGGACCGCACGAGTGGCAGGGCTCAGAAATGGCCTTTCTCATGGACCCCGTGGGGCGGCTGCCTGCTGTGGGGGGACAGCCGGGACAGGGACGGTGGCAGGATGGCCCCAGTGCCTCCTGGTCAGGAAGTACTCCCCACAGCCTGGGGGGAGCACAGCAGGGGCCTCGAGGGCACACACAGGTTGGTGAGGTTAGAGGTGGGCACGGGTGCGCGGCAGGGGGTCGTGGGAGCAGACTGCAGCTGCGTCGGAACTGCCGTCTCGGGGGACCGTTCCACGGACTGCGGAATTAGCGACGGTCTGAGGAGCCCCTCACAGAGCCCGCCCCAAAGCGGCCACCGAGCCCACCACCCCCAGGCCCAGCTCCCTCCTCCCCAGGGAGGAGCCGCTCCCCTCGAGGTGGGGGTGGGGGTGCTACTCACCACCAGGACGCCCTGCAGCACGCGGGCTTCGGGGCTGGGAGTGGCGCGAAGCCCGCAGATAGGCTCCTCGGCCGTCACACGCAGGCTGAGGCTGGCCTGGCCAGCACCGTTCTCCACCACGACCTCGACCATGTGCTCGCCCTCACGGAGCCCGGGCAGCTCCAGCACCGCAAACAGGGTGCTGTTGGCCTCGAGAGCACAGCCGGGCCGCAGGGCCTCCACTGTGGCCGGGCAGGTGGCCTCGAAGGGCGCGCTGATGTTGCCCCCGGGCCAGCGGGCTGTGGCAGTGGCGCTGGTGCCGGCGTCCACCTGGAGCACCAGGGTGGAGCTGTTGGTGGGCACGTAGAGGTGGCCGTCGTGGGGCATGGGGTAGGCCAGCCTCAGCCCCGCCACGGGGGACAGCACGTCGAAGCTGCAGGACAGGTTGTGCACGGACACGCTGTTGCCCACAGTGGCCCGCACCTCGTAGCGCCCAGGTTGCAGCCCTGGGTTGGGCTGCAGCCCCAGCAGGAGGGTGAAGCGCTCCGTGGTGGCCAGGAGCCGCAAGGCACAGACAGGGCCAGCTGGGGCCGCCTCCAGCTGCGTGGGCAGGTGGGACAGCCAGGCCACAGCGGTGGTGGAGAAGTACGGGGCCTTGGCTCTGGGGGCGCCCAGGGCGGGTGAGCAGTGCAGAAAGGCGCCCGGTCCGGCATCATGCTGCAAGGCGATGAGGTCTCCGGGGAGCAGGGGGCTGTCCTGGCCATGGAAGGCGACCTGTTGGAGAGAAAGGCAGGCTCTGCTGGGTCCTCACAGTGAACCACCACTGGCTGGGGTAAGGGGTGCTACCCGGGGCACCGAATCAGGGGCTCCGGCAGGTGGACAGGACCCACGGGGGCTCCCCAAGCACTCATGGCAGAGACAGATGGGACAGGTGCTGGGACAGGGACGTGCATAGGGCAGGGATGCAGGCATGGGAGGGCCCTTCCTGGACAGGGGCAGGGTCTTGGAGGGACAAAGCAGTCAGAACAAGGGGTAAGGCCCGAGCTGGCAGTTTCTCCTGCTAGGGGTGCTGAGCAAGGACAAGGACAGAAGCAGGGCAGGCAGGAGAGTGGAAGAGTGTGCCATCTATCCGGGTGGACAGCAGAGGGGGAGCCCAGGCTGGTGACACTTACTGAGTACTGGGAGGGAGGCCCTGCTGGCACAGAGAACAGGAACTCCCTCCAGAGTGCATAGGAGGTCCCGGGGAGTCCCAGCCCTGACGTGGACCCATTGGCACAGGCCCGGGGGTGGCAGGGGTCATCCAGTGGGAGGTGGAGACCAGCTCGGGGGCACCAGTGTCCTTCTGGGGCGCACACAGGGACAGACTCAGTCTGGCTCTCCGGGGACCTGCTCTCAGGCTCCCTGCTGCTTCCAGGGGCCGCTGCAAGGAGAAAGAGGGGTGTTGGGGCCCTGGCCTGCTGTTCAGCCAGGGACACCCCCACGATGACAGGAGGGTTTTTTTTTTTTTTTTTTTTTTTTTTAAGATTTTATTTATTTATTTGACAGAGACCACAAGCAGGCAGAGAGGCAGGCGGGGGTGGGGTGGGGAAGCAGGCTTCCCGCTTAGCGGAGAGCCTGACTCGGGGCTCGATCCTAGGAGTCTGGGATCATGACCTGAGCCGAAGGCAGAGGCTCAACCCACTGAGCCCCCCAGGTGCCCACTGACAGAAGGTCTTGCCAGGCAGCAACTCGGGCCCCAAAATCACCCCTCTACCCTTCCCGACCCTGGGCCGGATAATGGACCCAGGCCAGCCCCACACAGGCTGTCCTGCGGGTCCCGAGCCTGAGTCCGTTTCTCTGTGGACACCACCCTGCCCACCTCAAGGCTAGACACCCGTCCAGTGGACAGGGGACCAGGGCCTGTGACCGTGGGGACAGCCGCCCACCCGCCGCCCAGACAGAGCCCCACCTGCTTCTGCCGTGGGCCTTAGCACCTGCAGCCGCAGCTGGATGGGCCGGTGGAGCTCCTGGGTACCCAGCTCGGCCGCCGTGAGGAAGGCCTCCCTGCTCAGGCCCAGGCTGGGGAACGCCATCATCTGGGGGGGTGGGGGGCGCTGCTCAGCTCCACAGACCCCGAGCCCAAGACCCCAGACCCCAATCCAGGCCAGCCCAGAGGGGAAGGAGCCACCACTTGGGGCTTCACACTGAGGAAGACAGTCACTCAGGAGGAAAATTCAGCTCAAAACCATCCCTGAGCACCGGTACCGCCCCCTTGTTCCGTGGAGAGAAGGCTCAGGGGCACTCGGGGCTCTCAGACACGGGGAGGGGGTGCTGCTGCTCTCCGCATGGAAGGTAGGGGGCACAGTCTCTACCGGCCACACGGGACATCATTAAGGCCCAGAGAAAGCACCTTAAAGAGACCCAGCAGCCTGTCCTGATGGGTCTGGGGGTTGGCCTACCTCGACGAGCTCCTGGGGGGCCGAGAGGACCTCCTGTTGTGCCAGAGGGCTCAAGGGGCCCTGCAGGTCCCCACTGGGCGCTCCCACGAGGAAGGTCTCTGCGTCCCACACAGGCCCTGGGACAGCAAGTGTGCAGTGAGGTCTCCAGCCAAGGAAGACAGCGTCGGGGCCCAAGGCGGGGCCAGACCTGGGACCGAGCCCCTTGGCAGTGGCCTCCCAGCTCCCCCCAGCTCAGTCTTGTTGGGAGCAGCTCCGCTCAGGACCACAGGTGCTCAGCCACACCTGATGGACACTAAACAGCTGAGCAATGAGCCTGAAGGATGTGACTGTCCTAGGGGGACAGGAGGAGTCCCCAGGGCGGCCAGGAGCCCCTGTGTGGTGGGGGGTCAGGGACAGCCGTGTGAAGGAATTCCCCAGGATGGCCAGGGAGGTGTCTGTCCTGGTTGAGGGCAGAGGGTGACCCAAAGCCCCCCAAGGGCCCCAGCGCACCTCCAGGCTGCAGCTCGCAGACATAACTGTGGGGCGCGGAGCATAGGTCTGTGTTGCACTGCCCCGCCGGCCCCAGTCGCACGCAGCGCTCGGCAGTGGCTGGGTGCGGCTCCCCGGGCAGCCAGTTCTGGCAGCTCTCCAGGTTGAAGGCCTCACCCTGCACGGCAGGGTCCGCCTCCTCCCCCTCCACAGCAGAGAAACCAATCCACACATCCAGGCTCCTGCAGGCAGGCAGAGGGGAGAGTGGGCGCCCAGGGTCTCCCGGAAGACAGGCACCCTTCCAGCTGTCCTCTCTCTGGGAGCCGGCTCCTCACAGCAGCCCCTCAGGCAGGCCTTGCCCCTCTCCCCATCTCTAGATGGGGAAACTGAGGCTCAGAGAGATGACCTGGCAAGCAAGGCCACAGCCGTGTCCACTCACACCCATGCCTGTGGAACCCAGGGCCCAGCGGAGCGCTCCCAGCAGGGGAGGCTTCAGTCCGGCCGAGAGCGGTGTCCTGTGTGAGCAGTCTCCGGGCAGGGAGGCCCGCGGGGGCTGCGGTCGGATGAGTGGCCGACTCTTGGTTTCCGCTCAGGTCATGATCTCAGGGTTGTGAGATCAAGGTCTGTGTTGGGCTCTGAGCTCAGCAGGCGTCTGCTTCTCCCTCTCCCACTGCCCCTTCTCCACCCCCCCCTACATCAAATAGGTAAAAAACATATTAGAAAAAAAAAAAGGCAGCTCTCAGTGTAGCGTTTGGGGAGCAAAACCCCTGCATCTCCGCCCCCCACACAGGCTGCTCCCCCAGCTCTGCCGAGGTACAAAGACCCTTCTGGAAGGAGGGCTGACAGACACGTGGAGAACTCAGGGAGAGGAGTGAGGTGCCAGGGTCAGAGCCAGGCACTGGGGCCCGGCTATCGCCAGGGACCTTGACTGTTCTGGGCCTCGATTTCCCCTTCTGGACACCAAGAACATCCAGGGTATGAGACACAGTCTGGTCGGCCCTTTCCAGAGCCTTGGGGAGAAATGGGCACGACCTGCCGGGGGCAGGGGTGGGCCGGCTACAAGGAAGCACCATTCCTCACGGTCTGGGGGGCCAAGGGCAGTCTCCATGGTCACAACAGAACCGGCCCTACTCCTGCCAGGAAGGGCTCAGTGAGGACAGCAGGGGTGGTGGGCCCGCAGGACCTGAATGCATCCCCCACGCCCACATCTTTGTCCCAAGAGCTGATGGCAATAGCGTCCGCCAAGCAAGACAGGGTCCTCGGCCGCCATCAGGCCTGCCAGCTGGACTCGGGCCTCTGGCCACCCCCACCTCTCCTCCAGCCCTGCCCCAGCATTGTGGGGACCCCCACCTGACAGCCTCTCCGGGGTGGGGGGTGGGTACCTGGTGACCTGGGAGACCAGGAAGCGCTGGACAGCAGGACTGTCCACCATGGCCAGGGCAGCCCCGGCCCAGGCCCGGCACTGCTCCTGTGCCTGCAACCAGGCGGCCTTCTCAGCCACCAGGCGGTAGCAGTGCCCGTTGTCCGGGAAGATCACGGTGTCTGGGGGGCAGAGCGGATGCACCACTGGGGGGGTCAGCGGGCAGAGAAGGGGCGTCAGCATGTGCCCAACCAGCACCGACCCACCCCCGCTCCAGCCCCCAGGGGTGAGTGAGGGGAGGGACGGCCCAGGCCCAGGGCGAGGGCACCCACCCCGGGCTGGCTCCTCGTCCACAGCCACGATGCTGTACGCGGCCTGGAGGTCCGAGCCGCCACGGTTCCGGACGCCGAGCTTGAGGGTCTCATTGCTGCGCACCGAGACCAGACATGAGAGCTCCAGGGCTGCGGGAGCTGCCTCCACCCGCACCTCAGCCTCCAGCTGGGCCGAGCCGGCCCCCACGGCCAGCACCGCCGTCACATGGTAGCGTCCCGGCAGCACGTAGCGGTGAGTGGTGGCCGCACCGGCAACGTCCACCCGGGGGGAGCCATCGCCAAAGTCCCAGCGTGTGGAGCGGATGGGCAGGGAGGCGGTGACGCGGAAGGCTGCCGGCTGCCCAGAAGACAGGGGTCCCTGAGGCCCCAGCAGGGCAGCCCCTGGGGAGGCAGGGAAGGTGTCCTGCAGGATGGTGGGGCCCCGGCAGGCAGGGGCGAGGGTCGATGGCGTGCTGGAGCAGAAGGGCAGGCAGGCCGCAGAGGCGTTGGGGGGCTGGGCCGCCCCGCACAGGCACCAGCCCTGGTCTGAGAGGGCCCCGAGGCTCTGGCCGGCGGCAAAACAGAAGGCACTGCAGGCCTCAGGTGTGAGCGGGCCCTCGTGGGCAGCCGAGAAGGCCGCCAGCAGCACGGCACCCGAGCTGTTGTCAGGAAGGCAGGCAACGTAGTCCTCACCTGGATGGAGCACACGGGCTGGTCCCTGGCACGCCCGCTCCCTGTGTCCCACGTGCCCTCATCTACAGCTCTCCTCACCTCCTGCCTGCACCGTCCCCTGGGTCCACAGGACCCTGCTGACCCCCAAACCGGTCTGTCTCCGCTGCTATGTTTATTGCCCACCCCCCCACCCCCTGCCGCAGCTGCTGGCCCTCGAGCACCTACCAGAATCTGCCCAGCAGGAAAGCCCCAGCCGGCCCACTCCAGCCATACTCACCACAGCCGCCATCTGACAGGGGGACGCCGAGGAGGGGCCGGCCAGCGACGGGGCTGGGCCCGGCACACGTGGCCGCCTCGGGCCGAAGCACACGAACCCGCTGCTCCTCCGCCCAGCGGGGCAGCCAGGCCAGACCACAGTCACACTCCAGGGGGTTTCCGCTCAGGTTTCTGCGGGGTGGGGGGCCAGGCCGGGCGCTCAGCAGAGGGTAGGGCAGGGGCCCGGAGGAGGGGTCACTGCTAGCCTCAACCCAGGAAGCAGGGGCCTGGGGTGCCCTCCCCAGTGCAGCACCCCGCTGCCCCATGGCCCCAGACGAGCTCCAGCAGGCAAGCAAGAGGCCCCCAGCGCCTGCTCTCAGACGGGAATGGGCATGGAGGCCAGGTCAGGAGGGCAGGGAGGGCAACTACTGACGCCAAAAACAACTTACATCTCAGTTAAATTAAATAAATTAGCAAATACTCCTTCTTCTAAAGTAGAAATCTTGTTGTTACTTATGTCCCTGGAAGAAAAGGAAGGATTCAGCAAGGTTGGAAAGAAGCCCCCATAAATGCAACGGTGACAGGCAACCGCCGTCCACCCACTCCGCGGGGGGACACTCACAGCTCTGTCAGTGTGGACAGGTTTGCCAGGAGCCCGACGTCCAGTGCCCGGAGCAGGTTGTGGGAGACATCTCTGGGGAACAAAGTGGTCACCGTCAGCGCCAGAGCCCCAGACAGGGCACAAAGGAAACCCAGGCCCACCTACTTGCGGCCAGGACAGAGGATCCCAATGACTGGACTACGAGAGGGCTGGGAGCCCGCAGGACCCCGTCCACACCCCGCCCCATGCCCCTTCTCTGCCCAGCACTAGGCCCCCCAGCAGTTCCAGTCCCCCACGCCCGGGCCTGGCAGCACCGTGCCACGTGGGGTCTGGAACACAGCAGGGCAGCCTAAGGGTCTCCAGGGCCAGGGGCCTCACTGTTGCTAGCATGGGGGAGGGGGTCTCAGAATGCCCCCAAGACACAGTAGGGCACAAGGACCAGGTAAGCAGGGAGGGGGCCCTGGGGGACCACCTCCTCTCAGAGCTACTGTGACAGGCCACAGCAAACACCGAGGTTGATAGGACCCCAGGACAAACACCGGCGCGGTCTATAAGGCAACACACGGGTTCAACAAGAAGCATGACCGGGCAGGAATCGCAGAGGCCGGCTGAACTGTGAGGCAGGCGCCGGGTCCAGCTGTGCCAAGTTGGGCTGGACCCTCCAGAGACGGCCTGGGCATGTCAGCACGAGGACATGGTGGGCCGGGGGCGGGGCCGGCCCTCCGCAAGCCCCGGGAGGTTCAACACCAGCTGGGTCCGGGGAGTGGGACAAAGCCCAAAGCCACAGGTGACAGTCCGGTAGAGCCTCCCTGACTGAGAGAACACAGGAGGGCACCACCCGCAGGTCACAGCGTCAAGTACCGGCAGAGGCGAAGCAGCAAGGCAAGCGGGGCCAAGTACAGAAAAGATGCAACCTCCGCGCGGAGCGTCGTCAGTGAAGCCGGACTGCAGACCGGGCAGTGCTGGCCGCGTCCACGTGGGGTCCGCTCTACACAGGCACGGCTCCCAGACGGAGTGGAGCCCAGCTGGCCAGGAAAACCAGCCCAGGACGCATCGTTAACCCAAGACACACAGAGGTCATGGATGTGAGGAGATGCACCCCTGACAGCAGCAGCCCCAAAGCACTTTTACCCCCAAACTGTGAATGGTTCAGAACCATGACCCTTGGAGCTGGTGACACCCCCCCCCCAGGAGGGTCAAAGCCCTTCCAAAAACATGCTCTGCGGCTAACCGCGCCACTGTCCCTCCCAGGCTGGAGGTGGAGGCCAGGGTCGCGCCTACCCATCCCCTCCCCTGACCTGGTAGACGCCTCCGGTCACCTGCTTCACTGTACCCTCCTCACCTCTCC
Source organism: Neogale vison (assembly GCF_020171115.1). Lineage (NCBI taxonomy): Eukaryota > Metazoa > Chordata > Mammalia > Carnivora > Mustelidae > Neogale > Neogale vison. Next base: position 84,267 of record NC_058104.1, on the reverse strand, counting down.
CCTCCCGGGGCCCCCATGTCTGAGCAGCCTCGTCGGGGCCTCCAAACTGATGAGGCCTGGGACTCACCCGCAGAGCCTCTGCCCTCGCAGGTGTCACCGCTCGCCCTCACATGTCCCCAGAATGCCTCTCCCGGGACCTACCCCGGCCCCCAGTGACCACCCAGTCGTGCAGAGGTGGAGGTCTGCCGATGCCTTCTCCTGGCCCAACCGCTTCCTGCTCCTGCCAGCCCAGCTCCTCCTACACTCAGATCCCACCTACCCCAACCACAGCCTGGTCCAGACACCTGTCCCTGGGCACCTGGCTGCCGCAGCCCTTCCTATCAAGGCTCCTGAGGCAGCCTGGGGGTGTCCAGCTCCCAATAGCCACCCTCAGGGATGTCCCTGCTCCCAATACAGCAGGACCTTAGAGCAGGCTGGTGTGGAAACAAGGTCCTGCTGGGAGAGCCGAGGTGCACACAGGCCCCTGAGGACGTGGGGAGGAGGGTGTCCCAGTGCTTTGCTGGCTGGGATGCTCGGAGCCACACCCCCGGCCCGGCTCCTGATGCCGCGGACCACGTCTGGAACCAGGCTCTGGAAATGACCCCCAGGCCACACAGGGTCGCGTGGAGACCATAGAAGGCTGGGGGCTGCAAACTGGGCTGCTGCCGGGCCACTCCGCCACCCTGGTCTGGGTCCTGTGACCCAAGTGGGGAGCCAGGCCCAGGGGGGCTCCCATTCCCCTGGATGGTGAGATGGGCAGGGCTGGAACTTCCGTGGGGACCAGGTGGGGCTAAGGCCTGGGGTTTCCACCTGGAGCAGCCCCCCCCAGTGCCGGGACCAGGATGCCACAGATGCTCCTCCCCTCACCTGTGGGGAGACACAGGGTGCACAGGGGCAGCGCCCGGAGCCCATCCAGCCGCCAGCAGGGGCAGCCCCCTCAGCACACAGACCAAGAGAAATCCAGTCACAAAACCAGCCCCTCCCCTGAAACTGTTCAAACAAGATCTAAAGAAAGTGCTGGAAAGGGGCGCACCGTGACAGCTCCAGCTTGAGAGCAGGCAGGTCCCCTGAGTTTTCCAAACTCGCGGTACCCTTGAGTAGGAGAAGTGGGGTGTGCAGAAATGGACAGACAGGCTGCCCTGGGGGCCCGGAGTGGGGGCCTCAGAGGGGAACGGGAGGCAAGGAGGCTGGCAAGGGGCACCAGGAGCCCCATCGAAGAGGAGGCTGGGGCAGCGAGGCCTCCTCAAGAAGAAGCACTGCTGCTGACGCAGGCTCGGACCAGAGCCCTGCCCTGTCCCAGCTTGGTGGCCTGACGGGGCGCTGGTCTCACTGAGCTCGGGTTTCCCATCTGGGGGAGGGCGGGCACGGAGAGACAGCGTGCATGTGTGTGGCTATGTGCCCAGGTCTTTCTCCACCCAGAACTGGGGCTCCAGGAACACCAGGGCTGGAGAGGACTTTGGGGGCCAGGGGACACGGGGACAAGACCCGCTGGCAAGGTCAAGTGTGCCCCCCACAGTGGAGCCTAGATTGCCCTGTCCCTCCTCACACGTGGCGGGGGAGGGGTGCTTTCTGGCTGGCAGGCCAGGCCTTCCTCTGGGGTACACGGCCTGCCCCGCGCTGCTCAGGTTCCCCCCAGCCGGCCCGTACCCGCTCCTGGGATGGGGTAGGGGGTTGGGCCAGGCAAGGAGACCAGTGAGAGGCAGCCGGACTCCCACCCACGGTCAACCACGATGCTCTAGCGTGGAGTTGCCATAGCAGAAGGAACCTCCCGGTATCTATGCCTCTGAAGAAAGCAGCAGCCTGCAGGGCACAGGAAGCCACAGGGAGAGCATCCAAGAGATGGGGCAGGGGGGTGGCAGGACAGGAGGGTGAGCATGGGCGAGACCCACCAGGGGCTCCCGGGGCAGCTTCCCAGCCTGGGCCTCAGGCAGAAGAGGAAAGAAAAAAGGAAAATCCCTAAAGTGTTCTCCACATCCCATTCTCTGGAAAATCCATCATGAGTGGCAGCTCTGGGGACTGCTGGTGGCGCCTGAGAACCCTGGGGCGGCGGGGGTGGGGGCAGGCCAAGCTCAGCGTCCAGGCCTGTTGGGACACAGCTGACCCTGGCCTCACTGGCCTGTGACTCCAAGCCACCCTCGGCCAAGTCCTCCACCCAGCTCTGTCTGGCCCAGCAGCCCCATCGAGGCTCCCCTCCCCCGCACGCCAAAGGCCCTACCATCAGTCACACACAGTCCTAGCCACTGCTCCAGGTCCCAGCTGAGCCCCTTCCCCCCAGCACTCACCTGGGCCCAGAAAACATCAGCAGGCTCCCCCAGGATCCTGCTCAGCTACGGTCCCTGCCCTAAGGACACACTAGGCCCTAAGCCCCAGCCCCAGGGTGTGGGAGCAGCTGTGTGGGGCAGGCCGCATGGCTAATGGTGCACACTGGGAGAGAGGGGAAGGGCAGAGGAGACACTAAGGGGGAGCTGTGGGGGTCACCGGGATGGGGACATGGAACAGAAACCACTGGTGGGGTCCTCACTCTGTCCCACAGCCACTTGTCCACATTAGTTCTTGTCATCAGCATGCTGGTGGAAGGCCAAGGAGGCCTTAAGCCAGCCCTGCCCCCACACCAGGGTTCCCTAGGTCCCACAACGGCAGGGGAGACACAGCAGGCCCAGGGAGACCCCAAAGGAAGAAAGCAGCAGGGCTGGCCGAGCAGCGGCCAGCCCCTACCGGGAGAAGGGCCAGCAGCCTGGCTGGACAGCACCCCTGAGAGGTCTTGGGCCAAGCAGGGCCCACCCTCTGGGCCAGCTAGATGCTCCCCAGCCCCTCCAAGGCCCACTCAAGCCAACTCCACAGATCCTAAGGTCAAGACTGGAGGGGTCAGACCAGCTTAGGGAGGAGGTGGGTGACCTGGGGACCCACACACTACCAGGTGACAGGCATATACCCATGAAAGCATAAGACACGTGTCACCTCCCACGTGTCACCTCCCCAGGCACCAGGGATCAGATTGAGAGGCTGGCCTTCCCTCTCCTCCCCCACAGGGACCCAGCAGTCCACTGGGGATCCCCGGCTGTCCCCCAGGCTCTCCCTGCCTCCCAGACCAGACACTGTCATGAGGGGGGACACCAGCCTCCCCCGGGGTAAAGGCGCCCAAGAGCATGCCCCTGGCCATCTGGGGCTGCTCTTTCCTGCTGCAAGCAGGAGCTTGGGCGAGGGTCCTCGCTCGTACCACAAGCTGGAGGTGCTCAGCAGAAGGTGCTCAAGGGCCCCCGTGGCGAGCAACAGCAGCTCCCCTAGCCCCGTCCGCACACGACTCAGCACCTGCATCCCACCCGTGCTCACATCAGGGCCCGCATGGGAGGAGGGGAGAAGGGCGCCCAGGAGACGGGAAAGGGTCAGGGTACATGAAGGTAGAAGCCAAGGAGGGGGTGGTCACAAGCAGGTCTGGAGCGTTCCTGAGCCTGGGGTGACTGCTAGAGCAGTCTGCCCTTCTGGTGCTGAGGCACTGGAGGTCCCAGGGAAGCTGGGACCCTGCCCTGCAGCCCTGAGCAGCCTCAGTTTCCTCCGGTGCCAAGGAGAGGAGTGGCCCGTGTGCCCGTTCCCCAGTCCAGATGCTGGGCGGGGTCTGGGGGCCAGCCGGAGCCCCCAAGGAAACATCTGCACATTCCAGACGCATGTGGTCAGCGGCGGGGGCGAGTGCCAGGCCCCAGCCCATCACCCCCACCCCTGCGCTGGCCGCCGCACTGGAAACAGGGCTTGGGGGGAACGGGCTCCGGAGGGGCCGCAGCCGAGGTTATGTAACCCACTCCTCCCAAGCCAGCAGCTGCCTCCTCCCTCCTCTGGGAGGACAGGACAGCCGCGCTGGCGGGACAGAAGGTACCCGCTCCCCCATCCAAGGCCCAGGGCTCCATTCTCCTCCCTCCATCACCAGGAATGGCAGCCCTGGCCGGCCCGTCCTCTCCCTGAGGTGCTGCCAGGTTCTCCTGAGCCTAGCAGGGAGGACCCCCGACACATCCCCTCAGGAGCCAGGCCTGGCCCAAAGGGGAGTGGCTATAGTGCGGTGCCTGCCCTGCCCCCCACCCCTGGGACCCAGGGCTGGCGACGCTGCGTCTGGGTAGGGGGGAGACTGGGGGCGTGGAGGGGGCCAGGCTGCCGGGAGCACCAAGCCAGTTTGAGCGTAATAACCTCATTCTGTTTTCGTTCTGTCTATTTATGGTGAGCAAGGCTGGCTTCCAGGGCCGGAAATGATGATGTGTAAATTAATGAATTCGAGTTTAGGAAGGAGTGGATTTGCAGACAAACACGCGGACAGGGCCAGCTGGGGAGGGGGCAGAGGCAGGCTCTCCAGGGAGGGGCCCGCCAGCCCAGGGCGGCATGGAGGGGCTGTCTCAGCCTCCAAAGTGAGGGGGAGAGGCCCAGCCTGGGAAGATCCCAACCTCACAGCGTTTTACGGGGGCCCCCGTCACCGGAGTTCTGCCCTCCCGCTACTGAAGTCTCAGCAGGACGGGCCTACACAGCCAGTGTGCTGCTGCTTCCCACCTAGGAAGCCCCTGTGGCCGAAGGCCAGGACAGGGAGGGGAGCTCAGGCCTGTAGGGAGGGCCCGAGGGGTGGGGAGTCCTCCACACCTGGACAGACCAATGTGCCCCGAGGCAGCCACCTTGAGACCCTTAACAAGACAGGGTGCTGCCCCCCCCAGGAGAGGGTCTGGGGATTTGAGGCCCCCTTCAGGGTAAGGGGAGGCAAAGGACCAGACAGAAGGGTGCCCAGCCTCCCTCCGGATCCAGCACCCGTGCTCGGGAACTGCACTCAGACCTGTCACAATCAGCCAGGCAAGGAGTGACCAGCCCATTCCACAGGTGGGAATGCTGAGGCTTGGGGAGGCAGCCCTGCTCATCCCACCATGTGTCCCCAGAATCGGGAGACTGAAGGAGAAAGGCTGTGCTCTTCCCCATCCTGGCTGGGGAGCTGGCACATGGCCTCAGGCTTTCCAGCCCAGCGTGGCTAGCCATCCCATCGCCCCCTCAGCTGCTGGGCATGGCCAGTGACATGAAACCAGCCTGACCCAGGGCTCCAGAGCGGTTTGCAGGCCCCGGGCCCTAAGGCCAACAGTGCTGTCAGCCTTTCCCCGAGCACTGGCCTCATTCTCTGCTTCCACCAGAAGCAAAGGAAGCCCTTCCCAGGGTGGCCCCAGAGCATCCTTCAGGGCACAGGGGGCTGCTAAAGTCAGGGACACCACACCTGGCCAGGCCTGGGCCCACAGGCACCTCGGGGAAAGAACGAGCCCTGCCCACCTTGGCCGCAAACGCAGCCCCTTCCCTGGCACGGGCGGCTGGGCACCACTGGGCCCCTTGGCAGAGACGGCTGCCAAGCCACAAAGAACGAGGTGTTCCGGGAAACAAGGACGTGAGCTGCATTTTCCAGCTGCGTTCTGTTCAGCAGCAAAACTGCAAGCACGCTCCGGCCGGCGCCCCCGAGGCCCGCGGCCCACCCCATGGACACGGCCCCGCCTTGGCCAGCCCGAAAGGCACAGGCACCCAGCTTCCAGGGCCAGACGGCCGCCACCACCCCAGACAGCAGTAGGACAAACGGGATGTTTTCATTCCAGAGTGTTCCACGGGCTGGGCCCGTCTGGGTTCCTGCTGCTGGCGCTGGCCGCTGCAGAGTGTTCCGGAAAGGAAAATGTGCATCTCCATCCAAAATGGCTTCCTCACTTGAAACCAAGCCTCAGCCCGGGTCTTGCTCAAGAACCAGGGTCTCCCAAGAGCTGTGAGGGAGCACAGGTGGCAGCAGAAGCACTCCCCCATCCCATGGGCAGCATGTGGGGGCGGGAGCCACATCCTCCAGGGCCACCCAGTCAGCTGTCAGAAGACGATGGCCAGTGACAAGTCGCCCAGGGTCAAGGGCAGAACAACCAAGAGAGGAGAAGGAGGCCCCTATGGGAACAACCAAGAGAGGAGAAGGAGGCCCCTATGGGAAATGCCCTGGTCTCAGGCCCCGGGAGAGGGAAACTGAGTCTCACCGACACGACAAGTGAGCTGACCAGGGTGTGCTGGGCATGTGACAGCAGAGGCCAGCGGCAGGGCCAAGGTCAGGGGCACCAAGCAGCCCTCGTGGCCATGGATTTCAGGCCCGCGCCATCCCCCCAGCTCCCAGCACAAGGTGAACGCGGGAAGCGACGCACTCTAGTCACACATCAAAACTTCACTGTGTCCCAAATGTACACCTGAACATGTCAGGTGCATAAAACTGAGACCCAAACACCAGAGGAGTGTGCCAGGGTCCCGACTCCCAGCAATGGCACGGCCATGTGCTGAAGACGCCTCTGAGGTCAGAGCAGAGCGGGCAGCAAGGCTCGTGGACCTCGGGCCTCCCTGGGCTCCCCCGTCCCCCTATCCGGCATGTGGTCTGAGTGACGCAATGACTGGCACACGTGTTCAGGGGTACTCTCCATGCACCCGTCAGTATGGCAGGTGGCAAGGACCCATCTCCTGGTGGCCAGTGCTTGGGGACAAGGTAATGGGCTCTGAGAGTGTGGACAGAAGGGAGCCAAGGGGCCACTCTGGCACGGGTTACAGCTACCGTGGCCCCAGCACTGAGCCCCGCGGGCATGCCCACAACCCCAGAAGGGCCTCCACTTGCGATGCCCACCTGGTGAGTGAGGGGACCGAAGCTCAGGAAGGCTGAGTGACACGGCCAAGGTCATGCAGGAAATGGAGGAGATGGGATATGAGCCAGGTCTGATCCAGGGGCAGAATCCCAAGTCCGGGGTCCCCATGCCTCCCTCCCAGAACCAGACAGAAAGTCCGTGGGAAGGGCCGTAGCACAGAGAGCAGAGGGACACTGAGGATAGAGCTGCCGGGAAGGGTTGAGCCAGCAGCCAAGGCCAGAGCCCAGAGCCCAGCCAGTCCCACACGGTCCCACCGGGGAGCCCCCACCCCCACCAGCACCGGGGGCCAGGCCCATGTGCAGCCCCAGGGCTGTGCCCCAGAGCATGCTCATGCAGTCATGTCTCTGCCGCAACCTCCAGCCGTGTGACCCCAGGAAGTGACAGCCTCGGGGAGCATCAGTTTCCTGGTCTATAAAATGGGACAAAGAGTGCTTCCAAGCCCACAGCACCGTGCAAGATACCGTGACAGAAAGGACAGAATAGGCTTTGCAAGGAGCCCAGTGCATGGCAAGCGCGGACAGAGGGGATGACCCAGTGGCGGTGCGCGGGGTGCACACCCATGGCCATTTCCAGAGATCTGGTCTTCCATTCGGAGCCGCCTCACATGGTACAAAGCTCCCAACTGTGAAGCGGACAACCCGCCGGTTTCTGGTGAGTTCTCGAGGTCGTGCGACGAGCGCCATCTCCTTCCACCACAGTCTCACTCCCAAACCGACACCCCAACCCCGCCCCCACCAGATACACCAGTCTGCTTTCGGCTTCCACGGACTGGCCTGTTCCAGACGTTTCCTACCAAGGAAATCATTCCACACGTGGCCTCTTGGGTCCGGCTGCATTCAGTGAGCACATCTTCGGGGCCTGCAGGGGTTGGGGCAGGTGTCGGGGCTCCTGTGGGCGGCTAAGTAGCGCTCCAGCGAGTGGGAGACCACGTTCTGTTGCTGGACCCCTGCGCTGTCCCCACGTTCCAGCTCCGGGGAACCCTACGCGGTGAGTGTGTGTGTACAGACTTCCGTGTGGACCCAGGTTTCCCTTCTCTCGGGTACACACAGAGGAGCCGGCAGACAGGTCCCAGCATGCCGCCCTGTGCCGCGGCCACCAGAAGCGGGTGGGGGGCCGACGTGTCCACACCCTCCAGATGCCGGCTGCCATCCGCCTTCAGAGACGGCCGCCCACACGGGCGTGTGGGGCACAGTGCCGCGGCCCCCTGCATCTCCCCAGAAGCCACGTGTGCGGTGTCCACTCAGGCTGGCGGGGCAGGTGTTCCTCTCTGGAGGTATGTCCACTCAGGCCCTTCACCCACCTGCTAAGTGGACCCTTTATCTCACTGGCGTGGAGAATCCACAAGAAGCCCCGCTGCTGCTGTGGTCTTCAGGTCTTCAACAAGCCTTCTGGCTGCGAGTCCCTTGCCAGGTGAGAGGCTTGCAGGCGCTCTCCACCGGGCAGCGGCGTGGTGGGTGGGCATGCTCCCCTCAAGGGCAGGTCCTCTGACTCCCAGGTGCCGCCCAGCTCCCGACTGGAACCTGCTGCTCCATGCTGCTCCCTTCAAGAACCAAGCGCTGCAGATGCAGCCCGAGCCTCCCCATCACCTCCCGGCCCCAGCAGGAAGCCCTCCTACAGCACGTCCTGGCCACAGCTCTCGCCAACGGGCATCCGTGTCCCCTCAGGAAACTGCCAGTACACATGCGTTTACATCCTCAATTCCAAGCACCAGCCGGCCATGCTGCGCACCTCAGGGGACGCGAGAGTGAGAGCTGCCGGGTATGTAGGACGCTGGGACCCTCTCGACACCCATCCCTACCCAGCAGCCAGTGTTCTGTGCCCCTTCTGTCTGGGACCCTTCAGGGCTGTCCCCAGCCGTCTAGATAAGGGCCGCATATGCAGCCCCAGACCCTCCTCTGGGCTGTCCCTTGTCTGGGTGCTCTCTCTCAGACCTTTCAATGTCACCTACACTGGTGGCCCCCAGGGAGCCCTCCAAAGCAGCCCCTCCCCATTGCCAGCGTCACGGTGATATCCAAGCCTCAGAGACACCCCACACAGGGCCCGGCTCACAGCAGCCAGGCTCTCTGCCTGGTGAGGGTTTGGGGAAGGGACCCTCTGTGGTCTGGCCCGTCCTCAAGGCAGCAACACATGTGGCACATGCAGCCTAACATGTCACGCACACACCAGGCCCGTGTGCTCCCCCCAAGGCCCACCTCGCACCCATGTGCCATGCAGATGCGAGAGGCCTAGCCTCCGCCAGTCTCCCAAACTCTCCTGCCATTCAGGGGCCCAGGCGAAGAAGGGCAAGGCTCCAAGTACACCCCCAGCTGACAAGAGACCCCAAGGCCCTGAGATTTCCATCAATGAACCATGTCCCTACTGAGGCCCTAAGCCTCGTCCTAGACCAGTGGCTGAAGTCAGCAGCAAGAGCCCTGAGAAGTGGCTGGAAACCACACCTGAAACTGACAGACAACACTGGGAGCAGCACCGTCCCCTCTGAAGGGCCCCTGGCAACGAACATCCTGAGCCTCTGTGGGCCTGTCCACGCAGCAGCCGCCGGCCGCAAGCGCCTCCAGAGGACTGGAAATGTGGCTTCCCACACCATACCACCCTGCAGCGACTGTCCCACTACAGGAAACAGAAGGCAGGGGACACACTGGTTGACACCACAGGAGCAAGTCCAAACGCAGACGCTCTCGGCGCCACTGTCACCAGTCGCGTGAGGAGGGAAAGAGACGAGGGAGGGTAGATACATCATCGGAGGACAAAAGATGCCGACCAGCTGCACTGTGCGGCCCTTGTTTGGGTCCGGATTCAAACTACTAGAAGAACCGCAGACAACCAGAAACTTAAACATGCCGGCGCAGGTGGGATCAGGGAATCCCTCACCGTCTCGGGGTGACCACGGGGTGGCCAGACACCCCGAGACACCCAGCTCCTGGGTATACGCCACAGGACAGGACAGCCGGCCGCTGGCTCAAAGAAGGCAGGAGGTGGAGGCATGAAGGGGCAGGATGGAGGGCGAAGGGTCACAAGGTTCAGCACACAATTTTGTCTACCTCTGGGCCTACTCAAATTCACCACGAGAAAGATTTAAATCCGGGACAACAGCAACACTTTGCCGAGTAATGTCATCTCTCTCAGGCCACCTCCAGCAGCACCGCTAACCCAGCCCACCCTGCCTGCTGAGGCCTAAACGCCCCTGTGGGCCAGCCGTGGGCCTTATATTCAGGTCCGGCCCGTGACAGAGGTATCAGGCCTGAGCCCAGAAGAGGCGGTCGCCGGTACCACCCAGAAGGCAGGGCTGTGGGGCACACCTCACCTGGAAGGCTGCCTGACATCTATGCACTCAGCCCCTCTGCTTTAGAGAGGACTCCCCTGTCTCCCTCTCCCCGAGGACGGGGCTTGTTGGATTGACAGGCAGAATGGCTGGGGGCTGGGGGAACCAGGAGAGAGCCCAGTTTCTCTTCAGTTCCTGGTCCCCAGCCTCCAGAAATCTCCCACAGGTAGCTTTGGAGTTTAAAGAACACCGTAGGGTCTCCCCGTTCTTCATCCCCCCGTGTCTCAGGGTTCCAATGCAAGCTCAGAGGGGCCAGCAACCCTGGGAATCCTGCCAGCTCCAGCCGGGCCAGGCAGGCCGCCAGCTCCCAGGACCTCCAAAACCCAGGAGCAGATCCTACAGGGACACATGCAAGGCTCTAGTCTTGGGGTCCATCACTGTGCCCAAGAGGCTCCAGAGCCCACACCCTGCTGCAGGCCCCCGACTGAGCCCCCCGCATTGTTTACTTCCTACACAGCTCCTGGAGGCCAGCTCAGCACCATGTCCTGGGGAAGCAGAGCATAACCAGAAGGAGCCAGGCCTGACCTCAGCAGCTTCCCAGCCCCCTGGAAACGGAGGCATCTTTACCCACAGGATCCAGAAACGAGGACCAGATCCAGTTATCCTGGTGAAGGCAATAAGCCCATCTCCACAGAGACAGCCGGGATGGCAAATGCTCAAGGGGTCAGGCAGCAAAGCAGCAGGCCCACCGTGACCCTCCCTCAGGACCCCCAGCTAGTCCTGGAGGACCTGCTCTTCCCCCACCCCAATCCCACGCACCAAAGCCCCAAAGACCTCCAGAGCACACAGGAGAAATATCCACCCCTACTCCACCCACCTACTCCCCAGCATCCAAATTCATCTGAACGCTGACCATTGGTCCCCAAATTAAAGGCAGCCATGCGCTGGAGGCACCCAGGGAATATTACAGAACCAAATTCCAGGACCCATCCCCAGATTTCACAAGCCTGAGGATGCTAAATGCCCCCCTGTGGATTCCAGCATGTGGCCAAAGACAGCTGGGAGTCCTGCTTCTCAAAGTGCCCAAGAAACAGGGCCATAGGAATGCCGACCGGCAGACCTGAGCCGGTAGCTAGCCCAGGGACAACTGTCTGCAAATGCTGGTCCCATGCACCCTGTCATTCCAACTCCGGGTCCTGAGCACCTCAGTCAAACCCAGCTCTGCCACGTGCTGGCCACAGCTTGTTACCTGGGCAAGTCCCAGCACCTGAGTCTGTGTTCTCGTGTGTAAAAAGCCATCTTCGCCGTACCTCTGCCTCTGAGGGCATCCATCACAGCCAGAGCCTGGCACACGGCTAACAAACTGACAAGTTCTCCAAGGAGGCTACACCATCACTTCCAAAACGGAAACTGGACAACAGCCCGCCAGCGTTCGGAACTACTTCTGCAACCTCACATGCCCAATGTCCGGGGACCACATCAGAGCCCTTGACGGGTCCCTCCCGTCCTGCCCCACTCCCGCACAACTCCCTTGCCCTGGCCACACGGTTCCCGCCTGAGGTCCTCCTGCCACCTTCCCACTCCTCCTCAAGCATCGGGCCAAGCCTCCGACATCCTTCACATCTCTGTCCAGACCCCTCTTCCGGGAGGCCTTCCCCGCCATCCCAGACGGAGCTCTCCTCTCCCCGGCTTCCCGCTGCAGGGCTCCCAGGTGCAGAGCATCTCCCAGGCCAGGCTGCATCCTGTTAGTCCGTAATTGGCGTCTAAGTGTCGGCCGGTTCCCTTCGAACACCTTCCACCCTGCCCCCGCGCGCTGTCTCAGGTCCCCCATCAACTCGCGACTGCGGAGCCCCACCCGGTGGGACCTTTCTGCGTTTGCAGACGCCGGGATTCTTCGGCTTCGCCCCAGCCCAGGCCAGGGGGGCTGAGGGCCGCCCGCGGTCCCGGGTTTTCCTTATTTAGTCGGGCCGACCTCACTGCGCTGGAGCCTCGCCCTGGGAGAGGCCTGGCCCGCACTCCGTTTCCCCTTCAGAGGCCGGGGACGCGCCCACGCCCTGCGAGGCCCGCCAGGCCGGCGGCCTGCCCGGCCGGGCCTCTCCCCGGAGCCGAGGGTGCAGGCGCGCCGAGGCCGCCCCACGCCCGGGGCGCCCCCGAGTCCCGGCGCCCGCCCGGCGCCATGGCAACCGCCCGGCCCTCAGCGCGGGGCGGCGAGGTACTCACAGCGCGGTGGCGTCGGTGGGGATGCGCAGCGCGGGTCCAAGCGTCCGCAGTCCGCGGCCAGAGCAGTTGACGCGGCAGGCGGAGCCGGGCGCCGGGCCGCAGAGGCAGGGGGGCGCGCACGGCCCGCAGCCGCGCCCGGTGTCCCCCGCCAGCGCCCCAAGCCACAGGCCCAGGCCCAGGGCGAGCGCCAGGCGGGCGGGCGCGGCGGGCAGCATCGTCAGGGCAGCGCGCGCATGGCCCCGGCCCGGCCCCGAGCCCCCCTCCCCGAGCCCCCGAGCCCGCCCGGCGCCGGTGGCCGCGGCTCAGGCGGGGCCCGCGGACGGCATGACGGGGCGCGGGGCGGGATTCGGCGGCAGCCGCGGCCTGTCTGCCTGCGCGACGTCCGCTCGGCGCTCGGGCCCGGCCGCGCTCTGCGTCCACGGCCGGCCGGTCGCGCGCTCGCGCTCTAGTGCGGGCCCGCCGCCGCCGCTCCTCCTCCTCCCGGCGCCGCGCGGGGCGGGCGGGGCGGGGCGTCTGTAGACCCCGCCCCTCGCTCTGCAGGTCGGCCGCGGGGGGGGGGGTGCCACCGGGCCCCGCCCCGTCCTGGCTCCGGGAGTGGGCGGGGCGCCGCGCGGCCTCCGGCTCTTCTCCAGCAGAGCGGCTGCGGGTCCTCTGCGCCGCTCCCCACCCGCGCCCTCGGGAGTCTGGTCCCCGCCGCGTCCGCGCGTCTCCGCCCGGCGCAGTCGCGAGCGTCGCGGCTGTGCAAACACGGTCAGGGATAAGCCCGCGGCGGGCGACCTCGGAGCATCTCTGTCCGGTGATGGCTCTGCCGTGTTCCAAGCGCCCCTCACGTGGTGGGCGCTCGGGGCAAACGCGCCGCCCCCGGCGGGCCTCAGCCAGAGGGGCCCAGTGCAGCATCCCCGCCGCCGCCCACCCGCCGGCCGAGCGAAGGAGGCTGCCTCTGCCGCCTGCGTCCCTCCAAATCTATAAACGAAGCCTCTGGGGGCTCTCAGGGCTGGGGGCACGGGGGGAGTCACTGCTAGTGGGTATGAGGTTTCCTTCTGGGACCGTGAGGACGTTCTGGAATTAGGTAGTGGTGCTGGGTGCACAGGCTTGTAGATACACTTAAAATCACCGAATTGGGGCGCCTGGGTGGCTCAGTGGGTTAAGCCTCTGCCTTCAGCTCGGATCATGATCTCAGGGTCATGGGATCGAGCCCCGCATCGGGCTCTCTATTCAGCGGGGAGCCTGCTTCCCTTCCTTTCTCTCTGCCTGCCTCTCTGCCCACTGGTGATCTCTCTCTATTAAATAAATAAAATATTTTTTTAAAAATCACCGAATTGTGCTCTTTTTAAGAGTGGATGTTATGCTCTGTGATTTTTTTTTAATATTTTATTTATTTATTTGACAGAGAGAGATCACAAGTAGGCAGAGAGGCAGGCAGAGAGAGAGAGAGAGAGGGGAAAGCAGGTTCTCTGCTGAGCAGAGAGCCCGATGCGGGACTCGATCCCAGGACCTCTGGGATCATGACCTGAGCTGAAGGCAGAGGCTTTAACCCACTGAGCCACCCAGGTGCCCCTGCTCTGTGATTTTTAATGAAAAAGTCATAACGTTGTTCCTCCGTTGGGCCGCTGGTAGATGCCTGACCTAAGTTGGCCGAATGGTCACAGGGGTAAGTCCGCTGATTCCCACACGGACCAGGCCCCTATGCCACTGTCCTGAGCCCCGGACTGAGGCTGCATCCCAAGGCTTCAAGACACTTCCTTTATGTGTCCCGTCTCTCCATTTGAACTAACTGGTACACCTCAACTAAAAGCACAAGTGCTGGGCCCATGTCCTGTTGTCTGTCACTGGGAGAGCCCAAGCAGGTCACCGCGGGACACCCTGCAGCTCTGCTCTTCACTTGGGTGTGAAGTGGCACCCACATCCCTCCCCGTCCTCATCTGTGTAATGGAGACAGCAGACCAATGTCTCAGGGCTGGGGGAGGATCCCATCCAGCCCAGAGCCAGCTCTCAGGAAAGATCCAAGGAGGAACAGGTGGAGGTCCTGTGCGGGCAAAGGCCAAGGATCAACAGGGACTCGGTCACCTGCCATTTCCTGGCAGTCAAAGGGCCCAGGAATGAGCAGAGCATCTCCCGGTGGCCCCAGGGTGGCGGGGTGTGAAGTCCAGCTCTGCCGCTGTGGTCCCTTCTCAGGGCTCAACTCCCACAGCGCCCTTTGTCTCCAACTCTGGGCCTCTTGGACCAGTTCCCTACTGAGGAGGGAGAGGGACTTAAGTTAGACACGAGGGGGAATGGGGAGGGACTGTAGAGCCCGAGTCCCTTGGGCTTCAGGAAAGTTTTTGTGCAGACTCACAGAGTACTCAGGAACCCAGTTTGGAAGCACTGTATGAGGTCTAAAGCAAGGTGGGGTTGATGGGATGAGGCCGGAGGAGACCTGGGACTGGGGAGAGAAGGAGGCTCAGATGGTGCTCTGGCTGGGGGTTGGGTGCTGGGATGGGTGCAGGGGCTGTCGGCTGGGTGGAGATGCCCTCAGGGAGGAAGGACATGGAGGGAAATGGGAGGGTGTTGTTCTGGAAACGGGGCACCATAGGCCGCTTGAGAAGGCGCCCAGAGTGCACCTGGAGGCGAGGTGTGCAGCTGGGCGGGGGTGCACAGACCTGGGGCAGGTGAGAAACTCCAGAGGCAGGGAACCCCATCCTAGAAGAGGAGAAGAAAGAGGGCTTGGAGGGAGTCTGAGTGAGAGTGCCTCAGAGAAGGAGGAGTCTGAGGCACAGGGAAAGTTACAGGGGAGAACCCAGCAGGGGCTCAGGCCGCAGGAACAGAGCCAGGCGCTGGGGATGGTGCAGCCACACGTTCCCCCCCTTGGTCCTCCCTCACAGCACAGGTTCATATGTACCCCCACATGGGGCTTCTAGAACTCTCTACAGCCTCCCACCTCCTAGCCTTTCCCCATGTTGTTCCCTTTGCCTAGAACACTTTTCCATCCCACCTCCGAGATTCCTCATGCTTGCAGACTCAACTTGAGTTGCCTCCTCCTCCAGGAAGCTTCCCCAGCCCCTAATCCATGTGCTGATTTGCATCACACATTCAGGGGACACATTTATGGGCTACCAACTGCAGGTAGAGTATTTGTCCCCAGGTAAGTCGGGGCCCCTACTGCTCAGGGTCATCCTGTTCCTCGATCCTGCTGTGTCACCTATGCAGAGCTGAAGGCGCGGTGTTCACCCATGACCTTTACTGAGGGCACCTGGAGTGGAGGGTTCGCTAGGAAGCCAGAGGCCAGCAGGTTGGTGGCAAGGGAGTGTAGATGTGGCATGTGGCCCATTGTTTCTAGAAGCGTCTATGTGAGAGGAAAGAGGAGTGGCAAAGGTTTTTTTTTTTAACGTAGTAGAGGCTTGACTGGGTTTCCAGTCTGAGGGAAGAGCGTCCACAGACAGGGAAAGGTAGATGACACAGGGAGAGCACAGGGAGTGGATCAGCCTTTTGAGAGACCAGAGGAGTAAACTCACTTCTTCACTTCTCCATCATTCATTCACTGCCCTATTCCCCTGAGTCTTCCCAGCTCTAGGAGCTCTAGTCGTATTCCTTACTGAATGAGGTAACCAAAGTGTCTGCTGTCTCAGTGGGTGGCGCGTGGGACTCTTGATCTCAGGGTCATGAGTTCAAGCCCTATGTCGGCTGTAGAACTGACATAAAAGAAAAAAATAAGGTTACTAAACCACAGGCCTTAGTAAGTGGCCAAGTGGACCTCGCCGCTTACACAGGAAGCAAGCGATATTTCTGGGATTCTGTTTCAAACCCAAGCTTTTAATTTCAGTCAAGTGACAAAGTCAACGGAAGATAGACCTGTAAGAAACAGAGTTGCAAAATGACAAAAACAGACTAATCAAGTCTAAATGATGGTGTGAAGAGGGTTTTGGAGCCCATGCAATTGCTTCTAAAAGATTTCTGAAAGAGAAAGCACGTGTTTAAGTAAGAAATTAATTACCTGGAAATGAAATTCTAGACTGTTTCAACGAACAGAGAAAATAAAAGGTGCCAGAGATCTTGTATGATTCAGGGAGGAGGACATTGGAAGATTCTTTAATTATTGATAAAACAAGTTTTAAAGTGAGCTTTCTAAAGGTTTTTTTATTTTCTAATTTGTTTAAGTAATCTCTGCACCCAATGTGAGGCTTGAACTCACAACCCCAAGATCAAGAGCTGTATGTTCTTCCAGCCGAGCCAGCCAGGCGCCCCTTAAGGTTCTTAATTAGCAGCTAATGAGGGGCACCTGGGTGGCTCAATTGGTTAAGTGTCTGGCTCTTGATCCTGGCTCAGGTCATGATCTCAGGGTGGTGAGACCAAGCCCGCCCGGGATCAGGCGCCTGGCTGGCCATCGAACCTGCTTAAGATTCTCTCCCTCTCTCTCTCTGCCCCACCTCGCTTCTTTTCCTCTCTCCTTCTTTAAAACAAAAACAAAATAGTTAATGCTAACTATTAGCATGAAAGGGAAAACTTGGAGGTGGGTACACAAGCAAACCTGATAGGCCCAGTAAAGGATTACAAAAGAAAACAACGGATCAATGTATTAAACAGAACAGGCAAAATTAGACTGAGAACATGGGTGAGCATAATAACTGTAAATTCGTCAAATTCTCCTGCTAAACAACAAGGATTCTCATAATGAAAAGACATACTAAATCCAGGTAAATGCTGTTTTCAGGGATAAAACAAAGACAAATAACAAATAAAAGAATGGGAAAATAAAGACCTATAGAAGGTAGGTTGGCAGTTTAATACCAGGAAAATAGAACTAAAGAAAAAGATTTTGGGGGCTCCTGGGTGGCTCAGTGGGTTAAAGCCTCTGCCTTCCGCTCAGGTCATGATCCCAGGGTCCTGGAATCAAGCCCCACATAGGGCTCTCTGCTCGGCAGGAAGCCTGCTTCCTCCTCTCTCTCTGCCTGCCTCTCTGCCTACTTGTGATCTCTGTCAAATAAATAAATAAAATCTTTAAAAAATGATTTTTTTAGGGGCGCCTGGGTGGCTCAGTGGGTTAAAGCCTCTGCCTTCAGCTCAGGTCATGATCCCAGGGTCCTGGAATCGAGTCCCGCATCGGACTCTCTGCTCAGCAGGGAGCCTGCTTCCTCGTCTCTCTCTGCCTGTCTCTCTGCCTACTTGTGATCTCTGTATGTCAAATAAATAAATAAAATCTTTAAAAAAAAATTACAGAAGAGGGATGCCTGGGGGTCTCAGTTGGTTAAGCCTCTGCCTCCGGCTCGGGTCATGATCCCAAGATCCTGGGATCAAGCCCCACGTCGGGGTCCCTGCTCAGCCGGAAGCCTGCTTCTCCCTCTGTGGGCTGCTCCCCCTGCCTGTATTTTCTCTCTCACTCTCACTCTCTCTCTGGCAAACAAATAAATGAAATCTTTTTAAAAATTACAAAGGAAAATGATATACAATTGTTTGTAAACTTTTGATATTTAGGCAGTAGAACAAGACAAACTATTAAAACTGACTCCAGCAGAAATAAAAAGCCCAAGTAGACCAATCATGAAGGAAGCAGTTGAAAACGTAGGAGCCACGCCAGGAAAAGACACTCTCTCCAGATCTGTTCTGGGGAGGGAAATTTTATCAAATGTGCAAAGATCAGATAATTGTGATTTTATATATATTCTTAGGGGACACGGTCACATCTCCATATATTTAATGCATATTCATGCATAAAGCAATGAATTTAGTATAATATAATGTGCAGGTCTAAACAAGCTGGAGACCACCAGAAGCTGAAGAGGCAAGGGTTCTCCCCAGAAAGAAGCCTGCTTGCTTTAGCTCCAGAAGCCTCACTGCACCCTGTGGCCTCCCGAGTGTAGGATAACACGTCCGGGCTGTTTTGCGGGGCACGGTATTTGCCTAGATTATTTGTTTCGGCAGCTACGGGAGACCCAGACACCCACCTCCCCCACCAAACCTCCTAATGGTAACCACCGGGGCACAGGGTCTGGGGGGAACAAGAACTTTGATTCTTGCCTTTACCTTTTGTGTTGCTGACATGCTCCCCTGCCCCAAATCATGCAGCCCTTTCCTAATCAAGAAACAAGAACAGCGGATGCAAGCAGAGCCCTTGCCCCCAGAGGGCAGTCAGGAGCTCCGGGGCTGCTCTGCGCTCCTCCTGCCCGAGGTCTTGCATGCCCACCTCCTGCCTTGCTGCAGAGTCTGGATCCCATCAGCTCCCTGCCTGCCTCCGCCCCGCACTGGGCTCCAGGGCACACATGTTTTGCATCCAGACACCACCCAGAGCACTCAGGTGTGAGTCCCGGAGCTGCAGTGGGAAGGAAAGCCCGAGGGCAGATCCTGCGGGCACACCGCCAAGGGAACAGCCCACTGCCCAGCCCGCACCCAACAGTTCCTGTCCCACGGAGGCGGGGCGGACGCCTACCCCTTACCACTTGCCCAGGAGGGCCTCAGGGTCACAAAGGTGAGCCCACGGCAGGTGGGGTGTGGGGTGTGTCCTGGAGGGAGCAGGACACTCAGCGTGGCCCCTAGGCACCTGGCGTGGGGGAGGGGGCACCTGACGTCAGCTGTTTCCTGGGGTGACTCTTTCCTCTCTCTTCTGGGTGGAGGTCCAATTCCGAGCTGCTGCGGCTCCTCTCTGCCGTCTCTATAGCAACGTTCACGTGGATTTCCTAGAACAGAAGGTGCTGGAGCTGGAAGGGACCTCAGAGATCAGCTCCTCCCGCCCCCTCATTTCAGGGAGAGGGGAGCAGGTCCAGAGACACCACATTCTCCAGGTCCCTCAGCACGCCAGGGATCCAGCTGCAGCTCCTGCCTGCGGGCACCCTTCCCCACCAGGGTCCCTCCCCTGTGATTGCAGACAGCTAACTTCCCGAGGACTGACTTATGGGAGGTGCTCTGGGGTCACAGGGCTTAGCTTCGCCACTCTCCCCTTCGGAACAGACCCCTGGAGTCCAGCCCAGCCCCGTCCTGCTCAGTCACAGACCTCGGCATTCAGGGCTCCACGGAGGCAGAGCAGGGAGGCTGGGCGCTGTCAGGAGGTCCAGAGGCTGGGGCTGAGGCCGGGCTGCACCCCCCTCCCCAATCACGGGGAGCCAATGTCCCTGGCCAAGTGGGTGGGGGCAAGAACAGGGGGTGGGAGGAGCCAGGGAAGGCTACCTGCCTGGGGGAGGGGGCTCCAAGCAGGGCCCGGCAGGTCAAGAACTCTGATCCCTGCCCCAGACTGCCTGACTTGGCCCACTTGGAAAGGGGGCTCCAGAGACAGACTGCCTCAGGCCACAGATCCTAGAGGGCTGTTGTGTCTGGGGACTCCAGGACCAAGGGGCCAAACCCCCAGGAGGGCAAGTCAGAGGGCATGCGAGAGCTGGGGGCCCCAGTCTGTGTAGGCACCTGGCACGGGCGCCACCAGAGAGTCCTAGGGTGAGGATCCCCCGTGAGGCAGGAACAGCTGCAGGGTTGCTCCAGCTCTCCGCGGAGACATGGGGACATGGAGACCTTTGTCTGTCCAACAGAGTCAGCCCTATGGCAGGAGGGTTGAGGGTGACGGGCATCCCTCCCCTATGCTGCACTCTAGCTCAGCCCGGCAATCTGGGCAGCCCAGGTCCAGCCAAGGCCATGCTCCTGAACTTTCCCACCAAACTGGCCCTTTTCCTCCCCCTTGTGGGCAGCCTGGTCTAGTTATCTCTTGCTGTGTAAAAACAAAAAAAATCTCCCAATGCTCCTGAATCTGCCGTCTGGGCCAGGCTCAGTGGAGACAGCTGTTTCTGGTCAGCATGGAACCCCGGGACCAGAGCACCCATCGCCGGATGACTTCCTGGGTGGCAAATGGGCTCCTCTCCCTCTGGGATTCTTCACGAGGCCGCCCGGGCTGTCTCACAGCGTGGCCACCGGGCTCCAAGAACGAGTGTTCCAGGACACAGGAAATAGGGGCTGCCCGTCTGTAGGGTCTGGGTCTGGAAAAGGACATGGGGTCACTTCTGCCCTGCGTATTGGTCAGAGCAATCACAGAGCCAGAGGCTGGGGACAGAGGCCTTCCTGCCTGACGGGAGGCCAAAGAACTTGCCGTCTGCCCGTGCCTCAGCGCTCCACCGCCTCTGCCCCAGGGGCTCTCTTCTTGCCTCACCATCAGGCCTGCAGGTTCTGTATTTCTGGGAGGTCTCCTCTGCCCCTGTTCCCTCCCCCCGGGTTACTGCCAGCCACTCCAACGCATCTCCCTGTCTACAGGCTGCACCGCGCCCCCCTCCTCTTGCCCCCTGTATGCCTGTAGCAGTGTCCTATGCTGCTTTGCTCAGAAACCAGGCATGGCTCCCTACTTCTCGCTGAACAGTTTCCAAGCTCCTAGGCTAAACATTCAAGTTCACTTCAGAACCTAGCCCCCTCCTGCGTTACCAACTGGATTTCCTCCAAGCAACTGGACCACACTTTGGCCTCTGCTCCTCCGAATGCCTGCCTACTGGCGCTCTGACCCTGCATGTGTTCACTCCCCCCACCTAGCAAGACTCTCTGTCTCCTCTCCTGTTGG
This sequence comes from Neogale vison, assembly GCF_020171115.1. NCBI lineage: Eukaryota > Metazoa > Chordata > Mammalia > Carnivora > Mustelidae > Neogale > Neogale vison. Next base: position 63,656 of record NC_058104.1, on the reverse strand, counting down.
ACTCCTGCTCAGCCTTCAAAGCCCAGATCAAATGTCCTTCCCCCACAGAGCCCTGCTCGGGCTACTTGATTATTCTAGGCTTGCCTCACTGCACACTGCGATGCAGCCTGCCTTATCCTTGTTAGCAATGATGTGTCCTGAAGTGGGGCCCGTTTCTAACTCATATTTCTTTCACCAATTTAGTAAGTTAATTGAGGTCTGCAGCCAGCTGCCAGGGATATGGCAGTGACCAAGACAAGCTGCTTCCTGTACCCAGGGAACTTCCATTCCAGAGAGTGAGACAGATGGCAAATGGAGGAACCAAGGGACTTAGATCAAAGATTAGAAGGATGGCTGGAAGGCAAGAGAAGCACAAAGAATGCATGATCCGGGGTCCTAGAACTCTCTCCCTTTGAAAGAAATCAGAGACCTGGGTTTTTACATATATTCTTCTAATTTTAAATGTTTCAAGGTCAAGTAGTTCTCTTCGGCTGCTTTCAGCCTTCCTCCCCTCCTGGCTCCCCATTCTCTCTTCCTGGTTACCCCATTAGCACTAGCCCTCACCCTCAACTCAGCTGCCTTACCTACAGCCCCCACCCCTAGGGTACCCAAACTCCCTTCTGGTTTCCCTTGGGCAACAGCTGACAGGAGGAGATAGGAAGCCTCTTGCCTGGGACCCAGGGGTCAGTGGGCATGGGCTGAGAGCCTGGGCCAGCCACCCTGAAATTGGCCTCATGGAGTGTCGGACACCTGCTATCCCCAGGGCCCCAGCAGCAGGAGCTAACCCTCCACCCCAAGCCCCTCGACCCACACATGTGGGCATTGGCCTGGAAGAAGTGGGGGTCCTGAGGAGTGAGACAAGAAAGGAGGCCCAGGACTCCTCAGAGGGCTTCGCCAGGTTTGCCCCCCAGGTCTGACAAGGCCTTGAGGGATGGGTTTCCCGAGTCCTGGGCCAATGCCGCCAGGGATGTTCTCTGGATCTGGAGTTCCCAGGCACAAATCCTGGCTCTGTCACATTCCAGCCTGGTGACCTTGGACAGCTCTCTTCCCTCCTCTGGGCCTCAGTTTTCCCACCCAGTCACCGGGGATCCTGGCACCACCCACCTCACAGGATAGTTTTGAGGACGACTTGTGGCTGACACACAATAAAAGGCAGCTTCCCGCAGCCTCTCCAATGCAGGGCCCCGCCAGAGCCCCCTGGGTAATCCCTGGCTGTGTTCTTCCAGACCTCAGAGCCCTAGAGGCAGCTTCTGTCCATTATCATTATTGGGCTCTGAATGGGCTAGGGGCCATGTGACAGCTGTCACATCCTGGGGGACAGCCAGGCCACCCTCCAGCTGCCACAGGAGTATAGAGCAGAGGCTGATCCCAGAACCACGGCCCTTCTGCCTACACTCACTGCCCACAAGCCCCATGTTGGCTCACTACCCTTGGGGTCCCACGATCATCTCAGCCTTATTCTCCAACCCCAGAGAATCCTGGGTGGAGACAGACAGTTCAGGGGAGGTGTCAGGCTCTGGAGACTGGTCTGCCAGGGACCAGCATGGGGTGGGGCAGTCAGCACTTGGCCTCCTTGGGGCCACAACCTGGCACCAGAAGGCCAAGGAGCTAGCCACCTCCTGGGGCCTCCCACCTCCTTCTCCTCCCAGACAGAGCCCCGGGGTAAGGGCCACTCAGAGCGCTTGCTGCTCCTGTAACTCAGATTTCCTCTTACCCGAGGATCCTGGGGCTTCAGCCCAGCGGGCAGAAGCTGCGGGGGAGAGTGCCCTGCAGCTCTCAAGCGCCAGCTTGTCCTGCTGCCCATAACCAGCTGTCAGCTGAGCCGGGAGTGCTCTGAGCGCCCGGGGTTTGTTTGCCTGCCCCAAGGGGAGAAGTGGGGACACAGCGGGCCAGCTGGCATCTCTGGCTGAGAAGAGACAGAAATCCAAGGTGTCCGCCCCACGCAGTCCCACTGCCTCAGCGCCCCAGTCTCGGGACACTCTCCTCCACCCACCCAGTCCCAGGCCCAGAGGCCATCTCGTGAGGGAGGAGTGGTGTACAGAGCGCGGGGAAGCGACAGGCCCAGCGCCCCACAGAGGTGGCCACGGAGCGGGATCGCGGGGCCCGAGGGCAGGGTAGGAGCTGCCCACAGCGGGCAGAGGCGCGCCCACCCGGCGCACTTAGGGCAGTGCGGGGTCCTTGTGACCCCGCCCCCGGGCGGCCGGCTCATTTGCATGCCCCCGCCCCAACGCGGCCATTGGCGGCGGCGGCGGGAGGCCGGGCCTAAGTGGCTGCGGGCTGTGGGGCGCGGGGGCGGGGCGGCGGGGAGCGGGGTGCCAGGGATGCCGCGGCCACCGCTGCCGCGGGACGGGTTCGGGTCCGCGTCGCGCTCCGTGAGCGCGGGGAGCTGGGCTGCCCGGAGCGCGGCGGCTGCAGCGGGAGCTCCCTGAGTGCCCGCCCGCCATGTCCAGGAAGAAGACCCCCAAGACCAAGGGGGCCAGCGCGCCCGCTGCCTCCGCGCTGTCCGCCGCCAATGGGTCCCGGCCCGCGCGCCCTGGGACTGCGCGACCTGTCCCCCAGGCGCGGCCCAACGGGCCCCCGCAGCCCGGCCGGCCCTCGCTTGGCGGGGGCGACTTCTACGACGTCGCCTTCAAGGTGAGCCGGCCCCCACCCCACACGAGTGCAGCAGGTGGCGCTCGGACTGAGCCCAGCGGGGAGGGGTCGGGGAGGGTATGGAGGGCTCCGCGGACCCTGGGCAGGGAGCCCGCCCGAGCGGCACCGTGTAGCTGGCACGGCTGACACCGCGCACGGCATACACACACAGCTGTCGGACCTGGATTTCAAATACCGAACAGCTGGCATGGCCTGCCCGCTAACGCCCCAGCTGGCAGGGTCGGACAAGGGGTCCCGAACCTGGCAGGCACTCCCTCCCCATTCCCTAATGGCCCCCGCACCCACCCGAGCCCCAGTTTCACCATTTCCCATATGCTGCCTTCCCTCACCCCCAGGGTCTGTGGGTCTCCTCTTTTTTGGGGGAAAGGGGAGACTAAGGAGAGGTTTGCCAGTGGGGTGTGGAAAACTGGGACCTCCTTCAGACCTAGGCAGAAGCCTGCGGAGGGGTTGCCCCCACTGTCTTCAGGTTTTGGAGCCTTTGACAGCAGGCTGGGGGAGGGGTGGATGAGGGGGAGGCCTGATTTCTCCCTCTTGGTCTTGGTCCCCACACCCGACCTGGGCCTTCTCAGGCCAAGATCTGACCTCATGTGGCAAATTCTTCCAGAATCTTATGAGATTAGAAGAAGCCCCATGGTCTCTACCCCCAGAGGCCTCTCCAAAGGTCTCCAGCCACCAACCTCCAGACTCCACTCCCTACCAAGCCCCAAAAGCTCCCCTTCCAGATCAAGGTTGGGTGTCTAGGGTCTGGGGGTGGGGTTAGGTAGGACCCTGCATGGAAGCAGCCACCCCCGTTCCCCACTAATTGAGACAGATTACTGTTCAAGCGAAAGGGGACCGAACCTTCTGGAGGTGGAAGCTGGGACCATAGCCGCCCTGTCTCCCCCAGGCCTCCTCCTTGCAGTCCTGGGACAGTTCGTCTACTCCTGACCAGGCCAGCTCAGGAAAGACCAGACACCCCTCTGGGTGGGCCAGCAACTCGGTCCCCTCTGGTCCTAACACCTCTGATCATCCTACTGCCCCAGGTCATGCTGGTGGGGGACTCAGGTGTGGGGAAGACCTGCCTGCTCGTGCGCTTCAAGGATGGGGCATTCCTGGCAGGGACCTTCATCTCCACTGTGGGCATCGACTTCCGGGTGAGAATGGAGGCTGATGTCCTCAGCACTGAGCCGACCCAACCATGCCCTGCCCCACCCCCCTGCACCGTCCATAAGTTCTCACAATACACCTGGGTAGTGTTCTCCCTTAGCCCTGGGGTACGTCCTGGTTGGGACACTCAGGGTCAAGGTGGTTGAGGTGAGATGCCTTAACCACCAAAATGCTCCAACTCTGGATACCCTAAGGGTCCTGGAGACAGGTGAGGGTGGCATGTGACTGAAGCAGGGGGTTGCACTCCCTGTGCCTAGGGCTGTATTCTGTGCCTCAGGGTGGGTGGGCTGGGTGCCCCAGGGGGTGGCCATCAGCGGGAACTCAAGCCCATGTTCCCTTGGGAGGATAACATCACCGCCCCACTGTACACAGCCTGCCAAGGACCGAAGAGAGAAGTGGCTGTGGGGCACATGCCCCCTCCTGGAACTGGGGGTTGGGGGGTCCCTACCCTTGGGCAAGGAAGCTCACAGGAAACGGTCTCACCTGGCTGTTCCCCTCTGCCAGAGCCCCCTCCCACATTGCCCCCAGCAGGAGGGCTGTGTCTCTGGGGTTTTTTTGGGCAGGGGGGAGTGCCCCTGCATTTCAGGGCTCCCCACACGTCCCTGACACCCTAAGAGCCTGTGGGGCCAGCAGGGAATGACGAGAGCCAGAGCAGTTGAGCCCCCTCTACCCACCAGTCTAAAGTCTGAGCGCCTTGCCAAGGTGCTGGTGTGTTCTAGACAAATCCCAAATTTGCATTTTTCTCACCCTTTAATTAGACCCAGTTGGCGGAAGGCTGGGAGGGAGGACCATTCTGGGAACGGAAAAGGGGGCTCCCTCCAGTCTGGGGAGCCATTAGTTACCCTGCTTGGGGGTGCAGTTCCCCTCAAGTCTTCTGAGATGAAACAAGGATTCAAGTGCCAGAAAGGGACAGTGTAGGCCCTGGACATGTGGTCCTTGGCCTGTTTTGGCCCCAACTTCCCCCTTCTCACCTCCTTCTTAGTTCTGGGGCAGGTGGTGAGGGAGGTGAGGCCGCTTGGTTCACACCCCAGTTCAAGGGTGCCAGTGAAGGCGGGGTGTCCTCCCCAGCCTCCTCTCTGCCTGGCAGATGGCTTTGCCACTGGTTCCTGGGAGACCCAGAAGCACCCTGACAGCAGGAGCTCAGGGAAGAGGGAGGCGTGTGGTCCCACCTGCCAGGGCCAGAGGCCACCAGGCCCTCAGCCAGTGGTTGGCAGGCCCCAGCCCCACCCAGCAGATGGTAACCGTGGGATTGGGCCACTCCCTGCCAGTAGTTCTGAACTTCGAGGGCCTGCTGGGGGACCATTACTAGCCAGCAAACACTCAATGTGCACCCACCGTGTACCAGGACAGTTTCTGGGCTCTGTGGTTACTGTACTAGGTCCTGTCCTGTGGCAGCTGTTGTCCCAGAAGGAAGGGAGTCTTTTAAATTTGAGCAAATATTTAGCTCTCGCTCTGGGCCAGTCCTCAGTACTTCACACAAAGTAGCTCAGAAAACCACTGTGATGGGCACCCTGGTTATCCCCATTTGTGGATGGAGAGACTGAGGCACAGAATGTTAGTAATGGGCCTGGGGTTATATCAGGATGACTTCACCTAAGTCGTGTGGGTGGCTCTCTGAGCAGAAGCAGCATCACGTGTAGAGCTGTGAAAAGCTGATGGCCCCTCAGAGGGGTTGGGGTAGGGCCTCCGGGCCTGCGGGCAGGCTGCCAGGGTACAGGGACAGATGCACGTGGTGAGCCTGAGCTGGCAAGGAGGTGCGGGGAAGCAGACTAGGATTAGGCGCCAGGGGGAGGTGAGGCAGCAGGGCTGGTCTGGGGAGGTGCTGTGGCAGGGCAGGGAGGAGGGGGAGGGTCAGCCCAGTCAGTCGTGGAGTCAAACCACGACTGACTGGGCTGCGTCACTGAGGGCGGTGGAGCGGCAGGGGCCCTGTGCCAGGCCTCTGAGGTGGGCAGAGAAAGCACACACGTGGCCCGGGACGGGACACGGCCGGCTGCAGGGGGCAGCCCCCTCCAAGTCCATCAGGAGGGCCAGCTGAGTGGGAGAGGGGCCTAGAAATCACCAGGCACGGGGGGGGGGAGAGCTGGGGGGATCCCAGGATATGGGTTCAAGGCGTAAGTTTACCTGCAGGTTCAGGGAGGCGAAGTGGTCAGACAAGAACCAGGAGGTGAGCATCGGGGATAGAACCAGCCAGCTGAGGGAGACAGGATAAGAGTGAATTTCGGAAAAAAAAAAGAAAAAAAAAAAAAGAGTGAATTTCGGGGGCATGCCAGGGGCTGCTAGATCTCAGGCTCAGTCCTGGCCTGGCACTGCGGCCACCCCCACTGCACCCTCAGGAGCCCCCCAGCAGGGGGCAGCACTGTCTCTAGCTGCGGGGCTCAGCGGAGCTGGCTGGCTGTCTTTCAGAACAAAGTTCTGGATGTGGACGGCATGAAGGTGAAGCTGCAGGTGAGAGGAGGCGGGGCGTGGGAGGTGAGTGGAAGGGTGGGGGGTGGGTGAGGGACAGGGGCTGGCAGCCCTGACTCGTGGGCTGTGCCTGTCACTGCAGATCTGGGACACAGCAGGCCAGGAGCGGTTCCGCAGCGTCACCCACGCCTACTACCGCGACGCCCATGGTGAGCTGGTGGGCATGGGTGCCAGCCCCAGGAAACAGGAGGCTGCGCCCCCCGGGTGCCCTGCTGCTCTGGCCTCTGCTCAGAGGAAGGTGCCCTGGGAGTGTGCACAGCAGGCAGTGTGGAGGCTGCGATGCCCGAGGGTGTGGGTGACAGGAAGGTGCTGTGGGCCCTGGCGGTATTCTCACGGGCCCTCTGCCCCCAGCACTGCTGCTGCTCTATGATGTCACCAACAAGGCCTCCTTTGACAATATCCAGGTCAGTGGTTTCCCCCCTTGTGGTGGTCAGAACAGGCCATGTTGGCATTAGGGTCCCAGAGGGCTGAGCACCCTACTGACAGGGAGAAGTGGCCCCTCTGGCGGCTCGGGGTGCCTGAGAGCCAAACGGGGTCTGGGGACCTTCTAGCTCTGTCAAAGGTACTTGTCGGCGATGCCTCAGCCTGGCACGGGGACCACTATTTCTGGGCCCCTCCCGTCGGCCAGAGCCCAACAGGCGCTTTGTGCAGTGCGACCTGGAGGGGCAAGGGGCACGCAGGAGTGCCAGGCTCCAGCTGGCCTCAGCTTGCCCCCCAGGCCTGGCTGACCGAGACCCAGGAGTACGCCCAGCATGATGTGGTGCTTATGCTGCTGGGGAACAAGGTGAGCGCCCGGGCCCACCCTCCTCCACCCTGGCTCTTGTTGGGGCGGGTGAGGGGTGGGCAAGCCCAGGACCGGTTCTCACCAAGACCCCCGTGCCAGGTGGACTCTGCCCAGGAGCGTGCGGTCAAGAGGGAGGATGGGGAGAAACTGGCCAAGGTGAGCCAGGGCAGGGTGGGTGGCCAGCGGTGTCCCTGGGGTCCAGGGCTCGGGCTGTCCCCACCAGGCTGCCACCTGGCTGGCAGCACCTGTTTTTAGGAGTATGGGCTACCCTTCATGGAGACCAGTGCCAAGACAGGCCTCAACGTGGACTTGGCCTTCACCGCCATTGCAAAGTAAGTCCTAGTCTGCTAAGCCCTAGTCTGCTTCCTGGACCAGGAAGAACCCCCCCCCCCCATACCTGGGGTCTGTATCTCCTTCCTGGGGTAGAAGCCACTCTGTCCCATGGTCACCCCCACCCCACAGGGAGTTGAAGCAGCGCTCCATGAAGGCACCCAGTGAGCCCCGCTTTCGGCTGCACGACTATGTCAAGAGGGAGGGCCGAAGCGCCTCCTGCTGCATACCCTGAACTTGGGAGGGCCTTGCAAGGCTGGATGGAGATTCCATAGCCCCCGCCCCCCAATTCAGTCATCCCGCACTCAATCCTCGGATATCCGTTCCTGGGACTCCCAGACCGAGTCTTGCCTTTCCCAGAGGCTCAGGCCCAAGAGGCTGTAAGGAGCCAGTAGGTCTGCACCTCCCTTCACCTGCTGCTGCCTGAGGGCTTTGAAGGAAAAGGAAGGGTCTTGGGTACAGGAGGGAGCAGCCATAGTCCCTCTGCTGCCCCCTCCTGGACAAGCCCTGCCTTGAGGCCGGGCCCCAGTGCCTAACCCCTAGAGAAAGCCTTGTCTTTGGCTGCACACGCTGTCCAGGCAGGGAAAAGCCAGGACTCCTGCCTGTGCCTGGGCCGAGGGCTGCACAGCAAACCATACCATGCATTTGTGCCCCAAGAACCAGAGCCACCTGCTTCCAGCTCACACACTAGGAGACTCTGGTTCCAACGTCAACACAGACCTCCTTTCTTGCTACCTTGGAGAATGCCAAGGTTGGGGCTTTGTAATAGAGGAACAGCATGTGGGAAATCACAGAAAGTCAGGGAAACTAGAACTGCCAGCCTCACCGAGACCTTGCGTGGTGAAGTCAAGCCGGGGGCTGGTAGTGTGCTTCATGTCGTACTCAAATCTTTAAGTCTATCTTCAGATTAATAAGCTTTGTTTTCAGTCCTAGTGAATAAAGTTGTGTTTTCTGGCCTGCGTCTCTCTTCTGCTGAAAATCCCCCTTTAGACCCCTCGGCAAAGTACAGGTCATCTTTAACACTGAGAGAGTGGCACCCCGCCCGTAACTAGGTTGCTTGGAACCCTAATGGTCTCTAGGGAGCATGGGAGAGCCTAAGTGGTTCATGTCCACTCCCCTTGCCCTTCAAAGACCCAGCGGAATAGAAAACAGAGCCTCATGGCCTGTTAGTGCAGAATTAAAGAGTTCCTGACCTACCGAAGGCACGGGCCAAAAAAGCCCCCAGTATTTCTGGCCTTATAGGGAAATATGGAGAAGGCAGTTCCAACAGAGGGGGGGGAGTCATGGTATGACCATCCTTCTCCTTTGGCTCTGTCCCAAGACTGCTGGGAGACAAGCTGGTGCTCCTGTTGCGGAACCCAGACTGGATCACTCAACTGAAGAACCAAGTGGCACTCAGAGACCTTGGGGGATAGGAGGTTTACTTGACGCAGCGGCAGGCTCAAAGGAAAGTGATTTCCAAAGGTCTGAGCCCAAGCACACGCAAGGGGAGTAATTCGTACATCGCTAGTTCTGTGTACATGGCACTTTGGCGGGTGTGGTGAGCGGGGCAGGGACTGGGATTCCCCTGCTGGCCCAGTCAGCCATCTCACAACACAAGTTTTCCTTATGATATGCCCCCTTTGATGCTCCTTTAAACACTTAGCTTAGAGGGCATCATCGCCATCTGCTCTGGGTTGGTAGCCTTGCAAAGCTAATACGTAGGCAGTGGTCCGCCTGGTATTTTCTATGAACTCTGAGGGTATTCAGGATGTGGGGACTAACAGTGATGAGGAGGATGGAGGAAGAGTGCCTTCAAGGTCTGTTTAGCCTTTGTCTTCCTCTCAAACTTCTCCATCTGACTGCCCACAGTGGGTTGGATGGGTCCAGTGAACTGTGGCGCCCGCATCACCTCTAAACTACAAGTCCCGCCAGGTGCCGGTTACTGTTTCATCCGGCATTTCCTCCCGCGATTTATGCAGACGGGGCCTTATTCTGTCGGCAGCGCGCGGCAGGCATGTGAGCACTGAACCCAGCGCCCCATCTGTCTGACTCGACGCAGGAGCACGAGGTTCCCCGGGGTAAGGGGAGGGAGGTGAGGGTGAGGAAGCCTGTAAGCAGGAAAATGTGGCAACACATTCAAAGGCAACGCAATAAGCAACACCACTGGCAAGTCTCTGGGGGAACGTCTAGTCAGAAGGGGCAACAGTGTACAGTCTGACTCCTAAGACGCTGACCAGTGCTAGGGACCTTGCGAGCCGATGTCCATCTCAGTGGGGACCCGTCAAAGGTGAAGCTGGAGTGGGCCCACAGGCTCTGGCTGGACTTTACACTGGTGCCACTCATCTGCATGTTGAGCTTTTTTCCTCCCAAGTAGTGAACTCACAGGGGACACCCGAGACCTTGAGGGCAGGAGTGGCTAGAGCCACAGTGTGGGGCCCTGTCCGCTATGGTTGAGGGGATGTTTCCTCCAATCTCGGACTCAACCGCATCCTGTCTAAAGGGTACCAGGGACCCTAAGGAGATTGGGGTCCTCTCAATGGTGTATCTTTGTGACTCATTAATGGTGCCCCCCCGGGCCTGAAGCTGCTCCTTTGTCTCCAACAGGCTGTGTTTCCTGGGAGGCTCCCTGGCACCAGGGAGGCCGTCTGTATAACTAGGAAGGGAAACCCAGTGTCCCAGGCATGCAGTGAGTACATGGGAGAGCTGGGGGTAGGAGATCTGGCCACTGAAGCTTAGTTTCCTGACAGACTTTGCTGAAGTCTCCTTGAGGGTACAATTCATTTGCTCCACTTTCCTGGAACTTTGGGGCCCGTAGCCAGCGTGGTCTCCAGGTGATGCTGAGAGATCTAGACCTGTACAAGATCTGCTACAGATGCAGGCCCATTGTCACTATGGAGTGTTAACGCAGGCCAAACCTGGGCATGACTGTCCTTTTCCCTCAGGACAATGGCAGGGAGGCTTTTTTTTTTTTCAGCTTCCCTTGATCATCCTTTCCCCTCAGGACGACGGCAGGGAGGCAGACTTTTTTTCTTTTTAGCTTCTCTTTCAGCTGTGACCTCCCTGTTTGCGCAGACCCTACTCGCAGCCTCTATTAGCTGGGTGATGTTCATCTGTCCCAGCGAAACCCACTAGGTTTCAAGTTTTTCCTCACGTCTGGGGCACCCTGCGCCGTGAAGGAGGGGTTTACCATTTGCAGCTTTCCTGGGCCTCACGGTCAAATGGAGTGCACATCTAATCGCTTCAGTTTCTCATGGTTGTCCCTGGGGACTCCCTGGTTCTTAGGTGACCAGGGATACCTTAGTCATGTTCATGGGTTTCTTAGCTCCTGCTTGGATTCCCCAGAGGACCTCCTGGCATCAGCAGGTGCAGGCCTGTCCTTCATCTGTGGTGAAGTCCCATGCTGGGTGCTGCTTCGGTGCAGCTGCTCTAGCCCAGGCGGCCGGGCCAAGGCCTCCCGCAGGTGCGTGCGCCTCCCCTTTCCTGTTAAACATGGCATGGTAACTGCTGGCAGTCCTCCCAAGATGGCCCAGAATCTGGAAGAGGGACTCCATGAGGTCTACCACAGCCTGTGGCTTCTCAGAGGAGGGTGGGGGGTTATCTTTCCACTCGAGGAGATCAGTGGTAGAGGGAGGCTGGTAATACATCATAGAACGGCCAGGCTCCCTTCCCATCCCATCGCATCCCATCCTCATCGTAACTCTTGGGTTCCAGTGCCTCTCATTCCAGCATTTGGAACGCGCATGCACCTGTCCTGGGGCACAGTCCCGAGGCTGGTCCTGGAGGGAGCGGATCCTCCGGGCCTGGGGACAGTGGGGAGATTGATGGCAGTGGAATGTCTGGAACTGGGGGGACAGGTGCAGATGGCCTTGGGGTTGCATACGTTGGGGGCGAGATCAGTTCACCCCTAGGATCTCCGGTTAGGATGTGCGGAGGCTGGGGCTTCTGCTGGGTCACTTGGGTGAGGCGACTCAGACCCTGGCCTGTCCCTGCTTATTTCAAGTGAATCACACCCCAGAGAGAGTCTAGTTGTCCTGGTTCTCCCGTCATGACTCGCCATACTCTCCAAACCGTTGGGACATCTAGTGTCCCTTCCGAAGGCCACCAGACATTAAAGGGGTTCTCAATTTGCTGGGGTTCATCTTGACTCCACTCTCCTGAAAACTCCTCAAGATGTTTGATCATGGTCTCAAGGACCATACTCTGGCCTGATCCCATGGTGATGTTCCTGTGTGCGGGGACACAGAGACCGGGTGGGTCTCTAGGGGAGGCTTGGCGGTGGAGGGGTCAGTGCTGACTAACGATGGGAATCCATTCCGGTGCGGCCACATACCGCAGCCCTTCACCACAGCATCGCAGACGGGCCCACTTGGGCTCCGCAGACCACAGGAACCCAAGGGTGCCCACCCCTGGAGTCTCAGGATCAGTTAGTCTGGGGGCAGTCAGGCCGGACCACGCATCCAAGCACAGGTCCACTCCACACGCTGACACGTTCCCTTTCTAGGAACTCGGACCTGTGACACTGGAGAAGTCTCCGGGGCGTCACCGGGCTCCCCCTCCCATCCCAGTGGGTGCATCTCTCTGGGTCCAGGGCCCTGGGCCCGACCGTGATCCCACGTCAGGACCAGGTCCTCCCCTGCCGCGGCCCCTGGGCCCAGCGGAAACAGCGGAGCAGGGCGGGTTCCAGGCATCCGGCAGGGAACTGCCCGACGTCAGGCAGGGCGCACCTCCTGCGTTAGGATCCCCCCGACCGGGGGCAGCGACGGGCCCCCGCGGGTGGCCTTCCCGGCCCGGAACCAGACGCCCACGAAGAAGCACGCGGCACTCGCAGCTCTCGGAGAACACGTTTATTTGACGCCAGGGGCCTTGGACGAGGGGCGCACCTCGGACATCTCTGCTTCCGCGCACGCGGCCTCCTCGTCCCTCCCGCGGGGACCGACCTGCTCCCCGCGACTCACCACTTGGCTCTCCTGCGCAGGCTCCAGACGCGCCGGGCTCCCGCCTCACCAGCAGGCCGCGGGCTGGCGTCCGCGGCTCCCCCGCCGCCCTGGAAGGCACACAGTGCCGCACCGTGAGCAGAGACCCCCCCCCCTCCCCGCCCCAGACGAGGCAGCGTCGCACCCACCCCCGCCAGCACGCGCGGCGCACCCCGAAGCCTCAGTCGCGCGCGGATAATCAGACTGCGAGCGCAGTTGTCATACGAGGTGTCAGAAGTACGGCAGCTCATCACAGGCTCCACGCCGCGCAGGGGAGCGGGCCCCGCCCAGCCTTACCTGCAGGGAGGCGGAGGTCTGGAGGCTCCTACTTCCCGGGTCGGTGGGAGGTGACGGGCGGGGAGGCAGGAGGCAGAAGACGCGAACGGCGCAGAGGCGGAAGGGCGTCAGGCCGGACTGCAAGCTTGCGCGACCCCTCACACCCACGAGGGGGCCAGCGCGCCGGCCTACGGAAAAAAATGAACCTCACCTGCAGTCGACCCGAAAGAGAGACACAGCGCGTGGCTCAGGCTTTTATAGAAAGGGCACCACTGTGATTGGGCCATCCTGACGGAAGTACCGCCCCCCCTCACCGCTGATACGCTCCGGGCCTCCCCGCCCCGATGCGCGAAGCTTCCCCCTTTTGCAACGGGCCATCGAACATCATCGCGAGCGACAGCCACAAACAGCCAATCAGACTCCGACCTGCAACATAGAGTGATTCTAAAGCTGCCAATCCCTCCCTGCGACGTCGGAGGCGCCGGAAGTCGTAGTTTCTGAGGAGCGGCGCGTGATGCAGCTCGCCGGGCATTGAGAACCCCAGAACTACAAATCCCGGCGGGCGCAGCGCACGAGCGCCTTCGGCTCGCGCCTCCCGTCCCTTTCCCGGCTGGCGGCCGCGGGAGCACGATGAAGCGGGAGGGTGGCGCTGCCGCTCCCGGGCGGCCGCGGGCGGGTGAGTGTCCGCGCGGCGCGCCCGGCCTGGGGCTCGCGCCTCGGGGCCGCGCGGTGGGCGCGCCGGGGTCCGCGGAGGGATCGGGCCTGGGGGGGCGGGGCTGACGCGGGCCGGGGTCTGCGCGTCGGTCCGTCGCTCGCTCGGTCGGTCCGTTCTCCCCTTCCTCCCTCATTCCCGCTTCCTGCGTCCGGGGAGCGCCGCCGGGACCCGGTTCTCGTGGGCGCTACCTCTGCGGCGGCTTTGCTCAGCCCGGCCGCTGTTGACACTTCGCGCCGAGCCTTCTCCGCGGAGCTCTGGTGGATGTTGAGCTGCCTTCCTGCTCTCCACCCACTAGACAGGGTCACCTCCCCCACCCCCTTCGTGACCACCGAAACGCTTCCAGACATTGCCCAACGTCTCCTGGGGGACAGAGTCCTCCCCCCCCACCTCGAGACCCGAGGATCCGGAGCGGGGAGCGATGGACAGTACCCACAGGAGCCCGAGGACTTGCGATGGGCGCTTTTAAAGGAGCAGGACGCCGAGGGGGGGGTGCTGGGCGCTCCTGACTGGCTTGGTGAGGGGGAGGTGCCTCCAGCAAGCAGCCTAGCTTGCGAAGTTGCTGGAAGAGCACGCCTGGCCGAAGGAGCAAGATGTGCAAGGGACCCCGGGGTTAGAAAGGGCTTGGTGCGCCAGTGAGTGCTGGCAGGGGTGAGAGGCGAGTCCCGGATTCCAGGCTGGGATGCGGGTGCAGGGGTTGTACGCAGGAGAGCCAGTATCAGGCCGAAGTCCAGTAAAGAGTCCCTGGTTGTGTGTGGAGGAAGAACTGGGGTTCAGTGGGGAAGCCGGAGAGTGAGGAGGCTGGCGGTCATGTAGAGGAGAGTGGGCTGGGAGAGGAGGCTCCCACCGCTCACTGGGTCTGGCTCTCGATGTCTTGATCCGCTTGGACGTCAAGCTGGGGCTGAGTCTGCAGTTCTGCTGGATCCCACCCTGCTTTGAAAGGAGAGGGGTGGAGAATAGAGTTGGAGATTCCCCCCCCACACACACCCTTTACTTTGCTGCCTCCCTTGCTTAGAGCTCCAGGCTGCCCAAACCATCTGTCCGCCCTTCTCTCCATCTCACAGACCCCTCCCCACACACGCACAGGGCCCCTCTCCCTGGGGCTGCCCACCCCCTGGCCTTTGCCAAGCATGTGGCCTCTCTTCCTCATTCCTTCTGTTTGAGCCTCTCCCTTCCCACACGCCCTCCTTGAAGGCCTGTGTAGCAGACACTACCTCTCTGTCGTAGATCCCTACTTGAGCTGCTCTGGGCATTCACGTTTCTCCATGGAATCCCCAGTCCCTGTGTCCCGTGGCTCCTATAGGGTATTGCAGCCCTATTCCCCGGACGTCAGAAACTCCCGCTGAGGAGAATGGGGTATGGGCGGCCTGGATGAGGGAGGTAACCGGCTGAGAAGGAGAGGTCCTCCTTCCGAGGGTTCCCTGTAGAGTAACCCCCACTGTGGCTGTGTGTGACAATATCTCTGGAAACGGGTGCAACAGGTCAGAGTCTGAAGCATCGACTTAGCTGGGACAAGAACCCCTAGAAAAGTGCCTCTGGTAGGTTGCATGGGTCTTACTGGTACTCCCGAGCCTCTGTCTGTCTCTCCTGCCAGGTCCCGTAGCTCCAGGTCAGGCTCACGTTTGGCCGTCCGCACGCACCCCCTCTCCAGCCTGGGGACTGGGCTGCTGTGGGTGTGAACCAGGCCGCAGGACTGGGAGCGCACAACTTGGGAAGTGGGAGAGGTGGGGTGTAAGGGCCCGTCCTGGCTGGGTGGCCCCCGGCAGCCTGGGTGCAGTGGTTTGGCTGCCCCCTCCCCCACAGCTCGTCTTGGCCTGGGGCTGGCTTCAGTGCACGGTGGGCTCCTCGATTTGGGGCTGGCTTATGCAGGAGGTGCTACTGTAGAGGGGCCTGCCAAGCCCTCCACTTCCAACAGATGCCCCGGGCGTCCTCTGTGCTTTCCTCTTGCCCTTTGGCAGAGGCATTTGCTTGCTCCCTGGAGGAGCATGGAGTCAGGTGGACCAGACCAAGGGGAAAAAGGGGCCCTCGGGGTTGATGCTAATGTCACTGGCAGACCTGGTGCTTGACTATCCCTAGCGGGGGAGGCCTGCTGTCTGGGAGTCTAGTTGGGGGGTGAAGCAAGCCCAGGAGCACCCACACAGGAGTGGGGGTGCCCCACCATGAGCTGGCAGGGCACCGGGCGGACAGTGGAGTGGCTGGTGCGTGTCCACGCCAGGCTGTGGCCTGTGACTTTGTATACACGCCACAGCTTCTATGGGGAAGCAGAAAGAGGAAGGCAGGGAGACAGAAACCACACGGGGCGTGGTGAGGAACAGTCAGGGTGGCCTGGAGCCGTAGCCTGGGCCTGAAGCACTGCTGGCCGCTTGGCTCTTGGGCAGAGGCCCAGGACTGGTCTCCACAGGTTTAGACTCGTGGCCGGGGGCGAGGGGGTGGTGAAAGGAATGCACCTGGTTATGGGGGCCACTTTTACCTGCCCACACCCTCCCTCCAACTCAGGGTCTGGCCCAACTTTGTCTGCAGGGGCACAGATGGGAAGCATGTCTTGGGCTGCGTGGTGTGAGGGACTAGTGGCCCCCACAGCCAGGTGCTGCGATAGGACCCAAACCACCCTTTCCCAGAATGCTCTTTCCCTGCTCTGGACCTGGCCAGCCCCTTTCTCCAGGAGTCGTACAGAGGGGACTTCCCCCACGCAGAGGCCTCTCTGTATGAGAGAGAAAGCACAGAAGATGAGTCTGGCACCAGGGAGCGGGTGGGGAGGCAAAGGGAGTCCCCTGGCTGAGTTGGGGGTTAAAGAAGGGATGCTCTCCCTCCCACAGAGGGGCCTGTGGGTGCTGGAGAGGCTGGACCGGGGTAGGCAAGGTGAGAGGCTAGGTAGAGGGCTGAGGACCCAGGAGCTGTCCAGTCCGGCAACCTTGAGGCCACTGTGGATTAGGACAGTGGGTACAGAGGCTGGGATGGCGGGTGAGGGCAGAGGCCCAGGCTGCCTACTGGGAGGGAAGGGAGGCCGGAGAGGCCTCAAATGGGCCTGCTGAAATGCCGAGGGGATCCCTGACATCACACCCTGCCTGTTTGGGATGGAAAAGCCACGCTAAGAGGACATCAGGGAACAGCTGGGGAAGCGTATGGGGTTTTGCTATGGCAACCCGGCCTGTTTCTATAGGATTTGGCAGCCCAGCTTGGGCTTGGGCCCAGGGGCCCAGGCAGGAGCTGACCCAGGGGCTGAGTGTTCTGTGGGTGATACAAGGGGCTGGCCCTGGAGCTCTGGCTGTAGTCCAGCTGGCCACCCACGGTGCCGTGCCAGGCAGGACTGAGGTGTCCTGAGCCCCCAGTGTTCCCCCTGGAGCAGTCACCACCAAATGTGTGGCCTGATGGGGTTTTTGGGGTGCGCCTACCCCCTGGCTGGCTCAGCAGGGCTGTTCAGGAGAGCCCACCACACCCACTGCCTGGGGCCATGTGGGGGGGCTGGAGGTGGGGCTTGGCGCCAGTGGGACCTGCTTGTGGCCACCCTCCCCCAACTCCCTCACTGACAGCATGCACTGCCCCCTCCATTGGCTGACAGCTGCATGGACCAAACTGGGGGGCCTGGTTCCCACATTCCCAAGGGTCAGGACTCAGGTGATGCCATTGGCCTCTGTCCAGGGGATGGGCTGGAGAGGGGTTCCCGAGGGAGCTGGCCTGCCCAGAGAAGCGGGCTAGTGGAAGGGCCTTCCCAAGGAGGATCTGAGGTGGGGAAATCCAGGGGCCGGGGCATGATAGGTGCATCTCTAGTTCCTCGTCAGGCAGGGAGCGCACCCCAGGGCCCCAGAAGCCCTTTGGACATGGACGTGGGTGGACAAAGATCCCTGGGCCTTGACAGTGGGCTCAAGCAAGGGGCTGCAGGGACGCTGATTCTGCACTGACCCTCAGCGCCCATGAGCACTGAGCCTTACCTGTCCCACCAGCCTTACCTGACGTGGGCAGACCCATCTCCAGCAGGACCTGGGGTCTTCGGATTTTAAGAGATGTAATCCTCAGCTCCCTCCCCTGGGCTCTGCTGAGGCACCTGGAACAGGCAGAGTGGGGACTCCACTGGGAAGGGGAGGACAGCTGTGGGGAGTGGACAGCCTATCTCACCCTCCTCCCGCCCCAGCTGTGCCTGGCAGGCCTAGCCCACAGCTTTTCCCAGGTTGGGCCAGTCCGGTTCTCTAGTTGACAGCACCCTGTCCGCCTGCTGGCCGGGGGCTGATGGGGAGTGGTGAGGAGGCCTATCCCCCAGGGGCCTGGGCACACCCTGAAGCCCTGCTGGGCCCGGAGAGGGGGGTGAGGAGCTGTGCTGTTGTGTCTCCGGGCTTTGGGCTTACAGAGCTGAAAGATGCCAGGGGAAGGCTCTTGCAAAATGCAGACCCTGGGGAGCAGGGCCGGGAGCTCAGGCATCTTGCTCAATCCCATGGTTGTAGGATCTGATCCTTGCGGTTAGAGGCACACATTTGCAGAGGGCTGTGGCCTGCAGCCGGGGTCCCGCCCACCTGGGGTCCCACCCATCTGGGGTCCCTCCCTCTTTCCTCGCTCAGCTTTGCGCCTGGGCCAGGCCTGTACGTCCTGCCGTGTGTCTGCGGCCGCTGCTGGCTGTCAGGGGACTTTCCAGCCGATTTGCATGTGGCCCTGCGTGCCTTTCTGTTTACTTCACTTCGGAGCAAGGGAGCGCCAGACGCACGCTCTCTCAGACCACAGCGAGGGGCATGCAGGCCCCACACAGGCTGGTGGCCTAGCCGCAGTCCCATGGGGGAGTCCCTGCTGGGGTCCCCGGCTGCCTGGACCGTGGGTGCTCCCAGCTGCTGCCTCTGGGCCTCCGGAGCGTGCAGCAGAGGGGGCAGATGGGCTGTGAAATCCAGGTCAGTGTGGGCCGGCCGCCACCCTGTGAGCACCCCCCTCCTCTCAGCACGCCCCGTGGTGCTGAGGCTGGAGCAGACCTCGGGCTTCCCGAGAGATGAGTCCCAGCGCTCCTCCGAGCTGTCTGGATCTTACCCCAGCCACGGTG
Source organism: Neogale vison (assembly GCF_020171115.1). Classification (NCBI taxonomy): domain Eukaryota; kingdom Metazoa; phylum Chordata; class Mammalia; order Carnivora; family Mustelidae; genus Neogale; species Neogale vison. Next base: position 45,342 of record NC_058104.1, on the reverse strand, counting down.
GCCCCCGTGATTTCCTGCTTAGCCTGGAGACAGCAGGGCCACTGGAGATGGGGCATATGGACAGGCCATATTCCCACCTCCATCCAAGGGCCTGATACCGCCCACTCCCAGGAACCTTGCTTCTCCCCACTGCCCCCAAGAGGACAAGCCACTGGACAGCCTGGTCTGGGACACACAGCCAAGTCCCCTGAATCCCTCCCAGCAGGGGGCGTGGTGGGTAGGAGGGCAAGGCTTCGGCCAACCTCTTGGGTCCCTCTATCTAGCCAGACCCCTGTTGGGCACTGTGATGACCCGGGGCGGGGGGGCGGTATTGGTGCTTTCTGGCTGGGCCAGCTCTGACTGACCACTATCCCATGGTGGCCTGAGTCCAGAAGACTAGGAGGCTGGCATCGCAGGTGACACCTGAAGGAGCAGGCGGGAGAGAGAGGAGGCAGTGGGGGCAGGGCGGGCAGCAACAGAGAGCTCCGGAGCACAGTGTGGGGACGCAAGGCTAGAGGGCCAGCCCCTCCCCGTGGACTTGGAGGACCACTGAGTGGCTCAGGCGTGTGTATGTCAGGGAGCTGGGCCAGGGCCCTGCGGCCCAGCAGAAAAGGTGCTGGAGCCAGCCACGGGCTTTACATATACTCCGTAGGCACAGAGTGTGTCTCTTGCCTACTCCCACAGGGCGGGAGGCTCAGCATCGAACCGCAGTGTGGGCCCAGCCTGCCACACCCCTCCCGCCCCACAGGAGCGAGACCAGCTGACCTCCTCAGGACCTGCTGAGTCCGGTTCTGTCTGCCGAGCTGGGTGGTGGGTGACGAACCTCTGGTGTGGCAAGGGGGTGTGCTGCTCGCCGGTCTCCCAGGGTAGAGAGCACTTGGGTGCCTGGTGTGTGGCCCTCCTCCTCCGGGGGGTACCTGCCTCGAAGCTGGGGTGGCTATAGCTGACTGGTGGCCACAGCAGGAGACCCTGACACTGGGAGGGGCCCTGAGGAGGTGGGCACTGACCCCGCGAAGGAGCAGCTTTCCCTAGCCGACCCGCATTCTAGGTGGCTCTAGCAGCTAGTGCTCCGGGGACCCAGCCAGGCCCCTCTGCGGGTGTATGTGTGTGTTGTTGGGGGGGCAGTTCTCAGAGGCCAGGAGGAGTCCCCCTGTGCCTTCTCCCTGCCATCTCAGCCCAAGTCCTGAGCTGGGGCATCAGAGGGTAGCCCCTGTTTCCAGAGTAGGGGGCCTACCCAAGCTCAGGAGTCAGAGCTCTCACCTCCTGCTCCTGCTTGACCTGTGTGGTGAGGCGGAGTGCTGGGCCCCAGGTTCATCGCTGACAGGCTCTTGGGGGCATGGCCGCCGTCCTTCCGGGCCGCAGACTGGGGCTTTCTGGGCCCATCCCACCTACCCTGACAAGAAAGGGTCATGGGGCTTGATCCCACCCTGTGTGCCACACCACCAACCGGCCGTGGCCGCTGGACACTTGCTCTCTGACCCAGAGAGCCCGATGGAGCGCCTTGAGGGCTCTCCACCTCTGGGGCGGAGCTGGTGGCTTTTCTACAGGGTTAGGCCTTGAAGGAAGGTGAAGTACCTGCCACCGCCTGCCTCCACCCAGGGCCTCCTTCCTCCCTCAGGGCTGTGCACACCTGGGGCAGGCGGGAGGGAGGGGAAGGGACTTTGCCCACTCGGCCGGCTCCTGTCCTCCTGTCGGGCCTAGTGGCGGAGAGGCCAGTGTGCCCATCTTGGACCAGCCAGAGCAGGGCGTCAGACAGGGGCCGAGGCCACCATCTCTGAAGCCCCTCCCTCGGCACCCCCCCGCCCCCCCCGCAGGAGACGCGGCCGGAGGACCCTAGATCCCTCTAGAGCATGAGCTCCGGCAAGAAGGCCCGCTACAACCGCTTCTCGGGGGGCCCTGTCGACCTTCCCGCCGCAGACGCCACAGCCACGGTAAGAGCAGACCTCATGGCTCTGGGCCCCCCGGCTTCCAGAGCTGTCCCCTCCCCATCCGGGGGACCTATGGGAGGGCCGGGCGGGTGTATTGGTGATGTGTCCCTGTGTTCGTGCCCTCGCACACGGGAACATCGGCAGGAGAGTCTGTCCGTGCGCACTCCTGTGTGTGTCCCTGTCCTCTTTGGGGCTCGGTGCCAAGTCTCCTGCATTCTCTCTCCAGACCAGAATGGAAACGACCTTTGGGCCTGCCTTTTCGGCCGTCACCACCATCACGAAAGGTGAGCCTGTGAACCCAGGCCTGCCTGGGCTGTGCAGAACCTGGGCGCCCCAGACTCCTGCCAGCCAGGGTCCTGCAGGGGCAGAAGTGGGGGGCCTGATGCTGGGGAGTGGGCTTGAGTCCGCAGGCCGGTTCCTGGCTCCTCCTCCACACTGCCATCCCCGCCCCTTCCCCAGGGCCTTCTCTGTTCCCTATTTGGGGAGGGGCTGCCCAGACTTCCCTAGCACTCCCACCCATCCTTCCCTGGTTCTAGTGAGCCCCAGGTCATCCCCGCCCCAGGCTTCTAGCAGCCCCCCAAAAGGCCAGGGCTGGGGAGCACAGGGGGCATGGGTGGGTGACAAGTACTCACGGGGGCCCTTTCTGCAGCCAGGTCCCACTGCCAGGCTGTGTTCAAGGTCCTCAGGAGCTAACGTTCCTGAGTCCCTGGGGGGTGGGGTGGGGTGGGGGTGTGTGGCCCCTTCTGGTGGGGCCAGGCAGACTTCAGACAGTGTGTGTCCTTCTGCCGGTTCCGTGTGCTACTCCTCGCTCTGTCGCTGAAGTCTCAGCTTTCCGGGGCTTCACTCTGACGCGGTGGTGCCTGTGCTCACACCAGCTCCTTTGCCACTGGTGACCCAGACAGACGCTCTAAAAGTGCCTTTTCTGCCTCAGTGTTCTCTTCTGGAAAAAAGAAGTGAATGTTCTCTCTCATGCTACCACCCAAGGTGCTCTCCTGAACGCCTCAGCCCTTTTCAGAAGCAGCCCAGTACCCTGGCCTGGCATCCCCAGCTCCCAGGCTCTTGCCCCACCATCCAGTCCCCCTGTGGAGGAGATGGGTCAGAGCTGGGCGTGAATAGTGGCTTCACCTGGCCCCCTCAGATAGGGAAACTGAGGCCTAGTCACACAGCTGCTGCTCAAAGCCTGAACCATGACCCCAGGTCTTTGGGGCTGCTTGTGATGTCTGGGTCTGGCTGGGACCTGAGGCTAGTGCCTGCAGGGCCTGTGAGGAAGGTTTTCGGGCTCCCACGTGGACCCCTCACCAATACCTTCGACGGAGTGCTCTGAGAAGGCCCGAGGCTGGTTCCAGGTTCTGGCCAGGGGAACAGATGGAAGCTCTGTGGACCCCAACAGTGGGCTCTCTCCCTGTCCCCGCCACACACCAGTCAAGGGGCCTCAGACCTCTCTGTCCCTCCGTTTTCCCCTTCGTGAGGCTCTCAGAGCCCTCCGCCCCCAGCAGGGTTTCCTCGAGCGCCAAAGCAGACCATATCCAAGCTCCCAGCAAGTGGCCATGGGTATGATCACTCAGGTGCTGGCCTCGTGCCTCCGCTGGGTGCAGGGTGACCCCAGAATCGGGCTGGGTGCGGGAGCTGGCAGAGGCAGAGAGAAGAGCCCCCCACCCTCTGTTCAGCCTGCCCAGGGATCTGAGTCTTGGGGGCTGCTCCCTTCTTGGGCTCCTGGGGCTCTTAGCTAGGGACTCGGGCCAGCTCACGCTCTTGACCTTGCCCTACATAGCCCCCTGCTGGGGACAGTGCTGCCCACCAGCCCAGCCCCAGCCCAGTAGCCCTCAGGTCGAGGAGGAGACGGTGGGAGTGCGTGGAGGCAAGGAGACCTCCTGGAGAGGACTAGCTCCATGTTGGGTTCAGCACCCCCAACCCCTGCTGGGCCCATCTGTCCAGGGGGCCCACCTCCCACCATAATGGGCTGTGCATGCTCCCGCGGCCAACACTCGTGGCATCCACACCCTCTCTTCTTGACAGCTGATGGGACCAGCACGTACAAACAGCACCGCCGGACGCCGTCCTCCTCCAGCAGCCTCGCCTACTCCCCGCGGGATGAGGAGGACAGCATGGTAGGCCTGTGACCACCTCTCCCCACAGCCTCCCGCTTTGTCGTCCTTCTCAGCGGCCAAGTCCCAGGAGTAGCTGAAGGGGAAGGCTCAGCTGGGAGGCAGGCCGAGCTAAGGTCTGTCGGGTACAGTAGGCTGGGGAGGCTGAGGGCTGCTGTGTCCGGACACCCTAAGGCCTCAGCACCCACGGCTGGACTGCGTGGGACAAGCGGCCAGAGAGGGCAACTAGGGCAACTAGGCTGGAGCCGTGGGAGCCACAGAAAGTTGTCACGAGATCAGGTTTTCGTGTTTAAAGCTGCCTCTACTGTTGAGTAGAGATTGAGTGGGTGGGCTGCCTAGTGGAGGTAGGAGGCCCAAGCAGGTGACTGGAGGGTGGGCAGCCCGAGTGGGGCACGGGAAGCCTATGGGAGAGCCAGGGTGAGGAAGGGAGTCAGGGCAGCATTGGGCTTGCTGTTAGTGCCCAGACTATGTGGCAAGGGTCACCACGGCTGTTCTCTGCCTGTCGGGGCCCTGGGCCCAGTGGCGGAGGGGAGGACCCGCCCTGGACCCAGGGCTCGTTCAGGCCCTCCCGCCACTCACCTGTTCCTGGTCTTGCTTTCTCCTTTCCCTCGGTGGGACCTCACCGGTGTCTGCCGGACCAACTCCAGCTGGTTCTCCTTCCCTCCCAGCCCCCTGGACCCCAAGTCTTCACATGCTGGGCTGCCAGGCCTTATTTCCAATTTAACATGAGCAAAACCAGAGCTTTTAGTTATTTGAATGTGCTGTGTGCTAGGCAGCACACGAGGCCTTCTCGAAGCACGAAGCAGATACATCTCCCTCTGGTTCTGCCTGCCTCGTGTGCATGACGTCCGACTCACCTGTGGCTGGCGGGGAGGGGGTTTTCCTGGCCTCCCAGAGAGGTCTGGACAGGTGCCACCGGGCCGTGGCTGGGTGTGGAGGCAGGAGGTCTGTGGTTTGTGAAGGAGGCTTCTGAGTGGGAGAAAAGGACGGAGGGGAGCAGTTACTCTTACAGGGTCTCCCCTGGGGGCTCTAGGCCAAGAAGGGAGAGGGAAAGCCACCCCTACCCGGTGCTCCCCCAGATCCTCCCCCTCAGTGGCTCAGGCAGAGACAGCCCCCGCGGCCCCGCTTCCTGCTTCCAGCATCTCGGCCAGGGTTTGGGGGGCAGGGGGGCGTCCCTGCCTTCCCTGGGAGCCTCATCAGCCTGGCCTAGTGCACCTGGCTAGGGAAGCCAGATGGGCAGCCAAGCCCCAGGGGACCGAGAGCCCTGAAGCCTCCGCCAGCCATCCCTTTCTGTAGCCATCCGGGAGGTGAGGCCAGCCCCGGCCTGGCTGGTGGAGGCGCCCCGTGTGCAGCCCACACTCCCTCACGGGAAGCAGGAAGCAGGCCAGGCGAGCGTGTCCTCCTGGAATTGAATAGCAGGAAGTCTCTCCATTTACACAAAGAAAGTTGGCAGACGTGCACGGGTGGCCCAGCAACAGGGCCAGGACCGCCAGGCAGATCAGGGGCCTGGGCACCACACGGGCTTCCCGGGCACACGCAGTGGCCCTGCGGGGACAAGGGAGCGCCCGCCAGGACTGAGGGGCTCTGCCCTGCCTGCTGGCTGACGGGCCACCCGCTCCTGTGTCCTGCAGCCCCCCATCAGCACGCCGCGCCGCTCCGACTCGGCCATCTCCGTCCGCTCTCTGCACTCTGAGTCCAGCATGTCCCTGCGCTCCACATTCTCACTGCCCGAGGAGGAGGAGGAACCGGTAGGTGTGTCCGCCACAGCAGGGTGGCCCCTCGTGACATGGTGGGTGGCAGTGGCAGCGGCACCGTGCCCCCCCCCCCCGGGGGCCTTGTGGGAGGGGGTGATCTGGCCTAGCCCCCAGGCCCATTCTTCCCACTTTCCAGCCCCGGGGCTACCTGAGATTGGCTCTGGGGAGTGAGGGTGGAGCCCGCGTGGGGTCCCTTCTTGGTTCCCATTGTAGGTGGATAAGATGTGCTGATAACCCGCCCCGGGGCCCTCGAGCTCAGGCCCAGCCCCAGGCCTCAGCAGGCCCTTGTTGGGCACCCCCTGTTCCCTCCCACGCCAGCATTTGCTCACCCTGCCCGGCCCGGTTCTAGGAGCCGCTGGTATTTGCTGAGCAGCCCTCAGTGAAGCTCTGCTGTCAGCTTTGCTGCGGTGTGTTCAAGGACCCTGTGATTACCACGTGCGGGGTAAGGTTGCCCTGGCCTGCCCGGCCTGGTCCTTCCTGACCTGTCACCATCACGAGGCTCAGGCAGGACCCTGGCCCCTCTGCTGTGCAGCCTTGGCCTCCGTTCCACGCCTGGTGTGGCCGCCCAGGAGGTGCCCCTGCAGGCGACACAGACCGGGGGGTGGGGGCGACTCTGTGGTTATGGCCCAAGCCCACCCGTTGTCTCCACAGCACACGTTCTGTCGACGATGCGCTCTGAAGTCAGGTAAGGCCCTTCTAGACCTGGGCCCCACTACCTCACTACCCAGCTTGGCGGGGGGGGGGGGGGTGTCCCTCCAGGGAGGTCCCGGCCCACGCCCAGCACCAGTGGGGCCCTGGTACATGCTGGCTTCTCCCAAGTCCAGCCCCCAGCAGCAGCCCTGGGTGCACGTGGGCCAGGCTCCACACATGGGCAGACAGAGCAGCGAGACCCATAGCTCAGGGGCCCCGGGCACAGTCTCTGGCAAGAGCTGCCCACCTCACTGTCCCAAGCCTTGGGGCTGGCTCCCTCTGCCCTGTCCCAGACTCCTGAGTCAGCCGAGAGGCAGTGTCCCCTCCTGCTCGCCCAGTGGTCACGCTTAGTGGCCCAGCTGTGCACTCCTGTTCCAGGCACCTCAGTGGGGCAGGTAGACCGGGAGTTGGGGGAGGGGGGTCTCCCCAGACAGAGGTCAGTCCACCTAGCATTGTTCCAGGCCTGCCACATCAGGACTCAGTTTCCCACCAGCTGCTCACCGGGGGAGACATCTCCCCAGCACAGACTGGCCCCTGTGTTCCTAGCAGAGCTGCCAGGGGCAGGGGAGGGAGGGGCCGGGGCGGAGGGTGGGGTCAGCATGTCTTCCTCTGTAGAGAAGTGCCCCGTGGACCACGCCAAGCTCACGGTGGTGGTGAACAACATCGCGGTTGCTGAACAGATCGGAGAGCTCTTCATCCACTGTAGGCACGGCTGCCGGGCAGCAGGGAGTGGGAAGCCCCCCGTCTTTGAGGTGGATCCCCGAGGGTGCCCCTTCACCATCAAGCTCAGTGCTCGCAAGTAAGTGATCCCCTCGGCCCTCGGCCCTACCACCCAGGGGCGCAGAGCATGGGCCACTGGGCATCAACACCCCCCAACCCCACCCCCGTACCCTGCCCCTGCAGGGACCACGAGGGCAGCTGCGACTACCGGCCTGTGCGATGCCCCAACAACCCCAGCTGCCCGCCCCTCCTCAAGATGAACCTTGAGGCCCACCTGAAGGAGTGTGAGCACATCAAGTGTCCCCACTCCAAGTACGGGTGAGTGGGCGGGGCGGGCTGTTGGGGGGGCTGCCCCGGGCTGGGAGGCAGGATGGTGGGAGGTGGGGGTGGGGGGCTGGGCTGGCATTCACAGTCCCTCCTTCAGCAAACCTTTGTTGAGATCCGCTTGTGTGCTGAGCGCTGGGGAGACAGCCAGGGTCCCAGGGAGACGGACCCTAGCGGGAGCTACACCACCATCCCTATAATTACAAACTGAGGTACAGGTGCGGTGAAGGAGAGCCCTGAGCCCCCCCGGAGGACAGAGGGCTTGCAGCGGTCGGGGAGCCTGGGGTAGGGGCAGGGATGGCCCTGAGGACTCATACATGTGTGCGTGGGAGCCCAGGAGCCATGTGGGGGCCAACACAGGTGGAGAGGAGAGCTTAGTGTGGCAGGCCGGAGAAGAGGCAGGTCTGGGAGGCTGGCAGAGGCTGTGGGCGAGCCCTTGAAGAGCTCTGATTAGTAGCAAAGTGACATTTCCTTGCAAAGCGGCCTGCGGGGTGCTGAGCGGTTGCAGGACGCATGGGCAGGCAGCCAGCGTGGGGAGGACTGTGGCAGAGAAGTGGGACTCAACAGACATCCTGGGGTATGGGGAGTGGGGGAGGGCCCCACCAGACAGGCCAGTGCGTGGGTGGGCAGGGCAGCCATCCTGTCCCTCCAGGTGCACCTTCATCGGGAACCAGGACACCTATGAGACGCACCTGGAGACTTGCCGCTTTGAGGGCCTGAAGGAGTTCCTGCAGCAGACAGATGACCGCTTCCACGAGATGCACGTGGCGCTGGCCCAGAAAGACCAGGAGATCGCCTTCCTGCGCTCCATGCTGGGCAAGCTCTCCGAGAAGATTGACCAGCTGGAGAAGAGCCTGGAGCTCAAGTTCGGTGAGGCCAGGTCCCAGAGAGGTGGTGTTGCGGCCTCTCCTCCTGCTCCCTGACACCGTCTTTCTGGCCACTCAGATGTCCTAGATGAAAACCAGAGCAAGCTCAGCGAAGACCTTATGGAATTCCGGAGGGACGCCTCCATGTTGAACGTGAGCGCCTTCGAGGGCCACGTGTGGGGGCGGGGTTTCCCGCAGGGGCGGGGCCAACTGCATGGGGCGGGTCCGCAGGACCACAGGACCGCCCCTCAGCTTGGGCCCTGGCAGGAGTTAGGTGTCTTTGCTGGGGAAGGCTGCTGCTGCGCAGCTTGTGCCCCGGCCCTGGGCCCCGCCTGGGGGCAGGCGGCCCACCGAGCCACAGCCAGCATGCCCTTCGCTCTTGGCCTTGGCAGGATGAGCTGTCCCACATCAACGCGCGGCTGAACATGGGCATCCTAGGATGTGAGTACAGGCCTGGGGCTGCTCCCTCCGCTGCCCCTGAGCGCCGCCAGGCCCTCACTGGCTCCTCGCATCTCCGCAGCCTATGACCCGCAGCAGATCTTCAAGTGCAAAGGAACCTTCGTGGGCCACCAGGGCCCAGTCTGGTGTCTCTGTGTATACTCCATGGGGGACCTGCTGTTCAGCGGCTCCTCTGACAAGACCATCAAGGTGAGTGGGTTCTTGCCTTGAGGGTAGGCATGCGTGCAACCCCCGCCAGCTCTGGCCTGCCTGTGGGCAGGGCTTTCCCTAAGTACACCTACCATCCCCGTTCCAACTGTGTTGCCCCCGGCATGGGGCTGACCCCGCTGGGACCCACCCGCGTGCTGGTCTCTGCAGGTGTGGGACACATGTACCACCTACAAGTGTCAGAAGACCCTTGAGGGCCACGACGGCATCGTGTTGGCCCTGTGCATCCAAGGGTGAGTGTGGCCACGGTGCTCAGGCAGAGCCAGGGACGGGAGACTCCGTGCTGCCACCGTCTGGGCCAGGAGCCGAGCCTGTGTGGTCACATGTGTCCTCGTGGGGCTGTGTCTACTCCTCCTGTGGGGCACCCTCACCTTCGAGCAGGGCTGGTGGCACATGGGCCCTCTCGCACTCTAGAAGTACGTTTAGGAGGTGTAGCCCCGGCCCTGGGGTGCCTCGGGCAGCAGAGAACAGAGCAGAGGCAGGAGCTCAGCGACCACTCACTGGCCTGTAGCCAGAGCCTTGGGCGCAGCTTAGGAACAGGACCACCGCTACCCCCTCACCCCCAGGATAGCCCCTTCTAGACCTTCCCTCCTGTCTCCTGTCATGAGGCTCTATGTTACGGACACGAGCGTGAGAGATGAAGAGACAGAACCGCGCTCCCAGAACGCAGCGGCTTGCTGGCCAGCCGCGCTCACAGGGGTCATTACCTCCCAGCTCGCTGTCAGACACTTGCCAGGCAGGCGGTAGGGGGCCGGGCTTCTACTCCCAAGGTTTCCTCGCTGAGACAGGAAATCTGAGGGAGCGGGAGCAGCCCTGGTGCTGCCCTGAGCTGCCGGGTCCTGGTGGCGGCTGCTCCTTCGGCCAGGCAGTGCAGCGCCGCGAGGACGGCGGCTTCCGCCGCCCTGACCCCGCGGCTCCGCTCCCACAGGTGCAAGCTGTACAGCGGCTCCGCGGACTGTACCATCATCGTGAGTGGGGCTGCGGCGGGCGGGTGCGCTCTGGGGAACCAGACCTGCCACCTCGCTGGGGCCTGAGGCTTTCTGTCCTCCTTGCCAGGTGTGGGACATCCAGAACCTGCAGAAGGTAAACACCATCCGGGCCCACGACAACCCGGTGTGCACGCTGGTCTCCTCACACAACATGCTCTTCAGCGGCTCCCTGAAGGCCATCAAGGTTGGGCAGGGTACCGTGTGTCTGCGCGCGGGGCATTGTGGGGCTGGCTGCCTGCCCCCGTGCCCACACTCATGGCCGCCCCTGCAGGTCTGGGACATCGTGGGCACTGAACTGAAGCTAAAGAAGGAGCTCACAGGGCTCAACCACTGGGTCCGGGCCCTGGTGGCCGCCCAGAGCTACCTGTACAGTGGCTCCTACCAGACAATCAAGGTGGGCCTGTATGCCCTTTCCAGTGCCGGGACCACCCAGACCTGATCCCGGGGGGCTCCTCCTCCACTGTCTCCTCGCTGCTGGGGCAGTGAGACCCTCACACCCTTCCTAGGGGATGGGTGGGCTGCTCCCAGGGGATGGGTGGGCTGTGTCCAAAGCCTTGGAGGCCCTGGGGCTGAGGTGCCTGGCCTAGGACCAAGTGGCCTGAGCTTGTCCGCAGATCTGGGACATCCGGACCCTCGACTGCATCCATGTCCTGCAGACCTCTGGCGGCAGCGTCTACTCTATTGCAGTGACGAATCACCACATCGTCTGTGGCACCTACGAGAACCTCATCCATGTAAGGCGGACGCCCAGGGCTGGGCCTCCACCTGGGTCCCTGTCCCCCCCGCCACCCAGCCTGTGGCCCTGACATGCCTGCACCACTCCCACAGGTATGGGACATCGAGTCCAAGGAGCAGGTGCGGACCCTGACAGGCCACGTGGGCACAGTGTACGCTCTGGCAGTCATCTCCACGCCAGACCAAACCAAAGTCTTCAGCGCGTCCTATGACCGCTCGCTCAGGGTGCGTACTGGCCTAGCGCTGGGGTGGTGGGGGGCTGTGGGCAGGGTGCTGGGCCCGGCTGGGTGCTCACACTCCACATGCCCCCAGGTCTGGAGTATGGACAACATGATCTGCACGCAGACCCTGCTGCGCCACCAAGGCAGTGTGACCGCACTGGCTGTGTCGCGGGGCCGGCTCTTCTCGGGCGCCGTGGATAGCACTGTGAAGGTCAGGGCCTGGGCTCAGGCCTTCCCGGGGCGCTGTGCGCCGGGGGCAGGGGGTGGGGGCAGAGGAGCTAGAAGCCCCAGGCAGCTGGCACTGGGAGGGCAGGTGCATGTGGCAGGTGGTGGGGACACAGCAGCATGGCCAAAGGATCACCTGAACCAGAGCCCTTCCTCTGCAGGTTTGGACGTGCTGACCGAATGCAGGGCCATTTTGGCTTCCTCTGCAACCTCCCAGGCCGGTCCCTGCCAGGCTGACCACAGGAGGGATCTTGGGGAGGGGGGTGTGTCTGCCTGCCCTACGGGGACAGGTGGGCAGGTTCACCCTGCTAGACAGTGCCCTTCCTGCCCTGTGCCCGGTGAGCCTCCCTCTGCTTGGCCTTGTGATCGTCGCAGCCAAGACAGTGCCCAGCCCCTCTCTCTGGGTGCCAGGTGTGATGCTCGCCCGGCCCACACCCCATCCCCACCCCAGGTGGACTGTGGGCCTTTTTACTCACCTTTTCTACTGTTTTTAGACTGTATATAGATTTGATTACTTCCTGATTGAAATAAAAGCTGCACAGACTGTGGCTGTGACTGGGGACAGTCTGTGGGGTGACGGAGAGGCCACCCAAGAAGGCTGGTGTGCCCAGGCACCAGCAGCTGGTGGGAGGAAGGTTGGGGAGGGGTGTGGCCCGCTTGGTGACTCCTCACTGCCAGGAACAAGCTAGACCCCCGTTCTCCCCAACACACGTCCCCAAGAAGTGAGCCAGGCAGCTCTGTTTTCTGCTGTTTATTGACAGCTGACAGCAGCTCCCTGCTAGGAACCCCCCTCCCCGCTTGCTAGAGCCCCAGCCTGGGCCGCCCACTGAAGAGAGGCTGGGCGCACCCACCTGGGGAAGTACCAGGGCATGACAGTTGGAAGGGGCCCCACACACCCAGATGCCACCTTGGTTGATCCCCTCTGCCCACCTACGTCACAACCGCTGGTTTTCGGCATTTTTTGTTTTGTTTTAAGAAATGTCAAAGTGGTGCCCAACACACGTGGATCAGCAAACACAATAGATGAGGCCAGTCAGTACTTTTTTGGAAAGAGGGGAGAGAGAGAAGAGAGGGCAAGAACGACCACACGACATAGCCTGGGACCATGAGCAGAAGCATCGGAGGGACTTTGGATGGGGGGCCCTGGGGAGGGAGGGTCAGGCACACCGTCACACGCGCCACACGCACTCTGGCATGCACGCCCTGTGCCCACCGCTCTCACCTGCCTGGCGTGCCCACGTTGCACGCACAGCTCCCCCAAAGCCCAGGCACACCTCCCACCAGCACCCCTGGAGGGCAGGGAGCCCTTCCCACCAGCTCCTCGGTGTGGAGGACACAGCCCAGCAGCGAGCAAGGCACATCCTTCAAGTTCTTCAGATGCAGAGAAGTTAGGAGAGAGAGGGAGGGTGGGGAGGCCCTAGCAGAGCATGGACCCTGCCAGACCCCAGCCTCCTGTTTTGTGCTACTGGGCCAGGGGTCCTGGACAGAGGGAGGGAAGGATAGACAGATGACCAGGGCCTCTAACAGATTTTGTCTTGAGCTAGACTTCAGTGTCCTTACAGTTGGTAAATGGTTTTCTATAGAATCAATAATATTTTTCTTTCTTTAAATATATATTTGTTAAAGTTATACCTTTTAGTTTCTCTGGGGGAATCTGCCTCAGCTCATTCCCAATAAATTAATACTCTCGATAGCTTATATTCTGGGGGGTACAGTGGTGCAGGGGCACAACCCCAGCCCCAGCCCCTTGTGCTGCGCTGGAGCGGCTGGCAGAAGTCCCCACTGGGCAGTTCTGTGCTGGGCATAGGCCTGTGCTCTGCCACAGATGGGGAGGGGCCAGAGCGGCTGCCTGCCGGGGGCAGGCCCAGCCTGGGCTCAGGACAGGGGGCCGGGCCGCCCCTCCTCCACCCCCAGCAGGAGGAGCCTGGCCTGGGCGGGCGGGTGGCCCAGCAGTTATTGCACGCGGAGCAGCAGACAGGAACGGGCACCCGCCGGGCAGCAGCGTTCACCCAGAGCCCTTGGGTCCCCTGGCCAGGCCCGGCCGGGCCCAGGCGCAGGCGTTGTGCTTGTGCCAGGGACGGGCAGCATGGGCCCGACCCCGTCCGCCTGGTCCCCGTCGGCTGGCCGCCCTGACCGCTCGCGCTGCGCCCAGAGGTGCCCACCCTGAGGTAAAGGTCAGTGTGCGGGCCGGGACCCGGGCGGCGCGGGCGGTCCTGACGTGAGCGGCCGCGTCACTCCAGCATGGCGTCCAGCTGGTCGGCCAGGTCGTCGAACATGCTGCCGATGTCGTCCAGTATGCTGCCGGTGCTCTTCTCCTCCGCCAACGAGGGGCTGGGGGCGGGCGCGGCGTCAGCGGGCGGCGCGGGCGCGGAACACCCCGCCGGGGCCCCGCCCTCGGCCCCTCTGCCCGGCCCCCGCTACCCTCTGGTCCCCCGACACGGCTCCACCCCGCATCCCCGCCCTCTCCCCGCCGCCGCCGCCCGGGGTCGCTCCCTAGACAACTCGACGCTGTCCCCGCCTCACACAGGGAGAGCCCCACCCGGCCGTCCTGGGCCCCGCCCCTCGCACGACGCGACCCCGCCCCGCCGCCCCGGGCCCCGCCCCTCACGGCTCGACCCCCCAGAGCCCCACACGGCTGGACCGCGTCCCGCAGCCCCGCTCTACAGGCCGCGACTCCGCCCGTCACGACTCGTCCCCGCCCCCGATGCCCCATGCCCCGCCCTGCGAGGCCCGCCCAGCTGCCCCCGTCGCCCCGCCCTCGACTCCAGCCGGCCCGCCGCAGCCTCGGACCCCCCCGCCGGACCGCCCCCCCGGCCCCGCACCTACCGTGCGCCCTGCGCGTCCTCCTGCCGGATCTTCTCTTCTACGGCTTGCAGCGCCGCCGCCAGGCACGCGCTCGTCTCCTCCAGCTTCTGGCGGGCGCTGTCTCCCGGCGAGGCGCCGTCGGGCGCGGCGGGGGACCCGGCGGCGGCGGCGGCGGCGGCGGCAGCGGCGCGCGGAGGCTTGGCGGGCACGTGCAGCGCGGGCGCGCCGGGGGACGGGGGCTTGGCGGGGCTGGCGCTCAGCGAGGGCGGCGTGCTGGCCGGCTTGGCGAGGGCGGTGGGCGGCTGGCGAGCCGGCGAGGGCGCGGGGGACGGGCTGGCACTGCCCGACTGCAGCCCCGCGGTGGCCTTGGCCGGCTTGGGCGCCGTGGGCGGCGGCGGCGGCTTGGGAGACACAGGCGGCGGCGTGCCGTGGGCGCGCTTCACCTCTGCGGGGAGGAGGAGACTCGCACCGGAGTGGGACGGAGGGAGGCGGCGCTATGCGCGCGCGGCGCTTCCCGCCAGGAGCCCTGCGGCAGCGCCCCTCCTGGTCCCCCGCCCCGGAGAAGCCGGCCGCTGCCCCTCCGACCCTTGGTTCCCCGCAGCCGCCAGGCGGCGCGCTTCGCTATGCATACCTGCCCGCGCCACCGCTTCCATACCCCTCCCCGTCCGTCCCCTACCCCGGACCCCCATCAGGTTTGGCCTGCCTCAATCACTGGCCCTCGGGTTGCTTGAATACCACAGGGCCTCTGCACCTCTGATCCTTCTGCTTGGAAGCCCGCTCCCTCCCTCTCGTGCTGGGGTCGGTCTCCAGCCTGGTCAGAGATCTCCGTGACCCAGCCTGGTGCACCTGACCTCCCTCCACAGGTGCGGTTATCCACGGGTTTCTGTGCCTTCTTCACTGAGCAAAGGGATGAACCGAGTGGCTCCGGCCCACACGCCGCTGGACTGTGGCATAGGGCCCCGTGGCTGCTGGCACCAACAGTTCTGGGCCAGCAGAGTTGTCCAGCGGGTGAGTGGATGAGAGGGTCTGAGGACACTTTCCCACCCCATTCCACCTGACCTTGGCTCAAATCCAAGAAGAGGAAAACCCCTCAGACCATGCAGTGGGGAGATGGGGAGGGGCCCTTCCCCAGCTGGCTCCTTCACCTACCTGGGCTGCCAGGACCTGGCAGCGGCACCTTCTTGGAGGCAGGCGTCGGTGAGCCCTGGATCTTGGGCACGGGCTGAGCCAGCACGGGCTTGGGAGAGACTGGCGGCTTCACTGGCTTCCGGGTATCGGTGTCAGGTGGGGGCAGGGGGGGAAGGTGCAACAGGTCGGAGGGCGGTGGTTCTGCAGGTGGGGGTGGTGGGGGCAGCTCAGGGGGCCCAGCCTGCTCCGAGGTGGGTCTGCGGCGCACGGTGCCTGTGCCGTTCTGGTACACGGACAGTGGCGGGGGCGGCTCGGGACCTGCCTCCCGCTCCTTGGCCTTGGGCCGGCGCTTGACCGTGTCAGACTCAGTCAGGATGAACTTGACGTTCTCCTGCTGGCTCTGCTTGGCTCGGATGCGCCTTTTGAGCGTGGCACTGGCCTCCACCCGGGCCAGGGGCGGGCCCTCCGCACTCGCCTCACCCTTGGCTGGGCCTCGAGACCGCTGCCGGGTGGCACCGTCCTCCACAAAGTGGCCGTGATCTGCGGGCCCCCCTGACTCCCCAGGCCCCCGGCGGGCAGTGGCCAGAAGTCCCGTCACAGGCCCGCTGAGCGTGCGACGCCGGTTCACTACCTCACCGTCAGGCCCGATGGCTTCCTTGTGCTTCACGGAGGCCAGCACTGTGGCAACCCGGCCTGGCTCTGGGCTGGCAGGGCGAGGTGTGGGGTGGCCCTCCGGGGGCCTGCGGGCCGCACGGCCCCCGCCCCCAATGGAGGACAGCTCTAGCATGGCTGCGATGCTCTTCACGCTGCCGGCGCTGCCTGTGTCCACGCTGCCAGCCAGATCACTAGCCCGCCGGCGCTGTGCCCGCACCCCCAGCCGGCCCTCCTCGGTCCCAGCCCCCTCTGTCTCAGCATCCGGGGCCGACTCATCGGCCAGGTTGGCGCTGGCCATGGCTGAGCTGGAACGCTTCGGGGGGGGCGGGGGCGGCCCCTTCTTCCGGGGCCGCACAGCGAAGGACTGGCTGCGGTTGACGTTCTTGTCAGTGCCGGCGGGCGCTCGCACCGAGTGGCTCCGGCCCACACGCCGCTGGACTGTGGCATAGGGCCCCGCGGCTGCTGGCACCAACAGCTCGTCCCGCTCTGGCTCGCTATCGGATGCTGCATAGCGGTTCAGGCTGTGGGCGCGCTTCTTGGGCCGCCCTGGCTCGGTGTCGGCCTCCGGAGGCAGGCACAGCGTGGGCACGGGCGGGGGCACAGCCGCAGGGGCAGGCCCGGGAGCCGTGGGCCCGGCATCACTCTCCACCGGCTGGGGGAGCACGTAGGCAAAGCCACGGTGTGTGGGCGACTGGGGCAGTGAGCGGGGTGACATGGGCCGCTCTGTTGGTGGCAGCAGCTGTGGAGTGGGCTTCACCTTGGCTGTGGCTGGGGTGGGACCGTGAGGCCCCCCCAGGGCCTGAGGGGACCCTGGCTGGGCTTTAGTGGGCGTCTGGGGGGGCGTGAAGTGGCTGGCCCCCGGCGGAAGGACCTGCCGTGGCTTGCCCGGCACCGGGGGTACACTGGCTCGCTTGACGCTGTGGCCGTGGCGGCTGGGCCGGCTCTCCTTGGGAGGGGTGCCGGGAGCCGGCCCCTCGTCCAGCAGGTACTCCTGGCTCCGTGACATGGGGCTGCCAGGCCCGGGAGGCCCATCACCCAGGAGCTCCTGAGAGCTGCTTATGTGCCGTGCCTGTCCACCCAGGCTGGGCTCCGGCCGCATGGAGGCCCTCGGTGTGGGGGGCAGGTGATTGGAGGGCTTCTCGGCAGTGGTGGCGGTAGCGCCCTCTGCCGGGCCGGTCATGGCAGCCTGCAGCTCGCCACTGAGCTCGCTGTCCTGGAAGGTGGTCATCTTAGGAGACTGGCACTCAGCAGTGGCTGGCTCTGCTGGGGTTGGCGACTCAATGGCCATGACTTCAAGCGACTGCGGGGCTTTCCGGCGCAGGGGTCCCCCCTCGTACTTGGCATACTCTGCCTTCTGTAGTTCTGCCAGTTTCCTCACCGCTAGCATCAGCTTCTTCTGGTGTCCTGAGTGGGGCACGAGCCAGTCAGGCCCAGGACAGGGGCAGGGACTGGGAGATGGAGGGAGCCGGGGCCCACGCCTCACCCAGCTTGGTGATGCCGATCTCCTGCAGGTCCTCCCAGGTGATGTCAGTGATGAAGTCAATGTTCTCGTAGCCGTTGTCCACCAGCACCTTGTAGTACTGGGCCAGGCCGATCATGGACAACCACACCGCCAGGTTCGCCTGTGGAGCAGGAGGACACCAAGGGCAGCCCAAGCTGGTGGGCCACACCCTGCTCGCTGCTCCGAGCTTTCAGGGGTAGGGGCACCGGGCCAGCCTGGCACAGACAGACAGAAGGACAAAATGGACAGGCCAGAGGTGTCAGCTTTGGAGATAGCGCAACCTCAGTAGGAGCCCAAGGCCAGCTCACCTGCCTGTGCAGACACACGCAAACACACACACACACAGGGACGACCCTATCCTCAGGACACCACTGGGGGGAGGGGAAACACATGCTCCCTCACCTGCCAAGGTAGCCATGGGGATAGCACCCAGGGGACACGACTTGCAACATCACGGAGACAGACATACGGCACCACCAGCCAGAAACACACACACACACACACACATATATTGCAGCCCGCATCCCAGCCATACACGGGCACCAACACCCTCCACGTCACGCTCACGCCCATTTCCACACCCATGCTGGGCACTGGTCACATAGCCACAGCACACACGCACGGAAACACCCACGATGCTCTTCACCCAGAGCCACCTGTCCACTCTTGCGGCTGGACACCTCTCACCCACCAGCACGCGGCACACTTGGATCCCCCCAGGTGCACAGAGCAGTATGAGGCCCATAGGACAGGGACGTGCTCATTGGGAGCACCCCCAAGCCGCCGACTGAGTGGGCTGAGGCAGGCCAGGAAAGCAGGAACACGCTTGTCATCAGCCCACAGCCCCAGGCCCTTCAGGGGGCAGGGGGCTCTCTCCTAGAACTCGGCGCAGGGCTCCCAGGCAGCATAGATGCAACCAGCCTCGGGCCTGGCTTCCCCAGCCCCAGACCCTGTCGCAGCACACAGGTGAGTGCTGGGGCTGGCACAGCCCGCGGTCTGTGTGGATGTCCGCTGTCCACACAGCCGGCACATGCCGCTCTAAGTGTGGGGATGGGCATGCACGCGTCAACAGGCACCTCGACTACGTTTGGTGCACGTGTGCTGTCAGTGTACACGAAGCAGACACACATGCCCCCACGCACGGCCTGGATGCGTCCAGCCCTTCCTGTCCACATGGGGTCCTCTATGGGGTCTGGGTGCGCACGCGGTGGGCAGCGCTGCCAACTGCCACGTGGTGTGGCTGTGTGGCTGTGTGGCTGCCTAAGGCGGAAGGGACCCAGGCACTGCCGAGGGACACCTGCCTGGCTTCAGGGTCCCCCGCCCTGACAAGGTTTCCTGGCCTGGAGGCTGCCGTCCCTGCTCCTGCCCCGGGAAGGCTGGCTCCAGTGCCCGTGACGGACAGAGGGTGGATGAGAGCTGTAGCCAGGGAAGCAGTCAGTCTGTCTGTCTGTCTGAGCACCCCGGGCACAGCCACTGGGGTGCAGGAAGCCTTACGGGTTTGTGCTCAGGCAGCCAGTCAGGGATGCTCAGGCCGCTGATCTCCGCGGTGATCTTCTTCCGATGGCCTGGCTTGGTGACCCCAATGGCTGTGAGGTCCTAGGTAGAGGAGAGGCCCATGAGCGGGAGGCCAGGGCCTGAGCTCAGTCACAGCCCCGTGGCCAGCCTCTGGGTGCCTCACCTCCGGAGTCATGCGGCTGATGGTGGGCAGGTCATAGCCAGCGCCGACGAAGTTGGGGGCGTAGAGCTGCAGCTGGAACGTGGAGAGCCACTGGCTCACGGCCTCGGCGCTCTGGAAGACACAAGGCAGCCGCTGCAGGCTCGCCCGCCAGCCGTGCACCCCGGCCACTGGGCCGGGTCCTCCTCCGCTCGGCCACTGGCCGTTCAGTCTGCTGTCCGCTGCTCCCCTTTGTAGCCGGGCCCTGGGGACAGCTTGACCCCGGAGTTCCTCCTCTCGCTGTGCTCCCAGATGCCGCCGCTGCCAGCTCCGTCGGCCATCCCGCCTCCTCCCATGATCTCCAGCAGAAGGGTCCGGCTGCCGTCCGAGCCGCAGGCTTGCCTGCCCGTCCCCTCCCAACCTCCCTGTCCTTGCACCAGGGACACCCTGCGGTGCCCCCACCAGAGGGGCTGGGGGCGGGAGGTGGGGCTCAGGAATACAGCTGCAGACGGTGCCGCTCGGAGGAGCCCCTCCACTCCTGAGCAGGCAGGCTCTGTCCAGAGATGCGGGAGGACACAGCCAGCCGCTCGCACCTTCCCAGCACACGGGCCCTTCTCACCCCTACACACACCTGGTCTTGCCTCACACCCATGCCTCAGGCACACGCACGTACACACACACACAGGCGCACGTGCCCGGCTCGCTGTCACCACCCACACGCAGGCACAGCCCTTGCTCACCTCACACCCACGTCACACTTCCCGGACACACTAGCTCACACACACGACCCACGCAAGAGACAACACCTACACGCACAGACTGACAGACGGACAGAAGTATGGGCCTGGCCTGTCAAGGGACCCCAGCCACGCAGTGGCCTGACCAAGCAGGCTGCCCGGGAGCCCCTCCCCGCGGCCAGCCCGGGCCCTGTACCTTGCCCTCCGATGCCGGCTCCAGCTTCCTGGGGGGCTGCTCCCCGAACACCTGCGGGGCCCGGGCGGCACCTGGAGAGGAGAAGGTGTGGTGGGGCGGGGGCTGCTCAGGGGGGCCGCCTCCTGGCCAGGCGGGTGGTGTTGCCTCCTTGCTCTTACCTGTGGAACCTTCTGGAGGCTTGACGGGGCTGTCCCCAGGGCTGGACTCCGAGACGGACTTCTGGGAGAGCACTGTTGCCAGGAGCTACAACCCAGATAGGCAGGCTGGCCGGCGCTGCTCAGTGCCCCGGCCGCCCCAACCCTCCCCCCAGACCACCTACCTTGACCCCTTCGGATCCTGCATGCAGGGTGTGGCCCCCACCGCCTCTGGCTCCAGCCACGCTGCTCAAGCTGCCACTGCGGTCCCCGCCTGTGGACATGAGGGACCCCATCAGCAGGTACTGGCCCGGCCCTACCCCAGGAGACGCCTCCCGCCCTGACCTCCAGAGCTCCCCCACTTACCTGCAAAAGGCTTCCGTAGCACCCAGATCTCCTCAGGGGGTGCAGAGGGCCCTGACGAACTGCCTGCCTGCGATGGGCTTGGTTCAGCGCCGGCTCGAGGACCTGTAGGCCAAGCACAGCCTTCCTGTATCTTGAACCAGCCAGGCCTGGGGACCAGACACGGCGAGGGGTGCCCCCGGCCTGGCCCCAGAGCCTGGGCAGAGCAGAAGCCCCTCAGGTCAGTACTGCAGCCTCCTCTGGCCTCTGCTGTCTCCAAGGAGCTGAGAGAGCCTCAGAAGTCCCCTCCCCACCCTAGATGTTTGAGAGCAGGACACCCTGGCTAGAGGGCCTAGGCCAGGCTGTCACACCAGTGGCCCTGTGGCCCTGGGTGGGGGGTGGGGAGCACAGAGGGTGTACCCCCTCTTCGCCAGGAGAGCAGGGAGAGGCAAGAAGTCCCCAAAAGCCTAGATGACCCTGGGTGGGCTGGCCATGACTCCTCACCGGCCCCACTCTGTCCCCTCAACTCACCTGTCGATGTCCACATCCCCTCTAGGAGGTAAACCATCTCGCAGACCCCCTGCCTGAAAGCAATCCATGCCCTGTGGCCTTGCCCTGCATCCCCCTTCCTCACTCCAGCTGGCCATGCTATACTGGCCTCCTTTGGGGCCCTGACACCATGTTTTCTTCTGCCCCAGTGCCTTTGCATATGTCACTCCTGCCATCTGGGTGCTCTACTTGGGGCTAGCCCCTCCCACTTTGTAGTGTCTTCTCTGAGCACCCTGTCTTAAAAGCAGGTCTCCATGCGATGGGTGAATCACTGAATGTTACCCGAAACTAATAAAAATAAATAAAAAGCGGGTCTCCACCCACATCACTTATGCCATTAGTGGGCACGTTTGCTGGCGCATTTACTACACTGCCCCCTGCTCCCCTCCCTCCTTCGGTGTGAGCTTGAGAGCAAGAGTGCCACCCACCTGGATCCCTGTCTACTCCTAGCGGCTGGTGGGCACCGCCTAGTAAAGAAACGAGGGCCTTGGTGTGCGGATGCCAACAAGACAGCTGGCAGGACCCCACTCGGGGCCCCCCAACCAGCAGTGGCCTTGCTTCCTTCTGGCCCCCAAGCCCAGGCCTGGGTGGGACTTGCCTGCTCGTTTCACAATGGCCTCGCCCAGGGACGACGGAAAGTAGCCCACCCGGTCGTTGCCTGTCCGGTTGTCATGGATACAGCCCTTCCACCGGCCATCCGGATGCTGCTCGAGGACCTGGCCAGATGAGGTGAGGGAGCATGCTCAGGGAGATACCCCTCCAGGTCCAGCTCCAGTGGGTGGGTAACCTGGGCCTCCCTTCCAGGACCCCAGACACCCTAGTTGCTGCACGGGTGTGGGGTGAGCACATGGGGTCCTGCCTGTCCTCCCTCCTGCAGCCCCAGGCTGGCCTTACCGTGATGATGTCCCCAGCTTTCACATTGAGACTGGTCAGGTCGTAATTATTGCAATAATCCTTGGTTGCCCGGACCTGCAGGGCTGCCGAGGCCTCTGGGGACACAGGAAGCAGAGCCCCCAAGTCCTGGGAGCTGGCCTGGCCAGGGCCCCCCAATTCAGCACCCAGCCCTGGCCCCAGGCCCACCTCGCAGCAGCTGCTTGATCTCCTTGCTGGCCTGGGACGTGGTGAACTGGTGCACGATGTCCAGGGCCGTCTGGCTGTAGGTGTTCCTCACATGGGCATTAATCCCATTCTGTATGCGCCAGAGGGGGTGGCCCGTCAGGAGACCCCATGCTCCCACCAGCCCCCGCCTCCTCGGCCCCCTGACTCACATCCAGCAGAAGCCGAACCACTTCTGTCTTCCCACAGAGTGCGGCCTCGTGCAGGGCCGTGCCAGCCTTGGTCTGGCGGTTAATGTCGATGCCAGCTTGGAGGAGGAGTCTGGAAGGAAGGAGGGTGGGCGGGCGGAAGCAGGCAGCCCCTTCCATCCCACCCTGCCTGCTGGGCCCCCATGCTCAGGACTGCCCTGCCCAATGGCACGGTGTGTGACAGTGACCGAGCATTTGTGGAAGTGCTGGCCCCTCCCTCCCGGGGGGCCCCCACACTGACAGGAACTGCTGTCGGGTCATCCTAGCACAGCCACAGTTGGGATGCCCACTTTACAGAGGGGAAAACTGAGTCTCAGAAATGGTGTCTCCACAAGATTGCCCAGCATGTGGCGGGACCCCAACAGAGCCCGGGCCTGGGGCTGTAGCCATGGTCCATTCCCCAGCCCCCTCCAGGGCACCCTTTTCCGGGTGGGGCCAGGCAGCCTGACCACATCCCATGGCTTATGACGTCACTGCGGGAGCATGAAGTCTGCAGCCGGGTCCACCCGCCACCCACTGGCCCCGCACACAGCT
Organism: Neogale vison; assembly: GCF_020171115.1. Taxonomy (NCBI): domain Eukaryota; kingdom Metazoa; phylum Chordata; class Mammalia; order Carnivora; family Mustelidae; genus Neogale; species Neogale vison. The sequence continues at coordinate 22,602 of NC_058104.1, read as the reverse complement.
ATACCTGATGATGTCAATGTGGCCGTTTTTGGCCGCCAGGTGCAGGGGGCTGGTGCCGTTGGGGTCCGTGGCATCCCCCGGCCGGGGTTCCAGCAAGGCCGCACACATGTTGCTACTCAGGAGCAACTGGACCACCTTGAGAGAGGGGTCAGAGAGAGGGGGGCCCGGGGGCGGGGCAGGGGGTCACGGGGGCGTCTCCCCATTGTCACCGCTCCTTGGGGGGCAGCCGGGGCCAACAGAGCCCCACGTGGCACTCTGGAGAGACTTACCCCAACGCGGCCGAACTCACAGGCCAGGTCCAGAGGCGTCTTCCCCGAGTTGTCCACCATGCACGGGTTGGACTGGTGCTGCAGCAGCATCTCTGACTACGGGGCCACGGCACGTGGTCAGCACCCCCGGTGGCTGTGGGGCTCATGCCGCCCCGGCACCCCGCCCCCCGGGGGGTGTCCCTTACCACGTCGTAGTGGCCGTGCTGGGCCGCCAGGTGCAGAGGGATATGGCCCTCATCCGATGGGATGTTCACCGCTGAGCCCGCCTTCAGCACCAGCTTCATGGGCTCCTTCCGCCCCTGCCAGGCCGCGTAGTGCAGTGGCCGCATGCCTGGGCGCAGGCAGGGATGGGGTGGGGGCTGTTGGGAGCTGGCCCTTGACCCTGCACCCATGCCCAGCCTGCAGGGCACTGAGCCCAGGACAAGCCCCCTCGACCCACAGGGAGACTCTGGTCTGGAGCCTCTGCCTCAGGAGCCTCTCCATCTCTAGGGACTCCACCCCGGCCCTCGACCCCCTGCCCCTGCTCTGAGGTCCCTGGCCAGCCTTGCCTTTGTTGTCCTTGATGTCCACAGCAGCCTGGGCCTCCAGCAGCAGGGTGATCAGCTCTGTGTTGCCATTCAGGGCTGCGTGGTGCAGGGCAGAGAACCTGGGGCAGGGATGGGCACGCATGGGTAAGGAGCCCGGCAACCCAGCCTTCCACAGGGCCCCCCACCCCACACCCCATGCTAGCCTGGTACTCCCTGTCTGAGAACTCACCCGTCAGGGTCCTGAAAGTTGACATTGATCTTCTTGGTGGAGCCCAGGAGCTCTAGTGGGGGTGGGAGAGAGACAGTGAGAGGGGCTCTGGCCAGCCCCTATGGGCAGCCGGACCCCAGAGCCAAAGCTGTCTTCAGTCTTTCATCAAGAAACACTTGGTTCGTTCAGCTCCATCCCCTGAGCTCAGCTTTTGGACCCCGGCTTTCCGCCGAACGAAGGGGTTGGCAAGTTCAGAGAGCCAAGGGCTCTGGGCCTGTCCCCACATGAGGACGGAAGCCAGAGCCGTGCACCCACACAGACACACACTCATGTGCACACGCACCCCCTCCTCGGGGACGCTGGCGAAGCACCTGCTGGTGGCGGGAGAGAGCCGGCACAATCTGTTTCTCAGAAGGACCCAGATGGGGCCGGGGGTGGCCTGGGAAGGCTGGAACACCCGGAAATTGGGGTATCTCTGGGGGAAGATCTGCATATTCAGGGTGCAGCCTCCCCTCAGTCCAAGCCCTGGGCTTGCCCATGTGGCTGAGTCCCGCCTGGTGGGGCAGGAAAGGGAGGCAGGCGGGTGGGCTGGTGGCCCTGGGTGACCACACTGGAACGGCCACCACATCTCTGGGGGCCCATCTGGGTCCTGGGATCAGTCTGCCTGAAGCCCGAAGGGCCCAAGCCCTCCCTTTGCAGCCCTTTTCCTCCTGGGCCTCCCTGGTCTTGGCCTCCCCCAGCTGACTGCTGGAGGAGGAGAGCCCCCCGACGCCCTCCCTGTGGGCTCGGGGCCAGCCGGACTCAGGCCAAGCCCCTGCCTGTCTGGGCCATGGTTACATAACCCATTTGTGGGTCAGTCACTCTGTGAGGGAGGGGCCGACAGGACAGAAGCCCCTTTGTCCAGGCCTAGGATGGGGTGGGGGTGGGGGTCCCTGAGAGCAGGAACCCAAGGGAGTCACAGAGGGGCTAATCCAGGACCTGCTGGGTGACCCACAGCATCCTGAGCAGCTCCAGCCTCAGCCCCGATGGCCCACAAAGCCCACGAAGGCAGATGGACCTGAGTTCAAACTCGCACTGGGCCCTTACTAGCCCTATGGCCTTGGCCTTGAGCTCAAAGGGGGCTAAAGGGGCCAACCTCATAGGCCTAAGGGCGTGTCCACCATTAGAGCATGAAGGGTCTGGCACGGAGTCCGTCAGTAAGCCGCGGCTACCAATATTAGCTCTGTGGGACTCCCACCCCACCCCTCTGTGAGGGGCTCCTCACGCACAGAGCAGGGCAGACGCTTCTCCACATCCCACTCCTTCCCTCTCCTCGCTTTGCTGGCCCTGACATCCATCTGAGGGGGCAGCAACACCACCCTTCCCTCAGTGGTCCAGGCCAAAACCTCAGAGTCAGCCTTAAAAGTAGCTTAAAGCGTCTCCATCAGCAAATCCTATTGGTTCTTCGTTCAAGACCATCTCAAGGCATACTCGGAATCCTACCATTTCCCACCACAGCCGTGTCCCCACCCTGACCAGGCCAGCCTCTCCCGAAGGATCACTGCCATCACTTCCCTACCGGCATCCTTGCTTCTGCCCTGCCCCTTGGTCTGTCCTCCACACCTCTGAGGTCAGGGGGACCCTGTGAGAACATGAGTCAGATCCCAGAGCCACCCCTCCCTCTTCTGAAGACCCCCCAACAGCTCCCAGGTCGCGGGGGCTGAGGGCCAGCCCCGGACAATGGCCCTATAAGACAGGGCCCTCCTGCATCACTTTGACTCTCTCATCACCTGTCTTCCAGCCACATAAGCCTCCTTGATGATGCTCCCACACACCAGCCGCCCCTGCCACAGGGCCTTTGCACATGCTGTGTATATGTGTGGGATGCTGTTCTTCCCCCAGTTATCCCCATGGCTCCCTCCCTCATGTCCTTCAGGACTTCATCCACGTCACCTGCTCCGAGGAGTCCCGCTGAGCTCCCCATATAGAATGGCAACCCCATCCTGTCCTGTGTCTGCTGCTCTCTCCTGCTCCTGTCACTACCATTTATCTTGGCTGTTGTCCACCTCTATCACTAAAGTACAGGCTCCAAAAGGATGAGGGTCCTTTAAAATCTATTTTGCTCACTGTTGTATCTTTGGTGGCTGAAACAGAACTGTGCACCTACAAGATGTGGGGCAAACTGTCCTGAACTGATATCCCCGACCCCCTACACTGCTGTCCTGGAGCGCCCCCTCCCCCACCAGGGCCTTGCTCAGGCTGGTCTCCCCCCAGAATAACTCTGCCCAGCTCTGATGTTTGCTGCCACTTCTTGTTAGTTCCCCCACCCCTAGCATGGCCACGGCTGCTGACACTGACATTTTAGAGAGGCTAGAAGTCAAGACCCAGGACCACGCACAGACACCAGTGGGGAGGTGGAGTCTCCATCCAGAAGACTACTCGCTACACAAGGTGGGGGTCTCATGAGGTCATCTCACCCACTTCCTGCTGCAGGTCTCCTCCGAGAAGAAAGTGGAGGGGAGCCTGAGATCTTGGAGCCCCCTGCCAATTCGCAGGGGGGACCCTGGGTTCCCAGGGAGACAGGTGCTCTGAATGAAGCTGGAGCAGGCATGGCCAGAGGGGTCTGAGCAGGGAGGGGGGAAGGGGGTATCGATGTGACAACAAGTGGGAACCAAGATGAAGTCCCCAGAAACCCCTCCCAGGAGCCCCTTTCTCTTCCACAAGTGCACTAGGTCCTGCAGCTACCACGTGGGTAATGAGCACAGACTTCATCCCCACCCCACCCCACATCGTGGGCTCTCCCAGCTCCTGTCACTCAGTCCTCTAACTGCTTTCCTGGGACCATTCTGCCTCTGAGGTCAGCCCCAAACTCCAGGCTGCAGAGGCCCTAGGGGAGCTGGCCTCAGCCCCTCTCCCACCCTGCCCTTGTGGTCTCCCTCTACGCCCTGCCCAGAGGCTCCTCCAACCACAGAAGCCCCTAGTCCGCCAGCCCACAGAGCCACGTCTGTCTCCTGTAGGGACGTGGTCCTGGCCTCCGTTGGCAGCACACGGCAGGGCACTCCCTCAGCCTCCCTAGGGCAGGCCCGGAGCTCTGGGCCTGACGCTGCAAGGGAAGCATTAGTGGGCCAAGGTGAGAGGACGCAGGCGCGCTGGTCTGAGGGTTGCTGTGAATTCGGGGTAGGGGACGTGGGGCCAGAAAAAAGGGCAGATGTCCCTGCTCAGCAGGAGGCCAGCCCCACCCTGGGAAGCTCCCTCCAGAGCAGTGTCTCTCAAGGACAGCGGCCGAGGGTCCCAGTGCCCGAGCACGTATGACAGGGGAGGACCCCTTCGAGGCGGGATGGCAGGGCTGACCGACCCCAGAGCAACACTCAGGGGGTGAGGTGGCGGGAGGGTGCCAGTAGGGGGTGGAGGTCATGGAAACATGAGTCATGGGAAGCCGTCCGGAGTCCGGCTGGTGGGGGGGGGTGCCTGAGAGAGCACCACTGGGTGCCCCCCACCCCATGGCCCAAACTCCAGCTGCACTTTGCTGAATCAAAATACATCTTACTCCAAAGCAGGCCAGTGTTGCCATGACAACTGAGCTAATTCATGGAGGGATTTCTCTGTCTGACTTATTATGCCCGCCCCTGTGAGTCAGAGGGCCCAGATACGGGGGCCAGGGCAGGTGTCTCTCCCAGAAAGCAGACCAGGCAGGGACAAATGCCAAGTTTCAGGTGGACACCCAGGTAAAGGGACAAGTCCCTATACCACCCCAGGATGACCGAACCAGATGCCCCACTTCCCTGGAAACCCATCCCGGGCTGCCTCAGGAAACAGTCCAAGTCAGCACTTCCTGAGGACTTAAGAAAGGCCTGGACTTCCTGTGTGCTTTCCCGTGTTCTTCCAGCAATGCTATGAGGCAGGGACCCCAAGTGTCCCCATCCTACAGGTGGAGGCCTGGAGAGCTGGAGTCAGCGGTACCCAAGGTCCCATGGCCACTAGGTGGAAACCGTTACCTAGCCTTCCACCTCTCAACCCCTCCACCTGCTTTCAAGGCTCAGCTATGGGTACCTCTGCCTGGAAGCCCTCCCTTTTTGAGCCCTGAGGCCCTAATGCCAGCTCCAGCTGGCAGACCAACCCTGGGCCCCAGTGTGGAAGGCAGAGCCAGCCTGTATCTGGGACCCCAAAAGGTTCTGGAACTGCACAGAGCAGACGGGGCTGCAGCGGGAGGAGTCCTCCTGCCGCTCAAGGACCTGCCGGGGCCACCCGCCCCAAGGCCAGCTCGGTTCTCAGCACGCTTCCTGAAGAAAGGGGAGGGGCCTCCCTGGGTTACCTAGAGTCTCTGGGGGTGGGGTGGGGCGTGGGGCACCCCGACCCCACGTGCCATCCTGTGGAGCCCTGTCTGTGCCCGCACAGGTGCCCCGACACACTGACATAGCCATACGTGCGCAGCCGCACACGCAGCTGGTCCACACACCCATCCATCCATCTCCAGGGGCCCCGAGGGAGGCTCTGGGCTGAGCTGGGATGAGTGCTGGGATCAGGACTCCAAGCTCCCAACCCTTCCCAGGGGCCCTCACAGCGCAAGCTCAGGACAGCTAGTGGGAGCCCCCTCCCCCCTCCTCCCCAGCCCCTTTCCGGGCAGGGAAGCCAGAGAGGACCAGGGTCTGTGGCAGGGTCTACACCTGCCTGGAGCCCAGCCTGCCCTGGGCTGGGCGACCTTGGGCCTCTGCTCCCCTATGAGTAAATGGCCCCCAGCCGGCCATGCCTGGGCAGCCACACCCCCAGCATGGTCCTGCCCCCCATTCCCTGCAAAGCGTGTTACTAAACATGGGGCGTGGAGGGGGTCTGACAGGGACCGGCAGCCCTGTGGTCGCCCCTCACCGCCAGGGCCCCCTCCCTCTCTCCACGGTGGGGAAGGGGGGTTGGCATCCGCCTCGCCCTTTGACAGTCCAACAGAGCCCTCCAGCTGTCAGCCCGTAGCCCGGGAAGGGAGGGGGACACCCGCGGCCAGGTGCCGTTCTGGGGGCGCTGGCTGGGGGGGCCCCGGGCGCTCGGAGCCGCCCCTCCTCCGGCGCCGGGGGCGGGGAGGAGACCGAGGGTCTGGGCGCTGCTGGCCCCGCCCCGCCCCCAGGGACCCGACAGCATCCCCCTCGCCGCCCCGCGCCCGGAGGGATGTCGGGGGGGGGGTCGGCGCCCGCGGGGCCCCCGCCCGCCCGCGCCCCCCGCACTCACTGGCCTTCCCGGGCCGCGGCCTCTGCAGCAGCCTCTGCGCGGTCCCCACGTCCTCCGCCTTCACCGCCTGCACCAGCTCTTGCTCCTTCCCCATGGCGCTGCCGGGCCGCAGCGACGCGGCTGCGCTCCGTGCGCTCGGCGCGGCTCAGAGGCGGCGGCGGCGGCCCCGCGGCCCCGGCCGCATCCTCCTGCCTCCCCCGCCGCCTCCGCCTCCGCCGCCGCCCGCGCCCCGCGCCGTCCTCGGGCTCGGGCTCGGGCTCGGGCTCGGGCTCGGGCTCGGACTCGGGCTCCCGGCGCCGAGGGGCGGGGAGCGCGTCACGGGCGGGGGGCGGCCCAGGGCGGGGGCGCGGCACCTGGCGCCGCCTCCCGGACGCCTGGGTCCCCCTCCTGCGGCCGCTGACCTCCGTCCGCCCGCGCCGGCCGCGCGCCCGGCTCCTTGGCTCCGCCCCTACACCGGGCCCCGTGCTCCCGAGACGCCCCCTCCCCACGTGCGGGCCGCGCCGGCCGGGCGGGCCTCTGCGGACAGCAGGCGGCCCGGGGCGACCGCCAGGGGCCGGGGACGGCAGCCACCGGGGTGGGGGCTGGACACGGAGCCCGGGCACGGCGGCGGCGCGAGGCTGAGCCTGAGAGAGGCTTCCAGAGGCTGCGGGACCCAAGGGGGGAGGGACTCGGAGGCAGTGGGCGGGCGGGGACCCGGGCGCCGAGAGACCCGGGCACCCGCGGCGGCACGGGAGCCGGCCTGCCAGAGGCTGTCAGACATTTCTGGCCCGTGGTTCCCGTGGGAGGTGTCGAGGGATTGTGAAGAGGAATCTCCCAATAATGAATTCGGTGTCAGGGAACCCGCACCCCCACCCCCAACTGCTGCTTCTTCCCGTGCAGCCTCGGCTCTCTCCATAAACAATGCAGGGCAACAGCTCCCTGCCCCCCAGCCTCAACCTGAACCTAACCCCACTGCCGTCCCCCAGCACCAACTGGGGTGCAGCCCCACAGACCTACCACATATAGGGGCTCCATCCCCCATCCCCAGCACCCATGGGGTCACAGTCTTGCCCAGCACCCACCTGATCCCCACCAAGTCTGTTAACCCTCCAGCCTCCAGCGACAGACCCTGGGAGCCCGGGGGCAGGACAGTCCTGCTCCACAAACACTGACCAGCCCCCCACGCCCTCTTGCGCCCCTGCCTGCCCCACACGCCGGTATGAGCGCGCCCACACACGTACACATGCACAGAGGTCGCACCGCCTGACCTGGGCACAGTCTGGGCACCCTTGTCGAGGCTGCAGTATCCTACAGACAGATGGGTTGGGGTCTGAATCCCGGGTCAGGCTCACTCTCCTCATCGCAGGACGGGCAGATCGCCACCTTTCCAGATGAAACCTGTCAAGAGTTTTCGGAGGGGTCTGCACATATGATGGCCTAACACTCCTCTTCCTACAGCCAGACCATCAAGCAGGTGCAGGAGGAAGATGGCCAGGGTTGGGGGACGGTGAGGAAGCAGCAGGCACTAGGATCCCCTGATCTAGGTGGCTGACCATCCCCAACATGGGGTCTTCCTTGGAGTTTAGGGAGCAAGTCTAGGTCTCCCAGCACATGCTGGGATCACAGGGGGTGGGGATGGGGATGTCCCTAAACAGAAAGACCCTTTCCTCCCATTCTTCATTGTGACCACTTCTGGGGCATCAGCTAGGTCAGGCACATTGGTGGTCACTTCACAGATTTACTGTGCCCATTTTACAGATGAAGGCTGAGGCTCAGAGAAGCCAATAAGGCCCTAGAATCTCAAGGTCATGAGTCTGAGCTTTGAACCCACATTTGCCTCGGCATTTTTCCCAGTTCTGCCTCTTACTGGGTCTGTTTTTCTGGTCACTTTTGTCTTTCTGAGCCTTGGTTTCCCCTCTGTAAAACAGGGGTGAGAATGAGAACGTCCCGTGAGTTGCTTGGGGATTACTTGCGATGGTATCCACAAAGCACTTTGCAGTCAAGCTTAGTAAGTGCTCACTAAGTGGCTTCTGTGGGTATGGTGAGATTCTTGGCTCTCTGCACGTGGGAGCGACGATATTTTATTCATCTTTGCATCCGCAGAGCCTAGCACTGTGCTTGACAAACAAGAAGTATTATAAAAAATACAAACGAGAAAATGGCTATCTTTCTGACCATCGTTCTTATGTTTGGCCAACTAAGGGAAAACACTCCAGACTGAGCCTAACATGTGCAGAGCTGGGGCAAGGGTACAAAACCGAGGCCCACACAACAAATCTTGGGATATTTGAATGTCATAAATCATGCTAATAACTCGGTAAGAAAAATATGTTCTATTCTCCCACCTTCACAAATATACCCTCACCATGACCTGAAAAGCCAAGTTCCAAATGAGAAATCTAATTCCTCTGGGTAACAAACTGGGCCTGCCTGCAGCTCCCCCACCCCCAGCTCTGTCCACACCTCACAGACAGGCACCCCAGAGTCACTCCCCGGACCTACAAGGAGGTATGTCCTGTGGAGTCCACCTTCAGGAGCACAGACCTGGAAAGAGCGCTGTGTACTGTACATTCTGCTGGACTCACTCTGCCAGGAGAAGGTAATGGCCTGGGAGGGCCCAAGAAGCCCGAGATCCGCTACCAGTCAGCCTGACAACTTTGGACAAGGCCCTGACACTCAGCTGCCTCATCTGTAAAATGGGCCGGCAGTTCTGCCCGCCACTCAGGGCTCATGGGAGGATCCACATGAAAACAGAGATGTGCGTTTGCCGGCGGTTCCCCCTAGCCAAAGGACAGGGGTTAGCTTGGCTGGGGGATGAAGAAACAGAGGTGTGGGACTTGGGCAGCCCTCCAGGAAGTCAGGCCTCCGAGAATCCCAGGAGGAGGGGCTGCTGAGCCAGCAGAATTGGCCAGACTCATGAGCCGGCGGCTGCCTCACTGCAGCTCAGGCTGGCCCCCTTCCCAGCTGCATGGCGGTCTCCCCTGGCGGCCTGTGCTGCCCCCGCTCCTGTCCACCAGCTGCAGCTGCCCCTGGTGCTCCTCCCCAGCGCTCCTCCCAGCCTCCCCCTGGCCAGAGCCCTGATGCCTGGCCCCTGCTGTGGGACACGGGGAGGACGAACATACCCTCCCCACGGGCTGCGGGGAGCATGCAGCACGTCAGCTGCCCGGGGTTGCTCTCGTTCTCATGGACGCCACCTCGGTAAAGGGCTTGGCTGGTGCTGGGTGCGTAAGAGGGGATCGACAACTATGGATGCCGGGCCCTCTTCTTACCCAGCAGAGAAGCTGGGTGGACTCAGGCTGGGGGGGAGCCCCGCCTTGTCTGTTCGTCAGCCTAGGCAAGGGACACATGCAGTCCCCAGAGCCCCACAGGAAAGGCCGACAGGGCAGGGCCTGACCTCTGAGACACAGGTGGGACTGCAGAGACCCGTAGGGGGAGTCCTCCAGCCTTCCTCCGCCCCACCACTCTCTCCTGCTCCCAGGTTCCTTGGGGGCTTCACACGGCTCTGGATGTCCTTCAGGTGCCGGAGTGCACAGAGCTCTCACTCCCCCAGCCTTCCGACCCCACATTCACTGCCGCTCCCAGAGCTGCCTCTGAGCCCAGCAGAGCTCTGGTACTCAGCACGGATGATGAGGACGGGCAAATGTGGGGGCTCACAGAAGGGGTAAGGTCAGCGGGGAGCTGAGCCGCAGGATGGGTTCCATCGTGTCCCGCGGGTACGAACTGCAACGTATGAGTCGGCTTCTCTGAGCCTCAGTTTCCTCGTCTCCCATTAGAAAGACCTGATGCATAATGCAGGAAAACGCGCAGCATGGTCTGGCGGTTCCTCAAGAAGTTAAACATAGAGTTACCATGTGACCCAGTAATTCCAAGGCTAGTGTACAGAGAAATGAAAACACGTACTTCAAAAGACACACTGTTCGCAGCAGTATTATTCATAATAGCCAAAAAGGGGAAAGAAATCAAGTGTACGTCAGCAGGTGAGTGGGTAGATAAATGGGGTCTAGCCACACGCTGGAATATTATTTGGCCATAAAAAGGAACAAGGCTCTGACACCTGCTAGCACCTGGAGGGATGCTGAAAACATGATGCCCAGCAAGAGAAGCCAGGGACGAAGTCCGTGTGCTGTGGGATCCCACGGATACCCAATACCCAGGATAGGAAATCCACAGCGACAGAAAGTAGACTGGTATTTGCCAGGGGCTGGTGGAGGGGGTTGAGTGGGGAGAGGCAAAGGGGAAAGACTGCACAGAGATTTTCTTTTGGGTTGATGAAAATGTTCTGGAAGTAGACAGAGATTAGTGATTGCACAGCACTGTGAACGTATTAAGTGCTACTGAATTGTTCACTTTTTAAAAAAGATTTTATTTATTTATTTGACAGAGATCACAAGTAGGCAGAGAGGCAGGCAGAGAGAGAGGAGGAAGCAGGCCTCCTGCTGAGCAGAGAGCCCGATGCGATGTGGGGCTGGATCCCAGGACCCTGGGATCATGACCAGAGCCAAAGGCAGAGGCTTTAACCCACTGAGCCACACAGGCGCCCCGAATTTTTCACTTTTTTTTTTTTAAGATTTTTATTTATTTATTTGAGAGAGAGACAGGGAGAGAGAGCATGAGTGAGGAGAAGGGCAGAGAGAGAAACAGGTCCCTGTGGAGCTGGGACCCCAATGCGGGACTCGATCCCGGGACTCCGGGATCATGACCTGAGCTGAAGGCAGTCGTCCAACCAACTGAGCCACCCAGGTGTCCCCGAATTTTTCACTTTAAAAATGGTGAATTTTAGAGGTGCCTCCCTGACCCAGTTGGAAGAGCATGTGACTCTTGATCTCAGGTTCATGAGTCTAAGCCCCAGGTTGGGTGTACAGATCACTTAAAAAAATAAATAAGGGGCACCTGGTTGGCTCAGTCGGTGAAGCGTCTGCCTCCAGTTCAGGTCATGATCCCAGGGTCTTGGGATTGAGCCCCAGGTCATGCACTCTTGCTCTCTGTCAAATAAATAAATGGTTCTTTCTCTCCTGCTCACCCTGCTTGTGCTTTCTCTCTGTCAAATAAATATATAAAATCTTGTAAAATAAGTAAAAAATAAATAAAACCTTAAAAAATGGTTAGCTTCACAGTGTGTGGATTTTACCTCAGTGAAAACAAAAATACCAGCATAATGCTTCCTACAGACACTACAAAGGTGCTGACCTTTGTGGCATGTAAAGAGGTATCCGGGTGCGCATCCTCAGTGGGGCACGGGTGACAGCTCAGAAGGGAGCGTGTAGTGGGGGTCGAAGCCCAAGGCTATTGTCCACACCGGCAGGATAGAGCATGGAGCCTCTGGAATGGAGAGAGGAGAAAGTCACACAGTTGGCAGGGGCCAGGGGTCTGGAGGGTAAGGGGGACCCATGAAAGCGTCTCGAATTTTAAAAGACCACTTTGCAATGTGAAAGACAGCCTGGATGGGGGCAGAAGTGCAGGCAGGGAGGTGGGGTAGGAGGCAGTTCTGGCAGAGGGGGTGACGGACGCCACTGGATCGTGCCAAGCTGTAACACGGGAGGGGCTCTGGCACACAGAAGGGGAAGCCGTTTGGGGGAGCTCCATAATGAGTGGTCTCGGCCATGGGAAGCAGAGCTGTCTGGGGACTGTCTATCAGGGAGGCGGGTCTGAGCTGGAGACAGGGCGGAAGGCCTCCCAACACGGTGGTACTGGAAGTCCTGGAGAGCGCACAGGCCCCTCAGTGTGAAAGGCATGCAGACACCGGAACCCTGGAGGGGACCAGGCTCTGAGGGAAGGCAGAGAAAGACTGGCAGGAAGCTGAGCAGCGAGGGAGATTTCAGGACCAGCACTGTCAATTGCTGCGCGGATGTGTCAAGATGCGAAAGGAAAAGTATCCAGCGGGCTTGTGGGTGTGAGGCCACCAGTGACCTTGCGATACTTCCACTGGAGAGCCGGGGCCAAAGACGACAGTGAGCTGAGGAGTAAGCAGGAAGTGAGGACACGGGAGTCAGAGAGGTGGGGAGAGCTGTGCAGAGTGTTTGCCGGAGGGGGGCCTCCGGGCTGCAGGGAAGGAAGGAGGGAGGCATGGAAGGGATGGGGGAAGGTTCCTGCCACCCAGAGCCTGGGGGCGTAGTGGAGATTTGAGGCCTTGGTCAAGGAGCCCGAGGAAGGAAGGGGGTTGTGTGCAGCTGCGTTTCTCAGCATCGTGGGGGGAAAAAAAGAAACGCAGGAGAGCTGAGGTCACAGTGCCTGGAGTGTGGGAGCGCTAAATGGCACAGGAGGCATGAGGGACCCCAGCTTTGGAGGGGTCACTGAGGCTGAGTGGGCAGACAAGCAGGTCAGGTCAGGGCTGAAGAGGACCAAAAGCGCCCAGACTTAGGACTGTCATGTCTAGCAAATAAAACTACAGAATGCGGGACGCCTGGGTGGCTCAGTTGGTTGGACGACTGCCTTCAGCTTCGGTCATGATCCTATAGTCCTGGGATCGAGTCCCGCATCGGGCTCCTGGCTCCTTGGGGAGTCTGCTTCTCCCTCTGACCTTCTCCTTGCTCATGCTCTCTCTCACTGTCTCTCTCTCAAATAAATAAATAAAATCTTAAAAAACAAAAAAAAACTACAGAACGCCCAGTTACGTTTGAATTCCCCATAAACAACGGGTAACTTTTTAGGGTAAGTATATCTCATGCGGTATTTGGGATATACTTATACCAAAACCTGTAATGACTCTTGCTTACCTGCAATTCAAAAGTTAACTGGGCGGGAGTCCTCCAACTTACTTGGGCATCCTAGCCGAGGGGTGGGGAGGAGGGGATGGAGGGGAGGGGTTGGTCCCGGCCCCGCCTCGGGACCAAGTTTGGAAAACGGGTAGCGGTCTGAAGGGTGCGGTGCCTGCGAGGATAAGGCTGCGGCCAGGCATCACGGAGGCCTCTACTGGCCCCTCCCGCCCCAGAACGTTGGTCTCGCCCCAACACCCCCGCGTAAGTCCCGTGGTGTCGCCTTAAGGGCCCATCGATAACTCTACGCTCGGCCGCAGCCTCTATCGATTCGCTCTCGCTCCGCTCGCCGTCCTGAGGCGCGGCGGAGCGCAGAGCCGCGTGTAAGGTACGGAGGGCCGCGGGACTTGGGCCAGAAAGCCGCCGCTGGGTGGCCGGGAGAGCGCGCGTGGGGAAGCTGGCCCAGTGGGACGAAGCCAGGGCTGTCGGCGGAGCACGGGGTAGTCCGACGGCCTGGCCAGAGAGCACCCCTCCCATCAGGCTCAGCCGCCGGCCTGCTACGCATGCGTAGCCGCTGCTTTCGGCTGTTTTCTCCGGCCCGTCCGCCGTCCTTGCGCATGCGCGTTCTGCCCCTGCGGCAGAGCGGCGCCCCGGGCGCGACTGCCCCCTGCCGGCGGCGGGTGGGGTTGGCGTCCCGGCCGGGTCCGTGGGGCGGGGAACGAAGCGCGCGCTTCCGCAGGTTGTCATGCGTTCCCTGAGCCTCTGAGCCTCAGTTTCCACATTTCTAAAATGGGAATGCTAATGCCTATCTCTCAGCAGCGAGTGGACTTAGAGAGTATTCCGTAAATTCTGCACACCCCTCTCTCTGCAGATGCTCTGAGCTTTGACCCCCGCCTTTCAGAAGTGCGTCCTGTGCGGGCGATTCTTCTTCCACACCATGAACACGTCCCCTGGCACAGTGGGCAGTGACCCGGTGATCTTGGCCACTGCGGGCTATGACCACACGGTGCGGTTCTGGCAGGCCCACAGTGGGATCTGCACGCGCACGGTTCAGCATCAGGACTCTGTATCCTTCACCGCGGAGGTGGGGAGGGCGGTGCTGGGAAGGATGCCTGGTGGGGGCAGCAGCCTGGGGAAAGGAAGGGGTGCCTCAGGTGGAAAGGCTGCAGCAGCCAAGCCAGATGGGGGCGGGGGCTTGAGGGCTCTGTTTGTCCTCCTCCTTAACAGACCTAGCAGGTGAACGCCCTGGAGATCACGCCGGACCGCAGCATGATCGCCGCTGCAGGTAGCTGTACCATCGACCCGACCCCTGATCCCTGCTGGGCTGGCCTGGGCACAGCCACCCTGCAGCTCAGCCTGTGTCCCTAGGCTACCAGCACATTCGCATGTATGATCTCAGCTCCAACAATCCCAACCCCATCATCAGCTACGACGGGGTCAATAAGAACATCGCATCTGTGGGCTTCCATGAGGACGGCCGCTGGATGTACACGGGGGGGGAGGACTGCACAGCGCGGATCTGGGACCTCAGGTGTGGGGCAGTGGGCAGGAGGGGCCTGTTGCCGGGTGTGCTGGGGTGGGGGGCCAGGCCGGGGCTGTCTCAGGCCAGGACCCTCCAAGCAGAGACCCAGATGGGGTTTTCTTTGCGGGTGATTTGCTGAGGGTGGTGACGAAAGCAGAGTAGGGCAGGTGGTGAAGCCCCACAAAGATGAGCCCAGTCTCAACCTGATCCTCCAAGGAGCTCTGGAGAGTGAGTCCCCCAAGCCCGGGCTGAGGGGCTGCTCCCGAGAGGCGGGGGGAGTCTAGCTGGTGTGTGGTGTGACGCCGCTGCAGTCAGCAGAGGAACGAGCATAAATGGCAGGAAAAGAGCGTCTGGGGGTGCCAGCAGCACCCAGTAGAGTGCATGTGCCCCCAAAGGTCCCGGAACCTGCAGTGCCAGCGGATCTTCCAGGTGAACGCACCCATTAATTGCGTGTGCCTGCACCCCAACCAGGTGAGGGGCGCTGCCAGGGCCGGGCACCATGGGGCTCTGGAAGGCAGGGGACTGGCCCTCCCTCACCTCCCCTGCACCCTAGGCGGAGCTCATTGTGGGGGACCAGAGCGGTGCCATCCACATCTGGGACTTGAAAACGGACCACAATGAGCAGCTGATACCCGAGCCTGAGGTCTCCATCACGTCCGCCCACATTGACCCCGATGCCAGCTACATGGCAGCTGTCAACAGCACCGTGAGTCTCGGGTGCGCGTGTGCTGGGGGAGGCTGGCTCAGCACCCAGTCCCTGGTCTTCCCGATTCCCTGCACATGGCTCAGTCCCCAGATGCTCCTCAGACTTCCCCCACCCCCCACTGGGCCTGCTTCCTCATCCTGGGCTCCAGATCCAAGCCAGCCAGCCAAGCCAGAAAGCGGGGTGTCGCTGCTGACGCCCCCTCTCACTACTGCACAGCTCAGCCAGCGGGCGTGACTTCCACCTCCACAACTTCTCGAGTCTGTCTACTTCCCTCTCCTCTCCGGCTCCTCCTGGCCCACGTTTGCCTCCGCTCCCCGTGCAGCGGCCACCCTCCCTCCTCACTGAGGCTCTGGCTCCACACGGCGCTCCTTCAGCGCCCGCCAACGCCAGCATTCCCTGCATAGACGCCCTGGCGCCCTGGGTCCTCGCCGTGGCTGTGGGACACTGCAGTATGGCCCCGCTCTCCCATCCGGCTTCATCTTCTCCCCTTTAAAGTCCCTTACCTCTCAACTCACTGGTCCCGTAGCATCCCCATGTCACCCTCCGGCTGTTCCATCTGACATGTCTCGCTCCCATCTCGTCCTTCACCCTCCTGCAAGCCAGCACCTTTCTGCTCGAAGGCCAGGCATGGCCTCTGGCTCTCAGCCTGCCTGGAGCTCCCTGCAGCCAGGCGCAACTGTGCCTGCCATGTGTCCTCAGCCCCCAGATCCCGGTGTGCAGCTCCCGGTGGGACGGCGGCCCCTGCATCCGGGTCTGGCCATGAGGGCCTCCCTTCCCAGGTGTCAGACCGAAGGGTCCAGGTGTCCCATGACCCCCCTCCAATTGCAGGGGAATTGCTACGTCTGGAACCTGACTGGGGGCATTGGTGACGAGGTGACACAGCTCATCCCCAAGACCAAAATCCCAGCGCACACCCGCTACGCCCTGCAGTGCCGCTTCAGCCCTGACTCTACGTGCGTAGGGGGGTCTGCAGAGGGGTGGAGCCCTTGCATGGCACCGGGGTGAAGGTGGGAGCGGCTGCTGACGACCCCACCGCTGCACTCATGTCTGCCCCTAGGCTTCTGGCCACGTGCTCGGCTGACCAGACGTGCAAGATCTGGAGGACATCCAACTTCTCCCTGATGACGGAGCTCAGCATCAAGAGCGGCAACCCGGGGGAGTCCTCGCGCGGCTGGATGTGGGGCTGTGCCTTCTCGGGGGACTCGCAGTACATCGTCACCGGTGAGCCCCTGCCTGCCCGGCCACCACCGCCTGGCGCTGGCCAGCTCCTACTGCGGTAGGCCCCAGCTTGGGGCTTCGCCCTGAGCTCCTGCCCCCATCCCTCCCTGCAGCTTCGTCTGACAACCTGGCCCGGCTCTGGTGTGTGGAGACGGGAGAGATCAAGAGAGAGTATGGCGGCCACCAGAAAGCTGTTGTCTGCTTGGCCTTCAACGACAGCGTGCTGGGCTAGCCCGTGGCCCCCTGGATTGCAGGCGGCTGTCCAGGGAACACCTGTGGACTAGGTGTGCTCAGCTGCCCAGGCCAGTGTGAACCCCTCGCCCTTGAGCCCGCTGTACCCCGCGGCTGGCTGTGACTGGCCAGGCCAGCATGCCCTGGGGTTCTCTCAGCTCCCGTTGCTTCTGTGGGTGTGACGAGGCCCAGAAGCCTAGCCAGCCTTCACTTGCTTCCGAAATTCCAGATCCACAGGGCCCACAGGGTCCCAGGCGGGGGCCCAACCCCAAGCCCGTGCTCTCCCCGCCCTGCCCATTTTGTGTCCTGAGGCCCCAGAGAACAGCGTCACGGCCAGGTGGAGCGTTTATTAATTCCCGCCCGCAGCCACCCTTCATGACCTGCGACGAGGTCGGCCTGGGGGGCTGGCCGGGTGCGGCACTTAGTCTGGGAGGTAATAAAAGCAGACAGACACGCAGATGTTGCTGGGGAAACAGATGTCGATGCACAGGTAGATGAGCCGCTGCCTCTGGGGCCCTGGGGGGAGGGGCCTGCGTGAGCCCCACACAGCTCCAACCCCTTCCGCCCGGGCCCCACAACGGGCCCCACAACAGCTCCTGACTTACCCTCTGCTCGGCGGGCCCAGTAAATGGGCGTCTTGCTGCAAAGATGCCGCACAGAGTCGCCCACCTGGGCAGGGTCCACCTCGCGGCTCCCCAGCACTGCCAGCAGCTCCTGGGCGTAATGGGTGTCCTGGCTGGGGCCGGGGGGCCCGTGGCCCTGTAGACGAGGCTCTGGTGGGCCAGGGCTTGGGGGTACCGGCGCTCCCCCAGGCTGGGGCCATGCCTGTGCGTCCCTGGGCATTTGGCCTGGGGCCAGCACCATCCTCAGCTCTTGTCAGCGGCCTCGGCAAAGAGAAGACAGGCCTTCTGTTCCCTGAAACCAGAGCTCCAGCCTGCCCCAGGCCTGGGCTGTACACAGGACCCTTTGTCTGCCCCCTGGCCCGGGGAGCCTGGCCGCATGGGGCTGCTTACCCTGGACGTGTTCACCAGCAGCTGTAGGGTCTCACGGTCTCGGGGCTCCATTGGGCAGAGGAAGCAGGCCGGGTGTTCCGAGGGGCGGTAACAGACGCAGCCCTAGGGAGGCAGGTGGGTGAGGCAGGGCCACCCGAGCCTCTGCGGGTGCTGACCACTCCCCCCATCCCACTCACGCTGTGCCCGTCGAACAGCACTGCCCAGCTGCGGTTGCTCTGAGCTGAGGTCACCCGGATGGTTGCTACATTTCGGGCCACATCCACCTGGGCAGTTTGATTGGACCGGGGTGCCCCAGGGCTTGGGGGGGTCAGACGGAGCATCTGCAGCAGAGGCTGAGATGGGGGAGCCAGAGCTCACTGGGCAGGCTGGGGCAGCCCCCGACACCACCTCCCCCTACCCCCCCCACCTCCCAGTGTTCCAGCCACTGCTCTGAGTCCTGGCTCCACTGGAGGGCTGGGAGGTCCTGGCCGTTCCTTCCCCTTCCCACTGTCTGTGCCCCAGGCCAGGTCCCCGGGAGGAGCGCACCTTGGGGGGACTGTGAGCAAAGCCAAGAAGTCCTCCGGCCACAGCCCCAGCAGCGGCCAGTGCCAGCAGCAGCAGCAGCAGCAGGCTGGGGCCCCTCCAGCCTGCAGGGCAGGCCTTGGCCTTCACCTGGGGGCACACTGCAGTCTGTGGGGTCTGGAACAGAGACTGGAGAGCAGGCTGGCTCAGGAAGGCAGGGGCTGAGGTGCATGAGGTGGGTCCTGCGCTCCCATCCCCTACCCAGGGCATGCCCAGCGTCTCCCGTCCTAGAGGGCACTGGGTGGTTGCAGGCACTCACCTGGACAAGCCCAGGCCCGGGGCTCTCCTCACCGCAGTGCCTCTGCTCCATGGCGCAGCCCTGGTGACAATGCGGGATTGTCTGCCGCCCCTTGGAGTCAGCTAGGGAAACCTTAGTACAGCCGTGATGAGCCAAGCCACCATCCCGGCCCCCTCCTCTCCTGGAGCCAGGACAGCTCCCCCTGCTTGGGGTGGAGGGTGTTTGTCATGGTGCCTGGCTCTCCCGACACCCGGCCTGTGCAGACTGGAGAGTGCGGGGCCCCAAGAGGGTGAAGAGCGCCACCAGCGGTCAAGGAAATCAAGTCCCATGGATTGGCACAAAGGGCAGCCCAGGCCCAGGCAGGACAACTTTAGAGTCTGGCTGGGGACAGACTTCATTTTCCTAAAAAGAGGCTGTTCCAGTGTCTCAGGTTATTCCTGGATTCCCAGGTCTCAGGCCGTCAATAAACGTGTTCCACGAATGCTGTATGGGAGTCCACGCTGCCTCTGTCCTAACATCGCCCATACCCCCGGCCACTTCCCAGCCCCTCAGACGGGCCGGGCCAAAGGGCAGTCCGCAGCACGCAGGATGGCTTCTTCGCAGCCAACAGGCCCATCCACATGCCCTGGGATGGTCAGTCAGGTCGGCCAGCCCCTGCCCTGTCCTGTCCACACTGGCTTTCTCTGCTCTCAGCTCACATCTCTGACTTCTCGGTGCTGTGGATTTCGAGTCAGGGCTCCTTCTGGCACTGGCAGGACGTGAGGGCTCTGCACCCCTTCACCCTGTTGCCCTTTCCTTTTCTTGGCTTTCCTTTGTGCCTCTGTCTTGCTGATTCTTCTGAAGCCAGCCCTCCGTGTCATGGGCCTGGGATGCGACGGCATCCTGGTGGTCAGCATCCCAGCTCTGGAACGAATCCCAGAATGCCTCCTTCTTAGACAGCAACGCCCCCCCCCCCAACCCCAGGCTAGGCAGCTGTAGCCTCTGCGCAAAGGCTGCTATCAAAACAAGGGCAAAGAACGCCAGAGTTAGCGCAGTTTGAGACTTTAATATGCATTTGGGTTCACACAGTGCAACAAGGGGCAGAGGTGGGGTGCACGTGGGCTCTGGGGGCACTGCCTGGCAGGACAGGTGGTGCTGCGTGCGCACCTGCTGCGTGCTCCTGGTGTGGGCGACAGGCCTGCTCAATGTCCAGACCCACCTTGGGCCGACCTCGCAGAGCCAACATCAGCACCACCAACTGCACAGGCGCTGGCTGCCCTCACGATGCCTCACAGCAGAGTCCAATCCCCAGACAGCCTGGGCCTGGGAAGAGCTGCAGGTTCGGGACACCCTTTATTGCTATGAGAACTCTGAGAATGAGGGAGCGAGTCCCCCTGCGGCTAGGAGAGAAGCTCGTGGGCAAATGCCACTGGGGACAGAGTGAGGCGCTAGGAAGGGGTCTGCCAAAAGAACAGCTTCCCAGGCCCTACCCTCCAAGTGCAGCTGGACGGTCCGCTCATCAGGTCAGCAACTTTAGGGAACAGGCAGAAAAAAGCCAGAGCCCTCTGCCAAGAACCCTTGGCTAGCAGATGGACCCTGCCAGTTTTCCCGCTGGCATCCAACAAGGAACTCCAGAGCCAAAAGAAGTGGCCTCAAGGACCACTGGCATGTAACCGCCACCCCAACTGAGGGTTCAGGAGAACAGGAAGAGACTGGATGTTTTGTGAAAGGATTTCCTGTTCCTGGGGACATCTCTTTCCTCCCCCACCCAGAGGACGCCCAGGGTGTCAGACATTTCTTGGCCAGCACGTGCCTTTAGCCGTGCTGCTGGGTGCGGGGCACGCAGACTTCTTCGGAGGGATTTTCCCTACGAGACAGAGCACAGCTATTAATTAACACACTTAAGATTCAATTCCACCGTTTCACAAAAGTTGTTCAAAAGTTTAAAAAAATAATTTTTGGTACCAACACTACTCTGAGCTCTCTGCACAGCTGCCCAGAGTTCAGCAAAGGCATCCACACTCTTGGCCACTCAGCTAACAATGTGCTCAGTCCAGATCAGCTGGATTTAAATGCACATTTGAGAAAGCTGAGGCTTAGCTGGACTGAGTTTACAGAACTCCGTGATCACATATAAGGTGTGGCAGCCCTGGGTATCTGAAACGGAACAGACACTTGATTGTGACATCAGAGTGGTTTTTAAGGAAGTGTGGGGCGGTGGTGAGGTCAGCACCCTGCACCCCAAGGACAGGGAGACAGCATTGGGAGCAGCGCTGTCCTCCACTCCCACCCTGCAGGTGAGGGGCTGGGACGCCACAGCAGGCTCCCCTGCAGATCACCACAGCAACAGGCCGTGCGTCTGTTTGTACAAGTTTCTCACAACAGTCAAAATCATCAGACCGCTCTCCCCTTTGGCCTGGAAGGGGGGGCCTGATCCCTGAATGAAATCTTCAATGAAACAGCTAACATCCCTAGACCTGCCCAGGGCCCATTAGCAGACTCGGTAACCACCCTGAGGTCACCTGAATCCTGGATGCTTAGCCTGTCCTTGTCAATGGCACGCGAAGCCCAGGACCCCCACAATGCCCTCCAGGTTTAAAAGTGCATCTTCCAATAGAAGCATCTGTAAACAATATCGCCCCCCAAACGTTTACTTCCAAGGTTAACAACTAGTGCCTTTACTTAACTCCAAGTATACTGTTTGAAGCCACCTAGCTGAGCGGATGCTTAAGCCCCACCTATTAATTTGGGTAAGTGGTTTTCAATTCGTTTTATTCTGGAGATTAAAGACACTAAATCTTTAACCTTGAAGGGCAGGCAAAAGGTCAGCTATGCTGTCAACATAGAAGTCAGGGACCATTTTCTTCTTAGACATACAGTCACTTTCCTGATTACTCTTCACATCCCCTAGAGTGGAAACTCCGGTGAGGGTCAAGATGGTCTTCAGGCCACAGGTGACGCCCAGGAGGATGTCCGTGTCCAGGCGGTCTCCCACCATGACGGTGCGCTCCGGGTTGATGCCGTACTCCTGGGACACGCAGTCGAAGATGAAGCGGCTGGGCTTCCCGATGATGTCGGCCTGGCGCTGGGCGGCCATCTCCACGGCTCGGACCAGGCAGCCGGTACCTGCGGGACGGAGACGTAGGGGAGGGAGGAGAGGGGAGCACCCGGGGTCAGAGGGGAGGAGGTGCCCGCGGCCCGCCCCCACCCCGCGCCCCTGGGCCGCACGGACCCGCGATGAAGCGGCCGTTCTCCAGTGGGAGCCGGTTGTCCATGTTGGTGCCCACGAGCAGGCAGCCGGGCTGCTGCAGGTAGCGCACCGCCTTGGTGAGCTTCATGTAGCTGAAGTGCGGGTCGAAGCCCACCACTACGGCGCGCACGTCGGGATCGAGCGGCGCGTCCAGCCAGGCGCCGGGGCCGTCGCCCTGCAGCGGCTCGGGCCCCACGCCCACGCAGGCGACGCCCACGGCCCCCAGCTCGGCGGCCAGGGCTTCGCTGCCCAGCACGTAGGCCTTGGGGGCCGGCGCGCCCGCCAGGCGCTGGCGCAGGTAGAGCGCGGTGCAGTAGGCCGTGCCGAAGACCTCGAGGCGGGCGCCGGGCCCCGCCGGGCCGCCGAAGCCCAGGCGCCGCAGCTTCTCGGCGTAGGCCTCGCGGGTCTTGCTGCTGTTGTTGGTGATGAAGCCCAGGCGCTTGCCGCGGGCCCGCAGCGCAGACAGGGCCTCGGGCGCGCCCGGCACGGCCGTCTCGCCGCGCCACAGCACGCCGTCGCAGTCGAACAGCAGCGTGTCCACGTCGGCCAGCAGCGCCCGGGCCCGCTCGGCGCTCAGCCGCACGCAGCGGGCGTCGTCACCGCCGGCCTCCGCCGCCGCCATGGCCGCCGCCGCCACCGGCCGCCGCCGCCGCCGCCACCGGCCGCTCCTTGCAGCCGCCCGCCGCCGCGCCCGCACCGCCCCCGGCGCGCTCATTGGCTCCGCTGCTCGCGCGCGCCGCCCATTGGACGCCGCCTGCGCCAATCCGCCCCCGCCTCCCGCGGGCTGCGGGAGCTCAGCGCCAACCGTCGCGGCCCGGGGCGGGGAGGCGGGCGGCCATTGGCTGATGGGCCCGGGGCTCCCCGCTGATTGGCTGGCAGGGAGCCAACCGGCATTCGGAGTGGAGCGTTCACTGCGGAAACGCTGCGGAGCAGCCCTGGTCCGGCGCTGGCCGTAAGGCTGCTGCTCATTGGCGGCCCCCGGGCTGCTCGCCCATTGGTGGCGCGTGGTCAGCTTA